>NC_134521.1:10050357-11412500 GCF_027942865.1 Odontesthes bonariensis
ACTTCGTTAGCCGGCTAGCTTGTATAATCTCAGTATAGGACGCAGTGAAGTATGATCCCATAGTGTCATAGCACATCCACAGGCTTAGAGTTTATCATTGCTTACTGTAAGTGTTAATATTGAATTGATTTAAACGAGTTTAACGATTTAAATGACAGGTCATGGCAGGAGGGGAAATGACCTACACAAGCCCGGCTGCTAACGTTAGCTTTACGCGTTAACCTTAGCCGGTTTAGCTAACAAAGGACAAACGCTTGTAGTGACATTGGTACACTGTGTACAAGTATATGACATCTTCTCCAGTTTATTTAAACCTCTTTAATTTCAACTTAACTTGAATCAAGAAAGTATACCACATATACTCTCAATCAAACATGCGACATTTTCCTCTTAATGTCAACGAGAAGGCTGCGCAAAGGCCCTGAGTTGTAATTCACTTTCGTTTCAAGTAGTTTTAAATCCATCAATATTTAACCTGCATACTGACAAGGATTTAAACTAGTCTTTGATCACAGTTGATCTTACTATGTTATCACGCTGTTAAGTGTTTATTAAAATCTGTGTTTGATGAATCAATGTCGCATCAAAACTCTTTAAAGCAACTGTTATCAACGGTTGTGACTAAACACGGATAGCTCTCATGAAAGAGGGGACTTTTCATCAACTTTTACAACTTTTAACAGGGACCAAGGTCACAACAAGGGGACCCTGTGATTGTCATGAGCCCAACGATTGATTGTTAACCTGTTTGTTCTTTCTGCTGTTTTGTTATTCAGGTCCAACATGCCAGTAAGCAGATCACCGCGGACATGCAGTACAAGGGTATCATGGACTGCATTGTCCGTATCCCCAAGGAGCAGGGCTTCCTTTCCTTCTGGAGAGGTAACCTTGCCAATGTCATCAGATATTTCCCCACCCAGGCCCTCAACTTTGCTTTCAAGGACAAGTACAAGAAGGTGTTCCTTGATGGCGTTGACAAGCGCACCCAGTTCTGGAGGTACTTCGCCGGAAACCTGGCCTCCGGCGGGGCTGCCGGAGCCACCTCTTTGTGTTTTGTGTACCCCCTCGACTTCGCCCGTACCCGTCTGGCAGCTGATGTGGGAAAGGCAGGAGCAGCGAGAGAGTTTAACGGTCTGGGCGACTGCTTGGTGAAGATCTCCAAGTCTGACGGTATTAGAGGCTTATACCAGGGTTTCAACGTGTCTGTGCAGGGCATCATCATCTACAGGGCTGCATACTTCGGCATCTATGACACAGCTAAGGGTAAGTTGGTGGCTCGCTGATGTTCACTTGCTTGTGTGTTTGTTATGCGTTGTGGATCATAATTTTTTTGCTTATTTATTCTTTTCATAGGTATGCTTCCAGACTCCAAGAACACTAGCATATTGGTGAGCTGGATGATTGCACAGTCTGTAACAGCTGTTGCTGGCCTGACCTCCTACCCCTTCGATACTGTACGTAGACGTATGATGATGCAGTCAGGACGCAAAGGAGGTGAGTCTCTTTGCATTTGCATGTTGTTGCACTCGCACATTTGTCATTTGTTATCAACCGTCTCGCCTTTGTCTAATTTGTCTCCTCCTCTTTTCTCTACTCAGCTGACATCATGTACACCGGGACCATCGACTGCTGGCGCAAGATTGCACGCGATGAGGGTGGCAAGGCTTTCTTCAAGGGAGCCTGGTCCAACGTGCTCAGGGGCATGGGTGGCGCCTTCGTGCTCGTGTTGTACGATGAGCTGAAGAAACGCATGTAATTCTTCATGTTGTCACACCACTGTCCAATTTGGCTAAATGTATTAACTTCCCATTTCTATGGACTTTGCATTCTGCCTTATTTATGGGAACAAACTAGTGTCTCACCAGTAGCTGTGAGCGATGGCTGTACGTTGTGCATCTTTTGATTTTAAGAAGAAAAAAAACCGTTCCACACCCTCTATACCAATGTCATTCCTGTTAAAAAAGAAATATGAATACCTCCTACTGTCATTCACTAGGTTTGTATGGTCCCAAGCTGAATAAATCTTTTCTGGGGAACAAACTTAACCATTGATGTCGCCTGTTTCCTCCACCTTCACAGCCTGAGACGAACACTCTGAAATGCACGAAGTGGATTACACCCTACTGCTATATTTACTCGTGCTTATCCCTCCCTGAGCCTTCCTGGTTTGACCGTGATCACTTCTAGGATTGTAGAGTAGATCACCCAGGTGTCTGCCCCTTTGCACACAGCACGCTATTTACAGGGCACAAAGTGGTTTGTAGTTCTTCTGAACATATATTTAGATGAGGATTGTTGGGATACTGCGCACAGGAGATCAACATGATTATCAGGATTGTGCTCTTAACTAAAAAAAAAAGCGGGCAGACTGGGGAAAGTCATAAAAGTCTGTTTTGGTGTAGTTTAGGATCTTTTTTTAAAACAATATTCATCACCATGTTGCACATAGAATATATATAAAAATTGTCTTGAAATAAAAATGATACACAATTTTGGGAAATTGGATGACAATAAATGGGTACATAAGCTGTTGATGCAACTTTGTTCCAACAAGCTTTGATATTTGGTTGCATTCACAGTGTTTACAGGGAGTGGCATTCAGGTTTGGCAGTGTTTTATGAATTAGTCACAGTCGGTGATGCGATGCCTTGCATTTTATTATACGGTGTGGTGTAAAAAAACGAGTTTCTAACTGATTATAAAGGTCCAGCTGCTGGAGAAGTTTATACACATAATGGTGACAGAAACTGGCAAACCAGCCGTAGCTACACTGACGTGGAAGTTTCAAAGTACACTCATGGTTAATTTAACTGGTGCCCGTGGCTTGGCCTGAGCTGATGGGCGCCAGCAGGGGGCGCCAGAGGAAAGGAAAGGTAAGATTACCGCGCTTTCTCTGAAGCTCAAACAAGCTTGAAAAATTTAAAATAGAGAAAAAAAAAGGATTTCTCTCCTTATTGAGATTAATTACTCAAATAAAATGAGAAACAGCATGTGCCATGTGTTCAACAGGCTGGAAACAACACGTGGTTCATTACTACATTAAAGCAATGAAATGCAACAAATCCTACTGGCTTTATGATGAGAAAAGGAAAGTTTATAACACGCCTGATGTTATCGTGTTATTCCCTGACACCTCACAACCAAATACAATGACATCTTTGCTAAATTAAGACTATTTGGCTTTATCTAAAGTTGCTAACAAAGCGAATTGATACAGAATCATTAAGATAACTGAATTTAACTCAAAGATTCTCGGTGTGTGACGCAGCGCGTCAATCTGAGGCAAACATTTTACCCACAAGGCATCAACCCTAACCCAATTGGACTGTGATGACTTTTATGACGATTAACAGCCAGAAAAAAAATGGAGCAAATGAGCTCCTGAGAACAGTCTAATTTATACGGATCATATAGAATTTATATTAAATGAAGAAATAAAAACAGAGTGAAATAGACATGCAGCTGCGTAAACTGATTAATTTAGCCAATAGAGTGCACTAATCACTGATTTTTAACAGTGTCTTGGTTCGAGGCCCCTTCCCTGACTCCTACACCCCCAGTGTGGTACATTTCTGCATAACTTACTGTTTATCATCTGATCAGGTCTCTGCGGTTGGGCGTAGGCCTTCCAGTCCGGTTTGGTCCAATACGACTGTGTCCCATTCAATAACAAACACAAAGCCAAGTTATTCAAGCAGGCCTGTGGTCAATTAATGTGTGTGTGTGTGTGTGTGTGTGTGTTACATTTGGGCCTATTTGAATAGTCTGAATATCTATAATTCTACTTTGGTACATTTATATTCAGTAGACTGAGACTACACTTTATTGACAGCAGTTCTGCTTTTCACTAAAGCTTTATTGATTCATGCAAATGCATCCCACTGTCCAACCAGCGTGGCAAAGAAGTCAACAGATTTGGTCTCTTAATCATTCGTCTTTGTGGTGTTAACCGACCTCCTGTTGTTTTTGTCTGTAAATGCGCTTTAATGTGTTCTATCTGGACGTGTTGCAATGTCCCTTTTCTAATAAAAGCTTCCTGCATCCCAAAAGTAGACGATATATAAAGAGCTAATGTGGTATGAATCCAACAATCACCCCCCCAAAGAAAGCTCTTATAAACTATTCACATTGCACCATATAAACGTCCTTTCAGATTCAGAAAGCTTTAATTCAAAATTACAAATCGGAACATTAATTAGTGTGAATTTAATTCTACCTAAATGTGTTATTATTGTTTGACTAAAATTACACAAACCAATAAATATCATTAGCTTTCAGTTTGATTTAGCTTAACATGATGGTGATTTTAATTCAATCATCCAGAGTTCTGCTCGTCACTCACTGACTTCTTGATGAACAACAGCTAAAATCTGTGCTGCTCGGGTTAAACATGCACGATGCCGACTGATAGCTTCAGAGCAGATCAGCTGACTGAGATATAATCACGGCCTGTGTCTTACAGCGTAGCCTCACAGAGGGACCTTACTCCCACTCGTGTGTTTTTCTGTGTCTACGCCGGATGTATCAGTCTCCGCCCACAGTCCAAACACTTGTGAGTCTGCACGCTTGAACTGTCTGTAGGTGTGAGGAATGATAGTTTATTAATCATTGTTAGATTTGCCACCAGCTGACAGCTTGTCCAGGGTGTTTCCTGCCTTCTGCCCAGTGCATTCTGGGAAACATTCCAGCCTGTTCTTCATGGTATCAGCTCTTCCAACTGTATTTGGAGTCAACACAAACCACTATCACCAGGCTACTATTATCTATGGGGATAATTTTAGCTACAACTGCTTTTTCATTCAATTATATTCAGTTGAAGCATGTTATTTTCTACATAATTATCTTTATAAACTCTGTCCTGATAGCTCACATTTGGAAGGGTTATGTTATGGACTTTATCTTTGTGTAGACGAGATTGTTTAGTCTGCATTTTTAATGAGAAAATGCACAAAAAGAAAAACAGCAACAAGACTTTCTGTGAAGTACAGGAAAGTACTAGTTTTTATTCCTTCATAATCAAACTTCACAAACAGCTTGAACTTGTACAATACCTCAGAGAGTGAAAATTACAAAAAAAGTGCTGGTAACATTTACAAAAATCATCCTTACTTAGCAACAATCAGTTTATTCTTCCACACTTTTTTTAGTCTTTTGTATTAAGGCTTAATACTTCTTTATAAAGTATATGCAAGATAAGTCTTCACAGTTTTTCGAAAAAAGTCACAATATTATGTAACATAATGAAGCTTTTACGGCTATTTTCTTTATAATAACAAATACACATCACTGGTAAATATATGTGAAATACAGGGCTTATTGTAAAATGGCAAGTAATGATACTGTTTGCTGAGATAAATTGATTCCACACACTGTTATAGGAAAGTTTTGACATACCGTTGCTATAACTGAAGGAGGAGGAAAAGAAAATGATAAGCATAAACACTTGGGAGATCGCCTCCAAACTTTGGCACATCCCATGAAACAATTTCACAAAATATGAGATTTAATTTTGAAATCATACACATGGAAGAATAGCTAAACTGGCATAAAGTGAAAACATGCTGTGTAGTAAGGTGCTAAATCAGAGATATTACGCTGCCAGCCTTTTTTTTTTTTCTTTTTTTTCCCCCCACATGGACTTACATGAATAAGGTGCAATTGTAAGACTCAAAGCATGTAGGCCTTTCTTAGATGTTGACGAAGTATGTAATAAATACAAGTTTTAAAAGCAACCTAAACAAATTCGACCAATAGTCTTGAGGCGACCTCGTATACTCATGCGTTCCCATGGATTCATCTCTTCTGCAGTTGTGTAACTCTAACTGTGGCATGTGAAAGTAAAAGCTGTATTTAATGGTATGTGATATTTGATTTATTGTTTTTTTTTAAACTTTTTTTTTTTTTTTTTTTACTGCTGAAATTGTGAAAAAAACAACAAAAAAACAAAAAAAAACTTGATGAATAAAGGAGATGAACTAAATGCGAAACTAAGCCAAGATATATTCACAAGATCCTCTAAGCTGCACTGGTTTACGGGTCAACAGATGAGAGCTCTAGCCCTAGACTTACCAATTTCACCCTCATGCATACTGTACGGTTAAAGTGACGCAACAAGCTTGCTTAAATAGTCTACATCACAAAAGCAATTTGGTTTTAGTGCAAACACAATTGGCTGGCTTCAGCTTCTCAATAATAACAAGCTCACCAAGGAGATTACAAGAAGGCACATACTTATGCTTCCTCTAACACGCAACATATTTAGACAAACCGCAACATCTTTCAACAACACCACAAAGCGGTGAAAACAGGAAAGCCACTACATCCAGAGAAAACGGTGAAGTTCTGCTGTTTGTGAATTATTGGAAAATTTACACTTATCCATCAACGAAATGATGACGTGAAAGTCGATAACTGCTGTAACTGTGGATGAATTTGCTGGAAAAAGGATGAAATATGATACATTTTGGTGGATAAAGACTCTCTACACACGTAGCCAAACGATGCAGGTTTTTTCTTCTCCCTCTGAGAAGTATTTCATTATTGATTCACTTTAAAGCATCTATTGTAGCATCTCAGGGGAGAAGAAACAGCACCATTAGTGACCAAAATGTGCAGAGACGTAGGACAAGTGTTTGCACAGGAGTGGCGTGCGCGACAGTGGACATCTGGGTTTTATCTTTTGGCATTTGTGTTCGACTTCTAACATGTTGCAGGCTGCGTGATGAAGACGACTGACGCTGACTCATTGTGAATGATTCTCTTCCTCGCAATATAATCCGGTCTCCCATTTCAGATCTGCAAGAGCTGCGTGATTTGTCCTGAACGATCACAGGAGGAAACAACAGGTTTTAATGCCCCTCGATTCTGGACGCTAATACTCGGGGTAGTGCTGGGTAAAGAGAAACAAAAAGGAAAAAAAAAAAAAAAAAAACTGCTACAAACCACTACACATGGATGCGCACTTAAAGAGGCAACTGATTCTGTACCTTTGACTACAAGTAAAGTCGAATATCACCATTTACTCAGCGACAACCGTCCAATAACACGGTTCAGAGACGTGTAGAGTGACTTATATTGCTTTTTGATTGAAGACCGAAATCAGTCTAGTGCAAATCTCCTTTCTGGTTTGAGAAGTGGTGTTTGGTGTGATGAGACACAATCTGCTCCACCGTAGAGAGAGAACATATCAGGTGATTGTGATGACTGCTTAAGCCGTGAGGTGGTGTCCCTTTATGATTTTAATGAAGGTTTAAAAGAGCATTCTTAAATGCTTAAATGCATAAAATCTGTCACCAGCCGATGCCTTGCAACAATTTGGAGGAAAAACCCCAATAAATATTTCCTATTACAAATAACCCCTCATCCAGTGAATGCAATTACCAGCACAAAGTCCAAAATCTCAACCCTTTACATCCATAGGACTCCTATTTTGAACGGGAGGATGGTGGCGTTTGTTAGTCTCCACCCCCCCGCCCGCCCTGTACAGCTGGGAGGATGTGCTTCATCTGTCTGCTCACATGTGCTAACGGGTGTCATCTGTGCAGTTATGTCTGTCAAATACATCTCTCAACTTGGAAATGTTGGAAAACTCACTCCAGTCCAGTGTTTGACAAATCATATTATATAAAAAAAAAACGTCCTCGCACATACATAAAAAAAAAAAAAAATCATCTTTATCCCCTAAACAGCAGTCAATACATTTCAAACAAGCTTGTTTCATAAAAACAACAATAATAATAAAACACAAACCAACTCGGAGCATAAATTATCAAAAACAAACTGAAAACACATTACTGCAGCATATATTTCAGGGTTGCTTAGTTGTGATGTTAACTACCGTTACTACAACAGCTCCACTTCTGCCAAGTTCAGAACTATCAAGAGAAATTATTCGTAGGGTGGGAAAAAAAAATCATAAAAATATCAAGCTAATATAGGCCAAACAAAAAAGAAAAGCCAAACAAAATATACACATATTTATAAGCACATCTCATAGTTCAACTCAAGTGCACGTTTACAAAAGCATCTACATACATGATATGGCAGCAAAAAGCCTGATGGGAAAGAAAAGAAAGAAATATCAAGCTGCTTTTTTTTTAATCAAACGGGTACATTAGATTTGTGATTTACTTAATATCTTCGGCGCAGGTATAAACATTGCTTCAATTACAGTAATTCAATTTCCTATTTTGAAACCACAGGATGAATAGTATACAGCAGATTCACCTAGAATTAGAGCTTACAGTAATGCAATATTGTCCAAAGCCAAATGAAAATTGCCAAATGCTTTACATTCTTCTGGCAGACCATATGCATTGTAGCAAATAATCCAAATTGATCACGCATTCGGCCCTGATTGTGAGGGATAAATCCATCTTACAGTTTGGTTTTTATCACGTCGAGATGGCTGGATCTCAGTTTTATTTCACTTGAACTGTTGAGACTGAACGTTGTGTGTTATTATTATTATTCAATTTCCTCTTCTTTTTTTCTCTTTTTTTTGGCTTAAATAAACAACTTACAAATATGTGCAAACTTAACATCTTGGTCCATCTCAAGTATAAATGGCTGAATGTACTCCAAGTAACAACGTTTGATTAGTATTTTTTAGGGACAGCCTTAAAAACATCAGACAGTGCCAAATATTTGAACTGTAGCAAAGAAAGAAAGAAAAACCCAACAAAACAATCATTTCGATGCAATCCCAAGTGAAGGTGAAGAGGTGTACACCAATTTGGTAAACGTGTGTAAAAGACATGACCAATGAGTATTGAGTGTAATGTTTTGCCAGAGGGACAATGCAACATTTACAATCTTATACATGTTTCAACATGCCATAGTTTACATCACAGCTACTGTGTCGGATTCATTTTTTATGTTTTGTTGCATTTCTTATAAAAAAAAAAAAAATATCTATTTTGGTCTACAATAGGCAAATAAACACAACCACAAAACTATATAAACAACTGATCAAGTGACAAAACACATACGCATTTTCACAAGCACCCAACCGAGAGAAGGAAAAACAAAGAGGAAACAAACAGTAAAAACTACAGCAATCGAGCCCGATCACAGGAACCCCACACACGTTAAAAAGACTAGAAACTTAAATGATCCTAACCCTTCTTTGGTTTGTCAAAACAAACATTGTCTAGTACAGTTTTTTTTGTTGTTGTTGTTTTTCTATCATCAAATGTAATTCCTAATGATTAGCACGGCCCTGCTTTGAGAAATCACCGCCCACTTCTGAGCGCGTTAACACGCCCTGGAGCCCGGCGGTGATGGCGGCGGAGCGCACGTGTTGGCGGCAAAAAGAGCCTCGACTTGTTTTTCTTTTCACGTTGAATTTTTTTTTCTCAACTTTATGCTCAAAATAAAGGAGCAAACCAACACACAAAAGAGAGACAGAGTAAATATCACGGTGCATGTCGTCTATAAAAAACAGTTCACGCGAGCAGAAAGCTGTGCCTCGAAGCTTTGTGATTTCGTGGCGGAATCACAGCGAACAGCGAGATGAGATCGTTTTTAAAAAAATGCATTTTGAGGGGAAGTATAAATTTTGCTCGACTTGAGTGTGATTAAAAAATTCTGAAATACGCGACGTGGATTTTCAAAACCATTTAAGTGCTGGTAATTCTGCATAAGATTAGGTGACTTCAGTGTGGAAAACCAATGCCAGACTAGGAGTTGGAATGTGCTGGATTTACACAGGAATGCATGTTTTTAGTTAAGCGGCTGCTCACTTTAAAACTTAATTGTCTCATCAAGCTGAACTGAGCCAAAGACTGCAGTGACGGAGAGCACAAAGACCCTCAGTGTTTAGTCTTTGGAGGCTAAAACATGTCTGAGTCCCCCCCCCCCAACCACCACCATCGCTGTGATAAAGAAAAGATATCGTCATCGGGGGGCGGGGGGGGACACTGAAAATACTGTTTGTGCTGTCAGAAACAAACGCTCCCCTACAGGAGAGCGCCGTGGAGACAGGACTGCATGCTTCACTTGGACTGATGTGTGGTTGTTACCTGCCTGTTAGAAAGCTCACCAGGGGTAGTGTAATAACTGCATGTTCATAGTAAATATAATTTAGATGTCACTATAGCTCAGCACACCTGTGTTGTAGGCTACTTTACAATCTGCTGCTTCAGTGTTTGTAAAGCTCAGAACCAAAAACGGAATCCGGATATCTGTAAAATCTGAACGGTTTCTGAATGTTAGAGTGACGGTTGGATGACAGGGACTAGCTATATCACATTGCCTATATGTTAAATGCTTTATTTCAACATTAAATGTCCATGAGACTAAGTGTGTATTTGTTAATCATAGCTGTTTTCTCCTATTTACTTGAAAACTATGCTTAATGGAGGATTGAAAGATTCAAAATGAGGACGATCACTTGATTTTTCTTTTCAGAAACTTCTCATATTATCGTGATAAAAGGTCTTTTTGGTATTTTTTTCTGTTTCTCGCTGCTAATTTAACAACAGTGGTGTAATTTAAAAGTGCACGCCTCCCTAATATTGGCACGGCAGCTAAACTGGAGAAGGCTTGAGAGAAAACTGTGGTAATTAGTCCACAGGGGACAGAATAACAAGCCATCCCAAAAACCCTTTGTCTCACAGCCACTCAGTCCTGAAACTCAATCTATTTTCAGTTTTCATTATTCTGCCATACTTTCTCTCAGTTTTGTTTTCATGTTTTCTTCCAACCATTTACAGACCGTAGTGCCTGCGAAGCTGTGTTTTTCTGAGGCCAAAACACTCAATTTGAAATCTCATTTAGTCTCCAAGTTGTGGTTATAGAAATGAGCATTTGTTGACTCTTTGTCTCTTTTTTACCCCCCCCCAAACGTTGCTAAACGCTTTCCCTTTTACATCTCCAAGTTGTACATAGAAAACACACAAGGCTGTCTGCTAAGATCAGACTTAAATCATCGCTGTGAAAAAGAAATCGGGCAACGGGCTCGCATGTTGGGGGGCTTTTATCCGAGCATACATGGAGCACTTCTGCTCCTCCAACCAGCTCAGCGATTAAAAAGAAACGGCGGAGCTCGGAGATGCTCTTATACTCATCTAACGTGCAGGTGTAGGTATACTTCACCTCCTCCAGCTGCTGGGTGGCTCCCCCTACTGTTAACCTGCCCCCCCCACAACAGGCAGTACATTCCAGTTTATGGCTTGTTTGCAAAACAAAAATAAAACTAATTAAAAGACAAATTAAAAAAAACGATTTACACTAAAAACAACTGAATTCAATCGGAGATTTGATCTGATTGAGCCTGTGATTGTATTTTAAATCTTTTAATCCTCCAGATGGTATAAATGTAGGTACAGAAAGAAAAAAAAAAGGAAAAACTTGCTGATGTAGCTGTTATTGTATATAAATAAAACATATTTTCATTTGAAGGTATTTTAAAGGGTTTCTCTTACGCTGCACTCACAACCACCGGGTTTTAGCATCAATAGCATAAATAGTATATTCTTAATAGTCCACTGTGTATATACTGTATTTGTGCAATGTAGGAGAGAAAAACTATGAATATTTTGTATAGTTGCTGTATGTACTGATAGGCACTTGATAGGCATATTCCCTATATCCCACAAGGTATTGTATACTCTAGCTGCAGTTACGATTTTATCAAACTATCTGAAAACGTATTTCTTTCTCTGTGTGGAGACGCTGATACTTAAAATATATAGAGCCTTTGTAAGAAGTTATCTATTTCACTCTTTCTGCGTACTGTAGTAAGACAAAAATGCAATTGCAAGTATCATCTGAGTGGTGTTTTCTGTGTTCCACTTTGAACTTTGTGACTTAAAATGTGTTGAGACAGACCGAAAGACGAACTGAAAGACAGACGCATGCTTATCGGGATAAAACGGCTGTGTTCCACACTCAAAATGACCCTCATCATTGCTATATATACACATATATATATATGTATATACACACATATATACAGTACACAGCAATAATATTCAACAATCCTTTATCCTCATTGCGTGAAGCTGTGATCAACATCATAATGACCGACAGAGAAAAGCGTAAGGAATTCTAAAAATAAATAAGTTTAACAATGAATTAAACTCACAGCAAGAAGAACAACAATGCACTTTAGACCCTTTGTCTCTACGCTAAGATAAACGAAACCTAAACAGGAATATATCTGAAACACAACACAAACAGCTGCAGGCTCAAAGGCTATATCATCTACTTTTCAAAAAGGTTTTTTTTGTTCTGGAAAATATCGGCACACTTTTTTTTTTTTTTTTGCAAAACATAAAAGTTTAGATTAGAACCTACGACGAGAAGAAGCACGATTGAGAAAAATGACTTTTTTTCTTTCTGGATAATGTTGCAACAAACTTTCAGTAGACTTTCCGCAACACCGAGAGAAGAGAATTAAGCACCAAACCACGAGAAAGCTGAGGAAATATAAGAATATAGAACTATGGACAGTGAAGAGCGTGTGATGCTGATGCAGCGGGGGAGGGATGGGGGGGGGGGAGTAATGCTATAGCACATGGACACACTTGAGCCGAGGCTCTTTCCCTACCAAGCCCGGTCTGCTATCAAACACCCTATGATACAAGATGGGGATGAGTTATTAGCCCTCACCCGAATCACGTTAAGATTGGCTACTTTTGTTACCCCAGAAAAAGTGATAGAGAGAAACGACCGATAGTGTAAATTGTGAAAATTGAACGAAAAAAAAGAAGAAAAAATGTCAAAAAACCAACATCGAGCTACTTAATCTACTATTTAGACCAATGATACCACAAAGCTGGTTGCACTCATCTATAGCTACAGTCAATAGTGCATTTGATATATGTGTTCACACAAAATATGTCAAAAAATTTAGGTGCCATGAGGGAATGCTAAACCACTGAATACACTTATTACACTGAAACAGCTCAACTCCACGTCTCTGCCTCCGCTGCTGACGAAGTGATGATGTTGGTTTGGCAGTGTTTAACTTGAACGGACAACGACCACCGACCTCGTGCGCTGTGTGCCGTACAGTACATGTGGCAATACTGTTGGAAAGAGATCTCGGCAGTTGCTTACATATTTCTACTTAGTCCATTGTCTGTTAAGGCATGAGATTACCCTCCACGTGCTGTGTAGAGACAAATATAGCACGAGCATGCAGCAATATTGCCATCCTGGCAACGACAGCTACAAACAGGAACCAAACAGTTTTAGGCATATAACGCACACCATAGAAACGGGCCCAATCAAACGTTCAACAATGGGCCACTTTCACTGAGGACCAACCTCAACGCTGTTGGAGTATTTCTGTCAAAAACTTTTAGATTTTTTTTTCCCCACATGGCTCTGAAAATCTAACAACCAGCACCGAACTTCTCCAAAAAAACTGGCGCCATGAAGTCGACGGTCACTTGACCGAAGCGCTTCAGTCGAGTCTCAGAACAAGTGTTCCAGGTGCCTTATTAGTCCAAAAGGTTTGGAGAGCTGCTTCTCATATAGTACCTGCGCTGCATATTGTAAGGAAGCCCTACAGTTGAGATATTCCACTTATCAACGATTTGATTAGGCTATTTTACCACACAGACACTCACAGACATACAAACACCAAGGAAGGGACACGACTGTGTACAAGTGACGGACAGATATCAAAGAAGCTGCATTCTATCACCTTCCCGCACCTCTAACCCACAGAAAGTTGTTCTAGGATACACAGATCACTTACGTTACACGCACACATATTATTAATATTATATTAGTCATTATTACCTCCGCCAACGGAGTTGGACGGGAGTTGTGTTTATTATCACTGCTGTTGTTTTACTGTTTATGCTGTTTGGCTTGGATGTTCTCATAGGAAAATTCTGCACTGTTCCTTAAAGAAAGAAGCGATCAAATAAACGTTTATAGGGAACGGACTCCACGGAAGAACTCAAAAGAATAAAACATAGATGAGCACACGCGATGGTTTAAATAAAAAATAAATGCTTGCATCAGCACGGCACGAGGATATACTGTAGGTAACAGCAAGCGATAATAAAAGCCAAGATTTGTTTGATTAATCGATGAAGAAGTTTGAAACGAAGCCATTCTGTTACATGTGAACTCTACAACCAAATATATAGAAAGAAAGAAAATCCTCTTTTTCTAAAACTATAACATCTCTGTTAACAGTAGTGCACTTATTGGTTTAAGCAGTGCAACATATATGCAAGAAAATAATGCAGTCCACTTATCAAGATCTTAAAAAAATGCTTTTTTTTCCTTTAAAATTGATTAAAAGAAAGTTCATTGAAGGAAAAAAATTATTAAATATCAAGCACAGGCATTTTAAGAAAATGTGCAAAGTAGCACTTTTTAAAAAAAGAAAATTGACGGCAGGTCTTTTAAAGACCCCCGTATATGCAGTTAGTTATTCTCTTAATTATTCAACTACGGAAGTGTTTGCTCACTTAAAAAAAAAGCAAATCCTTCAGATTGCAGTTGCAAGCAGTTGCATGTGTATGTGTGTGTGTGTGTGTGTGTGAGACCTATCCTGGATAAAAAGCAATATAAAAAGAATTCTAATATCAGAAATTAGCCATAAGTGATGTGATGCACGGATGACAACTTGCACACACAAGCCTCCACATCTATTCTGCCCATGCTGTGTCGAGGTATCAGAAACACCAGGAATGCATGCAATTTTCTACACAGTCCATCTGCAACTTGGGGTATATGCAAAAGTGTGATATCCATCGAGCAATGAGCAACTTGTTTTTGCTCTCCGGCTGTATTTCCTTTCAAAACGCTGCACGCCATTTGAGCCTTCAGGGAGCGCCATCACACAAAATGTGATGCACTTTGCTCCCACCTGCTGAAACAGCTCTGCAGCCGTAATGAACCGGTTATGCAGCTTTCCAGGATCAGGGTGGCTATATCGTTTTTGGATTTTTAAATTTGATTTGAATTGAATGACCCCTTCTTTTTTTAAATCATTGTTCAAATCAATAGCTTTCTAAAAAAAAAACTCCCACAAAACTGTAATTTAATTATAAAATTAAAGCCAACGCAGGCTACTCAGCAGCAGCTGAAGTGACAAATCCTTTCGTTTTCAAATCTGCGTCCCTTTAAAACAGTCGGGCGCAAGTTGAGGAGCAGCAACTCCGAAGAGGAGAGTTTAGTTGCAAATTCCTGCCTGCCAAACTGTGAGTGTAAAAGGCTAAAAAAAAAAAACATTGTTTTTTTATTTTTGTTTTTCAATGTGTTTTTGCAATGAAAGAGGTCTAACAGCCTTAACAGTCTTTTAAGATATTAAGTGGCAGTGTGTATGCAAATGAGTTAAACTCCAAACTTCAGAAAAAAAAAAGAAACATATTTTTGCTCAAATACTGTCTCATCAACACACCAAATTTAGTAAACGTTATCTTGACGATCAAAACGCATGGAAAATAATCATAAAACCTATGAGGAATAGTTGTCCCCATCACCTCTGACAGGAAGTCACATTTCAGTAAAATGATTAAAATTGGTACCTTGACAACAGCTGCATTATAATCCTTTAATACCATAGGAACACATAAAACCCAGTGTCAAATTAACTACTCTCCTTTTTTATTTGATGTAAGAAGGCAATCTTGTGACCATCAGTATTTTTTTTAGAGGGAATATGTAGCCCAACCCCAGATGACTTTTTTTTTTTCTTTTTTCTTGTTATTGTCGTAAATTATACCACAGTAAGCTTGGACATCTAGTTTCCAAACTGGTCAGTATGGGTTCACAACCGCCATGATTTCTGTTTCATGGCAGTGTACACACACACACACACACACACACACGCACGTACGCACACGTGCGCGCGCACACACAAGGACAACAGATAGACATATGCAAATACACAAATCCTCAAACATATTTGCTCATTTATAGTCATTCAGACTTCTCTACACTAAAGGTGTGTTTGTGTGTACGTGTTTCTTTCGTAGGCCTTTCGGTAGTGTTCAACACATAAATCAGTATTTTAGGAAAGCATACATTTAGAGGCCTGTAGTTAGGATCCATCCAGTAGATCAATATCAAACTACTAAGCCTTAAGGCCACCATCTTTTTTTTTCTTTTAGAATAACAGAAAAAAAAAAGAAAGTAAAGAAACCTTTTTTTTTTTTGGGAAACTTAATGTGCCAGTGTCTATACTCATTACTCTTCATACCTCAAAATAATTAAAGGAAAATCTAGTGCCATTTTGTATGTCATTCTTTTTCAAAGAAGTTTATTTATTTGTACTTATCCATCGGAGACATGCATTCGCATGTGGTCATTGAAGTGCTCCATTTGGTCGAACTTGGCAGGGCAGACGGAGCACACGTAGGTGGTCCCTTCTTGGCAGCTTGCTTCAGCAGCTACACCCACTCCTGTTCCAACCCCGGCCCCTACTCCAGCACCTCCACTCACTGGCATGGCAAGGGCCACCACTCCAGCTCCAGGCTCAGGGACAGCCATAGGCATGGGAATGGAGACCGGGCCCGGGGGACCTGCGCTCACCGACAGCCCCGTGATGGCGCTCGCCGTGCTGTGCAGGGCCATGTGCCTCTCCAGCAAGGTCTTGTGAGAGAACTTCTTCTTGCAGATGTAGCACTCATAGGACTTCTCTCCACGGTGCAGCCGCATGTGGACGTTAAGAGAGCTCTTCTGGGTGAAGCGCTTGTTGCAAATGCTGCACTGATAGGCTCGCACCCCTGTGTGTGTCACCATATGTTTAATTAAGTAATCCTTGAGGGAGAACGAGCGCCAGCAGATGCTGCACTGATGAGGCTTCTCACCTGGATGTACATACAAAAAAAAAAAAAAAGCGTTTAGGGGTTAATTAATGTAGAGAAAAATCGCCTCAAACTAAATTAAAAAAAACCCAAAAGTTGGCATTTTGTTTTCTATTTTTGGACGATCACATCTGAACAAACTTTTGGAATCTTGTGATGTAACGCTGTTGCCATGCTTGCAAATCTCCTTTACATAAACCCAAAAACCTTCAGCAGGCTGAACGGTAAATTTATGCCTCAGTTTTTAGAAAAATGTGTCTTATTTGCATTACTTCCGGGGAACCGTGGTGAGTCTTAACCTCCCCGTATGATTTCCATTTCTTTTCCTAAAGCTAATTTAGCACCATCTGTTCGTCTTGTAAACAGCCAGACTGATAAGGGCATTTTCTGAAATGTCAGAATCTGGGTGGCACGGTCATTCCTAATGAAAGATTTCAGGGTCCTCGTGCTGCTGTGTGCAAATCAGCACATGTCTGTTTATTAAAGACAAAAAAAAAAAATAGCAAATTAGTCGGTTGTTTGGAATGGAATCAAGGCAAATTTAGATTTTTATTTCTCCTGAAACACGGCCAACAGACTCTTAGTACCACACAGACACTGGCAGGATCATCTGACTTCAGCTTGTGCTGAAACATCAGACGCCCGAAGCCAAAAATGTTACTTTTTCAGCACGGGAACATACCTCCAGCTAGAATTATTTAAACCTGTGTTTTCTTTGTCACAGTGCTGTTTTCCACAAAGAGATGCATGCTGCAACACTGTTGGTTAGGTTTTCATTGTTAGTAGCCTGAAGGAGTTAGGGCAATGCGCAGACTGTTAAAGCCAAAAACTGCACTCATAAATACAGCAGGAATTTCTCCCTAGAAACAGAAAAGAAGTGGTGCAAAATTTTGAACCAAATAATTGATGAAACTCTCTGGAATTTCTGCCCCTTTGTTGTCAGATGATTGAATAAGTGCATCTGCTGACATAACGGGCTGGAACATATCAGGTAGCACATCAGAGGTAGCACAATGTAACAGGTAGAAGCGGAGGCTCGAGTTACTCCAAATACAACAGTGGGCCAGTTGATCCATGCAAGCAAATGAAGTTCTGTGCGTCTGCTGTTTTCTGCTGAATTAATGACGAGCTAACTAATACTTTTACTTTATTACTATTTTCCCTCTCCTCTGATCCTGAAGAGAGGAAAGATTTCAGGGGCCACTTCCACATCAGCAGCAAGGAGGTGCAGTTTGTGGCAGGTGTGAGTGTCCTGCTCAGTGAGTCATGCCGCTGAGAGGCTGCCACCCCGTCTGCAACAGATTCCTGATCGCGGTAAATGACACATTACCTCTGCAGCGCAGAGAACCGCTATTGTGTTTGCCATTTTCTGCCTACTTTGTGTGTGCTTCCATAAGGTGTTTTGTGAACATTTTACGTGACATTCAACACGTTGCATTCACCAAGGTTCAGCTTAATTAACTCTCTTTGGCAAATAAAAGAAGTAAATGATGTGTACGCATGATATTTAATATCCTCTCAAGGAGAGAAAGACCACGTCATGCTTAATCACAGCGACATCCTTTTAGATTCTGAATAATAGATATATCTGTCGAGATATATATCTTTTTAAAAAAAAAATGTTTTATTGTTTTTTTTTTACAATATGAGCAACTGTAATCCATCACCGGCTGCCGTGGGATGTTCAGATCGAGTCGAGAGGACTGATAAATCGGTGATTTTCCTTTTTCAATGCACCATCCTTCTGCTGCACACAGTTGTGTGAACAACCTTCATAAAACAAGTGGTTCTGGGCATGAAATGGATTGTAATGAATAATAATGGCTGTTTGAGTAGGCAATTTTTATGGAATCATCTAATTATATGATATCTAATACTTTCTTTCTGTGATAATGATTTCCCCAGTATGTGATTGATAAGGCCGTCGTTTCCAGAAGAAAGCGGCGCTCAGTGAGACGATGCGCTGCATAAGAACTCTTCTGTCATTGGAAGTCACATACAAACGATAACATCGATGCCAGTCAGCTGTGACCTAATGAATGTAATTTTTAGGCAGTTTTTATCAGGCTGTAATTAAGTTAATTTGCTAAATAGGTACTTTTTTTATTAGTTAATGAAAGAAATGTGACTGTTGTAGTTGGTGAAGTATTCGCACAATGTGAAGTCTGGCTTCTGCTTCGCATTTGGTTCTCAGGCCGTACTGAATGCTTCATGGCAGACAGTTAGACTTTTATACATTATCGGACTGAATTCTGACAGGAAAACTGAGATCTGGTTATCTTAAACTTAACATTTTGATCTTTGAGCTCAGCACAGAGAGCAGCACGTTCAGTTCAGAGCTGATGCAAACACAGCGTAGGACTGGAACGTGGTCATCAGTTAAATACTTTTGTCTCTCAAACTATGTTAAAGCAGCAACAGATTATTATACTGCCGTTGAAGTAAGAGAAAATAATAACACCATTTTGACTCATAAATATAATGAATACAAGTTTTCATCCTGTAATTATATTGCATACCAATAAAATATGTATATTGATGTGTCATACTTTGGCTGACCTACTGGCAGAAATGGAACATAACAAATTAGTTGTTCGTAATGATAAAACTGGGTTTTTTTCAAAAACTAAAAACAGGTAAAATAAATCTATAAATGCCTGTATGGATAGTGGAAAAAGCCCTTCTTCTTTTATATTCATGCTGCAACCGCATACAGTCGCCAAACAGAGACAAACCAAACACAGAGTGAGTGAATGAATGAATAGCTCTTTGAAAGTTTCTGCTGTTCCAACAGCTGCTGTAGTTTGGGAGCACACAGAATACAGTACAGGGCTGTCGCTCTTTCTTTGAAGTTCAAACATCTGCTCGAATGTGGGGAAATTGTTAACTTCAGTAACCCCAATTGAATTAAAAAATTACGGTTTGCAAATACTTCAGAACACAGGCTACTTATACGGTGGAGTTGGACTGTTAAAAGCAGCTCTCTAGTGTTAGCTTAACCCAATGCATGCTAAGGTATTAAAGGAAGATTATATTACTATGTAATGATGTCTGCCACTTTGGGATGAAAATGGAGAAAACTGGTGAGCAATGCCATCCTAAAAGGACGGTCGTGACACCAAACAATCTGGGAAGCGGTGTTAGGAAGTATTTTGGCCTTTAAACCAAAAATGGTGCAGTAACTAAGAAAATAAGACCAATTGTTGACTTTAAAAAAAAGATGCTGAGTTATAGTTTAAACATACTTTGAGGACCTTTCTAGTACCTCACAAACCCGTATCCACATTTTATAGCGAGTTTATAACGGCAATATCAGATACGTGTGGAACGACCTTAACTGCCCACTGCCCTTGGTTGTGTTGGTGCTGTCGTTTTGCTTCAGGTGCATTGAGATGCGAGTTCGGCTGCCTTATGTGCTGGTGAGAGGTGTAAAAACACCACGGTCCAGTTGGGCGCACATTACCCACAGTTAACAAACAGCAGTGGATCACACGGAGAGACGCTTTTAAAGAGATGCTTTCTCTCCAATTTCTTTCTCCAAAATAAAACCAAATCACGTGACCAGGATGAAGAAAATAAAGTGATTTCAAAGGGTAAAAAAATACACTCAACGCCTTAATACCTACATTCAAATGCGAGTGAAAACGTGAAAGGCTTATTTGGTTCTTATATATTTTTACTGTTTCTAAAAGCTGCCTAACTCATTCAAGAAGATTGGAAACATGGGTCTGGAATTCCTTGATCTACATCGGCAGGGTGTTCAGTTGTTGGTATATGTCACTGCACACTACAGACCAAAGATTAACAGCCTGTTAGCATCTGACCAAAGGTATTTCTAAAGCATTTCATAAAACCACAAGCCCACACGCTACCTACATTAACCATTGATCAAACATTCATTTAATTGAGCAATGTAAGTTGTATAGAAAGTCTTTCAAATGACAAATTTTGACTTACCAGTATGGACAAACATGTGTTTGACGTAGTTTTGTTTTGCAGTAAAGGTTTTACTGCAGAGAGTGCATTCATAGGGCTTCTTTTCCCCCTGACCAATCCCTCCTGCAGCCTGCTGCTGCTGAGATGGCGCTTGCGGTACCGACATGGGGTTCGGGAATGATGGCATAGCAGGGGGCGGCACTGCAACAAACTGGGGCTGCTGCTGGCCAGGAAGGTAAAGGAAAGGCTTGTGGTCTCTAGCCGGCTGTGTAGGAAAGAGTGTGGGCAGGAAGGTACTTCCAGAAGTGCCCATCGCTTGGGAATTGCTGGTCACGGTGAGCGGCATCCTCAGATTGCTGGTGTGTGATTCTACGTGGCGCAAGTACTGGGACATGGGACTGAGTTTAATTGAGTTTGGCAGGATCTGCATCATGCTACTGTCACTAGTGCTGTGGGATGTGTCCCCGTCCTCTGTCTTTTGCACATGCTCCGGGGACGAGTCATTGACCTCTATCTGCACTAGAGCTCCGTCACCTTGCTGCACTTCCCCGCCCCCCTCTCGGCTAAAGCCCGTCAGGTACGACTGCTGCTCCATGGTGTCTGGCTCTGTACTGATGGAGGAGCTCACCCCTGAGTCAAAACTTTCAATCTTGGATTCACTCTCCACACCCTCGTTGTGGTCAATGTCGTCTTGGCAGTCCCCCATTTCATTATAGCAGCTGTACTCGTCTTCGACCTCCTGCTTTATGTGCATCCCTTCTGGGTGAATGCGTACCGGTCGGGGCTGCTTGCGGCAGTGAGTAGACTCTGCTGTGGAAATGAAGCGATCAACCTGCTGAGATCTTTCCTGGATAGGGTTTATCCAGGGTGGATCTTGAGACTGCTGGTCCTTCCGAGCATTTGGATCGTAATTTGCCGACTGAGGGTTATGGATATAAATGGGGCGCTCGCGGGTGCCGTTCTGCAGAGACAGGCCAGAGTAGGAGTACAGTGATGTGTATGTACGATCTACATTTGACTGTGATGTTGCTTGCATATAACCTGACTCTGCGTCACTGCTGGGCCCAGAGGTACCAGACTCTGGTGTTCCACGGGGTGTTTCCTGACCAGAATCTCCTGGTATGCCAGGAAACCCCCCGGGTCCGGCCAAGCCCACATTCTGGGAAACGATGCGGGTACACTCATCAATGACGGTCTTAATTTGAAGGATGCTGGCAGCAGTAAGGATCTGCAGAGCCTCTGACTGAGACACTCGCAGAATCCCACTGTACATAAAGTCAATCAGCTTCTGGATGGACTGAACTGAGACCACAGAGGGAATCTCAATGTCGCTGTAGCCCAAGAGCAGCTTGTCCTGAAAGAATGGGCTTCCAGCAGCCAGCACGCACCGGTGAGCTCGCAGCATACTTCCATGGATCCGAACAGTCACGTCACAGAAGTGCCCACGGTTGCGCTGCTCATTGAGGGTCTCAAGTACAGAATTGCTGAAGTTGTGAAGATTGATGTTATGAATGCGCTCGGTCATCCCCTTGCAACTGATGTTACCTGCAGGCAAAGGAGCAACAAAACCCGGCTGAAAAAACCTCAACAAACACAATCCTGCTGAGCTGGATTAAAATAAAATTTCTCGTTTTTTTCCATAACTAACAACAACACATCGTCAGTGCTGGTTCACACATCAAAGATACATCAGTCCAACTAAAACTGCTCTCATATATGCGATAGTTGTGAATGTATGTCTCACTATGAAGAAATTGTTCTTTAAATGGAATCTGCCCCAAAACAATCAGTTCAAATGCACGATGAGCTTTAATTAATCTATTATCAGAATCTCAGCCTGTTCTGATGATAATTTCGACATCAGAACTAATTCCTTTTCTTGAGCTGCTGTTTAAAAACTTCCACGAGGACGATTAAGATGGTTCCCATCTAATTACTCCAAGTTCCTTTCGTTCAGTGCATATTTCTGAAATTTCCCCAACCACCATTAGGTGGTGCACTGGGTTTAGAGGACAACAGGCCTCTTTTGTCAGCCATGTGTTCACCATGATGGCGCTTCCAAACTATCCTTGGAATACACTAAATCTGACCCGGCTGAGCAGTTTGGAAGATATCCTAAGGTGCTTTTTCTGCTCGTTTCGGTGTCAAAAGAAATCTAAATCTAAACCGAAATAGAGGGACAGAAAGCCTAAAATTGTAGATCTTTAGGAGTGCTGCAAAATGAATTTAGTTTTCATATAAACATTCTTAGGTAATGACTGAGGTTGAATGATTATTGAGCACTTCTCTGGAAACGATCGTGCTGCTTATAATCCTGGAAAAATTCTTCTCAGCGTGTAAAAAAAAAAGATATGTAATTCATTTACACTCAATGAATGAAACATTCAATTATGAAAACCTCTTGTTGACAAAATGTCTGGCAGCACGGAAGAAATTACTACTGTACAAGTAAAAAAAAACCTGTCGAACACAATTACATTTAGGTACTAACAATAAAATCCTCTTTAACTGTGACAGATAGGTCCATCCATTCAGATTCTAATTGTTATGCAAAGCATAGTTACTCAAAGTTACTAAAGGAAGCAAAAATAAAAACTGAAGCGCTCCAGTACTCACAGTTAGATGACGCCTTGTAATGAAGATGCTTGTGAGGCTGGTGATGAAGTGCGGGTCAAGCTTTAATTTGCTGGTGGAGATGGCTGATCAGAGGCCTGGTGCTAGGCAAGGCTGTCAGTCCTCTCTATCCAAATCATGTGTTGTTCTGCCACAGTGTTTGGAGGGGAGAGAAAAGACAAAGACAAATCTTAATGCCACATACTGCCTCGTCGATATTGCCACTCCCTTAATGAACCCGGAGCCACAGTTACAGGAATATCTGCCACAAGCGTGCTGCAACAGATGTGTGAAGAGTTTTTAATGCACGACGAATGGACGATCCTGTGATCACATGACTGCAAAATCAAGGTTGAAAATAATGTTTGCTGTTGGGAGCCACTTCTTTTTCTCAATGTTTATCTGAGCTGCTGAGCAACTAAAACCACACCCTTCCCTGGAAAAATTATTCAAATGTCTCATGAATTTACATGAAGATCTTTTGTAAATATTTTAGAGGAGATCTCAGTCGGTGTGTTTGTGTGTGTGTGAGCATTTGTCTGGGTTTATGCCGTTTTTTAAAAGCTACAAATTCAGCCACACAATGTCTTACACAGATATAGAGCAACACTAATGTTACAATAATAGAAATGAGCCAAATATTGAATACACAAGGCATTCACTGAAAAACACAAAAAAGGCATTCAACGACATCAAGCATGTGATGTGCTGGTTTGGTGATGCTAGGGAAGCCTAACACAATTGCTCTTACACTGTACAAACACATTTGTATTTAAATGTTTGACTTCCAAACTGGCAACAAACATAATGTGAAATGAACCGAATTACAGTCACGTACTCGTGGAATCATTTAGGGTCAGGTGAGCTGGAAAAAAAGCTTTTTTTAAAAAAACATCCCCGCCTTTATTAGTCCCACATTATTAAGAACACTGTCGAGCAGCACTGAAGCCTTTAGAAGTATCTGTAAATGATGCGACGTGTTCATCGTTATTATGAATTTCCAACATAATTCCAAGTTTGACCTGACTTCTCTTAAATACTTTTAGTTTTTTTTTTTTGTAAATTCAGTAAAAGACATTTTTATTATCAGCTCCATTCGCTACAAGACGAACATCAAGTGCTCTCTGTAAAAAAAAAAAAAAAAGCCAGTAACTGCACAGTGCTGCTGAATAACCAGAACAGGGCTCGGATCTGACCAGACCTGCATTTTAGTGTTGACACAAATTATTTCTTTTGCAAGCTCTCGAGAAACTTCTGAAGAGTAGCCTCCCTTTGAGACACGAACGTCAAATCCACTGATGAAAACTGGGAGATTTTAAACAGGTGACCTCTGGATTTTCACCACACTCGTCCGTGCCAAGGTAATAGATACATCTCAGACGATAGACTCGAAGTTGACGATTTTATCTATTTTCTAGAGCCGGGGAGCATAAACATCTCGGGGGGAAAAAAAGCGGAGTTGAGGTGTTGTAAATCAAGCAGCTGTGCTCAGACTTCTTTGGGTTCACAGGCCCCAGTTTGAGAAGCACTGCAGTGACTGAGATGCGTGTTTGTCATCGAACATATTTCATCATTAGATATGGACAAATAATGGCATGTTTAGAGGCAGAGAGTGATCGCTCAACACTGAGACGAACGAGTGTGTGACAGCACACACACACACACACACTGGTCAACATAAAAATTCATTTCTGAGCAAAGTCCCTTCACCCTCACATTAAAATTAAACATTAACCCCTTTCTCTTTTCGAAGCAATAAACTTAAAAATAACCCAATCAACCAGAATAACTCATATGGGCCATCTAATATTGGTTTCAATTAAGGTCTGAACCCATAGGCAGACGTTAGCCTTGATCCTGTATCTATAGGTGGAACCTTTCCCTTTGACTTTATCAAAATAAAGACCCCCACAAACGCCATATTTCAAAGTCTTCTGCTTTTTCATACTCTACTCACTCCATTGAATCCATTACAATGGCAAATATTTGACCTTTTTTTTTCTGTTTCAGCAGGGGTTAGCTCAGAATGCAACTGTATCCTGTTGCCATGGGCCGTTTTTTTGTGTCTACTTTTAGACAATGCCAACATGTGTATATGCTCCCCTCTATGGCTTCCCTCTCCCAACCAGACATGTAAATCCACCTGCCTGTGGGGTAAAGTGAGGTGAATGCTAGCAACAAAGGAGCAGGCCAAAGGAAGCAGGCTTCCGTTGCCCAGACTGCCACTCACAACAGTGATTCCATTTTAGCCGTGACACAGTGGGTGAGCAGCAGCCAGCGCCTACCTGCAGTGAATTCTAATCAGCCCAGGGGTCTGTCTCCCTCCCTCCCTCCTGTACCCTGCCTTGGACTAAAGGGGCTGATGATCCTTCAAAATTAATTAGATCCTCGTAGGAGGCGGCCATTTTCTTTCACTTGCTAATACTCCCAAGAAAAAAAATGTATTTATATATCAAACTAAATTCCATGGGTGCGCCTCCTGAGCCCGCCACATTGATTTTATTTCTGTGTCTACCTGTTTCCTGTTTCATCAGACTCTCTCCGTCTTTACATCCATCTGTCCGTCTGTGCACCCCTCCTCCCCTCCTCCTTACAAACCTTCCCGAGCCCCCCCCCCCCCCCCCACCCCACCCCACCCCACCCCACCCCACGCCTCTCTCTCGCTGCATCTCTGCTCCCAGCTCTGTGTCTGCCTCTGTGGAGTTTACTGTCAATAAATCCCCAGAGGTCAGTTTGTCTGCTGGAAATCAGACACAATGCTTCAGACCGCCAATGCAATGCATGCCTCGCTGCTGCCGCCACAACAAAAGACCAAGGAGGGGTGGAGGAAGAAGGAGAAGAGGTGGGGGGTGGAGGGGTGGGGTGGGGTGGGTTTAAAAAAAAGAGAGAGAAATGAAGACAGGGAGATGAAGGCTGCAACTTCACCAGCCAGACTCCAGGTTAATCAGCTGCCTGCATTAGGTGACAAGCTGCTGAAATGCAGAGCATCGAATTGGACATTAGTTAATCAGGAGGGGGGGGTTTAAAATGGTGAGGATGGGGGATGGGGTTGAGAACAGACACAAGAGGCACGGTTATGAAAGGAGCAGTATCAGCCATGTGAATAATGTACATCTTGAATATGCAAATAATGCTTACAACACACACTCCAAGCATACATCCCAGGCCCCTGGTACATTTAAATCCGGAGACAAAAGGGCCACAGGGCATTATGAAGGGCTCATGTCCATGCTTGTGCATGCAGCCTTTTGATGAATCTGATGCAGATTTGCGCATATCAACAGTGCTTTATTGTGAGGCGCCCTATTAGCAGAAAGTTTGTTTGAAATCTCAGCTGCTTAACAATCGCTGTCCAAATTGCAATAATTAATTTCAGTCCTCCATTCTGCCCCGGCGCATTAGCATGTAAACAACAGAAATCGTGCTTTGATAGTATGCGATCTAATGCAATTCAGCTCACAATATAAATATGAACAGAGGACGTGGGGATAATTTCAGCCATAATCAAGTGATGAAGTGCAGATCTGACGAGAGATAACCGAGGGTGTGTGTGATAAATTACACTTTGTTCCTTTCAATCTTCTCACAACACACTATGTACAGACACAACTCCTCATTAAAAACTTTTCTGAGGAAAAAAAAAATCAAATTAAATGTCAAGCATAGCTTCTTCTATCTCCATGGTAAAAAAAATAAAAAATTAATCTCTGACCAACACAGTTGTGATTGCTGATTAAATCTGAGTAATTCAGAACAGCATGCGTCTTATTACCTTTGAGTGTTTCTCTACAATGCAGCGAGGCACTTAACACGCAAGTAATGCATCTAACTACAGTACAGCAAAACTGGCAGAAAACACATCACAGTCTCAGGATTTAATTGATTTGCCTTTGCGGCAGCCACTGAAAACCATCAACAAGCACACGTAGGCTGCTGACAAGGAGAGCCAAGATTCTTTTAATTTGGGCTTCTCCTCGTCAGGGGAGCACGGTTTCAACTGTCTCTATATGTAAAAGGACCCGTAATTATAATATGGGTGAAATTATTTTGATAAATATGTCGTTGTCTTAGCAACCGTTGCATGTGACATATCTCTGAACTTTGAACCGGCTCGTTACCGACAAAAGAACGTGGGAGCAGTAATCCCTCCTTCGCCACTGAAGTTAAAATCATGCAAACACAATCAAATTGAGTTTACTGATTCACTAAAACCCTTTTTTTCCCCATTCCGAATGCCCCCCCCCCTTATTTGGTCAAAGCGTCATGAAGTAATTACACCAAAGAAATGTTATGACCACTGCTCGGTTGGATTTGCTTGAATAACTGCATCATGCATTTCTGGGCATCACTGGAACATCTGTTAACTCCTTATAGCACCCCAAATTTAATCTGAATGTTGGCGATTAGTTCCACTCCCGATAAAATGTCTCAAATAGCACAGCAGATTAATTTGCTAAGACATCCAGTCCAACAGAAAGCCACTCAATGTGACAGGATGTGCGGCTTTCAAATAAATTCCTCAAGCACACAAATAACAATAAACACTGCGATACCATTACGCAAGTTTGGGGACAGTTAAAGTATTTTCTTTTTTTTTGACGGGACAGATTGTTCAACTTCATCATTTATGGCAGGAACACACCCCCCGCCACCCGTTATCCATGGCGGATCCATTGTGCTTCTACAGATGGGAGGATAATCTACTTCTAATATACTTTTTTTTTTCAGGCAAAGTCCACACAAACACTCAGGAATTAGTGCTATCAGTAAAAAAATTTCCATTATGTATTTAATGAAGTTTTCCTCCAGCAGCATAACAGGGAAAAAAACAAACAGCCACTGTTGGCGTTTGGCCATGTAATTTAAAGTGTGTGCGTCACTTTGGTGGCAGAACTGAAGCTTTTAAAAAATAAGTTAGAATTGGCAAATGGCTCGGCTTTTGTTAATGAGCATTTGACCAAAAAGGAACCATCTGACTACTCATATGATAGTCTGAAAAACACCTCCAACCCCCGAAGCAGATAATGCTTAATTCAAGAGTTATCATTTAGACACAAGAGTCCGCAGCAACTGCCTCTTTACAGCTACTACACAAGTCAAGGACATGCTGGCCCTCCAAAACAGGACCTGACAGGCCATTAAGAGATCTTCATGAACCTACACAGATGCTCACATAGGGCTCCTCTGTCCATAACTAGCTATTACTGCGATGAGTGGTTGATACATTCAGCTTGGTGAAAAAAAGAAAGATCACAAGCTTCAATCTGTGAATGAACAACATAGTAAGTAAACAAGATCTCAACAAGAGAAGCGCCCAGTATAGAAAAGCTGTAGCACCTTTATGCGTTCCAATCAAAACGGTGTCGCCCAGTTTTCTGTCCTTGAGAGATAAATCAGCAGAAAAGGCGCTTTGTGCTGATATGAAAGAATAAATTGCAAGGAGCCTTTGGTAATAAGCGTGCTCTTCTCACTCTGTGGAGAACAGCAATAGCCCCTGGGTGTTCAGGTTAAGTGTATACTATGTTGGTCACAGAGGAGCCTAAACAGAAGCTGCAACTTTCGCATGTTTATTCTGAGTTCTCAGGAAACTGTTAAAAAAAAACTGTTAGAGCTCGTCACAAATGAGACGTATAGGGTTAAAAGAAACTTATCTCTGTCTCACACGCACACAAATACAAACATGTGGTCAAACAGCCGCGTCCGAGATAAGTTAGCACTGTTTTAAAACATTAATACACATCACGCTCTGTGAATTGTTCTGTGGACATGTAATCAGCACAGCAAATTACAACTCTAACAGCGGGTTTTACGTTCCAACCTGTGTGAATGTAATAGTGAGCAGACTCAGTGGTTCTGGACCAGCAGCTGCACGAGGGCGCACGAGCCGGTGGATCCTCGTGCAGCTGCTGGCACGTAGCTGAACTCTCACAAATGCACAAGGGTGCCTTAAGCAGTTCAGCACAGCCCTGCAGGTTCAGCAATCTGGCCTCCTTTAAAGAGTTTGTCAGGCTCAATGTTTTGCCACTGAAAAGCAATCCTCAAGCCGTAAAAATGACGTGCCGCAGAACTGTTCTTTGGCAGAATGCGAGCAAAGAAACTAAAGGGAAACAGTGAGAAAGGACACTGAAAAAAAAAAGCCTTTCTGATGTAACACATTTCTCCAGCCTGTAGCTACTGTTACAACTATACAAATTCCAGCAGGCACAGATAAAATGGGTCACTGCAAGTGCAGATATTCCTCAACATGTGAGTAAGATTTTAAATCTGGACGATTTTATACAAATACTGTTCATTTCGAGCCTATGGATGCGAGCACGGTTTCAGTGTATTTATAGCACAACAAGCTGTTGTGTAGTAAATACAGATTATATATGTCTCCTCAGCTCGTTTGACATACGACCCGTCTAAAAATGTAATGCTGACACACTGAAACACAGTCGAACCACAAGAGCGCCCTATACACACTATCACCAAACGCATGATCCGGCCTGCCGACTGAGTAATATGAGTTAAATCTAATGAATTACACAAAAAGTTGGCACAAAGGTAAGGTTTTCAGTTAATCCAACCAGGCGGGGCAATCTAACCACATTGGGAAACTTTATCCATACAATACTGTGTTGCAAGAAAAACTTAGGCAAGCCAACTACCGAGTTTCACAAGAAAACGAGAGAAAGGCCAGAAAAGTGCCGTATCAGTCTCACTGTTGCAAAGGCAAAGCCAAAAGTCTCGCTGGATGGATGGACGGTTCAGAAAAAAACCGAGCTGAGGGAGAAATATCCGTGCAGCTCTCTGAATATGCAGATAAGTAAGTGCCATGAAAATCTGGTTTTAATGAGGACAAAAGGGTAATTCATTTAAAGAGTGAGTCACTTCTCGTTGGGCTTTTTTTGACGCTAAGACACACACACCGTCAGTCAATAAATGCACCTTGGAGAAAACGAATGGCAAAAAGCAAGCGAAGATAAAGTCTCAAAAGTGCCGCTCAGGAGCTTCACATGAGTCACATTTGCTGTATCAATACAGAATCATTGTTCGCAGTGTGTAAACTGTTAAAGCGAAGGTCACAATTTTAAGCAATATTTTCCAAAATGAATAGTTTTGACGGTTAATGCCTTTTTTTTTATTTGGGGCATTTGTTTCTGGTTTACTGAGTAGCATTCTGTTGGATTCTTCTGGCTGCTTAAATCGGCTATAATTAATGAGCAGGGGCAGCGATAGTGACGCCAGAGAAAACTATGTTGGGCCCATCACGGTGTGGTTCAACTCGTTCTATTACTTATTATTATTATTTTTTTTCACTTATTATTAAATGCATGCATATAAGCAATCGCCTGTCCTTGAGGCGCACTGTACCGACTGTAACTTTCTCTATGTGTCACCGCCAGCAATGCAAGATAAAGTTTGTCCGTTCACCATCGGCACACGTCCTACTGTTATCTGAACATGTTGCTGTTCAGGTTGTCCTCTGATCTGTTCCACGGACAGAAACAGTCACCTCATAAAGCGGGGGAGATGATATAACCACCCACCAACACTGTTTATTCTAATCAACTGGCCCTTCGGCCTTGCTAATGCCCATGAATTGTTGGTCAGCGCGGTCTGTTGAATGGAGCAGAATTATCATCTTTTATGGTAACGATCTATAGCTCATAAGCCCTTGAGTGTAACCTAAGCCGATCAGCTGTTTCTGCTAACATTACTATAAAAATCATGCCACATGCCTGCGAGTATTTTCAGCAGGTCATACCACAAATATGATACTTCTAAATCATTCATGCTGTCATGGTTAGATACAAAGGCTTAGAAAGGTTTATGCTTTATTTTGATTTAGATTTTTCAGTGGCCTTAACTTTGAAGCGGGATTAGCGTTGAGTAAACCTACATTATTAGTATACGTTTAAAAGCCAGTTCCCGTTACCTCCGTGACACGTTATTTCTTTCTTTCTTTTTGTGTTGCGTTAGCCCAGTGACCTGCCTTCCACTAAATGCATGTTGGGATACGCTGGACTGAACCTGAAAAGAAGTAGAAAAGAAAAAGAAAATACCGAGTGAATAAATGAATGATGAGACACAAGCCAGCAGCAAAGCCCACTACAGTCAAAGGCTGTAAAGGACATTTTGTCCAAAATCCATTCATTAACCTATTCATAGAAATGATAAAAGAAGACTGAGCTTAATGTCAGTTTACATAGCAGCTGCCACACTTTACTCAGAGTTCTCAAAGTGAAAAAAAAACGCTGTGTTACCTCAGCCACAACTGACAGCTATAATACCGGTGTAACAAGCACCTAAACATGGCACAGAGGTCCACACATGGACTGCATCCGAGGGCCACTGCAATGATCGCAGTGTTTCTTTTTCCGTAATTACCAATAAATGTCAAACCTATTGCGAAACAAGCCCAGCAGGTTTGAAAAAGCTCAGCGTTCGCCTTGGCATTTGTTGGTTTTTGATTAGGAATGCGTTTCCTCTATCACCTGGGCCAACGGTTATAAATCACAACCACAAACGGGAATTTTTTTTTGTTGTTGTTATCTTTTTCTTTATCATTAAAGCAGGAAGCTGATGGCTTTCTTGATTCTGAAATGTAGTTTTATTCCATTTTTTTTAGAGCTTTAAACAGCAGAGACTCCTGTCACGTTCACGGCCATCTTGGCTTTTGGCTTTTTTTTTTTAGTTGCAACACAAATAATACTGCGTAAATAAATTACCCTTCGAGTTTACCCATAACACAGTGTTACACGTATCTATGCTGAGAGAGACAATCTCAACTTTTTGGCTGCTGGGAGTTCTGTTTACTGTCATAGCCTCTCCGGTGCCAAGACAGAGGTGGAGTATTTACAGCACTTTTTGTCTGTATGACAGCTTAAAAACTTACTAAGTATTCTGATACTTTTCTAATCACTCAATCTGTCTTTACTTTCCCTTGACGTTCCCCGCTTCAACTAGGCAATGATCTCACCCTGATTGTAGAAAACCATATGGGCAGCAGGGTTAACTGAGGACACACATGCACCTTGGCAAACATACAACTTTGCTATTAGAATCCAGAATACATTTTTCACATCAGCTGAATACTTCGGAGCGCATGTGTGTTTAAAGAGGGAAAAATACAGGCTTAAATACTTGTGTCGTGCAAAAATAGGATGAAAAATAAGTAGTTTTGAAATAGAAATATAAAAGAAATCAGAAACGTCTGGGCTTGTGAGGCATCTTCTGGTCAAGTTGTTACACAAGCTGAATGCTAATGAAACCAGCACCACAGATTAAAAGAGAAGCACAAATCAACTGTCTGTTAAAACACATTTTCACAACTTCCACTACTCCACCGTGACTGTGTTTTATCAGACAACGCGGGTATAAATATCCCAACATAGTGACAGCTGAAACTTTCATTTCAAAAGGCAAAGCACATGTTGGGGATGATAAAAATGTGTTAAAACGTGTACGATAACGACGCAACACGAGAGCCCAACAAGGTCTAAAATATTAAAAACAGGCCGTAAGCGTGTGATCAACTGTTGCATGCAGGATGTTAAATTTTCTTTATTTTGGAAACGCCATGCAGTCGGTCTGAAAGAGGTTCTGTAGTTACCATCAAGCTACGTGAGAACTAATGATAGTAACAGTGTTTCATAAGACTCCATAAGGTTTTATAACCAAACAAAAGCTTCCTGACAACCGCCTGGCACTTTCACAAATACTTATTCACTCTCAATGTGTGCTTTCATTACGCATTCCTGTGATACTTGCAGGGAGAGAAGGTTCCAAAACAAAAGTCCTTTGAAAACTGAAAAGGACGCCATAAAGTTTGTCAGTTTTCTGCTCTCTGCGCCATCCGAAGGGGTTGAAGGTTGTAAATGAAATTTCTGCTTTTTTTTCTCATGACCAGCAATTTAAATCTGAGTGACCAGATCATTAAAATGAGGAATATTTCCAAAAAAATTCTTTCTCGATGAAATGAAAAGACCAAAAAAATTTTTTTTAAAATCAGTGGATTTAAAGCTATGACACGAGTCTTCCTGAAGCACTGTGGGTGGATAGTATCGGCTGACTTAATTAAAATAACAGGAGTTTTATTCCCCTATTTTTTTGTTGTTTTTTTAAATCTGGGCTTGGCTACATCAATAAATACACAATTCCCCTTCCCTTATGCAAAGCACGCTAACTTCTATCTTTGTCTTGTAGCTGAAGGGGATTTCACACCAACTCATTGAAACAGTGTTTTGTGTTGCATAATACAATGAAATCACAAAAGCTGTCTGAATCGACACTCAATCGGTTTTGGGAGTGTGAGATTTTTTTTTTAATTTCACTTCCAATAAGCTTAAAAAAAAATCTAAAAATATCAAGAAAAGCGTGTCGTGTGTGAAAAAGGTGGATTGTGGGTAGAAGGATCGAGGCCAATAATCCAGGAGGTAGCTAGCCTGCCAATAATTTCACATTTGCAACAATCCACCGAGGCAGAGCTGGTTAATAAACTATGAACAAGACACATAATAACAGCAAATGAGTCAGGTTAGGAACCAACAATTACTTATAACCTGGTAACAAGTACTTAAGTTGCTAATAAATACGCCGACTTGAGTTGGTTTGGGTTGTCATGGTTACAGAGAACCCAAATGTGGGATTAAGCCATTCAAACCCATGTGTGCTTCTGCCATTCGAGCCCGACGTGACGCGGGCCCCACGTCATCATTCCCAGGACACGTAAAAAAAAAAAAAAAAGAGATTTTTTTTTAAAGTCTAAGAAATAAAAAGTGGTTGAGGACAGTTTACCTACAGCTTTCCAGATATACCCCCCCTCACACACACACACCCCACCCCCACCGCAGGGATGTGAATGCTTCCTTTAACAAAGCCTCAGGTCTGAATGGGTTCAAGCTGTAACTGCTGTAAAACAAGTCTATGCAATAAACACCAGGCGAGAATCTTTCTGTGCACCGCCTAAACAAAAACAAATCTTTAAGCTCAAAGTCTATTAAAGGCTTAAAGGCTCCTCTGTAGGTAATTTAAGTAAGTAAATTCAAGACTTGTTAACTTTAACATGTGCATCTGACAACAGTGACAGTTGGCAATCAAATCAAAAGATGAGTTTTACTCCTTTTGAGAAGTAGAAATAAAAAAAAAAAAGAGGATAAAGTGTGCCTGAGACAAAAGGGCTGAGCAGATTACAAGCACTGTGACATTCTGGATGCAATCCACAAAGTGGCTTGTTATATCGATGGATCTCTACTGCATTTCCAAAATGGCTGCCAAATATGTTCAACTGGGCAAGACAAAGTGCAACAATGGATTCCAGTGAAAATCTTTTGTCATATGACAGTTAGAAGGGGAAAAAAACCAAAAAAAACCTGAATTATTACACAAGTTAACTTCTTCTGAAAGGAATTTTATTTGATAAATGATTTAATTCTAATATTGCCGGCACGTGCTGTGATTTGCAACAGAATGCAGACTTCCTGAATTTGAATGACACGTAAATAAAATGTTCAACCAGCATAATTAACAGCTCCGTGGGAATCGGTGGACACTGTTAAATTCCATTCATGTCCATTATGGCTGGAACTCTCTGACTCTCCCAGTATTTCCACTACATGATGTAACACACCACTAAGGCCTATTTCTATTTATTTGATTTTTTACAAAAAGACATGGTGGACACGTGTGAATGTAATCATGGAAGGTGAGTTTTGAACCAGCAGTATTACAAGGTAACAGCCGAAGGAAGATGACCTGAGTGTTTAAAACAAGCACAAATTTACGCCTATGAAGCCTCTACAGTGCAAGATTTATATTTTTTATTTTTGTTTGGGAGGGGGAGGCTTGTTTTATGCGTGGGCCCCTTCCAAAGAAGCACTTAATGAATTTGTAAAATGTTATATTCACACATTTTCACTTGAGTAAACCCAAATAATCAGGCGTAAGAAATCTGTGAAAGTGTGACTCGAAAACATCTCCCAAACTGAGCTCGTGTCAACGCACCCAGGACAGTTTGCTGGTCAGTGATGCATTTTGTGAACGTGGAAAGGCTGCAGAGGACGGAGCTGAATTACGCTGAAGCCAAAAGAAAATTGGGATTGATTGCCGAGTGTGGATTAACTGATCACCCCATTCCCACCCCCTGCCTCATGTGAGCAGCTCCACAGTTTATCTGCCGGCTCTCCTTCATATAAGGACGACTTTCCTTGATCTGCAGTGGCACTCTTAAATATTCATTAGTCATGGGTGGGTTTTTAGCTGTGACACGGAAAAAGGGGCAAACGGCGATGGCTCCAACAATGTGAATATTAATGCACGAGTTGAATATATATATATAAAAACTCATTAGCAGCTTAAATGAGATGAATCTGGGCACCTGATACTCCAACTACAAACGCTCCCAAGACACATAATGGCTGACTCTCCTTCAGCAGCTACTGTACACTTGTGTGCTGAGTTTCTGACATCAAGCCATCCTGAGCAGAGCTCACACAACAGATAATTCAACCCTGAAGACACCAATGGCTTTAAAAAAAATGCAGGTGGGTCTATTTTTTCTCCTCTTTTGTTGTGTTTCAGTCAGGTTGAGACAAATCCATTTTAATCTCACTTCTCTCACCCACATGCAAACTGTCAAATAAATGTGCTGCAATTCAGGGGGACACACGTGCAACCACGCCAAGCTGAAACATACATCAAGGTTGCATTTCTGCTACGCCGTGCAGCTCCCTCAGCTCTGTTTTCTCCTCGTGTCCATTCAGAAAACTAACGATCCAGAGCAGCTACCAATTACACGAGCAAGCCTATAGGGCTGCAACCCGTTTACGTTGTGGAGGAATATTGTGAATGAAGGCGGAGAGAGAGGAAGTGATCGCAGTGAAATGAAAAATGGGTGAACGCACAATTTACGGGGGTAAAAAACAACAACAACAACAAATAAAAAACACAAACAAAAACAAACCTACACACACACAGAAAGATATAACACAAAGTGCACGTCTGGGGAGGACGTGCTCGCGGCCAGAGGAGGAAAAAAAACCACACAATGACCGAACCAGTGCCAACCTCTGACACGAGCGATGTGTTGAGGCAGAGCTCCATACCTGCGCGCAACTTTGGGCCACAGCCGCATTTCTAATGACAATACATCTGTGTTGCCCCCTTTATCTGACAAAGCCGTGCGCTCCGGGACGACATCTGTTTGCCACACACGTGCACGCACTCACACTCTCAGCCCCGAAACCCTTTCTCTGACACAGATGCGCGTGCGCTTGATGGAACACGGATAAAATGATCCCTGAAGAGCAAGACTGACATGTCGCTCGGGGTAAACTCACCATGACCCTTTCGGTGATTTTTTTTTCATATATATCTATTTTTTTCCACGGCGGAGACACGTCACCTGTGGGTATAATTTTAACTTTAGAAAAGAGGTGAAACACCTTGATAAGCCCGGGGAAAAAGGGAACCGCGGGGTCGCCCATGAATATTTTGCATCAAAACGTCTCAAAAGGCACAGAGACAGCGTCTCGTGCAACTTTAATTACACCAGAGCGTGCCTCCATATCTAGGCCAGCCTTTACCAAAACAGCATCGACTCGCAAATATTTTTTTTTACCATACTGTCGGCTAGGATTTAAAAAAAAAAAAAAAGTAAAAAAAAAAAAAAAAGGAGGACTGCGACTGTTAAAGTGATAATTCATTTTGGAAGGTTTTAAGGATTGGGGAGGCGCGAGAAGGGGGGGGGGGGGGGGGGGGGGGGTAAAAAACATGGCACAAAAATCCAAAACCTGAGTCCCAGTGGATCTGGTTCTTATCACAGAAACTGAACCATAAGAAACGCGTTTCCTCTGACTCAAATAACTGACCTAAAAGCCAAATGCGCACGTCGGGCTGCCACAGTTGTTCCGGGGCTCGCAGCGTGTAAAATGTGAGCATCGCTGAGGCTTCTTCGCAAAGATTGAGAGAAACAGACCTGTGAAAACACTTTGAGGCAGAGTAGTATTGTTCTCAAGTGTCCCCCCCTAACCCTGTGCTCTGGGGGTAAATCCGAGAATAGAAGGCTGAAGGTATAAGGGGGTATGGTGACAATAATGACAGATGGGAAACTTGCGTCACGCCAGAGCAACGCGTTTTTGTGGTCGAATATAAATGGACAACAAAACCCCCTGGAAGCCAAAGCCGAGTCCCCTAACACAGGCGACTCGTTTAATCACATCTCCTACGGTGGCGTCACGTTTAGGCTACTGGACGTCCGCGATCCTCTTCCAAAAAAAAAAAAAATGAAGTTTCCGATTATGTACGGCTTTATAATTTGCTTGATAAAAGCCAGCTACAACTACATGGAAGTCTGTGCCAAATCGTGCATTTCTTGCCTAAAGTCGGCGATCGCGTTTTAATCCGCGATAGGAGCAAATTCCTTGTATTTGCCTCCTGAAATAATAGCGTTAGAGCAGTAAGTAAAGACCCATCCCTTTTCCTACTTTTTTCTCAATTTCTTACCTGCACTTCGAAGCTCGTTCAAAAAGTGGCGACAGCGTTTCCACGGCTCCCGCTGCGTTTCCCCCGACGAAGAGCGTTTAGTTTGCTTTTTTTTTTTTTTTAATAATGTTCCTTTACTTTGTTTCATTTCTCACTTCCATCTTCTTTTCATCTCATCAATAAACACACGCTGCAGCCTACCTTCATAAAGCAGCTCGGTTCAAGTGTGCCCTCCCATTTTTTAACTATACATCGAGTACTTTGAGGGGTGGTGGTGTTGGAGGGGGTGGGGGTGGAGGGTGAGGGGGGGCAGGCAGGCACGCCTTTTCACTTAAAGCTGCGATTGGAAGAACAGTGCACTGTCTTGGGTTGGATCAGAGAGCCGTCAACATTATAGCGCCCCAATCGCAGGGCGCACGGAGCGGCCGTGAGAGCGGCTCCATGACGGCTCCCTGGAAGTGGAGGAAGACGTAGTGGTAGTAGCTGTGCTGAGAGTGGCGTGGGTTTACAGTCTGGGGCTGTTTATGTTCGCTTCTGCCTGAACAGAGACGGCCGTTTTTATTAAAGCGGTAGTCGAGGGTACGAAACGACACGAAGCACGGAGATGATCGGGTTAAAACCTGCTCGGCTATAGCGTTTCATTTCACCCCCCCCCCCCCTCCTCCTCCTCCTCCTCCTCCCATAAATCCCTCCCTTCTTATTCAAATTATCTTTCTTTTTTTATATATATATATATGTGGGGCTCAACGCCTACTGTACAAAAGCGCAAGCGTTCACAAACGTGAATGAAGTCTCAAAATCGAGCCCTCTGTTTGGATCAGAAGGACGAAGGAATTGTCAGTTATGTGTCCGTCACGCGACCGAACTTCTGATTGGACGCCGCCTCTGCCAGTCCAGCGAGCCAGCTGCGCCGCGGCCGCTGATTGGACGGCGGCGCTGTCAATCATCTCCGGCACCAACAAGCTAGATTGTCTGCCGTGTCTTCCACTTTCTACGCATTTCTATTTTCTCATTTATTTATTTTTTAATGTCCCGAGCTGACCTCGAGTGTGCGAGCTGGGGAAAAAAATGGTGTCGGTTCAGCCGGCCAATCAGATTTGGTAGCTTTTTTCCCCTTGTTGTTGTTGATTTTTTTTGTTGCCATTGTCCAGTGCCTTGACATATATTCTGGCTGTGGAGAAAAAAAAGCAGTAATGGGTCATGTGGGATCCCCCCTCCTCCTCCACCCTCCACCCCGCGCGCACCCGCCGCCTTAATGCCCCCTCCCTGTCTAGACAGTGACAGGTGTGTGTGCGTGTGTGCGCGCACATGCTCGTCCAGTTCACATCATAATAATAATAATTTAAATTTTTTTTAAAAAACACGCTATTAATAGTATTACTTTTAATGAAAAACCCACGTGTTATTACTGCGTGGTAAACAATGGAGAGGGTTTCAGTCTTCTTTTCCTGACAATGAGGCCAGCTAAAGTGACGCTCGATCAGCCGGTCTGATCGACCATCCGGGCCCTGAGCTGCTGCTGGGAAGGGGGGTAAAAAAAAAAGAAGCTCTCCCTGGAAAAGCTGCCCTCTTGAACCTTGCATGCACAGCCCTCCAGCTGTACAAGAGGAGTCAGAGGTGTCGCTCCAGACAATCGCCATCTCTCCACGGATATTGTTGTGCGAGCACCGCGGCGAGCACCCGGGGCACTCGGGTTTGCTGTGCGCGCCATCTGCAGGTTTGCGATGGAGGATTAATACCGCGGGTTCAAAGGAGGACACCCCTCCGTCACTGCTTTGACCTACATTAGCCTAACCAGGAACGCCACCACCGGCCTCAATGCGTTGGTTGTTTTTTTGCGCATTCCCACAACACGCATCGTGCACAGAAACGCTTTCTGATATTAAATAACCGTGAGGATTTTGTGTCGTTTTTTTGTTTGTTTTTTTACGATCAGAAACTGAGCGCGCAGTTCCGCATGGTGTTCACGTTCCCGGAACAGCGTTTAGAGAGTCGCTCGATTAACAGGCTCAGCCGGGCAGCACGTGCAGGGAGGATTCACCGTACAGAACATTTTGTTTCTGTCCCGGATCAAAGTACTTTGGATGGTGCACCCGACTTATTCTGCAACCAAAAACTAAAGCAGTTCTATGCATTAACATTTATTTCAACACTGATTTAGCACAATAATTATGTTTCATTACTACATCTAAATTTAGTTTAAGGATACAGTGAATTAATGTAAATTTACAAATATTTTAAAATAATATATCATAAACTGCATTGTGATTCCACACCCATTCTACTTACTTTTCTTATTTCTGACAAATTAAATAACATGGAACAAAAGGAGTATAATTCAAAGGAGCTTTGGTGCTAGCACAAATAATATTTAGCAACAATAAACTTGTCAACACACTTCCACATCATCACACAGTTGTCACAAGATTTTCTGAAAAGAAAAATACAAAGTGTCCTCTGTTTGGCAAAAGTTTTCCAAAAAAGAGAGCCTAGAAATGTGTAATTTTCACAGCTATGACTGAGTTCAGATCATCCAAAAAAAAAAGAAAAAAAGAAAGCACAATAATATCAATAAAAGTGATAATATTTGCTACTTTTACAAAGTGGAAAAAGGGGTTTCAGAGACCAGTTAGAGGACTGGTCTATATGTAAGTTCAAGAGTGCCCGAGCAGCAGATAATCAAGGTCTTATCTTTAAAGCTGAATCATTCCACAACAAAACACAGCATTGAGAACCCTTCCATGCCTTCTCTCAATAAAAAAAAGCTCATCTGAGCTCAACATCTCAGCTTAAAGGTACTTAAATGTTGTTACGCATGCTGTGAAATATATTTTTACTTTTCGGCTTGAGCACAATTTATAAACTTTTGCCTTGAATCGACATAATGAATGTGGTGCCTGGAAATTCTGACACGAACAGAGGGAAATACTCACTCCTGCCTGTGTTTAGTCACCAGCAGCATAACCAAAAACAAAACAAAGCAGTGAAATTCAACGCAGTGCGTAAATAGAAATGTTTCAATCAAATTTTGGCCTTGATTCCACCTCAATTTTTTCTTTCAACTGGCCGCAGTACAATATTCCAACGGATACTTTTGTATTTTTATTCACAATTGATATTTTACCCAATTAGAAAGTATAATGTATAGACTCACATGTTTTTGTCACAGCTAATGGCTTCTAAAACAGGAAGATAATGTATATTCTTAGATTGACATGTCAATGTCCCACAGCATTAAATGTAACCAACAGAGGGCAGCACTGAGAATGATCTTTCAGGATATTATTTGTTTATTTCATTTGGTTAGTCACTCATTTTCCCTATTCAAATAGAAGGTTTGCCTCAGATTTTTTGGTGATATGCAAATATTTTCTGTAGTTTCTTTCTATATAGTTTAGAATTTCCTTGTTAACTTGGCTCCTGTTACAGGGGGAATCGACTATCTATCAATAGTTGGATCTTACACTTTGACCATTTAAACACCGATGTAGGATTTGGGGCTAAAAACAACGCAAAGTGAGTTATCCCCATGCAGAATACATCAATATTCCCAGAACTTCTATATAAAAGATCTAAAAGTACTTTAAAAGTGCACTCGCAGTCCTTGTCCTTGTGTCTTTTGAATGGCCCACAGGTTATTCATTTAACAGACAGTCTCTCGATTCGACATTATGGGAAACTAACTGTCTGCAAGTGCAATTAAAATGTTATTTCTGCTGCTAATCGTGCTTTGGTTGAAAACCCAGGTGGTAGAAATGCCAGGATTATTTTTCATTGTTTGAAAGCTGTTAATATCCTCAAGATACCGCATGGTTTTCAAGCTTTAAAAATACATTTAGACCATGTTTTATTTCAGTAAGGCGCAGAAATTAGCTATCACCGATAAATAAAGTGATGTGGAATAACACAAAGAAGCGATATACATTCCTTTACTTAAATGTGTGTCAATGCGTTCCACCCAGATGAGTCTGTGTTTGAATACAGAACATCTTTACCATGACGTTATTCCCACCTTCAGTGTTCAATAAATGTGTGGCCACCGGTTCCCCAAACATTGGGAACAGAGTCTTTAGTCTTAATTTGTCAATTACTGGGCCTAAAATAGCTCACTTTGCGGCCATGAAGTATGTCACCGACAATAGCAGTATCACATGTTTCTTGAGAAATGATCACAGACATGTCAGTTTCTGTAGAAGACATTCTTCCCACGACTTCACCATGAAATTCTACTGTATATGATCCAATTTCTATGTTATCTGGAAAATCATTTGAATTTGCTGTATAAAGCTGTTTGGAAATCAAGAGGGATCAACTTATTCATCATGAATGAAAAGGTGAGACACACTTTAATACTGGAAGTTTCAGTCAGTGTGATGATTCAAGATGACTCAAAAGAAGAAACATACAGTAATTCTGAATAATATTTGGTTATTATTCATCGTCAGGTCTGTTAAAGCACCGTAAGTGTTCTAACAGCAACAGCAGAGACAATATGACCTCATTTACATGCTCTGTACATACACTGTCACACGTGTTCTGCCATTTCCCCAACATTTCACAGATTTTCATCCACAAAAAACAGCAAATACAACGTCTTTGAGAGAGAAAAATGAAGAATCAAAGTGACCTACAAACTGCCCAAAGCGTGCAACATTTTGTAAGAACGACTCACCTCCCGTCTCCCAAACTGGCTTCAGGCAGATTGCTGACAGGTAATTTGCTTTATTATCTCTGCTTTTCTTACTTGTGGCGATGAGGTACGTCACAGACAATACGAGTATCACATGTTTGTTAGAAACTCATGAGAAATGATCACAGACAAGCCAGACAAAGACACAAAAATCTGCTGCTTCGATCTGCTCAGAAAGTATAAAACTGCACTTCTTCGGTTTGCATTGCGCAAATGACGTCGTGGGTTCTGCTCTTTAGAGAAGTGCCAACTGTTCGAGGAGTCACAGATAATTTGAAGTTAAGGATTTCAGAGGAAAAACAACACCAAATAAAGGAAGTAGTTTATCTAACTCTTAGAAACACAGCCTGGTGCACTGACCTGCAATCCTGTCAAGATTTTACAGTTGTGGATATAAATAGAAGGATAAGAGATGCGATATGGCACAGGCCTCAACACAGGTGTCGGGTTTTGTTATAAAAAAAAAGGTATTATTAACCTCCAAAGCACAATAATTTACTTACAACTTCAAAATCAAATCAGTATATTTGAAATTTTGTGTTATATTTCCATACATCTGAGTGATATGTACTTGTAACTGAACCTTCGATGATGTCACATATTAACAAGCCTTACTAGTCCCTTTCAGAAAGACAATAGAGCTAACATAAATGAGTTATCACAAGGCTGTCTTTCCGAGAACACAGCCCAAATGCTATAAATGATTAATAAGCTTCTTCTCTAGTCTTTCAGCTCCCAGGGGCCCCTGTCAGTGTCCGCCTTGTAGCTGAGATATAAGAATAACATGCCACTAGCCTCCGCGGATCCTTCCTCATCTCTTTGCTTTGTGCTCCATGTGTCATCTCACCTCTGTTTGCTACAAGCTAGGGGAAACACTGCATCAGTAATGCCACGAAGATGCTCGTGACCTTAATCCCTCTGCGATCTTTGGAGGTTCTTCTCTGCCCCGATCATTATAAATGCAGCGTTTTTTATCGTTAAACCGCCTGGAGGCAGAGCGCTTTTCCTTTGACTTAAATTTACCTGAAACGAAACAAAAAGATGCTATTTCTGTGTTTCATTTGGCTTTCAGTCGTGGGTGTTGTGAATTGTTTTGAGAAACAGATTGCACACAGAGGGATTTCCACATTTTAGCAAACGACTTCACCCTCTCCATTAAAATGTTAATCCTGTCAGTAAGGGGGAAGCCATAAACCCTCTGACCATGTCGGCCTCTCAACACTCTCTTGAAAGCTTTTCGTGGGTGACGTGATAATAACCTACCCGAAGCAGAGCTGCAACTAACTCTTCCAAAGAATACGGGAAGCTCGCCAATGGGATGTGGATGTTCCTCAAGTGAGCAGATTCCTAGTGTTGGTGGGAAAATGTGTGTGAGCAGTTTTGCTTCTCCTTAGATGAGGCACGGACATTCATCGCTCAACGGCTGCACTGTCAGAAGCTGGGCCAAAACCCTGAATGACCAAACAGGTAATTGGCTGGCGTTCAGAGTCATGGCAGGTGGTTGTGGGCACAGGAAGGAATGTCAGAGTGATTCAAAGCTCAGATTCTGACATCGTCTTATTTGTCCCGCCGTCAGCTGTGGGGGGCTCTGAGAGGTAACTAGCATTTTTATTTCTGTATGGGGGTAAAAATCTGTCTGAAACAGTTTAACACAGGCAAAAAAAGAGTGAGCGATCTTCTTCATTTCATACTCTGATCATGCTTTCAGTGTCAGACATCAACAGGCCTCACTTGTCTTTTTTAGATCCCAGCATCTACACATTTAAGACCATTTGTTGACATGGACTCAGGAGCACCTTCGATAACTATCGTCGCTCAACGCAATCTATAAATGTAACCTGAAACTGCACTAGGCAAGAGGGAAGCCATATAACCTCTTTATGCGCCATTTGATTCTCTCAAAATAATCTAATCTGGAATGGAAAGTCATTGACGCCTGGTTCTATGTGCCAAATATGAGGAAGATCATCCAGGCTGTTAACTATGGAGGACTGAAGCTGCCGTAATCCCAAATAAATACAAAAAATATACATAAAAGGCTCAATTAAATACGTTTAAATATATATATATAAAGCAGACAAAAAAATGTATAAATAAATTTAAAAAAAATTAAAAAATGAATTTATGCAAACATAATCATATAAAATGTCAAATAAATCAAATTTTTATTCTAAATTTAAGCTTATGTTAATGATGCTATTTATCTACTTTGCTACTAAAATTTCAATTTAATATTTCATCTTGATTAAAATGTATTTAATTCATTTCTTTGTTTATTTTTACTTCTGTATTACTTTACTTGCTCTATCAATTCTCTTGAAAATTATTTATTTTTTCATTTTATTTTGATATTTTTTTAATTTAATATTTGTAAATTATTTTATTCAAAGATGTTCTCTGTTATTTTATCCTCGTATGTACATTGTAAAGGAAAGTAATACAGAAACAGATACATGAGCAACAAATTAACAAAGAAAGAAATTAAATACAATTAAAATCACAAATTAAATTGGCAAAGTATATAAATAGTCACATTAACACAGTGCAGTTTAAAATGAAAGCAGAAATATGGATTTCTTTTCTATTTTCTATGATTATTTCTGCTTCTCGCCCAATAACAGCTGGGACAGGCTCCAGAGAACTCAGATCAGATGTGGAACAAGCAAACAAAGGAGGCAAAACTACATTCAAAATAAGTCAAAAAGTAGTAGAAAAAGAAACTAAAGGTAGCCTACAACTAAAACAGAGAGAGAAGAAAAAAATCCAAAAACTAGAACTAAACCCAGAAGCGATGATGAAATTATCGGTTCAAAGTGTAATTAAAGCGATACTCCGGAGTAGATTCAACCTGGGGTCATTTGAACCGTGATATCCAGCCAAGTAGCCCACCCGCAGTTTTTTCGATATTGGCTGAACATCAGCTGAGTTACTGAGTTATCCCGAATAGCTTCGTACAAGGGTTAATGGATCCTGGCAGTATCTCCAAAATTACCACACTAAAATCACATGCCATGACACCAAACTTCTACAGTAGTACAAATATGGTCTGTACTCACAAAGCGATGCATTTGGAAGTTTGAAAATAGTCCAGGAGTTTATTATTATCAACACAAGCCTGATAGCTTCTCTGCTGCTAAAGCTGCGTCGACGTCACTTCAGAGAGCTGGGAGCTTCAAAATAAGATGAGGGTTGATCTACTACTGTAGACAACAAAGTATATGCTACATTCTACATGTTTTTTTATGAATTTTTATGTTTTAGAGTTGTGAACTTATTTTATCAATGGAGAAATTGAGCAGCCTTGCTTTGTTGTCCACAGTAGTAGATCAACCCTCATCTTACTTTGAAGCTCCCAGATCAAGGAAGTGACGTCGACGCAGCTTTAGCAGCAGAAAAGCTATCAGGCTTGTGTTCATAATAATAAACTCCTGGACTATTTTCAAACTTCCAAATGCATCACTTTGTGAGTACAGACCATATTTGTACTACTGTAGAAGTTTGGTGTCATGGCATGTGATTTTAGTGTGGTAATTTTGGAGATACGGACCAGGATCCATTAACCCTTGTACGAAGCTATTCGGGATAACTCAGTAACTCAGCTGATGTTCAGCCAATATCGAAAAAACTGCAGGTGGGCTACTTGGCTGGATATCACGGTTCAAATGACCCCAGGTTGAATCTACTCCGGAGTATCGCTTTAAGTGCAAGTTATGTTCAACAAAATGCCTCTTCCCAACTTCCTTTAGCACGTTGCTGGCATCAAACTCTAAATACTAAATTCTTGTTAAATCTAGAGCTCAAGTGCATGAATAAATGATCAGAATTTCTTACTTGTGGATTTGAGAAAACGTCCCTTTTTTTCAAAATAGTCAAAATTATTTGCAATCAGCTATAATTACAATAATTGTATAATTACTATAATTTTAATTTGTGTAACTGAATAACATTTGACAGTTTCTCTGGGCTCTAACTTGATTTTATATATTTGTTGTTGGGACAATTTGTAATAATAAACATGACTGTACATGCACCAATTAGCCAAAAGGCTACTTGACGTCTGTAGTACCTGGACAGGTGTTACAAGCAACCTAAAAACAGAATATAACATTCAAATCATTACAGAACCAGAGTTTGCAGAAATATCATTTACACCAGACTCCATTAGACACAGAAACAACTTACACATTTAGTGAACATTGTTGAAAACACATCTGGGATAAAATAAGTACACAAATGTTCAGATATTTTACTCCATTAGTGTTAAAAACAGGACATTTAATGCACTAACTGCAGTATTAGACTGTCCCTCTTCCCTTTAAATGTAACATCTGACACATTCATACAAGTTTTATTTTAATTTTCTATATTTATACAAGTACATACTGTAGAGGACCAGAGGAGAGGAGTCTAAAAAGAAATAAAGCCCAATATTTGTAGTAGAACACTGTGACAGAAGCTTCTTGATTATTTTACAGTATCTATCAGCATGGTAGACTTTATTTACACGGGATTATTAGAAAATATACTTTCCTGCACATTTGGATTAACACAGGATAATCTAACAAATCATTATCAAACAACTAATGAGTAATGAGTCATTCAAATGCACATAATATACATAATATACATAAAATTCAATATCTTTACTCACTTCTGTTGCTGAGCTCTGAGTAGTTGCCTCTCAATCCTGAATTCGCCTGAGAACAGACCAAAAATGTAAAAGTATGGATTGTCAGGGACTGTCACCAATCCAGCAACCCCAATCCACCGAAGTCACGATGTCAGTGAGTGAGCAGGGGCGGAGTCTTTGTGAGAAACCCCTGTTTTATAAAGATGAAGTCAGGTTATCCACCGTCTTTTTTCCACATTTCCTGGAGGAAGCCGATTGTTTCTCGTTTCTTTTGGGCAACAGTGAAGACAAGAGAGAAAATCCCTGTTTGAACGATTTATAAAGATAGCACAAAGGTCCAGAACTAATGTTTGCAAAACTAACATAGATGAGCCGTATTTGCGTTGATTAACTGTTTATGAACGGAGGAAACAAAAATAGATTTTGGTTTGTTTATAGACAGGTTTCTTGCACATTAGTGGCTGCGAGCACATCCAGAGGAAAAAAAACTGGGGTTGGCAGTCACAGGATTATACTAAAACCGCTTTAATTTACAAAGATTTTCCTGTTTTCTTTAAATTCATGACTCAATAATGAAACCACTTAATCATAAAACACTACTTCATATCATCACTTTATAATGTTCACAACAAGGTAAACTTTACAACCTGCCACTTTCAACAGAAATGGCTCAAACAGCGCTGTCAGGAGCAGATTTAGGGTCGGAATTCCTCAGCATATTGGATTAAAATTCCTTTATTGTCGCTGTAGAAGAAATACCATTCTTTCCAAGCGGTCCACGATGATGCATTTATGGGAATAAACTGTGCGGTCGGAGCTCACATTGTCATCGGTTCCAGTCAAAGTCCCAGACTAAGCGAGCTGTCATATTTCTGAGTGAGTAACTGCGATGGCCTCTTACTGAGAACTCACTGAGAACGTCCCTGAATGCTTTTAAAAAGGAACATTTGCGTGCAGGCAAATCCTTAGATCCATATGTTTATGTTCTCTGAGTAGCTTTAAACATTTGTCTTGTGACACCGGATCAGAGCGATGCATTTTGAGACATGGAGTCAGCACTGCAGAGTTTTTGTTGGCTTTTGGACCTCCACTCTTTCCCTGACCTGGATCCACAATCTTCTTCTGCTTTTGGCAAAGGGCTGTAATCCTCCTGGAAATATGAACAGTTCCCATCCATCTTTTCAGACGATTTGAAAAGTTTACTGCCTTGTCATCTCTGTTTAGGAGCTCACATCTGGAAAACAAACAAGTTTGAGTGATGCTTTTTATCCCCTGGTTTGATACGTCAAACCCAAAGTAAGTTCTTTCCCAAAGAACTCTTTTGACCGCAGGAACACATGTCCACTGTTTCTGAGAAGAGTCCACAGAACACGGTCGTGTTTCCACGCAGAGTTGATAAATGGCAAATACAGTTTTCGGTTACATTTCTTGATAGAGCAGCGGATTGTGTTTCAAATGTTCTCCAGACTCCCATGTGGCTATACTGATGGACATGATGGTTACCTCGTGCAGTGAGGGCGAAAGGGCTGCACGCATCCAACAGGGATTTCCAGTCTTGGCCTTTTCTCAATAAAAAATTCCCAAGACTTGCAATGCATTGGGAATTTTTCGAGCTGATTCATGATTCTCCAACCAAGATTAGCACAAAGTGGTGAGCCGGGACCCATCGTTGCTAGGAAAGACTTAGCTTTTCTTACTTTCCTGTCAATCAAATTCTACATTTGTTTATATTGTCTAAATACAACAAAGTCGGTCGGTGAAAACGCTGAAAACCATTCCTTTGCACTTCTGTTTGCTAAGTAAGGCAAGCCAAGGCATCTTTATTTTTATAGCGGATTTCATACAACAGGCAACTCAATGTGCTCTACATAAAGACAAGGCATTTAAAAGAACAGCATAAAGCAGCATAAAAACAAGCAATTTAAAGAGAATAAAAAAATAGAATAAAAGTTAAAACACACAGTTAAAAGCTATCAAAAAAGAGGGGAAAAAAGAAAAATATAAAACAATTAAAGGTGGGGTCTGTGATGTTTTCTGGAGCATTTTTTATCATACTGTCTGAAAACCTCCTCACGACCCCATTGCACCCACTAAAATAGAATGTTTGGGGAAAAAACTCAATCTTTTAGTCCATAGCTTGGTTTCAGTCACGTGGTCGTAAGGGGGCGCGGTTTTCAGATGGTTGTCAGGAAGTAAATATGGCGACTACGTCTATGGAGGAAACCGTTCCAGAGTCTGTATTGTAGAGATTTAGAGCCAGTTTCTAGAATACGATACAAACAATTAGTGAGTAAATATGTTGGGCGGGACCCGTACCTCATGAAGATGAGTGAATTTTCTGGTGAATATAAGGATTTGCCGACCTGGATGCTTGGCTGTCTGCATCAGATCTGGGCTCATACCCGGGCTCTCAGCTGTCTGTTGGAGATCCAACATAGCCACTGCACATGCCGACCGTGTTTGTTGGTCCTCCTTGAGCTTCATCCTTTGCTCTCGTTGAAGAGATGCCTCGGATTTCGGCTTAGTGGTTTCGTAACCGAGCTTGACCGTTGAGCCCAGACTCAACGTCACCCAATTACCAAAGCGCTAGGGACGCCTAAAAAGTCACAATGAAGCCCATATTAGACTACCGGAAACTTAATAATCATTACTAAGTAAATGAGTATTTAACAACACCCCAATGCGATATAAACACAGCCACAAAAACAAAGTTAGCAGTTAGCTAACATACCTCTGACGAAGTGGTCGCTGCAGACACGAGAGTAAACAGACTCTGCTCCTCCCGACTGCAGACGTAGGTTTGAAATCCATTTTTTACGGCGTTATTCTGTTAGCTTTTTACATTTCTCACCTTTGTGTACGACAACCTTTGGAATTCTAAAAAAACTTTTTTCTTTTTCACGGGTAGAACGGTTGGAGCAGCCGTAAACAGCACAAAACACGGGCATCTTGATTTTTTTTACACAGCAGTTCTATGGCAGACTTCACTTCCTGACATCCATCTGAATTTCGCGCGTTCGCGATGCAGCACAGTGACGTCACGTGAAACCAAGCTATTGTAGAGGGTGTAGCAAGAGGAAATGTCTGACCAATAGAAGTAATGATGAGAGTTACTTCTATTGGATTCTGACACGCAGATCAACCGTCAGCCCCCCTCACCCCTCCCCCCTGTGCGTTCACAGACTCGTGACTCGTTTATGTGTTTTGAAGGCGTGGTTTCGAGGGGTGGGCTGAAGGGAGAGGCAAGGTTGTGTATTTTCAAAAATATAGCTTGCAGGAACCGTTTTTCCAAGATCTCAGACCCCACCTTTAAGAGGATTTATAGCATTATGCTTTAAAATTATTTAAAGGAACTCAACCATAAGCACACCGAAAGAGAAATGTTTTTAAAAGGATTTAAAGGTGCTCACAGTTGGGGCTGATTTAAGTTCTGCTGGTAGTTTGTTCCAGTTGTGTGCAGCATAACAGCTAAAAGCTGCTTCACTGGGTCCAGTTTGAACTCTGGGCTCCACTATCTGACCTGAGTCAGCAGATCTCAGAGCTCTACTGGGTTTATACTCTACTAGCATGTCATTCATGTACTGGACCTAAACCATTCTGTGATTTGTAGACTTGCTCTAAGCAGTCGCACAATGGGCCTCATGCAAGAACCGTTCGTACGCACAGATTTGTTCTTTCAGGTACAAACAGAATTTACGAGTGATCCAGAGCTGTCGTAGGAGTTTCGTAAAATAGTTTGCTGTTATTCAAATCAAGTTTGCTTGACTAATGGATTGTATATTTAATTACTTTGAAGCAAACATAAATAAATATATACATTATACCCCATAATTATGCTGACATTATTCTGTTTGACTTAAATTGTGCACTAATTGAAGGTTCATTTGAATCTGTATATAACGAGGTCAATGGGAAGCGTAACCAGCGGCTGTCTTGCTACTTTTGGATGCCTTAGCGCGTCAGGCTCTTGGAAGAGACCGTGTAGATACCCATGTGGAGACAGACGAATGGCTGACATCGCGATTAAGATTCCCAAGGACTGTGCTACTGCAAATATGCAGCTTGCTAGAGCCACAACTCCAGAGAAAAACACGCCGATCAAACCCAATTCCACCACACGCCCAGGTCCTCACCATCTTTGGATTTTTGGCCACAGGAACCTTTCAGACCGAGATTGGAGACAGATCGGGGGTGTCCCAGTCCTCTGTGAGTCGTGCGCTCCCCTTGGTCATCAAAGCTCTCATCAGTTTATCACCCATGGTACATCAAATTCCCATACACCGCTGTCCAACAAGTACAAATTAAGAGGGAGTTTCATCCCGTGGCTGGACTGCCAATCATAATTTGAGCACGAGACACATATACGCATCAAAGCACTCGTGCTTCTGTCGTGGAGTGCACTGAGCTGAAGGCCAGGTGGGTGTGTCTCGATACAGCGGGGGCAAACTGCTCTATAGCCCAGAGAAGGCATGCCAGATTTGCACAATATTGCCATGAACGAGGGTCTCCACCTGAACCAGCCCAGGCAGACCAGAAGCTGTGGTGCCAGAAGACCCCCCCTCATGGACCACCCCATCAAAGTGCCATTATGATGAGGCAACAACTGATTGCACGGCTTTAGTTGCAGTCATCGATCGCCTGCCCAGGGCGAGACGTTTTTTTTAAGCCATTTTCATATCAAACCATTTATTTTCTTATTTCGGTGACACGGTATTAACAGCACTCGTAATTGCTTCCCATTTCTTCGCTTTAGCAGGTCCCGTAATTCCACTGCTGACACTGCTAAAAATGACAGATTTTCCTTTTTGGATCTCTGAAAGCAGAACTTCAGTCTAAGAGCCCGTAAAGTTGTTCTTTTTGCGCCTTGATGTCATTCTCATGACTCAACACTTCCTGGCACAGGAGCGAGGAAGCACAGCCTTATATGGTATAATTTAGGGCGTGGCGTATGCAAATTTACTATCCTCGTGCACGTGAACTTAGATACCCACGATTGGGATTCATCATTTACGCAGGTCGTTTACACACTTTTTCCGAAGTTAAGAGCGTTTGTTGAATCTGACGTGGTGTGTTCGTACGAACAGTGTTAATTTCGTCAACCAGGACGATGACGAAAATATTTCGTTAACGCCCCTTTTTCCCGTGACGATGACGAGACGATGACGCACAAAATTGCTTCAAGAAAATAAAAATATGACGAGAATAAAAAATGATTTTCGTTAACGAGACTAAGACGAGACGAAATTTACAAGCCATGGACGAATGGACATTAAAAAATTTAATTGTTTATAATTAATTTGTAATTTGTAATTGTTAATATAAGTGTTTCTTGATGTAGAAAAGGCTCTAAGTTGAGATTTGTTACGTTTATAGATGTATTGTGTTGGTCAGTTCAGAGCGGAGCGGCCCCCTGCTGGTCATGTAGCGTTACTGTCGGTGCTCGGTTAGAACAGGTGCGTGCTCTGATGAGTTGACAGAGGGAAGATCGAGCTGTTGATTAATGTCCCGGGAAGTGGTGTGTGCGTAAATGAAACGTGAGTATGGCTGTATTGTTTATGTAATGTATTCAGGTTGGTGCAGCCGTAGCTTCTGTTGCTTTGATGTGTAACTCGCCATGTGTATGCTAGTTGTAGCATTTAGCTCACCTGCCTCTGACTGACTGTACGTCACGTGTTATGTCTGTTGTTACCACTCCGACTCATTAGTGTGATGTTTACAGTAGCCCCTTTCACACTGACGAATAACCCGCGTTTAATCCGCGAATTTAGCGTGTCCGCTGTTGCGTTCACACTGCCGACCCGGGCTGCCGCGTCAACTCGACTCGCCTTTCGACCCGCGTCGGACCCTAGTCTTTTTGCCGAGCCGAGTTTGGTGTGAACGCAATCGATGCGGGTCGGACGTGGGCGTGGCGTGACGTGAGGAGTTTAGAAGACAGAATGGACAGCTGATTCAGAACAACAGCGACAGGTGAGGACAAGTTTTACTCTGTTTTAGCCTACATCAAGTTCAAGACATTTTTTAATATGGCCAACTGGGGAAACAAGGAGGTCCGCGAGCTCCTCAGCCTCCGAGCAGAGGACGTTATTTACCGCCACATTTCGGGGACTATGGTGCTCTTGTATTCTCCGCATATGTTCTTCGGCGGCATCCCACGTTGTAACCATCCACACCCCGTAAAATAACATCTCCATGAACTGCATATACAATTGCAAAAACGAGTCCTCAAGGTGTATTTAACCCTACCTCCGACGCATGGCTTGTGCCTACGTCATTGTACACGCCCAGCATTTTCTGTGTTTCTTGTGACGCTCTGCCACTAGGCAACGCCCCCTGAACTCGGCTTCAGGCGACACGGGTCACCAACACGCCAAGCGTTCACATTGCTCGACGCGGGTCGAAGGTGCAATTTGGACCCGCTAAGGTAGCAGGTCGCAGTGTGAAAGGGGCTAGTGAGTGTTACGTAATGTTACCATGTTACCATGTAATGTTGTTTATGTGTTTAATAATAATAAGTCAGGTGAAGTGTGTTTAGGACTGTGATAGTGGGAATTAGAGGCAAATGAAGATGTAGTAATTTCAGTACTCCTTTATTAGAGAGAAAGAGCTTATTCTTTATTCATTTGGGTATTTTTTATTGTTCTTTTGATTGGAAACCACACACATGACCTTATTGCCTGCAACAAAAGGGAAATAAATCACCTGAACCATCATTAACCTGCCTCTTCCTTTGGACCCTCTGGAAGTCTGATTGGCCTTAAGTTGGTGTTCTGGCCGGCACCCCAGTGTGAACTTTGTGTTAACCCCTGAACTAACGCCTGATATAATTTAGCCCAGTGTCTTCACTACACTTGAACTTCATAGAAGATTACGCGCTGTTGCCCTGTTTGTCCCTGCACGGCGCCTGTCCCACAGTGCCTCGCGCGGCTCAATCAGTAGTAGTTCAGTGAGTCGAGTTCAGTTGAGTTTAGGCCCTTCCCATGTCAAGTAACGTAGCCGGTAGCTAGCTATAACTTAACCGTAGCTAGTTCAACTTTGCAGTCCAGTCATGGCATCGGGCTCGGATACCGGTATACGGTTTGTTGGAGCTGGGCGAAAACAACGCCTGGATGTATGGAGCCATTTCGTTTACAACGCGAAGGACAACAAAACAACCTGCATGATAATGATTGATCATGCCGCCGTGTGTGCAGAAGTTCTATTATGTACAGGGTTGACTAAAATGACTAAAATGACTAAAATTTGACTAAGACTAAAATTGATTTTCGACATTGTGACTAAGACTAAGACTAAATTGGGAAGGCAATGACTAAATATGACTAAGACTAAAATTGATTTTCGACATTGTGACTAAGACTAAGACTAAATTGGGAAGGCAATGACTAAATATGACTAAGACTAAAATTGATTTTCAACATTGTGACTAAGACTAAGACTAAATTAAAAAAAAGCTGACGAAATTAACACTGCGTACGAGACCTTCTTACGAAAAAAGTGAGAGAAATTTTGAATAAAAATACGAAAATGTTCTTCCATGAGGCCCAATGACTCTAAAGCAGTGTTTCCCAACCGGGGGTACGCAGAGGTACTGCAGGGGGTACGCGGCGCAAGGGGAGTTTTTTTTTTTTTTAAGGCGTCACACAAAAGTGTTTAATCCCAAGCTCACTACAGTAGTGAGTATTTTGATAAAGGTTTTGTTTCAGATATTAACTATTAAAAAGCACTTTTATGGAGGACTGTTTATGAAGGAGACTCCAGTTTTGTGATGAATGTTACATGAGTTAGGCCTGTTAATGTATTCTTAAAAAGAGAGAGAAATGAGTTATGTTCATGTATTCTTAAAAAAAAGAGAAATGTTACTTGTTTAAGTTAGATAACAAAGGAAGATTATTTTGATTTAGTATTTATACTATTTTGGTTAATTATTTATATTTCAAGATTTTTTTTTTTATTCTTATGTTGAATTCAACTGAGGTTAAAAAAAGAGAGAGAAAGCCTGAGAATTTTATGTTCAAGTTAAGGATATTAAATAAAATGATTTTCATGTAATTTTTGGAGAATCATCGCACGCGTTGTATGTGTGAGGGGGTACTCGTGGTGTGACAAGAAGGCTCAGGGGGTACTCAGGCCAAAAAAGGTTGGGAAACACTGCTCTAGAAGACTGCAGCAAGTAATGGGTTAGATCTGCGTCACAGTGTGATCTGTGATGCCACGGCAGGAAAATAGAGACAATAGAGGGGAAGTTGAACAGTGATTTTACATGTACAAACATGTGGCTGATTACAAAGGGTTCAAATGAATTATTAGCTCTAACGTAACTTGGAGAATGCAACTCTGGTCAGTTTTTTTAGTGGTAGCACAAAATTCTACCAGCAGATGGTGTTCAACTCCAGATAATAAGATACCGATGTGTGCTCAACTGGCTGAACATCTTAGAAAGTCTTTAAAATACCAGTTTGCACAAAAAAGGTCTGAATGTTAAAAGTGAGCAAGATCTTCGAACATCTTTCATGTTAATCCGTGCAGGATTTAAAGTGAATTTACAGATTTATAAAGATAAATCACTGGAAAAGGATGCAACAGCTGAAATAAAGTGCTGTACACCCTTTTTTACGTTACCCACATCTGTCCTAACTTTATGGGCATAATTAATTCTTTAAGGCTTCCCACATCAGCACAAAAACATACATACATTTTACCCACGAGGTTATATAATCCCAGTCACATTCTCTAACTGTAGTGTGTTTTTCAGATTAACAGTAGGGCTTTACTCCCACCACCAGCTACTTAATCACGCTGATATGCCAGGAGGGTGAATGTGAGCTATATCATTATATGCTGCAGTGGACAAATGAATGCATTAAAACCCTTAGAAGTCCCCAGCTGCTTATTAATTAGCAAGCTGTGGGTTGGCGGGAATTATCAGCAAGAAAAGGTTACCGCAAGCTAACAAGCAAGGCTAGAGTTAGTCAGCAATAGTATCTTGCTCTATTTGTGTGTGGCTGCTTCATTTATGTGCCAAACGCCCGTTTACTGAGCTGTTCTCTAAACAGGATGGTTGGCTAACACAAAAAGGTTATCAGTACGGTTTGGGCAGCCTCCTGTTTGGTGAACTGCCTGAAAAAACGTCCAATTGTTTCCTCCAGAGATGGGACCAAGTCACACATGTGCAAGTCTCAAGTAAGTCCCAAGTAATTTTTTCTTGGGCAAGTCAAGTCACCTTATTATTGCAATTTTACCTGCAGAATCTGATCTTAATAAAGTGAAAAGACAAGATATAAGTAACTGTCCCCCACCCCCACCCTGTATCATATCAAGCTAACGTTAGCTAACTGCCGACTAGGCTAACAGGATAATATTAGCTAATTTGACAAGCACTTACTGGTCAGAATGGATCTTCAAATGACGAACAAAGTTGGAAGTTGTCGTCTGGCTGTCCGAGATGTTGATGCCGCATGTCTTGCACTGTGCTGTTCCTCTTTTGCCGTCAAAATGGTAATTACGAAAGCCAAAGACAACGACTCTCGGTCCCCCTCCCGCTGACATGTTGATGCATATCTGATATGAGTTTATTCTCTCCAATAAACACGTAAGGTATGTAGAGAGGGCATAACTGATTGACAGGGTAGGGATCCAATCATGACGCCATTCTCAGCCTGCGCTCCTACCGGGTAATCAATATGATTTTTTAAATTAATTTATTAATTTTATATTCAAACTGAAAACATGAACTAAATAACTCTCAAGTCATTCAAGTCATCGTGTCTCAAGTCAAGTCAAGTCCCGAGTCTTTAACTTCAAAGTCCGAGTCGAGTCTCAAGTCTTTTATTTTTCGTCAAGTCACAAGTCATCAAAACAGCGACTCGAGTCCAAGTCACAGTGACTCGAGTCCCCATCTCTGGTTTCCTCCATTTTGTTTCCATTTGACACATTTCTCTTCTAGGTGTACCGGTAATCAGCAAAGAACCTGAAACACAAATGAACCCCTTAGTGGTTTTTGGCCTTCTTGGAATGTATTAGTCATGCTGTTGGCTTGTGTATAACGCCCACAACACTTTGCCAGTGTTCTCGGTCACATCGCAGCCTGATTTACTTCCACCATCCACTGACGTATCGTGGACAACAGGGACGGCTTGAGTTTCATTTTCGCTCCGCCTGGTGGTATCACAGTCTGACGGTCAGAATCATTTGCCGCTTGTCTGAACAAAGAGAAAAACCGTGGAGTGTTTGTCACTCTGAAGCATGCTTTCAAAGCAGTGGATCAACAGCTGAGGAAAGGAAACAAAGAGAAGATGAGCCTCGGGCTGCCACTCACGCTCACATGACAGCAGAAGTGTCAAGTTAGCCCTGATTCTTCTCATTGACTGAACTAAATCAACAAGGTGACAAAGCTGTTTCACACGAGGATCATGACAGCACACACGTTGGCGGCATATCTTGAACAATAATAACTAGGGCTGGGCAACGATTACATTTTTAATCTAATTAATCACATGATTTCCCTGATTAATCACGATTAATCGCATTTGTATGCAAAATCCAAAAATGAATTCAAAAGTAGTGCATAGCTTTTAGCATTTAGTTTTATTTTAAATGTGCTGCCATTTGAATGAAAGTGCCATAACATTTGTTGTGCAAACACACTTTTAACATCAGCATCTTTCTGTAGTTTTTATGTAGAAGCCTCGCTCCACTGTCTGTTTCCTTGAATGACTTGCTGCTATCAGTTGTGTGTTTTGCCTTTAAGTGATATTTTAGACTGGAACTACTACGCTGAGAAGACAATTCAACTTGGCAGTGTTTACAGATGACTTTGGTTTTGTCGACTCCGCCGTCTGGAAGAACTTTAAAATGAAAATGGCCGAGTAAAAGTTCCGTACCCTTCTCCATGTTTGGTGGATCCGCCGATTACTTTCTTTTCCGGTTCCACAGCAGACAGCAACAGACTTTTACAAAATAAAAGCCTGTGAGCAACAGACTTTTACAATAATAAAATAAATAATAAAACAGGGGTGGTCCGTGGCATAGTGGGTAGAGCAGGCGCCCCATGTTCAAGAGGCTATACTCCTCGCTGCAGCTGGCCCCGGTTCAAGTCCTGTATCGGACGGCCCTGTGCTGCGTGTCGTTCCCCCTCTCTCTGCCCCCTGCTTCCTGTCTCTCTGAACTTTCCTATCAATTAAAGGCACAAAAAATAAAAAATGCATTAATGCGCAATTAAATATTTATCGGCGTTAAACAATTAACGAGTTAACGCGATAATAACGAGTTAACTCGCCCAGCTCTAATAATAACCAATGTTAGTAGCTTTATCTTTTATATATATATAAATTGGGTTACTCACCACTGTGTGAGGCATGTCTGCCAAGTTAGGAAGCAAAAGAAATCCAAGTAAAGTTGTAAAGACTCCACAAAAGAGCAGTGGAGCAGCACAGTTAGCAAGAATATTCTTCTTAATCATCAACTATTAAAGGGATAGTTCGCCTCTTTTGCCATGAAGCTGTATGACATCCCATAGTAGCAATATCATTTATGAACATTTTCTTACCCCCTGCTGCGTTCTGTGAGCCGAGTTCCAGCCGAGTTTTGGCGTTGATGAAGGTAGTCCGGCTAGTTGGCTGGTGTTTAAAAAATAAAGCGTTTGGCTTCTCAAAACAATATGCGTTCAAAAGAGTAATACATTTGCATCACAAAATCGTTCTCCAGGAAAAAGTCAGACCTTTTCTCTCCCTGCGTATCACTGCGTGCTGCCGCCTGCCGAGGCCAAAAGAGGCGAACTATCCCTTTAAGGCCAGAAAAATCAAATTCTCTCAACTACAATCAAAAAAGTTGAGATGGAGTTAACAAAAGGCTGGAAAAGTAGGTGGAACAGAAACAGCTGCAGGATAAGTTGCAACTAATCGGGTTAACTGACAGCATGATTGGGTATCTTTTATAAAAAGAGCACCTTAAAGAGACAGAGTCTCTCAGAAGTGAAGATTGGCAGAGGTTCAGCGAGCTATAATTTCAGGAGAATTTTCCTCGACATGAAAATTTGAAGATTCTGAATTTTTCTTAATCTTCAGCTCATAAAATCATCAAAATATTCAGAGAATCTGGAAACATTACTGCTCACAAGGGACACAGCCAATTAGTATTGGATGTCCAAGGTCTTCGGGCCCTTAGGCAGCAGTTGCATTAAAATCAGGTATGATTATATCCCTGCACGGGCTCAGGAACACTTACAGAAACGATTGTCAGCACATTTCACTGTGCCATCCACATTTGTAAGTGGCTCTATCATGCAAAGAAGAAGCCAGATGTGAACATGATCCAGAAAAGCCACCGTCTCCTCTGGGTCAAAGCTCATTTGAAACAGACCGAGGAAACTTGAAAGCAGTTCTGTGGTGAGATGGAGTGGAGAGGAACCATCCAGCATGTTATCAGTTTAAAGTGTTCATGAAACAAAACCCACGAACACGACTGTTGAGCACTTAATGTGTTATTTCCTCTTCCAAAGGTCGAGCAGCTGATCTCAGTTTCCAGACGTTTACAGGCTTTTGTTAAAAGAAATAGATGCAACACTGTGGAAAACTTGACCCTGCGCCAACGTTTCTGAGATCCATCAAATACATGATGTGCAAATATCTGCATTAAATGGTAATATATGTCTCACTTTCAACATTTGATTCATTTTCTAAGTTCTCCAGATCTGAAAATCGTTGCATTTTGTTTTTATTTACATTTTACTCTTCGTCCTGAATGAATATTCGTTTAAACGTGGAAGAGATTTTCATGGAGATGCTTTTGTCCGTGCATCTCTTAGTCTTAAGTGGGTGGGGCTGAGCTGGAAAATGCCTGTGCATCTTTGTTCACTCATCAGCATTAAGACATATCTGACTCAAACTACGTGTCAAATATGACTAACAAGTAAAAGAAAAACCTCAAAGCAGCAGACAAAGCATTAGCTACATTGTGTTTCCATGTCTTTTAAGCAGCTTTTCACAGAACCCAGGCAGCATAATAAACACTTTAACAGAAGGAAGTTTTTCTTCAGGCATAAATATATACTTTATATTATTTTCACCTTTGTTGAAGCTCAGCAGGTGTAAAGCTCCTCAACTGACAAACCCCACAAGCCTGCTAACACGCACCTACACTAACCATGCAATGATAGAGTTTCTGCCACATCCCCTAGAAACTAACACCACATGCAGCAGCTAAACTGGTAACCATCTGCCTCGGGACATACAAAACTCCCAGATTCCAAACGGCAGCCTGTTTCCTGAGGAACTCACACGGGGCGCATTGCACACATCACCTGCACTCAGGATGGTTTATTTTTAGGAAAGCTGCTGTAAAAAATATCCCCTGAACAACGCTGAAAAATTGGCACTTCCTCAAGCGAGTGTGCAGACACCTGTGGGTGTCTCTTTTCCCTGACAACTCAGGAATGTTCTAGACTTTAACGCTGTTTTTTTGGACTGAGGACAGTTAGATTCTTCAGGGAAAAGCCAGTGAGATCTGTAACACTTTCAATATTCGAGTTAAACTAAAAAAAAAAAGAATATTGTGGAAGATATTGTGTAGAAATGCATCACTTAACAGAGATTAACGGAGATGCTCTTGAGGTTTCAATCAAAATAACTCAGCATAGCCAACTGACTAAAGAAAAAGGTTTGTAAACAGCATTCTGTTTTAGTGACTGGAAAAAGGCAGATGTAATAAAGATTGTCCTGTTGGCCTGTGCTAAAGATAAATTAGGCCACTGTTCAAGAGCAGTCCCATGATCTGGATGCTCTGCTTGGGCTTAGCCTGTTTAGATGACCAGTGCTTGTCCTTGGCCTACTTTTTTTGGTCAGAGGCGTACTATTAGAGCCAAAACGCTGTAGTCTTTAAGCAAAGCAGCCCAGCAGGATGGAGACGGCATACTTATGGGTGAGTGCTTTTCGAGTTTTATTAAAGGACGATAATAATGGATGTTTGTGTACACCAGTGGAACAGCTCTCAGCGATCAGGCTCGTCCACGGGGAGAGCTTTTTCCCTGCTTCTTGTAGCATGATATATTTTTAACAGCATGTGCATGTGTAAGTATGCGTGCCTGTGTGCATGCGTGGGTGTTGTATGAGCAATGAAAGATCTGTTGGTGCAAGCTATATACTTTTCTCCTCGTCTACATCATCGTCATCTGTGTTAGGCTATTTTCTGATTTGCACCGAACGAATTGAAACTTTGAAAATGTGAGAAGTTCCTGCAAAGGAAATGTGAGCAGGGAGCTGTTTGCTTACTCGACAGCTTAATTATATAACGGCGTATACAGGTCAGCCATATTAGGATCATCTTCTGTGAGAAAAACCTGCATGATGCACAGTCTTGTGTTTTAACTGCTGCCACAGCTACCTGCTTATCTCACGCACATGCTTACATTAATTACTAATGGACTCGCATTAACATGACACGCTCCCAGTTTCCCTCTGAAATATTTACACAGACCTGAAATGGTTTTTTTTCAATCCCTTTTCTGCCACACAAAGCCAACGTTTTCACCTTCATGCAAGATCTTTCAGTTTGGATGTTTCAGGCAGAACAGGAAGCGAGTCAAACTGTTGGCAAAGCAAAGACTGCCATAAACAATTCAATGAAAAACAGACAGATCACATGATCACAGATATTATAAGCAGAAATACTGGAGGTAATTTGTAAATTAGTTTTCAGTAAGCACTCAGCAAAGACCAAACAATTAGCATGATTCCTGTGCCCACCATTTCCTTGGAGTCTTGACTTAATATGACTGTTTACTACACAATGAGAAAGGAAGGCAATATTTCGGGTTGAAAGTTAAAAATGTGATTATGATGGACAGGAAAGGGGTGGGTGTAAGGATGGGACAGCGCACAGAAATGTCTGTGGGTTAGAAATAGCTTTAACGTTCGAAGCAGCTGCCTAAATAATACACAGTTGTGTCTCCTGGCACCCACAGCTACAGTACTGCGTGAAAGCCTTGAGCAACTCCTCATTTCTTTACATTTTTGCTGCCACAGAGCAAAAAGTGGTCTTGAACAACAGTTCTCAAGGATTTCTGATCGCCTTTCGAAGTTTTTCTTTGGCCATTGGCAACTTTTTCACATATTTATATATCCTAAAGTCCCTTTTTTCCTGACCTTTAACAGAGGAATGCGTCTTTTTGTTTGTTAAGCTACTTGAACTGACCTATGAAACATGGACTTCAACATTACTGAAGCAGCATGGGATCCTCTTGACAGAGAAGAGAATAAAAGGCAGCCAACATCCAAAGAAACGCTTTAAAATGTCCTTAAAGAAGCTTCTATCCATCCATCTGCACCCACTGGAGCTTATCCCAGCTGCTATAGGGCTAAAGGCAGGGTACCCCTGACCTTGAATGGGTCAGGGGTGCATTGAGAACAACCATGCACACTCACACTCACTCGTAGGGTAAATTTAGCATCTCCAATCAACAGCATGATCTATGAAGAAGCTGGAATATTCCCTTTTATCCCCTTTTTTTGCCTGACATTCTGTATTTCCTTTAATATCTAAACATATTCCAATAAATTGCTGCATCTTGTTTCCCATTTTGCTGGCAATATGTTAAAGAAATGAGGAGCGGCTCCAGACTGCGACAGCGTTTAGGTGGGTGGCTCAAGTCGCACCGGTTTCCACATGAATTCACTTCATCTGTCAGTGGTTTTAATGTTGTGGCTGACCAGCGTCTGCACTGCCCTTTCTCCTCACTTTTTACCGTTCCTGAGATATGATTTGATCTCGGATTTTTCTGCTGCCGCCGCCTTCATTGTTCTGTCTTTATGAACAAAATTTAAAACAGATACAGGTGCTCTCTTTAAAGATCAATTAGGAGGAATTCTGGATGCACTACGTTGAATACATAAATACATAATAAACGGAGTTGTCAGAAAGCATTGAAAGCTAGTGGGAATCATTAAATGTTATATAATGATGATGTGAAATATTACTTTAGCCACCTCTGCTGGAATCTCCCCTGAATGCCTCATTAAAACACTGGCTGCTGTCTCTAACAAGTTCAGAATGAGTCAAATGTTGACAATCAGACGTTTGAGTGGACACTAACAGGCGTATTTAAAAGAGTATTAGTGGAGTAACTGAGTTTTTCCATCTCTAATAGTCATTGGTGAGTGTATTTGTAGCAGCGTCCGTCTGTAGGCTGTGGCCATCTGTGGATGAGCATGTTTGTATTGCACTGTACATTTTGATCAAAGCTTTTACTCTTCACCCCAGGGAATGAATGTGTGTTCATCATTTAAAATTGCTTTATTGCTGCACCATTGCTCCGGCATTGTTGGGAGCTGGAAAGTGGGGATGGGGTGGGGCGAGGGGGTGGGTTTGCACAATTATAGAACTGATGATGTAAAGACACTAAAGCACACATTCCCCCTTAAACAAATCCGAGTGGTACGGTCCAGAGTCTTAAAGGTAGAGTGTGCTGAGAGGAGTGCATATTCTTTTTTTTTTCTTTTTCAAATATTTGTAGTGAAACTTAAGAAAAACACACCAGAAATGATAAAACACACTAGAAATATAAAGTACTTACAGTGTGAATCAGCTACGAAAGTTACAATGGTAACTTAATGTAACAGTAATGTGCCTATTTAACTAAACGCTAACTTTAAATTTAAATCTGATTGTCCATCATGGCTCTCTGGCCTCACCACACACACACACACACACACACACACACCTGGAATCCTGCATAGATGCGCAGTCATGGGTGTTAATCCAATGCAGATTTCTCTCACTCGGGTTTCTCAGCGCCGAGGTTGATCATATGACAACAACAAGCCTCCCCGTTGCCGTGGCAACAACTGCACCATTGCTAAGGCAACAGCTGCAGAGTGCCACAACAAGCAGAAAAAACCTTGATGTTGCTTTTCGGTCTCGTTATTAACATCCGGCTGAGAGAAACTCTCCTGGTTCGTGGGCTTTGGGTTTTTAAGATGTTCTCGCGGTGCTTGGTGCCTTTTCTCTGTGATGCATATGTAATTCACACTCTCCTACTCAACACATTTTCTTTCGGTCTAATTCCTTCTGTCTTCACATGCACACACACACACACACACACACACACACACACACTCACTCACTCACCCACTCTCCTTCTTCTTTTTCTCTCTCCTTAACTGTCCCCTCCCTCAGTTTTTCCTGTCCATCCTCTCGCCGTTTCGCCGTTTTAATCTCTGTTTTTTCCCTTCCTTTCCACAGTAAGACCCCCCCATCCCGTTTTTTTTTTTTTTTTTTAAGGTAATCCCTCCACCTCTGCTTTGCTTTCCACCTCCATCCTCCCCTTCCTCCATCTCTTCTCCATATTCGCCCCATCTTTTGTCTTCCTTTTCCACCGCTCCTCTTTGGATATACTCTCACTTTCCCATCTCTTCACTCTTTCTCCCTCTCACACTAAAATTCCAAGACCACCCTCTCTTCTCATCTCATCACTCTTTTCTTCGCTCACTCTCTCTCTCTCTATTTCCCTGTGGCCCTCCCCCTCCCTTTTCATGTTTCCCCCTCCCTCCATCCTCTCTTTCCCTCGCTGGTTCAGTTAGTCAAAGAAGAGATTCACGGAAGGAAAGAAAAGGGGGGAAAGGCAGGACGAGAGTGAGAGCGCAGGAGTGGGGCAGGCTGGGGAGAGGGGTGTGGGGTCTCAGCCCTCTGTCGTGGGGGGTTGGGGGGATTGAGATACACCCCAATATTTTGTTCTAAGTACCATGGACTGCCTCTGCATTGTGACTACAAAGGTAAGCCTATCTGTTGTTCCTTACACAAGCTTGATGTGTGTGTTGGGTGTCATCTCTCTGTCTTCTCTAAATTGTAGAACCATGTCATTTTCTTTTATTGTACGATAGAAAAACGTTTTAATATTTGGGTTAGTTTGTTTTTGGGGATTTGAACATTCAGGAAAATCTTCAGAGCTAAGTAAGAGGTGTGTGGACTGAATACTCTTTGATATCTTCCTCTCTGCATGACCCCCTCTCCCACTCTCTCAGCATCTCCTACTCTGTGTCATGCTTTGTGAGTTGGCTGACCTGCGTGGATGTAGTAATAGCGGGAGAGAGCCGGATCTTGGGTTGCCTGTGCGAGGCTTTGTGTCATGCCAGGGCTGCAGAATATGTCAGGGAGAGACCATGGGAGGGCACCCGGCATGCTAATATATCCTCATTTTTCCCCCTCTGCTTTCAGTTACCCACTGCTGCTATCACACAGCGAATGAGCGACGTGTTATATCATGCACATGTGCTCACCGTCAGCAGTCAGGCCACTTCTCCGTGGAGGCAGTCCAAGAGACAAAAATTGGCAAATAAAGAAAAGTATAATATAGCTTTAATTTAGTATGACACCTGACGCACTCTGGGGGGTCTTGGCCTGTTTGCTCAGACAGCTACGATCTATTCTGGACCTTCAAATATCCCGTTGACACACAGATTAAAAAGCAGGTATAGCACCTGCGCCCGAAGGCCGTTTTTTTTAGCAGGAAGTGATGCCAAAAAGTTGGAAACAAATAGAAACAAACACACAGCGAGTTTTCACAGCTGTGTGAAGGTGGCAATCGTCAGAATTTTTCCTTTGTACTTATTTTTTTGTTTTATGCCACAGACGTGAGTGCAGCTGGCGCTTTCGGATGCATTACGTGAATTGGTGTTTAACTGTGGCACAGTCATTTGCTTATCAAGCTCTCTGTTTCCGTGGCAACGGAGATTATTGGTCATTTTAACATGGACAAGTAGGTGCAGTCAGACAAAAGCTGGAGACACACAGTTAAATACTGTAAACACGTTTGTATCTGATAGATAAAGGATCTTTTCGCCGATGAGCCGACTCCGTGGAAGGTGTCAGTTGGTTCCGCTAACCTATTTTTGTCAGTGTGAGAATCCTTACCTCTCAGTAAGTCTTGAACACGACTTGCTCAGACATCTTTTTTCATGGAGTGTGACTCACTGATGGAGCTTCGAAAGAATTTTACATTTACATTCGAACACACAACACTGTGGAAACGGTGGATTTTTCACCCAGACTTGTTCCAGAATCTTGCGTCCCATCTCAAAGTGAGAAAAGTCTTACTGTAAAGCTGGCGAAGAAGCTCCGACTTTTGCCAAAAACTTGTGAGACAGATGGTCAGTTTATAATAGGGAAAGTTAGCTCACATAAACCGAGTTAACGAGCGACTGATCGGAGAAAGCAGGTCTTTGATGAACCAATGCAATGAGTGGCTGCAATTTCATGCAGTGCCTGCGCGCAACTGTAAACACATTATCACGGCCAATTTGAGGGCTAAACTGAGCCAAGGATTAGATATTCAGCACAGCTCAGAGAACAAGAGATTCAGATGAGCAGATGCACAAGTCAACATGAATTCAGGCGGGACGTGCCGAATATTTGGCATATTGTTTTGGACATGGGTCATTAAAGTTTGATTGAAGCTGGCTGCATTGCAGGTGAAGACTGTGGCTTGTAGCAGATGATGGGCGAGCAGCTCCCTGAGCGAGCCGTTGCCTGACACCCACATACTGTACAACAGGTTATGCGAACAATGTTGCTTTCCTGTGCACAAAGTTTTACTGTGTGGGTGAACCTCTGAGTGACAAATAAATTAAAGCACAACTGTGCTAAGAGCTGATTTTGGTCAAATGAATGGAGATACAAACAGAGAGTTTCCAGCTGTCCACGAGGCTTGAATGGCTTTCCCCGCTGAGCCACTGTGTTGAGGACTCAGCTGATAAATTCACAGGGTTCACGAGGGAACTTATTTTAGAATAGAGCCAGATTAAGTGCAGCTCATTGAGGAAAAGGAAATAGAATTTAAGGCAGGCAATGTTAGCTTCTCACCCTGGAGGTAAAATTGTAAAAATATTTTTTTTTTACATCTTCACTACCTACTCTTTGCTACCCCTACATTTGGCGTGGTGAAAATCTTACGCAAGATAGCCTTCGGTCTTCCAAAGCTTTTAAAATTCCCCTTAGATATTTGTTATTTCGTCTGTTATCTTTTGAAAAACAACTTTAAAGCTAATAAAGAAAAGAAAAAAACTCTCCAATCATCTCTGGAGCAGAGCAGAAGGTGCTCCAGAGCCACCTTAAACCGTTCAACAGGAACACTCGGTGTTTCAGTTCTTGGACTTTTTAACAGCTTATGTAATTCTGCTCCTTCCTACACTAAAATCTAAGAAAGAAGAAACAATCATTTCACTGAATGATACCAGTGGATCACAAACGAGTGTCATCACACAACATTTAGAGCTGAAATATTGGGACACATCAAGAAGAAGAGACATCACGGGATTTATATTTGTGCCTTTGACTTTGCCTCGCTGCATGGGACTGAGCCACAGAAGGACGATTTAATATCTGATAGGAAATAACAAAATATGGCACACAAGTCACGATTCTGAACTCTAGCAACAAAATCAAGTCTTCTTGTGTGTAAAGGAGGGCGTAAAGTACATTTCCGCTGCCTTTATCTTCTTTGCTCTGCATAGCTAGTCTTACACTCCTTTGATTATCACTCTCCTCCCTGTCGTCCCTCTACTTCCACACCTCTGCCATTTTTTGTCCTCTCTGCCTCCCTCACCTCAGTAATTCTTCACCCGCTCCTCTTCTCCGGCCTCATCACTCCGTTATCTCATTTTACTTCCTTCTGCTCACTCTTCTCATTGCTGCTCTGCACTCTGTAGCTCGTCTTCTGCCCTCTTCTCCAGCACTTTTGAGGCAACTCTGGTTAGAGCTTCTTCGTATGAATTATGCATCTGACAAGATGTAGTCAAAGTCAGCAGCCCTGTGCACACATTACTGGCTTCATGTATGGCCACATGCTCCAACATGAACATGCTCCTAACCTGGAATGAATTTTAGCACTCACGTTTCCTCTTATTTCCTGCTGTCAGCCCACTTTCTGCTTCAGCATCTATGAATATTTATTTCTGCTAAATGTGACTGCTGCCGTGTGCACACACAAAAAGGAGAAGTTTGTGGCTGCTGCATCTTGCTGTAGCGTTCCCAACACGAAGTAGCTAAACCACGTGCACAGCCTCCTCGATTCTAACTCAACTGCACGAGTGTGCGACATGCAGAACAGTGTGCTCTGCTTTTCGGATTAGTGATCCAGTGGAGAGCTCAAATGATCTCCACTCAAGGGCATGGGCATCCATCAGGCTTTTGTATGCAGCCACAGAGACACTGATCCTGCCAAGTTACTCCCAGAGCACAATAAGAGACGCAGGGCTTACCCCCAGTGCAAGTCTGATGCCACGACTGCACACTGCTGAGGTTCACAAATGCACAAATGCAATAGATATTTATTCTCCTTCCTCGTTTCTATGTCATCATCTCGGCTCAAATGACGGGGCCCCTAAAGGAAGACAGGAAATTACCGGGGTTAGCCACGGTTGTGCTTCTTCTCTAAATGCAAATTGCACCGCTCACCCACACATTGAAACGCTTTCCCAAAAAGAAAGGCACACACCTACATGATCCACACAAACTGCAGAGCATCTCGCTCCGGCAAAAGTGGTTTCTGTGCTGCGCATTGTGACTGCAGCCTTTACTCAATTAAAGGAAATTGTGAGAGTTCGAGCAGGGAAGCTCTTCAGGTTCAGATAAAGAGGAGGTAGAAGATCGCTTTGTCGTGTTACTGTTAAACACCAGACAGTTTTATCAAAATGGAGATGAGTAAGAAAGCCGATTCACTTATTATGACGCTTCTTCTCCATCGTATATGCTCATCAGTAGAGGCTTTCAGAATCAACACAGGCTCGCTTCATATTTCAGCTATGTGTGAATGTTTCAGCTGCTTCATAATGCCAGTCAGCCCCAGCAGGCGCCTTAGCCACTGAAGAGGTTGTTAGCCGCTTATCTTTGTCAAATGCACACAACCCAATCTGTGCTATACGTTTTCTCTCCTGCTGTCTTTCTCTTCACACTGATCCACAGTATAGAGGGAAAAGGGCCTGCTGCTCCATTTGCATCTTCACTTCTGAGCCTGATCTTTAATTATCTTGTAGCTGATTTAACGAAGACAAAATGTGAGGTAGATGGTCCTTCGTGTTTAACGGTTTGACAGGAACGATAATAAAATGATTTCCAAATCATTTTGAATCCTCTTTCTTAAGAAGCAGAGCCTGCTAAGAGTGTGCTCTTCTGTGTTTTGGCTGTCAGCATCATTGCCCAGTCTGAAACTGCCCATATGACAGGTGACAAATTAGATCCATCAGGGCTTGTTTGGGCTGGAGACTTTGTCGTCTCACATTGAGTGAGAAGGCTAACGGCAGAGCGCAGGCCTGCAGTGGTGGCACACTTGGAGGACGGTGGCTGACAGCGACTCTGCGTTAAACGGACTAGAAACACCACAAAATTGTTGTTCTGTAAACGAGACAATGAAATATCTAAGTCAGTAGCACAATGATGTGTGTTTAAAGATAGAGATAGTTTCAGTGCAGCAGGCTCAGTCAATCTCATGAGGCCAAGAGGTTCAGTACCTGATCAGGCCATCTTCTACCACAGTGATACTCACTATTTTTTTCACAAGAGCCACATTGGCAGAGCAAAAGAGACACTTTTACGACAACATACTAAGCCCCCTTTTGCAAATATGCATTTCTACATATAAAACATCCCACAAAATACACACAGCCAATACATTTTCAATTAAGACCATATTTACCTTAATACTGGGATGAGCGGAAGCTGGCATGCATGTCCTTGACTTTCTTCATGTTGTATTTGTAGTTTGTTGTTGTAATCATAGTGAGACATTCAAGATGAGCATGTTTTTTGTGCTGGTTTCTGCCCTTTTTTAATTAAAAACCGATCCATTGTGCCTGCATCTCGCGGTACACCCGACGTTTGCCTGCTCGTCCCCTCTCTGGCGTTTTCATGCTGATTTTCGTTTGGTTTTTGTACTGGTTTTTGCCCTTTTTTAATTAAAAACCGATCCATTGTGCCTGCATCTCGCGCAGGCTAAAGGTAGCTCCTAGCGTGCACTGCGGTCAAGTGTGAGGTGGTTTAAGCGGGCTGCATTGGCAGGTTTAACAGTGTGCCCCCTTTAGGAAACACCATTAAGCCTTAATTAATACTTAATAGAAATACTTAATACTACAAAAACGCAAACTTAATAAAAATACTTAATACTGGGCAGTATTCGCTGTGTGTTATTTGAAAAAATGTATTGTTATTGTTACCATATTGTTATAAGCTATTATGCGAGTGCGAGCCACCAATTACAGCTTGATGAGCCGCGCTATGAGTATTTCTGTTCTACCAAGACCACTGTGACCACGTTATTGGTGTTTCTGTTAAAGTGCCTCACTGGCTCGTCTCATGTATCGTGGGTTTGGTTGTGGATGTGAGGTAGTCTAGAATGGCACTGCTGATGTCATTAATATGAACAGCACTTGCATTACTTTGGTAAATGAGAGCCGTGATCACTTTTTTCTTCCCAGTACAGTGCACAATGACACCTTGTGGTAAATAGCTAAAATTACAGCACATCAAGTTCAAGACCAGGTTGCTGAGGGATATTTTGAAATTTAAGTTTAGTGCTCGAACGCTACATGTATTAGTGCCGTGGTCTGTGTTCACCAGGGACGCATCTCTGTGTGATTCCTTATCATCAACAGGAAACATGCATCTGAATTACTGTATCAGTTATTCATGAGCACCCCCCTTGTCACAGACCTTTAGCGTTCTAATCTGAAATTCAGGTCACAGATTCAGAGGTTTTTTAGCCTCATCGCAGAGTGATGAGGCTAAAAAATGACATGCTTTGCATCTGTATTGATAACGTACACCTTGATGTCTGTATCAGGGAAATCATGGACACTGTGAGGACTTACAATATGGGCTGATGACAACACGAGAATACAGATTCGCTCACCCTCAACACAGTAATGTACAAGCACACAGATTTTTTGTGTGACTTGTTTGTCTCCGGCTTTGTATCTTCATGTTCCCCTTATAGGTGATGTCAGTTGCCTAGCAACCAAGCAATCAGGGCCGGATTGTTGCCATGACAACATGGCAGGGGTATCATCACGGAGAGAATAGAGATGAAAGGAGGAAGGGAGGCAGAGAGGAAAGGAAAAAAGAGAGATATGGGGAGAGATAGAGCGAGTCCTGCCATTGAAGAGTGTTGATAATGTGAAGCCCACAGCGTGCAGGTAGGAGGATGACCTCCGTGTGGGCGGCGGCAGAGAATGCTCATGAATGCAGAGAATAGAAAAATTAGCGTTTGGTCTTATGTGGCTGGATCTGTGGGTTACCCAGCGTTTGACACTGTTCTAACAGGCTTCATTCCAGATGGAAATGTCACGATGTGCTCCAGTTCTCTTTAGTTACTCACAGCGAAGCTGCAGCAGAAACCACAGCTCAGTGTGTCGCTGGGGTCCAGAGGGCTTTGGGCCTAACTTCTGCAGGTGTCATAACCCATCCATCACCCGACAGCAGTCCACTGTAAAACGGTCCAATGGGGTCATGCTGCATTTACTGTTTATTCCCTTCTCAACTCGACTTTTCTGTTAATGCATCCATGTAGCAGGGGGAGACACTGCCTCAGAAGTGCTGCAGCTGCACAAAAACACACTCATTACAATGACAATTACTGGGCAGGAATTCTAATTGGCGCACAAAAAACACCACAGTGACCTCTGTTGCAACATCCACACTCCTCTGACTAAAGTAATGCCATAATCTAATCTAATCTAATCTAATACAACTCGTCTCCAAAACACTGAGACACAGTAAAAAACAAACAATGTATAAAATGAAATGAAAATGAACATCATACAAGAACGGTTCAACAATTTAAGAATAATCACCATAAATGAAACATAATCTGGGGGATTTCATCACCAACGCTGAATAATAATATTGTTTAGAGATTAATAATACAACCGTCTCTTGACCCAACTTCTTTAGGAGTGACTGAAGCGAAGCGGCTGTTGTGTGATCTGATTTGTCTTGCCATCATATACATTATACCACATAATTATGCTGACATTATTCTGTTTGACTTAAATTACGCACTAATCGAAGGTTAATTTGACTGTATACAGACCCGGCGGCAGAGACAAGCTATTGGACGGGCATTTAAATGAGTAGGGGGGGCCCCCTAGCGGGGGGTCTGGGGGTCCTCCCCCATAAAATTTGGTATTTCTTAGATGCAATTTTCTGCAATTCCCCCCCCCTCAGTATTAATTAGTATCTCCAATCTAATTAAATAAAAATAAAAAACGAGCACAGACCGCTCAGTCAATGGCATGTACCCATAGAAAAAATACACACACAACACACAACCTGACTATCGGCTGCTAACAACCATGATCAGTAGGCTAACCTACACAAACCCAGACACATAATGGCTCGGCGGCCAGCAATCGGATAAACCAATGAAGTGAATCAATCCTGTGAAAGAATGAAAACAAGTGAATGAAACCTGCACTCACCCATTATGAAGTTAACTCTGCCAGCCCCATAATCTTGCCCCTGCTCAGCCAACTCCTTGACGTCGGGTATGGTTGGTAACGTTACGGCGGCTAGCATTAGCAACGAGGCTGCTAGGCATGCTAAATCGGTAAGCATTAGGCTACTGAAGAAAGCTAGTCTTTTTAGTTACATTATATTATATTATTTCTTCTCGGCTATAACCTTTGTTTACGGCCACTGGCCCTAACCTGACGCGCTAGCTGTCAAATCACCGGAAGTTTTCACCGGAAGTACTGGCGCACACACAAAAGCTCTCTCCAGACATATCTTTCTTTCATTCCGCCCAGATGAAATTTAATGCCACTCTTCGAAAATCAGAGAAATTTAAGACATTTTAAGACCTTAAAAAACGTATTTTTTATTTAAGACTTTTAGATCGTGTCCCCTCATGCACTGCAGTGTTTGAGGCAATCTCCGGTCAAACGTCAAAGTGAACCCAGGGGGGGCACACCGGCGTGGATGGGGGGGCAATGCCCGCGAGTGCCCCCCCCCCGTGGCGCCGGCGCTGTCTGTATATAATAAGGTCAATGGGAAGCGTAACCAGCGGCTGATTTTCTACTTTCGGATGCCTTAGCGCGTCAGGCTCTTGGAAGAGAGCGTGTAAAGACAGACGAATGGCTGACATCGCGATTTAGATTGCCAAGGACTGTGCTGCTGCAAATATGCAGCAAATTAAGAGAGACTTTCATGCCATGGCTGGACTGCCAATCATAATCGGAGCAATGCATACATACACATCAAAGCACTCGTGCTCCTGTCGTGGAGCGCACTGAGCTGAAGGCCAGGTGGGTGTGTCTCGATACAGCGGGGGCAAACTGCTCTATAGCCCAGAGAAGGCATGCCAGATTTGCACAATATTGCCATGAACGAGGGTCTCCACCTGAACCGGCCCAGGCAGACCAGAAGGTGTGGTGCCAGAAGACCCCCCTCATGGACCACCCCATCAAAGTGCCATCATGATGAGGCAACAACTGATTGCACGGCTTTAGTTGCAGTCATCGAGCGCCTGCCCATGGCGAGACGTTTTTTTTTAAAAGCCATTTTCATATCAAACCATTTCTTTTTTATTTCGGTGACATTACGAACTACAGGTGACAATTAACAGCACTCGTAATTGCTTCCCATTTATTCACTTTAGCAGATCCCATAATTCCACTGCTGACACTGCTAAAATGACAGATTTTCCTTTTTGGATCTCTGGAAGCAGAACTTCAATCCCAGAGCTCCTAAAGTTTATCTTTTTGCTCCTTGATGCCATTCTCATGACTCAACACTCAACACGTCGTGGCACAGGAGCGAGGAAGCACTGCCTAATATGGTATCATTTTGGGCGTGGAGTATGCAAATTTACTATCCTCGTGCACATGCAATTATATACGCACACGTGGGATTCATCATTTACGCAGGTCGTTTACACACTTTTTCCGAAGATAAGAGCGTTTGTTGAATCTGACGTGGTATGTTCGTACGAGACCTTCTTACAAAAAAAGTAAGAGAAATTTAGAATAAAAATACGAAAATGTTCTTGCATGAGGCCCAATGTTTTGTTTGGCAAGGCTTTGATTTTTTTCAGCAAGACAATCCCAAACTAACATCTGCACATCATTCAATTAGAAAGGCTCTGTCCAAGAGTCCAGGGGCTAAACGACCTGACGGCTGTCCAGATCTGTCAACTACCGGAAGAATCTTTGGTAATCTGCCATGAAAAACTTGACAAATGACACCTGAATTTGTTGAAGAGCTGAAAACTGCTTTCCTCAGTTGCCAAACACTTAGAGAACCTTGTTTAAAGAAGAGGTGACGCCTCACCGTGAGAAACATACTCTTGTATCGACTTTATAGAAACAAGTCGCTGTTGTAAAGTTCAAATCAAGCATATTGTTTTCAAAAACAATAGAAAATTGTGTAACCTTACCAAAAGGCTTAGTGTATTATGAAGGGCATAAGAATATTTCTTTTATCGCCTGTGTTTTCAATGGGCTACTTTAAAAGTTCTCTCTCTGCTACGCTCACTTTGAACTGAGAAAAATACACAAGACTATATAACTCAATTTAACCAAAGGCTGTCCCAGAGTCCCAATTTTTGAAAAGCATAAAGGGTAGAAGACTTCTTTTATAAAGAGAGAAAACCAAGCATCCAACCAATGTTACAGAGAACAATGTGGAAGGTGCATCATGAATGCAAACCACTCTCACTTCACATGTTTCATCTTCTTTCAGAGAAAATGATCATGAACTGCATTTACTCAGGCGAGCGCTTCACAAAGGTAACATAGTAACGGAGCATAATAGTGAAGGAAATAGTTTACAGGACATAAACAGCGTTGGAGGGTGATATCAAGACTTTTCTTGATGGGCGGCACGGTGGTGTGGGGGGTAAGCACCGTCCAGATTCCAAGTTTGATCCCCACCCGGGGCCTTTCTGTGTGGAGTTTGCATATTCTCCCCGTGTATGCGTGGCTTCTCTCCGGGTACTCCGGCTACCTCCCACCGTCCAAAAACATGTGTGTTGGGTTCATTGGTGACTCTAAATCAGGGATGTCCAAAGTCGGTCCTCGAGGGCCGCCGTCCTGCAGGTTTTAGATGTTTCACTGCTTCAACACAACTGATTCAGATGAAATGGATCTCTTCAAAAGATTGCTAAGTTCTGCACAAGCCTGCTAATGATGCATTGATCTGAATCAGGTGAGTTGAAGCAGGGAAACATCTAAAACCTGCAGGACAGCGGCCATCGAGGACCGGATGTGGACATCCCTGCTCTAAATTGTCCCGAGGAGTGAGTGTGAGTGGATGCTTGTTTGTCTCGTTTGTCTCCGTGCGGCCCTGTGATGGACTGGCGACCTGTCCAGCCCTCCCGCGACCCAAAATTGGAATAAGCGGGTACTGTATAGAAAATGGATGGAAGGACGTTTTCTTGGCATTTAGACTTTGAAATCAAATAATTGTTGTGTTGTGTCTTTACACTTTTATACAATGACTTTGAACATGTCATCTAACTCATTTACAATAATAGACATGCCCTTTTAAAACGTTTAAAGTTGAATTAAAACACCTTTTTTTTAACTGTGACAATGATTATCTTTCCTGGTGGGCATCATTTATGACAGATTTTTACTATAATGTCAGTAAATTGATGAGGCCTTTTCAAAATGATTTGTCTTTTAAGGCAACATTAAACAAGGGGATGGGCAGCAAAAAACCCTTTCACACCCTTTACTTATGCTAATGACAGTGGTATATACATATTTTATACATGCATACATCACGTTTGTTTGCTTTTTCAACCAATTTCTGCACCAGTTTGTGTCAAATGGTGAAAACCTACTGATTTTAAAAAGGGGAGATTGTTGAAGTGCAAATGGCTGACGCCTTGGTAACAGGGCTGTTTTTGAGCAGAATTGTGTGGAAGTCATGCTGGCTTACGAAAAGTTTAGTCCTAGGAAGAGTAACTCAGGATTGAAGGCAAAACTCAGAGAAAAACTACAGTTAATATACTTCCAACCCAGTATGAACCACTCAGTTTGTCAAAGCTCAGTGCAGCAGGATACCAAAGAAGCCTCTCACCCTGACAGCCTGATCCCAGCTGGGGGGTAGTTCAACAAGGAGGTGGTTATGTGGTGGTTTGGGCAGCTAAATCACCCAACTCTCCTTGTCCTGTAAAAGTGCAGCAATGATAGGGTCTCATGTCATGAAAATGTGTCAGATTAGGGTGACCAATTTCCCAATAGTTGCCCATAATGTCATGTGACTCCGTTCCTTAGCATCAAATAATGAGGTGTTTCCATAATTCAGTTCAACCACAAATCAATGAATATACCCACGTAATGAACAGTTAAATTTATAAATATTCATGCAAATACATGTAATATATGTAATTATATAAAAAGTTGGTTCTCTTCTCAGAGTTAAAGCCAAGCCTGACCTAAAACCTTAATTAGCTCATCACATTATAATCCCAAGCAGACAACAAGCACTTACATTGTGTTTAACATCCAGTAATTTGGCTGATTTAAATGTACTGTAAATTATTTGCTAACCCTGTTTCAACAGAACGACTCATATGGAGCACTACAGTCGGGCTGTTAGCTAAATGTCTCCGTCACAGAGTGACAAAATAAAATGTGAGTCTGGCCTGAACCTGTGAGATAGCTCCCCTTCTCCATTTGCATATCAGAAATGGGGAATAAATGGGACATTAGAAAATAAAATTATAAATAGGGCATTAGGAAATAAGTCTCCGTCCAATAAATTGAAGTACTGTGAAGTAGTGCACTGAAGTCTCTGAATAATACAGTTACATTTAGATATCCATATTACATTAGCATTTGTTTTCCTCATTTTGCTGGAGACGAGTAACACCATAAACCAAAACCCTTTTTCTTTAATCTGTCATGTTAATAGAGCCCCTGTCTGGGCAGTGTGTAGCTCTGCAGACTGTATATTACAGATGGACGTAACCCCCGAGTCTGAAAAGTGAAGCCAGTGTCGGGGGGAGCGTTGAACCATTGGATGCAGTCTTCCTCATGGCCAGCAGGGGGCTACATCTCCTCTAACTGCAATAAGATTCTCCTGGAGTTAATTTACTTTTTTTCACCTGATTTATAACCACAAAGAACATTTGATAAATCAGTTTATGCTTTAAATTGTTATTTCTCACTATTCTTTAATAAAGCGTCAAGTTCTTTTTTATGATAATGATTGTTTTCAAAGTAAATTAGATGATGAAACGGGTTGTGCTTCAGGACTCGCCTGTCTATGGACTGGCAAAAAAAAAACAACAACACAAATTTAGAGGGCCCATTACACTGTATCCGAATTTATGATGTAGAGAGGAGTCGTGGGTAAAAACAGTTGTATAAAAAAATTATTTTAGACCTGTCAATCATTTTCTAACCCTTGTAATTGTTTAAACCCAACCAGGAAGTGACAAATAAGTGTTTTAGTAAAGTGTTGCCCTGCTAAGGATGTTGGTCTTGATCTGACAGCCGATGATAGAAAGCAGAGTGCATAGCTGGGACATCCAACCCTACTCTTTCTATGGCTTCTGAGATCTGCTCTGATGTCGAAACGCTTATATGACTCTTCTGTCGCTTGCAAGTGCTGTACATTCCTGGATGTCCTCATTGAAAGACATCCTGAAAAGCAGAATTAATTACCACTGTTTCAGTTGGAGGACTTGTTGCCTTCTAATTGGTTAGAAGCTTTGGACAAAAGCATCTGCTAAATAAATGTAATATTATTCTCCATTATTAAGGCTTTACAATATGAACACATACGTTGGACAAGAACAACAGCTGCAACACTGATACGAGGTATTTTCACGGCAGCATCAGAGTAAAAGTGCTTGTTTTTTCTGTCATCCTGCCGTGCTTACTTGTCTACTGATCCCAGGTCAACAAAGTTTTTGCTTTTGTTGATAAAATTACCCCCCAAAGTGCTCCTATTTGACAGGCAATAGTCATTCCAGTAAAAATGTTTGCTGCAAACTTAAGCGTCTTCAAGGTGAAACATAAACGCAGCGGTGTTGCCATCTGCTTGTAACACAACCAGCCACAATCCCAGCATGTCCCAGTCCTCCTGAATGTAGCTTTTGAAAAAAACACGACATGAAACGTGTCGGCTTGTTGTCACGGATGAGAAATATTTTCAATCATTTGAATAACTGTAAGCCAGACTTTGTGACTTTACTACTTACTACTCCGCTTTTCCCTGGACGACTCTGTCACTCACGTGAGATTTTAGTGGGAGACTTCTCCTCGAGTGTGACTTATTTTACATGTTAGACGCGCAGATCTCTGTAGGAATCCCTTGCTGTTGCCTGGACAATCGCCCCTTGCATTACACCGCAGCCGTTTCAGGTTATTGAGGAGCATCACTGGCAGGAATTTTCAACCTACAAAATGAACTGGTTACAGCTTAAATACTTGCTGCAAAGAAGTGCGTATAAAAATACACAGAGGTTACATAACAGAGAATGATCTCTGTCAGAATAATACACTTTACCTTTACTGGATGCGCTTTTGCAACAGTCTTAAGTGTTTGACAACATATCGATGAGGGAGCAAAAATCAGCGTGGACAGACGCAAAAAACCCTGGAAAAAAACCTCAACACTGTAGGAGGTTGATTCACTCTCTCTGCGTTTCCTTCCCTCTTCCCTCCCTCACTCACCGACAGTGGCAAACATATTTTATGAGTCACGGCTGGAGCAGACGTCCTCTCTTTTTCTTGCCTTTAACATCAAGATATTTCTAACACCAACAACTCTGGCTTCCAGGAAAACTCCCTTTCCTCGTCTGGTACGACACCCCCTCCCCCTTGTCTACCCTCTCTCCCCCTCCTCCCTCTTTTTTATTTCCTCGTCCCCTTCCCCAGCCTCCCAACCATCTCTCCCTCTCTCTTTCTCCCCATCCCTCTCCTCTACTGCGGGTGTCTGGGTGGCTGTTTTTCCTCTGTCTCTTGCTCATGAAGGGCCGCACTAAGCTCCCTTCTCTCTGCCCGTGTGTGGTAGGTAAACGCACCTCTGTGTTTGTGTCGTTCTTCTCCTTCCATCTCTCTGTTGCTGCCTCTGTTTTGCATGTTAGCTCAAAGTCTGCTAATCGTTCAGGCAGGTTGAGGGGAGGTCTGTGTCTACATTTGTGGATATATTCATCTTACGTGCCTTTGATCTGAACCACCGTAAAGGATAAATCAGAAATATGTGGATGAGGATTTTCTGCCCTCCTTTTATGTGTGCTCTGGGTAGGTTTAATCATCTACTTTGGGTATTACGTATGAACATGGCCGAGCACATGTGTGTGTGTGTGTGTGTCAGTGAGCATGTTCAGAAATGCAGCAGAAGTAAAACTCTGGCAGACTTGTTGATTAAAGCATTACAGGTTTGTGTATGCAGTGATTTTATTCTACGTTAGAACTCGCTTAGTCTCAACACAATTCATCATAACTGATATGCTTGTGTGCCTTCGTCCTAAGGACCATAGGGCACAAGACCAGTGTCCAAGATGATGAAAAATCCTCCACTTTATAGGAAAATTCAATTCATTTTTCGGGGTTACAGCAAATGCTTTGGATCAGTTTAATTTAGGGACTCAGATTGGTGTGAGAGACAAATGGTTGAGCTTCCTTTCCGTGTCTAATGTATTGTTAGTCGGGTTATGTTGAATGCAGAATAAAAATGCAGTTGTTCATGTTGGTGAAAATTAAAACACAGAGCAGGAAGCCCAAAGATCCTCCAGCCCTAATTAGCTGCGATGTTGAGCATCTACTCTGGCTGCAGCTCCATAGCCAGAAAACAATGACAGGGTGTATGTTTATTAGTGTGTGTATGTGTGTGTGTGTGTGTGTGTTTGTTTGTTTGTGTCTCTTTGGCCAAACAGCTACTGCTTATCAGGGCTTTTGCAAAGTTAGACTGAATATTAATATGAAAGTAAGGAGAATCATCCTTTTCATGAAAACAAACCGTGTTAAAGTCAGTAAACAATATAAGAAAACCTCTTTTTATTTTCTTTGGCATAAGTCAAAGACCTGACTCTCTCTTCCAATTTAAGGAAGTTTACATCCACACCACAGAGCTTGTTAGAAATATTGTCCAGTTCGGTAAAACCAAGCGATTTTGTTTGATATGTAGTCGATGCTATTTGTGACAGCTGCATTTGTTGAGCAGCGTGAGGAATAATGACGTGCCTGTCAGGCCGTGCAACAGATCAAAGTAAGACAGCTAACAGGACAAGTCAGTATCACCTAACATGGTTTTACCACAAGCTGCAAACCTCAGAGCCACACCAGGAAGCCTTTAGAGTTTGGGATCAAAGAGTTACAAACACACCAGACAGAAGATTGACCTGTGATGAGTTCATAATCCGAGGTGTTTCTCATCTATTAAACACTCCAGGTCCTGGAGTTTAGCGATAATTTAGCTGATAATGGCTGCAGAAAGGTGAACGTGTTTATAGGAGCATCATGATCACACAACTTGAATAAGCCGCGCCTATATCCAGGGTCTCGCTGCACTGCCCTAACATGAAAGAAAAGGTGGATATCTGCTTCTTTAAAACAATCACTATTGTCTTGTACAGCACCAAGCCTGACGCCACTGCAACATCTGCCATGTTAAACTTTAATTTGGAAGTTAAACATGCAAGAAAGTCATCGTTAGAGAGGAAATGTTGTAAAAAGTGGGCCTATATTCTGCCATTTTTAGTGTGTAGCTTGCTAGCTTCGTGATAGTTGTTTCCTCTTGCAAGAGGAGGAGAATACGTTGGAAAAGTGCATGAAAAGTAGCATATTTAAACAGGTTTTTAAATACTGAAAACACCTGCCAAAGCAAGACACTTTAAACCTTTCCCATTCCCAGGAGTAGTCTATTTGTCCTCAATGCTCTGAGGGTTGCTTATTGGTCCAGTACACTATTACCTCCCAGGGGAAAGGACTGTATGACAACACAACAGGATAACATTACACTGGAGCCTATGTAGGACCACAGCTCCTGATAGTCATGGCTCTCCGATATAAATCGACTAGTTTACTACTTTTCACGAGATCCAGATGTTGGCCCCACAAAGCGTGAGCTGCCAGCTCCCTTGCAGCCAGGTAAAATCAGTCAGTCTCTGTTTTTTCTGTTCGTAAGTTGCTGCTGTCGGTTTCAGAGGTTCCACATGAGACGTTGTGGCAGCTAAACATTAGTTTCTGTTCTGCAGAGTCACTGGATGTCAGTGGGTTTTTAGACCAATGCAAAAATGGCTTTTGACTGAAGTACAGAAGTGAATGACCAAATGCTCCTTCTTCCCAAACAAAAGTGACCACAGCAACAGAAGTAGGACTAAACAGTGCAGTGAAACTGAGTCACTACCCTCAGGTCGACTCTGAAGAGAGAGAAAAAAGCCCAAACAAGCCAGAAGTGAAGACAGGAGCTCAGACAACCACCTAGGAAGAGGCTTCTGGGGTCTCTGGGTCATTAAAATCAATCATGCATTGACTATAAAGGATTTTAAGCCATAAGTGATGAATTAAGTGGGTTTTGTTTGGTTATATTTCCTCTCTTTAATTCAGGGTAACTGCAACTCCCTCATGGTTCATTTGATGTAGATGCAAACCCCCAGATTTTGTGGCTGAAAGTTCTTTGCTGCAATTAGGGTAACATCTGTTGATATTTATTGTAAAATCACATTTCAACACATTTAAATATCGGAAAACTGGTTCATAGTGAGACTTACATATTTTTTTAGTATTAACTGAGGGCGCCCATGCAACTACTACTAGCACGTGTCTTTGCTTTAATGGTCATTTTGGGAGCAGAATGCGAAATATGAGCTTGGCAGATAAGATAATGACTCACCTCTTAGTTGTAGCAACAAAATCAACGATATTTATCTTTTTGTCATTCATGATCAGGGGCCCAACTATCTACTTTCTGAGGGGTATGCAGACATTATGACCGGCATATATAATACTCACAAGAGTTCCTGATTATTTACTTATAGACGAAATCTATCCTCCTCTCTTTATGATAATCCACAGACATGTAGGGAGGCAGCGCAGCCAAGAGAAACGTAACAAAAAAGAAAGAATAGACTATTTGAAGTAAATTCATATGAATATATGTGATGAATGGCAGTGGTCCCAGCATTGAGCCCTTAGACAGTCCTACACTAATAGGTCTGAATAACTTAACATTGTAGGATTAACTGTGTCACAAGCTTCATGTAAACCTAGAAAAAGGGCTGCAAAGTGTTGCTTGTTGTCCAAGGATTCTATTAAATCATTCTTAGGCCAGAAATATACTTGCTTTTGATTATGGATACACGTGTTTACCCCGGCTGCCACTTTGTTTGGAGCATCCCTTGTGCGCATCCTCAACAATTAGCGCTACGCGCTTGCAAAGCTCATTTTGCGTAAGAAGGGTAAAAAAAAAAAAAGGTGTAAATTTAAGTTATTTTGTTCCATTTTTATTTTAACAAATTAACCCGGTAGCTGCATCTACCCAAAATTTTATTCAACCTGTTAGCGGAACTAGCGGAAATGTCCTTTTTCCGTTCCGCCGCTAATTCGACTGCGACTGAAATCGACCAGGCAGCGTTTTTCCAACCTTCTATTGCCCAGTCCTGGTGAGCCTGTGTGAATTGTAGTCTCAGTTTCCTGTTAGCTGACAGGAGCGGCATCCGGTGTGGTCACCAGCTGCTGCAGCCCATCTTCTTCACGGTTCCACGTGCTGCACGTTCAGATGTGGTATTCAGCCCGTCTGGCACCAATAACCATGCCACGTTCAAAGTCACTTAAATCCCCTTTCTTCCCCATCCTGATGCTCGGTTTGAACTTCAGCGAGTTGTCTCGACTTGTCTAAACTCTAGATCAGTGATACTCACTATTGTTTTCACAAGAGCCACATTGGCAGAGCAAAATCAAGGGAAGAGCCACTTTTACGACAACATACTAAAGTCCCCTTTTTCAAATTTGCATTTCTACATATAAAACATCCCACAAAAAAGAAACAACACAGCCAATACATTTTCAATTAAGACCACATCTACCTTAATACTGGGCTGAGCGGAACCTGGCATGCATGTCCTTGACTTTCTTCATGTTGTATTTGTAGTTTGTTGTTGTAATCATAGTGAGACATTCAAGATGAGCATGGTTTTTGTGCTGGTTTTTGCCCTTTTTCTAATTAAAAATCATCCATTGTGCCTGCATCTCGCGCTGGCTAAAGGAGCTAGCGACACGTGCTCTACGGTCAAGTGTGACGGTGGTTTAAGCGGGCTGCGTTGCCAGATTTAACAGTCCTCCCTTTAGGAAACACCATTAAGCCTTAATTAATACTTAATAAAAATACATAATACTACAAAAACACAAAATTAATTAAAAAAAAATACTTAATACTGTGCAGTATTCGCTGTATGTTTTTTGAAAAAATGTATTGTTATTGTTACCATATTGTTATAAGCTACTCTATGCCAGTGTGAACCACCAATTAAAGCTTGAGGAGCCACGCAATGAGTATCTCTAGATTGTTAGACAAAAGGGATGCTGATGTCCCAGCATGGTTATGTATTCATCAGGTCTGAAGTTCTGAAGATGGTGTTTGTGCTGCGGTGTAAAACTGGAATGATTTATCACTTTAAAGCCAAGTTGAATGGAAATATTAAAAAGTAACATAAAGTCTACTTTATGTTCTTGTATACTTATTTTGAATTTGATGTATTTTTAACAACTTTGTGAGGTAAAAGAGGTAAAAGAGGGCTGCACGGTGGTGTGGTGGTTAGCACCGTTGCCTCAGCAAAAAGGTTTCAGGTTCGATTCCCAGCTGGGGCCTTTCTGTGTGGAGTTTGCATGTTCTCCCCGTGTATGCGTGGGTTCTCTCCGGATTCTCCGGGTACTCCGGCTTCCTCCCACTGTCCAAAAACATGCCTGTTAGGTTAATTGGTGAAGCCAAATTGTCCCTAGGGTGTGAGTGTGAGCGCCCAGCCTTTGGGGAGCACGAGCCAGTGAACTAGGGCCGGATAAATGGTGAGGGTTGCCTCAGGAAGGGTGAATCGATGACGCGTGACCCCTGATAAAGGGAGAGGCCAAAAGAAGAAGAAGTATTGCTGTTAAAAGAAACGACTGGAAGAGTTTGGCTACGAGCCTGAAATCTCTTTCACCACATCACACGGTGGCGGCAGGTAATGGGTTAAAAATACATGCCGACACCACAAAAAATAAAACAAAAACAAGTGAATCAATTGGAAGCTTAGTTGTGCTGAACACACAGATTCTCTCCTATTTGGGAGGAATAAAACCTCCCAACACTCTCAGAGTGAGGAGGTAGGGATGGCAGAGCAGACCCAATACGAGACCTTCAACCAGGAGGGCCTGTTTTCATCCCTGAGTGGGTGGGGGTGTTATTCCACTGCCTCTTTCTTTTGTTCTTTCAGGCTGTTGTTGCTTTCATTTTCAGTGGCTAACATAACATTCAAAATGAGCAACATTAAACAGCATTTTCAGAATTGGTTGAGTGATCTTTTTTAAATTAATAAAGGTTCTAAATGATTTGTAAATTATTGCATTGTTTTTATTTACTAAAGCTTTCAAACTTTCTGTAGAAAGCTTATAACCCCCATAAAGCAGATAAATTCATTTAATTGCCATTTCATAAAGGAAGAATTCCTTTTATTGAGTTTTTCTTACTCTGCTTTCTGCAATTGTGATAATCACCCGCGCTGAATCGAACATTACTGACTGTGCTGTGTAATCACAGAAAAGCTTTTAATTACAAGTATTCGTAAGTGATTGTTAGGCATGCAGCTAACTTACTTCAGTCTGTCTGAATAATTAACATTGCACATTGAAATTATATTTAAAGAACAAATAAGTTTCCTGCACAGAGAGCTTTCTTGTACAGCTTCTCAAAGTGAACAAGCAAGACAATATTTTACTGGTTACTGTTAACAGCTTTGCTCAATAAGCAGTTCAAATCACAAATATAACGTATTATATTGTCAGATATGCATTAACTCACTTGGGGCAGCTCCTCTCAGTTATGTCAGTTATGTTTACTGCAAGTGACTCACATGAGCTATTTAAATGCAAATAGTGGGCAACCGAAGCATTAAAGCATACGGTCATATGTACCTGCACGGTTCCCCAGGTGGACCTGTTTTTTAGCATCTTTGTGGGCCGGACTGATGCCCCGCTGTGCTCCCATCTTGCCAAATCTATGAGTCTTTGAACTACTTTATCTGCTAAAAGATTGAATCATTGTTTGAATTTGTGATTGCAGAACTCAAGTCGGGCATAATAAGAATATGTCATAAAACTCCTCTCACAAGCACAACGCTTTATTTACCAGGTGTCAACAGCCCATAATGACAACTGCTTATTTATGCTTGAAAGTTGTCTGAAAGTCAGCACCAGAGGACGGATGAGCAGACACAATTAATCCTGCAGATGTGGTTGGAAATACAGATAAAGTCATCGATGATTTCTTTGAGCTTGTGTTTTTATGGACCAGAGTCAGTTTACGGCAAACATCTTTGATAGAAACAACTTTTCACGAGTTTTCTAAAGTCACCTTATGGCACCTTACTGGCAGCCTTCATTATAAGCTCATAGGCTGGCACTTCAAGCTTTAATTATTGTCTTCAGAGATAAAGCAATTCGTCCCAATGAAATTAAAAATACTTTGACACACGATGCATTGCTCACTACACGAACTCTGGAGAGTCCTGGTCATGATCCAGCAAGAAAGTCTGCAAAATCCAACAATGCACACTTATCTTCTCATTATAGGTTAAAATGCAGTCAGTTAACAAGGTGAAAAAAAAAACAAATTAGTTTGAATTAAACTGCAGTCCTAACTACCATCTACTGCTACCAGAATAGTACAGTTATGAATTATGAGTTATGAATCTTCCTGCTACAGTTGCCACAGTAACCACAGCAAGACTCTATAGAAACCCTACATGAAAGAAAGCCACAAGCTATATTGAATCACTACGTGGACAAAGCGTTTCATCGAGTCTTTCTTTAGCTAAAGCCGGCGTGATTGCTCAGATAAATTAGATCATGACTGATTCGGCCAAAGTTGTTACCGAACATATCGATTAGCATCTTCTTATGATTGTAATCCCTATGACTGAAATGCTTAAATGCAAATAAAATTAATTAAAGTAAACAAATGTTTACTGATAGACATCAAATGGCCATTTCAAATGGCACCATCTCTCATAACCTCAATCATTTCTGTGTGAAAATATGTTTTCTTTGGTTAGGAGAGAAAAGTTCAAGGTAAAAAATAACAAAAAATTGTGTAAAAACGTGAACATTCTTCTCAAATTTTAACACGCTTGTGTTTTACAGAGATAGTTGTGTGTTCACTGCATTTGTGACATTGAAATAAGGTCTGAAAGGAGATATCCACAGTTCAAACATCCATCCATCCATTTTCTATACCGCTGAATCCGTGGGTCGGGTTCGCGGGGGGGCTGGAGCCTATCCCAGCAGTCAATGGGCGAGAGGCGGGGTACACCCTGGACAGGCCGCCAGTCCATCACAGGGCCACACAGAGACAAACAAGACAAACAACCATACACGCGCTCACACTCACTCCTAAGGACAATTTTAGAGTCCAGTTCAAATATCGTTTATTGTAAATGCTAAAGAGTCCGCGAAACACACAAAAACAAGACTTATTAAGTTCTACAACGTAAACAGAGAATATTTCTTGCATCGTAATGCGATAAGAATTAATACAATCGCACTAATCTTGTTGCAAGATCCAGTTTCAGCCGAGCTTTAGCTGACACATTTGACTCCAGAACACTTTGGTATCCAGAGGAGTTCATAGTGGACTCAATGACTGCAAGGTGCCCAGGTGGCTGCAGAACAAGCCCAGATCATCAGCCCCCCATCCCCCACCAAACATGGTGCTTGAGGGCTATAGAGTCTGAGATGTTGCTCCTGGGTCTTTTTGCAGTTACTCTGGGCTTTGCATAGTCCGACCTTGAGGTGAACTTGCGGTCACATCCGTTTCTGGGAAGATTGACAGTGGTCTTAAATACTTCTTTTTTTTTAAACTTATGAATAATCTTTCCCACTATTGACTGATGGACTCCAAATTATTTGTAAATGCCCTTCCAGCCTATCCTAGTTCGGTGGGCAGCAACAACTGCTTCTCTAAGATCATTGCTGATGTCTTTCCTCCTTAACGTGCCATTAACACACACCTGAATGTTCCAGACCAGCAAAAACTTCTGCTTTTTAATTTTTTGGTGCACTTAGTTTTTAACACACCACATCTATATTTTTGGCTTAGTTTAGTTAAATAATGACATGTTGCAAAGGCTCATATATTGTTGTTCATCTGAGGTTGTATTTTGGCTGTAGATCCATATGCTGATCTGGATTATTGACCCTGAGGCACTACTTCCACTCAGACTTCTGCACAACACAAACTACACTTTTAGAATAAGTGGATGGACTTTGGGCCAATTTGAAAAATTAAAAAAGAATCAAAAGAAGCTCACAAATACATTTTGCAATGACTGTGTGCAACATCTGTGTGTAACAACAGGGTGGAATCTGATTTACTGCTAAATCAACCCCCTTTTTGTTAATTCAGTCAAGTAAACCAAATATTATAATGTTTTTTTTCACATGCATTGAGCAGAAATGCTCATATTTTCCTTGACATTTGTTAAATAATTTAACTGAGACATGATTTTAGAGGCTATGTGCATGAAAATATGATTCTTATGGTAAGAGTGTAGGGTTTGGGCATACAAAAGACAGCCTGTGTGGTAGCAAGGTTCTTAAAATATGATGCATGGAAAACTGTATTCTCTATATGATGGCTTATGCGGCAGAAGGTGACACTGGGGTAGCATGTTGAAGAGGTTAAAAGTGAGGGCCCATGATGGCTGCTTTAACAGAGACAGGCTGAGAGAAGGCTTTTTTCATTTTGTGGGTGGTTCTGGATCATGTAACGGACAGATTTTGGTACAGGTTGGAGCCTAAGTTGACAGACTGTAGTGGTACGTTGTCCACATTTTTCACACTCTGTGCACTTTTAAGTCTCAGATGGAGGACAGCTGACAAAGGCTTGCTTCACTATTGTTGTCTTTAATGTGGGAGGACGCACAGCAGAACCCATCTGTGATGGCCATGAAGAATCATACCAATAGTGACTGTGAACGGCAAAGAAAGACAATCATCTGTTAGCTTTCGTGAGAAGTGTGATTAGAGAAGATGTTTTTTTTATCCCATTTAAGGGCAGCGGAGCTAATAATGCCCCAAAGCTCAACTTAACTATCTATTTCCCGTTTCTGTCCGCTACAAAAAAAGAAAGACAAGTGCATTTGTGACGTTGCAACATGCACACCAAACTTCATACATAATGCAGCTCTCCCAGTCATTTCTGATGGTGATGATTCCATTTGGGGATGTAAAATTTACACAGCTGGCTGATTTTTGAAAGAGACAGAACAGGAATATCCAATGTGAAACATCACAGTTTGCATGTAGAGAAACAAATGAGTGCTGTTACAGCATCTGCTGCTGATCTGGGGCTATCACTCTCCAAAAGATCCAGCATATCCATATTTCATAATAATATTTCTTTGGTTACAGTAGTGGGAGGAAATAACCTTTTAACCAATTCAAGGGAAGGAGGAAACTATTTATGACCACGAACATGATATTTCTAGTTAATCTAGAGCAGTACAAGTTAAATCGATACAAAAATCAGATAATGCAGGTTCTGTGTAGGTGGGAATACGATAATTCTCACCTTTGGTGTTTTCCAAGTAGAGCTAAGGCGCTCTCAGGAGCCTCGGGAGACTCCCAGGTGTCTGTAGTTACACTATTTCAGTGTCAACTCTGCTGAGTGCCGGAGGTAACAGAATGCTGACGTCTTGAGACTTGTTGCGTAAGTGTGATAAACGTTTTGGTTTTTTTTCCCCCAATTCAAGGAAGATGTTTAGATTTTCTGGCTGTTTTGCTTTCTTTCTGTGGCAGCAGTTACTGTAAAAATGTCAGTGAATAGAATCACAGCAAAGCTCATCCAATGTCATCCTATTGTTCCTTTACAGTCATAATTTGAACTGTTATGTCATATAGTGTGCTCTAATCCAAATAAATATGGCTGGCGAAAGTGAAACGGGTGCTCAGAACTGTGTCCATTGAGTAATCTAATATAGTTATTCGCTGTTTACACTGTCCAGGAAGACGGAATAAGCCCAATCAGTGTCCATCAATGAACATGCAGGGTGATTAAGTCACTGTATCCAAAGGAGATCACTACTGTAGTGGTTGAACTGGGATCTAATTTCATGAGTATTAAGTTTTAGTGAGTTTGCAAAGGAATGTTTACCATGATTATGGATTTAATATGAACTCAAATCTTTTTGGTAAGTTACGCTGAGCTTACATGAGCTTCCCTGGTATGATGAGCATGACCAGTTAAATTGCATTTAGCCTGGTTAAAATGGAGGTTACATTTCTGTAATTCTATTTCTTCTTTTTTGTGGGAAAGAAACAACATTTAACCCTTCATTTTGGGCAGTTTCTTACTTTTTTACTGGTGCAGCAGATAAAAAGAATCAACTTAGATCATCTAAAACCACTGGCATACAGCACATTCAAATGCATATGTATTTATATATAGCATCAATGCACATTAAAGCCAAATTAAGCCAAATATTTGCATTTAGGTTGCATGAATAACCATGAATTAACCATCACTGATAGTAACAAGCTTAAAAAATGGCTACTGGAGTTAAAGGGAATGCTAAGACAACGCTACACGACACATCTGGCTCAATCCACTGGCTAGGTTTAGCACTAAGTTGCTTTTACAGAGCCAGTGCTTCCTAAAATCTCTTTTTTTTTTTTTCCTCAAAGAGACAAGAAGCTGTAAAATGAAACACTGATTTTATGTAGACAATTGCAAATGACAGAAACAGTCCTGTTGCAGACACAGTGACCAGAAATGTGCTGGTAAGTGGACTACTCGTAAGGTATCTGCCACCCCCTGCAGATGTTGTCATGGAAACACTCTTTTGGGGTAGTCTCTCTCTTGCTCTCTCTCTCTCTCATACAATGCAGCATTAGGATGTTAATGCTCCGCTCAGCACACAACAGTTCAGGTTTCCATGTGACTCCAACACTTACATAATGCTGGATTGGAGGGGAAAACCACTTACTGTAAATCAGAACTGTAGTTTTTACGGTATGTGTGGTGGTCAGAGATGTTACTCCATGTTACTCACAGGCTGAATACAGATATGTACATTTTTAATGTAGTTAAATAAACCCTTTTTTACTTAGACTGATCCTACTGTGTATGCAGGCTTGTTCTCCCATGTTTTTTACCAGATGTGCTCGTTTATAGACATGTTTTCTGTTATTTTAGAGAAGCTTAAAATGCTCTCAGAAGAAACCAACACTGCTCTACTTCACGTGGCGTTTAAATTTACGTGAAAAATCTGCTGATGTTTTCAGCACATTGCAGATTTCCCAGGATATCCCCCCCCCCCCCCAACCTTCTGGGAGGGTGCTGACATCAAAAGAAAACTCCCAGCAGGACACTGGTGTGTTAAGAACGGCCTCTGTATTCGATTTAATGCTGACATCACCCAAGAGCACTGAGCCCTGCGCCGCAGTCGGTCCTGAGATGAATGCACAATATTTAAATCTAGCCTACCTGGTGCTCTCACTCCACCCTGTGGGCTCAACATGGCAGCACAATCACAAACGGTAACAAAACACACTGAGCAAGGCCTTCCAGAGAAAACCAGAGCAAGACGGCGGTATATAAAGTTCAGTCTGATGGAGAATGTTTGTGTGCAGGAGGTCTCATCACTATGGCTCACCCAGCTGCTGGCTCCCACAAAGCCAATCATCATCATCATCATTTGTTTTAGCGGCAGAGATTTTATACTCAGCATTGGGAGAAAGGTTGGAAAGCAAAGACGTGCAGACTCGAACCTGGGCTGGCTGCAACGAGGACTTTAGCCTCCACACACGAGGTGACTGCCCCAGTAAGAAGCCTTTGAGGAGGAGAATCACTTTCTTCATGGGACATCAACAAGTTAAATTCACAAACACTAAAACTTAACCTAAAATCCTGTAGAACTAATGATAATTGATTGCAAAAAGAACATTTATGTTGGCAAAATAAATTAATACTGAAAGAAATACTGAAATACAATGATTTTCCAAAATAATTATGATCATTTATAGCCATTGTTCAGTGGTTTGCTTTGTGATTTTGAACAGCTAACCAGCAGCTGTATAATCTGTGTGTATGGGGGAAAAAAATAGAAAAAGCTTTCCACTGAACTCTTTCTAATTCTTCATAACTGTTTAAATGTATTCTTAAAGTATATTTCCTATGCAGCAGGCTTCTAAATTCTTTAAAAAATTCTTTAAAACATAAGAGCTGCATAGCAACTGTTACAGTGAAACAAGCTTATCAGATGAAGTGACACTCACAAACAGTCAGTGGGGTCACATGGCACTGAAAGGATCGGATTAAGGGCTAAATTACAATAAGACTGAGTTATTAAGTGCATGTAGACACCTTATTCTAACAAGAAATTGGATCGGATCGGATTAAGACTCCGAGATAACTCGGTTGAAAGTCAAATTAAACCTGCTTGTAGACGCTGAAGCACGTGGTGAATTAGACTTTGTGTTCTGCTCATGCTCCAGAATTTTTTCCCAGGGTCGTGACACGGAAGTCGGAAGAGACGATATTACTGTTGTCGCCGTCAGAAAGAAACAAACAACGCGATGGAGAATGCTCCGTTGTGCATCGCGTTTGTGCAACAAGCAGCTCATCACAGACCAAATGTAGAGGGACGTAGCTTCATCTTGCTCTTCATTCGCCATCTTTCTGCAATGCCTGAGTTTGTTGTTGTTGTTGGTGGTGAAGAGGTCAACAGGAAGTGGCTCTATTAGCATTAGTTGAAATGGGTACAGCGCCACCTATCATACCGGGGTATGACACGCTTTGTGCCTATGATCCGATTCATTCTCCGCCATATATCCAAGGATAATTACCCTTGCTCAACTCATTCTTTAATTTAGCCAATAATCCGATCCTTTCAGTGCCATCTGACCCCACTGAGGGAGATCGTCCCTTTCCAGCTTGTTATTTCAGTTCACAGTCTATCAGTAAGTGTAAGGCTGAATGTGTTTATTTTACATGTAGATCATTCATTTTTGCCCTTATTTGTTGCTGTGAATGAATTCTGCACATATCTGACTGTGGGGTTAGTTACACAATGCTGCAAGATACCGAAAATGACGAATAATGAGTCAGCCAGTGACCCTGACATGAAGACATTTTGCACCCCCTCCTCACTAACAGATTTCAGGACCTCAGACAGCTCCAGCAGCGTTTTTCCAACCATCCAACAGGGGGCGCAGTGATCACACGGTTCCATGTGGTGGAGAGCGTGCAAAGCTTTGCAGCTTCCGCTGCTTTTAATGTAATGTTTGTTTTGTTTGAGACATTTCTTTCTGTTTGTGCAGTCTCACTGAATAATTGGCAACCTTTCTCTCTTTGGGTGCAAACTTTACGGGGCAGCCTCGCACAGATCGCGGGGTAACAGAGAACCGGAGACTGTGCAAATTGTGGATGATGCTGCCGGTGTTAAACCCGAGGACAGCGTGGCAGTGTACAGACAGATTCAGCGTGGAAAAAAATAAAATAATTCTGTTCTGAAGTTAAATAATAACACATAGAGTGGATCTGAGAATCGCTTCCACTACGGTCACATTTCAAAGCCGGCCTATTAACAGGCACACAGACCCCCTCCTCCCACTCCCACGATCCTCAGCTTCCGCGGCTCGCGTCTAATTGCATCGTGGTTCTGAGTGAGTGTGGCGGCGGACCGACGAGCTTTGCTCTGTGCTGTCTGCCCGGTGCGAGGCTCTGGACTGATGTCTCTGCCCATCAGGAATCTGAAGTGTCTGTCGCCGGTCATGTGCCAGTGTAAGGTCATCTGCAGCAACCGGACGCTGTCGCTTATGTTCGGGTGCAAGGTAAGCTTTGTGGCGGAGGCAGATGCGACTCTAATCTAAAAGCAAATTTAGCAAAGTGCGAGTATAGAAGAAAAAAAAGAGAAGAGAAGAGGGCCTCTGGAGGGAATCGCTGCTTAGGTTTGTTCCAGTTTTTGGTAATATTGCCTTTGTCTGGGGTTGATTAGCCCATGGCTCATTTGAACCGCGGTTTTCTCCTGTTTTTGTAATTAATGACCCGCAGAGATCTCATCCACCTTCCTCTGCTGTCCATGTGTTGCAGGTGCCGTCGGATTTATAACGCATTACCTTTAAATAGCGAAGTCGGGTGTTCAGTGCTTTCGATTTAAACACAGCAGGCTCCCTCATCCTTGGCAGGCATGGCTGTGTTCAGTGGGAGCGATTCTTTACTATTAATGTTTACCACAAGCAACATTGGTCGCTATCAGATTCCTCCTCCTTATCTGCTCACAGCAGAGCTAAGAATACCACAGGTTTGCTTTTTTTTTTCTACTTTGAACCAAGCAAATCAAACTGCATGGAATGGTTTTGACCTTGGGGAATGCACTTTATTGTTCAGGGCCACTTAAATATCATTCATCATCAGAGAAACCAGAGGCTTTATCCCATTTTGAAATTAGGGGACGTGAATTGTGCCCCGCTGGTTTCCTGTATCAGCTGAATCAGAACCAAGCTGTCAGCTGCTTATCAGCAAAAAAACAGGCTTTTTATGATAAGCTGTGTGTTTTGTGTGTGGTTGTGGTCCGTCATGATGAGATTGGCTGTTCATTCACTGTTTGTCCATCACATCCCGGATTTTTCCCTCCCTCCCCCTCAGCTTCAGGTGATTCCACCATGGCAGCCAGCTCAGAGTTTCCCTCCACATGGCACTCTAGTCTGTTTGCACTCAAAAGCCAAATTTGATCACAGTGGTAATCTCTGGCTAGAAATCCCTACACCTGCCAAAATGATGCGTTCAGCACACGTATACGGGGCTCCAGCTAATTTGGTTGTAGATTCAGGTCGCAACATTTTTGGTTTGTGTCCAATTTTGTTGCTCCACCCTGCTTTACTTCCTGCATTTGATCGGCTATGTATTAAATACGAAACAGCTGGACATCTTTGAGGCGTGTTTTCTGTATTTGAGAGAAACAGCTTGTACAGTTGAAAGGGGGTGTTTGCTTTCTATGTTTCTGAGACGGCGGTCCTGCTGTGCTCAGTATTCAGTGTTACGAGCAGAGATTGTTCCATGCTTCCCGTGCACCGCCCCTCCCTGCCTACCATATTCCTCACTATTTTAATCTGAGACACTTCATTGTGGGAAAACATATCAGAATTTAAGCTCCTTCTAAAAGTCGTCCTGACACACCACTGGAATATAACTCCACGCTATATTTATTCTGTAATAAGAATTAACCTTCCCTGCCTCTTACAACATCTGTACCACTCTGTGATGCTACAGTTATGTCCAGATTAGCCTCTGCATTGTTCTTTCTTTGCACACAGCTTCATGTAGCCCGACAGCTTGTGTTCAGTCGCTCGCAGTCTGATGGGAAGTTGTTATTGGTACTATTTCATTTCGACAGTGTACTTTTAACACACCTCTGCTGCATGTCCCGCCTCTCTGTATATCACTGGCTTTTTGCTCCAGGTCTTATTATTCTCTGGAGGACTTTGCTTACTAAACTATTATGTTACGAGAGCTCCAGCACGCCCGGTTATTTCCCCAGGTCATTGTCAAAGGTATTGTATTTGCATAACCTTTGTTGTTGAAGAAAGCCCAGCACAATTCCACTTTGGCATCTTAAATTGAAAATCTTAATTAAAGAATCTCTTAATGTGTTTGTAAGCATTCATCAGTGCTTTAATGTGTGCTTTATGCTTAACGCACATCGACGGCTTCGCAGCATTTAATCAGAACAGCTTGCCTTGCTGGAGTTTGTCTTCAGGCTATGATTCAGTGCAGTATTTACACTGAAGGCCGTGCAACATGGAACCGTGTCCAAAGGAAAGTGAGTATTCATGTATTGAATGATTTAGGACTCAGGGATCAGGGTGCCCTCATCTCAATATTGAGATCGATAATCACCTCATCCCAAGAATCAATTCTTACTGTATACAGACGAGGAAAAAACAGCCTGCTGTCAGTCATCGCCAGCTGGCCAATGAGATGGTTGAAAATAGCAAGTATCAGAAGGTGCTTGTATTCCTTTGTTTATCTGGGGGATCGGTTGCAGAATTCCCCTCCGCTGAACCTCAGAACTGCTGCAACAACAATACGAAGTGGCCGGGATTTACTAATGCTCTTTAACGTTAAACCATTTATGGTCCATACTACCTTAATTACATTTTCTTCTCTGCTTATCTGCACCTAAGAGCAAAAGATGTGCAGGTTATAGCTGTAAGTAAGAGATTCGCGTTACAAAAAACTTGCCACATTACAGTAATGGCCCTCACTGTATCTATCAAGGCTACGAGAAAACAGATGCAAGTTATAAGGAGCTGTACGTCTTTCCTGTGGCATTACAGAGCAAACCATATGGATTCATTTAAAGATCTCCACACCACTGCAACATGAAGAACTGAGCACATCGGAGCCACAGAAATGGCGGTGACCATTATCTTTGTTACAGATAGTGGTCAATAGTGGACTGGCTGTTAATTGTCTTTTCTTGTCAGATGCAGAGTGGAGCATAATATATCAAGAAGTCACCTCAGTAGGCATTTGGCACACAGATGTGCATGATCAACTTCTGAAATTTAATCAATTCTCAGCTTCAGTCAAGTGCAAACAGAGTCACGGTTACTTACCCTCCAGGTCTTGGTTGTTCATAAGAAGCGAAACACAGAAATGAGCTCTAAGTCGGTATTTCTCTCCATGAGCCAAACACCAGTATCAGCCATAAAATATATTCATTTTCAATTATAAAACTATCTGATTCTGCTGTGATGCCTGAGAGATTTATGATTCACCTTTTTAATTGCGAGTCAAGATGATTAGAAGATGATATTTACTTAAAATACAACCCTCAGCCCTTTGCATCTGAAAGGCTCTGTTTGCAAGCAAGGCTGACGATCATTTGATATGATGGAATACCCTCTGCTGCTGCTGCATGTTCATTTCTTAGAAACCATTAAACAGTCTCGCAGCACTGGGCAAGAAATGGCTTCTGCTTGCTTGATTGTGTTTGCAGATAAAAACAGACGCCTGGTGAGGATTGACACTGCAATCCCCCCACTACATGTGCAACATACATAAAAATGAATGTAGTCAGCATAAAAATGGTGTGTGCATGCTTCAGATGACGGAGGGGGAGGGGATGGAATGATGGCGGCCGCTGGGCTTCGGCTGAGGTTGCACCTGAACTTCAAATTCCCTCATTCCTTCCCTTACGCATTCATTCATTCATTCCGTCATTCAAACATCAAACAAATCTCTTTTGGTTTTGACACATTATGAAGTAAAGCCTTCAATCAGGCTAAAGTTTTCCGTCTGCTGCTACAGTTAAGCATCACATTTAAAGGTGGTGGTGTTTTTAAGCCCTCAGTGATCTTAAACTCGTCAGCTTTAGGCTCCAGGAGTGTGTCTTCGTCACATATTCTGCATCTTTTCTTCCCACTTAACCAAACTTCATGTTTCCCTTGTGTCTGGGCCAACTGGTGTGTTATTCTTCACCTCCTCTGAATTGATATGATAGTCTATTTCAGGTGATTTGGCATTTTCTAAAAATGTTAAAAGTATAAAGTTCCTGTGAAAAAGCGGCTCCAGACACATGAGATGGATGGAAACTTTCCGCCCCCCCCTCCCCCCCTCCCGACAACCCTCAGCAGGAGAACAACAGCCAAGCACCCACTAAGTAACCATTTACTGTATCTATGACTCTAATCTGGTTATTAAATTTGAGGATGATGCATCTGTGGGTCTCTTATCATTGATGAGTCATCCCACAGAAAGGGGATTGAGAATGTCATTAAGATAAGAAGAACATAAATGAACAAATGGCTCTGTAAGCTTGAAATGCAAGGACACACAGAACGGGACTGTGCACCGAGCAGAAGAAAAATAAACCGGTTTATTTATTCTTCATGACTTTTTATGTTAAATAAAACAAGCCTTCTGGTGCAGAGGAAAGCCCAACGACGGAGAGAAAGTCTGGGACACTAATAAGTTTCAGAAAATATGCTGTTGCAGGTCGTTTTTCAAAGTTTTTAGTTAGGCATCTTTCATACAGTAAGATGAGCACCAACACCAGCTCCCTGTAGGACGGATGCGGTCCAGGTGCGGCTCAGTAGGAAACATCTTCACTGTGCAGTCCAGGAGCCTCTTTTGGATACTTGCACACAGATATCGTGCACAGAGGAGCTCTTTCTATTTTTTTTTTTTATCTTTGTTTCATTTGGCACGTACTTTGTACATATTTTTTAAGGAACGCTATCCCTTATCAACTATTTGTGCAAAAGCTTTGTGTTTGCTCCTGAATTCCAGCGCTGCGAAGAGATGAATGACTCCGCCTGAAAGACGACTTAAATTTGGGTGAAGATGGTGAATCTAGACCGTCTCCATGGGGGGATAAAGCAGCTCTTCTTTGTTGTAGCTCCTTTTTTAGATTCAGGCGAGATGCAGTCTTACATTAACATCCTGCTGCAGCTTTAAGCCTTCTGCCCCATGGTAAATGTAAAGTCTGTTGTTATTGTTGAAGTGAACATAGCTACAGGGTACCAACACTTGTCAAAGTGTTGTGCCAAGACACCTTGGAGAAAAGCCTAAGGTTACCGCTGGCAGTGGATGGGTGAATTCTTCTGTTTTCTGAGGCTTACATATATACGTGAAATAAACAGCTACACTGGTAGGTGTTGGCTGGCACCATCAATTGTGAAACTGCGAATGATATGAAAGCTGTGCTTGAGGTTTATCACTTGTGAAGACACTTCCAAGTGAAAATCAACTGAGAAGGCAACAATGATTGCATTTTGATGGATTGTCATGGGAAAACGGAAGCTGAGATGACCGAGAAAGACAAACATTATTTTTTACTTCTATGATCGATCAAAGTTACAGTGACAGAAAATGTTTCATTTAGCATTTCCTATTACTTTGCTCGTATGTCATCAGTCTGGCTTTAAAGGCTGGTTTATAGGTTACAGTGGGTTGGTGCAAGGCTTTGCTCACTCACATCCAGCAGGTGTTCTGGCCTACATATTTTATGTGTTAGGATATTTCATGTGTCACTTCTGCACCTGTGCTGATAGAAGAGCTAATTCTTAAGCCTCGGCTACCGTTAAAACAGGTGAGGGGAAGAAGCGTACCGTGAAAGTATCTTGTTTACCAAAAATGTGTCTCAGTGAATCTTAATTGTAGCGACTGGGGAGTATGTCATTACAAAATAAGCATGAGGAAAGCTCAAAGGTAAAATATAGGCTAGATTATCTGCCGCAAGAGCTTTTATGCTTTAAGACAAATGCTGTTGGCGTATTTTTGGATTATTATTCAAATAAGATGTCTGCTTGGAAACGAGGTGCAATTAGCGGCTGCCCGAGTAAGAGAATAGTAATATAACAAGTCTTTGTCTATGTTGTTCCTTTAAGAAACTGATTAAATTCAAACACGTTTGCCTCTCTGGGTTTATTTGATGAGATGGATTGTGCTGCACATGACTAAATTCCAGCATGCAGTTCATACTTACAGCTCTGCAAAATGTCTCAAAGATTTAGCACCCAGCATGAAATGCCTCTGGGTTATTCTTTGGAGCATTACAGAAAAAAAAATAAAGGATTTATCATCATTAAAGCAGATGTAAGCTGATGAGCTTTCAAAAGCTCAAATTCTGAGGATTTGCTACCTTTAATCTACACCTGATGGGCCTCTCGCGGTTCCCGTAACATCATAGATGCCAACCGCATTTCCAGTCTGAGGTTCTCGGAAAATTTACGCCTGAGAGATGGTTTGCTTTTATTGCATTATCCAAAGGAAGAGTTATTAAAAATGTTAATCTATGTCCATGAATCACAAACGTAAATGATGGTCGATAGAATTTGATAATTTGGTCCACATTAACTGGTCATTTTACCATTAAGGGAACATCTGATGCAGCTGCACACTTTGCAGTACTTAATACTGTACAAGACAGCCTCCTGCAAATTGATGAGGCCCTCGTTATAATGACCTATGCAACAGAGTAATTTCTCAGAGACGTAGTGGATTCTTTGCCTTATGATCTACTGATGCAATAAAACTCGAGGAACTCGGGGGAATTTGTTGCAAAGGTAATTTTTTTGGACTGCTTCTCCTACAGTTAGAAACAGCTTAGTTGCAGCACCTGGTGCTTGTGATAAAATTTACCCAGGAAAAATAATTTAAGTGACATGCTGTCCAATTATCTTCATTAAAACAGATGATGCTATTTTGATTTTGCATGTATTTATATATTTTCACTAATCCTACAGTGGATGAAAAAGGAAAACTAATGATTTACACTTAACACCACTAACTGGGGATGCACCGATCCGCTTTTTTCACCTCCGATACCGATATCTGAGGTTTAGTATCTGCCGATACCGATATCTGAGGTTCAGTATCGGCCGATGCCGATCCGATATCGATACAAAACAACAGCGCGGGATTATGGTAACAAACGGTAAGTTTCATTGTGTGGAAAAGACTGGGATTATTCTTTTGTGCAAGGCAACATCAGACTTGACTTAACCATTTATTTCCTATTTTAAAAAAACAAAACAAATAAACAGATATAAATGTACTGAATTACTTATTTATTTAATAAATGTGCACCAGTAAATCAATCTTAACCATAAAAATATAACAAGTGTAACTGGTTCAGTCAGTGCAATTAGGGATTCAAAATCCAGTGAAAAACAAAAATAAATATTAAATAATAAAGGAGCTGAAATTGAGAAAAAAACAATAGCTTCTCGAGGTTGGTTGGTAGACTTTCACAATAAATAGCAACCAGCTCTTTATATAGTTTAGTGTAAATGGGAATTAAACATCCATTACAAAAGCATCTGAACAGAACAATAGCTTCTCTGGCTTGGTAAAAAAAAAAAAAATACGGTATTCAGATTACAATTCTGCTGCCATAATGCTGGACAGGACAAGGGAAAAAAAAAGAAAAAAGATCGGCCGATACCCAATCTAGAATTTTCTTTAATATTGGTACTGATACCGATACAAATTTCGCATCGGTGCATCCCTACCACTAACTAGGGATGCAGCGATACCACTTTTTGTTCAAACCGATACGATACGATACTTGGATCTGAGTACTTGCCGATACCGAGTACCGATGCGATACTTCTACTACAAAAAAAGCAATGAATTGGAAGATAGGTTTCGGTTTCACTAGCCTAACTACACTGTTCCTGATTAGCTCGACATCTCCCAGAGCCGCCAATCTAAAAAAATACAACAAAAATGACAAGCCACCCTCTGATCACGGTCTTCATGCAGTAAATTGGTATCGGTTCATGGTATCGGTTAACTTTAACGAGTACGAGTATATTAGAATCCCTACCCCTAACTCTTGTTATGTTTGCCTTACATATAAAATACTGGATACCAATCTATTTAGTGAAATATTTTCTGGGTTACATGAGACCGAGGCAAAGCAAAGTGCATTGTGTGACTATGTTAAGTTCATAAATATTACTGCAGGCTCAGAGAAACATTTGTCTCAAACAACTCAATTTTCAGAAAAGGCACATTAAAGTATTCAGATGGAGTACGCAGAAATGTCACAGCTCGGAAAGAATTGAGGTCATACAAAACATATTACCAGCTAAATGTAATTATATGCTTGGTGCTGTGTAATGAATTTGTTTTAGACATTAGTAGAAGTCTGAGAAATTGCGTTTTAATTGATTAAACTCAGGTCACCCACCTTTGGCACAAAACTGGCATGCAAGACAAAGCTAGTTTCTTACACTCGTGCAAATATTATGAGGTGTGCCTGATTCAAATACGGATATATCAGATTAAAACAGTGCTGCTCTTTTAAAAAGGCATTTAGCCGTAGCATTCAGAAAGTATTTTATAATGAGTCAGAGTGTGTGAAATTGTGTAAAAAGCCTCAGGCATAAACTGGAAAAAGACAACTTCTGCTCTACAGCAGCTCTAGCAAAAGTACATTTTTTTTTTTGGTACTCGGGATTGAGAACTGCCTGCTTTCATCTTCACCGGCCAATCAGGGACTGATATCAGGAACAGCAGGTAAATATAGTCATGAGTGGCTAACCAGCTTGTGAACTTCAAAATGTACCTCTCAGTCATGTTGGCGCTGTAGTGCAGTTACAATACGATGTTGCATTTAGTCATTATTTAGTGTCATTTGTACCTAAAAGCTTCTGAAGCATCACACTTCCTTAAAGCCTTCTCCAGAAGGACGCTTTGTTACATGAATTGAATGTCACATCCCCCACCAGTAGGACAGAAGGCAGCATGGCAGCATGGCAGCAAGACTGTTGGTCATGCAGGAAAATAGGAGGCAGTGGACACCAAAGAGCTCAGGGATACTTTCAGCAGTGATTTGTTAACCGTACTCATATTTCCAGGTTCCAGATTGATGTTTTCTATTTCTTAATGCAAATCCTATTATATAGATTGAGTTTAAGGTTCATTAATCAGAATTAAACAGCATGTATGTAGTTGGTGATATACACTTCTGCGTATTAACCTTTAATTTAAGACCAGTGGCATCAACAACTATTCATTTTCTTTCTGCTCTTCTCCCTGCTGCTGTTTTCTCTTTCTCTTTACCGATGGTCTCACTTTTTCATATTTACCCATCCCCCCCTTACTTTTTTCCTCTATCTTCATCTCTATTTCACTCCCGCTTCTTCTTGCTGTCTCAGTGTAATGTGATCCAGGACCGATGCTGCCAGCCCCAACTGTGGCACTGCAATCTCTGCTCTGCTCTGCTCTGGTTGCTAGGCAGCCTGTCTGAGAGACGGGGCTCGGTGATGCACCTCCCCTCTTCCCGTCTGTCTCCCTAAAAAAACTAAAGAGTGAGGGTGGCAGGTTTTTGGCTGTCAAGCCCACCAGCCAATCTTCTGAGGATCCATCCAAATTTCTCTCTTTTCGGAACGAGCTGCTTCACATCTGCAGTGCAGCACAGTAGTGCATTGTGAGCCTGGGGGGCTTTGGGGGAAGGGGTAGCAAATTTGTAGAAAACACAAGCTCTGAGCCACAGGACGGCATGGCAGATCTCCACTGTGATGCTGCCCACCTTCTCTTGTGTGATTGTGATGGAAAATGCTGTATGCAGATTTGGTGTCATCACGCCTAGAATGAAACCTGCCATGTGTGGTTAAAACAGTGGGCTGCTGGCAGGTTGCCCAGGTGTGGGATATCAGTAGGGGAGTGAGGTTACTGGGAAGAAGCTGCATGATCTGCTACTTTAGAACCATTATGAATCACCGCTCTAGTTGTTCCATGTGGCTGTGGGGGACGTTAACTTTGCAATTCAAAATGGCAACATTTTGAGGCCTTTGTTTCTATGATTACGCTGCTTTGCACTTGTAGGCGTCATACGTGCTATATACCAGACGTGCCTATAGATTGCCCACATTTGGCTGGACAGGCCAATCTGCTTCGTATGTTGAGTAAGATGGGGGCGTGTGATTTACAAGGAATGTCTGAAATAGGCCAAACACTATTGAAAGGCCTTCAATTAGGATTTTTCATCATTCATGGGCACAAACACTTGGTATTTTTTTTAAAAACGGGGTGTCTCCATCTTCCATTCCTTAAAAAAATTAAAATAAATCACATCCACAGCATGTCTCATTCATACAGAAATGCAAAATACAACCAGAACACCACAAGATCCACATGTGCTAAAGGCAAAAGAGGAAAAGTCTGACAAATTTGCTTGACTGACGCACCAACAGCTGATTTCATCATTTTTGTCTCAGTGTACAGGCAAAGCAGGCCACTATAAAATCTTTTCTTTTGGCAACTACAGGTCCAATTTAGCCTTGTCTGAAGCTTGGGAGAGTGGTGGCTGGTTCTGTGCTGGATTATGTAGCAACGAGCTCTGTGGTGCATTCTTATATTGCGCTATTTACTGGGCTCCCAAAATCTACTACTGACAGATTACAGCTTGTTCAGAATGCTGCTGCTAGAATCCTAACCCGCACTAAAAAGAGAGAACACATCACACCTGTTCTAGCTTCACTACACTGGCTCCCTGTGTCTTTTAGAATAGATTTTAAGATTCTCTTACTGGTTTTTAAATCTCTGAATAGATTAGCACCTCCGTACATTTCAGAACTACTCACAGAATATGTTCCAAATCGAGCTCTAAGATCATCAGGTGCTACTTTATTAAGTGTTCCTAGGATGAAATATAAAAAGACTGGTGAAGCTGCTTTCTGTTTTTATGCACCAAAAATCTGGAACTATCTACCAGTGTATATTCGTCAGGCAACAGATATTACAAACTTTAAAAAGCAGCTAAAAACACATCTATACACCCTCGCCTTCTACTAGTTTTATGGATTTTATTATTATTATTATTATTATTACTATTTGTATATTGCATTTGTTGTTTATTGGTAAATTAAATTTTCTATCTTTAGAAAAGGGAAATTTGGTGTATGTTCTGACATCAGACTAAGGAGGAGTAATGGCGCACAATCTGATGTTGCAAGCCACAAAATAACATAGTCATAGTCAGTAAATAATATAAGGTTGCAGTAGGGCTGAGCAATTTTATCGATACTGCGATATATATCGATATTTTGTTTCCCGATAAAGTATCGATTGTTCGGCCACGAGTATCGATTTATTATTTTTTTTATTTATTTTAAAGCAAACTTTATTGAAAAGTCAGACGTTACAATTAGTGAAAACACAGAACATTAATATAATACAATACAATGCCAGGGGGTCACATTCTACAAAACAGTGATAAATTAGTTCATAAAAATGTTATATAAAGTGCACAGCTCTCACGTTTGTTTCTGTTTGTCTGGCTGTGTTGTCCTTCCGCTTCAAAGGACGGGCCACCAGTCCAATCAGCGACGATTCATGTCACATCACACTGTCCCTTTTTTTCAGAAAATGATGTAAGCGTATCGAATCGTATCGAATCGTTGGCTGAATATCGCGTATCGTATCGTATCGTGAGATTCGTGTATCGCTACAGCCCTAGTTTGCAGGTGGGCGATTATCCAAATATGGTCTTCAAGCCAGAGCGCTGCCGACTCTAAGCCTGAAAACTATACTTGTATTAACTCTTTATTTGGCCAGAGCAAAGCGCCGCTTACATCAGGGGCTGTGGGTGGAGTTATGGATACCAACCAGCCATGTTAAAAAAAATTTAGAGCCAATGTAGCATTTAATCTGCTTAATCCAAGAGAGAACAATTAAAAACTTCTCTTCAGCACTGACATGAATTTAAAGCAACAGTCGAGGGAAATGAGCTTTCGTTACATTCCCCTGCTGATTAATGTTTTAATGTCACCAGTGGCGGCTGTGAACACTGCCCGATGCACCACACATTTTTTAATATTGTCAGCTGGCGTTCATATGTATTCTGCTCAAAGCAGCGGAAAGCGTTTGGAAACGCTCGTCAGTGTTAGCAAGGAGCGTTTCCAATCACCGACTGTTGCTCAGGACGGTGTTTAGAATTAAAATGGTGATATTAAGACTTCAGTTTGCTGGAAAGACCAAAGAAACTCTGTGGCCTGTGCAAATAAAGTGTCTGAATGAAATAATGACGTTGTGCTGTGGTGGCTCTCTGGTTGTGGTAAATCAAAGCCGTTCTTAGCTTGAGCTACCTTAGAGCCGACTCTGTTACCAGCCCTGAACCAGCACTGGAACCACTTTGGGGAACACGAGGCTGACAGTGTAAATGAATTTATCAACCTTGAATGCCTTTTAATGAAATGCACTCCCTCAATAGCTGTTGCTCATACCAATAAAGACTACTTACCTTATTTGCATCTGTGTGTTGGCAGAAGTACAGGTACCAGGATGAGGAGACGCCCCCCTTGGAGCACAGTCCGGCACATCTGGCTCCAGGGAAAAGTGCAGAGATGCTTCACATGAGCGACAAGAACCTTGCTGCCATGGAGGCCATACATGGCTACACACCACATACGCATATCTCTCCTGTTAAGGTAGGACACACGCACAGACACGGCTGCTGATGTACACCTTTGATCAATATGCAGCATCATTTCTGCAGCACAATACACTCTGTTGTTGCCCGCTGCGGTGTGAGAGTAAACACACGCTTCAGGAGAAGAGCACGGTGCTTAATGTTTCCACAGCCAGCGGATGGCTGTGATATATTTACACTCCTGAATTATCAATGTGACACCAGTGTGATGAACTTGGCTTCATATTCAAAGTAATTGTGACATCGTGGGTGATATAATGTGAGCTGCTTCGCAGAGATCTTGAAAAAAATACTCAGTTTACACACTACTAATTATACAAAGTGCATCTACTGTGGAAATGGATAATTATATGAATAAATTTGATAATGAAGGCTCGAAAGAATTCAAATTATTGACAAAAAGTGCATAAAACATATTTCAGACTATGTGTTCCCAATAAGCAAATCAGCAATCCTGATTCTGGGTCTGCATTCCTGAGCAGAGTCAACAGGAAAGTATAAAGTCCTGTAATGTATTTAGCTTTCTTCTTGTTTCGTTCTCTAGTGGCATAATATGCTCTAACCTCGTTAGATATTTATCATATTAGTTTCACTTACAACATGCAAACACGTTATCCGTTATAACTTTGTACTCAACACCATAAGTTGTCTGCTTGAGGCCCTAATTTCTCTACATAAGTGCTTTGATGGGAGTATAATGTAATAATGAGGAAAACACACCTCTCGGTGTCAACTTTAAACCTGTATGAATATGGATATCAGGCGATCTGATATCAGTGCTGAGCAGAAAGGCGATCAAAGAGCAAGTGAACACAAGGTACATTTAGGATTGAACACTGCGATCCGATCCCCTGAGCCAATCAGGGTTCCAATCAGCGATTTCAATCAACAATTTTTTACCATTTCATGCAATGCTGCGAAGAGAAAGAGTCGGACAACCGGAAGGGTACAGTCGCATTCCCGAAGTGGAAAGAGTATTCAACAGCTCTGCGACTGATGCAGGTTTCAATCATGAGGAGACATGGAGACCGACAGCACAGGAGCGAGCAGTTACAGCTGACATCAGTGGGAACATGAGTAACCTGCCTGAAGTGCATTAACAGCTGCCTACTGCAGCTACAAATGTAAAGGTGTAAGCTATGACGGCCACTTAATGATGACCCGTCTCATATGCCTATATGTTATCCAACAGCTTTACTGGCTATTAAGACTCCGGAGCTCCTGTGTTCATTTGCTTTAGAGGCTGGAGTCTCTCTGTTTCCCACATGGGTGTGGAATGAAGTCCCCAGACATGGCCATTAAAATGCTGCCTTTTAACAAGCAAAGAGGAGAAGCTGAGTTATTGTGCTTTACTGCAGCTGTTTAAAATATACAGCTTCCTCTTCAGTATGAGTTGTGGTGGCTGGGAGAATTCTCCTTAAGGATGCTGAGAGGGTGCAGAGTTTAAGAACACTGTAAAACTGAAATCCTGTGCCTTAAAGGGATAGTTCGCCTCTTTTGACATGAAGCTGTATGACATCATGTCAAAAGAGGCGAACTTTCCCTTTAAAGTGCACTTACAGTCATCATATAAGCCACTGCAAACAATTGATTAGAAGGCAAAGTGCACACAAATTATTCTGGAGACAGATTTGAAACAACTCAGTAGGCTACATAACATGACCAACAGACAAATGTAATTGTGCATCTAACATTCTTCGCTTTCAGGTTGTGCACATGAAAAAAATCAGCCAGCTTAAACTTCACAGACAAGACTCACATAGAAATAATAAACTATTCGCCCAAGGAGACGATCAGTGCTGCGCTTGTTGCTGTTCAGACAAAACGTGGATGTCAGCAGAAATGTGGCACATGTCAGTCTGTTGGTGATGTATTACAGAGATAAACCAATCATCTGTTTTCTTTTACTAAATGCCGACACGCCTCCTTTTTTTTAATCTTTCTCGTTGGTTTGACTACTCATATGGTCCCAGCAGAATTTGTCATCCAAGGAGTCCCAGCTGATGGGTGTGTCATTCATTAGATTTATTAAGGTGTTTTAGGGCCAGAAACCTGCTCTTTTCTCTAAATTTAGTCTTCAGGAGGTCTATGTGAGCCATTGGGTGTTTCAGATCATTTAATTGGCTCATCCAGACAGCTTGTGGTATCTGTGTATAAATCTGTGTAACTGCAACAAGAGGGAAATATCATTTAGCGCTTACATTACACATTCTAATTGTGTGTGTGTGCAATAAGTGCCTGAGTATCTAAGATTTATCTAATATGTTTGTGTTGAAATATCTTGAAAAGATTGCTAACAAAACATTTATTTACGTGCTCATGAGTATCCAAAGTCCTTCCCTGTCTAAGAGCTCATATTACCACATCAGGCCATAAAATGGTTGTTGTTGCAGATGGATTATTCTCTCTTGTTTGGGCGAAGTTGAGGAAATGTCCCAAATGAAACTGTGTACATGTGACCTGTTTCCAAAGACGTGTGTGTTCAGTAGGAAAAAAAAAAGAGGCTTGTGAATATCACCCAGAAACAGGGAGGGATGAGGAAATTAGTCAATGTTTTGTTCTTGTTGCTCAGTATTGTTTCTTTTCAAATGATTTGTACAGCGGCTCCGACAGCTCAACGTCTGCTGATGGAAAAAGAAAATTATTACCCCGATTATTTAGATCAGAAATCATTGAAATCACGTTTGTTTATTGTGATTATTTTAATTGGCACTGTCGTGTAAATATAACCCTTCTTCCACATCTGTGTTGTGTTACAGTCTGGCTGTAACTCACAATGTAGAGCGGTAGGAGGGTTGCTGGTACAACTCTCGCTTTGGATGACAGTGTCTGCTAAATGAATGTAATGTAATGGCACGATGCATCATACTGTTCTGCAGTTCACAGAAACACTGTCAACAAGCCCACCTAGATCACGAGTTGGCATTATTATAATTAGCTGTTATTAGGCCCACGTAGACATTAAACCGGCCACCTGAGGCTCCTCCTCGCTGCCCGGTGCTGACTGCACTTTGAGCATAAATGGATTGGAGCCTTTGGGACTACTGTGGACAGGAGGATGCAGCGGCACCCTCTGAGCAGAGGGAGTGTGTGCTGTGGGATCTCCTGCAGGTGAAGAGGGTGCTTACAGAGTCAGGAAATCACTCACAAAGTGCTGAAGTGTTGCTGCTAACTCCTGTGTCACCTCTGCCTGTCTTTCCTGATGTGTTTGGTTATGCACAAGTGAGCATCTACATGTAGTCGGTACGGGCTGGGAGGAAGGTTTGAATTCAGTCTATCCTGCAGCAGGTCAGCTGAGTCAGTCTCAGTTAATTACCTGTAATCTAGGGATGCAGCGATATCACTTTTTTTCAAACCGATACGATACCGATACTTGGATCTGAGTACTTGCCGATACCGAGTACCAATGCCGATACTTCTACCAAAAAAAAATGCAATGAATTGGAAGACAGGTTTCGGTCTCACTAGCCTAACCACACTGTTCCTGATTAGCTCGACATCTCCCTGAGCCGCCAATCTAAAAAAAATGAGGGCTGGGCGAGTTAACTCATTATTATCGCACATTAACGCAGGTTTTATTTTTTATTTAAAAAAAAAAAAAAAATTTAAATTACAATAAAAAAAGAATTTTGAGGGCTTTTTTGCCTTTAATCAAATCAAATCAAATTTATTTATATAGCACATTTCATGTACAAACAGTTCAAAGTGCTTTACATAAAATAAAAGCATTGCAGCAGGGAGTGTAAGAAGCATTAAAAATACATAAAAGAATATAAAGATAGATAGATTAAAGGATAGGAAAGTTCAGAGAGACAGGAAGCAGGGGGCAGAGAGAGGGGGAACAACACGCAGCACGGGGCCGTCCAATGTGGGACTCGAACCGGGGCCAGCTGCAGCGAGGACTGTAGCCTCTTGTACATGGGGCGTCTGCTCAACCCACTACGCCACAAACCACCCCTGTTTTATCATTTATTTTATTATTGTAAAAGTCTGTTGCTCACAGGCTTTTATTTTGTAAAAGTCTGTTGCTGTCTGCTGCGGAACCGGAAAAGGATTTTGCGTACAAATGCGATTAATCGTGATTAATCAGGGAAATCATGTGATTAATTAGATTAAAAATTTTAATCGTTGCCCAGCCCTAAAAAAAATACAACAAAAATGACAAGCCACCCTCTGATCGCGGTCTTCATGCAATAAATTGGTATCGGTTAACTTTAATGAGTACAAGTACGAGTATATTAGAATAGTATCGGCCCAATATCAGTATCGATGCGTCCCTACTGTAAACTGCTTGTTTGTGTTTTGGTTGCAGTCGTGCAAATTTAAAAAATCTGCATTTGTTGTATTTGCATGTTGAGGCATGACGGCTGCAGTGTTTTTGTTGAGCCTTCTGCTGTCACTGCAGGATCAGAAATATAGGCTACATATATATCATTCATCTGCTTTGTGCCATGTTGGCATAAAAGTGAGAGTATCTGTTCATTTTATTCTCATAAGGCCGTATAAATAGATAATTAATTGTTGTTTTCGTCTAACTGTTTCTGAAAATTAAACCCTATTAGGTGGCTAAGCTATGTGCAATTAAAAGTTAAACTGTTTGTCATTTTGATGGAGAGAAAGTTTAGGGCAACATCTGGGTCATTCATGTTTTAGATAAAAATTCTATTCCGTGTGCAGCCAATATTCCACAACATTTGCACAACATTTAGAAACTATAAAGTCCCAAATACAAGCATGCTGAAATACTGCAGATGTTTACCATTACAGTGAAATCCGAGTTAATAAATGTATCATTTCTGCACGATGTGAAGCGTGTTCCTGTGTAACTAACATGGTTTCTCACTTTCCTTTTTTTTGTTTTTCTCCTTGCTTGTATGTTCTTAAAGGAATGGTTTGGCGTAAAATGATAATTTGAGCATCACATGGTCATGCCACATAATTTATATGGGTGATGAGCTTTTCTCCGAAAGACCGCAGTATTCCGAAATTGGCTATTTTGAAGTGTTTTGTTAGAAACGCAGCCAATGCAACTGTACGGTGCCAATTTGGAAAATATAAGAAATCGGTTGTTTTTCCGCGATAAACAAGCTCAAAAGCGCTACATACTTCAGCTGTGTCATAACAAAGGCCTCGTCAAGCAAACCGAGGCACAGAGAAGTTCATCGGACCACACAGCCTTTCACTGGCTTGTGTTTTCACCGGTTGTCGTACCACCATGTACCTCCAGTACGCGACCGAGCAGAAAGCGCCCACTGACGCTTGCTCCGCACATCTCTGTTGTTCCTCCCGTTCCCGCAACTCCTCGTCTGTATATTCGGGCTCAAACAAGTATGGTTGGCCTTCAAACGCAAATGGCTCGTCTTCAAAAAAATTATGGTCGTCTTCTGCCATTGCGTCTCAGCCTCCCTTTGATAACTTGAAGCAGGAGTTGGAACTACCGGTGATGTCTCAAAAAACACTAGCCAGTGAAAGGCTGTGTGGTCCGATGAACTTCTCTGTGCCTCGGTTTGCTTGACGAGGCCTTTGTTATGACACAGCTGAAGTATGTAGCGCTTTTGAGCTTGTTTATCGCGGAAAAACAACCGATTTCTTATATTTTCCAAATTGGCCCCGTACAGTTGCATTGGCTGCGTTTCTAACAAAACACTTCAAAATAGCCAACTTCGGAATGCCGCGGTCTTTCGGAGAAAGGCTCATCACCCATATAAATTATGTGGCATGACCATGTGATGCTCAAATTATCATTTTACGCCGAACCATTCCTTTAAGCTACTGTGACTTGTGCTTTCAGGGCGACTGCAGATTGGTTTCCTGGTCATTCAATCTAACCAGCACATGATATTTACTCTGCAGTTGATCTTGATAATACAGGCGGTGGGCAGTCTGCTGTTTTTGCATCTAAATCTGTCAGCAGGAGGCAAAAGACTTCAGTCAAGGACCTTCGCTTGGCATGGAAAGAAGAGGCTTTGTAAATATGCAGAGGATGCAAGGTCCCTGACATGACAACAACGTAACATCTTTACACAGCCACCGACCCTGCAGCACAAAGTTCATTTTGCTGGATGGCTGTTTGCACATCAGTCAGTCGTATTTGCATAACATGACTTTATACCTTTAGGTATCTCCATATTATTCATGTTTATCTCGGCCTCTCTCAATCTCTGACGTCGTTTGCCTGAATTATAGCACAATAATGAGTCAGTTTTTTTGTTTTCTCTTCACAATGTACTTATTTTACTTCCAGCGGAGAGCTGTTCATTTGATCTATACTGCATAACTAGCCTGTGTCTAAGTCTAAAGCATCACATTACCCATTATCTCCATGTTGATAAATCTGACACAACGGATGAAAAACGAGTTTCAACAGTTTTGACAGTGAAGAGAATCATGAGATCTTGTTTTCCTCCCTCTTTTTGTTGCCTTTATATCCCAAAAGAACTTGTTTTATGAGGAATGTGTGATCTAAATCTAGGCCGCAACAGCATTTTTCTTTGTATTATCTCAGAAAAATAGTGTGTTATACTTTAAATGAAAACTTTTGTTCTATAAACTTAAATTGTAAAGCACGACTGCATCTGAGAGAACGGCCCCCATTAGTCCAGCGGACACCTGGATTTCCACAAATTAAATTCTGGCGCACGAGACGGAGAACCAAAGTTCTGCGTGACATAAAAATACAGCCTTATAAAAAGCTGTGAGCAGCATGAGAGGCGGTGGGGAAAAAAAACGAGATTGTCTCTCTTTCTTGAGGATATTTTCTCCCTCACATGAAAGGGATGTTGACGATGTTCACAATGTTTGGGGAACCAGGATTGGCCCTATTTCTATTTCTGGATGACTGCTATTATTTATGAAGTTTTGTGTTTTTCATCAAGGAGAGCTGAATGCATTATGAGGTGAAAAAGGTCTGGACTCACTCAGCTCAAAGTGAATTGCCTGCATCATGTAACGGAAGTGGTTTGCATCCTTGAATGGTCATAAAAACAAATATAGAAAAAACTGTAACTCTATCACGGCCCGATGGAGGACGGCGGATAAACACTTGAAGCCACTTTGCTTTTGTCCCTCACAGGCTTCCTGCACACACACACACAGATATTACTTGTCTTTTATAAATCTCTTTTGGTCTTTTGTCCTCAACCAAGCGCAGTTGTGGGTCAATGAAAATTAAAATGGAGGAAAACTCCTTCCAGGGTTCTGGCTAATGAATTATGCTTTTCAGTGCTGTGAGTAAAGACGGAGTTTATTTGTGAAACTAGCATCCTGACAAAGATTGTTTTCACTATGGAACACTGTTTTAAAAGCTTTCTGTAAAGTTCTGAAACTGTATATCATAAGAAATATTTAAGATGGTGGATCACGATGGCTGTGCCACAAAAAGGTATCGCTGCGCTTGGAAAGGAAATTACAAAGATTAGTAATTAGAAATGAAAGTTGACTGAACAATTTAAATAGAAATAGAAACATTATTTATTCATCCCCCAGTGGGGGGAAATCAAATAAGTCAAGTAGCTCAAAAGATTTGAAATATCTACAATGATTGTATATTAGACAATAACAATAACAATAATAAATGATTTAATAAATAAATTTGAGAAGAACATGTCAGCAGTCGCTCTTAAAAAGCCTCATGGCAATGTAAAACAGAAATTGGCAATCTAACTAATGAGGCGTACGTGGGGGGATAAAAATGAGGCGTAGAATACCAAAGAGGTAAGAAGAAAAGTAACGAGCTCATTGTAGCCTAATGTAGCGGAGTAAGAGGACAGTTTCTGCTGCACACATCTACTCAAGTAAAAGTAAAAAGTATAGAGATTTAAAACTACTCCGAGAAGTATAATTTTTTCAAAAACTTACTCAAGTAAATGTAACTCGTTACTACCCACCTCTGCTCTGGCCCCTCCAATTTATTATCCAGCACCACCCCCGGGTATTTGCAGGTCTGCACAGTCTCCATCTCCCCTCCATCAATGCAGACTGACTGGCATGGAGTTAATTTCTGAGAACGGGTTTCAGGACTTTGATGGTACTAAATTTGTAGTGAGCAAACGATTATCCTCGTAACCCTGTAACAAAAACAGCCAATTTCACGAGCAAGTTAGTCATAAATGATTATTACTTGATTGCTGCAGACTGGTTAGTTGTCGGACTCACACTGACAGCATTCTATTAAACTTAGCATCTGAGCAGTTTACAGATCCTGCTGATTCAAAACATTTGCATTCAGCAGCGTGGAAACTATTTGAAAAACTAAATGCTTGAAGCCACTTAGCAGATTAATTAGGCTGCTGAATAAATCATTGGGCAAACTTTTTGAAGGACTCTTTTATCCCACCAAATGCACAGTCTTTAAGTGCACTATGATCATGCACCCAGCCCAGTTCATGCAAAAAACTAATCAAAGGAGATAAACTCCCACCAATGCAGGCATCATTTCCTGCCATTTGTGACAAGCTATGCCACTGTGGTCCGCCATCTTGTTTTTCAGCCATGCGCTCATCCTTATTTCTGTGTTATTACCATCCACAACCAAACACATGAGTAATAGATGCTTTTCAAAGTTGAAGTGGTGTTTTTTTTATCTTTTTCTTTGCTATTTATGGTTAATTATTATTTGACACTCGAGCTGTTGACATTTATGATGAATATGTTGAGCGTAATATTATCAGTGATGATGATGATGATGACTATGGTGATCATTACCACATTTTGTGTTGCTGCTGCCCCCTCACGCAGCACCATGATGACTTCATGGTGTCTTAAGTCTCAACATTGACGTTTTATAACACTGCTCCCTTCTTTGTGAACCTCACAAACCAATTTCCAAAAATGATTTTTGTTTCATCTCTATTTCAATGCTTCTACGCCTCCTTTCCCCACCCAGCCTGCACCCCCCCAGCAAATTTTCACTAAAGCTGACTTATAAGCACAACATTGGCCCATTTAAACTCTTCAGCTCCAAGGGAAGTCTTAAAACAGATGGTGTGGTTTAATGTATTAGAACTAGTTAAAAGCTTTACTTCGCCACAAAGAGCTGCCAGGATAGGAAATGTTTCCAGGGGAGCCTTCGATACAAGGCCATGTCTGTACATGAAAAGGGGCGTGCACAGTTGGAGTCTGTAAATAGAAAGATCAGCATGCGCTCACCTCCATGATACTGTACCGGAATCAGAAAACAAAGCTGTCTAAACGTTTAGATTTTAGTTGCAAAATCTCTTATTTCTGATGGAAGAAACGTGTCTGTTGTCAAGTGAAAATTCTGCGCTGCTTCTATTTCTAAAATTCATTAGGCGCAGGATTTATTTGGAGCAACAGCTCCAGCTGTGCAGAGTGATACGCTCCGATTTAACAGGCGTTAACAAGTCCGACTGTTTATTGTCTCTAAATCAGTTTTCCATTACCTCATCTATAACTGAAGCAAACAACACCTCAGCAGTCTCTATTGTCTTTTGATTCTGTTTCTACCATCAATCACAAGTTCAATTTGTGGTTTAGTATAGAAGGTGATAAAAAAGATAATGATAAGGTAGCTTAATAAGTCATTTTAGCCATTTTAACAATCTAAATATGTTTGAATTGATGTTGCAGTAACTGATATATCCAGTGAACACCTATGTACAGTCAGTGTTAGAGTCTGGTTACTTTTACACGGATCTCAACGTGCACGAGCAGCAGTCATATCTGAAGGAACAAACTAAAGTGGTAGCCACTGTTCCTCCCTCATGCCTATCTGCACCGCCCCGCACATTTACCCCTCTCCCTTCTGTTGTTTTGCAGCCTGTGCTGATGTCTACGGGACATACTCCAATGTACACCTCCGCCGTTTCCACTCTGGTAAGAGCACAGCCATCCATGTTGCTCCGTCAACTTTCAAAGCTTGTAGCATCATCATCAATCATCATCAAGTGTGATTTTTACCCTTGTTTTTCGTCCTCGTTGGATTTTGTGGCTTCTGTCTCACTGCACAAAGACGGCTGCCCATTCATTGCCCATTCGACCTGTATTCTCAGATTCATGATGTCTAGGATTCTTTTTGCCCATCATATCAATGTATTCATACTGAGTGTCGTCCAAATCTCCTTTGTCTTGCAGATTCGTTCTGCTTGTGATCAATGGATGTTTGTGGGCCTTAAATCACACGACTGAAACTGAAATGTTTGGAATATCCAATTTCATTCACACTGTTATCATATTGCTATTCACAATGTTTTGCACTCATGCATGTGTGTTTCTCAGAGGTCTGTTTCCTCAGGCCATGAGACTCGGGTTTGAAGAATGAGTCTCCAGGATGAAACTAACCCTCACATGTGTCACTGATAAACCTTCAGGGGTTTGCTCAACATGGAAAAATGCCTGCTTTTTGCAGCACAGCCTGAAACCTGTAGGTGTCAGTGTTAGACTACGCAGAGTGACTTTTATAACCTTGAGAAGATGGCTATGTTGCTCCAATAATAACTTTCTGATCAGACAGGTTGCTTTGGCATGATACGCTGTGACTGGGCGTCTGTTGCAAAGTCAAACATGTATGATGGCATGCTGTGCCATGCTATCAATTATCTGTTACGACCTAAGGAAGAAAGCATTTATAAATATATCTAAGTTTGAATGGAAAGCAAAGCAGAAGTGTGCTGCAACGTAATTATTATTAGCAGCGAAAGAGAGAGATCATCGTTACAGTGAGCGGACGACAGGCCTGAGCTCTTGCAGCGTTTCCTGTTTTTTTGGCCCAACTTTGACGGATGCCGTCTAATAGCGCACGCTTATAATTGAACTGTTTTACATATGTGAGAACCTGCCTCCTGCAGCATAGAGTCATCAATAAGAAAAATGCACGTACGTTGCCATCACACACACTGAATTATTTCCTTCTGCAGATGTGTGCATTCAATTTTCCACACCGGTCGGGTAAAGTGTGCACTGTCTACAAGATGCATTGCAGTAAAGCCTTTGTGTGTGCCCGACTCCTTTGCAGCCAGCGTAGTGCCCGTGTGGATGTCATTGATGTGTAGGCGGTGTCGTCAGTCTGTCTCTTTATTGCTTTAATGGTGTGGGGTTTGCCAGTACCACTCCAGGCCCCATTGATTTATGGGTAGGATTGTCTCTGGAAGCACTGCAAAGGCTTGGCAAGTGAGAGGAGGTCTTTGGGTTATGCACATGATTTAGCAAAGAGTTGCTTTAGCTTTATATGACATCAGTTCTTTTTAAAACTTGTCATATAATGTAATTGAAATCTTTTTTTTCACACCACACACAACATTTGATATTGATCGTCCTCCTGCTCAGAAGCTTTACGTCTGAATAATTAACAGACGATACGACATTATGTGCTGAGTTTTGTTCTTATTTGTCTCAAAGTTCGGAAGCAATAGGGTCAAAATGTCACACTGTATGTTACATACAAGGAATAATTAGAAACACTTGTTTAATAAAAGCTTGTTTCACCTTTCAATGCAACAGACATCTGTCAGCTTGGCTATGATACAGTGAGTTCATCAACACAATAACCTGCCCAGTAGCCAAAATTTAAAACAAACAAATCAATACATGACTAAACAAAAAGAGATTTGGATAATTTGTGCTAAAAAAAAGACCATCAACATGAGCATTTGGACATTTACAAAAACCTGTAGCCTATTTATCCAGAATGACAGAACACAACTTATTATATTTCTGTGAAATGAATGATGCAAAGTTTAAAGTTTTTTATTTCTACACAGTGTTATTAATCGGGTTCTATCTGTATAAGGAAAGCAGTGTCAGGATGAAAATTTCACCTGATTTAAACCTCAGTGAAGGCTCAATAAACCTCTTGGTTGGTATATTTACTGTTTAAAGGCTGCAGTTCTGATGCTGAAGTGAAACTATTGGAAGAACATTATGCTAATGCTACCAAGCTAATACACTTAGCTTTAACTACATCTGTATTGCACACCAAACCTGTCTGTTACTTCTGGTTATTTCTGAAATAGTAAAGCAGTTATAAAGCTTATTGCTAAAAGTTTTGCTTATTTTTAAGTAAGTTTATTGGCATTTTTTAGTCAAGCATTTTAAATCTTCATTCCTTTATTAATGCTGCTATAACATAACGTAAAGGTAAGTAAGTTTGTGTCATTGTGCAGACTGTTGAGCCAGAGACCCTTAATGGAAACCTTCCTTGTTTGGCTTAAAATTATTTTTATTTGCCCTTTGAATAGGACAGCTTGATCAGCTTTACCTCTCTCTGCAGACAGACATTTAGCTGCTCACATGAGCCGATTAATTCAATAACTTCACCCAAAATAAAATAGATGGAGATTTTGTCAGACAACTTAAAATCAGTGACTGCTGCTCAATGTGTTTTTTTTTTTAAACTTTCAGTAGCCTTTTCCGATCAGTTTTGCAGACTGATAACAGAGACATCCATCCATTTTCCTATCCCAGCTGCCATCAGGTGACAAACGAGACTAACAACTGACTCTGGGAGTGTTTGTGATTGTGCACAGTTACTTTATTAGATATTCAGTTGTATATGAAAGGAGAGAAAGAGAAGCAAACAGATGTTAGCGGTCTGTATCGCTTCACATTAGGCAAAATGCAAATATTTAATCTTCTATAGGAATAGCATCAGTATCAGAATTGTTACTATTGATAGAATATACCAGTATGTTCTGTATGAAGCCAGTTTGTATAAAAATACTGGGATATCATTTTCTGTTCCATCACTCAAGCCCAGATGGCTAAATAATTTAAAGACGGTGACAAAACAACAGGTTCCTTAACTCAGTTTGTGATTGGTTGATAGAATTAAGGGCCGTTAAGGCCTTGTTGATAGCTAACCACAATAAAAAAAAATTTAAAAAAATGTTGGCATCACGTTTATATTTACTGTATGAGACTTTTAACTTGCCCAAAGACAGAGTTCAGTTGCCCCAGGCAGTAATTACTGTCAGGCCCTGATTCTGCATGTTCTGGGTGAAGATCACTGACATGTTAACTTCTCCAGAGGCAGAACGAAGCCGTTTGTTTCCCCCATTGGTCAACCACTGGGAGTTCTGCAGCTCCCGTTGTGAGTGCTGATTATTTAGGAAGCGGGGCCGATATAATGTCAACATTATTCTGTCAGTTTCAGGCTGCCAGCAGTGATGAACAAGCTGCAGCCAGTTGTCTAAAAATGTCAGATTATGACTGTTTGTAATTATGTGAACCAGCATGCAAAAAGAGCTGATGGAGAACTTAAACCAGCCTGTGTACTTTACTCTCAGTCTCATGGATATCATGTTTTTTCATTCTAACCACAAAACTGTATTCTTTTCACAAATCCTCCTCAGACGAGCCCCTTTGGGATGATGTTTGACACTTACCAAAAAGAAGTGTTTCCAGCACCGTTTCCCCGAGAGTTCTCCACAGATATCCTTCCTTCTGTATTCAGTATCTGGCTTCAATCTCCATTTATTTCTAACCTCCTGACTTTTCTTTAATAAATGTTTAAATATATCCCTGCAGCTTTGGTGTAATTACCGTGCAGCCGCAGCTGAGGTCTCTCGGGGAGGAGAGAAAGAGGGGAAAGCATGCACTCGGATAGAGAAGCAGAAAGCAGTTCATGCTAAGTGACGCAGTGCCGGCTAGAGATCCTTGCAGTTGGACGGCTGACAAAATTGGATACCGTGGGTTAAATGGAATGATTTTATTCAACAGAACGAGAGCATCAGCTGACAGGCTCGTCCTTCAGCAAGTCCTTACATAAGGCTTTTTTTGCTGTGCACGCCTGTCAGCATGCTCGTGTGGTGCTGTGAATATGTATTTTATAGTTGTCGATCAATCTGTTTCGCAGCAGGACAGCTGTGTTGGAAAGTGCTCTGAAAAGCACCATTCATCATTGAACATTTTTTTCAAGGTAAAAAGATAAACAGATAAATGGCAAAAAGGGGATTTTTTTTTTTTTACCCTTTTTTCTGACCATCGTGTCTTTAAAGAGATTTGCTATCATTGGTGCTGACCTCGCTGGCAGCTGAGCAGGCGTAAAGATGGAAGGCTCCAGTGTGTGTGCAGGTCTTGGATTGAAATTATTAGAGCAGAATTACAACAGTTCTTGGCTTTATAAGCTGTTTTTTTGGTGAATAAAGAAAGAGGAAACCTGAAAATGATCAGAACATCCACACTTACTGTCAGTCCTGTGGTTGACTGACTGTAAAACTGGAACTTACGAGCCCCCCCGTCCCCTCCCCTCCCCTCCCCTCCCCTTCCCTCCTCACTTTCCAATGCTTCCTTGGATGAGTCGGGCCAGTCTGAGCTGCCCGTCCGAGCTGCCCGTCCTTCCAAGTTCAGTCAGAGAACAATTCCTCCCCCCTCTCACATCACTAGCGCAGACATTATACAGAGAGACAGCTAATTAATTCACCATCAACTTCCCTGTTCGCTGCTCTCTCCCTCAGCAGCAGGGATGGGAGGGGTACAGTACAGTGGCAGCAGAAAATATGAACTGCATTCTCACTGAGGACGGACCGGCAGCAGGGAGGCACCCTCATCGCAGTGCTCAGCCAGACAACCAAGGACGAACAGACTTGTTTGTAAATGCTCTTTTTCGACCTGGATGGGGGATTTCTGAGGACGCGCGTGTCTCAGATAATTATGAGACTTATCGGCAACAGGTCATTTTTATCCCTCAGAAACTGCTGGATGAAACTGGGCTCCAGTCTCCGGCCACATCTCAGGACGAAGAAGACGCCTCATTGGGATGCGCTCTGTGCGATTCTGGAGTTTAAATAGTCTGAAGCGGTTTCCTACGTCTTAACACGTGTTCTTTTTGGTGATATATTTAATTTAGATTGAGAAGAAGCTCAAAGGGAATGTGCTTAGTTGAAGAAGGTAACTTTTAAATGAGGCAGCTGGGGCACTCTGTGGTTTCTGACAAAAAGTTATGGCAGGGCCAAGATCTGATGGCTCCCTTTGCAATCTTACTTTTGTGGTACTTTGTGGAGTTTCGGAAGGCTTCTGAAGTGAACTCCAGCGTACTCTTTGTGGTCGTGCATGTTATTTTGGGAGGTCATCGGAGTTTGCTTCACAGCGGTTTAAATATTGGAACCGAGGCACAATGTTCATGTCTGTGTGGTATGCCAAAAAGATGGGCTGCCGATTCCTCAACAATGTACGGAAAGCCAAGAAGTATCGACGCCATAAGACGGTAGGCAAGTCTTAAATACATTCCTCTAACTTATTTTGCCTCTTCAGTATATGTTGAGGTAATGTGACGTTGTTTTGTGGTGTCTGCACTAATACAGAGGTCAGACCGAGGCTACGGCTGCTGTTTTAAATACAGCAATTCTGAGAAATCCCAGAACGTGACGCTAAAACCCTGCTCTGATGGAGTGATTTTTCTTTTAGTATCACTATTTTATTAATGCATATCCATGGGATTGACTAAGAAGTCAATAATTTAGCAACGTGCATAATTTACTTCAGATTTACTTCTCACATCTTTCACTAAAAACACACACACACACACACACACACACACACACACACAATAGCAGAAGTAGTTAAATCACCATTCATCCAACTCTAATCCCATAACGGCTAATTACTGTAAAACACGTCACAGAAGTCTTGATTTAGCTTCTCCACCTCAAGCTTGAACAGTTCAGTCTTCTGTACCTCAGAGAGGGCAGCAGTTTAGACAAAAAAAACACGCTACAGTTGATCATGGTGTGTTTCAGACAAGGCCATCATCTTGCATATGGATGGGTTTCACATCTTAAAGGGGAAATACAACATTATGGATATTTTAATGCATCATCTGGTTTGAATCACACCTACCACGATCCCCTCTGATTAGCTTGAAAATGTGCATGCAGAGAGGAGGAGCTGCTTTTCAACAGTCAGAATATGGATTTTTTTTTAAAGAAAATAACATTTTAGCTCCACATAAAATACTGTAAACGCTTTTTCTTCGTTGTTTATGTTTGTGTGAACTCTGGATTTCAGCTCGCAGTGTATAAATCTATGCAGGTTTGGGTGTAGAGGAGCATCGGTGCTGCCTGTGGAGACATGCCAGAGGACAGCTTGGCTGAATAGCTGGTGCTAAAATATAGGTGGGCAAGTGCAGCCAAATACAATAAATCCTCACAGCCCTGATGCTGAAAGACTTCAACAGTGCAGAGAGTGGGAGAGGAGGCTCTGTCAAATTCCCTGCAGGGAAACTGTCTGCACGAGGCTTAGATTTCTGCTGGCTGTACTCATTATTTCTTTCTCCAGATAAGGATGTATTTGACAAAGTGTTCGGCAACACCACACATTGGACACAGCTACGCTTTGAAGCTCTGCACATGTCTGTTACAATCGAACAGAGTGCTGTCAAAGCACTCTGGCATCTTGTGGCATAAGGGTGGCAGCTTTCACATTATAGCGGTGGATGTACTTTATCATTACACACTGATAATGATGATTTCTACTAACAAAGGGAGCTTAAAGCATAGGACTGTGGTAACTGTGGTAATAACTTCTGATATCTAGCTGCAGCTGTGCTTTTCCTTCAGTGAAAAATGGTCACCCATAAGGATCAATACAATTTTAATTGGGGTCAAAGTCACTGCTCCTAAGCGGTCCAAAGGACATCGAACTAGCACCAGGGCCTTTGACTGAGAAAAGCTAGCATGTGATGACCTTACTTTGGAAAATACTGGTTATTCTGACACTGTTGCAGGCCGTGAACACACCTCTATAGCAACGGTGTTGCGATAGCAGAATAAAGATTGATCAAACGGTTCGAGGAAATCAACAACATGCTGAAGGTGCATCTGTGGGATGTGCTTGATTGAATAGAAAAATTACATCAAATAAAAAAACTGAAGTGCCCTCCTCAAAGTTGCAGAACTTAAAGGATCTTGGTGCTTGAGAGCTCAGAACACCCTCAGAGATCCTGTGGAGACCATGAGTGATTTACGTTGGGTGAGCTTCTGATTCCTTCTCCCATCATGGAGGATCTTCCAAAACCTCGCGTGCACTTTGAGGAGATAAGGAAACAGGAGGCTTCTGGATGAGCTTAAAGACGAGTGTTAACGTCCTTGCATGTGTCCCTTACATCCTCGTAGTGAGGAGCTAAAACACGAGGGAAGGAAGGAACAACCCTGATGGTAGGCAGGTGGTGTTAATGTTGCATTTGATCAGAGTAAATCTGGACACAACAAGGAGAGTTTCTTTCTCCAGTTTAATTCAAATATCTTGGATACGGCTTTTCCTCTGAGCCCTTTTAAAACCATCAATTCAAGGGTACACAGGAAGGGTATGTTTCAAATGCTGGCTGAGATAACTCCTTACTTTAAATCCAAGCCATAAAAGCATCATCTCAGCCTTCTACGGGGCGGTGATGGTGTCTGACCCCAGCTGTGCCCCCACGGACAAGCTCGATGCATCACTGAAAGAGGACTCAATCTGAAAATAATTGGAAATTTAGAGTTTAAGTCAGCTAAAAGTGGTGAATCAGACTCAGGAGGTAAACCATCCTGCGTGTGTCTGAAGCTGAAGGCTAGCCCACATTGTACCAAGTGCAAAACTGCTGAAGCAACACTTACACTGTGCAGAATGAACTAGTTATGCCACAGACATAAAATGTCAAACTGGACCCATATTTTCTGGTTTGGAGTCACTAGAGGGGAGGCACATTTAACAGCAGAGGAATTACATTCTTTTCCCTATTTTTCCTCTTACTTAGTGAGACGCTGCTCGACCCAATTACGAAAAACAATTTGTGGACATTATGTTCCACATAGAACTACTTCTCACTTAAAGATTATTACAAATACGGGCCTATTGTTTATGACATTTCAGAACTTGTAAATGCAGATATTAATGCAGCTTGACTACTGGCAACTGCTACCAATAATAATCATTTTCATATTCACCATTTGCATTTTGCACTGCAAAATCTGCCATGAGGAGATTCTGTATTCTTTATTGGTAACACAGCGATATAAATTCTCCCAATCTGTGCTTGAAGCAAAGAAGTGCAGCACAAAGGACAGAAAGATGCTGAAAGGTTCACAAAAGATGTCTAAAAGTTCCTAAACCTACTCGCCCACCCCGGTATTACAACTGTGTGGGAAGCCTTGTCATTGCATCACTTAAGGCCTTGAGTTCAATGGGGAAGACTTTAGACCTGCGTCAATGTGTCTGCAGCAGACGTCGGTTTTATTCCTCTCTATTATTTTACAACACCCTCATACAAGCATTCATTTTCACTAAAATGATGCGGTCGGGGCAACAATAATGGGCACATCTCATTTTTACTTTAGAGAAACAACCACTTACCAACTGTTGAGTCTCACTATGAAAGGCTATGAAACTAAAAAGAGATTAAAGGGATAGTTCGCCTCTTTTGACATGAAGCTGTATGACATCCCATACTAGCAATATTATTTATGAACATTTTCTTACCCCCTGCTGCGTCCTGTGAGCCGAGTTCCAGCCTCATTTTGGTGTCGACAAAAGTAGTCCGGCTAGTTGGCTGGGGTTTAAAAAATAAAGCGTTTTGCTTCTCAAAACAATATGCGTTCAAAAGAGTAATACATTTGCATCAAAAAATAGTTGTTCAGGAAAAAGTCAGACCTCACAATCGCTTGGCACTATTTTCTCTCCCTTCGTATCACTGCGTGCTGCCGCCTGCCGACAGCTGCGCCTGTTACAGTGTTTGCTGGGGACTGCTCGGTCTGCACGGTCTACACAGCAGGCAGTGATACGAAGGGAGAGAAAATAGCGCCAAGCGATTGTGAGGTCTGACTTTTTCTGGAGAACGATTTTGTGATGCAAATGTATTACTCTTTTGAACGCATATTGGCATAGTGGCCCCAGCCAACTAGCCAGACTACTTTTGTCAACACCAAAATGAGGCCGGAACTCGGCTCACAGGACGCAGCAGGGGGTAAGTCAATGTTCATAAATGATATTGCTAATATGGGATGTCATACAGATTCATGTCAAAAGAGGCGAACTATCCCTTTATATTGAACAACACATATATTCCTTAAACACCAAACCTTCATGTTGTGTAGCGACACGCCTGTCCTCCGGAAGGTTAAGGTATACTGGACGAGTTTAAAGTCAAAGAAAGTTTAAAAGTGTTATTTAGCCTGAATGTAAAAGTGTTCTCTTTAAAAGCTGAGAAAATGAGCTCAGACTGGCTGTGTTTGTGCGTGTCATGAGCGGTCAGGTCTGTGAAGGTCAACAGGCTGATTTCATGCTACTTATTGCTGCTGTAAGCACTTTGGATGCGTTGTGTCTTTCTCATGCAAATCAGCGTGGTAAAGAGCAGACCGTGTTCTCTGAAGAGCAACGTACGCACGACTGTATCGACATCTTCCAACATCGGTTACTTTGATGTTAGAAGCAAATTCTGAAGAGAAGTTTGAACAAATGAGAAAATGCAACAAGAGAGGATTACTAAGACTGGCGTGTGGCGGTTCTTTTCAGGATGTTCGCGCTTGTGCAGCCTTGCATTCGACTTGCTGTAAATTGTTCCCTGACTGCAATCATGAAGCATCTTCCAGAAGAAACAGAGGCCCCTGGAAAAGCTCAGAGCAGGGACACAAGTCTCTGCATCCTCACATTCTTCCCCCTCGTCCTCCCTGGGTGGAGCTTTAAGAGAGAAATGAGCATAATGAAAAGCACCCTAATGCAAACAAGCTGGCAGAGGAAGTCTTGGCACGTAAACCTGAACAACTCAAAGCCAAAAACCCCGTCCTTTCACTGACTTACAGCCTTTTCTTTCATATTCTGTCACACTCAGTTTCTGATTAATAACTTTTTCAAATGCTAACATTCAGTCCGGCTTTACTTTGAATCATTTTGCTTTTAAACATTATGGTTCAGGACAAAGTTTCTAGAATAAAATCAGCATCCTCAGTAAGTAATGACTTATCATTACTTACTGAGGATAACTGGGCTAATAATGCAGCCTGTCACCATCATGGTACCAAGGTTGTGTGTCCTTTTGGCCGGAGTGTGCTGGGACGGTGCCAGCACATGTCAGTGTGGCTGAATATAATTTACTAAGAGGGTTTTGAAGCAACTGCTGGGCTGTGGGGCGGACGTTTACATCCACAGCATTCAGGAGGCGGTCATTTGTAGCACTAATAATAACAAGCTATACTCTAATTAAGCTTGCTGTGGGAGGAAAATACAGCTACCACCAAGAGTTTGGAAAAACAGCACAAATTATTTTTGTGTGTACTATGGATGGATAACAACTCATGGCTCTGGATTAGTTCTCTGTATCCTTCAGCAGGGTGACAACTGCAGCTCAGTGAGAACTCTGTTATCACAGCTAAGAGCTAAAATTACCACCCGTCTGGGCTTTGACTGAAGCTTGTAGCCTTAAAGACTGTGTCTTTTCTCTCTGCTTCCAGGGAAATACTCCTCCAGTGGTGGTGAACACTGACACACTCGATGGCTCCCCATACGTAAGGATAAACTTTAATCTTCCTGTCCCAGAATTATTAGGAAATATTTCTTTATAAACAGTCTGTATTATCAGTACAGCTCTATTTATTTCCCACGAAACCAGGTAGATCTTGTATGAATGGCAACAGTAATTACTTTTACTCATTTTTAATTAAACTACATTTCTCTGTTTGATATACGGTTTGACATGAAAGAAACATATATATTTTCTGAAGACCAAAGTTATGAACATTTTATAGTTGTGTGGGATGAGAGAATGAGGCTTTGCAGGGAACATCCTGCCATCAGTGAAACGTTCTTTTTGCACCACTACAAGACTAAGAATAGTCGCTTTTTTGGGTCAGACACCAAAAGTTTGAAGTACCTTCAATGCTCTCATCCTCCGGGACTTCTTAAACTGCAGAGGTCAGCTTTACATGCGTAGCTTAATCATTCATCAAGGGGTCAGGCTGGGCTAAAAAGAATAGTGAACCAGATGGATGTTAAACAAAATGAGCTGACTAGTTAGACTTCTTCAATTGTATTAAACTGTCTAGATGCAGTGACCTATTCTCTTGCTTTTGACCGAGCTAACCTCGTACTCTGACAGGTGAACGGGACAGAAGGAGAAATCGAGTATGAAGAGATCACACTGGAAAGAGTGAGTCTTTAAACTTCACTCTATGTTCACAGCATGTGGCAGCATCCAATTACATATTGTAATTTCTGTGGCGCATCCCTAAAGGAGGACGTAAGGTGCCCCAGATGTGATAAATGATTGCTGCGTTTTTACTTACATTTGCTGATGCAGGGTAACTCAGGCCTGGGCTTCAGCATAGCAGGGGGAACAGACAACCCTCATGTGGGCGACGACCCCAGCATCTTCATCACCAAAATCATTCCAGGAGGCGCGGCAGCTCAGGATGGACGACTGAGGTAAAATTCACTGGCACTGAGCTACAAAGCAACCTCACATTCATGCATGTCCCTGCAGCTGGACAAACTGAGAGAAGGTGCTACAGTAGAACCTCCAATATCATCAGTAAATAGGGATGGGAATTGTTAAGAATTTAGGGATTCCGGTTCCATTATCGATATTGATTCGGTTCCTTATCGATTCTCATCCAGCTACATATTATAATTTAATTTATAATATTTTTACAGCCTGAGAAATACAATGTGTGGCCGGGGTGCGTGACAAAAGACCGAAAAGCGTGACTGTCATGCTCAACGCGTGAGACTCGAGAGCCCCGTTACGATCAACAGGACCTGGACGTTTTACATTACCTCGTGTAACGGGTTGGCTGTTGATTCCACTTCCACAATGACTGCCAATCATATTTACCTTTATTCGTGTATCATGGACGCTCACTGGTTGGCAGGGCTCTCCTCAGCACGTAAATATGGGCTGCGATGTAGGCGCAGTGCCAGTACACGAGGATTGAGTCCATGGTAGGTTTGTTACACAAAGCACAGCGTTATACTGAAACTGTATGTAATGTAATAATACAGTTAGCAGGATTATTATTATATATTATGTTCAGTAAGATGGCGACAGCATTGTATTTGACTAAATGTGTTGGAAAGGTTTTATTTTGTAATGTTAATATAATGTTTGTTAGCGATCTTCGCTCGAAGGCTAAGTTAAACTTGCTAACTTTCTCTCATGAAGCTGTGCCGAACGAGTGCCGTGCTTGACCGTGAGCTGACCGGTCGGTTTCCATATCTTTATTCAGGCAATAAAAGTCCAGTCCTGAAGCTAAAAGAGTGTCGGTCCTTCTTCTAAAAACGCAACACAACACAGACAACAGTTACACTTGGAGTCGCCACCATCGCTAAAGGCCGACGCACACCTTTACGATTCGTGTACGATTTTGTCGGCCCGATGACTTCGCATGGGAATCGTAAAGGTGTGCGGTGGCAGCCGACAAACGATTTTGTCGTTCGTCGTTTCATCGGATCAAATCAAACATGTTTGATATTTCCGTACGGATTTTCCTTGTGCCGAATACAATCGTATGTGTGTGTGGTCTCTGTTCCAATGTCATAGCGCAGGATTATTTAAACAGCCAATGGGAATAGCGCACTTAGTCACGTTGGACGACATTGACACAAACATGCCGGAGTTCATGCTGGAGATTTCTGACAACACCAAGTGTCTCCCGCCTTCGTAACCAACTTTGTGACCACAACTTTCTCTTCTCCCTGTTCTTAATGGCACGATTGCGGCGTAATCGACGCAGTAGAATTATGATAAATAATGCAAGCCGGGGAAAATCGATCGCCATTTTCAGTTTGAAAGTCACATGATTTGTGGCTTCCTATTTCGGTCATGTGATAACATTCGGTCAAAAAAAAAAAAAATCGGAGGTTCGCAAGTGTGTGCAGTGGACGTGCGAGCGTGTCAAATACGGTCCGAATTGTTATGCCGATCACCCGACAAACGATGCAACGATGACATCGTAAAGGTGTGCGCCGGCCTTTAGCAGCGTGTCAAAGCCTTTACATTCGTGCAAAGTAACTGCATGCTGTGTGGTCAAATGTTTCAGCATGTTGGAGGTATTTGCCCCTTTGATGTGATCAAAGCTCTGCACGTGTTGCAACTGGCCCTAGTATTGTCCTTTTTGGTGAAATATAACCAAACTTTGGAGCGCTTCTGCCTCGACGCCATGTTGGAAACATTCTGAGCCAAAATACGAAGCGTGCACATGACGTCATCACGCAATGCGTCAGACGTTAGCAGAACCTATAAACGGGATCGTTAGGCAGGCTGATTAACGAGTCCACGAAATCGAACTACTGGGAGATTCCCATCCCTATCAGGAAATGCAAAATACTGTAGCACAGCCCACCGACTGTCCATCCTGCTCAGCATCAAGCTTACATCAGACAGGCGCCTTAAACATTAAAGGGACACTATGTAATTTCTTCCCCCATTTAGTGGTGCAATTTTATTTTGCAAAGTTGAATGAATTTGCTCTCTAGCGCCTCACGTTTTCAAATGTGCGCTGCAACTTCTTGAACTACGGCAAGCGGAATGTGTCAAGATTCAAGAAGCTATAGCTTCAGACTCAAGGTCCATACAAACAAAAAGAAATCAAGACACACAGTACAAAGGATTATATAACACACATACAACAACACTATGAATACAGATGACAGATAACATGTCAGATAACATAACATCTCCTTTGGTGTGCAAGCAATGCAATTAGTCATATTCCGGGAGTTACCGGAAGTGACGTCGACGCAGCGTTAGCATTAGCCTGCGTTAGCAATAGGAGCATTAGCAGCGGTAAATAAACTCCCGGTAAACTTACAAACTTTCTAATGCCTCGTTTTGTGAGTTAAGAGCCTATGTGTACTACGGCAGAAGTTTGGTAACAATCAATGCATTATTAGTGGGATCATTTACGAGATAAAATCTATTTAGCATTTTTTTTTTTTAAACTTTATTAGTAAATCAACAAAATAACAGTTTACAAATGTGAGCATAACGCCAAAAAGAAGATATCCAGATATCCATAGGAATAATAATAAAAAGAAGAAGATGATGCACTTACAAAAAGAAAGCTAATGAACACAAAGACATATGTGCCAAGGAATAAAATCTATTTAGCATTAGCGGCTGTAATAAGCCACTTGGCGGAAATGATGTCACAATGACGTCATTTCTGCTTGTAGGCCTGGTGGGGAAATCGCGATTCGAAGTGCTTTATGTCCCTCTCGGCACTTCGTCATTTTTCATAGACCGGAAGGACATGGCAGCCTCCATAGAGCTTACCCGCTCTATGTAGATACAGACAAGTTATTCTTCACTCAGGAGGATAAGTGAGATTTTTGACAGAGATCATTTTACACCAATGAGGACTAACTTATGAATGAATATGTTGATTTGAGCTAATAAATGACTTAATTTATTACATAGTGTCCCTTTAAAGATTTTGTGGGGGGGGGGGGGGGGGGGATTTCTTAAAATGTGTAAAAGGCTTGTTTCCGTCTGATTTTAAGTAAAGAGCGTTTCTACAGTCTGCCATAACGGACCTAACAACCTGTTTCTGTCCCTCTTCAAACAAAATGAAAATAAAAGTTAAACGCTTTAGTTCTGTTTGACCTAAAACTCCGGGCTCTGGTTGTACTGAGAGTCTTTTATTGAACAGAATGTGTCGAGGTTAGCTGCAACAGATTTTACATACCAACACCGAGTATACTGAGCTAAATTAGATCTTAGTTCAGAATCCAGAGGAGGGAAAACTTATCGGTCCATTACAGGAATGTGTGATAAAATATCAGGTTTTTTTCTACTTGTGCAAATGCAGAAAGGTTTGCCTTTCTGTGTAAATGTGTGTTACAACCAAGCTAAAGATGTCCATCCAGAATGTCTGTTTAAAAGCAGAAAATGCTTGTATTTCTTTCTTGGCCGTTCCTGTATTCTGTAAGCAAAATATCTCACATGCCTTTAGGGAAAATCCTCTGAATTCCTCATGTATGAAAATGAAAAAGCCTGATAAAAATGTGTGTGCAGAAAACCCATGTTGCTTTGAGACATTTACAGTCTCTGTTTGATTCTAAGAAGAATAAAAAAAAGAAACATGCCCTCTGTCGAGGTTATACGTCTTAATAACTCCAGAAATTTGTTTAAAAACATTTCTTTAAAAAACGAGAACAAAGAGACTGTGGAGTATCTGAGGTGGTGGTTTAAAGATTTCAAATAATTTATCCAGCATGTAACTTTCTGGTTTAACAGAGACAGAGTTTATGACGAGGGTTACAGAAATGTCAGCGCATGATAAAAGTATCACTGCAATAAAGAAATGTTATCTTATGATGGGTTATTCTCTACGTGCAGAAGAGAGAAATAAGATGAACCTCAGACGGTGGACGGCAGCACTTTTTCCTCTGGTGCTAGGCTAACTTAAGCGAGAAACTTTACCAGCTTTATGCTATTACAAAGAGTTGGGGGACGTGGCAGATGTCTAAGGTGAAAACAGATCCCCAAAAACAGCTGCAGCAGGAGATTAACTGTTTCTGACCTCCTCTGGAGGAGGACTACAGCCAATATCTCTACCAAAAACAACAGCTTCTGCTGCGTTTTCACTTCCCCACCCACAGTCTCTCTCCCTGTGTCTCCCTCCGTTTCTTAGTGTGAACGACTGCATCCTGTTTGTGAATGATGTCGACGTGCGGGAGGTGACACACAGCCAAGCCGTAGAGGCTCTTAAGGAGGCAGGTGCTATTGTCCGCCTCTACGTTCTTCGCCGAAAGCCGGCAGCAGAAAAAGTCACTGAAATCAAGCTAATCAAAGGGCCTAAAGGTATGTAGAAGTGTGTGCCGGTGTACAGCATCAATACTTTTTGTGTGGGCGTACTGGTGCCTTGTAACCAGCTAAGCTGTACCCTCTGGATTTAGCAAATCTGCTCCATATTAACCGGCAGCTCCTTTGCTCACTCTCAAGCTTCTCTCGTCTCTTCCGTTTCTCAGGATTAGGTTTCAGCATTGCTGGAGGGGTGGGAAACCAGCACATACCGGGAGATAACAGCATCTATGTCACCAAGATCATTGAAGGCGGGGCAGCTCATAAAGATGGGCGACTGCAGATCGGGGACAAGATCTTAGCGGTCGGTCACCAGAATATAAAAACCACTCGAATGCAGATAAAAGCGCCCACACGCACGCATGTCATTGACAGCCTCAGACTCTCACCTTTAAAGCACGAGGACACATTTTCACACATTAGCACCCTCACATATTGTGTCTCTATGCAGGGAAGCTGTATCAAGGGCCAAGATAATTACAGCTGTAATTTTCATGGTCTGAAATTACTTTCACGAACAGGTTAATACATGTGGAGGATGGATTAAATATTTAACTATAGTGCTGCCACAATAATTCCCAAGAGGCTTTACTGCCATCTGCTGGGCAACACCAGAACATCGCAGCAGCGACTTCAAAATGGTGCTTGATGTTCACTAAATGGTGTCTGATGCAAGGTTTTAGCTTTAAATGGACAATGGCAGGATCCCTTCGTATACAGCAAATCTGTTACAGATATATCAGTCACCATGGTGCACGACCATCTTACAAAACTCATAGCATGGTGTCAAATATGGTCGGAATCCCAGCCAGCTGGACCTGAGCTACATGTTACTCCACATCTGTCTCCCTGTGCACACTGTCCATCGTTTGGATACACAGTTTTAGTTACGGGGGGGATTTAGCACAAACCCCTTTCAGAGGTTCCAATCCAAATTAAAGTTCTAGTCTTATTTTTCAGTTTAGACAGTCGTTTTGATAGGAAACTCCTAGCTTAAAGGGATAGTTTGCCTCTTTTGACATGAAGCTGTATGACATCCCATTTTAGCAATATCTTTTATTAAATTTGACTTACCCCATGCTGCGTCCTGTGAGCCGAGTTCCAGCCCCGTTTTGGCGTTGACAAAGGTAGTCCGGCTAGTTGGCTGGAGTTTAAAAAAAAAAGCATTTTGCTTCTCAAAACAATATGTGTTCAAAAGAGTAATAAGCGATTGTGAGGTCTGACTTTTTCCTGGAGAACGATTTTGTGATGCAAATGTATTACTCTTTTGAACGCATATTGTTTTGAGAAGCAAAACGCTTTATTTTTGTGGCCCCAGCCAACTAGCAGGACTACCTTTGTCAACGCCAAAATGAGGCTGGAACTCGGCTCACAGGACGCAGCAGGGGGTAAGAAAATGTTCATAAATGATATTGCTAATATGGGATATCATACAACTTCATGTCAAAAGAGGCGAACTATTCAATTCTACCTGGGGTAATAATTAGTGATTAATGATTATTTAGACCTGTTCTTTTACAGCTAAACACAGATTTAGGTTTGGCAATTTGTGTTACCATTCTGGGTAAAGGGAAAAAGTCCAATACAGTTACAACGTGCGTGTATGACTCCCTGTTTACAAACTAAAATAAATACAATTTCACTTCTACTTTCTGCTTTTAACACTGGAAATTCAGAGCTGAAGTTTTGAGATGGTTTCATATCACACTGCGCCACACTCAGTTTGTGATCCTGTCCTGTTTATGTTTCCCTGCTTGCCGTGAACCATCAGGTGAACAATGTATGTTTGGAGGATGTGATGCATGAGGATGCGGTGGGGGCACTGAAGAACACGGCCGAGGTGGTGTACCTCAGGGTGGCCAAACCCAACAACCTGTTTCTGACCAACTCCTACAACCCTCCAGACCTCACCAGCAGTAAGCCTCTCTCTCTTGTTTCGTTTTTTAGGTTATAAAGCCAAAGGTCTGACCCCAGAATAAAGTAATACTCATATTAAAACCTTATTTAACTTTGGACTATATAGTCAAAGATAGAGGGAAATCCACTTAAGGTTAGTGTGGGATCGCGATGGGAATTGTTAAGAATTTTAGCATTTCCGTTTCCATTATCGATATCGCTTATCGATTCGGTTGTCTTATCGATTCTCATCCAGTTATATGTAGTACAAATGGCTTTGGTTGCATTAACACTTTAATTTCAAGTATGCAAAAACATTTTATCTATTTTTGTAATTTTACTTTTACCTGCCTCGATGAAAGGGGCAGCTACAGGTATGCTGAGCCTGCCTCTGAGCCTGAATCACTCTTGCAGTCCTCGTCAAATGTTAATATCAGATGGAAATTATTCATACAGTATGTCGCTAACATTATTACAATCAACAGGACCTGGAAGTTTTACGTTACAGGGCTCTCAAGTTTTGAATCCAGGCAAGAGTGATATATGCCCCCTCCGCGTTGGGCGGCTCGCAGGAATGGGGGTCTGTCATTAATAATATTATTATTAGTGTTAGCTCGATTCTTTCATTGGAAGCTCAACAACAAGCCGGAGTAATCTCAAGTTAAATGAAGTGTTTATTGGTAGTCACACGTGAAGCATATCAGCGCTGGGCTCAGTGGAACAGAGCTCCCGCAGGAATTCCGTCAGACCGAGCCTCAATTTCCGGGTATATTTTGTATTTATATGCCTCATTATTTCACATAGCTTGGACTCACACTCGACCGAGTATGATTGGACATGAGTAGGTTCAACATGCTTCTTCATATTCTCTGGATAAGCCAAACAATGTGTGTGTGTGTGTGAATCTTGCACCTGCTTTCCCAGGCTAATTGTTTTGTCTCACTATGCCTGGATCATTTAAGGTCATATATCGTATGCATCGTGGAAAAGTACAGAGACTATTTAATATGCACTTATGTCTAAGAACAAAGCCAATTTTAACAATCAGTGTTATTAATAACTGCTGTGCTCAGACTCATGAGATGTGCTTGTTTCCTACCGTTTCCATAGCGATAGCGGCGCGCCAGAGAAATTTATATTATAATATTCTTTCAGCATGAGAAATACAACGTGTAGCGGGAGCGCGTGACAAAAGACCGAAAAGTGTGACTGTCACGCTCAATGCGTGACAATTCAGAGCGCTATTACAATCAACAGGACCTGGAAGTTTTACGTTACCTGGGACTTTTGAGACGCTGTGCCACGAGCTCCTCTGCGAGTCGCCGCCATTAGCAGCGCGTCAAAGACTTTACATTCATGCAAAGTAACTGCATGCTGTGTGGTCAAATGTTTCAGCATGTTGGAGGTATTTCCTCCCTTTGATGTGATCAAAGCACGTGTTGCAACTGGCCCTAATATTGTCCTTTTTTGGTGAAATATAACCAAACTTTGGAGCACTTCTGCCTCGGCGCCTTGTTGGAAACATTCTGAGCGTGCGCATGACGTCAACGCGCAAATCAGACGTTAGCAGAACCTACAAACGGGATCGTTAGGCAAGCTGATTAACGAGTCCACGGAATCGAACTACTGGGAGATTCCCATCCCTATCAGGAAATGCAAAATACTGTAGCACAGCCCACCGACTGTCCATCCTGCTCAGCATCAAGCTTACATCAGACAGGCGCCTTAAACATTAAAGATTTTGTGGGGGGGGGTTCTTAAAATGTGTAAAAGGCTTGTTTCCGTCTGATTTTAAGTAAAGAGCGTTTCTACAGTCTGCCGTAACGGACCTAACAACCTGTTTCTGTCCCTCTTATAAACCTATAAAGAGGGACCTATAAACCTATAAACTGGATCGTTAGGCAGGGGCCGAACTACTGGGAGCCGGTTCTCAATCCCCATCCCGAGTGTGGGAGCACTGTGAAAACCAAGGGCTAAATAGTACAGGTTCAGGATTGTCATTTCCATTTCCTTTGACCAGAGGCACGCACCTTGTCAACAGGCAAGGCAGGCAACTGCTTGGAGCCCCGAGCCACTAGGGGGCCCCCGAGAGCTGAGGTGCATTCAGTCAAAGATTGTCTAGTTACTTTATAAACTGTCTCAAACAGTGGCGAACGTTCGTGGTGAACATGTTTTCTTTGAACGGTTAAATTTAAATGATTTAGTCAAAGATTGTCTAGTTAACATGCCGTTCTATAATTCCATAATTGCATTGTTGACTTCGTCAAACTCACGTCAAGTTCCACCGTAGGCTATGTTCATGGAGAACTAGCCCCTCAGAGTGTTTGCGATTGTTGGCAACGTTCGCCAGAAATTCAAGGCTAGTGGAAAATAAAAAACATACTTATGAAATCGATATCATGAACAGCTTTTCTTGTCACAAAGAATCTTTAAATGAACACAATTATTATTGGATGGCCAGCTACACCCGGTAGATAAATAGCAACAGGCGAATATCAAGTGCCAACGTAGACAACGTAGTCTTTTTTAGTTATTTATTTATTCTTTACATGTATATTTTAAAAATAACAATGTTTTTCATGTTTGGAACATGTTTGGAATAAAAAGAGGTTTTATTTCATACATTTTTCGTCGGTGTTAGATGTTTTGGTGACGAACACTGGTCGGTAGGACCCCCTAGGATTTTTTTCCTTGGGGCCCCCACAGACTCTAGAATCGCCACTGCCTTTGACCTGAATCTGCCTCTTGATGAATATCTGCCCACGGTTGAAAAAGGGGGGTATGACCCTCTTTTTGCAGTTGGCTTCCATTAGATACTCATAGAGCCTTCATTATACCAAACAGCACGAGTGCATTTATTTAAAACAAAAGCAACAAGACTATAAATATGGTCAATAGTCAATAGTATGGCTTGTTTCCGTACAGTATGTTACACCTCTTTTGGTTTCTTGTTCATTTTTCCAGCATATTCCCACATGGACACTGAACTCAGCCACCCTAACTACCTTGGATCAGATTATCCACAAGCCCTCACTCCCACCTCACCAAGTCGGTTTTCCCCTGTTCTGCACGGCATGATGGGAGATGATGACATCCCCAGGTTTGTTAGCAACGATCCTTGACTTGACATTTTTCCTCAATAATGACTTTTTATTAGCTGTACTAGCAGCTTTATCAGTAACGGCAGAAGTTGTAGAGTTAGTGGTATAAATGTCAGTTTTACTTTGTTTTTCAATTTGCATTATTGGTGACAATGACTCAACTTTTTAGGGAGCCTCGTCGGGTATTGATCCACCGAGGATCCACGGGTCTGGGATTCAACATTGTTGGAGGAGAAGATGGAGAGGGAATATTTATCTCCTTCATCCTGGCAGGAGGACCAGCTGACCTTAGCGGGGAGCTTCACAAGGGTGACCAGATCCTCAGTGTAATGACACTTTCCTCATCATAAATGTGGCACGCAGAAACACGCACATGTATTTCAGTTTGGCAGTTTATGATTTTTCAGATGTGGTTATAGACATACCTGCTGTGTGTGTGTGTGTGTGTGTGTGTGTGTGAATCAGGTAAACGGCGTGGATCTACGTATGGCCACACACGAACAGGCTGCTGCAGCACTGAAGAACGCTGGCCAGACTGTAACCATCATTGCTCAGTATAGACCCGATGGTAAAAACCCCAACTATCGCACAAGTTCTCACATGTATTAAACATTTGAGAGATTATACAGATTTACAGCAGGTTTTCTAGCAATGTTTTCAAATTTTCCTCTAAGATTATTTTTCATAGTTTCATTAGAGGAATAGCATCCAGTGCAGAGATTAGTCTAATTTTGGTTTATTCCCTCTGACACTGTTATTCCCAAACACATTACAGCAATATAAGGTGGATATTAAGGTTATCTGGGCAGTGTTGGAAACCTACAGCTGCAGTCAGTCTTCCATAGTTTAACCACTGACTCAAGATTCATTTTTCTTGTTTTTAATGAAGGCAGATATGCTTTTAAGTCGGAAGAAACAGTACTGATCTCATATCATAAATGATGATGAAGAATTGGAATTAGTAGAGAGAAAAATTTGTCTGTTTTCATCGCAAAGTTTCATGTGTGACTCTGTGAGCCAGTAGGTCTTCACACATTTGTCTTTTCTCTGCTCCAGAGTACAGTCGTTTTGAGGCCAAAATCCACGACTTGAGGGAACAGCTGATGAACAGCAGCATGGGCTCTGGGACTACAACGCTACGGAGTAACCCAAAGAGAGGCTTCTACATCAGGTCTGACACTACAAGTCGTTTCTTTCTTTTTTTTCATTTTTGAATGAGATCAACAAAGCAAAAGTGCTTCGCTTTTCAAGAACAATGTGTGTTTATGCTTCTTTTCTTTTTATTAAATTAGACTTTTGATGAAAGGTTTTTAACAATTATGTTTCACATGCACACTTGCATATAAAAGCCAGCATGTCACCATTATATAGTCATGATTTTTGGCACAGCCTGCCATCTACTGCGGCACCATTAGGGGGCAACCGTGGTTTGGTGGTTTGTCCACAGTGGAGTTTTAATATGAGAAAAAATACATTAAGTGTACACATATGTGAACCAAGAGAGAAAAGAGTAAAAAGACACAGCAGTGTATGGAAGAAAATTACAAAATAAATACATATAAATATCTGACTGGAAATGCCAACTGATATCCAGTCCCAAAATAGCTGAGGACATCTCGTACAGACCTACCAAAATGTACTCAGTGTGGCTTTAGGTGTATTTATCTGCAGTTAATGTCATTCAATACCCGCATTAGTTTTACTGTCAAAACTAGAAAACAACATTGCAGTTGATTACTGTGTTTTACACTAAATACATTAGTGTCCACTGTATGTAATCACTGAGAACTGGAATACAGTTCATATATAAAATCACAACTCAGCACATTTTCAGCACCCTGAACAGCTCCTTCCGCGCCATCACATCGACTTCAGAACAAAGTCATTACACCAACAAACCTGCTGCCAGCTACACTTTGATGGGAAGTTACCAGCTTAGGTTTATCTATAGAAAAAGAATAAGCCTTGAGCAGTGGAAACTGCCTTCATCTGTTCAATGAGCTAAACGTATGACACTGAACAGAATAACATGGGTCTTACCGTTAGATGAGTGTCTTCACTGATTTCATACATAAACTGATGATCCACTCTTCACCAGGTCACCATGTGTGATCAAAGTCCATATAAAGGCCATTTATAGCCCATTTATAGCCCTTATAGTTGTCTGTGAATACATTCTGCGGGAGGGCGTTTGATGTTTGTCCAAATTGAACGATCGGCTTAGTAAAATGCCGACACGGCTACTCTCAGTGTGTCAAAATGTGAGGAAACAGTCAGTTGCCCTGTTGTTGTAGTTTCCCTCAGCAATTCCAGCCATTTTTATCACCTGCTGCTGCGTTTGTCAAGTTTTTTCTTTGGCTCAGAACTCTGTCGAGATTCTTTGTTGACAGTGTCAGTTGTTGAAGTAGAATTAATAGGTTTACATTACATAACGAGCATTTGGCGCTGAAACCACAAACAAATTTGCTGAACAGAAGTTCCAGAAGCAAACGGTGACACTTTCAATAAATAATTCATCAGATTTTACAACAGTGTGAGAAGTATGCGAAGCCCACAGCCCGTGATTTGGAAACCAGGAGCTGGCAAACATCATTTTATAACGAGCAAACTAAACTCTCTGAGTCTTCTTTTTTCCTCCGCTGATTAACTGCAGTGTGGCACAGAAGCTCTGAGCTCTACGAGTGGCTGTAACCAATATTTCAACCCTGTTTGTTGTCTTATTTTAGGAGGATAATTGTTTCTTTAACATTTATGAACAACACTAAATAATGAAATGTCATCATTTACACAGATATTTACCTAAACTATACTTTTTTGTATATAAAATTTGATAAAAAAATGCGCTCAATTTGAAGAGCATTAATAGCAGCCACAATATATTGTTTTTTTAACCAGTGTGGAAAAAAGGAAATCTCCGTATGAATCTTCTCAAAGCAAGACTTAAAACATTTTGGAGTAAGTCAGTTGGATAAACGTTAAAATGTCTGTTTATTAAAGGACTCTCATTCAACTCTTCCATCACTCAGGGCTCTCTTTGACTACGACAAGACCGAAGACTGTGGCTTCCTCAGCCAGGCCCTCGGCTTTAAGTTCGGGGACGTGCTGCATGTGTTGGACTGTGGGGATGAAGAGTGGTGGCAGGCCCGTAAAGTCAGCCCGCAGAATGAGGCGGAAGAGGTTGGCTTTATCCCCAGCAAACACAGGTCAGACACCGCTTATGTGTGTAAGGGAGGGACTGAGCTTATGTTGTATTTCTGTGGCTTTAATGAACATAATTAAACTGATTAAACAAGAAAACTATGTGTTTATGATGGGAAACCTTTGCAGCATGTTAATTATTTTAGGTTGCATCTGTAAATGTAACTTTTTTTTTGTAATTTCATGTCATCTGCGCAGGGTGGAAAGAAAAGAGTGGTCTCGTGGTAACACCAAAGAGAGGGTATGTTCATTCGCTGAAACTGTTTAAATAAGGCTGCTACTCTGAAAGCGTTTTCCAACTGTGTTCTTTTCTGATCTGTTTCAGGACCACGGTCGAGACAGCTTGAGCACTCAAGGTGATAAGTGTGAACACGACACTAGAATCCACCACATACTGACTTAAAGTGATTACTGTGTTGACCCTGAGGTACAAAATACACGATGAAACACAACAATAAAACCACAAACACAACATCTTTTTCACAAAATACTGAGAAAACAACAACCTAACAGAAAGGGCACAATTTAAAAATACTCTTTTTTTTTACTATTTGCACACTCAAAGCACATAAAGTATATTGTTTTATTAACATAATGTGCTTCTATGAATAAAAAAGACAGTCACACAGTTTTGTATCTAAGACTAGATTAAAGCATCACTGATATTTTCCTCCAGAGTGTAACTAAAATCATCTTTGACTCGTCACTTATTCATTAAAACCCTAACACTAAACCCAGCACTCAGTTCAGACTCACGTGCAGACACAAACCTGAATCTCATGCTGAAATGTGAAAAGACGTGTGGCTGAATGCTTCTGTGTTCTGTCACCAGGGAGAGATAAAATCTCACACAGTTATGAGATAGTTACACAAGTGGAAGGTAAGAACACACAAAACCATGTCTGAGGACCAAAATTCAACCCAGTTTTTTTCCTGATTCTCTGTTGTGATTGACCCCGCTCTCTTTCTTCTCACTTTAAGTACATTACGCGAGACCCATCATCATCCTGGGTCCCGTGAAGGACAGGATAAATGATGACCTGTTGTCTGAGTTCCCTGATAAGTTTGGATCTTGTGTCCCTCGTGAGTAATTAAGTTGTCACTCATTGAGACTGATCTGTTCTCTGGTTTTAGGTTGATGTAACTGCTGCCACCTGCAGCAATTTTAGGGCGACGTATACGCGGAAGTAATTGCTTTAAGATTCACAACGGCATGAGCACTGTTTTTATTGTTTTTTTTCCCTCGTTTGACAGACACCACGCGGCCCAAGAGGGAGTACGAGGTGGATGGGCGAGACTATCATTTTGTGTCGTCAAGGGAACAGATGGAGAAGGACATCCAGAGCCATCGATTCATCGAGGCGGGCCAGTACAACAGTCACTTGTACGGCACCAGTGTCCAGAGTGTCCGCGAGGTGGCTGAGCAAGTGCGTAGCAACATCCTCCGTTAGAAAATAATAAAATTGCTTTCGCATCCACCATAAAAATTGGAAAAGTTACCCGCTATCTTGAATTACTGCCTTCAGCTGTTCATCCATTATACAGTAAGATCAGACCCATGGATATAATTAAAGAATGTTGTGTTAGTAGTGATCCTAAATTCTTGAAGTGTGTTAACAACGTTTCATAATATGATTTACAAATAGCCAATGTTGTCTTTAACGCTTCAGCAAACTATTAAAAAGATGCAACCTCTCGTGACTTGTTGCCTAATAAACTTGCAGGTTTATTTCTCACTGAAATAACTTTTTTTTTTTTTTATGTATTAACTGTGATCATTTCTGTCTTTGCATGTGTGTTCGAGCAGCAGGGGAAACACTGCATCCTGGATGTGTCGGCCAATGCTGTGCGCAGACTACAAGCAGCCCAGCTTCATCCTATAGCCATCTTCGTCCGTCCCAAGTCACTAGAGAATGTTCTGTATGTACCGAAATATCTTTAATGACAAATGTTTGATTATCAGACAATGAGTTTCTCTATATCAGGAAAAGAGGTGTTTTAATGAGTATTTTGTGGGTGACATTACAGAGAAATTAACACTCGCCTGACAGAGGAGCAGGCCAGGAAAGGAATGGACCGAGCCCTAAAACTAGAGCAAGACTTCCTGGAGTGTTTCTCAGGTAAAAGCACAGAGAACTCATGTGGCTACAGAGTCTAAATCAGGGTACTGAATTGGTGCAGTGCTGCTTGAAAGTTTTTATATTCTTTAGAGTATTCTATATTTCTAAATAAATTACATGAACAAAATGGTGGCTTTACACACAAGTCTCTAAAAGACTCTGAATGCATCGAGAACTAAATTAGATGTCCATCAATGCTCGATACCCATATATACCTATAGATACCAATCTATACCTATATATACCCATACATACCCATACATACCCATATATATCTATATATACCCATATATACCTTTATATACATATACATACCCATATATACCTCTATATACCTATCTAACCCATATATATCTATAGATACCCATATGCACCTTTATATACCTATACATACTCATATATACCAATATATACCCATATGTACCCATATAGATCTATATATATACCCATATATACCCATATATACCTAAACATACCCATATATACCCATATATACCTATATATACCCATATATACCCATACATACCCAATCATACCTATATATAACCATACATACCCAATCATACCCATATATACCCAAATATACCTATATATACCCATACATACCCATATATACCTATACATACCCATATATACCTATACATACCCATATATACCCATATATACCCATATATACCTATATATACCTATACATACCCATATATACCCATATATACCCAATCATACCCATATATACCCATATATACCCATATATACCTATATATACCTATACATACCCATATATACCCATATATACCCATATATACCCATATATACCCAATCATACCTATATATACCCATACATACCCATATATACCTATACATACCCATATATACCTATACATACCCATATATACCCATATATACCCATATATACCCATACATACCCATATATACCTATACATACCCATATATACCTATACATACCCATATATACCCATATATACCCATATATACCCATATATACCTATATATACCCATATATACCCAATCATACCTATATATACCCATATATACTCATATATACCTAGTCCATTATACATTCCAGACAGGTTGTCATCTGCAGGGCTTACACACAGAGAAAAAGACAGCTATGCATGCTCACTCGTAGGTGGTGGTTCTACACAATTCCTTTAGAATCACTAATTAACCTTCCATACATGTCTTTAAACTGTGGGAGGAAATCCATGCTGAGAGACATGCAACAACCCGTACGGTTCAACTGCATGTGCTGCTCTTTCTAATTAAACAAAACAGTAACTGTTGATCAGTTGTGCACACCAGCTTGGGGGGATTTTTAAGCCCATTCCTCAAAAAGAAAAACGGCTTCAACTTTCAGATGTTGGTGGGTTTCCTCAGATTAATTTCTATATTAAAGTCACTCCACAGAATTTCCAGTAGACCAAGTTCAGGGATTTGACTTGAACAAAGTTCATGTTTCTATAGCATTCAGCTATAGAACAAATTACTGAGGGTATTTGTTTTATTGCCTGACCCACTTCTCATGAGTCACAGTTCAAATATACCCTGACATTTTCCTTTTAAACTCCCTGATATGAGTCAGAATAAATCCTGCCAGCAGTGATGGCAAACCATCCTGCAGCTAAACAGGCTTTAATTATTTTTGACGTGTTGGAAAGAGAAGGTGCTTATGGTGAAATGCAGTGTTTATTTCTTCAAATATTACACGTTAGAGATATTTTAGAGAGCAGCGTTGTTGTTACATCACCTGCGATACTTTCTCTACTATCATATATGGAATACTGGATCATCTACTTTCAGGACTTGTGTTAAAATCTCATGTTTTTGAAAATGCCGATGCAGCAGTATAGACAGTCGTAAACAGTTTACAAGCACCGCTGTGTCTGCACGGTACACAGGGATTTATATTTTAATTATAGCCGCACAAGTTGGCAAACACAAGCTCACGCTCCCTTCGAAATGGAACTTCGACTGTGTATAGTCACGTGAAAAAGACATCCCATCCTCTTGATTTAAAGGTTTTACAGGTAAATACAATCTCTTTATTTATTCAACAAAATTTAAGCCAATGTGCGGAATTACTTGTGGAATTGCGAGAATTAGTAGCAGCCAGGTGCTGTTGATTAGAATAAGGTGAAATAACTGATCATCAGCAAGTATGAGTGTAGTGGAGCAAGAGTGGAGCATTCTGGTGTGTGTTAAGCCAAAAGGGAAAGACATCGGCAGCGATCTGAGAGAAGCAGTTGTTACTACGCATCGATCTGGGAAGGGTCATGAAGATTATTCCTAAGAGGAAAAACATTAAAATTAGTTGCCAGTCTTCCCAGGAGTGGGCGTCCCAGCAAGTTTAGCCCATGGTCAGACCATTGAGTCCTCAGAGAAACTGTAAAACCCAGGATGTCTAAATCTCAGCTGCATGTTAAAGGTTAGGTTAAAGTTCATGACAGCACAATTGGAAAAAGACTTAACAAGTATGCAGGAGAAAGCCTCTTCTCTCTAAAAAGAACATGGCAGCACAGCTTAGGTTTGCAAAGCTGCATCTGAACAAACCACAAGACTTCTGGAACAATGTCCTTTGGACAGACCAGACCAAAGTGGAGATGTTTGCTCATAATGCACAGCAGCACGTTTGGAGGAAACCAAACACAGCACATCAGCACAAACACCTCATACCAGCTGTCAAGCACGGTGGTGGAGGGCTGATGATCTGGGCTTGTTCTGCAGCCACAGGACCTGGGCACCTTGCAGTAACTGAGTCCACCATGAACTCCTCTGTTAAAGCTCAACATGGGACAATGATCCTAAACACAGCAATAAAGTCCAGACCTCAACCTGGTTGAAATGCTGTAGTTGGACCTGAGGGCAGCTGTGCTTTAAAGTAAACATGCAAACGTCAATTAAATTAAGCGAGCCTGTAGAGAAGAGTGGTCCAAAAATCCTCCACAACGATGTGAGAGACTGACAACGCCACACAGAAAATAATCAGTTCAAATTATTGTTGCCAACTGTGGCACGTTGAATGGTTGAATGGTTAGGTGAATCATGGGGGGTAATTAGTTTTCCACACAATGATTCTGCACATTGCTAAGTAGATAATGGCATGGTGCAATATATTAATTTCTCTTTATTTATTTATTCATTTTCTTCTTCTTATGATGTCCTGATGACCATTAGACATAAACCTTATGGGGGTAATTGTACGTTTTCCACCTAAACAGCATTTCAGAAACAAGTTGTTCATATTTCTGTTTGCTTGTGTTCTCCCTGACACTTCAAGTGCGGATAATTTCTGCATCTCAGGCTTTTATCCCTTTTTGTTTGTTACTGTTTGATGCCGACGCGTACCGATAACAAAATAATCCTCCTCCTAATGATAAGCTTCCTCTGCAAACTGAATGAGTTTAATGGGAAAAACAATGCCTTTTGGGAGGACTCGGAGCATTCGAACGTTTAAGAGATGCAATTAGGGCAAATCTCAGCAGCAGACAAAAATATGAATGCCAGGTTTCCTCCCAAATCTGGTGCTGTCAACAATTCCTAACAGCTGTGGTTTATTTTATAAAGCACCCGAGAAGATAAATATGTGGGAGAACGTGTAGAAATGCTTACACAAAGGAAATCTGCTTGTTCTTTGATGTATCACAAAAAATGTTCATAATTGATTATTCCCTACCCTGTCTGGAAAACATTTCTGATAAACACCCACCCTTTCATCTGTCTCTCTTTATCTTCCCACCCAATGTTTCCATTTCTGCCTCCCACCGTCTCCCCTCTCTCCCTATTCACTGCTTTCTGTGCCATTTTCTCCGCGTTCCCCCCCCTTCCTTCATGCATGCTGTTTCCTGCTGCAGCTGTCGTGGAAGGGGACAGCTTCGAGGAGGTTTATCACAAAGTAAAGACAGTGATTGAGGAGCAATCTGGGCCTTACATCTGGATCCCCACTCGAGAGAGGCTGTGATGCTGCACCCCTCCAACCACCCCTCCCTCACAGCCACCGACCGACACCAACCCTTCACCCTCACAGCCGAGCCAGCCTCGCCTGGCTGTCTGTCCTCCAGCGAAGTCAGTGCTTAGGCAATCACTGCAAATGACACAGAGAGATGAATGCGTACAAACACAGAGACAGAGACATACATGGGAAGTGACACGGCGAGGCAAAGAAGGATACCAAAAAAAAGAGACTCTGTGGCAGATGTAAACACAGCGATGTGTAATTAAACCGAAAGAGATGGAGAGAAAAGATCTAATCAGTATTCCACTTTTATGAAGCAGGACTAAATATCCAGGCCCTGTTCACACTTAGCATTAAAATGCACTTTGGATACAAGCTGTTATCGCCTCCAAAACTGCAGGAGCAAAAGCCCCTAAACATTTTGGTGACGCTACATAAATGTCACGATGAGGTTGTGTTTTCCCACCAGATAAATAGCAAACAAAGTGAAATTCAATCACAAGGGAAGCCATTTTTGACCCCATTTTGATGCCAGGTGTGAACTGCAGTCCGTGTCCTCTGGATCTTAACACAGTCTAGATGTAACGGGACACAAGATAAGGTCTGAACAGGGCTTGAAAGAGAGCAGTGTGGGTCACAGGGGATGCAGGGATGGACCCAGAGGCAGTAAGACCTCTTCCTCTCCACCTATCTCAAGTCTCATGACCCCAGTGAACACCTCCATGCGCCAACGCCCCCCTGAGATGGAGGTGCTCAAAAAGACTCTGGCCCCTCTTTTTGTATTGCTTCCTAGGCCTCTGTCCTCCTCCTCCTCCTGTCAGCTCTGCCTTCTTTCAGGACAGGAACTGGGGGGGGTGGCTCAGATCCTGCCGAGTCGCTCCTGACGCCGAGTCTTTTCTCAGCAGACTCTTGAGATTCTTGGGAATCTCCTCTTGGTTCCTGGTGTGAACTCAGAATAGCACCTCAGTGACCAAGACTGACATTTGTTCTGTCACCCATCTTGAATATCGCGAGGCATAATTTTAAAGGCAGTTCAAATAATTATAATGATAAAAAAAGACTCATTATGCGGAATTTGTGCATGCATCCTCAAGGACAACGAAGACAGGAGACGGAAACTTTGGAAAATTCTGACAAAAAAAAGGGAAAAAACTAAAGCGAGCGGAGGTGTGTTCCACTTCTCCGCCTCTTTGTTGTGAAGGAGTGTTTTAAGCATGTCTCATGAAGAAAGAGGAGAAGAGAGAAATGATCGTGAGAGGTTGGTCCCGAGCAAACTAGATACTCTGACTTACAGTTTAGCCTCTACTCCCTTATGCACAGACAAACACTTTCACACCCACATCCAGCGACGCACACGCACACACACGTCGGGTCGTAAGCCGAGCTGTACACCTGACCCACTCCTCTACAGGGCGGAACCGGCTGTTTTTTGGCCTGCTAGTCAGAATCCAGGCTAAATGTTATCTCTCCAGGCACAAACAGCAGAGCTCTTAGCTTCAACCCGCCGGTCACTCTTCCAAATGATCCCCTCAGCCGCAGACGTACACACTGTTTCCGGTGGCCGCAGTAAAAGCCATGGCGTGTGTGTGTGTGTCTGTGTGCGTGTAAGTGTGTGCGTATTTCTGCACAAGCGTGCACATTCATGTGTGGGAACTCCTCTCTGTGTGTGTGTTGGGGGAGGTGTGGGGGGGTAGGTCTTCTTTTATTCTCTCTCTTCCACTTTTCTCTGCTTCTTTCTCCCTCTTGAGTCCACACAAAAATAAAAGCAAAGTCATGTTTAAAGTAAAAAAAAAAAATCTATGGCCTATATATATAAATATATATATATATATATAAATATATATCTTTTTTATGACAATTTCTAACGGGACTAAGTCTGTAAAAATCAGCATTTCCAAACAATATTCCATCGATTTCTTTGGGTAATATTGCGTTTTGGTTGTTGAATTTACTCACATTCCCATTTTATTGTTGTAAACCGCAGCAAAAAGAAACACAGAGAAAAAAAAACTGTAAAGCAGACCTCAAACTCGAGCTTTGAGCTGACGTATATGACATGTTCCTGCTGGAAAATCAATTGAAACACGTGCAATGCAGCTGTGTGTCTGTCTGACTGCGTGTGTGTGTGTTTGCGTGGAAGAAGGTGTGTATTAATGTATAAAATATAGATGATACTATATGAGGATATCCATACTTTATAACAGCTTATGGTAGTTATCATGTATAATACATAAATGGGCAACGTGCGCATGTGTGTGTGCCTGTGTGAGAGAGTGAGACACGCACATGGAGATGTAGTGCAATACTGCTACGATGTTATGCAACGAAGATGGTTTTATGTGTAAGATTAAGACGGTATCTCTATAATGTTTGCACTGACAGCACGATATGCTCCAGATATCAGTGGGACGGTGACAGCGAGTCAAGACGAAGGTTTCAAGAGCATGTGTTTGTATTCACTTATGATATGTTCTGAATTCTAAGAGTGAAGGTGGAAGTGTTGATGGAAGTGACCGTTCATATTTATTGTTTGTTTATTTTTGCTCATAGTGGAAGAAACTGAGGCATCAATTTCTGTTTTGCTTTCTGATTTATTCAGAGCTGTTATCAGGTCCATTTGTATGTTTTTATATTTTTCCTTCCTTCCTTTTTTTTTTTTTTTGTGTCCACACAGAGAAAGCTCTTGGGTCTTGGCCACAAATGCTGTAAATACAATAAGGACGTCGGGGGTGGGGGGCCGTGTGGCTTTAGATCAGTCGTTAAATTGAAGTCCAGGAATTCATTGGAGCCACAGCCCAGTCTAACGTACATGTGCACATTCTGGTTGGGCACCATACACACACACACACACACATGCACACACACACACATGCACACACACGCACACACATTAAATATCGGCACGTCCACACAAGCATTTCCATTTCCACGCTGATGGAATCACAGAAACGACGACGACACATTCATGAATTGAATAACATGTTTTCGATTTCTTTCTTTGAGGATTCAGTGTATTTCTTAATATCTCTCTCAGCCATCCGTATCATAGTGTGATATTCCTTATAAAGTATATGAATTTTTACAGAAAAGACTAATTACAAAGTTACAACAAAGTCAACTGATGCAGAAAAATATATTCAATAATGACAATATGAAGCAAAATAAAATGTTCCAGTTCAGTGAAGCGCTTGTTGTAAATTAGCTATAAAATAATAAAAATTAATTTAAAAATGCTTTCTGAAAATGGTCTCAGCTGCCTTCTTGTTACTGTTTCTCTTCTCTGTTTGTGTGATCTGGGGCCACAGTGCAGCTCCACAGGTGGAGCGCTTCAACACGACCAGAGGAGGGCGCTCTTTCTCCATTTTCAGCCGCTTACACAAGCTCTTGCTGTGGCTCCCACACACCCGGGTAACCCCCCCCCCCATCGGGGGAACCATTTTCTTGTTAGGAGAGCAGACAGCCATGGGGATCGTTTCGCCTGATAGTGTGATGCTACGGCCTGCACGCGTGTGGAAGTGCAGGCGTTCAGGCTGTGCTTATAAGGCTTCTGTGATCCTGCGTTCTGGAGCAAATTTAGCATATTTGCACAATCTGTACAAAAACCCAAACCTATCATTCACTCTTAAATAAATCCTCATTCTCTGAATACCCAGATCTAATTTTGCTAAGGATCTCTGTGGCTGTCTGCTTGCATCCGTGTCATAAACCCTGAATGTCCCAGTGTTTTAAACCCACCTCTTATTTATACGCTCAGGAATTCTTCTTCTTTTAATCTGCAGCTGATCTGAAAATGTGGGCAACCAACCCGCTGAACTTTTGTTTGGTTGCGCATAGCTAACTCACTCCATTTCTCCTTTGACTAAACAAACATGTCGGTACATCATCTTGTGTTGGGTTTGAACATTTCATTCTGCTCGCATAATACAGCTTCAGTTCAGAGGGTCTGAACAACAAAGAGCTACTTTTCACATAGAAATAGACAAATATCTGCAGTACGTCTTGTTGTTTCAGTTAAGATCAGCCGTATACTTTTCAGTCAAGGACTCTGTTGTGGGGAGGCTGAGTTATTTTGCCACTTAGAATCAGAACATCATCCATCTGTTTGAGCTCCATCCATGCTGCATTGTAATAACCGACTGTGACATACAGACTCAGAAGGGACGAATGGGGAACATCCATCATGGGTCATATATGGCATCAGAACCCACACACCAGTGGGGCTTTTCTCCCACTCACACGATTTTGTTATCCTCCTATCCATCATTATGTCCAGTCCATGTAGCAGGGCTTGCAATGCGCCTGGTGAAAGAGCGTACAGTTGGATCCTTGAGCGAGGCAGATGCCTGACAGATGGATTACTGGGGGGAAAAAAATGGCCAAAGTAATATCCCTTCTTCTTCTAAATTAAAATTCTAAAATTTGCCTTTGATCGCTAAGTGATTTATGTTTTGGGAATCTTGAACCCAATTATTTCACAGATGTACAAACACTCGCTCATCCTTTCTTTTTTCGCCAGGAAGGGCAGTCATTATGAATAAAAGAGGAATTAAGAACCAACGCTCATAGAATCATTTAATTATACAAGTGATAAGCATCGAATTTCACTTCAGATATCAAGGAGGAGAAAAGTGGCAAAATGAGATTAATTGTCCAACTGTTTGATCTTACAAGTCTTGATGGGATCTAAGTAATTGTCCTGGTCCTGTATCACCAGCAATCAATGGCAGCCTGTTTTTCACGCTGGAGTAATACCTCCGACTTCCCGCTGCTGGGGTCCAGGGCTGCAGCGACAGGGGTGGATTTGGATGAAAGAACAGCTGACATGTGTGCCATGTGAGTGTTGAAAAGAAGACTCACCTGAGATTGATTTCAAAGCAGCCTCCGAATCTCTGAACGTCTACGCTTTTGTGTGCAGAAAGCAGCGAGGCATTTCAGTACAACATAAGCTTTCACACAACTCAAAGCCGGTATTGTCAGAGGACCCGAAGGCACATTACCTGCTGCATTCTTTCAACTTTTAGTTCAGACCTGGCTTCAGTTCGGCTCAGCGTTGAGGCCCTGCTGAAAATATGATCATAGTTGAAAACTTTTGGTCAGTTTATTTATGCACTTTTTCATAATTCACTGCCTTTGCAAAAAGGTAATCTATATTTTCCTTTGCATAAGCTATTAGAATGGTGTGCCTGTATTCTTCTGTGCAGATTTAATTCTTTGGTTGAAGTAATCCTCTTACAAGCGGATGATTATCCAGCAGGGATTTTTCCACCTTGGAGTTTCACAAACCTCACAGAATATATTTAGTTAGTTACAGACTCTCCAAGATTTCTCTGTCTCACTGCCAAGCTGACAATAGACAGAAGAGATGTCAGCGTCATTTGTTACCTTAATTATAACATGACAGCTACAGCCTGAAGTGGGGGATCAAACACGGATCCTTTCCACGTTCATCTTTTATTATTCAGCTCAGCCTGCTGTGGCTTCATCTCTCTTATTCTTCTGTCCCCTTGTTTTCCTTCCCCATCCCCTGGCTAACATCTAGCTATTTTTGCTGGACGGCTTTTGTTTGGTTGCCCAGCTGTTCAGAGGATCCACACTGTTTATATGTTACCATATACTTGAACGATTCAGCTTTATCTGCTTTCCTGCCTTTTTATCCATTTATCAGATTGACTGCATGAAGATAAGACTATGCATCCTCAGATCGGTATTCGGCAGGGTGTGGTGCGGGAATCTGCTGTGGAGACGCCACTTTGCGCTGGAATGAAAACAGCTGTCTTCTTAAATTCATAGAAGCAAGATAATACTGCTCCCGTGGATAAATTTAATGGGTTTCTCAGCTTTTCTCTGACTCTTAAAGGCTTACTGAAACAGCACGTTGCAGACAGCAACACCAACAAAATATTTGTAAAAGAACATTTTGTAAGAAGGAAATCAAATGTTCCCTTGCCAGTACTATAAAGGAGCTATGTTTTATACAGGGGAATGTTATCTTATTCTTACCTTTAACTGTATTTGAATCAATCAAAAATATGACAATTCAAAGAGGTATCCATCTGAGAGAATCTCTGCCATTTTTAAATGCAACCTTGGAGAGTCACTTTATAAGCTGGGTGTGCAAAAAGAGAGCTTAACCCATGGCAACTCATAATGCCACCAGGGCAAAATGCACACTTTCATTTCAGAGCAGTGAGAAAGATATCATCATCCCAGAATAAGGATGATGACCTGGTACGCCTCCGAAAGTCAAAGACACAACGAATAATAAGTGCTACTGGAAAAGAAGAGATCAAGAAAAATCCTGAAAACAGGAGCAACTGTGCTGTCTCTGAGGAAGAAGAACAAAATGGAAGCTGAAGGTAACCTATTTGGAGACTCTAATGAGTCGAGATTGAAGCTTCAGCATCACTTTGCCAGAAGATCTGAGCAGAGAGATTGTCAATGACTGTTTGTACCGGTTGTTCCAGGGGTGCAAATTGCAAACTCAGCTCATTACATGGCGTGCGCCATCACGCCTCTCTATCTGTAAATTAGGGTTGTTAAAGGTCCGTGCGCTGAGATATATATCAGTGTGCTGTTACATCTACTGAGCCACCTTTCTATGCAACATGGTCAAACCCTAATGGGCCAGCTGTAGCTCAACTAGCAGGTGATGGGCCATTGATTAGAGGATGATTTGTGGTGCAGTGGCTGGCCGGAGTATGCTTTAGCAAAACACCGAAACCCAAATGTCTGAGGAAACGCTTTGAAAAACCATGTTGGTTTCTCTTTGAAGCTTCACTCAGGCAGAACAGTTCTTTTAGCTAAATGCTGATGTCAGTAAGTTAGGAGCTTAGCAGACTCACTGTGATACACCCACCAGGCATCACTGGCTTCTGATAGAGAAAGGGCTGATTTCAATGTAGTTTTAAAGGAAGAGTAAGAGGAACACCGTAATCACACTCAGTGGGGTCACATGGCACTGAAAGGATCGGATTATTGGCTAAATTACAATAAGACTGAGTAGTCTTCTTGTAGACACCTTAATCTGACAAGAAATTGGATCGGATTGGATTAAGACCCCGAGATAACTCGGTTGAAAGTCACTCTAAACCTGTTTGTAGGATGGTGAAGCACGTGGTGAATTAGACTTTGCGTTCTGCGCATGCTCCAGATTTTTTTCCCGGGGTCGTGAACCGGAAGTCGGAAGAGACGATATTACTGTTGTTGTCGCTGCCGGAAAGAAACAAACAACGCGATGGAGAATGCTCTGTTGTGCATCGCGTTTGTGCAACAAGCAGCTCATCACTGACCAAATGTAGAGGGACGTAGCTTCATCTTGCTCTTCGTTCGCCATCTTTCTCCAATGCCTGAGTTTGTTGTTGTTGTTGGTGGTGAAGAGGTCAACAGGAAGTGGCTCTTTTAGCAATAGTTGGAATGGGTACAGCGCCACCTATCATACCGGAGTATGACACGCTTTGTGCCTCTGATCCGATTCATTCACCGCCATATATCCAAGGAGAATTACCCTTGCTCAACTCATTCTTATTGTAATTTAGCCAATAATCCGATCCTTTCAGTGCCATCTAACCCCTTATTATTATCTTTGGTGACTTTAAAAGAAGCACTTCCAGGTTTCTTTTGGCCCCTACAGCTAACAAACCAACAGAATTGCACACGACCTGTGCGTGACAATCAGTAAAAAAAAGGGATTAAATTTGGGGATCTGATAACACAACCGCAGCAAAAATAAATACAGTAAGTGTTGCACAAACAGCTCACAAATAGCCTTCTGTTCTCCCACTGGCAGGTCACTCTGATCCCAAAGCTCATCTATCTAACACGCATGTGGTTCGGCAAATTGTAGACTTTAGTGTGAAGAAAAAAAGACACGGTTATTTCCTGCTGAAGCTCTTATTGCAGCTTCCCAGAGCTGAAAGACAGAGCACGATTAAAGCTAATAAAGAAGATTATTTTCCCACTCTTCATACGGTAAACGTGGCAGCTTTGGTGAGCTGAATAACCTTAAAGCACAATTTTAAAAAAAAATGCTGCTTTGTCTCTATCTGTTTGTATATCACACTGACTTACTGACATACTGAAAGAATAACGAACGACAGTTGTTACAGAAGAGTACCAAAGGGATTACAAATAGTTGCCATGCAATATTTGTTGTGCAACTGATGCAATTGGGTTCTTATTCGCAGAAAAGAATGGGAAAATATTCCCATTGCACAACTTGGGGAAGTACAATATCCTCTGCGTATAGCCTGTGGTGATGTCAGCAGGATGGATAACAGCACAGATTGAGGATGCAAGCTCCATTCAATCACTTCTTATGCTTTACAGATATTACAAAATCAACATGGCAACACAATTTTACCCCAGAAAAGTCCCGGTTGTGCCTCCTCCAAATTAAACATCGGTCTGGCCTTGTTAGTCAGCTTGAATTGCAAATGTCTTATTTACATTTTGTCATTTAGACCCTAAAATTAGCATTTTTTTCTTATTCATGCCAGTGACTTTCTCAGATTTTCTTCAAAAAGGAATTCCATTCAGTTCCCCCGGGAAAACATCCATTAATAAAATGAGAAAATAGGCTGGGGTGAAACTCTGATGTTATGAATCAGTAATGTGTGGTCAGAATGACTGGTTACAGAAGGAATATTCACTTTTTAGGGGGAGAAGTTGTAAAATATTCAAACCTCGAAATGGCGAAGGAAGTAGCAGAAATACATCATAACCAGTTTATATTGTAATCAATGCTAATCACGTAAAATCCTTTTTTTTTCCACCCACAGAGTTGAAGAATTCTGCCTTAACAGTTATCCGAAAGGCGTGCACGTGAATCAGGTACAGCATCAAGCTGGTCCGTCACCGTTTCCCACACCTCAGCTTTCTGGACCCTAATTGGAGTCCACCTTACTGCACATGCTCAAACTGTTGGTGGTGCTGCCCTGTGATTAGGAGTTGCTTAAACTTAGCACACATGAAGTTATTCTCAGCAAAAAAAAAAAAAAAAGAAAAAAGAAATCTGACTGCTCCGACCAACATCCAGAATGTGATTTCTGGGGTTAAAAGAATAATAAATACTTGCAGGTTTGGTCTTTGCAGACAGTTTACTGTTTAACAGCAGCAGTCGGTGCTGGCAGTGGGATGGACTTCACTGTTTTGTCAAAGTCAAGACACAAAAATACCCCTTGCGTTGAGACTGTGTTGTCAAAATAAAAGATCTGCCTGCTGTGACGGACCAAACCTCCAATAATAATGCTGTTAATATGAATTGCGCCCAAGTGCTGCTGTGGCCTTAACACCTGAGTCTGTTTACTGCACAATGGTCTTTATTGCTCTTTATTGAAAGTTTCATTTTAATACTCATACTTCTTTGGCATTTCTTCCTTCTTGGTGCTTAAATTAAACTCTCACACCATACAAACCATTCTAGTTGTTTTTATCACAGCCCCCCCTGAGGCCTAAAGGTATGGAGTGAATATTTATGTTCATGAAAAGATAAACAAGTCCAAATGAACAAAGTTCAACGCTGCGTTACTTTCTGCATGTTTGAGAACGTAGTTTTGTTTTGAAGGCTTTGGTCGGATGCAGCATCCCGCATCCCCATCCCTTGACTCTGCTGTTATGGTAACCAGAGTGGGCGGGGCCAGCTGCTGCTATTCGACTCCCGGTTTGATGTGGTGATGTACTCCCTCGGTGACCAGCTTATAGCAGTCGGTCCTAAGAGCCGCGCTTAGACACAACTTTTAATTTTCGATCTGTTGATCTATCCTATGAACAAACCAGACTCACTCCCCCCCCACGGCTTCAGTCTCATTTTGCCCATAAAACTAGGCCGGGCTCGACCTATCGCACTGTATCTCCACCACCTTTGGTGGAGGTGTTTGAAAGCATATAAAAGGACAAGCAAGCCACACTTTTACCGGACTCTTTTGCGAACAGAAGATGCGGCGAGAGGGATGAAGTGAGTGATACTGATCTGTGCAACTACCAGATAGCGCAGCGAGGAGCCCTGCGCGCGGGCACAGGCGGCTCTGTCACCGGGCTGAGGGGCAGGTTTCTGGGGAGCACAAAGAGCTTTTTAAAGCGGAGCCTTTAAGTTTCAGCCATGAATTCAGTGTGCTGACAGAAGGACTGAGCTGGGAGAGGAGTCTGTTTTCTCACTCTGTTTTCTGCCAAGACTTCCACATCACAAAGTTGGACAACTTTCCCGTGTGTGGCTTCTGATCGCCTCATTTGGCCAATGTGTATTTTTTTTGCCTGATACGGTGTTTTGACCACATTGTGACGCTTTTCTGAAACGGAGTCTTCTTTAAATGCGGACTGGTTTGCGATCAGTGAGCGCACAGCCAAGCTGCCGGTGCCACTTGGCTTTTAATCTGAATCTGTTCCATTTTGGCCACGTAGTAACAGCATTATGGAGGTGATATACAGAAGCCTTCTCCTGCTGGGGTGCATCTTCCTGGACTGGAGTCGTCTGGCTGCTACAGAAGAAGGTGAGTCTGTGTTTTCCTTTGCTTTTTTATCTCCTCAGATGCTGCCTAGACTTGGGATTTTGTGGTTTGAGCGAAATGTCCAAGGAAGTGCATCGAAACCTCAGTACGCTGTAAAGCAGTAGAGACACCACGAATCTTTTGGATCTGACCATAACCTCACACAGTAGAAGAATTTGTATATTTTAGAAAAAAACATTTTGTCAGCACCGAGGCCACTTCTAAGACCACCAGAAAAAGAAAAGAAAGCTCCAGCTGCTGCTTCCTGTGGGACCATAAACCACATCACCCTAAAATCAATACTAACACATTCAGGGGCTAATATAGGCCTGGTCGGATATTAGTGGGTTAATGCAGAGAGCTGTGGCAGGCCTTTTCATCTTAACTTTCCCATTAAGCGTCAAACACTTTGTATCAGATGCATAATCTAGTTTATGATTTGTATTAATTTTGGAAGCAGCCTTGACATTAACAGGAAAATTGCCTTGGATCAGCTCTGTGAACCATGAAGGGAGAAATAAGACGGTCTGAAATGATCTGTCATGATGTTGGAGAAAATAATGGTTTCAAATGGTCTGGTTTTACAAGCGGGCACAGCTTAACATCATCAGCAACAACGGGGGCAGTATCTGGATGATTTGCTTAATGCCAGGGTGGAAGAGTGAGTGTCAGTGAGCCACACTGATAAACCACAAGCCCGGGTGTTTATTTCTTTCTACAACAGAGTGACATTAAGTGTCAGGGCTGCGGAGGGAACTGAACAACTGATTTGAGTCACTTGAAAATGCTGCTGACGCATTGATCTGGCAGAAACCTTTGATAGAAAATGGTCTTTGGAAATGACGGGCCTGCTTTTGCCGAGGATCAGAGACCAACAACGGTAGGAGCTGTTGAACTGCAGGGGTTTTAAAAGTTTCTTCTGTGTGAGCCGCTTGCTGTTGTTCACTCTGTTCACTGTTGTGCTGTTTGTATCTTTGGTTAAAGCGGCGTTGCTGCCTTTCAGTGTGCCATTATTCCTCTCTAATTAATGAATTTAATATGACCAGTGACTTCCCAACTGCCCCGTGAGGACGGCGTTTTGTTGCCAAAAAAAAAAAAAAGACATTTTCCATTGAAACAATGAGCCCCTTCAACAATGAAACTTTTCCCAAAGTGTGGTTATTCCACTCAAAAGTTGCTGTAAACAGGAACGCCGTGAACATGCATGACTTCACATCTTCTGTGGCAGGAACACAAATCTGTCAGCTGCGTCTGGTTCGAGGCTTCAAACCTTTCCTCTTCCAGAGAATTACATTTCAGCTCCTGTTGTTCACTGTGTAAACACATGTGACATCACCGAGGGTTTTTTATTAAGGGTGCCTTTAAAATGCTCAGTTTGTGCAAACACACTCATCAAAAAAGCCGTGTTATATAACCGCAGCTGCTGAGAGTCGGAATTCTTGCGGGGAAGACTTTGTTGACTTTGTAGTTGCAGAAAGGTGCCTCGGATTTTCCCAGACCCTTAAATATTCTCGGAGCAGGGAGTCGGGCCATCGGAGGAGCTGTTCTTCTTCTTCTTCTCCAGCTGCTGCAGGTATCCCAGCTGAAACGTTTTCTTCTTCTCTGGTCTGCGTGTGAGAGGTTGTGTCTCACAGGGTGGCGGAGGTAGAGTTTCTGAACCCTCGGAGAATCCTGAATAGTCTCGGTCGACTTTCCCTTTACTGCTACAAGATGGTGGTTCCAAACAGGTGCAGCACTGACGTGACGTGGAAGGCAGGCATGCAGATGGGGGCTGAGGGGTCGTAGCGCCTTGTCGATTGACTCCAGAACATCTGCGTCTTGCCAAGTGTGAACAAGATGTCTGGTTTTCTTGTCTTGGGTAGCAGCCCACTCCTCTCCCCTGCCAGCACACTCTCCATCATTCTCCCTCTTGTTCTCCACCTAGTAGGGAATTCAGTCGTGAACTGATGGGAGGGCAGATGAAGCTCTCATCTGCCAAATCTCTCCTCCTTTTCCAACTAAAGGATAAATGACTCACTTACACACCACCACCACTTGCTTGCTCGGTGGACGGATCTGGCTTCCTTCTGTCTCTGTGAAGATTAAAACACAAACCTCTCGATCAGATAATTACCTTGGCTGGAAATTAATAAGGCGCTTGGGGTGAAAAACGGTAACATGGACGTGTGCCCATTTCGTATCATCTCACACGTATGAAAACAGCATTTCTCTGCCTCGCCTTGAATATGAAAAATGTATAACGCACAGAAGAGTATAACCAACACACTAAACTGAAAAGGAACAGTCTCCTTAAGCATTATTAATAATTCCCACTAATTTAGACCTGCTACAATTTTAAAATGCATTTAACTTGGTAAATGTAAGCTATAATTATCCCTCATCCTCCCACACTCAGACTCAACCTGTAAAGTCCCCATTTTGTGTTTCCTTCAGCACCTCTTTATTCCTTGCACATACAGTTTCTCCCTCTTACCAACAGCGAGATGCAGCCGGTGACAGAAGCACTGCAGTCTTTTCCACCTGTTCAGGTCCACAGCTTTAACGATATCAGCACTGTCGTCAGAAGTGATCTGAGCCATCTAATGCGCACTGCTTGAAGGCATTTCCGTGGGCAAGTTTAAACCGATTGTCGTTGTGTTCATTTGAGGTGTAACAGGTTTACAGAAAGCCATTCCTTCTTGTGGAAGTTACACTTATGGAGCACCACACTAGGGAACTCCACAGTGTGGTGCCAATAAACTGTAATTAAGTCATTAAAGAACTCTTTTATCTGCAAATGAATACAATTTGGTGAAATTATTGCATTTTTTGGGGGGTTTCCTGAATATAATTTGAAGATGATTACAGTTTTTTTATGATTTCCCCACACAAATCTGATGTTTTTGTTTGCCATAACTTATTTTTCCCACCTTTCTGATTCCGTTTAAAGAAGATTTTTAACGTCTTAGTCTCAAATTTAGATCATCCATGGTAGAGAAAAGCCACTGCTTTATTTACCCACGAGAAAAGGTATTTGTTAAAGCATCCGTCTCTTAGAGGAATTAATCAATATTTTTATAATGAGACGATGATTCATTTGAAGTTGTACTGCCACAGAGTTTCTTGAACCAGTCAGTAGTATGCTGTGTTTTCACATGACCTTTTTGTTTTGGCTTATTAAAAAAAAAAAAAAAAAAAAAGAAGAAGAAAAATGCCATGTCGACAGCCAAAGATAAGCAATTAGGTTCAAGTTGAGTTGAGCTGTTTTAAGCAGTCAAAATGAGGCTGGTTGCTCAACTCAGTGATGAAAAAAAAGAAGCACAAAAGTTTATATTTGTGTATATAGTTTCATTGTAAATCCACCTTTCTTTCTCTGCTTCATGGTATGTTTCTGCAGCTGTTCTGCCTTTCTTTCTACAAGTCATCTTTTGGCTTTGAGAGCAACAAGAGCATGCAGCTGCCAGTATGATTTGTTTAGCCAAGCCCTGTCATGTTGTTGGGATGAAAAAGATCCACGGCACTTTTTAGATTTTGGTGAAGGAAAGAGGAGCGAAGTGTCATCATGTTCCTCCCACTCTTTACACAGCTGTGGTGGTTTGTTCCATGTTGGTCTTTGCCAAGCCATAGCAGCCACCTTCACAAAAGAGGTGACATTAACACCTTGTGTTGGGCTCCTGTTGTGCTTTCTGAACATTGAGCTCTCACAGCTCAAAGGTGAGGGGGGGGCAAAAGAGACCATAATAGTCACAGTGCACATTATAAAGAGAGTCACGGGATGTTATAACACAAGGTGAATCATTTTATAACCCTCCTTTTTTTTTTTTTTTTAAGTATTTTTTTTGGCTTTTTATGCCTTTAGTGATAGGACAGTTGGAGAAAGACAGGAAGCAGGGGGCAGAGAGAGGGGAAAGACACACAGCACAGGGCTGCTCAGTGCGGGAGTTGAACTGGGGCCAGCTGCAGCGAGGACTGTAGCCTCTGTACATGGGGCGGCTGCTTAACCCGCTACGCCACCAACCGCCCCCATAACCCTCCTTGACTTGTTCTAAGTTAGATCTCGTCATCCAATTAGGGCACAGAGGCGATGGCAAATGATCAAACTTGTTCTAATAAGTTTAATTGAAATGGTCACTGGGCTGAACAGCTCCGTGTTGTGGCTGGTCGACTGGACCATTTTAAAGGTGCTTTAATTAATGTTTCCTTGGTTTATAGGGTGATTTTTAGCTGCTACCTTGCAGTAGGTACCCTCCCATCTTAAGGGGAACCAGTCAGTGGGATTACATGGCACTGAAAGGATCGGATTATTGGCTAATTTACAATAAGATTGAGTTATTAAGTTCATGTAGACACCTTAATCTGACTAAGAATTGGATCGGATTGGATTAAGACCCCAAGATAACTCGGTTGAAAGTCGCACTAAACCTGCTTGTAGACGGTGAAGCACGTGGTGAATTAGACTTTGCGTTCTGCTCATGCTCGAGATTTTTTCCCGGGGCAGTGAACCGGAAGTCAAAGGAGACGATATTACTGTTGTTGTCGCCGTCAGAAAGAAACAAACAACGCGATGGAGAATGCTCCGTTGTGCGCCGTGTTTGTGCAACAAGCAGCTCATCACAGACCAAATGTAGAGGGACGTAGCTTCATCTTGCTCTGCGTTCTCCATCTTTCTCCAATGCCTGAGTTTGTTGTTGTTGTTGGTGAAGAGGTCAACAGGAAGTGGCTCTATTAGCAATAGTTGGAATGGGTACAGCACCACCTATCATACAACATGCTTTGTGCCTATGATTCCATTCATTCACCGAGGTATATCCAAGGATAATTACCCTTGCTCAACTCATTCTTATTGTAATTTAGCCAATAATCCGATCCTTTCAGTGCCTTGTAACCCCACTGAGTGATGCAAGCATACTAAACCAAGCCCTTAAACGTCAGTAAAATGTTGCCCGTTCAGCGCTCCTATCTGCAGTGTAGTTATAACCAGAGAATATATAACCATCTATGGTCTTTTTATTGGTTCCAAAAGCTTCAGTTTGAACAGAGAACCAAAGGTTCTGGTTGTCCAGGAATGTTGGGATGTGATAAAAGTGCTAGAACAGCGTTCGGGCTAACCCGAGGAACAAGTTATCGCTGACAGACATCAGCTGGAGCATGTCAGCAGGATCAAACATCTGTCAGTGACACCTTACACAAACTGTTCACGACACATGTTTATCTTATCATCACTGCTTTTAATGGGGTTTACTCTTTAAAACCATTCAAAAGGCAGAGCGTGTGCACATTCTTCACAACATCTGTCCCTTATTCATGCTGTCACCTCCTGACAGCATCTTGATGCATAGCATAATGTTGCTCAGTCTAAGCTAAACCTCACTAAGTGGCTCCGACGCAGAAAGGATGCTTTTATCTCAGGGGGCCTTACTTGAGCCTTTTTTTTTACAGATGTATGCCCTTTTCTTTTGCTACTCTTTCCACGTCCTCTGTCTCCTTGATGTTTGACTGGTGCTATGCTGTTTTCTCTTGCTAACCATCTCCCCTGCCATGGAAATGTGGATAGTTTCCCAGAAATCCTTTTAAATGGAACCGATTTTTATAAGAAAGGGATTTGCATTTAAAACACCCTCCCCCCCTCCTCTCTGAAAGCCTGTAGCCCATCATCCTCAGTACCTCAATCCGATGATTAGCTTCCTCAAGAGTTAAACAGGCATCTGAGTGCCACAAGTGCTCTCAGTCCGTGTCTCTCTTTCTTCGTCTCTCCCTCTCAGAGGAGGATGTATGTGGCAGCTGGGAGTTGCAGGTGGATGATAGTTCAGCTCGGTGAGAGGCTACAAGCCCCAGCCCATACGTCCATGTCAGGCATTCACTTTGGAGAGCCAGTCTGTCCTCCACCCACACGCTTCTCGCTGAGAGTGGGACACAATGGGGACAGGCTGCAGTGGTGGGGGAATGAGGCCACAGCCTATCAGCCATAAGCACCAAGGAGAATGGCACTTTTACAAGGATGGGGGCTCTCTTTGAAGTGAGTCAAGGAGAGACCGGTAGGAGTTGACGGAACCAAAAAAGCAAGTGTGGAGAGAGTGCCAGAAAATCGCACGAATGTGCGTTTCCTATTTGCATTGGCTAATAATGCGCACCTGGGGCCAGATGCACGCGATATATGCAATGGGTTGAATATGTGATGATGACAAAGGGATTAAAAAATCCCATTAATTAGACGACAACAACAGAGATGGAGCTATTTATCTCAGGTCCATCTCTCCAGTTAATCTTGCACACTAATCACAGCTGTTTTTTGAGGAACACTCACCATTGTGTTGGAAGAAGATCCTTTGTGAGACTTTTCTACAAGCTATTATTGTGCCGTGCCTCGCGATTATCTTCTTTTTTGTTTGTTTTTTTGTTGCTACATCACAAAAATGGAGGAAAATCTTGTGTTATGAGTTTGGTGAGGTGTTGAGTCTGAGTGTGCAAGCATTGATGAAGAAAAGCAACACTGATGTAAACCTTTCTTAGCTTGAAGCCTTGACTATCGGTAGACTTGAGTCTGGGATATTTTCCTCCCTGCGTCACAGGCTGACCTACATCTTGTGTTTGATATGCCCTTTTTAAGTTAAAATGCAATTCGCTCGGTACAACCCAGAGAACTCTTGCATATTTGCTCGTACCTCGGTGTGAGCAGACACCTGCCAAGGCGTGCTTTAAATACAGCTCTCAACCAAGTGGGCTCTGCTATAAACTGCATGACAGAGACATTTCTGTGTGCCTGTGCCCTCCTACAGCTCTCACAGCTTAGAGCTTTAAGGGGGAGTTGGGCTCCAAAATGGAGCGGGTCAGTTCAGTTAAAGAACCATCAGATGTGGTTTTTTTGGCCACTTTGTGTTTAGTTTTTCTGAGTTCTGCACAGAAAATGGTTTTCCTCCCCTTAGATCTTAACATAACCGATGCAAATGGTTTCTATCTGAAGTCATCCTCGTCCAATCAATGAAGAAGTATTCGTGTGATTTGTTAGCAATCTGCCCTTTATTCTAAGATTAGACCAACAACGTGGTGTAGACATTCAGTGTGTAAACTACTGAACCCGTCCTCCTCCTGAAAAGAAAATATGGTGGCGAAATTATGCCCTTTTGTTGTCTAGCAGGCGGCCTCACACCCAACAGTGAGTTTATCTTTATTCTAGATATATCGGCCACCGCCACACAGACAGCCAATTGCAGGCTTGAAGCGGCAACGCGTGGACTGATGAGGAGAATTAGCTCTGAGTGTGTCTGTTGTTGGTTGAATACAAAACAGTGTGAAGTCTCAGAATGAAAGAGAAAAGTCAGCTCACTTGTATCTTTACTTAGATGTGTCAATCCTTAGATGGTTTATTTAGCTGAAGTCTGAACTGACTTCAAGCTGTCCTCCTCCCACCGCAGATTAGTCACTGCAGCTCTGTGTGTGTGTGTGTGTGTGTGTGTGTGTGTGTGTGTGCGTTTCACTAACCAGCCCCCACCAAAGCGAAATGCAGATTCCGCTTTAGTAAAAGCTTTGATAAGAACTCTGTTTTAAGCACGGCAGCAGACATTTATGGGGCTCATGGAGGGTTTGATAGATGCATCACAGAAGTTTTTTTTTCCATCAACCATCTGGAATGTATTAATTTGCAAAAAGTTCTGATTTCTTTGCCCTTCTTGTTTACTTATTTGGCTGATGCAGCTCTGCAAAGTCTCATTATTCAAACTCATTCATTGAAATGGATCCCACTCTCTTTTGTAGCTGTAATTAAAATACTGATAATTAATCTATAGTTAAGTAACTGGCCAACTATCCGCTGCAATTATTGGAAAACACAGCCAACGTGGACGGGGGGGGATGGGGGGGGGTTAGGATGATCATGCAGGGTTTAAACACTGTGGAACTCCAAACTGTTCACCCTGCAGGGGTGCCAGTCTGTGACTGACCCACACCACAAGACAAGAGGATAAATATCCTCCTTCAAAGACTGAGAAAGTGTTTGGAAACAAGCACAGAACCTACTCTTTCCCTTATTGCTTTCATCAGCTGTCTGCCTTCAAGCCTTCTGTAAAGAGGATAACTTAATTTGAGGCTTTCGGGTTTATAGAGTAGCTTAATGATCTGTTATTGTCCCAGGAATAGATCAGTTAATTGTCCTCATATGATCTGAATTTGGTTTATGAGGATTCCGGTGCTGTGGTGAAGCTAAAACGCTGATGTTATGACAGCTCTCCGTCTTAATTATCAGAGTGATGTCCTTCCAAGATGATAAATGATCTTTTGAGTTCTCTGTTTTATAACAGCATGTGACATTCAGTCTGCTTTTACTGATCCTCACCAGAGGATAAGCCAAAGAGTGTTTTTGTTGAGTTTTCTGTTCAGCTCTGTAGTTGTATAGATTGTAGCCTCTGATATTATCCAGGTAAGCAGATTGTCACAGGATGCAGGTATGTAGTGACAGAATGAAAGATGTTTTTGCCTATTCTATAAGATTAGGTATAGAATTAAAGAGTCTTTCTTGAAGTCATTGTGGCTCCAGCAATATCACAGTTGATTTTAATGATAAATGATATGCTTTGCTACCCCCAGAAGCCCGTTGTTGTAGCAACAGGAAGGATTCAGATTGGACGACTGAACTAGCTACACAAATAGAGTCAAATCTCAAACATATGTGGATGCATTTTGCTTTATTTGTATATTTGTTCATTTGAAATTTGACACACTTAATTTATTTTGAAAAAAACAACATATGGTTTGCAATCATTCTCACCACAGATGGGAAATTTAAATTAGCAGTGGTGCACTGGTGCAGGACACGGATTCAGAATTCCAGGAAACTGTGAAAAACACAGTTACGTGACACTAAAAAGCTTCCTTAACACTGTTATGGTCGTCAGAAGGAAGGAGGACAGCCATAAATTTATAAGTGACATGATAGAAAAATAAACAGGAAAGAATCTTCTCTGTGAAAACATCTGCATGCAAGGGACAAGACTTCTTGTTACTTTGGCTTTCTGGTTTTGTGTTTGTACTCTGCTTTCAGTTTATTTGCATTGCACAATCACAGAGGCAGGTTTTTGGCTGGATGGACATAAGCAGCTGTGGGGAAAGCATTCGAAAAACATTCTTGTAATCTATTAAAGTGATCTTGAGCAGTAGTTCTCCAGGCGTGGATATTGGCTGCTTGTTCACATTCTTTTGTTTGCAGTCCGGTCCTACCTTTTTCAGAGGAATGTGTTTTTTTTTTTGTTTGTTAACCCACTTAAGACTAAGATATGAATCGTTTAAGCTTAAAAAAGTCACCTAATTGAAGGAATGAACCAGTGTTGCGTCTACTCATAACAGAGAACTTTGCAAAGGGTCCATTTTAAATGGTATTTTGGTATTTTTGGTATCTGTAGCCTGTCACTTGTGACTAAGGATGTCGTGATCCGATCGGCCCTGATTTCCGATCACGTGGTTTCAGACTTGATCGAAATCGGACGTTACATCCCGATCAGGGATTAGATATATAGCCTAAATATATATGTATATTTATTCTCATTATTTTTTTTTTATCAGAAGTATAATATTTCCAAACAAATGGGAAAAAAGTAACAGCTTAGTATTTACTGTTATGTGGTGGTACAGAGTCAGACCGTCTCAACCATAGACATAATATACGTAGACGCCTCATTGACTGACCTATTGGAGCTGACGTATCAGCGCAGCCGCCATCTTGGATGGGTTTCCAATGCCTCCACATTGGATTTCGACTGAGGAAGGTGTTAATCCCCAACTACAATAATCATAACTCCCCGAATTTTTATGTCTATGGTCTCAACTCCACACAGAAACAACGCATGCTGCATGACGTGACTTTGCTGCCGTAAAGCGAAGCAGAACACGGTTTATAAGTGTTAAATGATAAAATAAGTGAAGAGAATAAAAAAATCAGGGACATCATGGATTTGTTTCTTCGCCGTTCTTCATTTTTTTAATGTACTGTAGAAGTATCGGATCGGGACTCGGTATCGGCAGATACTCAAAATCAAATGACTCAAAAAAACCTGATCGGGACATCCCTACTTGTGACCATTTATTTAGTCCATGCACAAAACAACCAAAAATACATTTTGACAGATATAAAATTGTATTTTTACACCAACAAGAGGATTCACCAATAGCTGTTAGCCAAAAACTTCTAACTTCTAAAACTATCTACAGCAGAAGAACAGGATCTGAAAGTGGTTGCCAAAAATCCAGCAAAGACCCGACACAGGAGCTGAGAGATGCATCTGGACCTTCAGCTGATCCATCTGCTGTTGGCCCAAGCCTCATCAGAAATGGGCTCCATGGAAGGGTGACTGTCAAGAAGCCGTTCTTAAGGAAGGGAAACAGGGAGAAAAGGCTGAGCTGTGCCAAATGACACGAGAAGTGGCCTGAAAATCAGTGGCAGCAGGTCTGATGGGGTTCAAACTGTCGTCTGTATGCAGAAAGAGACATCAGTGAGTGTCTACAGATGGTGGAGGCTCCGTCACGGTTTGGGGCTGCATGTCACTCAGCGGTGTCGGCGATCTTGTGAAAGTTGATGGAATTCTGAAAACAAAGATAAAGTGCTGTCAGAAATCGATCCACCACGCACCTCTGTCTGACTGGCAACAGCTTCATTACTCGGCGTGACAGTAGCTGGGTTTTATTACTGTTTTTCATTTGCATTTAGAAGATGTGAACAAGAAATGCTGCTTCCTAACTGCGTTTGTTCTTCTATCACGGTTGATTTGAGCTGCTCGGTGATTAGCTCTCAGCAGCTTCCTCCAGCGTCTCAGATCAGCCAACGCTTCTCATTCTTCCGCAATTTTTGAAACCTTATTTCATTTGCTTTGCACATTATTTCAATTATTCATATTTGACTGGTTGGTCATTTTTTCTGCGGTGTGACAAAGTTCATATTTATATGCTGCAAAAAAAACAACATTTCTGTCAATTCCAACACAAGAGAAAAACAAACCAAAGTGATTATGGAAAAATAATTGGCTGGTAACTGTTGAATTGAAATGATATACTTCTTTGTTGTGGAATTTCATTCTGAAATTAGATTCTGGCTTACCGTGGAAAATACTAATCTGATGGTCTGCCTGTGTTTCACACCACTGGTTTGTTTAATATTTAACGTGGCTGTCTGAAGTTAAGCCTGCTCCGACAGTGCAGTGTTCCTTATTTGTGAACAATGCAGCAGTTTTAAGAGGAATATATCTTTTTTCTTTGGTTAAAGTGTCTTTTTTTCTTCTTATTCCTTGTATTTCCTCTCTGTGTCCTGCAACAGTGTTCTCAAGAGGCCTCTCGGTTTTTTCAGAGTTGGGTTATTTTTGAAGAATGCTCAACAAAGTGGTGCACATAATTGGAAGTAGTGGGAGGTAAATTGTCTCAGATCAATATTCCAAAGGAGCTGAAATTCACTGTAAAGCAAGGCTGTCTAACCAGTCGTGATATCGCAGATGGAGGCAAGGCATTGGTGTTTTTAATTAATTCAATTTGATTAAATTGATAATCAGACAAATCAAGCCAGAAGGAAGAAATCGTTTCTTAAACCTTTTTATTTCCGCTTGTCTTTGCTGATATTCACAAACTCAACACTTTGCATATTTCTTTCTCTGTTCTACCAACAAGAGTCGGACATATCATCTCTCTGTGACGCCATGACGCAGACCCACATCGTGGGCCATGTGAGATCTGTTTCTCTGAGGCGAAATAGGTGTTGAGAGTCTCGTATTCAAGTGAGAGTCGACACCGCAGGTCAAAGCTCTTCACTCGTGGGCGGCGAGTTAAACAGGCAGGGAACCAAGTTGATGCCTCACCACCTCTTAACCTTTGCCTCTCATCTTTTATGAGGGTCAAAACTTTTTGTATCTCTGTGATGGAAGCAGACGTTCCCTTTGAACTTGTGTGGCTTGAATAATGCAACTGCAGTGAAGGGGATTGGAATGTACCTTGAATGGTTTTATGATCCAAATAGCTTTTCTTTTAATAGAAAAACATGCACACATTTAACAATCTGGAAGAATTGAGCATATGTTCAGCAGAAAATTGACCGTTTTTGCACTAAAAAGCGTGGTCATCGGATCTTTCATGCAGGCTCTCTCCTGTGTGGTTGACTGGGGAAAACATCTTCACCTGGAAATGATTACCATAATGATTCTGCTTAGCGAATCTCTGATGACCGTGTAATTTTAAGCCTTAACATTAAGAGGTCAGATATTGCAAACCTGGTCTTAATCCTCAGCGCTTTGAGTCTGTTTAATTCACAGCACCGTTGATCCTCTCTGGTAGCTCTCTTTGGTTTTTGTCCAGTGTGAAGCTTCCTCCCTAACTAGGTCACATCCTGTCCTGGGAAAGACATCGACCACAACACATTCTGATATGCGCCCCTGTAGGGAACATGGATAAAAGTGTCAAACATTAACACCCTTTTCTCTATCTCACCCTCATTCCTTTCATCTAACTTCTCTGAGGCACACACTTACAGTAGCTGAGCTCTTCCACACATGCACAGGAGGCTTTTGTCATACAGTAGACGGGGAGGGAAACTGTGTCCTGCTCAACTACTGCGCATATGAAAGATGTGTGTGTTGGCAGCTGGCCCCCCACCAGACCAGGAGACAGGAAGGGGGACAGGAACTACGGGAAGCTGATGTCTAATCTCCCCAGACACAACTCTGTCAAAGACACACAAACATTATTTACACGCACACAATCAGTGCTTCGTTTCCCTAACATCTGAGGCCATGCATGCACACTAATGAACACTGACTGCAGAAGACGGCACAGCCAACACGTGAAGGAACATTTGTAGTCTAAATCTGTAATATGGATAATAACACCACCCAAAATGGGCCTTTTTACAAAATGGATCTGGAATCTTATTGTCACGTGAGATGTTTATGTTTATTATAGAGGACAATCCCCGCTTCCTCCTGAGATTAAGGTACTTTACAGCCACCACTGCAGTATTCTTATCTACACCTGGATTTGGTTTGTTTGAACTCCATGTCAGATGTTGGAACAGTTTCAGAAGCCCACTTCTAACGCCTTACACCTAGGTGTCTGAGTTGATAGTTATCTGTAACTTTATGAAACCTATGACTCTTCATCCGATCCATCTTTACACCCAAACACCAACAGAGAGAAGGCGACAGACAGTAATCAAAAATCAAATCAAATCAAATTTATTTGTATAGCACATTTCATGTACAAAACAGTTCAAAGTGCTTCACATAAAATAAAAGCATTGCAGCAGGGAGAGGAAGAAGCATTAAAAATACATAAAAGAATATAAAGTGAAACAAACAAAATAATTTAAATGAATTTAAAAACAAGTAACAGTCCAGATAAATTAAAAGATTTCGTGCAGATTTCATGCATAGACACATGAGAAAATATGTTAACAGAGAGACACTCAGTGGGTCTACATGATGAGATCAATTGGATAATAGCTATAGTTGGACTATGCTCCTTATTTGAGCAAGGGTAATTATCCTTGGATATATGGCGGTGAATGAATCGGATCATTGGCACAAAGCGTGTCATACTCCGGTATGATAGGTGGTGCTGTACCCGTTTCAACTATTGCTAATAGAGCCACTTCCGGTTGACCCCTTCACCACCAATAAAAACAAACTCAGGCATTGGAGAAAGATGGAGAACGAAGAGCAAGATGAAGCTACGTCCCTCTACATTTGGTCTGTGATGAGCTGCTTGTTGCACAAACGCGACGCACAGCAGAGCATTCTCCATCGCGTTGTTTGTTTCTTTCTGACGGCGACAACAACAGTAACATCGTCTCCTTTGACTTCTGGTTCACGACCCCGGGAAAAAATTTGGGCATGCGCAGAAGGCAAAGTCTAATTCCCCACGTGCTTCACCATCTACAAGCAGGTTTAATTTGACTTTTGACCGAGTTATCTCTTAATCCGATCGCGAGTAATCCGATCCGATCCAATTTCTTGTCCGATTAAGGTGTCTACGTGAACTTAATAACTCAGTCTTATCGTAATTTAGCCCTTAATCCGATCATTTCAGCGCCATGTAACCCCACTGAGTGTCTTCTTCACACTCTTTCTCACTCTGAAGGTGGGCTTCTCACTCCACCTTCTGACGTGGATGATGAGATCTACATTAAGCAGAGTTGGTTTCTGATGTGGTTCAACGTTATTTCCAAAGAACTTGAGCAATTTACCACAATTCCTGGCAGAAAGGCAAATCTTGAATGATTGAGATGCCATTTTTTTTGGCTGATAAATCATAAAATGTTTAGGTAATCACAAAACGACATACATCTGCAGTGGTATCACATGATATTCTCAGTTATAGCTGGAGGACGGAAACCCGCCGCTGCTAGCAAACCTGCACGAGGAAAGCAGCTGAAGCCTGGGAATTTCACGAGGATGCAAATGTCTGAATCAGTTCGAAATTGACCAAAACCCCTTTGTAGTGCAAAGTGCAGGTGGCGTCCAGTTGAGCTGGTGCACGAACACAGCAGGTAATTTTCCAGAGGCTTCCCGCTGAGTGAGTGTGCAATACTGATAACGGGGCCTGTTTTGCATTCTTCTCTACTTCACTGTACATAGATTTTTGCTCCTTTTTTTTTACGGTATTGGAAAAACATCCAAATACAAGTAGCTTTTGTATGCAGACAAAAGCAGTAATCAATACTGATAAGTTGGTGTTCTGCACAGACAGCAGCAGTGAGAAAGCCACAGATATGATCCAAGCAGACACGATTGCTCAGCCTAGTAGTTCATTAAGTGTCTCCTATTGATTTGGGTCTTTTTTATCCTGAAATAATTAAGTTACATGTTGGAGAAATATGATACAAATAGACAGTACAGAATGTGCAGATGGCAGTAATGGCGCAGAGATGTATTTTGCAGCCTGGCTTGGTGTCAGCTGATCAGGTTGAGAGCAAGTAACCCTGCGAGTGCAGCTGTAATAGTGCTTTTTCTATATTTGTGAACCGTTAATCCCGAATCCTCTGACATCTCTTTCAATTTAGCATTTCTCTTTGTCATTATCCCCGTTCTTTCCCTCTGTTTCCATTTTCTCTAGGTGTTTGAGGGTAATTGGCACTCTGTTTCTTTAATTAAAACGAGGTCTAATTGTAGCTGAAGCAAGCCAAATGTTCATAGGCCTGTAATTTCCCTATCACACTCCAGAGCCACAGAGAAAGTAGGAAAGTGAGGAGGCAGAGGGCACGTCAGAAAGAAATTAACATTCAAGTCAAGAATAGTGAACGTTATTAAAAAGACGGAATCAACATGAAATGGATCCGGCTCTCGAATATGAGGTCAGTGGTTTAAAAAACCCGAAGACCCTGCAGTGCTTATCAGAACAGGGGTCAATTTTCACATTTCTAACTAACACCCTCCATTGTTGTCTTCCTTTTCTTTTAAGGAAGCTTCGTACCTTTTTCCTGTGTTTCTGCTGTCACGGTTTGATGATTGAAATGCAAAGTATACCCTCTAACTTTCTCTGCTTGAGAAAATTGGCCTGTGCCCATCTGTAGTAGTTTTTCATAACTGTAATTCCACGGCCCAGACGTAATCGCTCCGCCAGCCCCCCCGGTATCAGTTTAGACTTCTCGAGTGTCTACTAATGTTGACAGTTGTCCTGTAATTACTGTACAATCGTTTGTTTTGGGTGTTAAATACAGCCAGATGACGAATTCTCATTGTTCCAACGTTTTCTAGCGCTCGGGGCAGTTTTCCGGCGGTGGGTGGCCGCCACCGCTGAAAGAATGTAGGGGAAAAGCCGACTTCCTTTAACAGGACTTAAGACTCTTTCTGCTTCAGTGAAAGGCAAGGCTGTGCAAGCACATAATAGAGGCACAACCATCTCGTAGAAACAGTCACGCTCACGCATCCTGCCTCATAAAGCTTAATGATAGAGCCGTGATAAACAGTGATTACTGTACCTGGGGGGGGTGGGGGCGTTTCTCCTGCACACCTCAATCAGCTCCTGAACACAGAGGCAGGTGATCATCCAGATCCAGTCAGCCCCAGTGTTGTGAAGGTGTTTTTCAGATTATGTTAAAGGTGGACTAAACGTGGGGGGAAAGCACCGGACTGAACTCTGTCACCCAATTATCCTCCTCGCCCACCTCTCTCCCCTCTCACACAGACTCTCCTTTCTTCATCTTGTTGTAAAGCCGGTGGGCTTCTGCGGTTTTTGAAGTGGAAATGACTTTGAGGTGTTTCTTTAAAAAGAAACCCACAGAGAGGGTGAAATGAGAGAAGCGGGTATTGCAGATGGATAAGTCGGTGATTAGACATGCACGTTTTTACCACTCGATGCGATGCGGTGACCGGCCCGCCGCATACGCAACCCTGATGATAAGTGACCCCCTTGCCATTGCCTTCATACGCCGAGTGCAAGAGAGAAAGCTCACCCAGACCCAGAATCCAGAATCCAGGGAGGAAGATTTACGTAATTTGGCTGTGTGGGAGCGACAAAGGAGTGGAGAAGGGGATTAATTCTGTTTTTGTCTCGCTTGTGGCGAAAAATGGATGAAATTAGCTCGAGCAAAAAATGTGAGCAGCAGCGTTTGTCGAGTGATCGTTGAAGCTGTGAGAAAAACACAGAAACCGAGTCGGATAATTATGGATGGCACTACTTAAACATTTGCTCTTTTCTGTTAATTAGTTTTCATGAAAAAAATTGTATTGTCAGAGTTATTCGTGGCACGTCAGGAAATGAGCAGTTTTAAGGTGTATCGATGTGTTCGCTGACACTGAGAGGCTGTTCGTTTATCTTAGCAAAGTATTTACAAGAATACAGGAGGAAGCATCATTCATTAAAACAGGAAAGGAAACAGTACCTGTGCCCGATCTTTAGTTATATTAATAATATTATTGAGCAGTCGGTCTAAAGCTGCAGTTGCAGCTGGACCTGGCCTTTTAATTGGATCACTGTCCCTGTCACAGTATATATAAATTGAAGGGAAACTGAGTTATTGCTTCGCTGTGGGACTGTGGGGGGAAAATGTTCAGCCCATTCTGCTGCTTCCAACTTTCTCTGTTAGAGGTCATTGCACGTCGAAGTGTGGCTAAATACGCCGCATGTGTGTTGGCTTTAAGTTACTTCGGTGATGATTTTGTCAGATGATGCTGCGGTTATAAAATTAGCATTTTAATAGAGCAGAGTGAGAGTCAGGAAAGGCTTTAAGTGACTGCGAGTTGACACATTTTTAGTCACAGTTTCTGCCGCGTTTAGCGTCTGACAAAAGAAACAGAAAAATGTGTGAATGAGTGCAGCTTTACTGAGAACTCAGCTGCATTCATGGACACGTATGCTTTACTTGTTGTAGCATGTACATAACGCCTCGGCCCATTTGAGTTTAGTTGAGCGTCTACCTGTGATTCACATTGAGTTTGTATAGAAACTAGCCTGTTTATGCATTTTAAAGGTCTGGTTTTCGTTGTATTTATGCAGTTTCTTATAACAGTTTACATGTTGAATATCTCCAGCGAGCTACCGTCTTTACCTCCACAGGAAGCACAATTTAGTTTCTGCTTTATCTTAAGTTATTATTTTTATTTCATGTGTATTTCCCGGGGTTTTGTCGTTTGGTTAGTGCTGAATGTGATTTCCTCTCGGCTCCCACAGCGTGACAGAGATCACTAAAGTGTAGGCGCTGCAGTTGTGTTTGTAAAATACTCCGAGTGCTGGTGTGGAGCTCACTGACAACTGTGTTAAAGTTCCTCCCAAAAAACCCTCAAACCCTGAAGTCAACACAATCACTAGGATTTGAATTATTAAGAAAAAATAAAGCTTTTTGGTAAATGATAGGATTCCACAGTCAGCACAAGAGCATTTATCAGTCTGACAGTGGGAGCCATGAAGCCACGGGATGTGGCGTCAAACTTAGATGTTGTCTTAAAAAACATTCTTAACCGTCGGCTTTGACTTATTATTGATTAATTTATCACCTCTATAATAAATTCTCCTGACTGTAACCCAGAGCCCAAAGATAGGTCCTCACATAGTTGAGTAAATGAGGACATTTGAGAAGCTGAAAGCAGAGAGTGTTTGTCATTTCTGCTTGATTTAAGAGGTGGAAATGACACATCTGAAACTGTTAAGAAAAGCAACACTTTTGGCTCGTCCAGGAATTCGAGTGAAGCCTCATTTATTTCATGACTGAAGGAATCAAATTTCTCTGCAAATGTTTTCTCCACTCCTGAGAAATTACTGTATTCTTATGTTCTTAAAGTTTAAGGCAACGCTTACTCTTTATGTGAAGTCATGTTAAAATCAATCATAATAACAGAAAAAATGGCTGCTTTAATAGGCCAGTAGAAACCCAAACTGGATGATAATAAATCAAAGAAACTGGGATTTTTCTTTTTTCTTTCCCAATACGATGACAGATTCAGTATTGTGTCCATGTGTGTGTGTGGATGGAGCATATTGTGAGGTTATGATGCTAACTTAACTGTTTAACCTTATATATGTAGCTCAATTCAACACAGCACCTTAATAACCTCCATGATAAACCTGCACTGAAACCCCCGGCTGCCCTGGAATCCATTTTCATGGAGGTGCTCTCCTCCATCGCGGCCACATTAAATCTTGTTTATTGGTAAAAGCAAACTGCCCGGCCCCCTGAAATGGATTCCTTCGTCAAACAGGTAGGTTTGTAAAAGCCAGTCTGACGGAAACCAGTGTTTTAAGACAGCAAAAAGGGGGAAGAGACGAAAAAAAGGTCTGCTCACTCAAACCGAAACCTGTGGTTCAGATCCTGGGTTTTATTGCAATACTGAATCATAGCAGAATTGCAGCAATTGTTTGTGATGGGGCAGTTCGGCTTTCCAAAGATTACAAAAAAATCAATTCTATTGTAATCACAGACTGTAACCGGAAGGGCTTAAATCTTGAAACGTGTGTGTGTGTGTGTGTGTGTGTTCATGTGAGAGGGGTCGATGCTGCTGCTGTGCTGGTTCCTGGTTCCTGCAGCAGGTTGTGTGTGACCACAGGCATGGTGTGTTACTGGGAACAGAGGGGGTCATGAGGGAATAAAAACAAACATGAGAGGAAGACAATTTTAGGGCAGCGGGAATGGTCCGTATGGATGTAATTGACTGGTGAAACTCCATCTCCCACCCTAATCCCAGTATAAGCCAAAGCTCATACTTGGCAGAGAGACTTGAAATATGTTCGTTCTGTCATTTTCCATTCGTTTTTTGTTCGTGTTTGTGTCGTGTGTACCTTTCCTGCTGCAAATAACATTCTGTTTTCATCTTTTTTCGCAGAGGTTCTCATGAACACTAAGACGGAGACGTCTGATCTCAAATGGACCATCTTCTCACCGGCCAAACCAGAGGTATGCAACCCCAGTGTAAACTCTGTTATCTGTAGTTCTAACACAAACCAAGTGGTTACTGTGGATTTTGGGCTTCCAGCTGTTTCTCTGTTCCTTTGGTCATAAACAAATTCCTTTTATGGTAAGCAACTGACAGAATAAAGAAAACACCAGACTGAATCTGCCAGTTAAAGTGTATTGAAAGCAGATGCTTTGATATAGCCCATCAACCTTGGAGTCGAAGAGACTGGCTGCCAACAATTTTGGATCCTGCCGCCAGAAAAAAAAGGCATATTTGTAATTTGATCGGCCGAAGAGCGGTTGCTAGGGAATTTTTGCCAGCAGAGTCGATGACCAGAACTGCTCAACTTGCTGATATCTCAGAAAGAAGAAAACAGCGATGTTGGCAGGGAGACTTCTGGGGCTGGACTAAAACACTCAGCAAACGTGCCTGTGCTTCTAATTAAGGCTACGTGCCCACGACAACGCTCTGAAGCATAAGCGCAGATGACCATTTTTTTCCTCCACAATTTATCTGCGTTCTCACGAGCGCTTGGGGGTTGATATCTGTCTACCCATGGGAACAGGGAAAACGTATAAAACTCATAGTTTGCCGATGTAGTATGCACGCCCCGGACCTAGATGGCAGTAGCAACAATACCTTTGGTATTGTTATATGAGTTATATTGTTATATATTAATAAATATGAGAAATGCCTGTTTTGTGGCTACTTCCTCCGCGTCAGTTGGAAGAAAATGGCGAAGCGCGGCAGCAACAACAGTACGCCTTCAAACTTTGTTTGGACAGATGATGAGGTCCAGTTGCTCCTTAACACGACACTGAACTACAAAGCCAGGAAGGCAGTGGATAATGTGGATTGGGAGAGTGTCCAAAATAAATGGCTACGTGCCCACGACAACGGTAACGACAGATAAACGCAGAACATTTCGACAGATGTGCCTATCTTGCACACGGCGACGGTGTTTTTAGGAGTTCAAAACGGAGAAAACGCAAACGCCCTCCAGAGTGGAGATCTTGAAAACGATCCAACCTCTCGTCGCCGTAGGAACAGTTCAAAACGCAGAAGTGCGTTTTTTGCACACGTTAAGTGGGCAGTTCTCCATGAACGACTCCCATATCTCACTATATTTATTTTGGACACTCTCCCAATCCACGTTATCCACTGCCTTCCTGGCTTTGTAGTTCAGTGTCGTGTTCAGGAGCAACTGGACCTCATCATCTGTCCAAACAAAGTTTGAAGGCGTACTGTTGTTGCTGCCGCGCTTCGCCATTTTCTTCCAACTGACGCGGAGGAAGTAGCCACAAAACAGGCATTTCTCATATTTATTAATATATAACAACATAACTCATATAACAATACCAAAGGTATTGTTGCTACTGCCATCTAGGTCCGGGGCGTGCATACTACATCGGCAAACTATGAGTTTTATACGTTTTCCCTGTTCCCATGGGTAGACAGATATCAACCCCCAAGCGCTCGTGAGAACGCAGATAAATTGTGGAGGAAAAAAACGGTCATCTGCGTTTATGCTTCAGAGCGTTGTCGTGGGCGTGGGAGTCGTTAATGGAGAACTACCCACTTAACGTGTGCAAAAAACGCACTTCTGCGTTTTGAACTGTTCCTACGGCGACGAGAGGTTGGATCGTTTTCAAGATCTCCACTCTGGAGGGCGTTTGCGTTTTCTCCGTTTTGAACTCCTAAAAACGCCGTCGCCGTGTGCAAGATAGGCACATCTGTCGAAATGTTCTGCGTTTATCTGTCGTTACCGTTGTCGTGGGCACGTAGACACAAACCCAGACAGGCTGTCATCCTGTGGATACGTTTTTCAAAGCCATTATCATTTGAAGCAGCTTATCAAAGCTCCGTGTTTTTAGAAACGTGTCCCGGATGTGTTTTTTAACATGAACTCGACACAAAAGGGCACAAAACAGCGATTTAGTTAGTGGCGACAGACAGCAGTGAAGAGATGCCATGAGCTGTCTGCATCAAACCTGCAGACATAAAAGAGTTGCCTGCCATGTAGGTCTTTATTTTTAGTTTTAAAAGGATAACGTTACCCCTTATAGCAGATATTTGTGGCACTTTCCAACACAAATAGGACTTTCTGGTCACTCTGGTTCAAAAGTACTTGAATATCTTTGTAGAATTTTAGTTGTAGTTTCATTAATAATTCACAGCAAATGAATATGATATTCATGCGCAGCTCTTTGTGTGTAAGTAATGTAATTGACCCTCACGCTGAGTGTCACTTTAGGCGTTGAGATTAATATTATAGCCTACTAGAATGTAAGTTGCCTTGCATTAATGCTAAACAAACAAATCTGACGGTGCCGACAGTAATGAATTCAGTGTTATTAAGCGCAGGCAGAAATGACCTTATCTGAGACTGTTAGAAATGATAAATATGTGCAGTTTAATATCAGCCTAAACTTCATCTTCAAAGACTTCTGTCAAATTGGCGCATCTTCATCCCAGAAAACCTTTAGTTCATGACATATCTTCTGCCTCAGTGTTTATCTTTTAAAGATTAGGAGGGAAATTCTCCCTTCAAGCGATTCAGACCTGTTTCTGAGTGCTCTGCTGCCCTGTAATTCATTCAGACCAGCATTCTTCCTAACTCCACACATCATGTGCAAATGGATTTTTAAAGATTTACATATTTACATAACTGAATTTCTGAGCCCCGAGTTCAGTAAATCTGCAGAATTCTGCCCCCAGTATGACGGTTTCTTGTTGGTTTCCCTCTCGTGGGAGAACGGTGACGGTGAACGTGTTTGCTGTCGACTCAGAAGTCAAACATTTAAGCATTTCTCACTTGTTTTTGGCTCCTGAGCAAATGTAGATTTCTGTGGGGAGTTTGTACCCTCATACATATTTGTGTTTGAGGGGTGAAAGCTGAGTCTGTCTTGGATGCTGGTGTGCAGTGACGTACCTTGTTTGACAAGTGAGACATGGATTCCCACTGGCTGTGCTGCAGCTCAGTGGGAGGAATGACTTAACAACCCAGTTTTAGATTCAGGCACAGATTTTGTCCCTCGGGTCTCTCACAGGTGTAGCACACAAGAGAGCTAACAAAGAATTGCATCATTATTATAGTTTATAGGACTTTTAATGTGTCCAGTTGGATAAAAGCTCCAGTGGCAGTCGTTACAGGTGAATTAAATCTACTCTGTGCTCACTTTTCCCATTTTTTTTCTGGGTCAGACATCTTTAACGTGCAGTCTGACAACCCTTTGTTCTCTTTGCTCTCAAGTGGGAGGAAGTAAGTGGTTTAGATGAGGAGAACAACAGCGTGAGGACCTATCAGATCTGCCAAACTGACAGTTCATCCAGCCACTGGCTGCGCAGCGGCTTCATCCCGAGACGAGTGGCGTCTCAGGTCTACGTGGAGCTGCGTTTCACCATGATGGAGTGTTCCTCCACGAGCACACACCACCGCAGCTGCAAGGAGACGTTCAACCTCTACTATTTCCAGGCGGATTCCAACGAGGCCACGGAAACCCACCCACCGTGGATGGAGAACCCTTACACCAAGGTATCTGCCCTCAGCCTCTGGTTTTATCACCATATATAGAATATTTCAACACAATTACACCACAGTGAGCTACCAAACAATGATCAAGCGCCTAAAGATTTACAATTTGGCATCAAGTAAGACAAATACGAAGATATTTATGCTTGAGAGGCTGTAATGATGAACTAATCAATCAAAAATTGTTTTTTCTGTAATTACAGAAATTACAGAACAAAGCTGCTGTGGCAAGCTATGAGGGCCAAAAAGAAACAGGATATCCAGTTCCATTATGGGGCTTTGTACTGAAAGACTACGACTAAAAATAGACATATTTTAGTCCCACAAACGGGAAGAGAAGCAGCAAAGGATTTCCAAATCATTCGAAATAATTTCAGATAAAGTAGTTTTCTTTCACTTTGTAAACCTTTTCAAAGCAACAGAGCCCTCAAGTTTAGATGTTTAAGTATCATCCAAAACCTTCTGTTTCTGCAGCCTGTAATCTACTGAGTGATCTATGTGCATTTTACTCTGAATAATTACAGTTTTTAGATGGATTTCTCCCACTTACTCTTATTTATTTTACAGGTGAAAATCAGCATGCTGACACTTAAAATTTGCTTTAGTTGTATAATTTATTACATTTGACATTTGGTCCCTTGTATCCGAAGTCTAGGTTGCACACTTGTGAGAACAAGAACAATTTTAAAACTCCTCGTCTGCACATTGAGTCTATTTCACAACCTGAATGTTGATTAAATGTGAATCTCCCGGGCTTTAAATAGTGTATGAACATGCTGCTTTTTGGCTACATAGTTTCAAACCTCTGATGTTGTCATGTCCTCAAACACAACATAAGCGAGTGGTGCCAAAATAGATCCTGCTCCTCAGTTTAAAAAGTGGAGCTGATGAGATGCAATGAATTACATTTCTACCCAGCAAGTTTCAAGTCTGCAGGTTGGGGTTCAAAGTTTATTATAACATGTGGGACAAACGGGGCAGGAAGGTAGGGAATCAATCTTAGGTCTCAGTGGTGTGCTTTGGAAGCTGTTCAATAATGTAAAGCATGTCTACATGTCTAGTTAAGTGCCTATAAAGGCTGACACATGCAAAAGCACTACTCTGGTCATTTTCAAGCCTCTGGTCATTACATAATGCCTTTTCTCCTTTTTTCCTGTCCTAGGTGGACACAGTGGCTGCAGATTTTCTACTGAGGAAGGGTGGAGAGCGGAAATTTAATGTGAAGACCCTGAGGCTCGGCCCTCTGGCCAAGAGAGGCTTCTACTTGGCTTTTCATGCTCAGGGGGCCTGCATGGCCCTGCTGTCCGTCAGAGTGTTTTTCAAAAAGTGTCCACCGCTGGTTAGCACTCTCTCCTCCTTTCCTGAGACCGTTCCCCGTTACCTAGTGCAAGAGGCTCAGGGTTCGTGCGTGGAGCATGCCGCTCAGCAGGGGCCCAGACTTCGCCCGCCTAAGCTTTTCTGTGGTGAAGATGGCCAGTGGGTGGGACAGCCGACGACCTCCTGTGCCTGCCTGTCTGGGTTTGAAGCAGCTGAGGGGCAGACGCGCTGCACAGGTAAGAGGGGCGCAACTTTAGACCGCACAAACAGATGCATGTAGATGGACTACACCCACAAAAGGCAGCAGAGCAGGCAGACTAAACAAGAAAACAATGGTAAGATGAGGGTGGGGGTTCAGTGAGGGTTGAAGCATTTCAGAGGAAATGAAAGACTTAGGAAGTTAATGAGGCAGGGAAACGGCTGTGACACAGTGGGGACGGAGGGAGAGGTCATCTGGAGCAGCACTTATCTCAGAGAGGAAGAGCAGGGTCAAAGGCTTACCACTGCGACGGCTCACGGTTCAGCTGAGATAGAAGGAGCACAAGAGGACCGGAGAGGTGAGGGGAGCGACGCGGGGAGGTGGTGCTCCGGGTAAAGATACTATCAGCATGAGAACATCAAAGCAAAGCACACAAGAAAAGAAGGAAAAAGCAGAACCATTCTCTCAGGAACTGTGCAGCAGCTCTGTCTAATGAGTCCAATTAACATGCCTCGTGCACGTTCACTCCCCACGTGCACACACACAGCAGCTCGGATAGATGTTCGGCAGCACAAACACAAGAAACACAAGAAGGAATGCCACATTTTCTTCAGAAAAGTGTCCCGTCTGTCTGCGTGTGAAGGCAGGATTCGGTTTGATCTCCATGGGAGGTATAATGATTTCATTGAGGAAAAAAAAAAGAATAATTTCTAACATTGTGCTTCTGGTGAAGTGCCGTTTCCAGCATTCTGTCACTGAGGAGAGCTGCGAGGAAAAACACTCGCTGGGCCATAAAGGGAAATTGCCTTCATAGGGAGATTGGACAGTTAATTTGCTTAACACGTTGGTCATTTCACAAAATGAAATTGATATCAAGGTTTAGGACTAAATTCATTTCGCTGTTATACCATTATCTCCCAGAAACAATTCGATATTTTCAGACTCAGATGCACTCATGTGATGTAAAACTTATGAATGTTGTCAAGATGATTTACTGTTCTAAATGAGCTTGATTAGAATATGCAAACCGCGTCTTTGAAGTGAACTTCCAGCAGGCTACTGGAGGGTAAATGTCCCTATGGGCTGGTGCAGCTCCACCGCTTTATCGCAATAAAAAAAGATTTGATCAGAAATGTACGGCTGCCTTCTCCAGAACCAGTTAATGTCGGGTTTTTTAAACTTTTTCTTTTCACTGACTGAAGATTCTTTGGGCTGAACTTGCTGTGACTGACAGTGACTGCAGCTGTTAGCCACAAAGTGTCGCCTAAGTTGTGAAGTAAAAGAGCTCAGAAGCACTCGGGTTACCTTCTCGGTCTCTTTCCAGTTGTTTTCGACTGAAAAAAAACTGCTTTTTTGAGCAGGCGGATCTCGCTGCGGCTCCCATTAATAATCGTTCTCACATGTGGAAAATTCCTGCGGCAGCATGTCAGTCAGAGGAGCGTTGACCCCGTGAAACGTGTCAGTTCTCACTATAACAATGTGACAATTGGTGTGAAAGTTTATTGTTTTTGATCGTCTGTCTCAGCAGCAACACTGAGCACAGAATGTAAACACTTTGACTGTATGTGGCGTCACGGTGACGGCTTTTTGTACCTTCTGGTGAAGGACAAGGGTTGGCTAGAACAGTATATGAATCAATAAACAAAGCAGGCTTTCAGAAGAACTCCCACACGTCTGGTCTCATTATTCAGATGTGGTCCAGGTTAATCCGGTGATAGGCAGCTGACTATAATTGACTATTAGTATCGGCCTCGTTACTGTGATTGTCTCTGGCTCTCATTACACGATTCTGTCTGTCAATCTGCAACCATCTGCTGCCTAATTAAAAGACAAAAAAAAAGAAAAAAGGTTGTATTTGCACATTCGGTTTGACCCTGTTCTGTTTAGAACACGGTGAGTGTCGAGATTTACTGTCCGGAGTAGGAAATAATTAGAATCCTCTCTCATCTGGTGTCCTGCTCTCTCCTGTTCAGCGTGTCCTGTGGGTCACTTCAAGTCGGGCACAGACGGTCCGTGCAAAGGCTGCCCAGGGTTCAGCCACGCCACCATCAGGGGGGCATCGGTGTGCGCATGCCGCCCTGGGTACCTGCGTGCAGAAGCAGACTCTCCCGACACCCCGTGCACCAGTAAGTATGCCGAAAGCCGTCGTCAATCCACAGGCAGAAATGAAGGTGCTAAGGAACAGTAGCATCTTGTTCTCACTCTTTACCTTCTACCGCTCTTCTTCATTTGTTTTTAACACCTCCGGTGTCATTCAGCCCGCCCTCCTTTGTCCCACTGCTGAGCATTGAGATGCATGTCTTTTGTGACAGGTTATTGGGGGTAGGGAGGGCTTTCTCTCTCAAATGAAGTAGATATTGAAGGTTTCAAGTGACACCTCCGTGAGGATTCAGGACTTTCAGTTCAGGCACATTTTGTATGTGTGAATGGGGGCACTTTTAAATTGGGTTGCGGCCTCTTGGAATGGCCATAAAGATGTTGTGAAACAATGTGAAACTCAGCATCAGGTTGTTGACCTGCTCTGTTCTCCACAGGAAGCAGTTCCCACCATTTTTATCATGAGTTACAAAGGTTTCATCTTAATTATTTACCACTTACACCACTTCTGTGTTCTGTTTTTGTACCAGTTTACATCACATATGTCTTTTTTTCCCAAAAAATAAGTACTTTAGATGACTGTGACTCTTGATGGTATCAAGGAAGTGTATCACCTAAAATAAAGTTCCCCATTCCCATATGTTGAATTCATATTGAGTGTGATGTTGTCCCACTTGGGGTTTCAATAAGAACCCCATTAGCAGTGAAGTTACCCGCAGGCTCGGTGACAAAGCCTCGTCTCTTCTGCAGGAAGTGATACTGATTCACAGTGTGTGAGTGGTCTTGCTATTTAGTTATGCTTGGCTTGAGGCAATAGCTATTTTCTCACAATTTCCAAATGAGGATCATTATCATCCTGCTTCAGACGAGCGTAATTGCACCAGTTAAATCCTGCAACACATATGTTGTGGCGCAAAGCCACTGCGAAAGCACCGTTCTGCTTTGTGACTAAATGTGCAGGCTGAATGAAACCCTCTTCAGCTGTTGTCTGTGCGGGTCATGGAAAGGTAAAGCAGCAGCAACGTGACACATCAGACAAGAATTTCATCAGGGTATTGTGACACTTAAAAATTAAATATGATTTGACCTTTTAACGGTATTGGAGAATAATCTCCAGCGGCCAAAAGAAAAATAATCAACGCTTCTATTGCTATGATGTCATAGTTGTTTCAGTGGGGCAGATTTAGAAAATTGCACCGCTTGAGCTAGACCACAGTGTTGCTGTTAGGATCAGGAAAAGACATTTAGATTACATTTTGGGATGAGATATTTGCCTTCTTTTGAGTCTGATGAGCCGATCGATACCTCTGTCGTGTCTGTAAATATGCAGCTGCAGCTTTGGTAAGACAGACAGATTTTTTTCTGTCACAGGAGCTTGAATGACACTTAATTTCCTGATTTAAGATATTTACAACACAGACAACGCAGAAGTGATTTGACTTTTGAATTATTTTTGCCACTGCAGGAACTCCCTCGGCCCCACGTGGCATCTTACCCCAGATGAACGACACCACGCTTAGTCTCGTGTGGAACGAGCCTTTGGACAACGGCGGCAGAACAGACCTGAGCTACTCCATCAAGTGCTCCGTGTGCAGGTCGCCCAAAGGGTCGTGCCTCCCCTGCGGAGACAGCGCCAGCTACCGTCCAGCGCGGGACGGCCTCCTGAGCCGCAGGGTGGAGGTGTGGGGCCTGCTGCCTCACACCACTTACACCTTCACCATCCAGGCGCTCAACGGGGTATCTCAGCTCAGTGCCAAGGAACCTGCCAGCGAAAGCATCAACATCACCACCAACCACAACGGTGAGAAGTGGACTGCATGAGGTAGAAAGGTGCAAAGCGTCAGAAGTTCTTGTGGTATTTATATTCCTGCCTCCTTCTGCGCAGTGCCAACGCTGGTGTCTGTGATCCGGAAGAGCGAGTCCACAGAGAGCAGCCTGACTCTGCACTGGTCAGTCCCAGCTCAGCCACATTTCAACATCCTGCAGTATCAGCTACGCTACTGTGAGAAGGTAAAACCACAAAAACTCTCAACTGCCTATTAAACTAAATGTTCAGATATCAGGCTCAGGATCTCTGTCACAAAGCCACAGTAGTAAACAGGTTGTGGCTTAAATAATGCATTTATGTTGCATATAAATCCTTCTCATAGGTAACATTCTTGTAGTTAGGACTCGTATTTTGAATGTGCTATAGCAGGATAGAAGTTAAGTCCATATCCACTAAAGGTCAGTTTGGCTGCAGATATTAAAATACTCCGTAGATCACCCTTCAGTAACCTTCTAGGTTTGACTGGGAGCTGTCAGGATGGGGTGGGTAGGCAGGACACGGACTCAGGTGTAAAAAGCAAAAACTTGGTTTATTTGCAAACAAAGGTTGAACAAAAAGCGCGGCTGAGCCGGATAACAAGACTAAACTGTGGAAAAACAAAACATTACTATGGCTAAGAAAAAACAAAGAACTTGACATGGCATGAAGGATATTGACGGGTAGAATCTGGCAAACACAATGAGGAAACCTGGAAACTAAATACTGACTGAGGCCCCATCCACACGTAGCCGGGTATCTGCTAAAACGAATATATTTTTCTACGTTTGGACCTGTCATCCACATGAAAACGCATAAAAACGCATCGTAAACGAATGTTTTTAAAAACTCCGGGCAAAGTGAAGATTTTTGAAAACTCCGTTTATGCAGTTGCGTGTAGACAGAGATAACCGGAGTTTTGCGTTTTCGAACGTCACAATATGCGCCAAAACAACAACAAATCTGCTTTAAAGTCTAAAGTGTGACCTTTGTTTACTGAAGAAGCATGGATGTCTTGAGAACTGTGGTGGTTATTATTGTGCAGGCGCTGTTTGCAGCCTTGATTTTACACGCCCAAGTCGTACTCCCAGAGGAATGGCGTGACAATTTCGCATGTCCCGGTCCTCAGTCCTCTCGCTGTCGGAATTATTACGTCCTCATATCGAGGGGCAGTCCACTGTCATGCGATCACCTGTCAGTGTGCTCAAAAAAGTTGCGTGCACACTTTATTATTTAGCTGACGAGGGCAGATTGCGCAAAACAGCATTTGGGTTGTCAAGACAGGTGAAAACGCAGATGTTCGGTTATGTGTGGAAGGAGTTTTTTTCGAAAACGAGGTAATGTGGATACAGATTATTTTATAAACGGAGGGGGGGAAACATTCGGTTTTAAAAATACCCGGCTACGTGTGTACATAGCCTGAGTGATAGGTGAGTGAGTGCAGCTGAGGGGAAAAACAGGTGAAGTGAATGAAGGTGATGGCAAAGCAACAGAAACTATGGGGAAAACATGGCTAAACTAAATACCGGACCTGGACTAGAAAACTAAGGCATGAGGGAAAACTAAAACATGGCAAAACTAAAAACTAAACATGAGCTTGAAAACTAAAGACGTGACAGAAAACTAAAGCATGGTAAAACTAAGAACTAAACAGTAACTAAAAACCAAGACATGAGATAAACTTAAAAAACTGATAAAAGTAAAAACTAAACAGGAACTAAAAACATGGCAAAAACCCCATGGACATAACAGGAGCTTCACTTTCTTCTTGTTTTCACTGCGAGCTAATGTTAGCCCGATTCTTTTGTTGGAAGCCCAAGAACAAGCTGGAGAAATCTTAAGTTAAACAAAGTATTTATTAGTGGTCACATGTGAAGTATAACTGTCCAATTTCCCTCGCAGGGCCCCACAGAGCCCCGGAAACATTTCATATTTATGTTCACCTTTATCTCACAGAGGTTGGACTTACACTCAACAAAGTATAATTGGACATTTGCTAGTGATATGAGCAGGGCATCCACCGTCTTCGTCATGTTCTTTGGATGTGATAAACAACGTGTGTGTGTGTGAGTGTTGTTTTAGACGTGTATCTACTGTACCATCTGTCCTAATAGAGACGCTTTATCTGACCCAGTTATTTTATCCCGCTACGTCATCTTAAAGTCTAGATAGATTATTTAGATAGATAGATTATTTAGTAAACTACAGAATATGAATACCTAAAGTCTAAGAATATAGCCAATTTATAACACTAACTCCGTTTTTTCTCTTGATAGGAGCGGCGCAGTGACGATCAGTGCCTCTACACAGAGAGCAACAGAAACCAGGTCGTGCTGACGGACCTCCGCAGGGCCACTCAGTACGAGGTGCAGGTCCGGGCGCGCACCCTGGCAGGTTATGGGAGCTTCAGCGCTGCAGCCACCTTTCACACCCTGCCTGATGGTGAGAAATGTTGTTTTGTATCTGAAGAGGAGTCTCATGCTTATTATTCCATTCCTTTCTTATTTCCACTGGAGTCCTTTCCGTATAATCAATCCTTGCTCAGTTTCTTGTTATGAATTCATCATCCGTGTCATTGTATTGAGCCTATTTGATGATATACATTCTCCTCGTGCCCCTTTTATAATTTACTATCAATGTAAAATTCCTGTTATGGCTTTTGCTGACAGCGTTTCTCTGACTCTTTCTTCTCTGTGTCTTTTGTCTGTCTTCTCTCTCAGGACACGACTCTGCCTCCCAGTTCTTGGTACCCGGCATCCTTATCGCTGTCGGGATGCTGCTGCTTGTCACTTTCGTCTTTGTTGCTGCCTACTGCATACGGTGAGAACCAGGGAAAAGGAAAAGAGACACAGAACAAGATAGATTTGCAGGGGAACGACGCTGCCAAAATAACAGGAAATGGGGAAGAAAGAGTGGGAGATCGAAAACTAATAACAACCATGACCCCAATTTTACGGTTTTGCACCACTTTGTTCTTTTGTTTATACATGTCGTATCTTATAAACGGTGGATTTGCACTATGATACCGACACATTTACACCCCCCCCCCCTCTCTGTGAAACAGTTCAGACACAAAGCAACGCTTATGATTTCTTTTGCTTACACAGCTAAAAAACTATCCTGCTCATTAGAACATTTTCCTTAGGCTTCATTGTTTGAGTAAATAGTGCTGGATGCCATCACAGGAGAGAGAAAGAGAGAAAGTGCATGCATTTGTATGAGAGAGAGAGAGATGACGGTAGAGGTAGAGGGCAGGGAAAGGCAGGATGCAGGCGTCCCAACCCTGTTTCCACAGGACAGGAGAACAATAGCTGTGACCTTGTGACACACACACACACACACACACACACGAACCAGCAACTGAGGCCCAGATCTGCCACTAACTGAGGGTGGAGCTTTCTTGCTATTTTAGGCTTATGAAGTGGGAGAGCGAGAGAAATGGAGGAAGGCAGGGATCCAGTAGCTACAGGGTTGTTGCAGTCTTGTAGGGAAGAGTTTGCGCCAGCAGAATTATAATAGAGCTGCTTGAGTCAAAGAGCAGTCCTGTAGGGATTGGCTCAGATGTTCACCATTACCCCAAGTCATCTTGTATTGTGTCTTCGAGATTTCCGAGGAATATTTAAGGCCAGCAAAAGCATTTCAAAACGAGGCAATTTTCTGTGTTAAAAAACATCAAAGTAATGGAGCTCAACCTTCGAAGCACCGGTCGAACTGACCTCTTTGTGAGGGGGGACTGATACAAGGAAGTCTTACTGAAGGCGATCAATAAATAGCCCATTAAATGTTTTAATTATTAGATTTTCAAAAAAAAAATTAAAATGATCCTAAAAAGTGGTGTTTTTTTTCTTTTCCTGAAATGTTTTAGTTATGAAGGTGTTGCGTGACTGTTATACAATCCGAATAGTCACATTGTTAGATGGTGGATTTGCATCTCATTTGCCTGACAAAGGATTTGGAATACTTGCCAAAGAGTCCAATTAAACACTGATTCTTCACACAACTGCACCTCCAGCCTAATCTTGTTGCATTTATACCAATCTCTTTCTGCCTGCAGCCGACACAGCCGAATTAAAGATCCCGAGCTGAGCGACAAAAACAACCAGTACCTCGTTGGCCAAGGTAATCCACTAAGGACACGGCACCACACCTCAGCTGATTTACATGTAGTTCGTGTCGGGAAAATCATTTCTAATGTGACCGGGCTCTAACATTTCCCTGCTTTCTTTTCCCACGGCTCTGTTTGTCTGGATGTCACAGGGGTCAAGGTTTATATCGACCCTTTCACCTACGAGGACCCTAATGAGGCTGTACGAGAATTTGCCAAGGAAATCGATGTTTCCTTTGTCAAGATAGAGGAGGTTATCGGTGCCGGTAAGCCCCACCCATGTTTTTCCACCCATAATAAATCTGTAACTCTGTACTGGTTGTTCTCTTTCTCTTTAAATGATTCATTTGTTTATTTTTTTGTTCTCTTCAGACATAACATCATTAAAATGTATCTAATTTAGTCACTTAAATTGATTCATTTAAAAACACTGTTTGGACTCCACTTTATCGGCCCAAATTCAATAAAGCTGCAGAAATAAACCAATTAACTGATAAATATGTCCCCAACATGAGTGGCCTTCATTGAAGCTAAAGGGCGCAGCATGCTGCGAGCGAGCTTTTCATTCGCTAAATACGACGCTCATTCTCATAATGTGGTGGAAAACAGCCTTAATATTTTGTTTATGCGTCTGTGTGTGCTGCAGGCGAGTTTGGAGAGGTGTGCCGAGGACGGCTGAAGATCCCAGGGAAAAAAGAAAACTACGTAGCAATTAAGACTCTGAAAGGAGGCTACACGGACAAGCAGAGAAGGGACTTTCTGTCCGAGGCGTCCATCATGGGACAGTTCCAGCATCCCAACATCATCCACCTGGAAGGAATCATTACTGCCAGCTGTCCAGTCATGATCCTCACTGAGTTCATGGAGAATGGAGCACTGGACTCTTTTTTACGGGTCAGCGTGACATGGAGAACATGCGCTGAAACAACCTGACTCGCTGTCATGTCACTCGTTCTCCAGCTTAACTTTTCCTCTCTTCTTTGCAGCTCAACGACTGCCAGTTCACTCCCATCCAGCTGGTGGGTATGTTGCGCGGCATCGCCTCTGGCATGAAGTACCTGGCCGAGATGAGCTACGTCCACAGAGACCTGGCGGCCCGGAACATTCTGATCAACAGCAACTTGGTGTGCAAGGTGTCTGACTTTGGCTTGTCGCGCTTCCTGCAGGAGAACTCCTCTGACCCGACCTACACCAGCTCCCTGGTTAGACAACAGCTCGATATATACTGGACTGTGCAAAGCATTCCTTGAAATGTTACATCGGTGGTTAAAGTTTTACAGAGCTGACAGTTTAATTTTCTCTGCAGGGAGGTAAGATCCCTATTCGCTGGACGGCACCAGAGGCGATAGCCTTCAGAAAGTTTACCTCAGCCTCAGACGTGTGGAGTTACGGCATTGTTATGTGGGAAGTCATGTCTTTTGGAGAGAGACCCTACTGGGACATGAGCAACCAGGATGTAAGTTTAAGCAAAAAAAAAACACATTTTGACAGTCTCAACAATGAGTTTTCACAGCACAGAGCAAAGCGTTTACATTTAATATTTTCTATTTTCTAAAACAGTTTGATCTGTTCACATTATCAGTTCAGTGGGTTTTTCTTCCTGTTTGTTCCTCGGCTGAATTCCTAGCCCCTATCATTTAGTTAATTTGTTTTTTGTTTGAACAGTAATCATTTATCTCCCTGTCAGGTAATCAATGCCATAGAACAAGATTACCGGCTGCCCCCACCGCCTGATTGCCCCACCCACCTGCACCAGCTAATGTTGGACTGCTGGCAGAAGGACCGCTCGGCACGTCCTCGCTTTGCAGACCTCGTTAGTGCTTTGGACAAACTGATCCGCAACCCCGCATCTCTGAAAATAGTGGCTCAAGACGGAGCAGGGTAAGAGAGCAAAATAGTAAAGGCTTGTAAAGTGTTTCGGACCCGGAAATGTACGCCTTTACTTTGAAATGTTGTATTTCAAAGTTGTATTTCGTGATTTGAGCAACTCAAAAGCTTAATGGCTTAATTTCCAAGTTTCAATAAATTCAGTTTGGTCGTTTTTATGGAGTCTGATTTGAAAAAAAAACAACTAAATAAACTGTTTAAACTTTCCTTCTGCATATCTAAATTTTAGCTCTTTTATATTTAAGAGCCATCATGATCACAACGTCCTCCTGGATTCTTAGAGTCCTGAATTTGGAATTAAAGGAGAAGTTTTTTCATCTACTCACCGATAACAGTTTGGTGAAAGTCGGCGTCCTTGGGACGATATTTAGATCAATTGAGATCTGTGTCGAGCCTCTGATAGCCCCCAATAACAACAACACAGCAGCTCTGAGCTAACAGTGCAATAGTACGCGTTCATTCATTCATTAGTCTTAAAGTATTGATAAAATAAAGACAGATAATGCCTTATTTAGAGGCTGTATTATATCTGCCCTGTTCTCTCCCGTTATATGGATATATGCGGATCTCGAGTGATCTAAATATCTTCCGAAGGCCGCCGACTTTCACCAAACTGTTATCGGTGAGTAGATGAAGGTATTTTATGCCAGAAATAAGGTCCAGGTTTAAAAAAAGCGAACTTCCCCTTTAAGTATTTTGCTCATATTTTTTAAATAGACGTTTATCGGTCTCTCTAAATAACTTCTCAACATCTCAGCTGACTTGTGGCACACCACAGGGCTCAGTCCTCGGCCCTCCTCTGATTTCTCTTTGCCAGATTGAAGCAGCCATGCTAGTCTAATTAAAAGTTTCCTAAAATTCAATAATTACGTTCGGTCTTATTCTTTCCAACTGAAGACAAACTCACCAATCATTATTTATTTACGGTGTTAACTTACAAAGAGTTGTGCACCATTCTCGAGTTGAGCTCTACTCAGGGCTCCCTCAGTTGTCAGCAGTTGACTCAAAGTGTCGCAGCTGTACTCATTATGGGGAGAAAAACTCATGAACAGAAAACCCTTGTGCTTGCCTCCCTGCGCTGGCTCCCTGTTAGATTTCATATTGATTTTAGGATCTTTCTGCTCACCTTCAAAACCTTAAATGGACAACATCTCAGACATATTGACCTGTTATGATGCCTCCATACCACTGAGGTTCACAGATACTGCCCTGCTAACTGTTCCCAGATCACAGTGTGTTACAGACGGGCCTTTTCCAGCAGCTGAAATCAGACACACCACGTTTGCAGCTACCTTCAAATCCCTCCTTAAAACGTAGTTTTGCGACGCCTGATCCATCTTTGAAACATTTTGCTCTTGTGTTTTTGTGGGAATCCATTTGACTCGATCCACCCAATCCCTTCCTCTAAAGCACTTTGTAACATTGTTAAGAAAAGTGCTGTATGAATAATGCTTTATTGTTTATTATCATATTATGGTTTTCCCTTTTAGTAGCTGGAGCGTCGTGACACTGCTGTTCTCAGTGACTTATCCAGACGAACTGTAGAAAACCATCCCGAATGCTTTCAGTGCCGTTTGGCTCTAATTTATAGTCATGCAGCAGCCTTCTCTTTGTTTGACACACACTTAGTGGACACAAAGAGCCAGTAGACTGTGACTCAAGATGATACTAAAGTTAATGATTTTTTTCGATTTGACATCAACTACATTTGTTACTGTAAGTGGAATAAAACCTTTGAGGATATTTATACAACCGCAGCATGCATGTCAGGCTGATGTTAAGCAAACTTATTCAATATCCCCTCACTTCATAAACTGTCCTATTTCACGCATACATCACTGTCATGAGTCTTTCTTAATGACTGCGTCAGGATCATCAGCGTCAAAGTGATCCATGTCTGAGTGACAGTCTGTCACGTTAACACTCAGAGACCGGCAATGTTTATGTGCCACGTCTGAAAAGGTCTCTTTCTTAGAGTCCATTTAAAGTTCTGACAGTCACTGTAAAGACATTACCCTCCTCCTACCTAGTCTGAGATGGCACCTCCGTGTCCTGCTGTGACCTGTCAGCCACTTGCTGTGCCAATTTCCCTTCTTTCGCATTCTGCCTGTCAGCTGGTTACATACAGCAGAGGACACTGCACCCCCTGACAAATCCCATTGTTTGTTCCTGTCAGTCACTCAGCCTAAGATGATACCTCAGCTTGTCAACTGGAATGTTGCTGCAAGAGACATATAAGCTCCTTTCTGCAGTTTTAGTGACTATGTATGTAAGGCATCCCATTGTTTCTCGCCTTTGTCCCCCAGGCCGTCCTACCCCCTGCTTGATCAGCGTGCACCTCTCGCCCTCTCACCGTGCGCTTCAGTTGGGGAATGGCTGAGGGCCATCAAGATGGAGCGCTACGAGGACAGCTTCCTGCAGGCTGGCTTCAACTCAGTCGACCAGCTGGCCCAGATCACCACACAGTCAGTTCCTATTGCCAGTTTACTTCTCTAAAATTGTGTTTTTATGTCTGCTTCACTTTGCAGTTCACATTTAACATGGTCATTTTTGCACATTTCCTGGAGTTTTTTATTAGAATTGACTTTATTTGAAGTGGAAAACAATGTCGTATCTTTCCATGATATTAAAATGAATTATGGTTTTCTTTTTTTCCATTTGCTCAGGGATCTGCTGCACATGGGTGTAACTTTGGCCGGGCATCAGAGAAAAATCCTTTCCAGCATTCAGACGTTCCAGAACAAGAGCACAGCAACTGTGACTTTCTAGCCGACCCGTCCTCTAACCTGGAAGTGAACGCGGCACACAGGTGTGCAGCCGTGTCCCGAAAGCATTCTGGATGCTTTCCTTTAACCTACTTTGAACATGATCTCCAGGGAAGATGGGAGAATGTATTCCTAACCAGGAGAAAGGGAAAATAAATTGAGCAGATAAGAATGACTGATGAGACTTGTTCAGAAACTGGCAGGAACCTGTCACCTGGAGTGACTCTGCCTCATTTTTACCGTTCATATTCAGTATTTTTACATCCACCAAGTAAAGGACCCTGTACATGTGCCAAAACAAGAGGAATGACAGACCAGAGTTTACAGTTTCTCCAGTTTCTCTTCATTCTGAAAATGCATTGTTTGCTTATTCGTTGTTCCAAAATGTCCCTTTGAACTTTAACCAAAAGAGACAAAAAAGAAATACTAATCTGACATTTTTAGCTTTCATATTGTTGTGTAATTAGGAATAAACTGTTTTCATTCTGGGTGTCTTACATCACTTCACCTGTCGTGTCAAGGCTGAGCATCGTAACTGTGGGATTGTACCTTTTTACCCCGTTTGATTTCAACATTACCTCTTCTTTACTCAGGTGTGATGTGTAAAGCAGACTTAAGAGAATGCTGTTCTTGCCCTATTCAGACTCTTTATCCTCCCTCGTCTGGCTCTTCCTCCACCATATCAGCAACGTGTGAGGAGAAAAAGGAGACATATCAGCACTTTTGTCATTTCAGAGTGAATCGTAACCGTCGGTGATTCCATTTGTTTCTCTTGAGCCGTGTTTCTGCCAGATGTTTCTGCTGGCCGCCTAGTTTTTATCATATTCAACTTGAACAAGGACCAAGTGGACTGAGAGACCAGAGAACACTGTTCGGTCCAAAGCTATCTGGCCTCCGCTTGTTTTTATTGACATTATTTTTTATTACTCTTTACTGTGTATTCCTCATTTCCAGTGCTGTTCATTTGTTTATGTGGTCTTAAATGACAGTTTTATAAAAAAAAAACAAGGATCTCTCCTCAGTCATTGTGTTGTGTGGGTAGCAGACAAGTGCCAGTCAACTTTTGAGTTGAATGTATCTTTCTGTCTTCCAATTCTGGCAAAAACACTTCTGCAAAACCACACAGATAGTTTTTACCTTTTCACAAGCATCGGGTTAACTGGCAGCTGAGTGAGATGGATCGACCAGTGCTCCCCCTTCTTTACATTTAAACAAGGTGCGTCAGTTTCTTTCATCAGATGCTGGTTCTCTGTCAAACGATATTACAATTTGGTAATGAAAAGAATGCACATCTGACAGGCTAGCTTGTAGCTCCTCAAACCTGGTTTCTATGTGGAATGCAAACAATGTTAGCAAGTGGAATGCTAAAGATACTGGGTAATCCCCCTCCCCACCCCCGTGCACACTCACTCCCTCAGTTGCATCTGGCCAACACTGACCCTTTTGACATTTAGTTAATGAATATTTTTCCTGCAGGAAATCTGAACCTGTGGTGCATTTAAAAAAGGGCGTTTGAACGGCTCTGGAAATGCACCAAAGAAAACTACAAACCTAGTTTCGATAAAATGTCGGGACAAAAGATTTACATGAAAGAGAATGCATCTGTCCGTAAGGTTTACTGCAATGACGCCGCTAATGCAGAGGCAAAATATACAGATTTAGGAGCAACTTGCATACTGCCATCCAGAAGTTTTTCAGGGAAGACGTTGCTTATTTCAGCAAGTCAACGCCAAACCACATTCAGCACACGCTATGACGTTTACCTGGTCCAGACCTTGTACGCTTTGAAAACGTTAAAAAAAACATTAAAATGTATAAAAACAGCCTTGTTAAACGAAGAAGAAATTGAATGATTCATTGAATCAATAAACTTCTTCAAAATTGAGGTGCTGCATATGACCACTCGGTTGTATGGCAGCAAAAATCATTCATTCCCTTTTCTAATGTAAATTATAGGCTTTAGTTATAAGCACTGGTATTGTCATGGAAGAGATATTGCTTTAAAGATTACATGATATATGGTCTTGATGTTGAAGATCTCAATAAAAGCAGCTTTTAAATACTGAATAAATGAAGTATGTTTTGTTTACACTCATCAAAGACTCAATTCTCAGCGTATCTTCGTGTCGTATAGCCTCTGTAAACGGTCAGCAAGTGAAAACTGTATAAATGAACATGCATATCATCATACACAATGATTTAAAATGTATGATTTACCGTCTCTGCTCTGTTCCAGCAGCCCAGGATACCTCTGACCTGGATTCAAAGAAAATCATTCCACAGCCAAGCGGCTACTTCTTTGCCAAAACACAGGACCTTTGTGCTCTCTAACGTGCTTTTATTCCACAGCCGCTTAATGTAAATTAAATAAATGTTTCATTATTGGGTTTTATCTTAATGTCCTGTCAGAACTGTCTGAGATCATTATGCTAAAAGGTCTAGCGGGGTATTTTTTTCTGTTTTCTTTGTGGCTCGTGTAACAAACTGGCCTCTCATCTATCCTGTTGCCCCGTTTTTTTTAAATAATAAGACAGATGAGAGACCGTACGGCATATAGTTTACTCTCAGTCCCCGTACAATGCCCCAGCTTTTCTTTCTTGATGCCTTTCGTCTGCATCAGCAAGGAGCCTTTACCCCCAAGGCTTCCAAGCTTGTCCTCTCTGTTTCCCTTCCTGGTCCTCAGCCCTTTTAATCATGAAGAGATGTTCTTTTCTTCTCCTGTGCCTTGGGCTGAGAGCAGCTTATAGCACAGCAGAAGCTTAAATTCTCTCGCGCACACTTTGTTTGCCTCTCCCCTCCTATCTGCAAAGTCACCACACCCAGGCTAAGCTGAGAGGGCTGCTAAAAGTTCATTGATTGATATACTTTGATTATCTCTCTTGTTTTTGACTCATTCCTCTTGTTCTGTTGCTCCTGTGTGGCCTGCAAACTATAGACCTGCACAAGTGGAGCTAAATGGATGAGTAACTGTTACTGGAAGCACTTGTTATTTTTTTTTTTCAACCCTACAATACGTTTTGGCGTGCTTGAGAGTCTGTGTTGGAGTGATTCATGGTTTGAAAGAGACAGACAGGCATTCATCTCTGGTTTCTACTTCTGTCAGTGCTTTGGGTGACCCATGACCCCCTTCTCCATATAGTGCAAAACTAGCCTCAGCTTTGTCTGTGAATCTGAATGGCCATTCATTAGAGCTGCAGACCAGGCCAACCAGGTTTTTTGCTCGATTGTGTCATTACCCTCACATTCCTGTGTGCATTCAAGTGTGGAGAGTTTGTATGTGAGTGCTGATTGCTGGGAAAGGTGGGGGTTAACCAGATGGACAGGTACATGGGGGTTTGAAAAGCAAGAGGGGGGGCGGCAGGGGAGAAAGATAAGGTGAAATAGTTTCACCCTGTCTGGAGCATTGAACAACATCCTGCATCATATATGTATTTTTGAAAGTATTGTACCACAATACAACACTTCCATAAAGTTTGAGATATCACAAGGCATGTATTTCAAACTTTCAGATGAATTGTCTTGAATCCAGCTTTGTGTAAACACTGGATCCCCATGCTGGAGTGATTATATCTCCCTCTTACTGAAACCCTCTGGAACAATCAGGAACACTTTCTTTCCGATGTGGTCAAACGGCACGTCACACAAATGAGTTACTTTCAAACAATCCCCCCCCCCCCCGCTCCTAGAAAAGCATTCCTGCTTGAAAAGTCAGTTGTCAATTGCAAACTTGGACTTGCTTTCATTCTCTGCCAGTCATCTTTTTAGATCTGCAGCACATCTTCGCAGCAGCAATGACTTGAGGATGGAAATTCAGCTTGGAATGTGCCACTCCGTTAGCGCCAGATTTCCTCCCAGAGACGGCTTGCAGACATTTTCATCAAAACGGCCTAATATTTCCCAGCAAATCCAACAAACAGCCTGCTAAGATTTTTTTTTTCACTTGTGTGCGCCGCATGATTGCGCTGAATGAAGGAAGGCACATGGCTCAGCAGAGCGCTTGCATCCTGCTTCCATTCTGTTTCGTATTAAATGCGATCACTGGGAAAGTTGTCCCTCTTTGCAGCTTCACAGCACGTCTGTTGACTTTGCGGGAGCTAGTGCCAGGTCATTGCTGTAAATAAGAATTTGTTTATCGCTGGCCCACCTGGACAAATAAAGGTTTTAAAAATGTAATCATACTTCATGCTGCAGTACATTATTATCACGAAAATGTTTATTTTTCATTGTGCACTTAATTCATTTAATCAACGGGAATCTTTCGACCGCGAGCCCCTGCTGTCTCCCAGGTGATAGGACTGATGTAGAAGATTTCTCTGTCTATATATCATCAACTTTCAGGCTTTCCATTTGGAATTACTTGAATTTCTGCCCAAATTCCCAGAAAAATTGGTACCCTGTATAAAATACACGTGCAGGCAGTATGCGATTGGTTGCAAATCTTTATATAAAGATTATCTGCAATCTAAAACTGACTGGCCACAATCCCCAGGCCATTGGGCAGCACTCTATTCAAAACAGACTATGATTCTTTCTTGGAAACCACTGCATGGGCTCAGGAACTATTCTGAAAATCAATATCAGTGAATACAGTTCATCGCTTTGTTTAGAAAAGTACATTTAAACTCGATCGTTCAAAGAAACAAAACATTTTAAAAAGACCCAAAAGGCTGTCGTCTTCTTTTGACCTGAGCTCATTTAAGATTGGTTGATGGTTCCCTTAGTGCACATGCACATGCTTATTTCAGCAAGACATTGCAAAACAACACTCGCACATTTATTATGACAGTAGGGCTCTGTGCTCTGTATGTTATTCTCAATAAAACATTAAAAAACATGCTAATTATTGACACTTGATCATTTGATGGCAGAAACAGGTCTCAAAAAAGTTGGGACAGGGGCATAAAAAGAGCACCTAAGAGATGCAGAGTCTCTCAGAAGTAAAGATGAGAAGTAGAATCTCCAAAATCTTCAAATTTTGGAGCAATTTCAGAGCAATTGCACTTCATAGGAAAATAGTGAAGACTTTGAATATCATGCCATCTATAGTATATACTATCATCAAAACTTTCAGAGGATCAGAAGACACCCGTGCACGAGCGACACGTCTGAAAATCAGTAGTGGATGCCGGTGATCTTCAGGCTCTGAGAAAGCACTGCATTAATAACAGGTGGGCTCAGAAACAACCACAGAAATCCTTGTCTGTGAACACAGCTCACCATCCCATCCACATAAACAGGTTAAAGCTCTGTCATGCAATGAAGAAAGCATCTGTGAACATGATCCAAAAACACTGATGTGGTCTCTGGGCTTTAAAATGGACTGAGGCAAACTGGAAAACTGTTCGGTGGTAAGACATAAATTTGGAATACTTCATGGATGCTAGGCCCTCCGGACTAAAGAGGAGAGGGACCTTTTGGCTTGATATCAGCGCTTAGTTCAAAAGCCTGCATCTCTGATGGTATACTGGTGCCTATGGAAAGCAGAATCAATGCTAAACATATGTATTTATGTACAGGTTTTAGCACCACGTGTTCTCCCATCCAGATACCTTTTCCAGAGAAAGTCCACAGATGGTTTCCTCAGGTCTCAAATGTTTACAGACTGTTGTTAAAAGAAGAGGGGATGCTACACAGGCGGAAATATGGCCCCATCCCAACCTTCTAAAGACTTGTTGCTACCATCGAATTCAAGTAAAGTATAGTCAAATGTTTTCTGTTCTATGTAAATACAAATTCGGTTCATAGGTTTGCAAGTAACTGCATTTGTGTCACATTTTACCCAGTCCCCTTTATATGGAATTGTGTTTGTATGTATTCAATCTCCATTTATGTTATTATCCATTATTCTAACAACCATCAGTCACATAAAAGTTACATCTTATTCACTAAGAGCAGATCAGGTGTTTGTTGGAGGTGGTAGATAAAGAATGTGATTATGGACATTAACACTTTGGGATAAGCAAACAGCCGCTCCGAAGGTGTTGGCAGGTTCCTGCTCAGTCTCAGCTTTCAGCAGCCATCCATCTCCCCTGTGGCTCCCTTTTGTTTTCCACTCTGCAGAGATGTGCTCTTTGCCTTGAGTGGGGGAAAGAAAGGAGTGTGACCTTCCCACTTCTGTGTGTGAATCACCCCATATTCTGAAACTCAATCCACATGCATCAACGCCTGCTATGCTGGTCGGGAATTAAAAGTAGGAGGAACCTATTAAATTGTTCTACAAGAAGGGGCAGAGACGCTTGGCGTGGCAGGAAAGATTGTGTGTGTTTCTGAAGTGGTGGGAGGTTCACCCAAAGGCCATGATAAGAAGCATCTCATGTTAAAGACGTTTCTGATCAGGGTGATTGATCATCTGTGCTGAGATTGATGAGTTTACTTGTCTGTGTTAGGTTTAACCTCTCACAAAGGCCTCACCTTTATGTCCTAACTCAACTGAACTCCTCCGCACAGCTGAGCTGCACAAGTATAAATCTTTACCAACTGCTGAAACATGCCACCAAAAGTCACGACGAAACAACCTTTTCAGGCTGACCACCGGGCTTTTTTTTGGTGGTTTTATTCAAAGTTTATAGAAATTGGGAAAAACTACCGAGCAACATGAAAGGGTTGCTTAAACTGTGCTACAATAAAGCCCTCAGTTTTGTCTGTTTGTTCTGTTTCTCGTGATTACAGGGACGTCTCGCCTTCATATTTGTATTGTGGGTCATTGCTGTTTACCTTAACTGGATGGCTCCCTTTCATTTTCTACATTTTAATTACTGTTTGCCAACCAATAGCCTGAATGAGCTATTTTCACAAATGCTTACAAAGCAAATGAGCAGTAAAGGCACAACATCCACATAAACAATCGCCCACATAGGCAGCGCTGCACAGAGAACATTTTTTGTGCTTAAATGTTAAGTGCTTTGAATGCATCTCCTCAGAAAGCAGGACCAAATTGCCACCCCCCCCCCCCCACTCCACCACCTTTCTTTCTGTCCCCTTGTGCCTCACCAAACCTACGGCCAAGTGTTTCAGCCTGTTTCAGAACAACAGTGCGTCAGAACTGCTGTTTATACTGTAAAAACATGACCGCTCACGTTTAGTTCTGACCCCACAAACAGGCGTTCAGCTCTTACTGTGACAGTTTCCAGGGCAATGAAGGCCGGTGTGTGTGTGTGTGTGTGTGTGTGTGTGTGTGTGTGTGTGTGTGTGTGCGTGTGCGTGAGAGATAGTTGTCCACTTGGAAATATGAGCAAAGAGCATATGGTTATGATTTAACCAGCATCTGGACGCAATACAACAAGGTTTATAATGTTTAAAGTGTGAGTGAGTGAGTGAGTGAGTGAGAGCGGTATTGACAGTAATCATATTGCAGAAATAAAGAAATGCAATCCTGGGCATACTAACTAATTTAACACTGCTCATAACAGCAACGACCACCACCCAGTTCCAAGTGCACAACATACTCAGAGGAAAACACAGACATGCTGAAGGGGGCGTGTTAACTGTGCTATGAGCTCCCTCTAGCGTGTGCAAAGTGCGGATTCTGTTTATTTCTCATTTTTTGACGGAGAACAGTTATTGCTGTCATTAATCATCTCATCGTGACACCGATGTTTAGTTGACATAAAGTCGGTGGATGCGTAGATTGTGCGTATTCGTGCGTAGAGACGGTTTCAGCAGCGCTCACGGGGTCTGATAATAACAGCATCGGATCCGACATCGGCTGAATTAAAAACCAGACGATCTTCTCTGCAACAATCCGCACGTGTCACGCCCACATCGAAGCCTTTTGATGCCTGGTTGGCACAGTCTGTGCGCAGTGTGCTCTCCAAAACACCGTGTGCAGCCTGCGCCGCAGTCTGGGTTGACACAATCTGACATAGACACTTGGAGCAGATAGGGCAACGCGGGGGCGCGTGGTTCTCATTTGTAGTCAGGTCAAATACATTACAAAGATCCATAATGTATTCCCCCAGCGTACAAATATGAAGCTGTTCTGTGCTTGGATTTTACGCAAGAGATGTGCAGCATTCAAAAATATCCTCCTGTTTCCCTTAAACCTCACGTAGAGGAGCCGACCAAAGTACAATTTTGCATAATAACTTTGAGAGAGTATCACAGTTGTTCTGCTGCGTTGCTTTGCTGCCTCTCAGCGGCAGACTGTGACAGGAGCACGTTTCTCTTGGCTGAACACGACAATCTCTGAATGAAGGCACTTTCTTTCTGTTCAAAATCTCATCATAGAAAATAGTTTTTATAAAAATGTATGTAATCTGTCTGACAATAGTGTATAATAATAACAATGTTTATGTCCTTTTTTTTGCATGGTAAGAATTTAAACTTACTGCATGACAAACTGTGTTCTGTTTTTATCATCAAGACGCTCTTTTTTTATAGCCAATCATGTGACTAATGTTCCGCCTGGTGATATAAATCATTGTGAGATGCTCCAGCAGTTGTGTTTTTAGCATAACCTTCCAGTCTTTTATTGCCCCCTTGTATTAACAGCATTCTCAGTTTAATGTAATCAGTAAACAGGGGAAGAAAGGGAACAGGGAAGAAAGATTTGAGTAAGCATTTGGCTTAAGAGGATCAGAAAAGGGGGGATGATTAATGGCAACCATTACTGGCAGTTGACAAAAACAACTTAAAACTAGAAACTTTAATCCATATATTTAGCAGATCTACCGGCACTGGCAAGATAAAAGCTATCCTTGTGTCAGGGTAGTGATGGGTGACGTTCTTTTTTTATATCTCTTTAGAATCTAAAAGTGAAAATATCAGGGCTCTCTGATGATATTTTGGTAATAAATGTTGTGTTTTTTAAAGCTCATAGTTCAATAACATATGAGATGAAGTGTGGAAATATACAAGGTATTAAGAATGAAACTTAAACCAGTGACAGAGATGTTTACAGGCTGTAAAACTTGTTTGCTCTGGACTGAATCAGAGAAGCACGAACATGCACATCTGTCTGGACCAGCTGCCATAACACAGAGAACATGAGCACAGACAAGGAGACACACAGAGGGAGCGTGAATGCATAAGAACACCATGAAACTACGAGATCTTCACACATGAAGATTATTGTCTTCTTCTATAAGGTTTAAAATGTTATACTGAACCAATAGAAAATACAATATAAATCACGTGATAGAACAAGCATTCAGACCCTTAACATAAATAAAACTGCCTATGTGTTGTTGGAAAAAATGCTGTTAAAGTAAAAATAGACGAGTATTTGATGCTAAATATAGATAAAGATTGAAGTTATAGTGCTAATTGGACTCTGCTGACAAATATACTACAATATGTGTCATCATCAGATCATTAACAACCAAGCACCAGTGTGTAGATATATATATATATGGTGATGATATAGGTGTTAACAACTCATAGACTAAAATGTCACTTAATCAGTTAAATGTGGGGATCCAGAAAGATCTGAAACCACTCTCTTAATCTGTAACAACGTGATTTATTTTAATATGTTGCTTAATAAATAGTCCATCGTATAAAATCTTAATTTCAAAAGTAACATCAACTAAAGCTGTTGAATAAAATTCAGTGGATAAGACGGTACAATATAACCCTCTAAAGTGTTGAAGAGTAGAAGTAGAAGAAGTGCTAAGTAGAGTAAAACGAAAAAATCTTAACTGGTCATTTTCATCAGTATCTGGTGAAAATTTATATGCATTTAGCATAAATTGAACCTATAGCCGCATTCGGACAGAGCAGTTCTGAGAACGCACTTCTAAGAATGGTCAACCTGGAATTCCATTCTAATAGCTGCCCTTCCCCAGGGGAACTGTTTCAGTTTGCATTCGCACATGAATCGGGACCTTGATAGAGACTGATGCGACGCAACCGTCTGCGACAGCGACGTGTTACTTTAGCGCCACATTCAACAACAAAACAGAACAAAACAAAACCTGCGAAAAGTAAGGAGAGAAGAAAAAAACACCACAAAGAAGCTAATATGGAAAGCGGGGAGGTCACCGTGTTCATGGTCTGCATGATGGTGATATTAATCATGGACGATCACATCGGGCGTCTAAGATCGAGGCTGGAAGAGCTCACAGAGAGAGTCAGGAGACGAAGGATGGAGCGCAGGCCATACTTCTTGGTTTCATGAAGGAAGGAGAGCAGAGCGCCGCAGACAAAGGAGAACACGTGTCAGTTTAACTTATTAAACACCCGCCGGTTGTGTCTGCGTCGTATGATGAAACATTTCAGCCGTGACAACATGACAAGGGGCGGAGCTACCAACCACCAAACACCTCCGCCAGATGTGTTCCTATAGAAACCAGGACAGACCCAGCCCCGGAGAAGGAGCTGAAATGGTTCCAGGAACTGAGGGCCGTGGTCCCTAGTTCCTGTATGTCCGAATGCGGGGAAAAACGGCCCTGTTCCTGAAAAATTTATAGGAACAAGGGGCCTCATGCAAGAATATTTTTGTATTTTTATTCTAAATTTCTCTTACTTTTTTTCCTACGAAGGTCTCGTACGAACACGTCAGATTCAACAAATGCTCTTAACTTCGGAAAAATGGAAATGGAAGCATGGAAGTCCCTCCTAATTTGTACTTGTTGGACAGCGGTGTATGGGAATTTGATGTACCGTGGGTGATAAACTGATGAGAGTTTTGATGACCAAGGGGAGCGCACGACTCACAGAGGACTGGGACACCCTCGATCTGTCTCCAATCTCCCTCTGAAAGGTTTCAGTGGCCAAAAATCCAAAGATGGTGAGGACCTGGTTACGCTTCCCATTGACCTTGTTATATACAGAGTCAAATTAACCTTCAATTAGTGCATAATTGAAGTCAAACAGAATAATGTCAATAATGAATAGTGAAGAAGAATAATGTATATTTATTTGTGTTTGCTTTAAAGTAATTAAATACACAATCCATTAGTCAAGCAAACTTGATTGGAATAACAGCGGACTATTTTACGAAACTCCTACGACAGCTCTGGATCACTCGTGAATTCTGTTCGTAAACGTAAAATGCAAAAAGATTGGTGAATGCGCAAATTCTCTTAAATCACTCGTACGCACGACTTGAGAACAAATCTGTGCGTACGAACGGTTCTTCCATGAGGCCCATTGTTCCTACAGTGGAAATGTGCCTATTGAGAACATGAACAATTACTTGGTTTAATTTGGAGCGTCGTCCTGTGATTTGCTTCCATGTAAACCCAAAGCTGCAGATTAAATCTTCTTTTTGCTGCAACTGCATATAAAGGTGTCTATAGGTAAGCAACACTGACACTGAGTGGGAATCCTGAACAGCGGTTGGTGTGATTCTGGATGAAAGAGGGCAAGTCTCCATCTGCAACGGACTCACTCTTCACCACCTACGTCTCATTGTACAGCATGTACAAGTAGGAGAAAGAAAAAGACATTGTAGGATTCCCTCGTGGTTTTTATTGCTCTATACCCCTGAGTTACTACATCTTTGGACTGACTAAATCTATCTTTGCACAGTTACGCAACACTTCACTAAAAACAAACTTCCCTGTTCTAACCCAGATAGGACAGTTACACAATGTGGAGAACAGTTTCGCATACTGAAATCCAAATGTATAATTTTCTATCTTTTCCCGTCACTCATCACATTAATCCCACTTCTTAGAAAAAGACGGAGGCCCACAGGCGTCCTACCCTGCCTGTGGAAACACTGCGTGCTGTAATTTACAGTAGGAAGATCAAGGCTGTCCTCCAACAGCTGCCAGAGCGACTGGTCAGTCGAAAGAGTGATTATAGCAGCTTAATCCCAGATGATCTCTGCTTCTAAAAGCCACTGCAGCAGAGGCAGGATGGAGCACAGTTTAGGAATAATGCCCGGTCGCCATGACAGCTGGAAGAGGAGAGAGCAGAGACGGTTAAACAGATGTATCCCTGGGCCGTCAGATTGTCGGTTGATGCACTTTTATTCCCCCATTAAGTCATCGATAGTTCTTTTATTCCTCATCATTTAACCATGAAAGCTTCCAAATACGGAGCATGTGAATAAGTACGTTTGAATCATCTCTGAGGATCAAATTAGTGACTTACGATTGTTTCATGGTGTCAGTTATTTGACAATAAACACTATTTTTTCTTCTCCATCATTGGCTTCTGATTTGAGATTTAACAGCAACGTACACAGGAGATTAGGAGGTGGATTTCTTTGCGTATACTGTGGAAAAGTAATCCTCTTCAACAGCATCAACCTTTAAACTGCAGCATCCCGTCTTCTGCTCCCTTTTTGCTCGTCTTTGTGTTTCTTTTTCTTTTTTTTCCCCCTTAAATTTAATTTCACATCGGTTGCCTGGTCCTTACTTCTGAACATGACATTGGTAATAAGACATTTTCCTTCCACCTCCAATGGTGAAAGGTTCACACGTTCTGGATCCTTTATGGTTTGTGTGAAAAGCAGTCCCTGGGGGGGGGGGGCTTGGCTTGCACATTAACTCGGTCTGAAGTCACAGCCAGACTCTGAGAGGAATATGCCATATTCACTAAGCTGGACAGTCAATTAAGTTATCATGTAGGTTAGAAAAAGTAAAATGGGAAAGTAAATGAAAACCCCAAATCCTCCGGATGGGATGGAAAGGTCAGAAAGCTGGGCTCTAACAGCCTCTGCTGATTATACAGTGGCTACAGAAGTGCAGATACTTCCGGGCGTTCTCTTAATCTGAACAAATGTAAGCCCACAAATCCCCTCACTGTCCCTCCTTTGAGAGATAAAGCGAGAAAGATCCTGATTGCTTTCCCTATTTGCTTGTTTTCTTTTTTTACTCAAAGAAGCACCTCACATCGGCAGGAGTCATTGCTTGTGACTGTGTGCTGCAGCTGACATGTCAGGACTGGCTTTGTTTTATTTTGGATACAGACTCCTCAAAGGAAGAACGAAGACTTTTTGATATTTCACAAGTGCTTTAAGAGTCTGACATCCCGGGACTGGATCTTTCAAATCTTTCACAAATCTCTATTAAAATAGCACTGCCTTGTTGTTTTCTTTCTAACTTTAGAAGCAGCTTTTGCCTTAAGTGGCTGGATGTAGCAGGTAAAGCTGAGAGCAAAAGAGGAGCGAAGAGCGATTTCTAATCACTTCCAGCACCTGAATCTACATAAAAATGTTTGCCAGCCGTGGTGGAGGAGGTAAAGGGGGGAAATACTCAGTGGAGGACCTCTATGGCATCAGCAAGAAGCCCAAGGCATCCGCCTCCTCAGGGAGCATCGTGGCCAAGACTGGAACCCGGAGCAGCAAGACCTCGGACCAGAGGAACGAGTCCGAGGCTTTGGCCTCTCAGATACTGGAGGCGGCGCACAGGCTGGTGGAGCGGCGCCGACTGGAGCTGTACCTGAGGGAATGTGGCCTCTCACTGACCGAGTTTGAGGCTAAACGCCCTGCGATGCCGTACAGGTGAGAGGGAGGGAGGTTCTGCAAGGTTACAGCAGGGAAATACAGCACAGTCTGAAAAGAAAAAAAAAAATTAGAAGTGATGTATCCATGTAAAACACCTTGAGACAAACACTTGATTTTTATAAAAACTGATGGAGGTTCTACAAAGAAGATGAATAACAGCTTAATGCGCAAAGATCTGCCAAACCTACATATTTAATAAGATGGCAGATGTGGAAGCAGAATATCGGACCATCCTGAGCACATACTTATCTCTGCATGATCCGTTCAAATAATAAAATTAATATTTCTTCTATATATTTCCAAAAAAATGAATTTAGTTGAGTGCTTGAAGAAGACAGCCACTGAGGGCAGGGAGTAGAACTATCATTCATGGGTGAAAATAAGGACTGTAGTTGCAGGCTTTTTTTTTTTTCTTTCCTCCACTGGTGACCTAGAAAGGAATACCAGGCGTTTGATGAGATTTCAAAGCAGAGGACCACAGGATAAATGCGGCTGAACCACAGAAGCATCTGGTTCTGCGGTATCACTAATGAGGCTTGTACTTGAGCCATTGTCAAAATTTCAACCTCCAAAAGACGAGCTGACGGGGTCAACATCATCGATGCAGAAGTTGAGGTTTAATGATGCATGAATTGAACAGCAGGGGACAGTCAGTTGGTTGTGATGCTGCTTGCATCTTTTATTTAAAGTGGTCCGATTAGTTATTATGAAACGAAACATTCTGTAAAATATTAAGATGAGACTAACAAAGGGGGCAAGCATGATGACACAAGCTTTGGGGGTATATATCGTAAGTTGTGGCATATTTAATAACTTCTGCAGTGCTGCGTGCCTATTAGCTGTCGCTCATGATGAATGGCTGTTAATAAATACTGGTTTTGAATGTCATTGCACAACATGGCATCAGCCTCACCCACAGTCATCTGGATCCAAGTAAAGTGCCTCTAGGTGGCAGCGTTACTCTGGTGTGGAGACGGCCACAATGACTCAAAAGCAAAACAAAAAAAAAGGAGAAACAACTGCTGCCTGGAGGATATCATGTGACACTTAGACTCTCACAAAACATGCTTCAAGCATGCTCTGCTGTGTGATTTACCTTAATATTGCAGTCAGTGGTGGCATGCAGCCTCACCAGAGAGTGATTCGGCTTATTCCACCGCCTCTGGCAGAACTGCTCCTCTTACTTGAACTAGCTCTTGAAATCTGTAATGGAAGCAGTTTCCTCTGCCTCTGAGCAAGTGATGTGTTGGACTCAGTTAATCTGTGTGAAAATGCACCCCGATCAGAAGTCCCTCCTGATTGAAAATGATTGCTTTTAACGGAACGGCACAACACAGAAGCTGGCATCTTCTTTCTCTTTGCTTATCTGGCTTTGCTGGAAGCAAACGTTCTGTTGAGCTCCGGAGAGTGCAGAGCAGATCTGGGAAAGTGAGACTTAAATTCTGACTGGCAGATTATGAGGGCTAAATGAATAATCTGGTTTTACGATTTCAAAGTGAGGCATATTTAATGTTACATTTTAAAGGATCATTCTACTAAAATAATCTCTTTTTGACAAACTGAATTGCTTTGATAAGAACTAAAACTACATGATACTACAAAAAGTATCAGATGAAATTAATTTAATGTTTCTAACATTCTTTATTCGTGGATCGTGGTTAGAAAAGACAGACTTTGTGATGAGCTTTGACGCTGTGACTGCTGGTAGATCGGTGTCACTTCTAAACATTTTCATGAACATTTCCATTTTACCATTTAATCTGTTGTCTGGGATGCCGCTCCATAAAAAAAGATGGCCGCCTACTATAACCTGTTGATTCCTGGAGGCTGAAATGTCATACAGGTATCACAGAAATGCACATTTTTCTTGGACATCAGTCAACAACTTTGAAATGGAGCAAAAGAGAAGAAAACTTCTCATTTTGATTTGGAGACTGGTCTGGATGACGGGAAGGCTCCTCCATCACTTGGCTCTTCGACCACAAAGCAATGCTTGATGGTGTCTGTCCAGATGTGCAAGTTGCCAGCTCCATAAACTCACTAATGCGCCTCATACCATCACCGATCCAGACCTTTAAACTGAGTGCTGACAGCAAACCAGATGGTCCACGGATGTCTGAGTTCATTTGAATTGAGCTTGGTCCCGGAGAAGATGACAGCATTTCTGGATCATGTTCAAATGTAGCTTCAAAGACAGAGATTTCTGTTGTTGTTTCTGAGACAATGCAGTGATTTCCACCACAGAATCGCGTCTGTTTTTAAACGCAGTACTGCCTGAGGGCCCAAATATAGCTGGAATCCAGTTTTTATCCATCAGCCTTGCGGACACAGACGTCGCCAGGCTTTCTTTGTGTCATCTTTTGATGATATGTTGTACTATAGACGATGGACATTCAAAGTCTTCACAATCTGAATGCATTTAGTCTCAGGTGATCTTTTTATACCCCATCATGTCACTGACCTGTTGCCTTTTCCAGCCTTTTGTTGCTCTCGTCCCAACCTTTTTGAAACGTGTCACTGTCATTAAATTCAAGTTGAGCTACTATTTTTCAGGAAGTAGCAACTTGCTAACATTTGATATGTTTTCTGTGTCCTATTGCGAATAAAATGTTTGTTTATGAAATTTACAAATCATTGCATTTTGTTTTTATTTGTAATTATTTGCTTTTTTGGGTGGTGTAAAGGCACATTGGGTGGCCTGTGCACCTGGAAACTTCCTCCGTCCCAGCTTGCAAAGCATTTATCTATGAAAGGTGCTGATCAAAGTTACATTCTGCTGACAGCTGCTTGCCCTACAATCTGCTCAGGGACTGCAGCCTGCTTTAAAAAAAAAAAAACCTTCTGCATGAGATCTGAGAGCAAATTGACAGAAGTGATGAATGTGTGTGGGTTTTTTTTATGCACATGTGAGGTATTTTTGCAGATTGCACGCTGAGGGGAGTAGACCCAGCAGGGCAAACACTGAACATGAAGTCTTTTGGATTGACAGTTTTCTCCAAGGACATGGCAGCGTAGTTAAAATCTTAAACATAGCTTTGAAAGGACTATTTTCACTGCCTGGCAAACAAATAACAAATCAATTTGATATTAATTTGATTTGATGTCATGCAGTATGATGTGAAATGCCTTCTTAAGATGTGATGTGTGCCTGCCTACTCTTTGTTAGATGTGACAATCAGACAGTTTGAGTATGACTAGTAATTCATCATTCAAATACGTGGAAGACATATAGATGGGCCCACCGTTTTGTATGGGATCATGGGTGTGGTGGAAAGAAAGATTCCTGCAGCCACATGTGGAAAAACAAGGCGCTTTCTCCATTTGAGTGAAAAATAAAGTGAAAATTTAAGAATTCATGCGACGGTCCTCTCTGTGGGAATATAAGAAAACATTTTGTGTCACAGTGAGAACACAGTGGCTCCATTAATTGCTTAATGCGAAGAAATGTGTGTACGCCAGTGTGATGAAAAATGTAGAGATCACACCCCAGAGAGGGGGAGAGATAGAAGCAGAGAGTGAGAGCAACACACACACACACACATACACGGAGTTATCTCGCAAACCCCCACACTGCTTGTGTGTCGTGAACATTTTTGGCGCTTCTGGAAAAAGGAAAATAAAATAAAAGGCTGGCTAGCTGACAAAAATGATGCTGAGGGAGAGCCAAGAGGCGACATCGAGCGATTCAGATGTCTGCTGCAGCTGATTTTTGGGCCAGTATGCCGGTATTTATTCTGTTAAATCCGCGCACCGTGAGATTGTGTCGAATAACAGGAGACCTGCACAGCTGCCGCCGTTGCCGGTGCGTGAACTACTTGAAGCCCTGAAGGTAACGCAAACCGGCTCTGTGTGTCTGTTGAATTTGTTGCCACTTTCCCTCTCTTGCATCAAATTGATGCTGCGCGAGGCTGCGGGGCGATGATGCATCGGTGGGGTTTGGATGGTTGAATTCGCATCATATCAAGTCTCTGCATCCTGTTCGGACTATCCTTAAACGGCAATGTAAATTCGAGTAATTGAGCTTCTTCTTCTTTCTTTCTTTCTTTTTTTTTTTTTTTTGAAAAATATGCCTCATCTCGACGCGAAGTGCTAGGATGCCTGTAGCTGTGATTGTGTCTTTCCTGCTGCGGCACACTCCGGAGCTCCTGAGCTCAAGACAGACTCAACTAACCTCAGCTGAAGAGAAAACAGCAAGCTGGCAAGTGCTGTATCACCCAACATAAGGCGTATGAGCCTGTGCATGTCTGTGGGAAAAAGGCCGAGCGACTGACGCTCCCCAGGGAGGCATCTATTACTCTGAGGGGTTTGGGCTTCCCAAGAACTGCCACATCCCCAAATTCGTCTGAGGACTGCTGAGAGCTCACAAGCCTCCTGATGATTCTTGGAGGGCAGCCCTGATGCATCTTGTAAGTGTGAAAACTCTAAGAGCCTTTTGCCAGTTTCGCATCATCAGACGGGAGACAGAGCAGACGGTAACTCTGTGTGTGATGTGTTAGAGGCTGGACCGTCGCCTGCTCCCACCAACTCTCAGCCAAAATCTCTGACCTGCCCTGTCTGAGCTCTTTGTGTGAGCATCTCTGCGTTGCCACAACAGCACAACAGGAAACGGTGTCTATCAGCACCAGTAGTTTGTAGGCATTACTGTTTGTGTGACTTCCCCCAAAGTCCTCCTACACACACACACACCTCTGACTCTGAAAATAAGTCACACCGCGACTCACAGGCAGGATGCAGGTGTCTTTCGCATGCACTGAGCACAACCTGAAGAGTCGCAGCGAGGACCGGCTCTGTGGCCTTCGCACTGCTCCACCGCCCGGTGGAAGCAGTGGAGGAGTAGGAGGAGGAGGCAGCGGACAAGGGAGCAATGGCAACTACATGTCCCAAGGCTCTGTCAAGACCAGGGAGGGCCCCGGGTCCCGTCAGACTCCGCAGGGCCATGCCCACATGAAGGAGGCCATGGGGCGCCACACCAATATGAAGTACAGGTGAGTATGGATCAGAGGAGGAGCTGGAGCTTCATGCCTGAATGGCTCGTTTACATCAGTGGGATCTGACTCATGTGGCTTTGCTTATTTGATTTCTGCATGATCCTCATATAGTAGATTATCATACTCCGCATTAGCGGGAAAACCCTCCACCAGAAACAGCGTCTTATTCCTGTCTATGTCTCTGTTGAAGTGAGAGTGAGGTGAAATGACACCAAGGTGCCCACCATGACCTGTTAGCACGGTCTACATGTTCATTTGCCAAATAAAAAAGCACTTCAGACAGTGCACTAACATCAGCTCCTAAAAATGCTAATGCTGATGGATGGAAACTAATATAATCCATGCAAAATAGCCATAATCTTATCACTCTAAAACTCACAGTATGCATATAGGAGCATTTGCCTTAGACTTAATGCAGATTTTGCTCTGGCCTTGTGCTCATTGCTGCAGATTAATAAAAAAAAAAAAACTACCTCCAATAACAGCTCTCTGAAAATCACCCCAGGTTACCTTGCTTTGAAAGCATTTTTCATTACCATGAAATAACTGCTCAGCCAAGTGTCTTCTGCACAAAAAAAAAACCCCACTGTCGCACAAACCATGTCTGAGTCATGAGGTAGGAAAGAAAAACAGACCAGATAAAAAAGCGAGAAAAGACTTGTTTGTGCTGGGTTCACTTCAGCTTGATGGATTAGAGCCTCAGCTTGACGAGAACAGCAGCTCATGCAGCTTTGATGCACAGAGGGATTCTTAAAGCAGTGGGAAATATGCATGTTCATATGGATAAAATGCACAAAACATGCACTTTGATATATCACTGCAGAGCGTCGCCTTATACTATATGTTACTTACAGTTAGACTGGAAAAATTCAATAACTAGGAGGAGAGTTTTAATGACCTGTTTTCCTGGTAATCAGGTTGATTGAATTCCTGCCATTCTCTTCAGGCAATTTTGTTCTCAATTAATTGGATGCTCAAAAAGGGAACAGGGTTCATGACAAAACTGGGATATCTCCACTACTGTCTCTTCCTTAAGAACTGCATAAATACTTGTGATATAGATGGATTTTTCTGCTTGTGCTCTTGAAAAATGTCACTAATAGGGAATGCAGCGGCACAATAAGTCTGAACAGCATAAGGCCAGCTAGGTTGCCACTGGCAACTCCCCTGGCCTTTAGTTTTTGTTTTCTTCTCTAATCAGCTGGCACTGCTGTCGCTTATCAGTCCTCTTTTCAGCAGAGTCTGCACGAAGCTCCAGCGCCCGGCTTTATGTAGTCTGGATGCGGTGGTTGCGTTCGACTCTACTCGAATGATCAAGCTAGTCTGCACAAAACATGTCTGCATCCTGTTTGAGTGAGACAGTGCATGTCAGAGTCGATGTGGGCAGTTTGTTAATATGACGCTGATTGAAGCCAAATGAATACCACAATATAGCAGAATTGAACAGTTGGGAATGAATTTGATCTAATCCTATTTTCCAGATGGCTCCTATCTTTGCCATTATTGGCCCTGTTTGAGTACATCTTTTCTACCCCCTCTGCTAGCTTATTAAGCTCAGAGCTCATAACTCCCAGACAAGTGTCAGACCATGTCTGTTGTCTCTGCAGCTTTTGATTAAAATGTATGACTAATTTCCTTTAAAATACTCCCCATTTATTTTTCACAGTGCACTGCAGCATTGTGGTGTGCGTGTGTGTATAATTTATTCTCTTTTTTGAGGGATGTCTCTAGCAGTCAGCTCCGTCATGAGAAAATTGTCTGACACCAAAGCAAGCAGGTCCTCTCTTTTCATGATAGATGATAAAAAATTAAATATATGACAAGATAAAACCTCTTTCATTTCAATACAATCTCAATAAGCGTGCCGTCAGAGCCCAAGAATTTCATTTAAACCAAATATTTCCCCATCTGTGTAGACATAAATTAGCATTATTCAGAAAAAACTACTCAAAATTGACGCTGTGTAAAATGTCTTTGATGTATCTGCAACTGTTGCTCACCAATTTTACAAATCGTGTCAGTGGCAGGCAGCTGGATGCCTTGATGTTAATGCGGAACGAGAGGCAAAACATGCAAGTAGGGAAGCATCCAACAGTGACATGTCAGAAATAGTGAAATATCATACTAGCAAGATACAATAATTTTTAAAATGAGTTTTGGGGTTCTGAGACGTCTTATTGTAACTGAGCTACACTAAGAAAGTGAACTGGAAAGGAACTGTCCTCATTTCAAAGTTTCTCTCCAGTAGTGATTTATCTGTATTCCTAAGAATCGTACATTTTGAGGTCTTTGCTGTGATAAATCTCCCATGGCCTTAAAATGGCCTTAAAAGTGTGACCAAACATTTTTTTTTCCTCAGTCAGTGAATGAGGCTCTATGAACACCACAAACCCCTGACAGACCTGTCCTGTCTATGCAATAGCCAGACCAAATATTTGAGTAATTTTGCCGGGCATACTCAAACCAGAAGGATTCTCGAGAAGAAAATGTGTGTCAAAGTCAAATTTATTTGTATAGCACATTTCATGTACAAAACAATTCAAAGTGCTTTACATAAAATAAAAGCATTGCAGCAGGGAGTGGAAGAAGCATTAAAAATACATAAAAGAATATAAAGAGAAACAAATAGCAGAATTAAAATGATTAAAAACAAGCAACAGTCTGGATAAGTTAAAAGATATCGTGCAGATTTCATGCATAGACACATGAGAAAAAAATGTTTTTAACATGGATTTAAAAATATCTCCATTTGGACAGTTTGTTCCACTTGTTTGCAGCATAACAGCTAAATGCTGCTTCTCCATGTTTAGTCTGGACTCTGGACTGGACCAGCTGACCTGAGTCCTTGGGTCAGAAGCTAAATCACACAATTCACAAGTTAAATTAGCACAATGACAAAATATTCACTTTCCATTGCTTTCACTAATATTGGAAACATAACAGAAATGGATAATCTGAGCCTTTGGATTGAGTGTTATCAGCTGGTAATGTGATGCAGTTGATAGCTACACCTCAGCTAACATTAGCATCACATTAGCATCACATTGCAAATCTTAGCTAACATTTCTATCACTTTACACAGCCCCAGCTTAGTGCACTGGGAAACTTGTACACAGGAACTGTGAACAATGGCAGGACTGTGAGAAAACACATTTAAACATAAACCACCTGGTTGGTGGACATGTTTGCTCAGTTTACCTGCAAAATCCAGCTGTTTTGACTTAAAATGCATATGAGTAGCTGTCCTCAAAAGGAAGACTGAGGACCTGTATAGGACCTCTTGCTTTGATGAGAAAGTGTGATGTCTCAAAATAAACTTCATCCTCAATCTGTTTCCAAGGGAGCACATCACTGTATGCTGCATACTGGCCACTGTAGGCAATAACCAGCAATGTTATGGCATGAGTTTTAGTAACTTCAACAGCAGAAGTTGAATAGAAAATGTAAATGGTGTACAATATGTAGTGGGGTTATAGTAATCCTTAATATTTTAATGAATAACCACATCTGGCCTCCTTTTTTCGGCCTACAGCAGCTGATGAAGTATTGTTCACATTGTCTGAACTCAGGTTCAGATATCTCTTATTCATTAAGCTTCAGTTTGTTAGTTTTATCCACAATTCTACACACACGCTGCAAACAGACTTTATTCTTAGATATTTAAAACCCAAACGGTTTTGTCAAAAATCCCAATCAGTGAAAATAAGTGGCGTCAATATTATTAATTAAGTTACAAATATGGCTTCATATTGTTCAGATGATTAGTGAATACTGGAAACAACTTTGTGCAGCACAGCGGAGAACAACAGCGCAGCAGAGACACTCATGCCCTTCAGCTCTCTTCCCCTCTGGATTTTTGTTGTTGAGTTTCCAGTTGGATGAACAGATTACCGACACATCATGAGGCCCAACAAGTTTTAAGAAAATTCACGCTGTACCTCAACTTGCTTTATTTCAGCCTGGCTCTCAACCAGAATACATCCAAACTATTCTATTACATTGTTGCTGAAGCTTGTAATTATAAGTCATGAAACCCAACAATGCTTTTATTACTTACAAAGCTGCATGTTCAAGAGATTTAAACGTTTGTAGAAGTATACGAATCAGATAACTTAATCTATTCAAACTGTGGAGTGACCTCTGGGTCATTGTTGTTTAACGAGGCATCAATTAGTCGATAAATGAATGCTGATGGAAGCAGCCATCCGCTGGCCTGTTTGGAACAACAAATTATAAAATAATATGATGCAGTACTGTCATTTTCCTTTGGGATGAAAGGAATTTTTTTATTTAATTTCATCTCATTATGTAAGAGCAAAGTAGCCTAAAGAAGCCTGAAAAAGGCCTACATTTTTTAAAAAAAATCTACATATTTTTTACATTTTCAAATATGTAATTTTTGTTGAAAATAGTTTAATTGTAACTTAATCAAGGATACTATAAAAAATCTTAATTTGACCAAATATTAAGTTCTTCAATATGAGCATGCAGAGTAAAATAAATGTTTCTAACAAAGTTTTACTTGAATTTATTAAAAGTACAAACTAAACTGACGGATTTACTGACTATATTTAATCATTTTTCAGCTGGCAGATGGAAACTGAAACAAAACATCGAACATCTTTATTATAAAATCATCTTTATTCGTCTCTTAGACGTAAAACTGCAGCACAGACCTTTTGAACATGGTGGCTGATTCTGACGCTTTTACACAGACAAGATCCCCTCTTATAGCTTTTAATATCTCAGAAATAAAATCATCAACTGTCTTGTTTAGCATTTTAAGTTGTCCCTTAAAGTTTAGCAGCCAAGTTCAGCCAACAAAACATGTTGTCACTTAACTTGATATTGAGCCACACAAGTTGAGACCTGGCTCCTAATTTTTTAGATCTCACTTCTCACTGAAACTACTTTGTTTGAAGGTTTATCGAGAGTAAAAATGAGACTGTACTACGTGTGAAAATCGGTGTTATTAAAAGTCCACCATCTTCCCACAGTTTGTGTTCAGAAAACTGGTGTATAAGCACACAGTGACGTGGATGTTATTAATATCTAGGTGTGCTTCCCTGTGGAGGAGGTGTGTGTGGCGTTTTATGACAACAGCAGAGAAACAGATTCCATCATCTGCGCTTAACCATCTGCACACAGTGTCTTCCTTCTGTCTCGGGTGAAAACCAACTGTAAATGTCAGCACAGGTTAAAATGCTGACTACACCGTGACAGCGCACCTGTGTGCCTCCTCTCTCTCCTCTGTTAATAATGTATGGAAGGAACAGCCAAGTCCCTATAATCACCTCGTTTGGAGATCATGATTTATAGCAAGAGGAAAAAAAACAGGGAGCCTGGTTTATAGGGGCTTCAGAGAAGCATCTGTGTTCCTGTGCCCTGCTCATGAGTGCATTCATGCGTCTCCGTATTTAGATCTGTCCCTGCGTTCGAGTGAAAAACACACCAAGCGTGAATATTCACGTGAATCATCACACGTTAAAGATAATGTCCATTTTTTTAGCCCTGCATCAGAAGAAATAAAGGCCAGCTGTCTGCGTATATGCGCGCGGGAGAGACAGTGGGAAAGACTCTCATAAGGGAGATGGTGAGAGGAAAGAGTGAGCATGTGTCTCTCCAGACACTCAGATAGTAATTTAGCAGACTGCAGCACTGCAGAGAGCGGTGGAGTTGAGAGCAGGGAGGGGTGGGTGGGCAGTTGTCACACACAGAAACAATGACATCCTCCACTGCCCACAGCAAACACACAGAAACATTTTACTGGACACAACAAGCTTGCACGCCGGCCTCTCATTTGCTCCAGGCGTGATGCATTGATTGACAGTGTGAACCAAACGTGTCGATATGAGAGAGGCACGCACTCGTGTTCCATATTTAAAAAGCATAAGCACATTAAAACAGAGAGGCACGCACTTGTGTAACAGCCGGTGATTCTCCTGGATGCTTGACATTTTCCTTTACGCTGACTCATGTTTTGCCGTTGTGTTTTTGTTGCTTTCATGCATAACCTTTCTGTTTGTCGTGGTGGTACAATATGGAAAGAAAAGTATGGCAAGAAGAGGTGGCACAGGTGGAAAACAGAAAAAAAAACAGGCTGCTTAGATTCTTCAGTAATTCTGAAGATTTAACTACCTAAATACAAGTTTGGGATTGTACTTTGGCCTCTCGGTGCTCAGATTCAGCAGCTATCCTGATCGGATACATTAAAGGGATAGTTCGCCTCTTTTGACATGAAGCTGTATGACATCCCATTTTAGCGATATAATTTATGAACATTTTCTTACCCCCTGCTGCGTCCTGTGAGCCGAGTTCCAGCCTCATTTTGGCATTGACGAAGGTAGTGCGACTAGTTTGCTAGGGTCCCGAAAATAAAATGTCTTGCTTCTCAAAACAATATGCGTACAAAAGAGTAATACATTTGCATCATAAAATCGTCCCTCCAGAAAAAGTCAGACTTCACAATAGCTTGGCGCTATTTTTGCCTCCCTTCATATCAATACTCTCAGCCACTTAGCGATAGCCGCGCCTGTTACGGTGTTTACTGCTCGGAAGCAGGGGACTGCTCGGTCTGCACTTCGGTCTGCACAGTTTACACAGCAGGCAGTGATGTGAAGGTAGAGAGAAATAGCGCCAAGCGATTGTGAGGTCTGACTTTTTCTGGAGGGACAATTTTGTGATGCAAATGTATTACTCTTTTGAACGCATATTGTTTTGAGAAGCAAGACACTTTATTTTCGGGACCCTAGCAAACTAGCCGGACTACTTTTGTCAACGCCAAAACGAGGCTGGAACTCGGCTCACAGGACGCAACAGGGTGTAAGAAAATGGTCATAAATGATATTGCTAATATGGGATGTCATACAGCTTCATGTCAAAAGAGGCGAACTATCCCTTTAAAACTGCAGGGAATGTTTTTCGATTTGTTGGCATTGGTCCCACCTTGTCAAACATTTGAAAAACAAAAAAAAATCCCTTTTAACTTTCCCTGAGTTGCGGTGAAGCGAAAAGGCTTCATGTGAAGGATGTCAGCGAATAAGCTTTAAAAGAACTCGTTTATATGTGCTCCCAGTGTTCAAAGGGACTGTCAGCGTGAGGCAACATGCAGAGCTGTCATTGGCTGACAAACAATAGCGAGATTATCATGCAGGGAATCAACAACTCCAAAACCCCATGAACACGTTTTCCCTTTATATGTCATCCCTGACCTTTCACCTGTGCGCTATTTGACAGGGTTTTCATGTGATGACACAACTCGTATGCGTTTGACACCCACACGCAGCGCACACATGAACGCCGATGCCCCCCCCCCCACACACAGGAAAAACACGGTGGGACACACATGCTTTCATATGCAGGGATCCAAAAATAGCTGGAGGTCCGGCATTAAAAATAGACCAGGAAAATAAAAGCAGGACTCGTTTGACTGTGTCTAAATGCTGTGACAGATCTGTCTGTCTGCATTTGGTTGTTTGTGGCGGACGCAGGCGGAAAAGCAGAGAGGGGAGAGGCGCTAGAGATGAAAAGACGGCGAGCGGTGAGTTGCACTGCAGTTCTGCTGCCCCTCCAGCTGGCTCCCAGGCTAATTAGAATGAGGGAGAGCAACCATGGGGGAGGAGGAGGAGGAGAGAATGAAGCCCACATCATTTTCAGCCATACGTGCTTCTTTGGTCAGAAATGCAGCTCTCCGCTTCTTCCTGACAGCCTTTCAGAGTTCAGCTGTCTGGATAATCAGATGTGGCAATTTGGACTCCTCTTTAGTTCTTCTGGAGCATTTTGGGCCACTTACCGCACAAACCGAAGAAGACACAAGATGGATAAAAGATGAGTTCTTCAGAAATGATTAGAGCGATTTAACCATAGGCAGCAGACTTTCTGTTAGCAGATAGTGGAGGAAGAGTCCATTAACTGTACCTGTTCTTTCTCAGTGTTTGTTTTTTGTGCTCCAGGTGCTCTAATTATCAAAATTGAGTCACTTTTTTTAAAATAATATTATTCTATTATTTTCCAGTAAGTAGACATTTAGTACATGTAAGTGAAGGCTGGTTTAATTAAAACAAAGCTGTAAAAATACACAATATATATTTAAAGGAGAGAATATTTAACATTACCTTGATACAAATCTAATTTACTTTGTTGGAAACATAATTTAAATGTGTATCCTGCTAATAAATAGTGGATTTGAGGACTTTTTATATAATTGAATTATTAAAAGAAGAATGCTGTACAGAAGTCTCATCTGACATCTCATGAAGTATGAAATTCATCACTTTTTTTAAAAGTTGCCTCATCATTCAGCATCATTCTCACTTTACTGTTGATCTCACATCATGATTCTTACTAATTCCCACTCATTGTGTGTTTTTTGAGAGCCACAGAGCTTTATTCCTTCAGCTTCTGACTCTATTCCCCTCACAGGAACCTGGGAAAGTCAGGCCTACGCGTGTCCTGCCTCGGGTTAGGTGAGTTGGTTTGAAGACATGGAAAAAAATGTGTCTTTATGAATCTTTTCAAACCCGTCAAACAAACCGAGCCGTGCGTCTTTGCTCTTGTTCAGGCACATGGGTGACCTTTGGATCGCAGATCTCTGATGAGGTGAGACCTCTACTGGTTCCTCATCCTCTTCACTCACTTCTCACACAGAAATGTCTCAAAATTACACAGATTTTAGTAGTTTTACCTCTGATATATTATCCTTCTCTCACAAGCAGCCTTTGGGTAATTGGAATGCATCCGTCGCCTTAATCTTTCAGTCTCCATTTCTGTTCCCTCAGATGGCTGAGAACCTGATGACCATCGCTTATGAGAACGGAGTGAACCTGTTTGACACAGCGGAGGTGTACGCTTCTGGAAGGTCAGACTTTCCCCTGCCAGTTTGCAATTAAAGCTTCTCTTTTCTACAGCAGATTTCTTTGAAACCTTATTCTCGCTTCACATCTAAAAAAAGGATGAAATCTTTAACTCATGATGTTAAACCTCACAATCAATGATGTGTTTTTCCATAGAGCGGAAATCACTCTGGGGACCATTATAAAGAAGAAAGGATGGAGGTGATATTACTAATTGTTCCTAACTGAACAGGGCTCTAGACTTACTTTTTGCACTGGTTGCACTGGTGTGCCTAACTTTTTTTCTTAGGTGCACCAGTACTAAAGTTAGGTACACCCAAATTTTCAACCGCAATGCATTTAACACCGCAGTTTTTTGTTTTTTTTTTTAAATCGCTGTCCATATAGGCAATATTGACTTGTAAATGATTAACTAGCAATCTGGTCAAAATAAAGTTCTTTATTTGAAGCACAATTCTACAAACTTATTGAACTTAACTTACTACTTACTGAAACTTACTGAAAAAGTGTTGGTGCTTAAAGTGCTTCACTGACCTGAAAAATAACCTTAAAACATCTCAAGATAAATGAAATGAAAAGAAAATCTAAATCAAAATTGCAAGTGTTTTAAGGGCTTCAAACTGAACATCTCATGGCTCAATGTCTTATGGACTACAGTATATTCACCGGTCTTCCTCTCCTCAATATACGGCCGCACACAATGACGCATTCCTTTATGGCGATATCTGTGTGAATGCCATGTACTCACTGTTCGCAAGTAGCACAGACGTCTTTTTTTTCAATGTATCTGCGATGACTCCTATAAATTGTGCGCACGCGACAACATTGCTGTACGTCGGGTTTACGTTCAAGCCATTTTTCTTCTGAAGAATTATTTCGGACTTGGGCTGTGTTCGAAACCGCATACTTCTCCTACTACTCCTACTAACTTTTTGAGTTAGTATGCAGAGCGTTTACCCACAATGCATTTCGCTCCTGCCCGAGCTGAAATCAGCTGGCCTGAAGCTGATTTTGCTTAAGCTCTAAACTCTGTAAACTTTAGCAACATTTGAAACATTTTCAGGTGAGAAAGTAGTCGTTTAGATCCCCAACGTGTTGAAAACCTGCCAAAATACCGGCTATTTACAATTTTGTTCCGACGAATTCGGCGCTACTAAAGCTAGCCGTAGTGAGCAACACACTTCCGGTTATTTTCACAAAATAAAATACCCGTTGCCTTTTATCATAGGGAAAGCCATTACGATACAATTGGTGCTTTTGTTTTGAAAACAGGAAGTGAACCTACCCTCGTTGTAGCTAGCTTGAAACTGCCGATTTGACAGGAAATGACGATCGGCGACGTCACGTTACGTTGCATCTTGGGTAGTTTGAGTACGAGTAGTAACCTCATGATGCATACCCAACATTTCGACGAATCTAGTATGCATCTGGGAACTTCTCGCTTACTCAAACTCGCATACTAACTCAAAAAGTTAGTATGAGTAGTAGTAGTAGTAGGAGAAGTATGCGGTTTCGAACACAGCCAATGTGTGTCTGTTGTTGAACCACAGGGATACTTTCAGAGTCGCATAGACTTTATTTTTTTTCCCTCGAACGGGTGGTCGCACCGGTGCGATCTCGGATTTTTTTTTAGTTGCACCATTGAGAAAATAGGTCGCACTTTAGAGTCCTGCCTGAAACATATGCATGAAAAAGCTCTAACTATTAGACTACAAATGTTGTTGTTTTTTAAGTTGTCCCCGATAATCCTTCTGTTAAATGCAACTTTCAAATGTTCCAGCTTAATTATCTCAAGGGAAAGTCATACTTTTTAGGAAAATGTAGAGTTTTGGCCTCATGAAGACTATAAAAGGGCAAGTATGTAATCAAGTGCAAAAAACTCCCAGATCATATTTGGTGGCTGACTCACCCAACTTCCACTGAAACACACAGTGGCCTAATTATGTATTTTCTAGTGCACCATATCAGAGCCAACAAGCACAACTAAAAAAAACACGACTGTAAAAAACTATTTACATGATATAAAGGTAGACATGAACAGAAAGATAAAGATTCTTATTCTCAAATTCGATGTTTGGGTGTTAAAACTGAGCTCATCTCAACTGTGTCCTTGACAGACGCTCAAGTTTTGTCATCACAACAAAGATCTACTGGGGAGGCCAGTAAGTATAACAGTTTTCTCATCAATTCTCCCTTTTGTAATTTCAACAGTGCATCAATAATGTGTATTTTCGTTACTCCACAGAGCAGAGACCGAGAGAGGACTCTCCAGAAAGCACATTATTGAAGGTAGATCAAGTATTTTAACCCCCAAATGTTGGGGCCATGAATCATCACATGTAACTTTCTCTATTGTACACCAATAAGCCATAAAATTAAGCAGATTTCTCAGTTTCATAGTAGTTTGAAGATGAAAGCAAATGTACCTCTTCACAGTTCCTGTGAATTCATGATTTATAAGTAGAAGGCAGAATGATCCCTGAAAAGAACGATCACTGAAGTCAAGTTCAGATGCAGATGAGTGTGACAGTGGATCGTCTTCACATGTGACGGGATCAAACAAACACAAAAGCACACAGGGTGGGAGGTTATGAAGCATGTAGATGAGAGCGAATAGCATGCAAAGACTGCTGTTTATCTCATTTATATTAATCAGTCTCCGCTCCCCAAAATAATCCTTGTATGAGGTCACCTTAGTTTGTTCTTGAAGTCGTGGCCTCGGGGTGACCATTTATCACACAGCTGGATGGGTTATTTGACCATTGTTGTTACTAAGCTTTTTGATTTCGTGTTATTGCACAATATGTGAACTAAACCAAACAAGATTTGTGTGATGTGCAAGGACTTCCTGCTGTATTTAACCTATTTTAAGTCTAAATCTAAGAGGAAATGTTCACCTTGAGATCATCTCCAACGGCATACTGTGTTGAGCATCATCATCAATCTATTAGGGCAATCTATCAAGACAAAAAATACAATAAAGCCTATGCTACATTTCCAAACTTTTAGCCTAAAGGTCGCACTACGGTTGTGTTGGCTGTCTTGTCTGACTCAGCCCTAAACAGCAGAGCTCCCCCCTTACAGCAAAGTTGTAACTTGTCTTTCCAATGTTCGTACAAACTGTCAGTTTAATGAGAGCTGCGATGCACTGAGATGAAATTCCTTTGCTCAAAATGACAAATAGCCAGTAATAGCTTAGATGCCTGATGTGTAGTTCTGGGTTTAGTAATCTACATTTATATTTGGATATTTGTTTAAATTAATCCAGAACCTAAAGCGATCATTTGAAGCATAAGACCGGTACTGATCTGAGCATTGATTCTGTTGCAGTCTTTGTTGTACTGTGAGGCTCCATGTTATTTTCTGCAGATGTTCTTCAGTTATATATTATTTGTTTGTTGTTGCCGTGACAGCAGTGTGGCTTTGTGACAGTATCGCAAGACAGTCAACTGGCTAATGCACCAGTTTGCTTCAGACTAAAATAGCTTGATTCGTACTGACAGCCATAACTATCAGTGCTTTCATTTAGTGGTTAATGTATGGTTCAAATAGCTCAATAACTTCACTCAGCCCAATCAAGTGATTACAATTTTATTTAGTTGAATGCTACTTTCATGATGTGCCCTCTGGGTTATGTATTGTCTTTATTAATAGGCCTGGGTTAAAAGAGTTTAAATTAAGATGGTCTTGCTAATCATTAGCATGTTAGCACAGTCACAGAAACCATGCTAACATGCTAGCTCATTACCACAGTCTGAGTGAGAATGTCAACATGAAACCTTAGTTTTAGCTTGAAACACAGCTGTGCTTAAGTAAGCCTTAGTCGAATAATTAATCATTGTTCATCACAGGTTTACGAGGATCCTTATCAAGACTCCAGCTAGATTATGTGGACATAGTTTTTGCTAACAGAAATGACGTCAACAGCCCGATGGAAGGTCAGTTTAAGACGTGTGAATTTTCATTTCTTCCTTGCTTATTTGCATGTTTTATCATTGTAGTATGGTTGAAACAGCTGTGATGAAATGCTCTAAATTGTGCATTTTGAATAAGATGCTTTTCCTTATATTTTGATTTTGCAGAGATTGTCCGGGCCATGACCTTTGTAATAAACCAGGGTATGGCCATGTACTGGGGGACCTCACGCTGGAGTGCCATGGAGATCATGGTGATAAATGCTCAGCTACGACTTTGAAAATCATGATCTTTACAAATTCTGTGATGTCATCTTTTAGCATTCATGCTGATATGTAACCACAGCATTTGGTTTCCATCTCTTTGGCACCAGGAGGCATACTCAGTTGCACGCCAGTTCAATCTGATACCACCTGTGTGTGAGCAGGCAGAGTATAACTACTTCCAGAGGGATAAGGTCGAGGTGCAGCTCCCTGAACTCTACCACAAGATCGGTCAGACATTCGCAGTCCCACAGCTTTATTCGCTCAATTGTGTTTCACGGAAAGTGGATTTTGCTTCACTGGCCTCTATTTGTCTCTCTCAGGTGTGGGAGCAATGACCTGGTCTCCACTCGCTTGTGGATTAATCACAGGGAAGTACAGCGATGGTGTGCCAGAGTGCTCCAGAGCAGCAATTAAGGTTAGGTTGATTTACCAGACGCACGTCGGGGATTTGACTCACTCAAAATCAGCCCAATTGTGTTTGTAGTCTTGTTGTATCACTGATGTTTTCCATGCCGGTTGTGTTGAAGGGATACCAGTGGCTGAAGGAGCGAGTGAGCAGTGAGGAGGGCCGCAGGCAGGTCGCTAAAATTAAGGAGCTCCATCTACTGGCAGACAGACTGGGCTGCACTGCTGCTCAGTTAGCCATAGGTACCACGCTGTCAAATGGCCTGATTTTACAGTGTGAACATGACAGATGCAGGTTTTGTTGATTTAATCATTATGTTACTGGATATTTTAACTTTTTTTCATATCTTAAGTGTGATTCTGTCTGAGTAACAAAGCTATTGATCCACAGCGTTTACCCTGACGACATGCATGCACGTGCACAGTACCACGGATTGATTGTGCACAGAGAAATGGAGATAAATGATCATTTTGAGGCTTACAGAAATGTTTTCTATGAGTTCAACTCTTAGATTTCCATTTAAATTACGCCTTTCTTTGTTTTTTTGGATTAATATAATTATTATTTTCAGACACATCTGTTACCAGATGTTTTGAAACACGTTTTAGTTTTTTGTACTATCATTATTTGAATATAGGGTTGAAATTTGCATCGTTTTTATTTACATTTACAGTGTGTCTCAGTTCTAAATGTCCACAATGTGAGCCTGCAAAAAACAAAGCATTTAGTCACTTTTCTTTGATACGGTATACCACTCATTTATATTTAACTTTATTTTAAATGAAAAACATCAGAAACAACAACAAACACGGACTCTGATGCTCTCACAACAGTTTAAATTATTTTCATTTATTCATAATGGATGCATTTGGACTTTGTCTTCTAACAGATAACAACTAAAGTCAAGGAAATTGACTCAGGGCCTTCTCTTTTTCTGCAGCTTGGTGTCTGCGCAGTGAGGGAGTCAGCTCAGTACTTCTGGGTGTTTCCAACACAGACCAGCTACTCGAGAACCTCGGTGCCCTTGGTGTAAGACATTGCTCCTTTTTTCTCACGCATCAGTATTTACTCTGGAAGCCATATTTGTTTAAACCAGAAGATACAGCATGTGACAGCCAACCTTCCTTTGTTTCAGATTTTATCCCAAATGACCCCACAAACCATTGCTGAGATTGATGCCCTGCTGGGAAACAAGCCACATGCAAAGAAAGAGTCACGCGCTTGAAGATGCAAATCGGAGTGACGGATGATGTTTCAAGAAGAAGAAGAAGAAGACGACGACACAGGGAAACATCGCTTTTTGCTCTGCTGTATACTCAACTTGCATGTTCTCAGCAACATTATGCTTCCAGTATGTGCGCAGACCCATTTTGCGCAGTACATTGTTTCATGTATGAAAAAAAAAGAGAAAATCTCTCAATTGTGAAAGAAAAAAGAAAAAAAAGCAGGTCATATATTGCTCGCTGTCGATTGTTCACAGACAAATTCTGCCTAAGTAGAGGCAGGATGAAGTCTGCTCAGAGCGACAGGCCATCTACAGAAACCGAGAGCGGTTTGAAAACATTCAGCTGCTGTCAAAGCAGATCTGACTGTTTAATTAGATGTTCTGAAGCGCAAAAGGAACCACGCCTCTGCGCTTCAAATGCAACTTTACTGCGTGAACGGTGCTTTCACTGGACATGTGAGTCTCCTCCCTTTGCAGCTGCCTGTTATTATGTATGATGTTTAGCAACCAGCAGCCAGAGAGCCAAAGGTTAGTACTCATGTGTGGAGCCTAGCTATTCCCATAACGTGCATGTGACCGGTCTGCCACGCTCACTGCTTCACAGGGTTGGGAACAATGTAGCGCTTGTAGAGTCATTACAGTGATCTCACTGTCAAAGACAGTCTGGTATTACTTTTAAAAAAAAAAAAAAAAAAAAAAAAAAAGAGGAAAAAGCTGATTGCTTTTAAGAAAATTACAAATACGCTGATTTAATAAATGATTATGGAAAAAAATGACTTTGAATACTGTTAAATAGAACATAAATCAATAGGGGGTGAGATTTTTGAAAGTGAATTTCCCAACCCTGCTGCTTTCCCACCAGTCTTTTGCCTCCTGTTTGTAAACTGTGCGCATGTCCCTTTAAGAAAGAACAGCCCCAACAGGGCGTAAATGTGGCATGGCTTTTATGGCTTATGTAGATTTGCAGTGCCCTTGTAAGCCTTTTTATTTAATTTATTTATTTATTCTTTAAACTCTGATTGGTCCAGCAGTTTGATTCAGCACCTGTACTGCTTGGCCCTTTGTTTTAAATACTCTCAGCAGTCTGCAGACACGGCCGTGTCCATCCGACATATAATCTTGATATTGTCCTAAAACTGTATAGGAAGATGTTAACAATCCATTTTAATAATGCAGTTGGTGTGAATATTGTCACTGTTCTTGAAACAGAGGTTTGGAGTGTATGGAAAGGTCGTATGGCTCGTGCATTTGGACACACTGTGGTAAAACTGTGATTTTCAAATCATAGAAAATAAATGTTAAAGGTCTGAGTTTATCCAACGTGATAAAAGGTCACCTGAGGTCCAATTTAGCAGATGTATTTCCCTTTTTTTTTGTTCAAACCTAAAAATATAGCTTCTCTGCTGATTTCTCTGGGAGGACTCTTTATACTGTTCCACTTCCTGTCTTTTCTTGTTAGTTTTGTTGATTATTTTGTAATGTTAGGGGGAGAATTAGTCCTTGTGTGATTTCCCAATGAAAACGACGCAGTATTTTTAGACAAATGAAGCTGTTGTAGCCGACGGGGTTACGTTGTACTGTTGAAATAAGATACAAGTTAACTTCATGGATCGTGACAGTTTTCCTGACGAAGCCGCCGAGGCGTCGCTCTGATGTACAGATGTGCAGCTCAGTTCCGGTGCACATCTGTAAAAATGGAACTCTGCCTGCTTAACTGAGATTTTATCAACAAACCAAAAAAAAAAAAAGAGAAGAGACGACTCGACTCACACTGTATCATTTCTGTGACTAAAAGAAGCAATTTTAAGAGACAAAGCTCAGAACGTATTCCAACAAGTGTTTATTTTGGTGTTTTAAGCAGTTCCGCAAAAACACGCCGAGCATTCAGTCAAATATTTGCACAGCGATTTGGCACCAGAGATGCATACACACAGCCCAGTGAACCTTACTATTAGGGAGCCCTCTAAGTTCATATTTGGAATAAACTCTTTCTTTACACATATATATAAAAAGCCCTCATATTTGGACTAAAGGGTCAGCTATTCTTTCAGCTACGGCTTCTTCTTATTGTGGTTAAACAGTCACCACTTTGCAAACACTGCAACTTCCAATGACTTGAGCTGACTGACTGGCAGATAACATTCGGAGCATAGTGCATTCCACTGAAGCTTATCGGGTTGGAACCCTTTCCAGAGGCTCAAACTTTAGTGTCTTACACAGAAAGAAGGGGGCGATGACAGCAGCAACGGGAATTTACAATGAAAGAACACGGAGATAACGCCGCGACTTGTATTACTTCTCCAAGTTGTTTTCTGTTCCCCGGAGCTTTTCACTCTGACAAAGACATCTTGTTCGTAAATCTTTCTTGCACATTTTCAGTGGTCCAACTGCTTCATTTTGAATGATTAGTCAGTATATTTTAAACAAAATATTAGCCACTTATATCACTTATACAACCCTGTACATAAACACTTGGGACACTGTGTTCAGTGTATATAAAAATGCAAAGTGTTTCATCATTTAAAGCCCATATATAATTGAAAATAGTTCAATTAAGCACCCACTGCAGAGCCATGCTGGATGTGCAGGATGTTAATTGGCATCGTCTTGCAAATAAGCAAGATTTTCCCTGATAAAACACATCATGCAGATGGTGAAACTTTTACATATCGGTCAGTATTATTGATGGATTCACAGATGTGTTACATGCATTAATGCACCTCCATGCCATCCCAGAATGTGGCCTGTTAATTGTGTGCTGGCAACAGATGTGATCGTTGAAAATGAGCATTTTTATTTCCTTCGACGGTAAAATTGCTGAGTTTCTTTGCTGAGGATTTGATTAGTTAGTCTTTAGATAGTTTTCAGATCACCACATTCAGATTTTATCTCTACATTTCAAGCATCAGCAAAGCTTTTATTTTAATGATTCCTGTCATTCATGTCAAAAATAAGCTATTTTTAACAGCTAAAAAAAATATGTCAAACTTTAAACCACAGCCCGACTTGCCTCATCATTTTCATAACTTCCAAAATGCCAAAAAAAACACTTTGTCCAGCACTGCCTGTGCTGCCAAAGGAGCGATGCCCGCTGGGATGGCACACACAATAAACCGCAAACAGAAAACATCTGCGACGCCTGTATCTGCAGCCTCTCTGTTCCTGGATCCTCAGGTGTCATCAGAGGTGTCAGACAGATGAAGCATATGTGCTGAGAAATGTTGACTGCCTCACCACCCAAGGGCGTCGGAAAGAAACCGGTTTGGCTGCTTGGTTTATGCTTTTAATGAGGAAACAAGTCAGAGAATGTGATGAAAAACAGAGCGAGGAAGCGGCCGGCAGCTAATCCGAGATCCACAAACATCCACACTGTGGAAACCAGGCGTAGATTGTTGCCTTTCTACCTGTTAGGTGACCGGCTGATTAAATCCCAAGCAGACTGTAGCCGCTGCTGTCGACCTAAGGGCACACACTGACAATTCAAGGCAGTATAAACTGAGCACGAGTGCATGAACTAAATTTGTGTAAAAAAAAAAAAGATGTGGCCCTAAAAATCAGAAACAGGCCAGTGAGAAGTCGCTGAGTTCTCAGTGTTTCTCACGTGTGTTGCACCTACACGACAGAACAAACATCATAACAGGTGACCACTGACATGATCTCCGTGGTTTTTCTCCCCTGACGTCACCCTGCTGTTGTTCACAGACACAACAGCATCAAATGTGCACCGATTCACAGCTGATAATCGTCCCAGATAACAGACTAATTCCCTGTTTTAGAAACATCTTTAACCCCTACAGCGACCTGTTGTCATGGGCAACAACACAACCTGTTTGAATGAAAACTAAAGCATATATTATCGCCTGATTTTAAAGATTTACTTTCTCAGCTGAGGAGTTAATAAGAATAATTGTGCTTCACACACTATTACCAGTACCTGCAATCAAGTTATATCAACACCTAATCTATTCCTTACTCTTACTTTTTGTTGCTAGAATTTTACCGGTGTGCAAACTCGTGGATAATGTCAACGTCCCGCTTTGGAAAGTAAAGAACATCCACTCTATTCGTTCCCTAAAATGCTCCTGCTTGTCCTTAATTTAACCTCCCCGTCTGCACATCTGCTGAATCACACTCAACTCCCCGCGGGCTGCTTTACAACAGGAGCCCTCAACCTCATTTTGGCAAACAGAAAGATGCAGCAGCAGACCTGTGTTGGCTGCTGGGGGAATGAAACGCTCCCTTCAGGCCAAAGGTGTTCTTCAGAGCCGCTTTTTATCAGCACGTCCGTGAGGAGCCCGTTTGTTGATCTCTTACTAGATTATTGTTTTACCTGCCAAGTGCTCCCAGCAGTTATTACTGTAATTACTTCACAGTGTGAACAGGAACAAAGTGGAGAAAACATGCGTCAGGTGATCACGGCTTACTTTTATTCTGTACTAAAACACACGTTTCATGCAGGTTTTGTCATTTTTCCACAACAGTCAACAGAAACACAATAAAATCAGCGTAAAACCACCTCTGAACACGTTAAAGTCGCTCCGTATCATCATTTATATGTGGCTTTACAAACAGTGAGTCCTATCTGCTTATCTGTTTGTCTTCATTCCATCACGAATGGGGGAAAAAAAAAGCACGTATTTCAGAATGCTGAAGGAAAAAAGCCTGCTCAGAAAATCATGCTGAAGGTGAATAAGGAGAAAATAAAGACAGAGAAATCTGTGAACGGTAGAACATTAGATCAACTGGAGATCAATCAGTGTGTATGATATTCAATATGTTGAATGTTGCAGCGTGCACATCACAGCCGAGCTAACGCTGCCGCGTGGGGAGAAGTGTTCGTGGTACTTAAAGTACATCAGCATGGAAAAATATTCAACAACAGAACTCCTTAATGATCAGTATCAGAATCATTAAAAGTCATTTATTTACAATGACTCTTCAAACACCAGTGAGACCATCGAGTTCCTGTTGATCCGCAGGGATCTTTACTGGAATGCACACATTTCACCATGCACATGGGTTCTTTAGGTAATATTGTTAGGAAACACTGTTTAGACTGGTATGCAGATGTTACCCAGCTGTAAAAGGGAAGTCAGAAGAAACCACTAAAGCCGTTTTCACACATGAACACCGGTGTTTTCCAGGAGATTGTGTGGACAGCTTTCTGGAGCACCGAGGAGGCAGGATGGGATGCAAGAAGTAGGCTGTGGTATTCACCGTTTGTTTACAGCACACCGACGATGGAGAAGAGTCTCCTTGCTGCGTGTTATTGGTGTCGATATCAGTACAACCAGCATCTGAACATATCCACAAGAGTATGAAGCAGCAGCTCTTACCAGCATCACACATTGGGAACTTTTATAGGATCGTATCCACGGCACTGACTGGAAAATCATCCTCACATGACTGCAGAGCATGTGAGAAAACGGCTTTAGTTAGTTCAACTACAACCACACCTTTAAAGACACGAAAGCCTGGGTAACATGCAAGCATCTGCTTCTGAAATCAGACAGAAGGAATGTTGTTATGTTTGGCCCATAAGATCTTAGAAGCAGACTGTCTAAGCATGTAGTCTTTCATCAGTACTGCGCTGTCCAAACAGTAAACCCTCATAATGTCTCAGAATGACCCTGAAGTGCACACGTGTTACTGTAGGCTGAAAATCCTTAGATGTTCCAGTAAATCCAGCTGATCTAAAACATTGACAGGAACTAGTAAGGGAGATCTTATTTATCCAGTCCAAGCTTCTCTTCGCTAACATCCCGTAAAATCCAGAATTGAATTAAAAATCCTACTCCTCACATACAAAGCCCTTAATGACAAAGCTCCATCATATCCTAAAAACCTCACAGTGGCATTCTTCATTCTCAGAGTGAACGCTTTAAAAACTCAAAGATATGGATCCGTTTGTTTGGTCTCTATCGATGAGCTCCATGTCAGAGGTAAATGTTAACCCTTCCTTTACAGCTTTATTGCACCTCTGTGACCTGCAGGTCGCTGCCCTGCCCAGCTATAAACAATAGAGTAAAAGGCAAATGTGAATCAGAGTACACTAAATGTAAAGAAGAGACTGAGTACGGAGGGACATCAGCTTTTAAAAGGCCTGCAATGAACATCGTAGGAAGATAAAACGAGGTAGGCTAAATCTCACCACTGCTCAGAAGGAACTGACAGTACAAGAAGATGCAGATATGAAGTGCTGATCAAACATGCCACACACAAAGCCTGTCCTCCACAGCATGCTAAGAGACAACCTAACCTATTAAAAATACTTTCCTTTCTAAAATAGCCACTTGCGTATCAATAATGTCAGGACTTGAATAACATTTGTAAACACACGACTCGTGCATGCATTACCATCTCTGGAATGTAGAACAACAGTAAACACGGACAAATGTTACTGCACAGCATATTAAGTTGGCTTTTTTTGTTTGTTTGTTTTTAATAGGTGCAGGAGAATATCTAAAGAGCTTCGTTAACACGGAAATAAAACCAGCACAATTCAGCGCATCTTCTTGTCTTTCTTACAACCCGTCTGCATGACATCATTAAGGGAGAACGACATGAAGGCAATCTGCTCCAGTTCGCTTTCTTTGCCGCACTCCATCAGGCAGGAGAACTGATCCTTGTCCACGTTGTAGGCCAGGTCTGAGTACCCGCTGGGTCCGCTGTGGATGACCCTGGGCTTGTCCCATCCCGAGGAGTGCAGGGGGGACCGGTTCAAATACACGCCCATGTCACGTCGGGAGGACTTGTTGGTCGGGTGCATGAAGAGGAGCCAGGTTTGAGTGTCTGGCGACAGGAGGGACGTGCCGCAAGCTTTGCTTTCAGCGTCGTCGTTGGGGACGAATTCAGGCGCGGGAAAGCCAATGACGCTGCCCTGGCAACCCGAACGCTGTTCGACCAGCTCCGGAGCCATGTGGGGCTTGTCGAAACAGACGCCGCTGTTTTCACTCAGGGCCTCGCATCGGTGCCCCCCAGCGTGACGCGCATTGCAGTAAAGATGACTTCTGCCCTCGTGGTCTATAATCTCTGCCATTTCACATTCACACGACTTCTTCTGGAGCATCTTACCTATGTGCCACGTCTGTCCAAAGTCCTCACTGTATACTGACAGTGCACGGGGGTAGACTGTGAAAGGAATGGGGAACGAACAGCACTTGTAAGGGACGTAGTAGGCATACGCAGGAATGATCAGTCTGCCATTCTCGAGCTGAACCCCGTGGCCAGGACCCACGCCGAACGTGGCCCACTTGAGGGCAGCTTCTCCAATCACACTCTCTGTTAAGTCTGTTGCTTGACTCCAAGTCTGTCCATCGTCACCGCTGCTAACGCAGCAAAGACGTGTCTTGTTCTTACCTGTGATGATCTGCTTCATCTCTGTGGTGCTTCCCCAAACACAGATGAAAAACAGAAACAGCGTTTTGCTGTTTTTTTCGTACACTGGGCAGGGGTTCATGGTGCGATGGTTTGGTAGGAATGCAGTTGAAAGCTCCTGACTGGAGGACCACTGGAGAGTAAGAATAAAATGAAACGTTAAAAAAAAAGCATGTAATGCTAGTGGGTTTTAGGATTAAAGTGGATGCTTTAACATTGGATGATATTGAGCCGGAATAATAACCTGAACAGAGCTGTCATCTTTCAGCGATCCTCTTCTCATAACAAGGACTTTGGCGTCATGATCACAGGACGAGGATCTTTTCTCAGCAAAGGCAAGGAAGGTGTGACTGTGCCTCAGGTAGAGGAGAGCAGGAATCCTGTATGTTATCCCATTTGGCTCCCTTTCAAACAAAGTTGTTTTTAATGGTTCATCTCCACTGCCACTCTTTGATGACCGGTTTCCCATGGTGAAAGAGGGTTCCTGAGACAGAAATATCCCTCACACATGACCATTCTCACTTTGTTTTATAATCCTGTTGCAACAACCTTTAAAGCTCATACTTACAGGTAGAGTTCACACTTCAGCAGCTCCTCACAGACACAGATGAGGGCGAACAGCGTCACACATCTCTGGTGCGTGCATAACACAGGCCTTCGCTTTCACTCGTCACTCCTCACCTGTGCTACCCTGAATCTGGGCATAATAGCGTCTATTTGGAAGCGAAAACAAGGACCTCTGATGTTCACGACTCTGATGCTGTGGGTTCATCAAAAACGAAGACCGCAGCGAAACAAGAGGAGCGTCATCTGTCACTTCCGTGTTCGTTTACACGTTTCAAAACAGAGACATAAAAGGAACTTGTTCTTCACTCAGTTGTATTTAGTGTTTACATACTTTGATCAGCATTATTTTATTGCGCTAACTCAGTTATGACATTACATATGAGGGTGCCTTTAGCAGTTAGTAAGAATGACAACATATAAACTCTTTACTCTCTTACGCCTCACGGATGATAATGTTGTCAGTTCTGAACTGAAGCTAGCTAGCTTGCGAAACCAATGCTAACGTTACTTATCTTCATCTAACAAATTCTAGCTTTGGCAAACGCTGCGTTATCGAAACTACACAATTTTACAACAACATTAAGGTTACCGTGGCGGGGTAAAATTTTATCAACAACGGTTCTTTGACCAGCTCCGATCGGCGGTCTTTTCCGCTTGTCGTCCACACAGAAACGTCGCTGCCGCCTCCTGCTGGACGGGAGGAGAAGCTGTCGTCTCACACGCTGTTGCTAGGATACAGAGCGGCCTCACTCAGGATCAAATAGCGGTCGAACCGGTTCGGTTTGTCAAGACCGCAAGAAAAACCCGCTTTTAACGTGTAACTACTAAACATGAAAAGCTGTGTGAGGATAAACGATTTACAAAGAAGATGACTTCGGCGTCTTCGCGATTTGATTTGGGTCAGAGTTGCCCGAGCAGGAGTTTCCCAGTCGGGACATCACGGCGCAGAAGAAAAGAGGGTTCGTAAAAAAAATCAGATTAATTGAAATATGTTTTATGTCATGAATACATATTACATGACAATTCTGCTGATTGCTAGCACAATCGATAGATTTGCAGAAACAATATCCTAATTCGTCATTTTAAGATTACTTTTGGATGACGTCATTATAAGTCCCATAATAAAAACTGCATGTAGGCCTAAAGGTAATGTAAATTTACTTTATTTCTACAGCCCTTTACAGACAATCCTTACGGTGTACCAAAGTGCTTTACAGCAGGTAATAAACAAAGAGAAGAATAAGTAAAACAATAAAATAACAGTGAAAGCAATAAAATACAACAAAATCAAATAAGAAAAAATAAGATAAAAGTGTCATCATACCACTGGGTATTAAAAGAAATCCTAAATAAGTAGTTTTTTAGCCTAGATCTGAAGAGGCCCAGGTCAGAAATAAGACGCAGCTGGATTCCGGAGCCTGAGGGCAGCTTTGGGAAAAGGCTCGCTCACCCCAGGGTTTGTATTCTGACCTGGGCACTTCCAGCAAAAACTGTTGTTGACCTCAGAGCTCTACCAGGATGGCCGACTGTTAAAAGCTCAGATAAATACGATGGGGCGAGGCCGTTAAGAGCTTTAAAAACAAACATTAAAAGTTTAAAATCAGTTCTACAAAGGACAGGAAGCCAATGGAGGGAGTTAAGAACAGGAGTGATGTGCACACGTCTGTTGGTGTTGGTTAAAAGACGGGCAGCAGCGTTCTGCACCAGCTGAAGGCGACTGAGAGAAGACTGGGAGACGCTGACATAAAGTGCATTGCAATAGTCTAACCTTGAACTTATCAGGGCATGGATGGCTTTCTCAAGGTCATGACGACTTAAAAACATTTTAACTTTGGCCAGGAGACGCAACTGGAATAAACTAGTCCTGAGAACATTGTTAATTTGTTTGTCCAACCTAAGATCAAAGGTCAAAGGTCACTCCCAGATTTCTGACGGTTGAACTAAGCTTTGAAGACGAGGTGCCAAAGCCAGCCATCACAGTATCCCCAAACACGATGCATTCAGTTTTATCATCATTTAAATGAAGAAGATTTTGAGCCAACTACTGCTTAATATCAGCAATACAATTAAACAAAGAACATTGTGCACTGTTACTATTTGCATGTAGTTGCTGTTTTCAGGTAAGAGAAGCACTATTTTCAGTGCACATAAAGCCCTTTCTGTCTTCCAAACAACATTGAAATAAAGATGTGATCGAAATGTAACGTCACTGTTATACACTGAAGTTATTCATGAGTATGTAATAAACCAGTTTAGATCCGATTAGGTGCCAAGATCGAATCCTTTAAATGTCATTAACTCTTGAATATCGTAGCTTTGAGCACAGTCAGTGGGATAAATCATGAGTAATAATCAGTAACGATTGTCACTCTTAGCCGCAGCCCAGAGGCGGTCCTGGCTACACTTTACGCCCTAGGCGAGCCATCCCTGGTTCATGGGTCTATGTTCATTTTAGGAATGAAATGCAGTTTATTTGGATTGGAAGCAGCTTGTGTTGTGTGGCCTGGGATCAGTCCCCCCCCCCCTGCCTCTTCTGACACACACAACCTGTATGACTCAGCAGCAAGTAGAGGCACGCACTCCACTAACTTGACATGGAAATGAGCGGTAGTGTAGAAAACTGGCGAGTTTTGTTTTTTTTGTTTTGTTTTGTTTTTTTTGTTTTTAGGGCACTCGTGTGCACTCACATTTAGTGCTCCCAGGGCGGTCGCCCACATTGCCCATAGCAAAAACCGGCCCTGCCGCAGCCCTTGAAAAATGTTCCCCTTTTTGAACAACACCTGCTCAGTTGTGAGTTTTTACCTTCATCGCAGGTGCTGGTCACTGGCTTGTGGCTCACAGAGAGGCAGAGGAGCGGACCTCCAGGACTGCCCTCAGAAGAATAAAGGAGGATTTTAGGCAACGCGAGGACAAGCAGGCCGACACTCCCCGTGGTGTCACATTAGACGGACCCTTGTTGGTAAGACACATCGGTCCAAATGTGATGAAGCAGAGGAGATCAGTCGCAGACACTTTCTCATTTTCTTTTGCAGCTCCGGCTGCATTGTGTCGACGAGCCGCCTCAGCTCTGCTCTGTCGACGTCAGCGAGCAGAAACTGAGTTCTGTAAGAAACGTCCACATTCTGCTCGGTTTTATTTGGGAGGCTGTGGGCGAACACGACTCAGCACTTTTCCTTCGTGCACACAGGTCAAGCCTGAAGACTTCGGGGTGTTTGAAAGCGTGGCTCACATCGACGCATCCATTAACGCCCTCTCTTTAGGTGATCCTCCTCACACATTTCCATCTGCAGTCTGACTCCTTGCATCTTGTGAAAAGTATCAGACATATTTCTCGGTTTTCTGCAGAGTCTTTCAGCAGTTTTGTGTCTTTGAGAGAACTCAATCTGTCTTTAAATGGAATTCGCAACATGACGTTTGATGCTTCTGACTTCCCTCATCTCCAGGTATGAAATGCAACATCTGATCCTCCGCATCTGTTACTGCCGTTACCTTCCTCTGAATAATGCATTCCAACTCCAACAGGTTTTAGATTTGTCCTACAACAGTTTGTCAGGAGAAGCTGTAATCTCTCTCAGTCGCCTTCCACGACTTAAAGTCCTTCATCTGACTGGAAATCAGCTTCATCACCTTCCTCCTATCATGGGTTCTTTAAGCCATGACCACACTCAGCTGTAAGTAATTTAATTCACACAAATCAGGAATATAGGAGGATAGTTTGTTTATTCACAGCAAGCTTACTTCTAATGGATGAAATACCTGGTTGGGCCAATCTGAGCTGGGACCAAAAGCACAAAACATCTTCATAACATTGAAATTTAATTTCCCCTAAAATTCATCGCAAATATTTCCTCAGAAATGATTTAACCAAACTGTTTATATATGTGAGATTTATATATATTAATACATGCTGTGTACTAACTATGGAAATAGCCAAAAATAAACTAATCTACAGCATAACAATCAGTATAAAAAGGCTGCACTCTGCTTTTTATGGTTGTTTTGTTGTTGTTGTTTGTTCGTATGTTTGTGAAAATGTTGTGTTTACTTCATAGTATGTATATACAGTATATATATATATAGATATATATATATATATCTATATATATATATATATATATATATATATATATATATATATATATATACTCACCGGCTACTTTATTAGGGACACCTGTTCACCTGCTTGTTAACGCTGACATCTAATCAGCCAATCACATGGGAGCAAACTCAGTGCATTTAGGCCTGTAGAGGTGGTCCAGACAACCTGCTGAAGTTCAAACCGAGCATCAGGATGGGGAAGAAAGGGGGTTTAAGTGGCTTTGAACGTGGCATGGTTGTTGGTGGCTCACCAGGACTGGACAATAGAAGGTTGGAAAAACGCTGCCTGGTCTGACGAGTCTGGATTTCAGTCGCAGTCGAATTAGCGGCGGAACGGAAAAATGACTAGTTTCGCTAACGGGTTAAATAAAATTTTGGGTAGTGGAGCTACCGGGTTCATTTGTTTCATTGTGAGACCCCTGGTGGGGCTTTTCAATGAAACAAAATAACTGAAATCTATACCTTTTTTTTTTTTTTTTTTTTTTACCCTTTTTACGTAAAATGAGCTTCGCAAGCGCGTAGCGCTAAAATTGTTGAGGATGTGCACAAGGGAAGTCCAGTAAAGTTGGAAAGATATTGGCAGATTCGGACTTCCGGGATCAATAACTCAGAAGTGAGACGTTGTTAAAACACAAAACAAGAATATTTTCAACCGTAGTAAGACAGACAAGGAGCTACAACCTAACTTTCATCAAAACGAGCCATCCTCGGAGCCACACCAATAACATTAGTTTTCATGTGCAGCCGGCTGTGAGAGCAGCGAGCAGGGACCGTCTACAAAGTGCAACCCAAGAGACACGTTACAAAAAAGAATCAATAAATATTCAATAACTTCACTAGGATACAGTGTAGTGTCACCAAACTCACTACACGCTTCACTGGCCTCCTACAGATTACACTACAACTCTTGGTTTGAAAAAAAAATCATTTTTCATAATTTCTGGGAATTTTTCTTGGAAATATTAATAACTTCATGATGATACAGTGTAGTGTCACCAAACTCATTACACATGTCACTTATCTCCTACAGATTACACTACAACTCTTGGTTTGAAAAAAAAACAACATTTTTCATAATTTCTTGGAATTTTTTATTAGTAATATTAATCAATAACTTCATGATGATACAGTGTAGTGATTAATTAAAAGCAAGAGTTGTAGCTGCACAGAAACACTAATGTTATTGGTGTGGCTCCGACGATGGCTCGTTTTGATGAAAGTTAGGTTGTAGCTCCTTGTCTGTCTTACTACGGTTAAAAATATTCTTGTTTTGTGTTTTAACAACGTCTCACTTCTGAGTTATTGATCCCGGAAGTCCGAATCTGCCAATATCTTTCCAACTTTACCGAACTCACAAAGGATGCTCCAAACAGAGGCAGCCGGGATGAACACGTGTATCCATAATCAAAAGGAAGTATATTTCTGTCCTAAGAATGAATTAATAGAATCCTTGGACAACAAGCAACACTTTTCAGCCTTTTTTTTCTAGGTTTACATGAAGCTTGTGACGCAGTCGAATTAGTGACGCAACAGAAAAGTTAAAGTTCCGCTACCGGGTTAACTTTAATTGCTTTAATTGGGTTTCTAAATTAAAGCAAGTTAACTGAAATTTGACATTTTAACGCAAAATGAGCCTTTTAGGCCAGATTAACGTTCTATAAATATGTCAAATTTAACGCTTTCACGGATGGATGGATATATTTAGCCTATCCATCCCTTTATGAGCACAGTGCACCATCTTCTGATGGCTTCTTCCAGCAGGATAATGCACCATGTAAAGCTCATATCATCTCAAACTGGTTTCTTGAACATGAACAGTGAGTTCCCTGCACTCCAATGGCCTCCACAGTCAGATCTCAGTCCAACAGAGCAGCTTTGGGGTGTGGTGGAACGGGAGATTGGCATCACAGATGTGCAGCCGACACATCTGCAGCAGCTGCCTGATGCTGTCATGTCAATATGGAGCAAAACCTCTGAGGAATGTTTCCAACACCTTGTTGAAAGGATGCCACAAAGAATTAAGGCAGTTCTGAAGGCAAAAGGGGGTCCACCCTTTTGTTGGCAAGCTGTAGCTCATAAAGTGGCCGGTGAGTGTATATGTAGGCCTACATAATTTTGAGCAGATTGCAGGAAGATGTGTTTGATGTCTTCAACATGGAGGCCCACCTAACGCACTAATGCATTCACAACTCAAACTATAATGCACTTGTTATGTTGGGCTAAATTAATCTCTGAGTAGCTGCTCGCATTGCTTACATCCTTATCTGTGCATTTAATAATAATAATATTATTTAAACAAGTATAGAGGAAGTATGTTAACGGAGGACAATGAGGGATAAATATATTAATAGAATAGGGTTAATTGTTATATTGTAATTTAATTAGTATATGGTATATATTTATTTATGGGGATAGTTATATATACATATTTATTCATATTTACATTTATATTTACAAGGATATGTGTGTAGTATATATTTATTTTTGTGATTATATATTTAGGAAGTGTATATATGGCAAATATTTATATAGGTGTATTGTAGTTAGGATATTTACAAACTGAAGAGTAGTTAAAAAGGGGTGGGAAACTAAAAAAGTGTTGTACTTCTTCCCATTCCTTTTTCAACCAATGGGTGGTGTTTTGTTATGTATTAGCACTTTATGTGCTAATACATAGCTTTTTTAAATTTAAATTTCTTTTTAATTTCTCTTTTTCTTTCTTTTGTATGTACATTTTCTTGTTTATACATGTTCGAAAATAAAAATCTATCAATCATTGGTAACATAACTTCTTTTGCAAATCCCTACGAAAGACCCCAAACTTTAAAACAGTTTTCAAACTAACCAGAAGAGGGCGCACAAGTGCTCCAAATTCCCTCCCGTGCTCCTGGTGAAGTGAATGGAGCCCCAGATGATGCACCTGCTTTCCAGTAGAGCAGAACACATGTGTTGAAGCTGTATGTTTCAGTGTCATGCATCGAATGTTCTGAATCTGTGAGTATCTTTCTTTTCCTTTCAGGCCGACTGCAGAGGACGACAAAGGGTTCGAGGCTCTTGAAGTCCTGATGCTTGACGATAACAAACTTTCCTCTGGAGTCTTCCACAGTCTTAAAAACCTAAAGAGGTCTTCTTGTGATTTGATGTTTCCCGTATGACGCCTCACACACAACGCTTGTAAATTACAGAAATGTTTCGTTGTCATTTACAGGCTTAAGTTTCTGAACCTTCAGGGGAACCGCATTTCTGAAATACCGCATATGTCTGTGATGGACTCCTTAAAACCCGAAGAGAAGGGTAAACTCTCAGCATCTGCTTTGTTTTTAACCCAAAAAATGGAACCGCATGTCAGAGTCTCCTCTTACTGATCTTTATTTAGTCATTTTTGCTCCTAACACAGCTCTTTCAGAGTCGAATCCTCACAGCGATGAGGCAATTAAGAGCGTCCACACAGACGGTTTGGAGGAGGACGGCGAGGGACCCGGTATGCTGCTACCAGAACTCCAGTTGCTCAATCTAGCCAACAACCAGGTGCGCTGTTATGTTACATAATGACATTTATTTTTCTTTTTTGAAACGAGCAAAGGTGTCTCATCCATAGTTTGTTATCAGATCGCCACGGAAGAAGCTGTGATTGCTGCCGCCGTGTTTCCGAGGCTTCGGGAAATAGATATCCACTCTAACCCTCTGACCACACAAAGGAGAGGTGATGCCCGACTTTTTTTCTTAGTTGCACTTATTTAAAGGTGCTGCAGAAATTTAGAAATGACCCCCCCCCCGTCGTTGTCTTTGTTTGAACGCAGGAGACCCTCCCTTTCTGACCTTTTACCTCCAAGAGAAACTGGGAATAAAAATAAAGCGAAAGAAGACACAAGAGGCTCAGAAACTTCCGCTGAAGGTTTCCACTGATCCACAATGGCAGGTTAGGTGCGTTGTGCATGGCTGAAATGAACACAGAATGACCAAAGAAGGCAGTGGATCCCACTGAGGTCATGGGCAGTAAGGGGCGAAGTTAAAGCTCCATTTGCAGCCACTGTTTTAGCATTTTATTTTGAAATCTCCATATCACAGGTGGAAGGAAAAAATCCCAACGGTGTCAAAGAGAGCATTGTCGACGAATGCAGCTTGTCCCACGCGACCTGAGACTGACAAATGTGGAGCGACTGTCACGATAAGGCCAGGATGTGAGGGGAATAAATCCAGCATTGTGCAGGAGAACACAGAACACTTCTTTATTACTCAGGTTCGTGCATCAATCCGGGACCGAAGGTCCCTCTGGCTCGAGCATTAAAAAAAGAAAAATGACTTCCATAACTGCTCACATAAGCGCTTTGTTTCAACATTTTAAAGTGTTTTTTTTTCTTTTGTCTGTCTTGCGTAGGCAGAGGATGAACCTGAGCGTGAATGTGAGGCTTCGTCTGAAGAAGGAGAAACTGAACGGTCCTCATGGTCCGAAGTGATGACGGACGCTAAAGCAAATCCTGATGTGCTGAAGTCCGTTGGTGAGGAGCGACTCTGCTCTCCCCTGCAGCAGTCCAGTATTTAGCACATTCAGTTGTTTGGCTGCACAGTCGTCCCGTAGAGAACACCGATGCTTGTTTTTCTTTTCATTCAATAGAAATTCAAACAGCTGTTCGGATGCTGGAGCACACGCTGAGGAATCTGAATGTCTACAGAGACTCCAAACCAAAACTTGATCGCATCCAGACATCGTACAGAGAAAAGGCGAAAAGGGTTTGATGTTTTCCCAAACACACACAGTGAATTCAGCTTTCAGTTTCTGATAAATGGAGTAGCGTTGTTTCCGTCTTATTTCTTCTGGGTGCAGATAAAGGAAATGCCACCTCTGAGGCCCACGAAGCAGCCAGCTGAGAGGGTTTATGAGATGATCAAGGAAATCAAAGAGAGTACAACAACGAAAGTAGTCGCCTTAGGTTCGCTCCTGTCTTCTTTATACGTGATCATTTTTCAGGTAAAACACCCGTTAAAACCTCGCCTTACTCTATGCAACGCTGTTCTCCACACAGGCAGCGCTGCACACAGCGTGAACACTGAGGAATGTAAGGAAGCGCTGTCGCTGCTGAGGGACATGAGGAGAAAATACAAGCTGGTCCATGAGAAAACGATGCAACAGGTGGGCAGCGTTGAGTCTGACAGAATCCCAGAGCAGAGCGGTGCTGAGCCTCCACCTGAGCAGGTGCTTTAACTCATATTCAGGCTCTCATTTTGGCCTGAGTTACACTCTCCTGGTGTTGGTGGGATCAAAATAAACCTCGAGTCAAAATGACTAAAGCCACATTGAGCATCTTCTGAACAATAACTCAACAACAAATGCTATCAGAAACACTTCTGTGACAACCAAAAACCAAACCTGCAGCTTTCATGCTATGAAGGATCACCGGTGTTGTCTTTAACCGTCGGGTTTAGAGACGGAGAGCAAGCACAGCGAAGGATCTGCAGCTGAGTCTGCAGAGATGGTGTCTCTGTGCTGCTGTGAGTCTGATGGTTTTCAGCAGCTGCACCACCGCAGCTATGATAAGAATGAATCCAGCATGGATATGTCCTCTGTATCAAGCAACAATTAAGTGTAGGCAAGGCAAGGCATCTTTATTTATATAGCGCATTTCATACCACAGGCAAATCAATGTGCTTTACATAAAGACATTTAAAAGAACAACATAAAGCAACATAAAAACAAGCAATTTAAAGAGAATACAAATGAAAACACAGTTAAAAGCAATCAAAGAAGAGGGGAAAAAAGAAAAATATAAACTCAACCATAAGCACACGGAAAGAGAAATGTTTTTAACCTGGATTTAAAAGTGCTTACAGTTGGGGCTGATTTCAGTTCTGCTGGTAGTTTGTTCCAGTTGTGTGCAGCATAACAGCTAAAAGCTGCTTCACCGGGTCCAGTTTGAACTCTGGGCTCCAGAGTCAGCAGATCTCAGAGCTCTGCTGGGTTTATACTCTACCAGCATGTCATTCATGTATTCTGGACCTAAACCATTCCGTAATTTGTAGACGAGTAGCAGAACTGTAAAATCTATTTAAGTGTAAGGATGTCTTAGATTCGGTTCTTTAATTGGAAGCTCAAGAATGGGCCGGAGTAATTCAAGTGAAAATGAAGTGTTTATTTGTAGTCACACGTCAAAGCATATCAGCGCTGGGCTCAGTGGAACAGAGCTGTCGAGCAGGCAGAGGTCAGTTTAAACTCTTTTTTTTTTTTTTTTAATATAATCTGAGTGATATGTTGGGATGTCTTGCTGGCCGCCACCTTCTGACATGTGACTGCTCAGACTTTCTGACTCGATTGTTCATATTTTGTCCGTTATCCTCCTGGTTTTTACAGCTTGTTTTAGGGTTGTTTTTTACCAGCCTCTGACAGAAGTCATCACACTGCTTATGAGCCATGAGCATATGCAGCCCAGCATGATTCATGCTGCACATCACTGGAAATGAATGATAAGGCGAATGTAATGCCATGTGTCATATCACTGCAGCCTTTCAATGGTAGTTGTTTTATATTTCTGGTCATGTTCTGTTTCCATTGTTCATTCCCCGGTTGGATTCAAAGCCCCGTCGGTCATGTGATTTCCATTATTTGTCTTCAGAGCAGCTTGCAGATGTGGAATGCACATTCGGCCTTAGTGGGATAAATCAGTGGGCACTCTGTGGGATTTTAGAGTCATATCCAGATATTTTTCTGTCTGTGTTTGCGGTGAATCATAATTACTAAAAGGTTACTTTTACTTTATTTGATATTAAACTCTCATTTTTGTCTTTTATTTCAATGAAAGATAGCTTGACTAACCTATTATTTAAATAAAGAAGATGTTATTTTCCTTCTACCAAACACGTCTACATGAAATTCCTTTGATAAAGCCTCAGTTTTCAGTTTAAATAATTTAAATACCTTTAATATCTTATGACAAATTAATCCTATCAATCCTTTACAGCAGCTTTATTACTTTAATGTACACGATGATGATTTTATTTACCCCTGAAGAGTCTGATAAAGCTTCACATTTAGGCAACAATCAGTCATTTTCTGAGCGAGCACCTGGGCTTCAGTCAGAGGATCTGGTTGTTATTTTCTCATGTTCAGCGTTATATTTGATGGTAATGAGGAGAAGCTGCCAAATGAGAGACACTCTGCTACAGAAATACTATTTTCCAGTCCACTGGAGCTGGGCTGTGTTCAGCAGAGGTCGTCCGCGCTGCAACGATATCGCATCGTGTTCGACACCCCAGCTGCTAAAATCCCCGCTGCTGCATGTGATGGAAATCTGTCACATTTGTGTGTTCCTGCTTTTTTCCATAACACATTTTCCACTGTCTGCTCTTTCCAGGTTTGAGGGCAACTCGAGTAAAGTCCCTCTGAGGATTTGACCAGAGTGCCGTCACACGTAACTCTGAAGTGATAATGATAAGCACTTTAAGCATCAGTGGTTGCATAAGAACAGCCTTTTTTTCACGTTGGAGATCTTTGATCGAACAAAAAAAAACAAACAGGCCCTTACTGTTGTGCAACAGGCTGTAACACGTGTAAGTGTTCCAGAGTTTTTGGGCAGGGATCATCCCGGTTAATGGGTGTTATATTCCAAGCACAGTGTCAGCATTCACTGACCTCATCATAAACTTACAAAACAATCAAAGGAATGTAACAGAGATGGGGAAAGATTGCATAAACACTTCTCTTTCAGCTTATTTATCATCAGTTATTTAGTGATAACCACCTTCTGTTTGTTTACAGATGCAGCAGAGTTCTCAGAACGCTGTGATTTACAAATATCATTAATCAACATCATTAAAACAAGGACTGGAATGCACGGAACATGCAAACTGCATACAGGAAGGCTTAAAGATCGTGAGCATCCACGCCTGCGGAGACGTTTCCAAATTCTCTGAATTTTCTTTTTCTTCCAGCCTTTTGTTCCCCCGTCCCAAATGTTTCGCTGCCATCAATTTCAAGATGAGCTAATATTTTCCACTAGGTAGTAAAATGTCTCGTTTTTGATATCTTACGTGTTTTTTTTTTGTTCATAAATTGTGAATAAAATGTTGGTTTCTGAGATTTTTATGTATGTTTTACACACTTTCCCTTCTTTTCCTGAACACTTTGCACCAGGAGAAAAAAGCTAGTTGGATAAAGTTCACGAGGACATAATCAGAGTTATGGCTAAATCTGTGATTGATTACTTTTATTGCTGCTTGTGGAAGAAAATATGGTTGTTGTGGTGTGAGGAGCAGTGATGGCTGGCATTAGGGGAGAGACTCTGGGGCGCCAGTGATCGCTGTCTAGCCTCCTGAAGGTGTCGTGGGCCCAACTAGACGAAGCACCGATGAAAGGAGGTTCCCACCTTCCCAACCTATATAAGGTTTTTCATTATGTACTGAGCCAGTGTTAGAAGGTTAATTGTTGAATTTAGGTAATTATTCACTGAGTCTGGTCCATTTTCTTTTCGTAGCACAAGTTTCTTGTCTTTACCTTGAATTATTTAGATAAAGATGGCCAAAAATATTCCTAATACCACACTTTAGCACTTTTAATGTAAGCACATGAGATTTATCTACTTTATTTAAGTATTGAACAAGAGAAGCACAGAGTAGTAACGGCGGTGAGCTCTTCCCACAATGCAACTCAAACTCTTCAACCCCAATTTATAAAGTAGATTTTCTCTTGTAAATGAGTGCTCTGATGACACAGTTTGTTACGCCATCGTTTGTTTTATTGGGTCTTGAGATTTCAACATACTCGTAGAGATTCACGGTTCTCCTCGCTGTGCGCACGCCGAAGAAGTGAAAACAGTCTAATGATGTGACAAATCACTTCAAGGCTGGAAGAAAAGTTTCAGTCCACCCGAGTGCGATTTATTTCCACCAAAATTGGAAAGTTATTCACTTTAATAAGCACAAATCTCATTTTGCTGCTCGCCAGTGGAAAATCATTCCTTTTTATTTTCATTGGATGCTTCCTCACATTAACATCAACACAAAAAAGGCCTCACTTCTGCTTTTTCTTCCGTAACCTCCTTTGCTCTTAGCAGGAAAAACCAATGAGTTGAGTTATTAACTGAAAACACATTTCTATCCGCGCTCTCGGTGATATAACAAGATCTGGCCGGGGAGCAGGAAACTCTTTAAAGGCAGAAATAACAAAGGATGAGGGGAAGAAAGACACCGTCTTAAGGAGGCAGATCTGTGTTTATGTGTTCTTTTTTGTATTGAACGCTGCACAGTTTCACATCTGGAGCAATCAGAGCTGAGAAATGTTTAGGTAAGATTTGTTTGACTCTCAAATTGAGGGCCATCAGTTAAGCTTTGAGAATAACCCCGTGGAGACTCAGACACCAATTTGGCTCGGGGAAGACTATAGGCCTGAATACCTCATCAACACTCCTCATTACTCAAGTGCCAAATGAGCTCACTGCAGACTGGAACTATTCATTATTTCTTTTGATGGACAATTGAACTGTAACACACTTTTCATGTAATCCTGGAAAGGCTTCACATACTCTGGCTGACATCTGAATGGAGCCCATTATTAAGTACAGATCGAAACTGTGAAGTTGTTGTTGCTCCTTATTAACACTCTCGCCGTCATCCGTCTTTAACGGTTTACAGCCACCACGAGTACGTTTAAAATCCTGCTTCTCAGGGTCCCATCACATGTATCCTGCTATTGTCCATGTTTTCCTGGCAACGCATCCAATTATCAGCTAAAAATTATAAGGGCCAACTCAAATTATGAGAGGCTAAGGGTGTAAAAAACAGAGCTCTTGATAGATTTCGGAAGTATTTTGATGAAGTATAAACTCTGGGGTTCTGCTGAGCACCTTAATCAGCTATGAAAGCAAACACATCATCAGACTTAATTAACTTAACACAGTTTGGCTCCCTTTGAATCAAAAGACTGCCCGATAGATTTGCGATGCTTCAGTTCCTCACAAACACTGCATGCATCTGTGAGGAACTACTTTCTGCAGCACATTTGGAAATAAGGTTTTTCCAACTAACAAACAGCCAGTCTGCACTGAACGTTAACACGATCCGTTTCTTAAAAAGTCTTTTAAAGAGTTCTTACTGTCTCGCAAAGGAAGTCGCCTTAAAGAGCGGCTCAAAAACAACTTTATTAGGATCACAGTTTTTGGCCGAGAAGTGCCTCCAGTCCAGGGCCGAGGCCAGAGTCCAACATTTTCTCCACTTCACACTGGATCTGGGCTGCAAGGGCAGCAGGGTGGAGTACACATACACAGAGAGCTGACCGGCTGCATGATTTATACCTACTGACTGCCCCCAGCTGTTACAATTGCCAGATCCAAGACTAAGCATGCATAGCTGAACGAGCCCGGGGGACAAATTCAAACATCCACAAATTGCAGGCTGATGGGATTTCCTTCAAAAATGACAGATAAAGATATCAAAACATTCTTTTCCAGGACATCGCATGTTCGCTGAAAAAAAATCTGGTAACATTTAGCATCTGTGTTTTAATGGCCGGCATGGGAGAATGATAATTTATGACTCATTCTGCCAATTTAAGTTGGCAGCGTCGGAGCAGAACACCCCTCTTTCACTCTTTAGCCCGGAGCAGGCGAGGAAGAGACTGCTGTAAACTGTCAGCTAGAAACATCTGACAGCCTCTGTGCGAAAGTAATGAAGACAAAAGAAAAGGGGAAGTGTGTCATTTTACAAATATTGTTTCATCCCTTCGGTGCGAGACGAACAGAGCTGTCTGGCGCAAAGTGTGAAGGAGATACAATGGGTCATTGTCCAAAGGGAGGGGACAGAGAGCATGTCGGGAGTTCACGGAGGAGGGATATTATTCTGAGGCGCCCACTCAGTCGACCGAATCTGCAGTTGCACACTGACTGAGTCATGGGAACCTCGGTGATAATTTGACACCTGTTGATCAAGCCGGGCTGCAGAAAGACTGCACACAGGGCCGCTGAGCGAGAAGACTGCTGCTGCTTTTTAAGATACAGCCAAGCTGCACTATCCCAAAGTTTGCCTTGTTTTTTTCATCAGATGGCCCTCAGTTTCTCTGCCCACATTCACATCTAACAGCCATTCACCCGGTGATAACAACAACAACAACAACGGTGGATTTCAAAAACATTAAACTCCAGAAATGCTTTTAATCAAGTCATTTCAAAGTCAAAATAATAATCTGCTGTTGTCATTTCAAATCGTGCGTTCACTTTTTTACTGAATGTAATAAAATCTTGTAACTACAGTTATAACTAATCTGCCCTTTGATGGCGAGCACATTAAACCAAATCTGATGTTCAGAGGGTTTTATATGTTCTCTTATATCAAACTTACTCTATACATTCGTATCTTGCTCAGATACGACTAAATCTTGGCTGGTTTTTGAACTGTAAAAAGCAGCTGACTCATCATGCATTCGTGGGCGTGTACTTATTATGAATTTCAAGGTTGAGGTGGAACGGCTGACCAATCGGGGTAGGTTGGACTTTTTGAGCATCATCTGTAATGTTGCCTGTGATTTCAGCCATTTAATGGAGACTTAAAGACGCCTCCGGAGCAGAAAACACACTCTGACACCAGTAAAAGGGAACCATAATAATATTAAAGTGGCGTTGGGAGACTGAGAGGTAGTCTATGTGACACACTAACACAATCAGAGTAGTTCTCTAAAACATTATTAGCATATTGTTAGCCTAATAGCATAATTGCTAAAGTCATTTTTTGTCAAACTGTGACTCTCCTACCACTGCCTTATTGCCTATGACCTCAGCCTATCAGAACACATTTTAGAGCCTTTGTCATCTCTTAATTGGGCAGATAGTGATTTCTTATTTAAACTTATAAACCTGGAGAAGCAGCATTTAGCTGTTATGCTGCAAACAAGTGGAACAAACTGCCAGTGGAGATTAAACTTTCACCAAATGGAGACATTTTTAAATCCAGGTTAAAAACATTTCTTTTCTCGTGTCTATGCATGAAATCTGCACGGTATCTTTTAACTTATCTGGACTGTTGCTTGTTTTTAAATAAATTTATATTATCTTATTTGCTGTGATGGACTGGCGGCCTGTCCAGGGTGTACCCTGCCTCTTGCCCATTGACTGCTGGGATAGGCTCCAGCCCCCCCCGCAACCCGACCCACGGATTCAGCGGTATAGAAAATGGATGGATGGATTATCTTATTTGTTTCTCTTTATATTCTTTTATGTATTTAATGCTTCTTACACTCCCTGCTGCAATGCTTTTATTTTATGTGAAGCACTTTGAATTGTTGTGTACATGAAATGTGCTATACAAATAAATTTGATTTGATTTTGATTTGATTATTTTCCAAAAACATTCAAATAAGACTTAGGCTATTATGCTATTAGGCTAACGATATAGATAATAGTGTGGCAGTGACTAAGAGTAATTATATATCTATAGTCTTCAGTAAATATATGTGGTATAATATGATTAGAATTGGTGGTTTCATACACAGGAATTGATCAGTGTTCTGCTTCACATTTTTACGATTTAATTGGCTTTAGCAGAACGTCCTTTATTTAGCTTTATGGCACAGATCCGTTAGCCTGGGCGAAAGCCGACTGTTGACTCCGTCAAACAGTCTGGGAAAACCCAAGAGGAATCTGTTTCCATGGAGGGTGGGACCTTACTCAGCAACTTAAATTCCCTTAACCAATCAGTAATGTTTAGAAAGGACGTAGGTTATGCGCCGAGGTTCATGCTTACTCTCGCGAGGCTCTAGCTCGCGAATCACGCTTCCCACATCCGCTTTCATTATACCGGTACCATTTGATAAATCAAACTTTTCCCAAAGCCAGTTGGAAGGAGAGCTACGACATCCTTGCCACTAACAAAATTGACGAGGCATTCCTCTTGCTCTTGTTTTAATTGTGTAATGCTCCCCAGAGTTGAGACAACTTCATGGATAGCTTCTAGCGTTCTTCCGTCGCCATGTTTATTTCCGCTGCGGTTGAACTACAATTATATGGACTACAATGGACTCCGCGCGTGAGTTCTGCGTCACCACTCGCAACTGTTTGCTGATTGGCAAAACACTGAGCGAACCGAGGTAGGGGGATTTGGCCAGACTATGTGCGGAGCCAAAATCTTTGGGCGGAAGTACGTAGGATGGCGTCGCCAGGCTACAGATCCGTACAGATGGAGAGAACCGTCATGCCGGCACACACAGACCTAACATTTGCCTTTAGCTCTCATCCATTATCCTGAAAACTGCAGTTTATAAGAAAATAGTTGGATATTTTAAGCTCCAGAATTTCTCACATATTAACTAGGGCTGGGCGGGTTAACTCGTTATTATCGCGTTAACTCGTTGATTATTTAACGGCGATAAATATTTTATCGCGCATTAACGCAGGTTTTTTTTTTGGGGGGGGGGGGCTTTTGTGCCTTTAATGGATAGGAAAGTTTAGAGTGACCGGAAGTAGGGGGCAGAGAGAGGGGGAACAACACGCAGCACAGGGCCATCCGATACGGGACTTGAACCGGGGCCAGCTGCAGCGAGGACTATAGCCTCTTGTACATGGGGCGCCTGCTCAACCCACTACGCCACGGACCACCCCTGTTTTATTATTGTAAAAGTCTGTTGCTCACAGGCTTTTATTTTGTAAAAGTCTGTTGCTGTCTGCTGAGGAACAGGAAAAGAAAGTAATCGGCGGATCCACCAAACATGGAGAAGGGTACGGAACTTTTACTCGGCCATTTTCATTTTAAAGTTCTTCCAGACGGCGGAGTCGACAGAACCAAAGTCATCTGTAAACACTGCCAAGTTGAATTGTCTTCTCAGCGTAGTAGTTCCAGTCTAAAATATCACTTAAAGGCAAAACACACAACTGATAGCAGCAAGTCATTCAAGGAAACAGACAATGGAGCGAGGCTTCTACATAAAAACTACAGAAAGATGCTGATGTTAAAAGTGTGTTTGCACAACAAATGTTATGGCACTTTCATTCATATGGCAGCACATTTAAAATAAAACTAAATGCTAAAAGCTATACACTACTTTTGAATTCATTTTTGGATTTTGTACAAATGCGATTAATCGTGATTAATCAGGGAAATCATGTGATCAATTAGATTAAAAATTGTAATCGTTGCCCAGCCCTAATATTAACCTTAAAGGGACAAAGAGGAGACCAGTCACTTGGGGCTTGTTATGGTGCAAAGATCTGTCACAAGTCATGTGCCGACGCTGGTCCACTGTGATGAAGGTTTCTTTAGCTTCTGCTTTTGATTTCCAAAGCCTCCAATAACATTTCATCTCCAGTGGGAACTCAGTTTATCCAGACTTCCAGAGCCCTTTTTTTTTTTTTTTTAATGGAAGCCTCGAGGCGATGCCGGTGTTTGGAGCGCTCTGCTGTAGCCAACATGCAGACCACTGATGAATCAGCAAAATCTTTCTCAAAAACAGCTTTGAGCGCCGAGACACGTCTTCTCTGAAGAACGCATTCCCGCTGTATTAGTTACAGCGGTTGAATTTAAGTGTGCAAGTGACAGCCAAAAAAACAAATCAGCCAAATACTGTTTTTTTAATGGTGTGAAACACCGGGGAGCACTCGGTAGTTTTTCTGAGCCGTGAGCAGAAATACAGACTGCATTCAGCCAGATCAACTAGGTCCACTGTAAATACAATCACTCAAGGTATCTGAAGTTGTAAAATGTCTGGCTATGAAAAAAACAAACATAAGATTGCAGCTGCTAAAAGCAGGTCTACGTTTGACATCACAAAGGAAGGCTTAGAAAGACTACACAGTTCCAAATCGCTGTGTTTTTACTCCTTCTAGCTTCTTTATGAATAAAAATAATAAATCAGTCACATGTATATACACACAGAAATTGTACAAGAACAAGCACACTTTAAATAAAGTGACAAAACTTCAGCTCCTATTTACAATAAGTATGATGAGACGTGAAAAAAACATTCTGAACAAAACGCGGCTCTTTCTGCAACATGTTCAAAAACACAAATTTCTCTCTTATAGTTGTCAAAGAGGACTGAAAGAAAGAAAAGAATAAATCTGAACTCCTCATCTTCACTTAGAGCTCACACCCTAATCAATCAAATCTAATGACATTTAAATTATTACAAGTTAACAACAAACCACATCCCTGTGCCCTGTTTCGTAAGCTAATCATTTCAAAATAAAATGACGTGATGATTAAAACATGATGGACAACAATGACGTATAAAAATAATTGATGAGAAGAATCATTACGAATGAGAGCTTACCCTTGCGTGAATAAAATCCAAGTGCAACATGTATCAACTGATTATATACGTTAGCCATATAATCATCGGGAAAACTGGTATGAGGAGAGGTGATCAGGGTGAGCACACGTCCTCCGTGTGCTTGGGATTTAGGAAAGTCACTATGTCCCGAATGCCGTCCTCACAAACTGTGGCCTGTGGAGCTTTGCTTAGATTTTCTCCTTCCTCCTTAAATCTTCTCCACATCTCTGAAAAATGGAGTTGCATTAAAAAAAAAAAAAAAAAAAGCATCTCACACAAAAACACAAACTAAATCAGTCTGACGATAATTCCTCCAGAATCTTGATGTATTAAGGTTGAGAAGTCCATCCCTTTCAGTCGCTTCTGACTGCAGGTTGTCTCCAGCTAAACCCTGTATTCAAGGCTTCAAAATGAAGTAATGGATGACATTAGAGTGGCTACATTGACCTCTTATATATGGCCAATATCCTGGAAGCATGTTGTAGCCCGAGACCTTATCAGCTCTTGACCCTTCAGAGATCAAGAATTACAGACCGGTATCCCTTCTACCCTTTCTGTCCAAAACTCTTGAACGTGCTGTCTTTAAACAACTGTCCTCTTACCTCCACCAGAACAACCTCTTGGATCCCTACCAGTCCGGGTTGAAGGTGGGCCACTCAACTGAGACGGCCCTCCTAGCAGTAACTGAGTCACTCCAAACTGCTCGAGCTAACTGCAGCATTTGACACAGTGAACCACGACATCCTTCTCTCTACCCTGGAGGGAATGGGGGTTTCTGGCTCTGCACTCTCCATGTTCTCATCCTACCTGACAGATCGCTTCTACCAGGTCACACTGAGACACAGGTCTGTGTCGAAGCCACGTAGGCTCACCACCGGGGTTCCCCAAGGTTCGGTCCTGGGTCCTCTTCTTTTCTCCCTCTACACATCATCTCTTGGTTCTGTCATCCACTCCCATAACTTTTCCTACCACTGCTATGCAGACGACACCCAGCTGATTCTGTCTTTTCCCCCTTCTGACACCCAAGTGGAAGCACGCATTGCTGCGTGCCTGGCAGACATCTCGAGGTGGATGTCGATGCACCACCTTAAGCTCAACCTGGACAAGACTGAGCTGGTGTTTCTCCCGGGGAAGGGCTGCCCATTCAGAGACCTGGCCATCACCATGGATGACTCTGTGGTGACATCAACCCGGACCGCGAGGAATCTGGGTGTGACCCTGGATGACGAACTGTCGTTCTCGCCAAACATCGCATCAGTGACCCGTTCCTGCCGATTCCTCCTCTACAACATCCGGAGGATTCGCCCCTTCCTCACCGACAAGGCAGCACAGGTGCTCATCCAGGCTCTTGTCATCTCCCGCCTGGACTACTGCAACTCCCTCCTTGCTGGCGCCCCGGCTTCTGCCATCAGACCTCTGGAGCTGGTTCAGAAAGCTGCTGCTCGTCTGGTGTTCAACCTCCCCAAGTTCTCCCACACCACTCCCCTTCTCCGCTCTCTACAAGAGCAGCTGCACTTATGATTTCTTGTGACCTGAAGTTCTTTTGCCTACCGATGTTGAACGCACTTATTGTAAGTCGCTTTGGTTAAAAGCGTCTGCAAAATGACCGTAATGTAATGTAATGTATCAAAAAACCATTCACTTTTCTGTCTTTTGTCCGTATATAAATACATCTTAAAAGAAGTTTAAAAACTAAATCAAGAACAAACCTTCATCCAGTGTCGTAAGCAGTGTGTAATTTTCTGGATGATCCATAATGTCTTTTCTTTGAACATCACCAATCTCCATTATTTGTAAAACACCTGTGTGAATGAAGACCTCAGATGAGAATCCAAAACTTGAGCAGCAGTACTGTGCATGTATCAATGACATGTATGTATGACAAAAGTAAGATGAGAAGACACATGCTGCTCATTTTCTACATTAAACATATGGCTGTTCTGCTCAGTCGAATGGTGACAAACCTGCAAACCAACACCTCTAAAATTTCAGAAAACCTCTCATCAAATGTATTTCATTCTGGCCTTAAGGCTACGCTAAGCTAAGTGAACTGCAGTCTGGCCTTAATGCTACGCTAAGCTAAGTGGCTGTAGACCTGCAGTCTGGCCTTAACGCTACGCTAAGCTAAGTGGCTGCAGACCTGCAGTCTGGCCTTAACGCTAAGCTAAGCTAAGTGGCTGCAGACCTGCAGTCTGGCCTTAACGCTACGCTAAGCTAAGTGGCTGCAGACCTGCAGTCTGGCCTTAACGCTAAGCTAAGCTAAGTGGCTGCAGACCTGCAGTCTGGCCTTAACGCTAAGCTAAGCTAAGTGGCTGCAGACCTGCAGTCTGGCCTTAACGCTACGCTAAGCTAAGTGGCTGCAGACCTGCAGAAGTCTGACATTCTACATGAGTGACATCTATCTTCTTGTCAAATTTTCAGCCAGAACGTGAACGAGCATTTCCCAAAATACTACATTTTTATTTGATAAATCGCTGAGGAATAAGTTACATTACCTTCTACGGTGTTCCATACTTGCACTTCAATCTCAGCAGTACTCTGCCTTTCAACAGCAATGATCCTAACTGCGTTTGGTGAATCAACTTTCAAGGATGATTCTACTTTATACACCAAGAGGTTATTCTTTAACCCAAGATAGCAGTGGGTCTGGTTACTTTCAGCTTTACTCTCTGAAGACAAAAGAAACAGAAAAATAATGTTTACAGCCAATCGCATCATTTCTCAGCATGCTGCACGTACAGAGATGTTTGACAACCTGGACAAGTCTTGCAGCACTTTCCTGCTGATTTTATAGGATGTTGGCATGGGTACTGGCTGGGGCATGTGATGCGTTTACAGTCTTGAAGGCCATCAGTACAAGTGCACAGGATGCATTCCAGGACCTTCCCCAAAACTGGATGCCACATGTCTCCATGAGAGTATGTCTTGCCATTGTATAAACAGACTGAGAGAAATGGAAAACATCTGAGAGTTGGGCTGCATACGGAAACAATCGTAAATTTGTGGGGAAAGTGTCCATAAAATCAAATGCCTATAAATGATCTGTTTAGAAAAAGTCTCACCTCTCTGGTGTTTCCTTTGCAACAAAATCTTCACAGTGGTCTCTGAAGCCCCTTTAAGGTTAAGTTTGCTGAAGCTCAGGCTTCTGGGTGTAGCCTTGACCCTGAATGGAGTGGCATGGTCAGACCGCGCCCTGCTCTGCTCTGTGGAACACTGGTCAACCGAATGCCTCTGTTGCACACACAGATATGACAAAAAAAAAAACAGTTACCCTTCATCTTTTCAGCTATTGGCTTCACTCGCTTTTCCTTGACTGATAGCACGGGGAGCCTCAAAGCCAAGCCTTAAATCAAAAAGTTCATATCCTGGCTGCAGATATCTGAAACACTGCCGACATCTCAGACTTTTCCAGCCGCCCAAAATAAAACAACACAGCAACCGAGTGCCGTTGTTGGGCCGAGCAATCCACAGATTGCGAGTTAAAAGTTGAATACTTGTTTTTTAATGGTCATCATAAAATTCATGTTGCAGATATAATCTTCATAGAAACCTGGATCCCTTGTTGCCTGTTTATTTTTACCTTTATGACTTGTATGAAACCAAGTCGGAATCACTGATAACACCACTTGAATCTTGCACTGCACGTAAATAAACTTTCAAATACAGGCAACTTTCTCATGCAAAGTCAAGCACACAGTATTCTCTTGAAAAAAACAGTGGAAACATACAACGCCTCTGTTCAGTTGCTGGTTTCCATCCTCCATGGATGACGACCCACTGGTGCCATGATCTGAAAACGATCAAAACCAAGTGTGAAGGCAACATACAGTATTATCTTATAATAATTGTCCTGTTTGGTCTGATTTAGCCCATTAAGGTTATGAAAAAACATCTTTTTGCATCAGCTACATCAGCCCAAACATGCATCTTAAGTTCTTCAAAGCAGCATTCAGGTTGGAAACAGAATAAAGGGAATTTTGTCCAACTGGAGTTTAACTACCTTTACACACCAGACAGCAGGTATCTGGAACTGAAACTGGTGAGGAGCAGGTGATAGGCTGGCATGTCTTCAGAGCACAGAAGATGTTTCCATTCTGTAAAAAGAAAGGGAGAACCACCAACCCCACACATGTGTTGAAAGAAGGTAGAGATCACAAAGTAATCCGTGTAAAAACAACAGTAAACCGTGTTCATAATTCCAGTTTTTCCTCTGAGAGGGCAGAGATGTGCACCATTCTGTGATCCTAACAGCCACAATGAAACGACACTGCATTACAATATAAATCAAAAACAGTTTTCTTAGGTTTCTTGGCACGTATTGTCTCCTTGTAGATTTGTTAACTTTTCACATCAGGTTGCCTCGTAAAGAACAACTTATTGAGTGCAGCGCTGGCTCCAGTTCTGCTTCTTCGTGCTTTTCTCTGTAAAGTAAAGCCAGCATACGAACAAAAGGCGAGATGTTTTCACCAGCTACACTTCCCCTTTAGGAGCTACAACTTAACCCTCACAGATGCTCGTTCTGTATGTGCATTAACACTGAATAAAACCCTGAAAAACTCTCACAGTTAAATCTAACAAGTCTTTCTTTAAAGGACTCAGCGGAGCTGTAACATAATGTACAAATAACTTTAATGCTCCAGCATCATAAACACAGTGAAATAGATTAATGAAACATTCCCTGAGTGTTATGGAGACATTAAGTTAAGTACGTTAAGTTTTCCATTTAATGTTGCCTACATTTAGTGGCTAAAAACCCTCACTTGATTTCCTTCAGTGTTTTCATGCCGATGTGGTAAAACGTACTTAAGTTTCAGTGGAAAAGAACATATCCCAGTAAAAGACACTGTAGGAATTTATAAATACTCAACAGTCCCCCTGGCAGGACTCTGAAATTCTATTTTTTTATGTGTTCCATTTCTTTGTATTTTATAGTCTTCCAACCGAGTATAAAACACAACGTGACCTTTCCCTGATTAAAGACAAAACAGTCGCTTTAAAAAGTAAAAAGAACATTTAAAATCAAACAAAAAGCAGTAAACTGAAAGCAACTTACAGAGCACGTGCACATGACACACTGATTGCTTTGCCTGGATGGGAAGAGGTCGTGTTTAGTGAAGGTCTCCCCCGGCTGATAAATACTCCCATTATACCGGCAGGATTTCACAGAGGCTCTCAGTCCTGCAGGGACCCGGGGCTCACCTGAGGAGGACACATCGAAAAGAGAGGAGAAGTGTGAAGTGACTGCCCCTCTCTGCGGAGCTTAAAGCTGATCAGGTGTCCAAACAGAGGCAGGCTACCTGTGCATCTTGGACAGCACCGCTGGGGCTCGGCTACAGGGTTTTCACATGACAGGGCCGGACACTTGATCGTGTTACATTTCACATGGCCTGTCTGAGAGGGAGCAATGTCAGGATTTACAAGCACTCAGCACCCCAGAGTTCCTCTGACCGGCAGGGATTGGGGTGTAATATTTCTTTAGTTTGCTCATATAAAAAAAGGTACCTCTGTGCAGACACAACGCATGCAGAACATGAATCCGAAAGGCTCCAGATAGGGATGCCAACTGTCTCCTGGGTTGTATGTCTTGTCTTTGAATGTACAAACCACCCCGGAGACTGGATGATAAAAAACATAAAGCCTTTTTTATTTGTGAACCAACACATTTGCTCACTTGAGATTAATCCCTCGGAGTAAAGCAACCTAGAGTTAAACACGGAAATCTGCAAATGCCACTGATCCCACAAATCATGATCAAACTTTTGGATACTTCTGTGACAGCATGAGACAAATAAGACTTAGAAGAAAACACCACACTTGGGTTGGTGAGTAACAGCGGATCAAACTCCGAAAGGTGCGTAAAAGTCGTGGCGGAGTCCGAAAAGAGACACACTTTCACTCTTTTTCCTCATTTTAAGCTCCACACGTCTGATCAGGATAGAATCAGCATCAGCAGGGTGTTGCTCTTACCTTTCCGGGGTTTTAGCTCCGCAGCAGCAGGCCAAAAGATGAAAAAGAACAAAAGCAGGGACTTCATTTTCTCACACGTGCGTAACCGATTCTCCAAGCCGCAATAAATATGTGCTTCTGCAGGACAGAAACTGCAGGACAGTGTGAAACAAGGATAAAAAAAAAAACAGAAAAACTTATTTTTTGTGTTGGTAAATCTATGGCGCCTTCTTCAGGACACAAAAGATAGAACACATCGGAGACATGAGCCTGAGACATAAGTTAGGTGCTTATAATTAGTGATATCGTTTACAATTTCACATTAACTACATGAAATGTCAACGAGTACATCACCAAATGTGACTAATTTACAGAACTGTATGTACTGAAGAGACCTGAGTGCACTTTAGATCAACTTATAGCATTTTTCATTAGGTTCTGTCGAACTGAGAAAGGAAATCACCTCAGTTATACGACAATGTGCCCTTACATCAGCAGCAGGTTCAGCATATGTAAACACCTGGATGAGAGAGAATTTTCTACAATTAAATGAAGACAAAACTGAGATCATTCTGTTTGGGAGCAAAGAGAAGAGGGTCAGCGTTGGTAAAAATCTTGAGACTCGGCCCTTATAATCACTGACCAAGTTGGTAACCTCGGAGTGTTGATAGACTCAGATCTGACTTTCAGCAGCCACATCAAAGCTGTCACCAAGGCAGCTTTTTACCATCTCAGAAACATCAACAGAATTAAAGGTTTCCTCTCCCAGAAAGACCAGGAGAAACTCACACTCTCCATTCATCTCCAGCAGACTCCATTAGTGTAATCCTCTTTTAACTGGACTTCCCAAAAAGAGCATTAAACATCTGCAGCTCATCCAGAACGCTGCTGCTGGAGTTTTAACCCGGACTAAGAGATCTGAACACATCACAGCAGTTTTAAAATCTTTACTCTGGCTTCCAGTCAGTCACAGAATACATTTTAAAAGCCTGCTGATGGTTTACAATCTGTGATATGTTCAGAGAATATAAACCCAGCAGAGCTCTTAGATCCAAGGACTCAGGTCAGCTGGTCCAGTCCAGAGTCCAGACTAAACATGGAGAAGCAGCATTTAGCTGTTATGCTGCAAACAAGTGGAACAAACTGCCAGTGGAGATTAAACTTTCACCAAATGGAGACATTTTTAAATCCAGGTTAAAAACATTTCTTTTCTCATGTGTCTATGCATGAAATCTGCACGATATCTTTGAATTTATCTGGACCGTTGCTTGTTTTTAAATTCATTTGAATTATTTTATTTGTTTCTCTTTATATTCTTTTATGTATTCTTAATGCTTCTTACACTCCCTGCTGCAATGCTTTTATTTTATGTAAAGCACTTTGAACTGTTTTGTACATGCTCTGCTCTGCTCTGACCAAAGTGTTTAAAGACATATGTCTGAATACAGACAGTGGGAAAATGTCAGTCTTAGTTTTACTGGATCTCAGTGCTGCATTTGATACAGGTGACCACAATATATTACTCAAACGACTGGAGAACTGGGCGGAACTGAACTGGTACTAAACTGGTTCAAAACATACTTAGAGAACAGGAAGTACTTTGTGTCAATAGGTAAATTTACATCTGAGCAGACAACAATCACATGTGGAGTTCCCCAAGGTTCCATCCTGGGACCTCTTCTGTTTAACATCTACATGCTGCCACTGGCACAAATTATAAAAAAAATAAATAAATAAACTACCATAGCTATGCAGATGACACGCAGATATATATTACAATGTCACCAGGAGACCGAGGCCCTGTACAGGCTCTTGGTAAATGCATTGAGGTGATTAATGACTGGATGTGCACAACTTTCTCCAGCTAAACAAAAACAAAACTGAGGGAATCGTCTTTGGAGCCAAAGAAAAAACGATTACAGGTCACCACAGAGCTATCTATACACCTAGAAACTACCAACCAGGCCATAAATCTGGGTGCAGTGATGGACTCAGACCTAAACTTGGAACAACACATTAAGGCAATAACAAAGTCAGCCTGCTATCACCTTAAGAATATATCAAGGTTAAAATATCTGATGTCTCAGCAGGACCTGGAAAAACTAGTCCATGCATTCATCTTCAGTCGGCTTGACTACTGTAACAGCATCTTTACAGGTCTACCTAAAAAGTCAGTTAGACAGGTCTTTACACTGGCTGCCTGTCCATCAGAGGATAGACTTTAAAGTTCTGATGCTGCTCTATAAAGCTCTGAATGGTCCAGGAGCAGAATACATCAGTGACCTCCTGACCCAGGATGAACTTTCCAGACCCCTCGGGTCATCTGGATCCAGTCTTCTATCAGTTCCCAGAGTCAGAACCAGACATGGAGAAGCTGCATTCAGCTTCTGTGCTCCACATGTCTGGAACAAACTCCCAGAAAGCCTCAGATCAGCTGAAACACTCAGTGTATTTAACTCCAGGTTGAAGGCACACCTATTTTCAGCTGCGTTTGAATAAAGCTCCAAATCTGAAGCTTGAGTTTCAAAAATTAATCATATTTTAACTTCTGATTTTATCTATTGTTCTTATTTCTTTCTTTTTTATTTACAATTTAAATCGTGCTTCTTATTTCTACTGTTTTAATGTATCTGTAAAGCACCTTGTTGTTGAATAAACTGGCCTTGGAGTAAAGCAATGAGAGCCTTAAAAACTCTGCTCACAGTCTGCAAAAATGAACACACAGACATATATTAACATACTAATCTCCATTTATTACCACAGACGGGGATAAAACAGTGCAACCATATCAAAACACACATTACGATGCCAATGAATTTCTTGCTTGGTTGAATGTTTGATAACGACAAAGGAAGGACACTGAATACAACTTGACCCATGTTCCAAAAAAAGGAGTCTGATGCCCAAAATACCTAATAAAACATAATCCTTTTCATAAGCCGTTACATGGGGTAACAAATGGGGCAAAGCCAGTGAAACATAATTAAGTCAGTGCAGATGTATAGAAACAAATAAAAATCACAGACCTAATCACACATTTCCAAAATGAATTAAAAGTGGAATTTTATAATATACAAAATGTCTGACGCCTGGACTCACAAAGATGTAAAACAGGTCGGGATGAAGAAAGAAGAAGAAAGCTGCTCGAGACAAGCGGTGGCTTTCTTTCCCGTCTCCCTTCCCTTAAAATCAGGACTTAAAAACTTCACCCTGCATAGCAAAGGATCAAAAAATGCGTAATAAAACACACACCATCACCTGTAAATGGACGTCTGCATCCAGATAGTGAAGAACTGCCGAAGATCGCTGATTTTAACATGCATGTATGGTGGTATCGGGTTGCTTTTTCTACATAGTTAAACTCCTAAAAACTTCAAAAATTCCAAACAGGTTTTTGTCGTGCTGTAATGGTCCAATTCTGTGTGTCAGATTCCTAAAAACGAGCAGAAAGTCCCAGGCAAATGTAAGACAAACACCAAGAATAATCCTGCTCCTGGGTGAGGATTTCAGGATTTCAGATCACAGTCTTGTTCATATGTACAAGATTTGAGGCCTGTCATATAAGTTATACTTTTAAATATCTGAAGTACAGGATATTGCATCATAGGATGAATGAGACAGACACACTGCTGTGCTCACACACAACCACAGGCGAAGCGAAAACACTCAGGAACTGCTGCTGCTGTTGTTGTCCTCTCGCTTCTGCCGCTTCTTCGCTCTGATTTCATTCATGGCTTCCTCGATGGAACGAGTGTCCCTTTTGTTGGCCACCGGAACTGAGGAAAGAAAATGGCCGTTATCACCAGTAACGTAGGTAAAGTCCTCCCGCCTTCTGTGAGACGGCGGCTCCACTCACCACAGCCGTAAGCGCTGTTGGCCTCCAGTGTATGCGCTGCATCCTTGGCAGCTGACGTGCCGATCAGGTGGCTGTACTTGTCTCTGTAGTTGGAGTTGGGACATGCTTGAGTCTTCTCCGTCTGAGCGGACGCTGCCTCTTCCAATGCAGCCTGTTCCTGCAACGATGAGCGAGAGAGAAGACATATCAGACATCCAATCCTAATTAGAGCAATCACAATCTGAAGAAGTCACATGGCACTGAACTCTTCTGTGTTCATTTAACTTCACCGTCCTCTGCTTTGATGCTCTAATTGCATTATGGACATTTAGGGCTTCCTCTTGGAGCTTTTGCACAGTTACGACCAGAACATTTGAACACTGAACCCTGATTTATGGTCGTCCGGGAATGGCCACGGAGAGACGCTCTCCGTTGCTTGCGTGCGTCGGCCAACATTCCTATCTATCCGCCGAGGAGCCGGAGACTCGCGAAGACCGCAAGGGTTGTGATTGGTCGGCTAACAACACCATTTCCGGAATCACTTTTCCGGTTTCGCTCCTTCCTCTCACAACAACAACACCACCACCGCCATTTTTGAAAGAGTTTACTGTGTGCCGGTCAACATTTGGTCAAAACTATTTGCATTTCAATATCAACAAGCTCCAACTCCAACAACAGTCTCTCTCTCTCGGTCGCCATCGTTCACTGTGAGGAGTGGAACGGAGCCGGAAGGTGAACAATCAATCAACGACTTTCACCATAGACGTTGCGAGATTGGGTCGTTTAACGTAGCGCCGCCTGCTGATCTGGAGGTGAACTGCCTTGCGTATCCGACATCCCGACGGAGAACTTCCAAAGGTTTAATAGCCTCTGCGTGACCACTGAGTCGGATTGACGGATAGCGACGGAGTAGCACACCGAGGCCTTGAGACAATCTGAGCTGCTTTGGTTGTTTTTCATAAGATGCTGAAGTCGCAGCTATTCAGCGAATTAGGGCTGAAAGCTCCGTCTACATTTGAGGGTATTCACATCTCGTCTGAAAGAAGGCCCAAGGAGCCTTTTGATACGGCTGTTTAAAAGATAAAAGGTGTGGATCTGATCTGTGGCATTTGCATTTGGAAACTGCTGTGAACCCACAACATGCAGTGGAATGATCGCTCAATGGAAGTGAAAGAAGCCAGTCTCAGAATAAATCAGCAGCTTGGAACATTATAGGAAAGAATAAGATGGGCTTGTCAACACTAAAACCTGCATGTCCATCGCAGATAACTGGAGGATGATCACAGGATCCTTTCCATGTCTGTGCAGACTCTCAGTCATCCAGGTCAGTGCTTAAATAGAAGCAACTGGACTCGATGTTTCCCTTCTCCTCTGAAAGACTTCATTTGGGATTGACTGGTTTGTGGTTTCGAGCCAATATAATTTCAGAAATTCAGACTCAGATTTAACAGAGGAGGTGGCCTCACATATCACCCATCTATCGAACTCCCATCAAGAGCCAGCAGCAATGAGAGGCCTCTGCATGTCGCCAAAGTCTGAGCAGACAAAATAGCACCTGAACGCACCACAAAGACGGACATTGTGTGCATATATTTAAAAAATAAGGTACACATTTGTATTTTTCAGTAATAATATAGAGGTTTGTTGATGATTACTGGATTACTGTTGAGATATATCAGGATATGATGTCTGTTCAGATTCAGTCGACTGCAGCAAAGCCGACTGGAAAACGACAGGAAGCACAATGTGGAAGCCGAGCAGAGCTTTCTCAAGGTGAAGAAATGGAATATTTACTTTTGGGCTCATGAGTCAGTGGATGTTAATCCAGCTGAGAGAGCATTTCACTGAAAAAGCCACAAACAATGAGTGAAAGCGGCTGCAGTAAGGGAGGAGGAAACTCATTCTGTGGTGATGCCCACGGCTCACAGGTCTCAAGGTTTTAAATGTTAAGGAGCTTTACGTTTTAACCCCTTCATCTGCTGTGGATCTGAACCGCCTCAAATTCAACCTGCATTTAAGCCCCTTTTTATTGGAAAACTGGAACTTAAATACGTTTCAGCATTCAGCCGGCGTTCGGTTTTTGAGCAGAGAACGAGGAGACAGAAAAAACAAACTGATATTAGATCAAATGTTACTATTACGGCGATTTCAACCAGAAATCTAGAACCACAAGACTAATAAAAACCGGCATTTCTGAAACTAAACAAAGCATCTCGTCCTACTTTTAGTCTGCGCCGCTGTTCCGCCAGCTTGGGATCCCATTCCTCTCCTTTGCGATAGGCTTCCAGCTCTTCGTCTGATGGAGCGAACTCCTACCACAGCAACACAGCAACACGTTACGCCATAACTCCAACAACAAGACTTTGTTTAAACATCCAACGCTGGATTAAAAATGTCGGTACCTTTTTGAAAAGCATGACGTAGCGACTCTCCTCGTCTTCACCAAAGGAAAAAGAGGCAAGACCAGCCACTTCTGCGACATCGTGCCTTTGAGACAGGTGGATAAAAAAGATTAAAAGAAGCACAACTATGTGAAGGAGATGGTTAATTCATTCATCTGATAAAGCAAAGACCACTTACAATATACTCCTTTCAATCTTCCCCATAGGGTTGTATTTTCTTTTCTGCTGCAAACTGTCTTGGATGAAGTCTGAAACCTCTTTCTCCATCTGGATGTAGCACAGGGATAAAGGTCAGTCACAAGAGCTTTGAGCCACATTTAAATCCATCATGCACTCGATCTGACGCTTAACCTCGTACCTTTTTCCTGAACTCCGCTTTCTTTCTCTTCTCGTTCTCCTCCATCTTCTTGAGCCTCGCAGCTTGCTCTTTAAGGAAGAGAAACGTTTGGTTTCAGGGGGTTTATTTCTGACAGCATTAAAAAGGTTTCGGGAGTTACGGCTCTCCCTGGCCTACTTGTTTTTAATAATCTAAACCGCATCGAGGCCAATGAAAAGACGGCCTTCCTGTAATCTGGGAAAACCACATTTTCGTACCTCAAATATAGTGCCTCACAGGCGGGCTGATGCTTTATTGTTTTGTACTCTTTACACTTTAACAGATATGGTCATATTTGCTTTGGAAACACAATCGTGTGGTGTTTATGTCCCTTGAGAAACAGAAATATACTCCAAATATCCAGTGGTTTACTGCACCCACGTGTCTGCTATGGTTTAGAGCATGTTAAAGCACATTTAAATGGAGTCTAATGGAAACTGTTGCTTGTTATTCTGAAAGAAAACGGTTGGAGTAACGTAAACGGATATCATTTATGAATAAAGAAAGGCTGGAAAACAAAGTGCATTTATCTGCACCCATTACATCTACTGTAACTCACTGAAATGCCCAAAGCCTGTGCTGATGATAAAATGAATGCTTTTTTTTAAACGATTCATTTATTGGCAGTGAGAAAGGCAAGCTGAAACTGGTGTAGGACTGAAATAACAGGAGGTCACGAGTAATCACAAGTTGAAGGTTGCTTAGAGGTAACGTGCTGACTGGTAACACGCTGGAAGCGCAGCAAATAAAGCTGCCCTGCTTGTTTACTGAGTGCTGTTGGCAGGCTTATGTTACAGCAGCTGTCTGTGGCCCAGACTCTCGGATTCACACACATGCGGGGCTGCATGTTTTTATGAGGCGGTCCGAAACTCGGGCCAACGGTGCTTACATGAAAGCTAAACTGGCCAATCGTAGCACTAGAAATGGTCAGTCCGCCCGTCCTTTTAATTTGTACCTACATCTAATTCGCAAATAACGTTCACCTTAACAGTCTCATTCTAACTTAAATGAGTCCGTAGTTAGACCGTATGTTGTGTACCTCGTGCCTTTCGTCGGCTTTCCTGGTCGCCGACTGTTGGAGGCTTTTCCATCGAGTTTAAGATTGAACCTAGTAGGTCCGCCATCTTGGAATGATAGCGAAGACCGTTCAGATCAGACTATTGTTGCTGGCCGCAGCTGTATCGTCTCTACGCATGCGTGAATGAACTGAATTCTTCTTCGCTGTATTAAAAAAAAAAAACAGTATTTAAAAACATTACCGCCACCGTGCCCAAGAACGTGGTATTACCACTGATGTGCCTCAATTGAAAGATGAATTTGTTAATGTTTTGACTTTGGGAATTTTTGCTGCCATGGCATGTCCACTCTTAGACAAGTAAGAATAAAACGTCCTCAATTAGATGTTGAACATTTTTGAAAATAAATGTATAATTATAATATCCAGTTGTTAGATATCAATTAATGTAAATAACCAATGGTGGAAGTTTAATTTCGACATTAGATAACATTTTTATCTGTGAATATTGTTGCTTTTTCCAATAAAAATGAGTGAAAGTCAAAAATCCACTTAATGTTGAATGAAAATTAGGTGGGTCAGTAACACTTTTATTGATCAAATGATCAATTTTAATTCCTATCTGTTTTTATTTTTAAATTTTCACAGAAGAATTTATTCATTTGTCATTTAACAACTGATTTATTCAACATTTTATATATATATTTTGAAACTGACCTTATCAACCGAGAATATTTCTAATCTATATCTAAATAAACTATTTCAGAGAACTTGTGATGGAAATTGTAGTACGTGTCTTAATGTTCATCAGCTGGGGAAATATCAATGTGATATATTTGATTATCTATATGAGAAAACATTCACCTGTAGTGATTCCCATTAATGAAAAAGGTCAGGCAATATTACCACTTGAAATCATTACAATGTTTCTCTATAAATCTTTAAACTATAACTTTAGTATTTTTGTTTTGTTTTGTTTTTTTACAGAGTAGCACGTCTGTGGGCAAATAAGCTACTTTTTCATATAAAGCTGACAGCAAAGTGACAAACAAAGTTATCCAAAGCATGGAGAGGAATGCTATAAAATCTTATGAAATATCACAGATTGATAGGGCCCAACTTCTGTGGATATAAATTCCTGCACTTGTTAGTCCCATATGTGATCAAAGCTGACAAGATAGTTGTTATTTCCATCATGTAATCCTATCTACAGCATGACATGAGGTCATTAATTAAACTTTCCTGAAGAAAAGGCAACATGAGGTCATTGGATTTGAGGTGGAAGCAAAGGTGCTTTTAAAGCTGGCCACTGCAGCTCTGCTTGGTTTCTTATACTAAGCCGTCCTCAGAAACATGTTATAACTGGAAAAAAAACCAAAACACAGTCATTATCAAATGGCAGACAGGCTCCAAAAGTTTTATACTATCACATGAGCACGTGAAAAGAGAATAAAACAATTACACAAACATATTTTAGAAGCACTAGGGGGCATGCTGTACAAGAATATCTCCATGTGTTCATGGCTTTTTATTGTTTTACTAACAATCCTTCCCTGCGTCACGGGGGCTGTGTGTTTTGTGCGATGTGATTGTAGTTTCACAGCATCAGCAATAACACATGAACTACTGCCATATACAGATGAGGGGAGAGGACTGGATGAACAGAGGGCTGGCCTGAAAACACAGCAGAACAGGCAGAATTGTCCTGCTTATTGTGTCTAGACAAACAGAACTTCAACTGTAATTGTAACTTTTGCTGGACTTATTTTTAAGAAATCCTTTGTGGTCAGAGTTTACTTCTCTGTCCTGTCACAAGGGCATATGTGAGTACAATCCAAGACAACCGTCCCTTTTTTTTTTTTTTTTACATATTTCTCTAATGGTTAAATGTAGAAAGGATTCCTATCATTAAATCCCCAACAGGTTGAATAATAAATCATTGTTTTGCTTCCTGAGTGCAGATGACAGAACAGTTCCCCTGAAAAATGTTCCAATTCAGTCTCCACATCTATAGAGGCTGCAGGTGTTGACTAAGTAAGCTGACAGTCCTGACCTGACCTCGAGCCCTCAGACACCCATCGTTCAGCGTTACTCTGTTATTGTGATTTGGACAGAGCATGACGGACTCCTCCCCCGTGCTTGAAATGCTGTATAAATGCAGCATCAGCCCGGCAGCAGCAGTGTCTGAAAGCTTATTTGTACTCAAACATGAAGGGACTCAGCTTGGTTCTCCTTGTGCTTCTCCTGATGCTCGCAGCTGGGGAGGGTAAGCAATGGATACACCCATTTCAACTCACACAAACCAATAAGGTAGCAGACTACACTGTCACCATAAAGGACCTGTTTGTTTGGCTCTGTGGGGAAGGGTAATCACATTCACATTGTGCCAGGTTTTTTTTTTTTACTGTAAAGCTAATCGACATTGTAGTAAAGCATTTGTTATACAGCAGGACTACTGGGGTGTTTTGTAGATTTTCTATTTTGTTTTATCCACAGAAAAGGATCCGGAGATGCAGTACTGGACCTGTGGGTATAGAGGACTCTGCAGACGGTTCTGCTATGCTCAGGAATATACCATCGGTCATCACGGTTGTCCCAGAAGATACAGGTAGACCTGCCAAAGATCCCTTTTGTCGGACTGCTCAGAACTTTGTAGTATTTGCACTTTTATTACAAAGATAACTAAAGAAGCCGTTAGAAACTGATGGACGTAAGCTGGGCTGTGCTTCTTTCCAGGTGTTGCGCTATGAGGTCTTAACACCCTGCCAGTCATTAAATGATGCCTGCATGATGTCCAGGCGTAAGGTGTGACATGGGGATGATCCGATGGCAGCCCGACTCTTTCCTTTCTCCAAACGTGTTCAATCTAAGTGTTTTTGAAGTGGACGGACGAAGCTCACCTGCACCTTTCTGATGGACGTGGCTCCAGTCGTGGTGAAACTAATCCTGTACCTCACACTGTCACTAGCTTTAGTCTCTGAAATGAAGTGATGCCAATAAAAGCATTCAAATAAACTTTCTGATGTTGGTTTTTGTTGCTCTTTAGCCATGAGGTCCTCCTCAGCTTTAATTATAATCAAATATAATGCAAAATTAAGCTTTAACATCCAAAAAACATCTAAAAATAAAACACCCATGAAGCATTCACCACCCCACTTGGCTTGACTTCTGGGATTTAACAGCATGAAAAGCAGTCTGAGTTGGGTCTGGCATGCTTTTGCTCAGCTGCTCTACTGAAAAGAGACAATAATGGTCAAGTGACTGACCCAAATAGCTGTGATGGAGCTGAGCTTTTGTGAATGAAATGTTGTGTCTCTCGTCTGTGTTTATGTTATCTCACCATTCTGTCTGTCGGGACAACACTGTCTGGAACGGACGGACAACGTCACAAAAACACGGGCTGCAAAGCAAACCCGTTGTGTTTCATGTTGTCTGCAAGCGTCTGATTGCAAAGTGAAAATGTCTTTGCTGATTAATTAAAAACAGCCGATGTGACGCCACACCATGAGAAAACAGTAAAAGGCGTGCCCTTACAAACTATGCAGGACTTGGTTTTATTATTCAACTGGGCAAGAATCCAGAAATACCCATTGATTAGATATAGGCATCACAGGCATGGCTGCTATTTGTAAACAAGGGCCGCTGTATTGTGCTCTGCATTGTCCTCTGGGTCAAATCTTTGTACTCGTCAGGCAGCGCAGCGTGACCAAACTACAAAGAGGTACACCCCCCAAAAACCTGTTTACCCGCCTGTCTTCACAAAGCAACAGCTTCAAACGGAAAGTTTTTACAAAATGGACGCGCTGCATCATTGCTGCGTGCGTTTCATAAATCAGAGATATTTTCATGCTAATGACCCACAAATGCAGTCGCTCTTAAGATTATTCTGTTCTTTAGGAAATACGAGAACAAGCAGATTACATGCAGCATCTGGTTAAACACATCTGTATTCTCCTTGTTTTGTGTTGAAGACACAGAAGAGACAGAGAGAGTGGGCACCTGAACTTTAGACTTAAGAAATGATGAGGAAAATGTTTTAGTTAATCATTATTTTTAATCATTATATTAAATCAGATCTGACTTTCAGCAGCCACATCAAAGCTGTCACCAAGGCAGCTTTTTACCATCTCAGAAACATCAACAGAATTAAAGGTTTCCTCTCCCAGAAAGACCAGGAGAAACTCATCCATGCATTCATCTCCAGTAGACTCGATTACTGTAATGCTCTTTTAACTGGACTTCCCAAAAAGAGCATTAAACATCTGCAGCTCATCCAGAACGCTGCTGCTGGAGTTTTAACCCGGACTAAGAGATCTGAACACATCACAGCAGCTTTAAAATCTTTACTCTGGCTTCCAGTCAGTCACAGAATAGATTTTAAAAGCCTGCTGATGGTTTACAATCTGTGATCTGTTCAGAGAATATAAAGCCAGCAGAGCTCTTAGATCCAAGGACTCAGGTCAGCTGGTCCAGTCCAGAGTCCAGACTAAACATGGAGAAGCAGCATTTAGCTGTTATGCTGCAAACAAGTGGAACAAACTGCCAGTGGAGATTAAACTTTCACCAAATGGAGACATTTTTAAATCCAGGTTAAAAACATTTCTTTTCTCATGTGTCTATGCATGAAATCTGCACGATATCTTTGAATTTATCTGGACCGTTGCTTGTTTTTAAATTAATTTAAATTATTTAATTTGTTTCTCTTTATATTCTTTTATGTATTTTTAATGCTTCTTCCACTCCCTGCTGCAATGCTTTTATTTTATGTAAAGCACTTTGAATTGTTTTGTATATGAAATGTGTTATATAAATAAATATGATTTGATTTAATATGATTATTTCTAGAGCGTTTCTCAGCATCTTTATTCAGTTGACCTCATTTGACTTTTTAAACCGCTGCATTGCTAACACACCGTACCGTTTACAGTGTGTTTTGGGTCTCGCAGCATCACTTCCGCCCTCACAGGCTCTGGAATGAAGCGTTTCCCTCAGTAACTGTCAGGTGTTTGGATGTTGAAGCAACATAGAAGCCACACAGTGACGCTCCCTCCATCGTGCTCGGCAGGCAGGATGAGAGTCCATCGTTGGTGAGGTTTCCTTTTTGCTCCAAACAAAGCCTTCCCTGAACAGCCTTGGATGTTCTCAAGACCAGTGTTTAGAAGAGCACTTAATGCAACAGCTTCCTGTCGCTACTCTCCTTGAAACAGCAGAAAAAAGTCTTTGGTTTTCTTCATTTTCTGCAAAGAACACAACTTTAAAAATGCTTTTTGCAGCTTCTTCCAGGTTTGTGCAGCTCTGTAATTCTTCCTCTGAGATGTGATGGACACGCTGCTCACACCAACCAATCTTCCTGGAATAAAGCAAAGTCTTTGTTTGTAGTTTGTTTTTTTAACTTTAATTTGAATTATTCCTTTCGCACCAAGGAAATCTGTCCTCTGCTTCGGGTAGTCTGGATGACACATTTCTCATTTCTAAGATCTATTTGTAAGCCTGGATAAGTCTCCAAGTGTAAACTTCCCATATTGTCTGTGGCCCACAGAAACAAAGAGAAAGTGTTATCAGTCACCTTGAGACTCTCTCTCTTAAACCTAATAATCAAGTTAGAAATCTCGGGGTCATATCGGACTCAGACCTGAACTTTAACAGCCACATTAAATCTGTAACATCAGCAGCTTTTTAACATCTAAAAAACATGGCCAGAATCGAATCAAAGGAATAGTGTCTAAACCAGACTTAGAGAGACTGATCCATGCGTTTGTCTCCAGCAGGTTAGACTACTGTAACGGCCTGCTCACTGGCCTCTCTAAACGGGCTGTAAGACAGCTGCAGTACATGCAGAACGCTGCTGCTCCAGTCCTGACTAGAACCAGGAAATATCACCATATTAGTCCAGTGCTCAGGTCTCTGCACTGGCTTCCTGTCGCTCAGAGAATAGACTTTAAAACAGCTCAAGTCTCTGCATGGTGTAGCGCCAAAGTACATCTCTGACATGTTAGAGCCATATGAACCAACTGGGACTCTGAGAACCTCAGGGAGGGATCTCCTGCTGGTGCCCAGAGTCAGGACTAAACAAGGTGAGGCTGCGTTTCAGTTTGATGCTCCTAACATCTGGAACAGTCTTCCAGAAGATGTGAGACAGGCCTCAACTCTGACAATGTTTAAATCCAGCCTAAAAACAGTTCTATTTAGCTGTGCATATGACACCTGAAAGTGTCTTATCTGCACTCTTCGCTTTTAAATGAATGAATGAATTATTATTTTTTTATGTTTTTTAAATTATTATTATTATTTAATGATTTTATTGCCTTCTTGTGATTTTATGTAGCTGTAAAGCACTTTGAATTACCTTGTGTACTAATTGTGCCCTACAAATAAGATTGCCTTGCCGTGCCTTAGCATTCTTCTGCCGACAAGCCTCACCACAGCCAGGGTATTAACCAGCTGATGAGTTATTTCCGCACTTAACTTGAAGCTCTATTTTAATTTATCCATAAAGGTCTGACTATTAGGGGACTACATGGTTGTGCGAGTAGATCTTTTGTGTCCCTTGTCGCCCCATTGTGGTAAACAAACTCATTCTCCACTTAATCATCACTAAACCTCTCTAAATTTGATTGTTTAAATTGTTTGGTTTTGTTCTGACATCAGCTTTGAAAGGCCAGATTATTTAAATCCTTGTTAAGTAATAATGTGAAGCGTCTTGTTCCTGAAATGTGGCATCCTGAGCTAAAGAAAAACCTAAATAAAAGAAGCTGCGACAGTATTTAGACTTAAATCTAACTTCAGACAGCATTAACCCTCAATACGAAATGCTCTGTCTCACCACCTTTATTTAATTGGGGCCTGCTTCGAAATGCTATGCAGTGCTCTCCTATGCAAATGCATGGCAAGGCACCTATTACTATTCCGTTGGCAAAAGTCTATGGGATTTAACATTGAAAACGTGTCTCTTTATATATATATTTATTCTTCCGTCCACATTAATGCGGGCCCTATGGGCCCGCACATCCCAACAATATATATATCAAAACGACCGGCTCGATGAGTTTTCGCGGGCTATTACTTTTATCGAAGATTGGAGTTACCATGGCGACGTAATAAGCAAAAAACAGCCCCCCAAAGCCCCCCTAGGAATAAACAGGGGGATGACCTGGAAAAATCATAAAAAGCCCTAAATTTTGAGCAGTTACTGTGTCATCATGCATTAACCTAGAAACGCCATTCAAATGTCAGTTTGTAGATACATCTGTGCTGTGTTCAGAAGTGAAGACGCCATGTCGATACCTGCTACGGATTTCCCACAGCATGCCTCCAAGCGACCCAAAGTTTTGGCCAAAATCTGAAAAATGTGAAATTTTAGAGCACAACTGCCATTTCATTAGTGTGTGGGAAGAGCAAGAGTTCTGACCTCAGATTCATTTTCGAATCGCCCTCACGCCTACAAATATCGCTCCAATGCCATTATGTACTGTCATAATATAGGCACGCATGTTGGGATTCATAAAATGTTTTCATATTTCATCTAGGGCTGACCATTTGCTCTCAGAGCCCCTCAGAGCAAAGTGATGTAAGGGCTCAAAGACCTCAAATTTAATTCATCCAATTCTCAGAATCGCAGCTGGGAGCGGTGATAACCTGCAGTCCCGCTAACTAAAAACGTGAGAGAAAACTGAGAAGAAATAAAGCCTAACTAAAATAAGTTAAAAAGTGCGATCCATCTCTCCTTTTATTCAGGAGATGCGCGTTGCACAACGACGAGGGACAGGGCATGGTTAACCTACTTAAATAATAATTGGATTACATGTTACATTTTCAACATTCTGGGTTCAGAAAAGGTAGGGTAATTAATAACACATATTGTTTTCATTCCACTTGTTTGCATTTAAATAAATGTAACATGAGCTGTAGGCTTATATTTATGCTCAAATCCACTCAAAGTAGGGGGCGGGGCTCCATCACGCTGTTTAAAATCATATTAACTAAAAATATATACTTTTACTTCCAAGAAAGGAAATGTGTGAGGAGTGGCATATAACATATGTACAATGTATTATTCTTAATACTCACGGTAGATTTTGGTAGGCCTAGGTATGTTGGGTATGCTTATTGCTGTAAAGCCTCAGCTGCTTGTGCCATCTAATGCGCTCCTGCACTGTGTGCCCCACGTGAAGGATCGGACAGTGGTGTGCGCAGCTAAGATCATGTTTCTTTCCTCAAGCCAATGACAAGAACTTCCGTGAGAAGTAACGCGAACGTCTGAATAATGCGGGAATTGCGGGCGGGAGCGGGACCAAATATGACAGGTGCGGGCGGGAGCGGGACTAAAAATTCTGTCCCGCGCAGGCCTCTAGTCCAAAGGCGTCCCTCGCTCATTCTGCGAGAATTTCTTCCGTAGCTCTTACGGTTTCCGAATGGAGATTTTTTTTTGGCTCTGAGAAGCCTGAGTCTCATATAATTAGTGTAGCGGCAGCTTAACTGTCAGTTAAATGAGGGAGATTAATTACCATAGAAACAAGGCTATTAGTGGCCCAGTCAGTACTTTGAAGTTTCAACAGCACAATTAACCGCTTTAAAGGGACAGTTCACCGCTTTAAAGGGACAGTTCGCCGCTTTAAAGGGACGGTTCGCCTCTTTAAAGGGACAGTTCGCCTCTTTAAAGGGCCAGTTCGCCGCTTTAAAGGGCCAGTTCACCGCTTTAAGAAGAAGCATCCATGTCATTCTTTGATGCCATTTAGGCTTGAATGCTTCTTCTTTAGGCCTTGCGAACCATTCCTGAGCAGCCGTGATTGGTTGAGCGATACGCACACTTTGGCAGGCCCCTTCTAAATTTCTTCAGAAATTTTCTAGTTTAAATTAAAGTTCCCAAAACATTGGGAATGGGGCATTTTAGGGATGTTGACACATGATCCTGATTGGTTGATCATTAAAAGCAGGATCTGCAAAAGGCTGAGTTTCAAGAAGCAAAATTAACTGAGGAAAGTGAGGAAATGACAAAAGTGGCTGAAATGTTTAAAACTGTATTCCTCAAAGAAAGTCTAGAAGGGATTTGCATATTTCTCCTCCCTACGTGTAGAATACGGACTGATTTAAGGAATCTGGATGAATCTGAGTTATCAAAGACCAGGGACACGATATAAGATGGACGCCTGTGTTCTCTGGTTCCTTCAGTCGGCATCAAGGGCAGTTTATGGTCGGAAACCAGGTCGTCTGCGTGTGTGTCGCAGTTAACGCAGACGGAAGAGAAACACGCCACCCACCACACCCACAATCCTAGCTTGTTCGTAATTGTCCCTCTTGCGTTGTGGCGTGGGATTAACATAGTGCAGACCGCACTTCAAAAGTGGGCATAAATCAAAAATAACTGCGTCATGTCTGCGACAAGCTCACTGCGACACACTGCTGTGAGAGTATACACGGCCCTTTAAGAACCATCATTTAACACCAAAATGGGGCAAAGTTACTGTGAGAAACCTTCTCCAAACAAACACTAACAGTTACTGGCTGCAGTCCTTATCTGCTCCCACTGAGGTGTAAAACTCAAAGACACAGGAGGCCGAAATTAAAAACTTGGAGAAAGTCGCGGGCCAGCCTTGATATTTACTGAAAAATATCTACAATTGAGGAAGTTTTTCCTTTCTCTTCAGATATAATGATGAACCCTTTTCATATGGAAACAAACTTAACTTTTGCTTAAGGCTGGACAACGATTAAAATGTTTAATCTAATTAATCACATGATTTCACTGATTAATCACAATTAATCGCATTTGTACGCAAAATCCAAAAAGTAGTGTATAGCTTTTAGCATTTAGTTTTATTTTAAATGTGCTGCCATATGAATGAAAGTGCCATAACATTTGTTGTGCAAACACACTTTTAACATCAGCATCTTTCTGTAGTTTTTATGTAGAAGCCTCGCTCCACTGTCTGTTTCCTTGAATGACTTGCTGCTATCAGTTGTGTGTTTTGCCTTTAAGTGATATTTTAGACTGGAACTACTACGCTGAGAAGACAATTCAACTTGGCAGTGTTTACAGATGACTTTGGTTCTGTCGACTCCGCCGCCTGGAAGAACTTTAAAATGAAAATGGCCGAGTAAAAGTTCCGTACCCTTCTCCATGTTTGGTGGATCTGCCGATTACTTTCTTTTCCGGTTCGGCAGCAGACAGCAACAGACTTTTACAAAATAAAAGCCTGTGAGCAACAGACTTTTACAATAATAAAATAAATAATAAAACGGGTGGTTTGAGGTGTCGTTGGTTGAGCAGGCGCCCCATGTACAGAGGCTATAGTCCTCGCTGCAGTTGGCCCCGGTTCGAGTCCCGCATCGGACGACCATGTGCTGCGTGTCGTTCCCCCTCTCTGATCCCTGCTTCCTGTCTCTCTGAACTTTCCTATCAATTAAAGGCACAAAAGCCAAGTTTTTTTTTTTAAATTAAAAAAAATAAAACATGCGTTAATGCATGATAAAATATTTATTGGCGGTAAATAATCAATGCGTTAACGTGATAAAAACGTGTTAACTCGCCCAGCCCTGATTTTGCTTAAACATTGCACCAGCAGAGCATTCTGGGATTTGTAGTATTAGCAGAGACATTACAGAGTATCTGGAGGAAGACGCAGGTACTGGACTGGCCTGCAATTCTTACCTGTTCCCAATAAGAAATGCATGGAGACTGCTCTGTACCACGGCACGCCGTAAAGACGTTTATCCAGGAAGAACGAGCCAAATAATCTCCTGCAACACGTCACGACTTGCAATGGCAGAACATCCTGTGAGCGAACTGATGTGAGGAGTGGCTACATTAAAAAGTGGCAAAAGCTTTGCTATCCCAACTTTTTTAAGATGTTTTGCAGGCCTGAAATACAAAAATGGATGTACATCAAAACATAAACGTGCAGCCTGTCTGCAATGGAATATAAGTTGAAGTAAATAACTCTAGCAGCTGTTAAATATGCTCTATGTGGCCCTGCAGTAAACATGATGGCAGGATGTAATCTTTGGACTGCAGGTGTGTCTTTTATAATCGTGTTGACCATTAAAGGGTCATGACTGCTTTTTCTTACTGAGCAGAGGTCACATAAACCATAAGTCTGTTAAGGTGCTGTGAGAGCAAATACTGAGCCACCAAAAATCCAGAATCAGTTTAATCAATTAAAATGTCAAACACAGAGAAACATTCAGATATATCTTTGTTGTTCAGAGGCATCAAAATTAAAATTTTTCCCTGATAGGGCCAAATGTACCAAACTTGTTTTTCCTTCTTCTTTTAAGAAAATCCATTCTAGGTAAATTTAAGGTACATGTAAAATCATCAAAAAACCCCGAAAAAATATTTTCAAAAAAAGAATAAAAAAAAAAACAAGTTAATTTTCCATGTTTCATATCAGTGCAAATCTAAAAGGAGAAGGTGATATTCAGTGCCTTTTAAAACCACGCGCCCCCTGAGTTTATGCATTTGTTGTGCCCGAGAGAATCAAATCCTTTTTTTTTTTTTTTTTCAGGTGTTGTATCTGCCATCGGTTCGGAATATGTGGTCTCAGAGTTTTATTGCGTCTCCACCAAACTATTACCTCATGGCTAATGCGGCCCAAAGGTCATGATCAGGTTATAGCTCCAGGTTTTCAGCCGTAAGTCAACACAAAATATTGCACTGTTAAATCTTTGGAAATTGTGAGCCAAACTTTAACTTTGTGGCTTTCATCTGGCGTGTTGCATAAAGCGGGATAAATCTGCAGAATTTGAAGATAAACAACCCGTTTATCTCAGCAAAAAGCCGGATGAGCAGATGCTGTAGTTACTCTTGGGCCTCCTGGAAATGATCTCGGTGCATTTGACCCGTTCGCTCTGCAGCTTTCACAGTAAACACACACGTTTTCTCCTCTTCAGTCCCGACTCCAGCGAGCAGGGCGGTATTAAGTAAAGATTGCATAGACTCACACTTTGCACGACTACAACCTGAGCATGAGCTGGGAGCATCAACAGTTTCACCTCTCACTGGCATTAAAACCTGCCAAAACGAGCGCCGCCGTTCTGTCTCACACCGTAAAATAATTGTGCATGATTCAGTTTGATACAAATTACACCAATTCAGCACAACGTGTGTAAAACTTTAAGGGGAGTAAAAACTGTTTATAAAGCACTGTATATGACAACATGTGATTTCTCAGCAAAGACATGCTTTTGCTCGAATGGCTGGACTTATAAGTCGAGCGTTTTTGGGGTAAAATCTATCTAGATGCCACCGCTTAGACGTTAAGGTGCAATCTTTAACATCAGTGGCAAAGCACAGACTAACTTTAAACAAGTTCTCTCAAATGACAAGTTGATCACACGAAATGCAAGAGAGGCAACATCTTTTTACGATGCAAAAATCAAAAAGAAGTCCTTGAAATTACAGCAGTGGGTTGATCTAAGCCCGAGAGTCCGATTGTCTTAGCTTAGCGTGAAGTGTGATCCGATGGGCCAAAAACGCAGCTTCGTCCTCCCTGTTCCACCTCAAAGAAACAGCGAGAGAAAAGAAGCCGAAGAGGTTAAAAATACTCTATATAAGTCTCCGTGGTCAAAATGAAGGGAAATGAGATCGCACAGACACCGTCACTCCATTCAGACACTTTATAAAAAATAAAAAAAAAACAAAATAAAGCACTAATCTAACAATTCATGTGCCTGCCAGGACAGAACAAAGAAAAATGCACACATTCGTTTGTTGTTACAAAGCTGGATTATCAATTTGTTTTAGGACAAAAAAGAAAAGTGAACGATTGGCAGCGAACATTTGAAAACAAGAAAAAAAAACACAGAAATTACAAAAAAAAGCCGTTCATGAACTCAACAATATCAAAATAAAATTTGCAAACTTATTTACATCGATCAGATAACGAAATAGAAACATCTCCCCCGCCCGATCCGTCGTTTCCTACCCACGTATGGCAAAAAGCTGGTGGCCGCAAAAAAGAGCAAAAAAGGTTGGAGACGGTGACCGCGTCGCCACGGAAACCGACAAGCTGGACCTCAGAGGAGCCAAAGACCACGCCGCCGTTGGTAGGATTAGTCAAATAGAACGAAGACTCGGGACATTTTGGCAGCACTTCAGTACAAACGGCATAAACTTATTTAAACCCGGTTAAAAAGAAGATCGCATGGATGTTTTTTTAAAAAGGAACGATCCATTTTCTACAAAGTTGCTGTTCGGCCTCGCAGGAGTTACGTCCAGCTGGAAAAGCACTGCAAGAGACACTTAAGCTGCTCGAATTCATCCCCGTCTGGTAGTGACGAACAGACCCAAACAAAAGAACGCACGAGTCCGAGCTGTACGGCACCGAAGAGGCTGGAGGACGCTCAGACTTTCCCCAAGGTCGTCTCCTCCGTCGTCACCATGGAGACATGGAGCAACACACAAGATACGACTATGGCTTAACTGTGAGGACAGATAACAGCGTGCTACAGGTGGAACTTCAGTCCTTGTGGTGGCTGCCGTTCCAGTTTAAATGTGCCCTCAACCATCCAGAAGCAGCATGAAAATAAAATGTCAAAGAACACTTAAAGGGACGTTTCCTAAATGGCTGCTCGGCCAAGTCGACAGGTCCTGAAAACTGATTTCTCTAACTTCACATTTTTAGCTCGGAGGTCTCCGTCAGCTCCGTCAGGTGGTGAAGCACAGCTGCTGTCAGGTTTAACAGAATAAAAGCAAGACGGTGGCGGTATCTCATCTTTCACTGCCGTGTTTCCACCATCACGACAACCTTTAGCTCAAACTGACGGCTTCTCATGTTGGCTGCTCGGATTCGAAGTTATTTTCTTTATTGGACGAGCCACTGTTGACCTCTTGGGTTCGTACGCAGAGTCGGAGTTTTACCATTACACCAATTTCAAAATGCAGAGTTGCATATTTTTGACAGTTCATTCAGATTCCGCCAAAACAAAAAAAAAAACAGGGTTGGAAGATGGGACGCACACAACGTCGCGGCTAACCGCCTTTAGCCTTTTTAAAACCACCAGAATATGTGCATTTTTAGGCTCGCTGCGACGGGGTTTTAAGGCTTAAAACACGGTGCAAAAGTTTAACCAGTAAGGTGTGATTCCTACGCTCAGTTTGCACCGTCTGACACAGAGTAAAACCAGCACTTTATGTCGGTATGCTCCCTGTTTAACGGCCACACAGCAGTTCTGTAGATGTAACACAAACCATGTTAACACAGCGATGTTCACCCACTGAATTAGTCATTCGCCCAAGCCTAATATGTATCATATATAGCGATGTGGTTGCACACGGCAACGTGATGAAGGCAATGATGGATGGCCAAAGATATTGGAACAGAAGTCACTGCCACGTATTATTCTGGGGCATCATTCACACTTGGATAGTTCAAGGAGATAATCAGATGAGCTCATCCTGCCAGACTCGAGGGTCAGCGTTTGTAGTCATCTTAGAACTCATCTTTACGTTATTGAATCCACTTTTGGTCCCATTTTTTTTTTCTTTTCTGTAGATTTCCCATCTTCAGCATCAAGAGCTAAGTGTTAAGGAGGAGTCTTTGCAGTCCAGTGCAGCCTGCTGGCTTGAATGGATGGTGGTAGATTACTCACATTCAACGCTGTTCAAGGCAGAAGAGCTCATTTGTGATAAACAGAGATTGGCCTCTGGAAACCTGCGACGATTGGAAAATAAAAGTTAACAACGAGTGACATTTGTGAATGATACGTAAGCAACTCTGCTGCACATTTTTTACCTCTTACTGAACAGTTGGGGGCCTCGAAGTGCTCAAACCTGGTGAAGCCCACCTCACTCGTAAGATATGACGAAAACTGGTCGGGTTTGAGCCGGATGCTGTGAAAGTTCCTGTTGATGTTGTCCTGTTGGGATGAGAAGGACAGCAAACATATGTTACACCTCAGCCAAACAGCCGAGCCGCATCCCGTTGGCTCATCTCGGCTGCTTACCGTCAGCTTCTTCCTCCTCACGTAGGACTCCCAGGGCTGCGGCTCCAGGATCAACATGCCTCCCGGACGGAGATGTCTGTAAACTCGCTTGAAGAGCCGCTTGAGACCCCCGTCTCCCCAGTTCAGGTGAACCCATTTGGTAACGCTGAGGCACAGTATCACGTCATACTCTGGCCTCTGGGTCAAAAGAAGATTATCGTTGTCCAGTATATAATTGGCCTAAAGGAGAGAGTAATATCAACTTTTTTTAAATACAGTTCAGTGATGCAGACGTAATAAGGTAAAGAACATGAGCACAGCAGGACTGCAGGCAAGAGAGTGGAAATTAAAAAGCTTAACAAAGATGCTTTGACTCACTAAATGTTAAGTCTGGAGTTTATTGCACATGTAAACCTACTAATTCAACATTTCCCATCCATAACAGTCATAATAAGAAACAAATAAAAGCCAAACACTTCCAATAATTATGCTTAAACTAATTATTTCATGAAGAACATTTGACTTTTAAAATCAAGATATAAAAACTATATTAATCGTGTGTGCAGCATCAGGAAAAATAATAATTAGTTCTTCGTTTTAAAGGGACTTTAAATCAGATTTATCAAACAAAGGAAATATTAAGCTGTCCAACAGTCTGTCACCATTGTGAGCAGAAATATATTTAAACCACGTTGCTGAAAGCATTAAAAGCATCTGAGCCTAGAATTTGGAAAGGGGTCACATGTGGCCCGGATTACAGTACAGATGAAACAGAAGAAAAGAAGATGGAGGAAACTGGATAATCCGAACGGGCCTTCAGTGTCACGAGCACTTTCTTTGGCTCGGTCTGCTGCACACTCAAGATAGTTTAAAGAAACCAGGTATAATCATCAGTGTTGGGGGGGATCCAAGCACAAATGTACAGCTTTAAGTAGGTCGGTGCACAACTGGCGTTAATCAATATGAACATTAACATGCAGCCAAAGGCCCCGTTCACACTGGGTGTTAATATGTGTCCTGGGGGACCTAATTACAAGTGGACAGCACCACGTTCAGGTGTGAACACGCTCAAAATGGACTGATGACACATTCTAAGAGGCTCTAAAATGCATTTGTTTAGTAGCCTGAATGGAGATGTGCCCTTGTACCAACTGACCGGCATGACTTCACCGCCAGGATTTATTCTCGTTCTCTCAGCTTTTACGGAAAAAAAATGCCTTCTGTTAAAAGCTCACCGGGTGAAACAATAGAAGGGAAACTCCCGCTCATCTTTAAATGTTCATTTCCTCACAGCAAACAGCTGACGGCCCGTTAAAGCTTCAGTGTGTGTGTCCTTCTGTCCTTCTCTGAGCTCCGTCAGATAACAAATCATTTACTCTTTGCTTCCTCACTTCTCTCATATCGTGCCCGGTACAGAACAGGAACTCATCCTGAAATAAACACACATCTCAGCCTGAATAAGTCTGAATAAAGGATAATACAGCTAACTTAATGTGGCTGTGGTTTCAGAAAGATTGACTTATTTCTGATCACATGCTTTTACTCAGGACACATCTTAACACCTGGTGTGAACCGACATATTTAGAGCACTCCACCTGGGACGTAAGTTAATACCAAAAGAGTACAGGCATCATTATTCAGACGCGTTTCAGTTTCATCCGAGTCGCATCTTTTGCTGAATTTAAGCAAGCTCGGTTACATCAAAGGGGAATAAAACAACCTGATTAGCAAAGCTCAGTGCGCCTCAGCTCACTGAACACGCAGAAGCTTTTAAACTCTGCAATTTCCATTTTTATTCAGCGTCTGAAAAAGAAAAAACAGCCTGACACACATTACATTAAAGCAACTTTACTGCCTGTAATCGATCCATCAGCAGGAACACACCCACCTTCTGGTTCTTCCGTGTTAAATCCAAATAGCAGAAACGTGTGGCTAAGCTTTTAATATCTGAGTAAAAGGCGAATCCCAGGACAGGTTTGGGCCTTTGGTGCTACACTCACGGGTGCTTCGTTCAAGCCGGTTAATACCAGGTCTGTATAGAACCAGCGTGAATCTTGCTAATGTTATGAGGAAGCCTTCATCCTAATAACTGCCTAAACAGAGCGGCATCTACTATTAACAACTGGACTCTCTTCTATGATATACACACACATAGACTGAGGGCTTCTGCATCTTGTTTGCAGTCGCCATGGATCAGTTTATTAAAGCAACACTACACATCCAGCCATTTCACCCTCAACTCCAGGTCTCAGGCATTTCAGTGATTTACAGAACGAGCTCTGTGCTTTGCAGCCATTATCTCTAATAGCCAAACTGAGGAGGCAGCGATTGATTTAATGCACTATACTGTGTGCAAACAACCCCAATTCATGTGGCTGCAACACAACGGCTGCGAGTCACAAGGCACTGAAGATATAACAAAATATTTCAGCTATGGAATCATTTTGTTTGTGTTTTCATATTCTGAAATAACATGTAGCAGGCAGAGGCCAGAAGAATTGCTTCCAGCCACATGTTTTTAAGAGGAAAAACCAAGGTGAATCCACTAACTCCCAGCAAGAGCTTCCACCCTGGTTGGCAACTAGCAAACAAGTCTGTGGAACTCTACTCGAGGGATAAAACATCGCATTGATTCAAAAGATACCCCGCCGTCTTGTTGTTTTTAATGATATAGGACAGCGCTGTTCAGCTGAAAATCTCCCAGAGAAGTTCATTCGTGCCGACATTTGCCCCATTTGTGTTCTTCTTAATTCTCAGACCATTCAGGGACCCCTCGATCTCTGTGGATGTGGACTTTGTCTTCCCGGTGGGGTCCAATCCCATCAGGAAAGAAGCAAAACGCCTCACGGAGCTTACCTGACCCTGGGTTCAAGTTTTTCATGGAAATTTTGCCTTTTTGTCAATGAACTAAATCAGAAAATGCAAAAAGGTGGAGATGCTTCTTTACAAGAGGACGAGACTCAGATGTTTCTTTAGAAATCAGTGATATATAATCCCCATCTTATTAAAATAAAGGGGGAGTTAAGAGTCCCATGCACAAGGGAGCGACCGTGTGCTTCAACAGTACTGACCTATTTATGTGCAAAAGGATCAGTATCAGGTCCGAGACAGAGGACGTTCATGGGCGTACAAATGATCTCAAAGTCTCATATAAAGTCTTAGAACATGCTGCATATTCTTAAAAACACGTTTTAAAAAACGCTTCAAACTTTTTTATCAAGTATTCCCGTGTAAAATGGAGAGATAACGCAGGCATTACCACAGAGATACTCATTGCGTGGCTCCTCAAGCTTTAATTGGTGGCTCGCACTCGCAGAGTAGCTTATAACAATATGGTAACAATAACAATACATTTTTGCAAATAATATACAGCGAATACTGCACAGTATAAAGTATTTTTATCAAGTTTGCGTTTTTGTAGTATTAAGTATTTTTATTTGTATTAATTAAGGCTTAATGGTGTTTCCTAAAGGGGGCTCTGTTAAACCTGGCAACGCAGCCCGCTTAAACCACCTCACACTTGACCGCAGAGCACGCTAGCTCCTTTAGCCAGCGCGAGATGCAGGCACAATGGATGATTTTTAATTAAAAAAGGACAAAAACCAGCACAAAAACATGCTCATCTTGAATGTCTCACTATGATTACAACAACAAACTACAAATACAACATGAAGAAAGTCAAGGACATGCATGCCAGCTTCCGCTCATCCCAGTATTAAGGTAAATGTGGTCTTAAAGCTGCAATCTGCAAGATTTGTTGTTGTCATACGTAAAGTCCTACTTTTTGGGATTTTAAGAGTTTACATGATCTATCAGAACGCTTGAAGTTGAAAACGGTGACCTCCGTAGTCGCAAAATGCAAGAAATGCTTATTTTTTAACCGAAAAATAAAAAGTTATTCAACTTCCTGTCCCGCCCCTTCAAAACACATGAGAACTCGTGCACGTCTACGTGCACGCCAGATTCGCGTACACGGCTCCTCATTCATCAACTCACCTGTCATTTGCGATCATGGAAGACACAGTAAGTAGACTAGCCCGTAATGAAGTTCAATAGTCTAGATAAATAAGCGTGGGGACGAGCCTACCTTGTATCGCGCGTGCACAATCGGTGATTGACAGGCAGCAGAGCCCAGCTCGTAAACCTGATTGATTACCTTTTACCGGTCCGGTCTGCAATTTTGTAAACAAACCTGCTGGCTTTGGAGGGACCTAGCGGGACATATAGGGGACCTAGAGAACTCTTTTTTTTTTTGTATTGGGGTATTTAATGTACTACTTTCAGAATCCCCGGACAGTTCCAGGCATTATGCTTGAAAAAGAGTTGCAGACTGCAGCTTTAATTGAAAATGTATTGGCTGTGTTGTTTCTTTTTTTGTGGGATGTTTTTTATGTAGAAATGCATATTTGCAAAAGGGGACTTTAGTATGTTGTCGTAAAAGTGGCTCTTCCCTTGATTTTGCTCTGCCAATGTGGCTCTCGTGAAAACAATAGTGAGTATCACTGCATTACCTAATCGTATGTACATTAGCATCTGTTATCCATTAAAAACAACAATGTTAAACACGTCTTACCTGGATGAAGGACACGTTGGAAGGGAACTCTCCAGGCTGAGCGTTGGATGATTCTGTCAGCGGGGGCGCAGCGATGGGTCCCCTGGAGATTCGCAGGGAGACCGGAAACGAGCTGCTCACAGAGTGATCAGCAGGGGGTGCATCACAATCTTCTCGCTCTGTTTTGCCGCCCGGCCTCTTGGCTCCCTTCCCGTCTGTGTGACAGGAGTCATTGTCATTTACAGCCTCTGCAGGGCCACTTAGTCCTTTCCCCGCATTCCCGTTTTCATCCCTGCTCCCGGCTTCTTTGTGCTTCTTCTCCGTGCCTTCGTGACTCTCGTTTCCACCCTTCTCCTCCTGTTTAGAGGACTTCTTGGCCTGCATTGCATGTCTGGCCTCTTGGGTCTGCAGCTCAGACAGATAATGTCTGATGTTCTTACGAGCCGCATGCACCAGACCACTGTCTATATCGAGGCCCAATATGCGCGCAGGTCTGAACATTTTGGCGATATAGAGTGTTAGGTGGCCCGAGTTGCAGCCCAAGTCCAGAACATCTTTACCTTCAAACCACCCCCGATGCAGCACTCGTATACGGGGGTCTTCACTGCAACCTGGGTTGCGATAACCGTAATACTTGTTGTAGTTCCCGTACTGAAACTTCTTCTGGTGCTTATTTGGGTGCTGGCTCTGGCGGAATCCGGGGCCCGTTTTGGAAACGCTCCTCGGTGTGTGAAAGTGATTTCTTTGGCCCCCCGTGCCACAGCTCCTGTCTCCAGATGCCGACTTATTGATGGGCGTAGAGTGAACGACAGGGGGCTCCATCCTGCCCGAGTTGCGCCTCCGCCTGCGTCTGCTCGTGTGCTGCTGCGGCCCCCCCGACAGGGAGGAGCTCGTATCCTCCACAGATACAGACGCCATCTCCTCCTTACAGCTGGCCGAGCGGTCGGCCGTGTGCTCGTGCGAATCCCCCGGGACGCTTGAAAGACAGTCGGACTCTTTGGAGGAATCTAGTGCAGAACATGAACCCAGCAGCCCTGGAAGCTGCGTGGAGCTAATAGTTTTGACCTCACTTTTACCTGATTCTGAGAGGTTTGTCTGTGTGGCTGAAATACCGCTCCCACCACCACCTCCTCCTCCTCCTCCTCCTCCTGCCACTCCTCCTCCATGGTGTCTGTTGCGGTGTCTCTTCCTTCCACCACTTTTGAAGGGAGACACCAAAAAGCTGCCGCCTGCTATCCCGCTGTTCAGGTTCAGTGGATCCGTGATGTCCCTGGGGATGAGAATCTCAACAGGGTCTCGACTCTTTGCTGGCAGCGGGGAGGATTTTGGCGTCTCCGCATTAAGTGCCCTGTTGACCTCCTCATCCAACAGGCTGTTAAGATTCAGAGGGTCAAAAATATTGCCACCCAAGAGGAAGTTGGTCGGCAGGACGGAGTCACTTTCAGAGTTGGCCCTTCGTCTTCTTTTGCCGGTTGACGGATGTTTGAAACTAGAATTTGCCGTGTAGCGCCGTTTTGTCAGTTTGGTTTGTTGTTGTTGTTGTTTGGATTGTTGGAAGCTGTTCCTTCGGCTCATGTTGTTTTCGTTCCCTCTGGCTCTCTGACCAGCGCCGTCCGTGCTGCTGTGTTTTGGTGAGGCTTCGGTGCCCAGGACCGGACAAGCAGCCGCACAATCAGGGGTGGCTGCCTCGCCCTCCATCATCACAGACACACCGCCGTAGCCTCCAGTGCAATCCGAGAGCTGCAGGGGTGACGTCGAGCTGGCCTGCGGACTGCCAGTTTTTGCAGTTTCCTCATCAACAGACATCTTCTTTTCCCAGAGCAGATAAAGACATTGAAGTTTTGTGTGGGTCTGAAAGTCAAAGAAAACAGCTGTTAAATAAAAAAGAAACAACCCTCTGACCCTCTAGACTTTAAAGTTCTGATGCTGCTCTATAAAGCTCTGAATGGTCTAGGACCTCCTGACCCAGTATGAACCTTCCAGACCCCTCAGGTCATCTGGATCCGGTCTTTTATCAGTTCCCAGAGTAAGAACCAGACATAGAGAAACTGCATTCAGCTTCTGTGCTCCACATGTCTGGAACAAACTCCCAGAAAGCCTCAGATCAGCTGAAACACTCAGTGTATTTAAGTCCAGGTGGAAGACACACCTATTTTCAGCTGCATTTGAATAAAGCTCCAAATCTGAAGCTTGAGTTTCAAAACTTAATCACATTTTAACTTCTGATTTTATCTATTGTTCTTATTTCCTTCTTTTTTGTTTAAAATTTAAATCGTGCTTTTATTTCTACTGTTTTAATGTCTCTGTAAAGCACTTTGAATAGCCTTGTTGTTAAATTGTGCTATACAAATAAACTTGCCTTGCCTCTGTTGATAAATCCAAATATAATGAACACAGTTACTCAAACAAAGTCCTTGCAGGATACTTGAAATTAGGATTACAATGATAAAATAATAAGTAACAAGCATTAGATTAGATTAAAAATCAGTTGTTTACAAATACTATTTGTGAGCTTAAACACAATATTTTGTTAAAATCAGTTTTTCATTCATTTTCAAGTCATTAAAACAGAATTATATTACATGTTAGTGTAAACTAATGGATTACATTACTGATTACAATAATTTAAACGCAATTATTTCTCTGCTACTTGCTACGTTTCAATGTAATCCGATTCAATGTTGGCAACGGTGCACACTCAGGTCTGTTAAGTCAATAAGTAGCCAAAAGTTGGCCAGAATTAAGACTGGGTTCTCCAGGACTCTGGGGAGTCCAGACATCTTCCCCTCCGAGGCTCACAAACAACAACAATCATCTTCAAAGTTAGGATTAGCTGCAGAGAGTGAATAAAACAACCATTTACTTCCAGCTGTCTCTTCCCTCACACAGTATTACATGTACGGCAAAATAACCGCTGTTAAGAGGCAATGTATCTCCAGGACTAAACCCCCGAATCAGCTTGGTAACCTGACATCTGAAGAGCGCTTACTCAAGGGTTACTGACTTGAAAAGTTTGAGAGTCTCTGTGTTGGATAGTTGCCTAGTTAGCAAGCTAGCTCCTAGCTTCCACACCGCGGGCCAGAGCTCCGAAACGTCGAGTCAACGTTCGGCAAAATTCGGGCCAAACGGCGGCATTTGATAAACAGCCAAACAGCCAAACAGCCACAACGATACCCTGCTGCCTGATTCCTACCAAAAACCGCGAGTCACGCTTATGAAAGTGACACTATCTTCCAGATGACTACCTACCCTGCGTGTAGTCAACAGTGCAACCGTCAAAATAACAGTCTCACCTCGCAGTTCAGTTCTCCCCGCCTCCGGCCGGACCGTCGCTACCCTGAACTCCCTCTGCTCGAGCTAACGTTAGCCTAGCTAGCACACAAGTGTCTCCACATCAACACAACAGTGATAAGAAACGCGTGCGCGCGCGGCGCGGGTATTCCGTGCGGGTCTGCGCGCGGTCAAGGGTCCTCTTTGCCCCTGAGTGCCTCGTCGACTTCTTCAGTCAACTCGAGTCGGCCAGTGTCAGACAGGTTGGTGAATAAATTATTCCATTCGCTGATAGAGTCGGCATGGCGGCGCATCCGGGCTCCGAGCTGTGGCTTCAGTGTGACTGGGGCGGAGATCTCCGACTACAGCCCGCAAGGTGGAGGGAATTCCACCTAGACTCCTTCTCCTACATGACACTTATTAAGTAAATTATTATTATTCATTATTTGGTCAGATGCTAAGTGAGGGTACAACAGACAAAAGCTACGCCTACTCTAGCCGTTTTAATCATAATTATTATCATTGTTGATATTAATATTATCGAGAAATCACTAAAACTCAGCTAATCACATTACCCACTAATTCCATTCTGCTTTATTGTTTCCATAAAGTGTTATTGCAGTTACTTTAGATATCTGTATATATAATATATAAAATATTTCCTGGTTTTATAAGCCTGTTTATCCCAGAAAGTGGTCCAATATTATACATGTTTAAAGTAATACTATGTAACTTCTCAAAAACCCATTATGGAGCTCCCCCTACAGGCTTGGAGGTAATGTACGGTTAAGACACTGTCGTAAATCTCTTTCTCTTCCTTGCTTCATCAGTCAACGTCTTCTTCTGTTTCTTCGGTGCCTCTGCCATGATGATCGTACTGACAATGTTGTGCTAGCTTAGCCTTATACCTGGGAGCGTGAGAGGGGTCTATTTGTTTTTGCGGTAGGTGTGCCAGAAAGCAAGTCGAAGTACTTCCGCTCAGCTCCAGCAAAGTTACATAGCGCAGTTATTCCAACTCAGACCTCCGAAGGGCATAGGAGACAGGCCAATCGTAATATTAAAACTCATTCTAGCCGCACAATTTTTTTCAAGCTGTTATTTTAAGGTAGAAATGTTACATAGTATTACTTTAAGTGTTAGAAGTATGTGAGCCATAGCTTTCTTTTACTTAATGTTTCCTACAACTATGAATTACGGTGGCCGACACGTGCAAACGCGCTGCAAACCCCAAAACACATGTAAGAGAGAAACGCTGCAAACTTCAAAACATATGTAAGAAAAAAACCGCGCTGCAAACTTCAAAACACAACAGAAGTTCACCAGGCCACTAGGCGGTCTCGACCTGTGGGATAGGGGATCGACTTTGGGAGATCTACCATATTAATGAAAGAGAAGAAAGTCAAAAGGTACGTTGTCATTTATGTCTTTTTTAAACACTTGGCTGTAATATTTTACTTTATTATAGAAGAGCAGCGGAGTAATGTCGCTATAATAAGGTAAAAGATTCTGGCCAAGTGTTTAAAAAAGACATAAATGACAACGTACCTTTTGACTTTCTTCTCTTTCATTAATATGGTAGATCTCCCATAGTCGATCCCCTATCCCACAGGTCGAGACCGCCTAGTGGCCTGGTGAACTTCTGTTGTGTTTTGGAGTTTGCAGCGTTTCTCTCTTGCATGTGTTTTGGGGTTTGCAGCACGTGTGCTCCGGTCGTTTTTGTGATTGCCGCATTTTTCTCTTGCAGCTTTTTACTGTTGGATTTGTTTCAGCGTTTTCACGTGTCGGCCACCGTAATGAATGGACTTAGAGGAATTTTATCCCATTCTTCTGTAGAGAATACCCTCACATCTGTGTTGTTGGTGAATTTCCTCACATGAACAGCTAACCTCAGGTCCTTCCACAACATTTCCATGGGATTAATGTTAGGTCTTTGGTGAAATAACTTGTATGTTTAGGGGTCATTATCTTGCTTTCTATTCTTTTGAGTCACCTTTCACAGACACCTGTCCTAACATTTTCCTTTAAAATCCCCTTTATTAAGTTAGAATTCATTGTTCTACCACAAAATTCGCTGGATTGCGGCGTTTCCCCTTTTCTGAACGACACATTTTGACTTCTGTCCACAAGACATTTCTCCAACAGCCCCCTTGCGTATCCATGTGAGCTTCACCAAAATCGCTGTGGGGCAGCAATGCTCTTCTTGAAGAGGCGCCTTTTGTTATTTAAAACTTAATCTGCGTTCCCGATCGATGAGACCATTACACACTATAGCATTACACCCTCTTTGAAGTGGTCACTCTTGGCGAGGAGAACACTTGAACCCCGTTTTTCAACATCTATTTGATCCCCAGAAATCCCCTTTATTTATGCCATGTCACTTTCAAATCAACTGCCAATAATTAAGGTGTTTTCACCTTCATCCCTCATATATATGTGGGATATTAGATCATTTTCCACCATAGATAACTGACCAGGTGTGATATTTTTTGAGTGCATCATGCAGAGATGCAGGAAATTCTTAGTTCGCATGGTGGCTCCTTTAGAGTAACATCAGGCTTCATTTGGAACATATTTTAGCTATGACTGTATCTAAGAGTTCAGATATATAATTCATGTTTCCATCATTGGGCCTTGATATTCATTCATTCATTCATTCATTTTCTATGCCCACTTATGTTATAAATTCAGTGTTGGGTGGGTTGGGGGGCGGGGGATGGAGCCTTTCCCAGCTGTCATTTGGCGAGAGGCAGGGTGCACCCTGGACAGGTCGCCAGTCCATCACAGGGTCACATAAAGACAAATGAGACCTAAGGACAACCTAGAATCACCAATTCACCTAACATGCACATCTTAGGACGGTTGGAGGAAGCCGGAGTACACGTGGAGAACACGCATGGATCGAACCTGGAACCCTCTTGCTGTGAGGTGACGGTGCTAACCACCGGCCGTAGAATTACTGATTAAAATTAAGGCTGGGCGAGTTAACTCGTTATTATCGCGTTAACTCTTTTTTAACGCCGATAAATATTTTATCGCGCATTAAAGCAGTTTTTTACATTATTATTATTATTATTCTTTTTAATTTTTTTAATTTATTTTATTTTGTAAATGTCTGTTGCTCACAGGCTTTTATTTTGTAAAAGTCTGTTGCTGTCTGCTGCAGAACCGGAAAAGAAAGTAATCGGCGAATCCACCAAACATGGAGAAGGGTACGGAACTTTTACTCGGCCATTTTCATTTGAAAGTTCTTCCAGACGGCAGAGTCGACACAACCAAAGTCATCTGTAAACACTGCCAAGTTGAATTGTCTTCCAACCGTAGTAGTTCCAGTCTAAAATATCACTTAAAGGCAAAACACACAACTGATAGCAGCAAGTCATTCAAGGAAACAGACAGTGGAGCGAGGCTTCTACATAAAAACTACAGAAAGATGCTGATGTTAAAAGTGTGTTTGCACAACAAATGCTATGGCACTTTCATTCATATGGCAGCACATTTAAAATAAAACTAAAGGCTAAAAGCTATACACTACTTTTGAATCAATTTTTGGATTTTGCGTACAAATGCGATTAATCGTGATTAATCAGGGAAATCATGTGATTAATTAGATTAAATCGTTTTAATCGTTGCCCAGACCTAATTAAAATCCTTAATATGAATGTATATTCCAGTTGTTGCTGCTTTGGTTTTCATGGTACGGTACCTTTACAATCCCCCGTCTGCCAGATTAGCCTGTAACTTGGCTCCCCTGATATGTGTTTATAGTAAGGCTAATTTTAGAGCTCTGGGGGAAAAGTAAGAGGACATTTTGCGGATGTAGCAAAGTGGCTTCTTGTCACTTCCATCACAAGATCATTTTCTTCACCACAACACAGCCGCAGACTGGGTTTGGCAGATATTTAGTCTAACTTAAAGCCTGTTTTGCTGAAAAGTCTTTGCAATCTGAATTATATCTTCATCGGCATTCTGTCGGTGTGAAATCAAAGTGTCAGAAATCAAATCAAATCAATCAAATCAAATTTATTTGTATAGCACATTTCATGTACAAACAATTCAAAGTGCTTTACATAAAATAAAAGCATTGCAGCAGGGAGTGGAAGAAGCATTACAAATACATAAAAGAATATAAAGAGAAACAAATTAAATAATTTAAATGAATTTAAAAACAAGCAACAGTCCAGATAAGTTCAAAGATATCGTGCAGATTTCATGCATAGACACATGAGAAAAGAAATGTTTTTAACCTGGATTTAAAAATGTCTCCATTTGGTGAAAGTTTAATCTCCACTGGCAGTTTGTTCCACTTGTTTGCAGCATAACAGCTAAATGCTGCTTCTCCATGTTTAGTCTGGACTCTGGACTGGACCAGCTGACCTGAGTCCTTGGATCTAAGAGCTCTGCTGGGTTTATATTCTCTGAACAGATCACAGATGTAAACCATCAGCAGGCTTTTAAAATCTATTCTATTAAAACTTCATTAAAGCTCTAGCAGCAGCGTTCTGGATGAGCTGCAGATGTTTAACGCTCTTTTTGGGAAGTCCAGTTAAAAGAGCGTTACAGTAATGGAGTCTACTGGAGATGAATGCATGGATCATAGCCCGTCAGCTACTGAGAGCATCACATTCAGCGTTGGGCGCTAACACAGCTGAACTCTCCATATGTTCCTTTAGCCACGTCTTAAAGATACACATAAAGCTACATTCCCAACATGTCCTCACCGGTGTTCCAAGCTTATCTTTTTTCATCTGTCAGCGATCTGTGATCCCCCCGATTATCAAGGGGAAGTAAAGATTCAAACTTCCTCCTCCTTGATGTCCACTTTGCTCCTACCCCTGCATCCTTGATGTCTCCTCTTCAACTTGTCTGGATTGGGGGTCTTATTCGAGAAGTTACTCTGGCTTCAGAAAGCTCAGTCATCATTGTAACATGCTACAGAGAGCGTTCAAACCAGCATAGACGTGTTTAAAAAGACATTGTGAGCCATAACACATTCACATAATGTACATAATGTACATCACATTATGATTACATAATTTCCCTTTGGGATGAATAAAGCACTTTTTCATTTAATTTAATTAAACGTATTATGATAAATTTTGGTTGGATTTGTCTGTGGATCAGTTTTGAGCCACTTTGTTCATTAACAGATCTTCTAAGGGCATGAAAACATCTGCAATTTTATATTTACGATATAATTTACATAGTTTTTATTTTGAAAAAGCTTGTGTTTTCTCCTTGTCAGGTCCATCTTCTTTCTCCCTGTTGTTTCCCCCGTCTCTTCCCTCTCTCCATCAGAATTGATGGTTTTTTAGCCGTGCAGACGAAGCTAACGTGAGAGCATCTCTTACAAGATGGTGTTCCCATCCCAGCAAAAATTCTCTATGGCCTCATCTTTCCTGAAACTAAGGTTAGGTGAGGTCAGGCGTCACTGAATAACGTGGTTATTAGGTATACTGAGCTGAAGGTGGTGCTGCAGGACTCTGAACTTTTCAGATGTCCCCACGCTCTAAACAGCCACGAGGGGGAGACTCAGGACACCTTTACAACCCACTGAAGGCTGCAGAGATGTACAGCACCTTATCAGTATTTTCTTTCTTTCTTCCACTGTGTCACTACTTCCTTCTTCTAAATCCTACAGTTTTTCCGTTTACATTTTGTTAATAAGTGGGTTTATTTTAGAATAAAATAGATGCATTACTTTCTTTTTAGAGGTAATTATGTGGTCATTTTGGCTGCTACTGCTGTGATATGTATGATTAATGAGTCAGAACAACAAAGTGGCCTCATTCCACCCAGAGAGAGCGTCCTGCACTGCAGCATACAGCTGTGGTTTCTGTTTGCAGGTAAAACATCCCTCTAGTGGAAAGACTTGTATGTGCTTTGCTGTAGATACCACACGTACATTTTATCACTTACCAGCCTTCTTCAATTTATCTGAGAGACTGCTAATTGCACTAAATTGATATACAGCTTTAAGGTTGTTATAAAAGTCGCTGCTTTTTAAACACAATTATCTCAATTACATCAATAATGATTGATAAGTGCCCCAGCAGCCTCAACTCCAGCTTTCACTTAATGTAATCCCGGTTGCCATGGCCACCCGCAGATTTCTCCTAGCAACGTGACCCAGCAGGTATACCCATTACGTCTGAGATTTGAAAATATTTGTGCCAATTATTTAACCTTACTGCTATATTTGAATTTAAAAAAACAACCATAATTACTGTTATTTACACTTAAATTAAACTTTGCTAAACCAATAAAAGCTTTAGGTATTTCATCATTACCAGAAATACTTTATTAAAGATGGAGTTTTGCATCTGGCATTTTTTGGGGGCTATAAGAAATGCTAATATGGGAAGTTTTTTCTTTAGGCAGCTATAAATTGTTTAAAGACAGGATCCTCACATTTGATAGTCTTTGCTGCTGAGTTGACAGCATGCTCCTAATTGGGTTCCAAATCACTGCCACAGACTCTGCAGGGTAAATAAGTCACCCCCTCTCGCTAATCTCTATAGAAGGGAAAAAATGGGAGTGAGGGTACCTGTTCCCCCCGGCTCTGTTTCCCCTCTTTTCTCATGTTAATGTGGGCGCGGTCCTCAATCCCGGGCACCATCTGCCCTTCCTCAGGGTTTGGGCCCCCAAGCCCTTCAGATGTGTCCAATTGTTTGTGTGTGTCCAAGCAGAAAGTGGTGAGTACACACGGTTCTTGAGGCCCAATAGGCTCCTCCATCAGGAGCCCGAGCCTGCTGTTCACCAGCCAGCGTGTGACACGTTGGGAGGGGGCTGCTCGCGTGCCCTGTGTGCAGCAGCGATCCGCCGTTTGTCCCGTGTGTTTGCATTTCGTGCAGGACGTCATTGTCAGTGGCCGTTGGCTGAGGGATCATTCGGCAGGTCAACTTGCTATTGAAAGTCTCTTTGTCATAATTACATTGTATCCGAGACATTGTGGGTGACCTGTTTGATCTGAATTCAATGCATAATTCAGTCAAGTTTTGTCTGATTCTGATCGTACGGTGTGATGGACAGATGGAGAAACAAATTTATCAAATCAAATCAAATCAAGTTTATTTGTATTGCACATTGCATGTACAAACAATTCAAAATGTTTTACATAAAATAAAAGCATTGCAGCAGGGAGTGGAAGAAGCAATAAAAATACATAAAAGAATATAAAGAGAAACAAATAAAATAATTTAAATGAATTTAAAAACAAGCAACAGTCCAGATAAGTTCAAAGATATCGTGCAGATTTCATGCATAGACACATGAGAAAAGAAATGTTTTTAACCTGGATTTAAAAATGTCTCCATTTGGTGAAAGTTTAATCTCCACTGGCAGTTTGTTCCACTTGTTTGCAGCATAACAGCTAAATGCTGCTTCTCCATGTTTAGTCTGGACTCTGGACTGGACCAGCTGACCTGAGTCATTGGATTTAAGAGCTCTGCTAGGTTTATATTCTCTGAACATATCAGGTTAATTTTGGCCCTAAACCATTCTGGGATTTAGCTTGATCTGCACAAAGCATACATACAATTGCTTTCTATGTAATTCAAATATAAAACTGTAGAAGCACATGAACAATCAAAATAATTCTCATACCCTCTGTCCACTGACAGATCGTTAGGTGTTTACTACATACAATTAACTAAAGGAAGAGGTTGTAGTGCCTTCCCTGAGCTAATTTCATTAGCTTTGATGAGATGCATCATCCCCATTGAGGTGTCTGAGAGGGGACAGATGTACGACTGAAGTGAAGGATGGAGACCAAACTGCCCTTCCTCAGCTTCTTTGTCTGGGATGATACAATGACATCATCAGCAGATAACCTTTAGCATAAATCTAATTATTCTGCAGAAACCACAAGATAGAGAATTAAAAGTGTAAATGTTCAAAGTGAAAAACATACATTTCTCGCTGAACTGTTGATCTTGTTTGGGGGGCTTTTCGGTTTGTTTATTTCGCTCCATATTAGGCAGCATTTAGACTTTCCATTGGGCCTGCCCTCCTCATTTTCAAAGCTACATGCTGCTGGCTGCAGTGAGATTAGTTATTGAACTGTCCAAGCAAAGGGGGACGAGGCGCCTCACAGCCACAGCACACAATAAGCCAGCTGTCAGTGGGAGGGGCTTGTCCAGACCAGCGTTGTCATGGATGGAACTTTTGTGTTGCCCTTTGAGAGCTGATAGGTGGTCCTATGTGATGCTGCCATGCACAGATTCATATTGACACAAGGTTTGACTGAGGACAAGCGGTAAAAAAAGGGTCAGGGTTTGTGACAGCACGGAAAGGCCAGTGGAAGTGCAGTGAATATGGATACTGATTTAAGTAAAGCGTGTGTTTACTGCAGCAATGCTGTTGCATGTGATAATGATTCAGAATCGTCTATGCTAATTTCCCACCACAAAGACAGTTCTTGATTTATCGTGATGAGTTGTATCCAAGGATGTTGCAGTTATTACTAGGGCTGGGCAACAATTAAAATCTTTAATCTAATTAATCACATGATTTCCCTGATTAATCACGATTAATCGCATTTGTACGCAAAATCCAAAGATGAATTCAAAAGTAGTGTATAGCTTTCAGCATTTAGTTTTATTTTAAATGTGCTGCCATATGAATGAAAGTGCCATAACATTTGTTGTGCAAACACACTTTTAACATCAGCATCTTTCTGTAGTTTTTATGTAGAAGCCTCGCTCCACTGTCTGTTTCCTTGAATGACTTGCTGCTATCAGTTGTGTGTTTTGCCTTTGAGTGATATTTTAGACTGGAACTACTACGGTAAGAAGACAATTCAACTTTGGCAGTGTTTACAGATGACTTTGGTTCTGTCGACTCCGCCGTCTGGAAGAACTTTCAAATGAAAATGGCCGAGTAAAAGTTCCGTACCCTTCTCCATGTTTGGTGGATCCACCGATTACTTTCTTTTCCGGTTCTGCAGCAGACAGCAACAGACTTTTACAAAATAAAAGCCTGTGAGCAACAGACTTTTACAATAATAAAATAAAGAATAAAACAGGGGTGGTCTGTGGCGTAGTGGGTTGAGCAGGCGCCCCATATTCAAGAGGCTATACTCCTCGCTGCAGCTGGCCCCGGTTCGAGTCCCGTATCGGACGGCCCTGTGCTGCGTGTTGTTCCCCCTCTCTCTGCTTCCTGTCTCTCTGAACTTTCCTATCCATTAAAGGCACAAAAGCCCCCCCAAAAAAACATGCGTTAATGCGCGATAAAATATTTATCGGCGTTAAATAATTAATGCGTTAACGCGATAATAACGAGTTAACTCGCCCAGCCCTAGTTCTTACACTTTATTGGATTACTGTTGTTGTGTCTGACCACCGGCCTCTCTCCCATTGTGTGTTGTCTGCAGTAGTCATCCAACACCGGAGTAATAACTCGTCTTCCTCAGCACACAGAGCGGCCCCCCTCCACTAATCCCCAGAGGTCACCGGTTCGCCTCCCCACACCTGTTTTACATTCAGAGGTGTGTCTCTTAGCGTCTCTTTGGCAGCGTCTCAGCTGATGTCCTTGCTGAGGGTTTTATATTACTTATGTGTGGTTTCACACTGATGATAAACCTGAGCTGCTGTTGTGCAGCACAAATCATCCTGAACCAGGGTTGCCACTTTCTGAATATGTGGAATGTAAATACACGCACACAATCCAAGGTATGAGATGATGTGATGGTTTTGTTTTTCATCTTTATTTCGACATTTGTTCGGCTTCCCTGACTGTTCGTGCCATTTTATACTGATTATGACGTTTCATCAGCTCTGAGATTACCCAGTTTTGAATGTACACTTCTCAGCTGCTTAGTTTTTACACCATAATATCATCAGAAAATCCAGTTATAAAGTCCAAGATCATGTTAGATGGATTTGTGTGCATTAGATCCCACTGTCACACAAATGTCATAATAAAAATGCCCAAATCCCCCTTAAGAGCAGATTTATGAGAGTGAGTTTCAATCCAGAGGTTATTGTTTGCTGAATCCTAAAAGTTACCAAAACACCAACCACATGTTCTCCGGCAGGATGAGATTGTCCATCACTTTAGAAGAGTAAAGGTTTCCACTGGATTCTTCTGTCACCATGCAGCCAATATCAGCTTGATTTTTATCAGTATTTAAAGCATTGCAGCCTCTTTTAACAGATTTAAGGAGTCAATTTAACACTATATACCTTTCATCCGACAGAGTAAACTGTGATAATGGAAAAACGTCTGTCGGATCTCCCTTCACGCACATCCGAGCATGTCATCCTCATCGTTTAAGCCACAGTGTTAATGTGTTTGGTGGCACAAACTGAACAGATTCAGCATCTCCTTTTCATCGGCAGGCTCAACATCCAGCCTTTAAATTCTTGGAAAAATAGATAATGCATTGGATGCGCTTCAGTAAACTGTGCTGCAATCTATAATTGCTGTTCTTGACTTGTTCATTTTGACTTTGGAAAATTAGCAGATGAGTGAACTCTCGTTGTAACCTGAATCAATCGATAGGTGACCCATAATTTGCAAGATAGACACCGACTAACCTCAATTATTCTTCTGTGGGGGGGTAATCTCTGGTGTGCCAGCACATAAAAAAAGTGACTGTAGCTTTAGCATGGATGAGCGCAAGCTATTATCTGTTACATGTCAAGTTACCAGTGGTGAACTTATAGGTTAATCTGATGTGGTGAGATGAAAAGCATTTTATTCACTGCCTGCACCAGCCTCTCTCTTCTGTATGGAAATGCAAGCTAAAGATAGCATTTTGACTACAAAAACAACATGTTTAACAGCAGTTAAATATGTTTTCTCTATGTAAGAACTTAGTTTAGATTCATTTTGGGGTTTATTTGCTGCTGTCAGTGTAGGAACACACAGCTTTGCCCAGTTAAAATCATTTTAAAGAAGCTGCAGCCGGAAACCTGGTTGTTTTTAAGCTATTTTAACCATCATAATGAATCACTCTCAATGAGTCAGATGAGTCAAACAAGCTGCGTCTTTCATTCTTGAAACAGGACAAACTTATGTTGAGAGCGTGCTTACTTAGGCTGCTCTACCTGAGGTCAACATAAGGTGAAAGAAAATTGTACAGCTGTTACCAGATGTGTTTTCAGGCACAATGAGAGATTTTATTGATGCCCAGAGCAGAAAGCAAAGTTTTGCTCACTGGGATTTACCTACACATGCTTCACCTCATCTCATATACCATCATTTCCTGTTGAATATTCCCTGCTCCCAAGGCACATTAAGCTCTACTTTAATGTGATCATCCAAACCATAATTTGATATGTTTTATACACTGGTGATTGACCGGTGCTGGTATTATTTGATTCTAAACCAAAGAACCCATCATCTCCAGTTTCCTCCCTTCAGTTTGCAGACCCGTGCATACTTCTTGGACTGATGAAGAAGGCTCATCAGGAGAATGCCTGCACAGTGTTTCTTTTTGGTGGAATTCATGGCCGGCTTTGCCTGGTTTGTAAAACAAAGGGATTCACCAACAGATCCAAAGATTGCAAAGCTTCTGTGCCAGAAAATGAGAAAACGTCTGGAGCACCCTGAAGCAATGAGTGATATAGTATTTCTTTCCACTTGACAAAAACAGCGGGTGCATAAGTCTTTTTTATCTCCAATAATGTAAAAAGAAAAAAAAAATAGTAGCACTGCAAGCTAACTACATCTGTGCTAGTGGCTTTGTGATGTAGTGTGCATGCATTTATGATGTTTGCCAGCAACCGAAGTTAACATGCACATATTTGTGTTTGCTGGTAAGAATAAAGTACAGATGAGGTTCTTTGAGAAGTTACTTTTGGAGATATTAGATGCACACTTAACTGGTGAGCAAGCTCTGGTTTAGTTATACTTGCTAGTTTGGGTCAAACTTTGGGAATTGGCACATTTGACAGCGTTCCAAACCATCAGGGAACCACATGTGGTGACTTGATTCTGAAGTTACTGACTGGTTACCTTTCAGAACTTGAGTTGATTTTGGGGGCGTCGTACAGTCGCTGTTTCTTTTGACCAACTTAATTTAGGGACAAATTACTCGATAGCACTGGCTGCACATGCTACCGGTCATTTTGTGGCAGACAATAATGTTTGAAATAATTAATTGGGTTAGGGTTAGGGTTAAGGAAATCTACTGAAAAACCGAAATGTTAACCTCATTCTTGTGTGTGATAAATATAGAAATATATCGATCACACTGATCAGACCAACATTCCCACCCAAAGCCACACTGCTTGTAATCGATCATGTTAGTATTTGTGGAGGACAAAATAAGAAGCGTCAGGCCTAAAAAAAAACTTTTTACAGCAGATGAACAATATCTGAAATCGATGTTCTTAAGAAAGAGGAAAAACTCCACACCTGAGTGATGCATCTGCCCTTTCGGTTGATCCATCTACTGTTTGCTGAGTCTCATCAGAAATGGACTGAAAGGGTGAAAGGGTGAGCTGTGCCAAATGACACAAGAAGTGGACTGAAAATCAGTGGCAGCAGGTCTGATGGAGGGATGAATCCTCCCCAGAGCCCGGACCTCAACATTATTGAAGCAGTGTGGGAACAAAAGGCAGCCCACATCCAAAGAAGAGCTTTGGGATGTCCTTCAAGAAGCCTGGAGAACTATTCCTGAAGACTTCTTAAAGAAAGGACAGAAAGCTCGTCTGAGAGGGTTCAGACTGTGTTGGAGAATAAAGGAGCTCAGAGCAAATGTTCACTTTAAAGCTGCTCAGAACTGAACAAACTCTGTTTTTGTGTTATCACTGAATTTCTATTGAAGTTTCAGTAAATTACTGCATTTCTTTTACAGTTTTCCTTGCAGTATCTTAAGAAATGAGGAGTGGCTTCAAGACTTTTGCGCTGCACTTAATTCTGATTCCCATTTGATGATTAGTAAGGACACATGTAGGTCATACAGATTTACAGAGAGCCATTTTCCTCAACTTTGCACACCACAGTTGTAAATTCCAGACAGGGCATATTACAAAATGTCACCACAGAGATGTGCTCTGCCACCAGGGTTATTTATAGGATTCATTATATAAACCTGATCACTGACAGCAGCCTATGGATAGTAAATCATGCTTCTCTGAGATGCAGCTTCACGTTGTCCTGTCAGTGCCTGAGCTAAGCTTTTACCGCCAAGCGTTTCTTTCATGATTCAAAGACACTCACAGTAGAGATTATATTGTTTTTTTATATTGAAACTGGGTGGAACAGGGGTGTGTTTTGCATTTCTCTTGATTAGAATAGTTTCTGCTTCTCATCTATTGTAACTGACAATGAGGGAGCAGGTATAGCTTCACAATTTCTAAAGGCCACAGCAACCACGGACATGCCTGTGAAAGGAACACCGGCTTCACTCCAGAGTCTGTGCCCTTTCTAATCTTTGTTGCCATCGCAGTTTGCTTCTTTCAGTGTGTGATGCCTGCTCTTTTCGCGCAGACCGCTCTATTCATATTAATCCAGGTGCGGGATTACTCCTTTGTTAATTCCACCTGTTTGAAGCTAATTGAACCTCCACAGTAAAGAAAGAGAAAAGGAAGCTAAAAGAGTCACTAATTCAGTGGCGTCATGATGAGCGAGTGTCTGTTATTTAATTTGTTGGGCTCAGTTTTCACGGCAGGGCCTCATAAATGAGAGCCATCTTCAAACATACAGGAAATCTCACTCTATCATGGTATATGCAGAGCACGGCAAAATCAGATCGAGAAAGAACTCTGTTTTTTGTTAGTCCAGGTTTTAGGCCTGTGATTGAGGGCTGCTCCACTTTGATGCCGACTATACTATTAATTAAAGGGATAGTTCGCCTCTTTTCACGTGAAGCTGTATGACATCCCATATTAGCAATATCATTTATGAACATTGACTTACCCCCTGCTGCGTCCTGTGAGCTGAGTTCCAGCCTCGTTTTGGCGTTGATGAAGGTAGTCCGGCTAGTTGACTGGGGCCACAAAAATAAAGCGTCTTGCTTCTCGAAACAATATGCGTTCAAAAGAGTAATACATTTGCATCACAAAATCGTTCTCCAGGAAAAAATCAGACCTCACAATCGCTTGGCGCTATTTTCTCTCCCTTCGTATCACTGCCTGCTGCCGCCTGCCGCGCCTGTTACGGTGTTTGCTGCTCGGAAGCAGGGGACTGCTCGGTCTGCACGGTCTACACAGCAGGCAGTGATACGAAGGGAGAGAAAATAGCGCCAAGTGATTGTGAGGTCTGACTTTTTCCTGGAGAACGATTTTGTGATGCAAATGTATTTCTCTTTTGAACGCATATTGTTTTGAGAAGCAAAACGCTTTATTTTGTTAAGCCCCAGCCAACTAGCCGGACTACCTTCGTCAACGCCAAAAACGAGGCTGGAACTCGGCTCATAGGACGCAGCAGGGGGTAAGTCAAATTTAATAAATGATATTCCTAATATGGGATGTCATACAGCTTCATGTCAAAAGAGGCGAACTATCCTTTTAAGAGAGATGTTTGTGAGCGAACTGTCAAATCCAGCCAAGACTATCCAAACCTTCCTTTTTTTTTTAATCCAGGCTTTAATGCAACTTTGCCTCACTTGCCTGTTTGCTGTGACTCCCCTCCACAGCACATTCTCTTCTTTTGAATATGAGCTTAATTCACATTTGCATTGGGAGAAGTTTCTCTCTTTCAAGATGTACATGATGTACACAAATCTTTGCTTTTTAGGTCTACAAACGTATACCTATATTTGTATATACCACAAAAGAATTCAAATGATGTATTTAAAAGCATTTTTTTCTCCAGTTTTCAAGCTAATATTAACAAAAGCCACCTTCTGATGTGAATACAACAGACGTCAACCTCTTGTTATCATCACGTTCTCCGTTTGAGTGAACACTGTCACAGAACAGCCATATTACTCTCCAACAAGGAGACATTACAGGGGTTGTCAGGACAACCAGCCATGATTCACGGAGCCTCAGATAGGCCTCCACCTTGGGCTAGAAGCCCTAGCCCCATGAGACTTAGCAGATGCTGGAACAGTCAGCCAATCACAGGTGAGGTAGAGGAAAAAGATGACATCATAGGCAAATTAGTATTTTGGTTGTTGTCTCCGCCTCTACAAAGCCAGCGTCACTTTTATGCGCTCAGAAGAGAAACAGCTGGTGTTTGACTAAATATTTGACTTCAGAAAGAAATGTATTTTGTATTCCTCCTGCTGTGAACCGCTGCCATGCTAAAAAAAACACAGTAATAATGCAAATACAGCTGAGGAGTCCATGAGATTCTGTCCCTGAAACGTTTTATCAGACATTTGATTGAACTTATTTAGCTTCGAGAGCAGCAGAGCAAGGCTTTGAGAGAAAAGCTGAGCTGCACATGTAATGCTGTCCTCCTTCTTCTTCTGCAGGTTTGGTCTGTTAAACAGAAAACCAACCACGTCTGCCCGTCGGCTGCCTCCTCCCCTGGACATGCTGCCTGCATTAATATTCAACCCCTCAGCCAATCAGCAGAGCAGGGTGGATGACATCATGGACTAGGGAACAGTGAGCAGCCAGTGAAGCATCCAGCCTGCCGAACAAGCTTGCTTTTAGGGTCAGGAACTGGTCTGACAAGAGAATGGCAATCCTGCCTTTAAACTGTCAGTAGGACTGTACGGCTGGCGATGAATCCACCAGGACTCCAGACCCAAAGGCGAACCACTGAGCAAGAGAATGTGAAGACATATTTCAGGTAATTCCCTCTCTGTGTAAGGCAATAAGGGATGTGGAGGGGGAGGCAGAGGAAGGAGGAGAGGAGAGGAGGAGGAGGGGGAGGCTGTGTATGTAGGGGTGCTTTGTAGCCTTTTTTTTCTTCCTCCACTCTGCATTCTGCTCTGCTAAGGAGGCAGCTGTTTCATCAGCAGTCTGTCGGCCAGAGCGAAATGGAAATGGATGCCTGCATCAGATTTGCTGGAACGTGTTTTATATCATCATATTCCATCCCCCTGCATCACATCATCTGTGTGTACACTCCCCTGTGCCTCGCAAACAGCATCCTTTTGATGGGGAGCTGTTAGAATCAATGGTGGCATTTGTATGGGCCTGGTGTGTGTGTGTGTGTGTGTGTGTGTGTGTGTGTGTGTGTGTGTGTGTGTGTGTGTGTGTGTGTGTGTGTGTGTGTGTGTGTGTGTGTGTGTGTGTGTGTGCGTGTGTGTTTCAGTCCTGGAGAAATGCAGCTGCTGCAGTGGCAACACTGAAGCAAAAGAGAAGCAGAGCTATTTTGGGGTTGTAAAGCTTGAGCAGCCGGACGTTTTTGAGCTGTACGTGCTGTGGATGGGAGGGTGATGGATGGTTAATGTGCTGATGGATGCTCTTTTGTTATCTCTGCACCGCCTAACGTATGGCCTCTCTAAAGTGGGCATCGTGAAGAAATGTCTTTCAGTAATCACACACGACAGAGACGTGATCCCCCGTGTCCCAGCTTCAACACGGTTGTGTGCAGCAGCTTCATGGCGGCTGTAGTCAGAGGGAGACGTACAACATCTGGTCACCTGACTTCATTGGGGATCGGAGTGGGGGTGGGGGCCGGTTCTCTGAAAGCTGAGCTGTTCTTCCTCGGATTCTTCCACAGCCGTCAGAAGAACTGACTGCAGAACAAGCTGAATCTGCATCTCCACGTCTTCTCTGCCCGTTGCACTGGAAAAAATCTAAATCATACCAAGTATATTTGTCTCATTGAGTATCTCATTACACTTGATATAAGATTCAATTGCCTAACATATAGATATAGGGACTTGTTTTAATACAATACATCTTGAATATCTTGTTAAGTGAAAAAGTTGTTGTTTTGAGTCATATTTCACATGAAAAAAGCTTTTAAAAGGGTTTTTAAGCTAATTTCAAGATCTCTTTTAACTCAAAAGTCCTAAATATCACATTTTATTTCAAGACATCTTGACAAGCAAATTTTCACTAGTTCCATTGGCAGATTTTTTTGCTTATTTCAAGCAAAAACATCTTGTATTTGTTGTTTTTTTACTTATTTTTGGAGGGGCATTGTCGTTGTGTCAGAGCCGGCGTAGAGGGAGCGGGAGATTCCTCTCCCAGGAAGCGCAGTCATCCTGCGAGAAGCAGGGCTTGATGGGAAACCTGTTGTCTGGCGTGGAGGAGGGATGTTAGGGAGTTATGTCAGTGATTGAGGGAGGGTTGGATGATTGTAGATGGGGACTGGGGGATGGGTTACTGAAGGTGCTACTCCCTGTGAGCGCTGGCCTGTTGTATTGATTTAGATGTGATACTCGCCCATCCATTTACATATAATCTATCTGTCAAAAACCTTCAACTCTGTGCCCTCCGAGCGCCACGTCTGCTTCCACAGGAAAGAGCTACAGCTACAGAAGTCATCTAATGTGTCACATTTAGACGGCAGCCAGCCAGCCACTCTGAGTTGCTGTGATACACCATTAGAGCAAAAGTGTTTAGTGCTTAAAAGTCCTGCTGTTTGGCAGATTTGTGTAGCTGTCGATGGATTATCAGTCTCCATTGCTCTTCTGCTGTGCATCACACTGGTCCTGCCATGATCCACATGCCACATGGATCATATATTCATTACACCTTTATCTACAGCAGCCCAACCAGGGCAAATTGACATTTAATGGCTGCACAGTTTGCATCTCTGTCTCGACTGATGTTGGGCTACTTACCATCAATAGACATTGTCGATATATATGTCAGCTGTTGTCTGTGTGTAGGTTAAATGGTGTTTTCTCATGTAGATACAAAGAACTCAGACAGGGACCAAGCCAAAGTCTTAAAATCTGACTTTTTGCATATTCTGTGCTGCTAAAAGTGAAAATAAAATTGCAACATCGGCGTGGTGTTGCTGAATTGTTCAGGCAGCTTTTCGTGCCTTGATTTGTAAATAAGCAAAGTGACTCTTATGTTTATGAGTCACATGATTATTGGGAGAAACTATTTTATTTTGAATTGACAGGGAGGAATGTAGCATAAAACAAAGAGAAAGTCATTTGGTAGATTATCTTGTGAAGGAGATGATGGCTTGAATGATTTGTTATACTGTAATAAATAAGTTTTGTGCTTCCTGTAAATGATAAATGCTTTTATTCCAGCAGATGCAACCACACCAGCAACTAAAAACTACTTAACCAATAACTAGTTATGTTTATAACACCATTATCTGTGATAATACATAAGGAACTATCTAGCTTGCCTGGCCTAAATTTGGCTGCATTTTTATAAACGTGATTGCAGACCACAAATGATGGAGGCAGCGCCTCATTTGTGCACCGAGGCAGCGTAAAGTATTTCTTATTTTCAGCATGCCAGTCTGTTTGTCTCCACCAGTCTTAGCGTGCCGTTCTGGGCTTCCCTATTTTTCCACTGGTCAGTGTAACCCAACACATGCAGCTTGTCTTACCCCACCTCAGTTAACAAAAGCAGCAGACATAGAGCCTCATCTTGGCCTGTAGCCTGCTAACCGGCCTGCCTGAAATATGATAGTTGGACCCACAAAACGCATATAAGGAGGCCTCCATCTGTTGAGGACTCAGTCTGGGTGAGTTATGCTGCTATTGTTAAGTGGAGTTATCATTTGCACTCGTGCTGGCCGTTTGTGCACGGTGGCCCCATGTAAGGGTTGCTCGTGTGCGTGTGTGTGTGTGTATTTAAGGGCACAGAACGGAGCAGCAGTCTTGCAGTAGGTGTGTTGCAGCTACAGTCTGTGTGTTGTGGATTAGCATGTAGGATTGGAAGCCATCTGGCCATTTTGTCTCAGAAAGGGGAGGGGGAGTTAGCAAGAGAGACAGAGGAAACACTCACACACTGACACATTGACACAGCTCCCTCTGTAATCTCCCTACTTGATGTCTGTTGCTACTTAGAGCAGGTTTACTTGCATGCGTGACTATCAGTGTTTATTAGTTGTCCGTCTGTGGACACTACACATACAGATAATCCCAAGGACTTCTACTGTTTCCAGCATGTAAAGCACAAACTACAAATACGGCTTCGGGATAGTCAAGAGAAATGCCTGGGGAGGATTCAAGATCACAGACAGTGTGACGTGTTTAAGCCTTTACAATAAGATGGATATTCCAGATGCTTAAAGACTGTGGAGAATAAAGGGATGAAATGTTGCAGAGGAGGAAATGGGCTCAGAGATTAAACATTTTCTCTCGGTCGATAGTTTGCAGAGTGTTGCAGAAAGAAGAAGAGAAGAATACTGAGGGATTTAAAATGTTGAAGGCCATCAGGTGGAAAGAGTTTCAGAATATTCAAAGACTTGTAGATGTTACATGAAAGGTGACGCATGGGACAATAACTTCATATTCTAACCTTTTTTTTCTTCCATTGATTTCATGACTGTTTTCAATGTGTTAAAACTTCTCGGTCTGTAATGAATATGATAAAAGTGGGAGATTTTTATTTCTGCTGGACAATAAAGCAACGAGCCAGATGATTTAAGACCTCTTTTATGACACTTTTAGGCCGACTTGGGTCAATTGGTCCTTATTAACGGTATAAAAACAACTTCCTTGGTTGGATTCTCCTTCTGGTTCCCTAAAGACTCCACCAGCAACTATTGAATAAACCTTTACACGTAACTTCAGTGCCAAGGTGCAGGGTTTCTCCATTTAAAAAAAAAAAAAAAAAGATCTTTAAAAAAGATGCATGGATAATGTCTTTTGCATTGTTCTCTGGCGTGTTGTCTCCATATTTTACTCCTCACAGGTCTTCTTCGTGTATTAGGGCCTTTAAAAGTTATATTCAAGATATTTGAACCTATTTGCAAAATGACAATAAGTCCCAGATTTGGTGTTTGGTGCAGGCAAACATCCACATTTATCAGCCTCTCAGAAAACCACGTTCTTCAGCTTAAAAGCCTCTGTTAAAGAGAAGGATCACATCAGAGTCAGCTTCGCTCTCATCTATAAGCTGCTGGAAAGGTTAGCTTTCACTTCCCTTCACAAAGCTTTCACACCTTCTTTGGAGTCTCTTTGTTTTGTTGCTCTAGTGCAACACATGTTGGTTTTTCCAGGTACCATATTGCAGCTTTAATTCAGATTTCAGGTGAGCACTGCAAAAGGTTTCCAACTGTCTGTAGAAGCAATGCAAGCGGTGCTAAGGGAAGTTCAAATCGGCAAATAACTTTTTCTTGAAGAGGAGCTGAAATATTTCAAGTTGGACTGAGAAATGTTTTTGAAAATGAGGAATCTTGCTCTTTCAGAGAGGTTAGACGGCTATAAAATTGTGCTTTGGGGTAAAATCAGGTCTTTTTGACACTAAGGACTAAGGAACAATGTCCCCATAAAGAGCCAGAAGGCTTAGTAATGAGGTGAATGTTGGTTGCTTTTTGCCTTTTGCTTGGCAGAATGAGCTACTGTGTTGTTTTATTTATTACCCATAATACATTCTGATAGAGTTTTACCACCTGATAAAATAAACTGCCTCAATGGTAGCTGTTGCAGGGGGAGGAGCTCAAACTGTCAGAACACAAGGGGCAGCTTTTTTATCACCTCTGAGCATTCAGCAATTTATCATTAAAGTGATATTATTCACTTTAATGCAATTTGCAGCGTTCCGATGTTAATAGAAAAATCTGGAAATAAGAACTGACAATATGTGTGTGCACGTGTGTGTGTGTGTGTGTGTGTGTGTGTGTGTGTGTGTGTGTGTGTGTGTGTGTGTGTGTGTGTGTGCATTAGAGAGCAGCAATGGAGCAGGTTTGCCAGAACTAAATATTGAATGACAGAGCGTGCTCTCAAGCCTCCCCAGCAGGGGAGTTCAGGAATGGATGGGATGATGCCTGGTAAAATGAGAGTCAGTGCAGAGTGTAGGCTTTGGGGATTAAATAGGTCTTGAGTGTGTGGACTAAGCTGTTTTTTTTTTAGCTTTGTTTTAAATATGGGGATCATTCGATAGAAAAAAAAAAGTCGTGTGGCGAGACTGCTGAATCCTTTGATTATTTGAGAGTAATCAGCTACTGATGAGAAATTAAGGCCGGTTATTGTCAGCATGCCTTACCGATCTCATTAGTTCTGTGCTATTTGATCGGCACCGGACAAGATCAATATGTGGAGCCTTAACGAGCAAACTAAAAGTGTATTTATAGTGATTTATATTACTGCAGAAATGTTTGATATGGGGAGTTTAGGAGATCACTGCTTTATGATTAGAGATGTTCACGCACTGTGCTGTGTGTGAAATACAATATGATTCAGTAATATCATAGAAGACAAATAAACTTAATAAGAAAGAGTGTGAAACTGGAATCTCCTGATTTTCTGAGGGATCTAGTGGGTCAGCGTGAATGGACACTTTAAAGGGGAAGAACGCCTAATTCATTTATTTAGGTTTGCCTTTGATATCGTGTAATCATGCTCTAGTTGGCATGTTATTAATGGGCGTAGGGCTTTCATACCCACACGATTAAAAGACGTTATCCTCTAAGGCAGGGGTCTCCAACCTTTTTCCCTCTGAGAGCTACTTTAACAAAATAAAAATGGCCGAGAGCTACTCGTGTTTTGTAACATTTATTATCATCGCTCATTTTGAACAAACAAACTCAATAAGCCTTCTTTTCCTGAACATTTACAATATGTTACTGTCCACATCTCACATTCTGTATTAAAACATCACAAAAAAATATTATTATCATTACTACAAATACAGATATTGTTACTTATTCATTTATCCTTGTTATATATGTCCATGTCACTGTATCACACTTCACAAAACTATTTACATGCACCAAGACATCTGAAAATGAAATGTTATTATGGATCACTTACAATTTCTACAAACCAAGAATCACTGTTGCCTCTGCACTCAACGCCACGCAATAGGATGGCGCAACAACCAATCAGAGCGTCGTCACACCAACGGAGAAAGCTGGTAAATTAAACTTTTTTTGGCAAATAAGTATTGGGAGTGTTGGAAGGGGCGGGACACTGTGAATTTTGATTGGACATAAATTTAAGTAGATTTGCCGAGGGACCAATCAAGTTTTCAAATTAATGTATGATTCATTGGCCCTTTGGCGAGCTACTTGGAAAGGGGCGGCGAGCTACTGGTAGCTCGCGAGCGACGCGTTGGAGACCCACCCTCTAAGGCATGTGGATCTCCTAAAAATAGAAGTTGAAACATGTTTTTTAAATTTGGATTATTTGTTGCATAAAGCATGTGACTGTAGTCACGAGAAGAAATGAGAAATAAATAAACTATCCCTATATAATGGATGACAACTGATTTTTTTATTTGTTTGAAAAACTGTGTTTAGATGTGTTTTAATCCTCCTACTATCAGAGTTCCTCGATGAATTTTGAAACATGAGCTTACAGTAAGTTGTGACTCTTCCTCTTTCACTTGCATCCTTTTACAGCTAAACTCGCTCGTTCCTTTTATCACCCGAGTTTTGGCAGTTTTTTTGCAGAAGGGGGAACGAGTTAAAAAGGTGTTGCAACATTTGACAAAATCTGATATCACAAATGTTTTCATCAGCTGATGTGCAACAGAAACCTGATGAGAATGTCTTTGTGATATCTTTGCCACTTTTTGTGTGTTAGCTGCATAATATTGTTTTTTTGTACCTTTAACGAAGCAAAAACTGCATATTGCAGCGTAAACAAAGGCAAAAACAACGGTAGAAATTCTTTGGACTGGGGTAGCATAGTTGTTACAGTGCTTGTGCTACAACAGGCTGTCAGTTAGTATTGTGATCCCCTAAACTGAGGCCAGGTCGTGACCAAAACCAGAATTAATTGAGATCAAAACAAGGGTTAAAGAACCAGGTAAAGAAGATTTGTAGAATTTAAAGTATCATAACTGAACACAAATGTGTCAAATACAGAGCAATGGCAACAAATAAGTACTGATATGGTCTTTATCTGACCAGTTTCTTACCATAACACCGGAATAACAGTCTTCTTTTATTGGAAATATTATGTCAGAACTGACAACGGCTAATACTGTAACTACTCTGGATCCTTAAATATATGTGAACTAAATTGTGCGCCAGGTGGTAAACAGATGGAGAACATGCAGAAACATACAGCCTACAGGAGGTTATACGGGTACAGTGTGATGAAATTTGTGCCATCTTTACATATGGACTTTGTTTCCCGATGAATTCTTCGAGGTTTAGTTAGACCGTTGATTTTTGCAGAATATTTGGCTCACATATCCTGATCCTTTGGTCACTTTCTTGGAGCACTTGCAAAGGGGAGGCAGCAGATAACAATGAAAGAGCATTTCAAATCAGAGATGAGCCAACTTATTGGTTACATATGAAACAGGATAGTTTACATCTAATTGGCATAATAACTAAATAACAACACAGGGTAATTTATTATCTTTATCCCCTTGGTTCAGAGTAGGATGGCAAAAGGCAAAAGTCCCTGGATGTGGCAGAATTGTCCCTGAAACTGTTTCCATTTTAACTGTGCATTTAAAAAAAAAAGGGATCACAAATCCTCAGGCCATCTTCTGCTGCAGGAAACATGGACTGTATAAAAGAAGTGAAGTCACCACTCTGAGGTCACCCATTGGTTTGTCAACGGACATTTTGAAGCCTTGAGTTTGGTGTCGCCGTCTTTTTTTTTTTTTTAGCCATAATGCTGGAGGGTGATGCCTTAAACCAGATTGCACAAAAACATTTATAAGTCAGTGGGGTTACATGGCACTGTAAAAATCGGATTAAGGGCTAAATTACAATAAGACTGAGTTATTAAAGGGATAGTTCGCCTCTTTTGATATGAAGCTGTATACATCCAATATTAGCAATATCATTTATGAACATTTTCTTACCCCCTGCTCCGTCCTGAGTTCCAGCCTCGTTTTGGCATTGACAAAAGTAGTCCGGCTAGTTGGCTGGGGTTTAAAAAATAAAGCGTTTTGATTCTCAAAACAATATGCGGTCAAAAGAGTAATACATTTGCATCACAAAATCGTTTTTCAGGAAAAAGTCAGACCTCACAATCGCTTGGCACTATTTTCTCTCCCTTCGTATCACTGCCTGCTGTGTAGACCGTGCAGACCGAGCAGTCCCCTGCTTCCGAGCAGCAAACACCGTAACAGGCGCGGCTGTTGGCAGGTGGCATACAGCTTCATGTCAAAAGAGGCGAACTATCCCTTTAATCAGACAAGAAATTGGATCGGATCGGGTTACTCGCGATCGGATTGAGACCCCGAGATAACTCGGTTGAAAGTCAAATTAAACCTGCTTCTAGATGATGAAGCTCGTGGTGAATTAGACTTTGCGTTCTGCGCCAGAAGTCGAAGGAGACGATATTACTGTTGTTGTCGCCGTCAGAAAGAAACAAACAACGCGATGGAGAATGCTCCGTTGTGCATCGCGTTTGTGCAACAAGCAGCTCATCACAGACCAAATGTAGAGCAGGGGTCTCACACTGATCTGTGAAAGGGCCGGTGTGGCTGCAGGTTTCTGTTCCAACCCCGCAGCAGAACAGCTGACTTGTTTCATTCAATTAACTGAACTGTCTGCACTGAAGGTCTTAACCAGTTCAGTTCAGTTCACACCGGCCCTTTCACTAATCAGTTTGAGACCCCTGATGCAGAGGGACGTAGCTTCATCTTGCTCTTCGTTCGCCATCTTTCTCCAATACCTGGGTTTGTTGTTGTTGTTGGTGGTGAAGGGGTCAACAGGAAGTGGCTCTATTAGCAATAGTTGGAATGGGTACAGCGCCACCTATCATACCGGGGTATGACACGCTTTGTGCCAATGATTCGATTCATTCATCGCCATATATCCAAGGAGAATTACCCTTGCTCACATAAGGAGCATAGTCCAACTTTAGCTATAATCGAATTACTCTCATCATGTAGACCCGCTGACTGAGGCCTAACTTCTGGGGAAAATGTATTAACTCAGTAGTTCATAAAATAATTTGCTGCATTTGAATATGAGTCTGATTGTCTTGAGGCCGACCCCTTGTGAAAATCTGTGGACATTGCGCATCAAGGCACTCGTTTGTTGTCTGTTAGCAAAAAAAAAAAACAATTCAATAAAGTTTGGTGACCACTGGCTATGGTTGCTTCATATCACTCTTCCTCTATTTGAGCCACAATAGTTTAAGTGGAAGCCAGAAACTCGTTAGTGTCAGGTGAATCCACAACAACTATCTTCTTAAGCCAGATTAGAGAAAAGGGAAAGGGAGAAGACTGGGTGAGGAGAACAGAGACAAAAGAGGAGAGGTAATGACACGATTGCCAGTGGTGTAATGAAACATGGTTGATAAGTCGATGAATCAGCTGAAATCAGCTGAGTGAACTGTGCTCTGTCACGATCAGCTTAGACGACTAATTTCTCCTCCACGCCTTACAAACAGGACAGCGAAGTGCAACAAAAGTGACACCTTGCAGTGTGAAAAGGGCTTTTATTCCTCAGCCTGTGTGGGGGAAAAGAAAATGCAAACTAAAAATCGTTTGAGAGGGCGAACCTTTGACTTGGGAAGGGCTGAGCTCCTTCATGTAACCTCTTCTTCTTCTGCGATGTCATTCCCCCTCTCTGCCCCCTGATTCCTGTCTCTCTTCAACTATCCTGCCCATTAAAAGCATAAAAGCCCCCCCAAAAAATCATTAAAAAAAAAAAAAAAAACAGGCTTACCTGCTTGTCAATTTAGTTTAAGTTTTAGCCGCTAATCTTAAGATTTGTTGCTCATGTTTCCTACCTTTAAGCAATATTCCTTTTTTTGTGCGACGCGTTCAATGACAAAGCACAAATCACAATTTCCAGCTTCTGACCGTGAGAAAAACTATGAATGCCTTTTAGAAGTTAGATTTCCTAGTTGAGAAATAAATCATCAGACAAGTTACTGATGGAGCTTTATTAGCTCATTCCTTTCTCAAGTTCATGGAACAGCTGATGAGAATCTGCCGTTAATACGAATCTGCTTCATCGTCCCGTTTCCGACGTACAGCGAATGCAGCGTGATTTGAAGCTGAAGTTGGGTGGAGATAGAGATGTTGAGCCACATAAAGATCCTCCACAAATGGAAACCGTCCTCTTTAGGGACATATTTTGGCCATGGCTGAGCTTTTTCAAAAGCTTTATCGAGTTGGAAGTTAATTCAGACACCCAAGTATGTGCTTTCAAGCACAGAAAATGTTACCATGGCATTATTTGAACATACAGTATACGTATTTCAGCCTTTATTGTGAAACTGCAGAGTAACGTAACTGCAACACATTCTGAAGCGAGACTGTGGTGAATCTTTGTTGTCACCTTCAAGTTATTTTGATTCTACAAATCTTTTAAATTTGAGCAAAATCCATAATTTAAGCAGCATGTACTGTCACGCCTGCAACTTTTTGTTCTATCACAATCTGAGGCATAAATGCATTTAACATCTTTTATTAAGATTTCTTCAATACATCATTTTTGAGAGTCTGCACAGACATGGATGCATCTTTCTAGTGAATAATGCAAACAAACAAGCATGAGGTGGTAATATCCACCCTATGATTCAGAAATCTGAGTAATTGCATTGAAAAATGATTAAGAAATGAAATCCTCTCTGTCTAACTGAGACATTGCAGAGAGAAAATACTGTTGGTTTCAAGGTAAGACCATCAAAAAGTAGCTTTCAGACCAGGCTTATGACCCAAACTGAGCACTGCAGGACGACTGTCTGCAGACAGCAGTTTTATCATAAGGAAAGTTGCACCAGTGTTCTCATAAAACTTCCTGCAAAAAAGTAAAGATATAAGTGGCTCAAAATGTCAAAATGTCAAACGATGACGGTGTTATTGACAAGTCGGTGTGAGGTATCCACGTAATGAAAGCAACCAAACATCAGGCACTTCAACTCCAAACTAAATGACACAATTTTCCAGAAGATAGTGTTGCATGATTGGCCACATAAGGTTTGGATCATGTTACATTAATTCTCCTAATTTACCTTAAAAGGGAGTCTTCTTTCACCGAGTTTTACAGACTCCCCCTCACCCGGCCTGTATTTCAAATTAAATGGAGTAGCACGCCGTCTGCTCTGCGGCTCTGGGTATTTCTTTTCTGACCTTGAGAGGCCAACCACTTGAGAGAGCAGTGACATCTTGACGTCTGTGTTTCCTCACTCGGAGCTGTTTTAATGTCTTTTTTGTTGTGTCTTTCTGCTTTACTCTGAGTTGATTTGTCTGTCTGTTAGAAGCTTGAGTTGCCTGCGTGTGCTGAAAAACCTCCACAGACATGGACAGACATCACCGAGCAAAAGGAGATGACAATGGAGTATCCCTCCCTCTTCCATATACTTTGGATGTCCTCGAACTGTCTATCCCGTCCAAGTAATCAGCATCCTTCAAAGAAGCACAGCCAAAGCTAAAGCCAAGTAAAACTGAGAGTAAGTCCTAATCAGGGGCATGGAGAGCCGAGCTTATGGAACCCTCCCCCCACTGTGGGGCCATTACTGGGCTGCCATGGGCTCAAGATTAGAGCCTCTTCCTGTGTTAGCCATTCAAATTCAGCATTAATGTTTGAAAGAGGGGAGAAAAACGCCTGCTCTTCATGGATAGTTTAAATATTTTATGGAAGAGAAATGTGAAAACATGCACAGTAATATCTGAGCCGAGCTCATGTGTTTGTGGTGCTTTTCTGCTTTTTTTTTAGACACTTTCTTATGTCACTCGGTGGCGTAATTTCAGAGAAATCTGTGCGGATTTGCTGTTGTACACTTGTGTTGTTCTCAGTTTCAGGCAGATAAAAGTCACATCTCCGGTTGATTTTTAATGTTCGGAGCCGAGCCTTGTGTGCGTTTCAGAAAGAAGAGCTGCTTGTTTTAGGGACACAGCGTTCACAGATCGCCTGCCTGCACAGGAAATAGGTCAGTGTTTTATGTGAGTGAAGAATCGGTAACGTCCAGGCATTCACCAATCTGCCATTTTTAGCCTTTGAACTTCACAGCAGAGCTGGAGCAGTAGTCAGCAGGCAGGTAGACGGCCTCACAGCCTTGCTGCCTTTAGGTCCTCAGATTTGCGATTAAAGACTTTTAGCTTTTTTAGGTGTTGAATTCTCATTGTTGGCTGACAGAGAAGCTATAACAGTCGGACACTAATTAGCTATTTAGCTCATATCATTCAGCAACGTGGCTCTCCAAGTTGACCACTGAAATTTGCTGTTCACAGCCCGCTTTAACCTTTTATGTAAGCGTGCTCTGTGTTGCATGCTAAGGGAAAGCTGTACAGAATGACTCACTGTAGTGACCTCGAGAAATGAATAAATCCTGTGTTTAGCATGTTGAAACGCTTTGAATCATCACTTGATGCTGTGGCCCTATTTTTTCTGAGCAGACCACGATTTGATGGATTAGATCCACGTTGCTCGTGTCGGCTCTGTTATTCGAGTTTGTATCTTTTGATGAAAGTTGTATCGCATAAAACCTCTTATAGTCTCGAGTGAGGTGACGTCAGTACGTGAAAGACCAGGCAGAGCCAGCTCAATTGAAATGATTCAACAATCACCTGTGAGAACATGTTGTAGAAATATTTGAGAAATGTTATTTCACTGAACTGAATTACTTTCATTTTGCTTTGAATTCAAAATCAAACAGCAGAGTAAAGACTTGTGACGCTCATGGAGGAATTTATTGATCTTAATAGACTCACTAAACCTTTTCTGATCTAAGCCAAAGAGTTCATCTTAAATATTTCTGGTTTATGAAGCTCATGGTTGTGTGTTCTGTGTTGTCACAAGAAACAAACTGTGCTGGTGTTGCTGGTAAATAAAAAGCAGCAAAAGGTCTGCTTGTTTGCAACACAGCGCTTCTTCACTCGGCTCCTCGTAGCCTGGTTTGGTTGTGACTGAAATCGAATGGTTGTGTCTGAATTAGTGGGTCAGCGCAGTTTCCCCGACCTCCAGAACCGGACACTCACACGTGGTAAATCCAGGCTAAAGCGGAGTAAAATAAAACTTGTTTTCTTGGAAAAAGGATAAACGTATTACCCCAAAATCTTGAAACATTAATACAACGTTGACAATAACCTGGATTAATGGAGCAGTCTTAATAAAATAATGATACAACCAGGCCGGCTAAACTTCCATTAGATTTATCATTCAAACCACTCGTGCAGCCCAAAGTCCCCAGAAATCCCAAATATCAGTTATTCATTCATCTATTTCAGCAGTTCCCCCTCACACACCACCACTAAAATCTCAAATACATAGTTACTTAAATTCTGTATATCTACCCCAAAACTCACTCAAATGATTCTCCCCTGATGTTGTGAAACAATCGTTTTACGTCTTGTTCACAGGCTACATAACAGAGTCTGCATTGGGTGTAAGTGCACGCCCCAGAAAAACCTTGAAAAAAGCCGTGTAAATTCATTTTTTTATGTGCTGTTGTTATCAAATGGCTGTCTCCATTGTATCCACACATTTCAGACGCTAGGCTAATACATACAGTAGCAAATTAACACCAAAAGAAGCTTTGCAGTAGTGCACAGCCTCAGTAAATCTGGGCCTTAGTCCAGGTCCAGTCAGGTGAGAAGAGACGACCCGAATGCAGATTTAGAAATGAAAACTATATCAAAAACTTTAAGAACAGACAAAAAAAACCACCTAACTATGACCATGAAAAACCACTTGGATCATAACAAAAGCAACATCGGTGACGGTGAGGATCTGACAATGAATGCTGGGAGTTTAAATGCAGAGGAGGGCGATTAGTGAGTGAAGGCAGCTGAGGGAAGAAACAGGTGAAGTGAGTGGAGCTGATGACTGGACAGAAGAGAGGCTGAGGGAAGTGAGGAAATGATGCAGACGTGACAAACACCTTTAATACAAAACACAGCTGCATCAGTCTATGTAGAAAACACGAGCTGCTTCGGTGGTGATACTTTGTTCTTAAGAGATATTTTTAAAAATGACACTAATGGGATAAACAGATGAAACAGGAAATTATAACCTGGCTTCATCCAGAGTTCATGTGATGAACATTCATGCACCCCCTTATTTGCATTTATGATAAAATGCAACAGTTTATCTTCTAGCGGAACATGATCCTCGTCGTGTCTCACCTTAAAGGGATAGTTCGCCTCTTTTGACATGAAGCTGTATGACATCCCATACTAGCAATATCATTTATGAACATCTTCTTACCCCCTGCTGCGTCCTGTGAGCCGAGTTCCAGCCTCGTTTTGGCGTTGACAAAAGTAGTCCGGCTAGTTGGCTGGGGTTTAAAAAATAAAGTGCTTTGCTTCTCAAAACAATATGCGTTCAAAAGAGTAATACATTTCCATCACAAAATCGTTCTCCAGGAAAAAGTCAGACCTCACAATCACTTGGCGATATTTTCTCTCCCTTCGTATCACTGCCTGCTGTGCAGACCGAGCAGTCCCCTGCTTCCGAGCAGCAAACATCGTAACAGGTGCGGCTGTCGGCAGGCAGCAGCACGCAGTGATACGAAGGGAGAGAAAATTGAGCCAAGCGATTGTGAGGTCTGACTTTTTCCTGGAGAACGATTTTAAGATGCAAATGTATTACTCTTTTGAAAGCATATTGTTTTGAGAAGCAAAACGCTTTATTTCTGTGGCCCCAGCCAACTAGCCGGACTACTTTTGTCAACGCCAAAATGAGGCTGGAACTCGGCTCACAGGACGCAGCAGGGGGTAAGAAAATGTTCATAAATTATATTGCTAATATGGGATGTCATACAGCTTCATGTCAAAAGAGGCGAACTATCCCTTTAAATGCTCAGTTCAGCATGAATTCCCTGAGTTCTGGTGCTCCAACATTCAGCTTTAATCACACTTTTTATCATGCAGATGGCGCACACGGCCTCCCACCGCGTCTTTCTTGTCGTCTCGACATCGGTTTCGTCCCCCACTCATTGTTGCTTTATTGTGTCATCATTGCGACACTCTTTTGTAAACACAAGTTTTGCTGTCAGCGACACGCCCAAACTCCAACCTGACAGAACCTGTTTTCTGCGTCTCACCTGGAAGTCACCCAGAGCAGCAGAAACCGCCTGCACAGTCCACCCCGCCACCGGTGCATCTTGGGAATAAGCCAGTGAATAATCAGGCAGTTCCTCTGTAGCTGCCTGGGTGTTTCAGTATCCCGGATGCCCTCCATCTAAGCAGGATCTAAATGCAACTTTGGTCAGACGTGAGTCACTTTTTCCATGAATCCGTCGTGGGTAATGGTGACTCAGGAGAACAGCTGATGTAACCACTATCTAAAAAAGATACAGGAGGGATTTTTTTCTGTATTCATCCATCATGATCCACGTTTCTGGCTTGTCACCCTTTTTGCCTTTCAGTGCATCACTCACATCCACCATTTATTGCCTCTTAACTCAGATAAGTCACTCTGTCAGTTTCGGAGGCCAGCAGTTTATGGGCCGACATTAACCTAATAACTTCCTTTGCTCATTATTGAGCAGATTACCCAAACTGGGAGATTCAAAGTGCAACATTATTTACAAAGTCAAATAAAATTGATTCAGAAACAACCAGACTGTTTATTTTAGATATTTATTTGATCTTGAAAAATATTCCAAATCAACTTAATTTACAGATATTGTCACTCTGGTCTGTATGAATAAAACATCAGAACTGGAGGTAATATTCCTTTTGTGAGGAAAGGACAGAATCCAAACTAATTTATGTGAACTGTGGGCAGTAATTTGTGGTTTCTCTTTATCAGACACGCATCATAGAGCAGCTACACAGTTAGAAAGACAACGAGATCCTCCGGTATCTGCTCTGTTGTCCTGCCCAAACAGGTTTGTGAGGAAACTGCTCGTTACTGGCATATATATACATCTCTTTCTGAAATGCAGGAGATGCACAGAAGGCTTGAGCAATAAAGCTGTTACCGGAGATACATTTGATTAGATTACAGCTTCTTATCATGTTGCATCTTTTCTGCTAATCTTATTTTCTCATTCAAAACCAGTTATTTTGGAAAGTTAAGTTGTAACCCGTCAGATTTTTGGTCTGTTACGTATAATCCCAAAGGGCACGGTGGAGGCACATGTGTAATTTGTCAGAGACGGCACGCAGCGTGTAAGAGCAGAGTAGTGTGTCTTTGTTTGCTAATGTAGGTCTTCACTGAGGGGGCAGCCTGGATATCCTGATTTCTGGGATGGCTGTGCACATCACATGATGGGATTGGCCTCGGGGTGAGGGAGTGAAGAGGTCTATGAGGGTGGTGGGATGGGTGGATGGAAGATGAGAGTGATGGAGGCGTTTCCTGGTGCCAGATTCTCTTAGATTCACCTCCTGGTTACTGTTTTCACAGCTGAACAGACTCCACCTCGGCTCCAGTTCTCCCCCACACACACAGCAAGGGCCAGTGTTTTCTATCCAAATCGGCTGTGCCAAGTATCTGCTGTGTGAGCAGAAAATTTGTCAATGTGCTGTATTTTATGAGAATTTGTGGAGGTGGTCAGTTTCACACCATTGTGCATTGTATAGGCTATCGTATAGTTGCTCAAATTAATCAAAGAAAAGCAAACAACGTCCCAAAAATAGAACTCAGCGGGAGATCCATCACCTGCAGCCTTCTTTGACAAACTTGTAACTTATCAAGCTTCACATTTTGTGAAATCCGAGGCTTTTAAGATGTGTGCGTAACCTTCCCCACCTGCAGCTTTGAATCCCTTCTGACCTTTTTCAAACCGAGCTCCTGCATCTCTTTCTTCCCCTCGTTCCCCCAGGACATTGTGAGTGCCACCAAAGATGTCTGATAGTGTCGATATTGAAGAGAAACCACCAGCCCCCCCCTTGAGAATGAACAGTGGTTCCCGAGACTCTTCATCAGTGAATCACGCATCTAAACCGCTTCCAATGGCTCCTGAAGAGAAAAACAAGAAGGTCCGCCTGCGCTCCATCTTCCCAGGGGGAGACAAGAGTGAGTATCGCTACCATACATCGATTCACACAGTTACACTTAGTTTCAGGTGATTAAAAACAACCTTTTCTCTCTGTAGCGAACAAGAAGAAGGAGAAGGAACGTCCTGAGATCTCCCTTCCCTCAGACTTTGAACACACCATTCACGTTGGCTTTGATGCTGTAACAGGAGAATTCACAGTGAGTATCCCTTTCACCTGACAATCGGGTTCCCAAACAGGGACCGATGTGGTTCTAAAACACACTGCCCACTTCTAAGATCACTACTCCCCGTGGTCGCAGTTATGTAATAAACTATTTTGCTCCACAATAGTTTTGTTAACACAAAAGACTTGATGACAGTCACGCTGTTTACCCATCCGATGAAACCTGCTCAGGATTCCTAAAGTGCTCTGTGCTTATCTGAGTTTAAATGTGCGATGCCAGGGAGGAGAGTCTCCTTTAAGATTAGTATATTTTACAAATAACTGAATACAAAAGGGTATTACTCGTTTTAATGCTGCCATCTGGTACTCTAACAAGACACACTGGCAAGAAATGCACTGATCCCACCAGACTTACGTGTTTGGGATGATCTTGTGAGTGCTTCTGTGTAGAAGAGTCTAAAGCACTGAAGTTCCAATACAGAGCTTATAAAACCTTTAAAGGTTTTGTTTCCGTATAGACCTTTATTCAGCTACGTGTCCCTGTTAGTGGTGATGGGTCATTAAGGACTAGAACAAATAATGGATGCTTTACGAGGGGAATTGCGTTTCACTGTGTAAAATTTGTTTTGAACACCTCGTAAATGCTTGTTGAATATCATTGATTAAATCATTTCTGATGGGAAAAGCGTTGAGCGGATGTTCATAAAGTGTTATTCCGTTCATAAGGTGACAAAAAGGACAAACATAAAGCTAAAAACCTAAAGTTTACAACACAAGAGATAGAAGTCTTTTTTACAGACACGTGATTGTCATCAATTCTTGTCCAACAGTTCATGTCAAAAACGTACTTTCTTGCTTATATAGCGCAGTGAATATGATTTCCTAAATGGTCGAAGTCTATGTGTAGCCTTGATTTTGCTCATCTGAGCATCCTGATGCTTACTTTGCTACAGAAAGAGCTTCCCTTATATGTCAGAAATATTAAAACAGGGTTTCTCCAGCCATCTCTGTGTTCTAAAACACGAAGCTTTACGCATAAACAAAACCACATCCTGACAGCTCTTACTTTCTCCTCCCTATGAAACAACCTTCACACTGAGGGTAATTTGTCCTGTTCAATTTGACTTCCAAATGTTTGGTCTCTGCTGTTGATGACATCACTGACACATAGTTCCTTGTTCGTTTGTAGAGTCCTGTGTTGGAGGCGCACAGCGAGCACTTTGCTTTTGTTTATTTTGACTGTATTACTGCTGATTTGTCCCAGCTTGAGCCTAGTGTAATCTTTTTTCTGTGCCCCCAGGTATGTTACTAGACTCAAATGGGCCTAGGTGTTCTGTAGATACTCCAAAGTACTCCAAACCCCCCCCCCCCCCCCCCCCCGATAAGCTGCTCTCATTGACATATTCTTATTTTTCTTTCCATTACCATTCAGGTAACTTACAGAAGTGTGTGCGGTGAATTGGGCTATGCTAACATGTCGGTGACCCCACAGATTTCGCTCCAGTGCATGTATAAAGCGGACAAGTCCAGCTGTAATTATAGCCCGACCCAATTGTACATTTAACTGTGCTTTAACTGTTCTTCTGCAGAAGAATAGGAGGATATGTTGTAGTGCAAATGTGTGCAGGATGTGGAGGGTAAAGAGGACGTAGAATTAGTCTAAATTAAGGCGTCTCAGCTTGTTGACCCGGAAGCTGCTGTGATCTGTGTGTGGCCATAGAAATGCATTTACCTCCATGTATGATTGAACCCCGACACTTATTGCATCGCTGGTTTACATTTCTCTTCAGAACTTTTTAAAAAATGAGCTTTCTCCGTCTGTGCAGGGTATCCCAGAGCAGTGGGCGCGGCTCCTGCAAACCTCAAACATCACCAAGCTGGAGCAGAAGAAGAACCCACAGGCCGTGTTAGACGTGTTAAAGTTCTACGACTCCAAAGAGACCGTCAACAATCAGAAATACATGAGCTTCACCTCGGGAGGTAATGCTCACAGGGGGAGTCGCGCATCTTAAATTCATTGTTGCTTCTGATACAGAAGATCTTTAGCATGAATGTTTTCTTTTCATTTCAGATAAGTCGGCACATGGCTACATAGCTGCAAACACTCTGGTGAGTTCAGTTAATGTTGGTTATTTGCTCACGTTTTATTATCCCCAAAACCTCTGAAATAGGAACTTTGTTGCTAACGTCACGTCCCTGAACTTCCTGGTTATTGTAGCGCTGTTACAAATCAACATAATCTCTGGATCTTACCCAGAGCAGCTATGCCTGCTGCATTTTATTGCTTTGGAAAGCCTCAGAGTAATGCACTGAGGTAAAAACACCACATATCATGCTGATTAATAGAACAGGACAAAGATTTAACAGGTAAGTTGTGACATTATATGGCTTTATTTATTTGTCTTCAGCCTCAGAGCAGCTACGCCTCGCCAACTACACCACAGTAAATCTTTCTCACTCTGTTTTTACCGAGTCTCTCTGGGGATTTCTGGAATAGACCGTGTCGCTTCCAAACGTGTCGCTTTCTCACAGACTTCACCCTCTGACGGGCAAAGTGTGCGTGCTCCCTTCCACTATGTGGGATGATTCCCTGAATTTTGCACACATGCAAAGCAGTTTTGCAGCTCCTGCACAGAAACGGTGGCTGCCACGAGCCCTGCTGCTGCTGCTCATTGTTTATATTTCCAATCTACTTCAATTATATTTGGAAATGCTCATAGACAAGCTTCACTGGAGGCTCAGCTGCATCTAGACGGACTCCCGCTGTGCTGACCTCATTCCTGCCTTTGACCAGAGTAATCTATGCTCTGAATGCCTTGGCCCGTGCACATTGCGTGAAGAAGAAAAAGAAAGTGGAATCGGTGGGATTTGCCGCTGGCTTCTCTTCCCTTGAAGGGCTCGCAGGGAGAGAAGGGCAAATGGGTGTGGCAGTCGGTCTGAGAGATTGTGCAAGTCCAGAGAGAGTATTCAGGAGCACCTCAGACTGGGATGTGCTCATTCAGCAAACAGAACTAATAAAGATATCCCAATAACACCGGCCCTAAAGAAGCAGACATCAGTCCATCATAACGATACTCACACAACCTGACAGGTGATTTTAAACAGCTGTGTCTATCCTGCTGGAATAAATGCATAATTAATACTTATCATACTGCAAAATCTCAGAATTATATTTGATTTCTTTCATGAATGAGATCTCTAACAGGAGATAGGGGATACTGTACTGCATTAATTCAGGCTTTGGATAGACCAAAATATCCGTTTACGGGTTAAGAAATTACATAAAGAAGCCAGATTCTGCCTCTACTAGACTTTTTTTTCTGCTTTTTTCCATATAATAAACAAAGAATTTGAAAGCAGGAGATACGAGCAGTGCTCTGCTGCATCTTTGTTCTTTCTGTGACCGACTCACAACTTGCAGCACTTAAAAAGTTTCCCCTGTATCTCATCACACACACAGTTGTGAGTGGATGCAAACCTCTGACCACAGCTGTGAGGCAGCCAGTCCCACAGAGCACGGCCACCCTTCACATTACCAAACACGCAGCATTTACAGTAGTTACATCAGAGAATGTGGATTCCACCTCAAATTGCACTCAATCTTTAATCCCTTGCGTGTCGACAATGTTGCTGTTTAACTATACAGAGAAGCAGACTCCAGCATGGCTGGTTTATGCCTCTTTTCTAAGATTAATCATTTCTCATGATGGATTTTAGGAGAAAAACTGTCACGCAGTTTTAGGCCCTGTGCGCAAAGCAAATTTACAGTTGTGTTAAAAGAACTGTACACTCGTTCAGCTCTGGGTTTTTGTACATCAGGACATGAAAGAAAAGAATCTGGTCCTTAGCAGGTCTTAGATTTAGGTAAATACAACCTTTGGTGAACAACAAAACGTGGCTTATTACGCTGCTTTATTAATTATCTGAGAAAAACTACAGAAGTGTGACAAACTACGTCCACCCTTTCTGCTTTGATAGGAATTGATAGAACTTGTACTTGATTTATTGATCATCATCAAGCGTGAGCTCCTCCCAAAAAGCAGAAGTTTTGTCAGTTTGCTGGTCTGCAGCATTCAGGTGTGTTTGAACACGATGCCAAAGAGGAAAGACATGGAAAACTATCCTGTTGCTGCTCACCAATATAAGAAGGATTATAATTTAATACCATTTCTAAATAATTTGTGTGGAATGCGTCCATCGTTCCACAGTGAGAACAGTTTTTCTCAAGTGGAATATATTCAAGAGAGTTTGGACATCATAGCCAGTCCACTTCAAACCATACGATGCTCAGAGAAACATCAAAACATCTCAGACTCTGCAGGCCTCAGTTAACTTCGAAAATGTTTAACAAGTATGGTTTGTTTTTACATTACATTACATTACATTACATTACGGTCATTTTGCAGACGCTTTTAACCAAAGCGACTTACAATAAGTTCGTTCAACATCGGTAGGCAAAAGAACTTCAGGTCACAAGAAATCATAAGTGCATTTCCTTCTAATACCAAACAGCTAAGAGCAAAACTAGTGCTAGAGTAAGTGCGATAACCAACCAGCCTCTCACCAACTGCACACCAGTCACAGCGGGGTGGGGATGCAAACCCTGGTTCGGGTAGGGGAAGACATAAAAGAGGTAAGAAAAGCAGGACTGGGATTCAAACCCTGGTTCGGGTAGGGGGTAATGAAAATATAGAGGGTGCCAGTGGTGGAGGAAACAATAAGTGCGTAAGGAACTAGGACGGCGCAGATGCTGTCCTAAGAGGGCGGATCAGGGTAGTTTTTCCTGAAGAGGTGGGTTTTCAGCCAACGGCGAAAGATGGGCAGCGACTCAGCTGTCCTGATATCAGTCGGGAGATCGTTCCACCATCGGGGTGCCAGAACAGAGAAAAGCCGTGACCGTGTCGATCGTGCGCAGGGACCCCTGAGTGACGGGGCAGCCAGGCGCCTGGTGGCCGCAGAGCGAAGTGGTCGGGCGGGGGTGTAGGGCTTGACCATAGCCTTGAGGTATGAAGGAGCTGTTCCTTCCACTGCCCTGTAGGCCAGCACCAGAGTCTTAAACTGGATGCGAGCAGCTACAGGGAGCCAGTGTAGAGAGCGGAGAAGGGGAGTGGTGTGGGAGAACTTGGGGAGGTTGAACACCAGACGAGCAGCAGCTTTCTGAACCAGCTCCAGAGGTCTGATGGCAGAAGCCGGGGCGCCAGCAAGGAGGGAGTTGCAGTAGTCCAGGCGGGAGATGACAAGAGCCTGGATGAGCACCTGTGCTGCCTTGTCGGTGAGGAAGGGGCGAATCCTCCGGATGTTGTAGAGGAGGAATCGGCAGGAACGGGTCACTGATGCGATGTTTGGCGAGAACGACAGTTCGTCGTCCAGGGTCACACCCAGATTCCTCGCGGTCCGGGTTGATGTCACCACAGAGTCATCCATGGTGATGGCCAGGTCTCTGAATGGGCAGCCCTTCCCCGGGAGAAACACCAGCTCAGTCTTGTCCAGGTTGAGCTTAAGGTGGTGCATCGACATCCACCCCGAGATGTCTGCCAGGCACGCAGCAATGCGTGCTTCCACTTGGGTGTCAGAAGGGGGAAAAGACAGAATCAGCTGGGTGTCGTCTGCATAGCAGTGGTAGGAAAAGTTATGGGAGTGGATGACAGAACCAAGAGATGATGTGTAGAGGGAGAAAAGAAGAGGACCCAGGACCGAACCTTGTTTTGAGCAGTCCACCATGAACTCCTCTGTATACTAAAGTATTTTGGAGCTGGATGTGAGGCCAACAAGCTAAAGCTTGGCTGAAAGGTTGGTTCATGCAGCAGGACAATGATCCCCCAAAAACAGCAGCAAATCTACAACATGCCAGACCAAATCCAGACCTCAAACCAGCTGAAATGCTGTGGTTGGACCTTAAGAGAGCTGTGTGTAAATGATCTCCTGCAAACCTCAATGAACTGTCTCTACAACGATGGGAGACATCATACAGAAAATAAAATCCTTAGATTAATTTCTGTCAAAAGAGGTTCTGCAAGCTGTTGAATGGAGGGGTGCACTTAGTATTTCACACACTGCTTCTGCATGCAAAACCTGATAAGGACCAGATGCATAAAACCTTAGAATTAGGGATGTCACTTATCCAATTATCCACTTTAGGATTACTAAAATAAATAACACTGTTACCGCATCATCTTCAGAATATTACACGTCAAGCTCATCTTAAACTTAGCTTATTCTGTGTTTTGTGCCTTTTGACAAATTGATTACTGTCAAAATCCGAGAGAGATCCTGACCACAACTGAACAGAAGTGCTCATAAAGGGAAAAATCAATCCAATGATCAGATAAACAAAAGATCCACGTGGTCCAACGTCGGCCATCAATACAAGTTACGTGACCGCAGTTATTATTTTCAATGAAAAAGCTGTAATGAAATATCAATGAGAGCCGAAGCTTAACTGTTATGAGAAATTAAGTGACTGTACTCATGCATCAACAGTGAAACTATGACTCTGCTTCTCTACCCGGTGCCACTTTTGCACTAACACTGGTTTCAACAGCAATGCCGTCCGACCAGCTAAAGCAAAGTGATGTCACCATACAGCACGTTACAGACACACACCTGCTTGTGTGTAAACTTTCACAGCATTGAGACAATAATCTGATTCTGGTAGTTTGTTTACTACTGACGCTGAGTTAAAATCAAGTTTCAAGTTCAAATCAGATGAAAAGTCCCGAAGAGAAGAGGTTCTCGATCAATTGTGGAGGTGGGATGATGTGCTGCTATCGTACCCTCATGCTGTGTGTTAGGGGATGACACAGTGTCCAACCCCCCAACCCCCCCAGCCCCCTCACCCTCCTCTGAAGTTCAGTTAGTCTTACACACTGTGTCGGTTTGTTTTGAGTAAATCCTCCCGTTTTCAACCTTCACATTCAGAACCGACTGCTGTCTTCTGGGCCTCCTGTCAGCCTTAGAACCTGCAGCGCATTATTTGACAAGGTAACTCCTCCATATTACTTTACATATGATGTATCTCTGCATTGGCCTTGAAGCTAAATTCAACGATTTGATTACCAAATATTGATTATGCCATCTGGCTACTGCACAATATACACACATATCTGCCAGAGGCATCATCACTCTCTGTGTTGGTATTTAATGGGCGAACGTTTGGATCTGTTTGATATTATACATGTATTTTATTATTAGAACACGTTATTCAGTCGTGTTATTTAAAGGGGGAGTTCGTTTTTTTTTAAACCTGGACCTTATTTATGGCATAAAATACCTTCATCTACTCACCGATAACAGTTTGGTGAAAGTCGGCGTCCTTCGGAAGATATTTAGATCACTGGAGATCCGCGTATATCCATATAACGGGAGAGAACAGGGCAGAGACAATACAGCCTCTAAATAAGGCATTATCTGTCTTTATTTCACCAATACTTTAAGACCAATGAATGAACGCGTACTATTGCACTGTTAGCTCAGAGCTGCCGTGTTGTTGTTATCGGGGGCTATCGGGGGGCTTATAGGCTTATCTTTACACAGAGTTTGCTTCTGCTAGTTTTGTGCAATTGGAAATTTGGAAATACGCAATAACGAACCATGTTACCAGCAGCACTAGCAAATTCCGTGTAAAAATGCTGCTGCGGTGGCGCGTGTCGATGACGTCATCCCAGTAGATAGCCCCCGATAACAACAACACGGCAGTAAAGTATTGGTGAAATAAAGACAGATAATGCCTTATTTAGAGGCTGTATTGTCTCTGCCCTGTTCTCTCCCGTTATATGGATGTACGAGGATCTCCAGTGATCTAAATATCTTCCAAAGGATGCCGACTTTCACCAAACTGTTATCGGTGAGTAGATGAACGCATTTTATGCCAGAAATAAGGACGAACTTCCCCTTTAACAGGCACAATAGTGGCGCACGCCACAGAGGGTTGTGATGACTGTCAAACTGCATGTATGAGCTTATACCCCTTAACAATTTGATCCACATTGCCAATAATGTGCCTGTAACTTCATCACCATTTTAGCCATTACTGCATGGCTCTATAGGAGAAAAACCCATGCACTCATTTCTGCACTGCAGTCTTGGGCCAGTCAGAGACCCAATATGTCTGACTGAATGACTGGGACTTTCCTCCAGACAGACCCTTTCCCTTTAAAACACCAGAACTAAGCTGCACTGCTTCATTTATGCATCACCAGACTGGAAATGAAGTGTTTCCATCTCATGAGAGGAAGAAAAAATTGAGGCAAGTGGAAGAAAAAAGATGACACAGTTGGCAAAATAAATATAAGCGTTTTTATTCTTATTTCACAGTGTCTACACTTCCCTATGATACCGCAGTGTCGCAGCATGTTATCTCCTACAGCACAGTTTAAATATGTAATATTTTCTTGGTTAAAAATTCATTCTCATCATTGGTTCATGACGCACCTCACCAGACTTCACATATCAAACTCCCTCAGATAAAGTGCACTGAATGCAGCCTCTCTCGTGTCTCTTTAGTGCTCACATGACTCATAATGCTTCCTTTGCTAATAACAGTCTTTTTCCTGACTTTTTTAACCCTGACCATTTTTTGTGTTTTTCCTCTTTGAACATTTTATTTTATATTAGTCGCTACTGATTTGCAGCCACTTTTAAATGATGGTTTATACAAACACACTTTTATGCATGTTACACAAAAATATCTTTAGACCTCCACTGGCCAGATCTCAGGCCGTGCACATGGTTGGTTTGGGGTTCGCAGGCCGTTTACACCCGATGGTGACGACAGTGTTTGAAATTTTGAGGAATTTGCACATTCTCTTTTGACTCCATGGTTTCATGACATGGCACATTCATCCATACTTACTTAGATCTCCACCATTCAGGGTGCCAAAACGTCATCAACAGAACCCCCCATTGCTCCGCCTGTGTCGGAAGAGGATGACGAGGAGGAGGAGGAAGAGGAAGAGGAGGAAGAAGAGGAGGAGGACGACGACGAGCTGCCCCCGGTCATCGCCCCCAGACCCGAACACACCAAATCTGTGAGTTTGTGTGGCAACAATTGGTGAAATCCTTCCCACTGTGATCGCAGAACCCTTCAGGTCCTGTTTATCCTCCCCTCTGATCGTGCAGATCTACACACGCTCTGTCTTGGAACCAACGAAGCCTCCCAGCATGGTGAAGGAGGTGCCGACTCCACCAGAGTCGCAGGTGCAACCAGAGGATACCTCCAACACAATGTATCGCCACACCGATCGGCAGAGGAAGAAGTCCAAAATGACGGATGAGGAGATCCTGGAGAGACTCAGTATGTGTCCTAAAAGATGAATGTCGGTTTTTATTGAATGCAAACTCCTCAGAGGTTAGAATCCACATATTTTAACAGATTACATAACAAGTGTGTCCCGAGCTAATACCCTGATATCTATATATGTGTCAATATCTGTTTGTGTGTGTGATGTGAATTATTCAATATGCCGTTTGATTTCCTGTGCAGCATTTCTGTGCATTTAGAGGAATCGTGCAAAAGGAAAAAAAAACAAGGAGCACTAATATGAGTTTTGACCACAAAAAAAAGTCCCTTTTCTATTGACTGTGGCCTTTCCCAGCCCACTGATCTCTGTGATGTAACCTCAGCCCAAATGACCAGAATGCAGTGCGATGGACAGATTTGTGCACTGAGCTGGAAAGGCACATTCAACGAGGACAATCATTATACATCTGTTTTTCTCTCTCAGGGAGCATTGTGAGTGTGGGAGATCCCAAAAAGAAGTATACACGCTTCGAGAAAATAGGACAAGGGTAAGTCTCTGTGATCCTCTGCAAAAAGAGCAAATTTAGGAGCGGTCAGTCTCTGCAGGAGATGTAGAAGCGCAGTTTCAGAGACAGAGACGGGATTAGGGTTGAATGATAGAGAAAACTAAGAAGACAGGAAATGAGAACTGTATCCCAAAAAGGCCAAGAGCCAGATTGGCTCAACCATCTTCCTCCCTTCAGCTCCGTCTTTGTGTGTGTGTGTGTGTGTGTGTGTGTGTGTGTGTGTGTGTGTGTGTGTGTGTTTTTTAAAGCCTTTCTACCAGTTTGTCTGTGCACGGCGCGGTTATCACACGCTATTTCCATATTTGATCAGGAAGTCTCCATTTTAAACAGTGGATAGCTGTTTACTCTCCGTCAGGTTATCTTGAACTTATTACCAGGAACTGTGCTTCATTATTCATAGCCTGTGACAGCAGCTGAAGAGAAAGAGGAACAACCAGAGGCTAGAATTCACAGAGGAAAGGCTTTAATATCTAGCTTGACTACGTCATACTCACGATTCTAGTCAGAATGTGAGTCTGATACCGCTCGATAGAGTTTTGAGTATGGGGTGTGTTTCAACCGAACCAGGAGAAAAAATGCCTCTTCGCTCAATTGGATAGACCTACAACCAATCAAAGCAACGTAGTATGTGACGTAGATTAAGCAACACACACTTGTTGTAGGAAGGACGGCAAAAACATCTTTTCTATCGATAAAAGCCTTTATCGCGTTCCTCTGTTCGTCTTTCAAAATGAATGCAATGTGGAGATCCTGTAGAACAGACTCGATGGCAGAATCTACACACCCTAGCTCTCCAGCGGCAGCCTTGTTTGTTTCAAACGAAGTCAAACCAAGCGCTCTTTAGTGACGTAGTCGATAATGTCCCTGTTGATCATCTGTCCATCATCGTATAAAGCCCGCCCTGGCAATCTGATTGGGTCGACTGTTTTGATGTCGAGCATAGAGATTTCCCAACTGAGCAGAGCCAGACCGAACTTCCCGACCAAAAATTGTATGGGCGGGGCTAAGTTCGGCTGGCACCCAGGCTATTTAATATCCTCACTCAGACCCACATAAGGCCTAATTGAATGCACACCATTCATTTGAGCATCTGTTGATCCGCTTTATTAATGAAGAGTCTAAAAGCAACTTCAACCGCATGAAGTTCAGGCTATTTTTTACTGTAGTAACTCATGAACTGAATTTAATTTGAGGTTTTTATGTCTTTGTGTAGCAGGAGTCAAGCTGTGCAGATGCAGCAATGCACCTACGAGTTATTTGAATAAAATTATCCCTTTTTACCACTTTATTCCTCCTGTTGAGTTCTAACAGGCAGTTACTTGTCATAGAAATGTGCAGTAAGTGGATTATATATAAAAAAAGGCACTCTCTTATCTTAAACTGCTCAATAGGACAATAGAGTAATCATTTGATAAAACCATTTAGTTTTTGTAGTTTTTGAATAGATTCTAGGCTGAATTAATGAAAAACTCACTTATGTGATTTTGATTTTGTGTTTTGTCAGAGCATCCGGCACCGTCTACACTGCCATCGACATAGCAACGGGCCAAGAGGTAAGTCAGACTTCACTTCACATTTTTACAGCATTCACATTTCTGACTCGCTAAGTCATCTCAGCAACTTGTTGCAAATATCTCGTCTGCTTGTCTCAGGTGGCCATCAAGCAGATGAACCTGCAGCAGCAACCTAAGAAAGAGTTGATCATCAATGAGATTTTGGTAATGAGGGAAAACAAAAACTCTAACATAGTGAACTACCTGGACAGGTGAGTTTTCTCATGCAGACAGACCCAGTAAAAACATGCTGTGACTGTATAAACCCTGTTGGGATTTTAAGGTTTGGGAGCTTATGACTTTTAAGCGGGCTTAATCGTATACATTCACTGCACATATTAAGAAAAATATGGAACAGAAATAATTATTTATACAGCAGCAAATGAAATAATTAGTCTCTCTTTCTAAAATGGCTCTAATGCAATTATCCTAAGTACAATGTTTGTATTCATGATGGTGCTGGAGTGTGCACCGGTTTCAGTTTAATGTGCAGTCATAATGACATTGAGGGACTTTCTGAGCCTCCTCCTTCTTCTTCTTCTTCTGCTTCTGCTGCAGTTTTTTTCTTCTCCCTCCTTTTAATGGTGGGCTGAGCTCATACTTAGGTGCAACACTGCGCCCTGGTGTTTTAAAACAAAAACTCTCAGCTCTGGTTTCACTCTGTTTGCCTTTCTGTATGTGCAACCGCTTTGTTCTTTAACACTCCTGAGCAGCTTTTTTTGGGACGCCACAGACGTTAAACTCTCAAAGCAACGACTGAACCGTCATCTCGTTTGTTGCAACTTCTGATCTCCGCGTTTGTTCTCTCATTCTTTTGTTAGTTACTTGGTAGGAGACGAGCTTTGGGTGGTGATGGAATATTTGGCTGGAGGCTCGTTGACAGATGTAGTGACTGAGACCTGCATGGACGAGGGCCAGATCGCTGCAGTCTGCAGAGAGGTAGGACGCCAAGTTTAGACACCAGAAAAAGCCCCCGCTACAGCTGTGGCCGTGACAGTATGACCCCTGCTTTCAGGTGGACAGATACAAACACAATGGCTGTGTTCGAAACCGCATAGTTCTCCTACTACTCATACTAACTTTTTGAGTTAGTATGCGAGTTTGAGTAAGTGAGAAGTTCCCGGATGCATACTAGATTCGCCGAAATATTGGGTATGCATCATGAGGTTACTACTCATACTAAAACTACCCAAGATGCAACGTAACGTGACGTCGCCGATCGTCATTTCCTGTTAAAACGGCAGTTTCAAGCTAGCTACAACGAGGGTAGGTTCACTTCCTGTTTTCAAAACAAAAGTACCAATTGTATCGTAATGGCTTTCCCTATGATAAAAGGCAACGGGTATTTTATTTTTGTGAAAATAACCGGAAGTGCGTTGCTCACTGCGGCTACCTTTAGTAGCGCCGAATTCGTGGGAACAAAATTGTAAATAGCCGGTATTTTGTCAGGTTTTCAACACGTTGGGGATCTAAACGACTACTTTCTCGCCTGAAAATGTTTCAAATGTTGCCAAAGTTTACAGAGTTTAGAGCTTAAGTGAAATCAGCTTCAGGCCGGCTGATTTCGGCACGGGCAGGAGCAAAGTGCATTGTGGGTAAACGCTCTGCATACTGTCTGATCGATCAGTATGCAGTATGCAGAATGGAAGTATGCAGTTTGCAAGTATGTAGTATGCGGTTTCAAACACAGCCGGAGAAACGTTTCACCCAACCAGAAGAAAAGACCGTGCAGATTTCTGTTCAGCTCAGGCTTCCCTTATAAATGTTTTTGTCTCTGCTTTCATAGTGTCTTCAAGCCTTGGAATTTCTGCACTCCAACCAGGTGATCCATAGAGATATAAAAAGTGACAACATCCTCTTGGGAATGGACGGATCGGTCAAGCTCAGTGAGTCTATTTTTCCATTTAGTATGTTAGAATTAATGTGGAAAAACGCCACCGATTAGAGGAGAAAAGGTTCCCTTTAGGAGACGTGTTGGATACAGTTAACATACGAATGACTGAGTGTCTCTTTCTTTCCCTTTGCCTGCATCTGCAGCCGACTTCGGCTTCTGCGCTCAGATCACTCCAGAGCAGAACAAGCGCAGCACCATGGTGGGAACACCCTACTGGATGGCGCCAGAAGTGGTGACTCGGAAGGCCTATGGCCCAAAAGTGGATATCTGGTCTTTGGGAATCATGGCGATAGAGATGGTGGAAGGAGAGCCACCCTATCTGAATGAGAATCCACTCAGGGTAAACATAGCCACCACACAGCAGTCAGGACTTAGACTCTTTGCTGTGAGAAATGTCTGTCAAGTCTGTTATTAATTCATTTAAACCTTTATGAAACACATTCGGAACCCACCGTGTCGCGGCCTTTTAAGTTTCCAAACTATATTTTCTAAGAAAGGCCGTGGGTGGCAACAGGTGGTTTGATTCTTGCACGCACTTCAGACTTGATTGTTTAAAAAATATATGTAGTTTATTTTCAACAAAAAATATGAACAAAACAATAACTAAAAATCTCCTACAACTCCTACAACAACAAAAATGAAAGCTAACTTAATCTGATTTTACAGGCTCAAAAAGTGGTCAAAAAAATCATTTTACCAAAACCTCCCGTCTTCACAGCGGACATTTGACAAACAAAAAGAGCTCCCCGGTGTGTTCTTAATCTGTCTAATTAATGGGAGGGTCTAAAAGTTAACAAAATAATCTAAACAATTTCAAATATAAAAATGAATTACAGATTTTGATTCCAAACTAACTAAAGTATATTCTAACTGCCCAAAGAAAACTAAATTAATAGAACTTATGATTTGCGAACATAAATGGCCACAACACACGGCTTTGTGTAAAACAATCCTCTTAAACCAGAGTTTCTTCTTTTGGAAAGCTTTAAACTGTCCACATAAACCTTGATGCTAAAGTCTGAGTAAAGCAGGAATAAATACGTTATGGGTTGTAAAACCACCCGACCAAACATGAACGATTAAAACAATTGTGAAGTAAATTACATTAAGTCTCCAAATCACAGACAAATGTAAATGTACTTTATTTATACAGCCCTTTACAGAAAATCCTTACAATGTACCAAAGTGCTTTACAGCAGGTAATAAATAAAGAGAAGAATAAGTAAAAACAAATAAAAAAAATAATAAAAGAACAGCGAAAGCAATAAAATACAACAAAATCTAATAAGATAAAATAAGATAAAAGTGTCATCATACTACTGGGTATTAAAAGCAATCCTAAATAAGTAGGTTTTTAGCCTAGATTCGAAGAGGCCCAGTTCAGAAATAAGACAAAATGACAAATGACAAATGAGCCAGGGATGCACGTGCGCTGCCTGAGCGCTCCAGCTGCAGCGGCGTGTCCCAACTGTCTCCAGTGAAAGTTTCTAAAGCTACCTGCTGAATAATGAATCAGGTGTTGGCAGTGATCCTGAACTCACTTCCACTGCAGCTCTGAACAAACTGAATCCAGCGACCGTAGTTACCCCTGAAACTTCAGCTTTCTCAGTAGATGTGCTGCCCTCAAACCTCCGTGGCGACGCTCCCTGCTGACGCTGCTGGAGTGTTGCCACATCTGCAGTGGTGCCACATTTCAGCTTCATCCCTCACAAAACTGATCCAGCTTTTGTTGTACTCATTGTCCCTCCCTTCACTCCCTACATTTTAAGCGGATACACCAGTTTTTGGCATCCAATGAAGATGCATTTCCATGATGAATGCAGAAGAAGCTTGCTAGCAGCTAGCCCAAGGCTAATACATCAGAGGAGAGCTGTTTAATCTTCTCTTGCTCACCTTATATACTCAATCTCACTGTTTGTTGGGGAATCCTGAACAGAGAATCTATGAAAAACTGTTGTTTTGACTTTACAGCTACATAAAATCACAAGAAGGCAATAAAATCATTCCATAAATACATGAAAAAATAATCATTGGTTAATTAATTTAAAAGTGAAGAGTGCAGATAAAATACTTTCAGTTTTCATATGCACAGCTAAATAGAACTGTTTTCAGCCTGTATTTAAACATTGTCAGAGCTCAGGCCTGTCTCACATCAAGACAAATGCATGAATTAGTCTTTCTAAGTCTGGTTTAGACTCATTTTTATAAATATCTTCCTCAAGATTAGCTCAATCAGTCCAGTCTGATGTTAAGGAGGGTTGAAATCAGTCAGCTTGGATGCACGTGGAACTGGAGTGTGCTAACGCTAATGCTTTGTTGCCAGTGATCAGCACCTCACTGAAGAGTTTGGTGTCCTCCACCCTTCTGCTTTGCCCCTTCATGCCTCTCACATTAAATACAGTGAAGTTGGTCAGTGAAGACACTAAAATAAAAGTTCTCTGTACTTTTGTCTGTTAACTAAGGATTCAAGCAAACTGAAAAACGATGCTCGTCTTTGCAGGCACTTTACCTGATAGCAACCAACGGCACTCCGGAGCTGCAGAACCCAGAAAAGCTGTCGTCCGTGTTCAGAGACTTCCTCAACCGCTGCCTGGAGATGGACGTGGACCGCAGAGGCTCTGCCAAGGAGCTGCTTCAGGTAAGACTGGGATCAAATCCTGGCTCAGTTTGAGTTATTTTTGAGTGCTTTCGAAAACTGGGATTAAATCCTAGCTCAGTTTAAGTTATTTTTGAGCGTTTTCAAAAACTTTTGACTATTTTAAATCTTGTACATCTACAAATATCCAACATCCATGAGATGAGGGGGATTGTGATGTGGCTTTAGCCACAGAAACAGGTATTCTGACTTCACAATTCCAGGTACAGAAATCCATCCAATGATCTGGATCTACTCCAAAGATTCAATTCAATTCAATTCAGTTTTATTTATATAGCGCCAAATACAACAAATGTCATCTCAAGGCACTTAAATAAAGTCCAATTCAAGCCAATTGGAATTCAATTCATTGTAATCATAATTATTTACAAAATAATCCAGTTCATTCATATAGAGCCAATTCAAAAACAATTCCCTAGCTAAGGAAACCAACAGATTGCAACGAAACTTGTCTTCAGTCCAATCTCCCGTCCTGAGCGTGCCTGAGGCGACTGTGGAGAGGAACAACTCCCTTTGAACAGGAAGAAACCTCTGGCAGAACCAGAACCAGGAAGGGTGGCCATCCGCCTCCACCAGCTGGGGGCTGAGAGGAGAGAAAAGAGGGGAAAAAAACCACTGTGACACCATTCAAAGGATATCTGTTGGAACAGGGAAACACAAGTTAATGACCACAATAATGTCACATGTACATAATATCATTTGAGAAATTAAACGGGGGAAAAAGAGAGTAAAGAGAGGAAAGGTGTGACAGATGAGCTCCCCCAGCAGGCTGGGCCTATAGCAGCTTAACTATGGGATGTTTCAGGATCACCTGAGCCATCCCTAACTATAAGCTTTATCAAAAAGGAAAGTTTTAAGCCTGGTCTTAAAAGTGGAAAGAGTGTCTGCTTCCCGGACCTTTACTGGTAGCTTATTCAACAAGAGAAGGGCCTGATAAAGATGATCTTTAGTCCATGCTGCACCTCTCCATCTAAGCTCGGTATTATGTCCTTGATCCAGAGGACAAAATGACAGACATGTAATTACACTGTTGATAAAACGTAACTCCTGTGGACAAACACAAACCTTTGCCTCTTTAAGCCCCTCTCTTCGGCTTCATACGTGCATTCATTTCCTTCTTTTCTGTTCGCAGCATTCCTTCCTCAAGCTGGCGAAGCCTCTCTCCAGCCTGACGCCTCTGATTGTAGCTGCGAAGGAAGCCATAAAGAACAGCAGTCGTTAAGGATGGGCTCTCTGTCCGCGCCCGAGGCTGGAGCCCTGCCTGTGATGTGTGGGTTCACGGCGGCAGGGGCTTGGGTGTATGGGTGGTGGGTGGTGGGTGGCGTGACAGTGACAGCACAAGGAGGGGTTTGTGTGACTTAAAGCGACAGCACAAGGACAAAAGACCCCCGGGTCTCGTGTGCAGGACGGACATCTGGCCTTGCAGCCTCTCAGCCCATGCTGCTGAAAAAGACCTTGTCTCCTTGTTTACTTCTCCAGCACTCTGTACATGTAGAAAAGTCCATCACAATTATGTGTGAGCGTGTGTGTGTGTGTGTGTGTGTGTGTGTGTGTGCGCAAACAACCTGTGCACATCTGTTTGCGTCACGTTTTGTTTGGAAGGTAGTCAGTCCAAACATTAACAAAAAAAAGGAAAAAGGTTTGAAAAGGAAACTTGCTGAATCTCAAGAAATCACTACAGAAGTAAAGAAACAAAGATTTCTTCCCTTTTACTCCCCTTCGTCCCTTCGTGGAGCATCAGGCCTCACCTGCACCTGCAGCAACCAGACGAGTGGCTCCAGACTAATCCTCCACAAATTGTCACATCTCAAGGTGGTGCATCTTTGTTGGTGTTCGGTGTGTGTGTGTTTAGGGGTGCAGTTACTGGGGGAAAAAGTCAGGAATAGTTTTCACATGACAGCTTTAAACACCTTACAGTAGTCCTGGACGTCAGGTTGGCGACATTACCAAGAGCTTTGATGACTGTAGCATTTCAAACGATATAATTCACACATAAGCGCGTGTAGATTTGTTTTCATTTGAGTTTTAAACTTGCTGTAAATTAATAAAAACTGGATGAGCCTTTTCTTTTTAAGTGTAACCCGGTATAAAGAAGGGGATACATACAGAAAGCCGTTTAGCTGTAGTGAGTTGGAGGTCCAGTGCCACGCTTTGTCGCAGCCGCAGTGCCCCGAGCTTCCCCTGCGCCCTTAAACCGCGAGCAGGAAAATGGCGTTCATCGGTCGGAAAAAAGTTCAAACTACAACTCGAAGTGGAGGGGAAATAAAATTCATCACCCCTCACAGGTGAATGAATCACACGCTTTGGGTTAGATGCCACGTGTTCAGGGGAAATTATGAAAAACATGTATAAGCCCAATAAGGCGAGAACCATCACCGACCCCCGACCCCCCGACTTTGCTGCTCATTCAAGCTTCAGTTTTAATCTTGCTTTAAATGGTGTCTTATACGACTTTACTCACGAGTCTGTACGTTTTGTAGTGAATTTTTGGACGTGTGGCAGATGTTAGAAGGAGAGCGTTACCCGCTGAGTGTCGTTTCATGATTGTACCGTCCCCTGGAGGTTCACATTTGCCAACATTCCCCTCATACCTGCTTTAAAGTCGAAACCCTTCTCTTTTGTGTCAGTGTTTGGTAGCTTCATCAGGCGTTCCCCACGTAGCATCCCTCCGTGTGTAAGTGGGCGTGTTTGTGTGTTGGAGGGCTACCTCGGACTGCACTGGAAGGTGCCTCACTCATGTTTTCCACTTTAACTCCGAGGTGCAGGGTAGCTGCTCAGTCCCACTGTACCTCCATTGTACAGCAAATGTGCAAAAAGATGAAGGAGCGATAATAGATAGGAGGAAGCAACAGATTTCATGCATGTAAAACAAACTATACACTGTATCTCATCTTCAATAGGTTAAGATTGTTAGGATATGTATGTATGTATGTAAATAGACAGGAAACCCCCCGCCCCCCCCCCCATTTTTTCAAAACTATGTAACTTAAAATGACAATATTCAGGTTGCTTGATGGTATGTATCAATAAATGTTTTGCACCCTGGAAATTGATGAAGAGAAAAGTCGACACTCACACGCTGTCTCTGCACTTCTGGATGGGCTTTATGGGATGCTCCTTCATCTGGACAGAGAGCCGGTGGATGCAGCACTCTGTGTGCGGGCCCACACAGTCTGTCCGGTCCGAGTACCACTGCTGTCCTGAGTGTTGGGGTGTGTGTGCGCGCGTTAGATGTCTGTGGCCTGCCAGGAGGCTTCGCAGGCCCCGGGACATTCGGCCTCCCACACATGTACAGGTCCGAACTATGAGCACAAAAAGGTGAATTTCGGGACAAGAGACGCCGCTGACGTGCCCCTTTTTCTGTGGTTGCTCCTGTACATTCCTATCTTCTGAATGTGTAAACCTGTACACGTGGTGTGAAATTTCCTCTATTAATGTGTATCAAGAGAATGGAACAAAGACAAAAAATGTTACTTTTTAAATTATCATTATCTTTATTATTATTATTATTATTACTCTTACTATTGTCTAGCTTTGTAAAACTGCTGATCCATCTGGCATACCTCAGCAGGCCTTTCCCCATCTTCGGAAAAGGACAAACACGTGACGAGGAAATGAAGTTTTGGATAAAATATTTTTAATTGTGGTTGAAGCAATAGACTTTTTGAACTTTGAATTGTGCATGGCTGTGTCTTGAGTGTAAAAAAAAAAAAAAAAAAAAAAAAAAAAAAAAATATTGCAGTTTGGGAACTGGACTGAAATAAAAAAGAGGATGAAAAGCAGAGTTGTGGAGGTTTGTTGGTTTTTAAAATGTTCTTTATTCCTCTTAGGTTGATAATCGTTAGAATGAAACACGGTTATGATACGAATGATATGTTCACATAGCAGGTACTTCTGAATGATAATGACTGTGTTTATATCACTGACGGTTTGTTACTCACAGTGTAGTTTCACGGAATAAGACATTTATAATATCATACGTATAAAAAAGTTTACCTCAAGTTACACAGTTAAAAATTATTTCAGGATGGATAAAGGGAAGATAAAAACACTTTGATGACAAGTAAACATAAGAAAGTGACATTCATTTTGTCCGGAACAGTTCACATGATTCCCCAACGTTTAACTAACAGCAAACAGTCGCTGCTGCGGTTGGTTTTTGGTGCTTTGATGGTGTCAGATAAGCTTTACAGATTGTTAATATAACGCCCCGTCCCAGGTCATAAGATGAGGTCAAATGGCAGTCAGCTGACTTGCGGTGAAGACCCTCACACTGATGCTGCCGGGCATCTCATCGGCCATCTGCCGGCCTTTCTTCCTCAGCTGAAGCCTCTGAGGGTTGGTGGCGTCCTTTACCGCCGCCGACAACACCACTTGGCCCATAAATTCGTCCTTCACCGCATTGCTGTTCCACACCTGAGGGAGACGTTTGAGAATTAATACTCGCCCCGGTCAGCTCTGACAGGAGTAGATAATGGATTCTGGAGATATTTTTCTAAAAAAAAAATCTGTGAATATTCATCGAGAGAATCTCGATTTTTCAACTGGGGAGACAAAAAAAAGCTGCCATTTGGTGAACTTATAACTTTGTAATTACCCTCTTTTATGGCAGCGAGAGAGAGCATTAAACATATCTGTGAGAATTTTAATGCCGCATATAATAAACCAGCCCCAGTACAGTGAGTCAGATTTAATGAGGTTGAATGATAATCAGGCGAAGAGGTTGTGCTGTGCCCTCAGTTACGATGAAACGGAGCACCTGTGGTCCAGCAGGACGAGAGGGTCTTCCACTGAGGCCAGGTCTCCGCTCTGCATGTCAAAGTGTCTTTTGGCAAATTGCTTTACCCCAAAATGACTCCCATGAGACAATGAGCATGTGCGTATGATATGATAGAGAAGTGTGCTTATAGCATAGAGTCAGTTGTGTATGAAAACTGATTAAATATGGTGTGTTTTCTCTAGGGCTGGGCGAGTTAACTCGTTGATTATTTAACGCCGATAAATATTTTATTGCGCATTAATGCATTTTTTTTATTTTGTATTATTTATTGGGGCTTTTGTGCCTTTAATGGATAGGAAAGTTCAGAGAGACAGGAAGCAGGGGGCAGAGAGAGGGGGAACGACATGCAGCACAGGGCCGTCCGATGCAGGACTCGAACCGGGGCCAGCTGCAGCGAGGACTATAGCCTCTTGAACATGGGGCGCCTGCTCAACCCACTACGCCACGGACCACCCCTGTTTTATTATTTATTTTATTAATGTAAAAGTCTGTTGCTCACAGGCTTTTATTTTGTAAAAGTCTGCTGCTGCGGAACCGGAAAAGAAAGCAATAGGCGGATCCACCAAACATGGAGAAGGGTACGGAACTTTTACTCGGCCATTTTCATTTTCACGGCGGAGTCGACAGAACCAAAGTCATCTGTAAACACTGCCAAGTTGAATTGTCTTCTCAGCGTAGTAGTTCCAGTCTAAAATATCACTTAAAGGCAAAACACACAACTGATAGCAGCAAGTCATTCAAGGAAACAGACAGTGGAGCGAGGCTTCTACATAAAAACTACAGAAAGATGCTGATGTTAAAAGTGTGTTTGCACAACAAATGTTATGGCACTTTCATTCATATGGCAGCACATTTAAAATAAAACTAAATGCTATAAAAACTATACATTACTTTTGAATTCATTTTTGATTTTGCGTACAAATGCTATTAATCGTGATCAATCAGGGAAATCATGTGAATAATTAGATTAAACATTTTATTGGTTGCCCAGCCCTAGTTTTCTCATAAATCTAGTTTCCAGATATGAATGTTTTCTAATTAAATTGAAGCTTTACATCTCTTAATAGCCTGTAAAGCTTCTTTGGAGCACACTGAATGACGTCACCTTCTCTGAGCTTTAAACAAAGGAATCCCAGTAATTCAGTCCCCGAGATGAACTGTCGTCACATGAGTTCAGAGCTTACCTCCACAGTTATGGGCTTCCTGGGCTTTTTCCTGTAGAAAACGCCGCTGGTGGCAAACTCTGGCTGCAAAGTGTCCTTATTGATGGGGGACCTGACCGACCTGCCCTCGCAGTAAATGATCACGTAGGGGTCGGCACCTGGATGTAAATACAGAGAGTCATTTCGGTGGTTTAGACTCACAGCTCTACTGAATTGTAAGTGTGTGGTAGCAAGTCTTGCTATTGGAAAAACTCCTCTGACCTCCTGTGCTGTCCTGGTTCTGCAGCCCATCAGCTGCGTGGACATAGATGTGAGTAACAGCTTGAGGGTATCCGAGGAATGAACTCCAGCACTTTATCTTTGGCTTGTCCTCCGTCAGTTCCCTGTGGAAGGAGGAGATGGGAGGACAGGGACAGACACAATCCTCTCATCAGCACAGCGAAAACCAAAGAGGTGTCACTTTCTCACAGACCCGTCAGCGTTTTGGCGAGACAGTTCATTGTAAATATGTGACCAAATATGACTCGGTTGTGTTCGGTCTGCCAAAGAAAACTAAATCTGCCCGGAAATATCTGGAGGAGAGGGACATTACTTCATAAAAGATTTTATGGGAATATCTTTATTCCCAATAATACAATCCTGATTGTATTATTCTTGGAAACTACCCGTTAGTGTCTGAAATGAATCTTAAAGAACAGTTACACTTCTGATTCACACAGACTCTCCAACGTCATCATGCCGTCATACCTGCAGCCTGAGTCCACATCGGTGAAAAGTCTCAGCATGTAATCCCCCAGTATCTGAGGCTTGAAGGTGGAGGGGATGATGACGTATCGGCCTTGAGTCAGCGTGCACCTCATGAACACGGTTCGAGCGTTGATGTAGGTGGAGGTCACCAAGCACTGTTGAGTCAGGATGTCGTGCATTCGATACTTCCTGTTCAGTTCCACCTGGAAAATACGTTTGATACGTTTAATCTGTCCTTTCCTCTTCTAATCCTTCACATTTTAAAGGCAATCATTGTGGTTTTTACTCCATTACACACATATGTATGTATGTATAATGTACCTGTAACTTTAGATGTTGTTAAAGAATAAAACACAGTAGTAGCACAACCCAAAACAACTGTATCTGTGCTGCTTTAACCAGCAGTTCTAACTAAAAAACTATGATATCATGATATAATAAAGCTTCCAAATTTTCCTGCTCTGGTACATTAGATTGTGTTTTTTTTTTTAAAGGTACATTTAAGCTAAATAAATGCTTGTCCAACAGTAACTGATAATATGTTGCTGTTTGTTTTACATAAAGAATCTTCTGCCCCCTGGTGGTAGAATAATGAAATAAAATGAATGTCGTGCTTCTCTTATTTTAGTGGGAAAAAAGCTAATAAGCAGACTCAAGGGCTGATATAATAAAGCTTCCAAATTTTCTTGCTCTGGTACATTAGGTTGTGCTTTTTTTTAAAGGTACATTTAAGCTAAATAAAGCAAGAATCTAAATGCTTCTTAACTGTGTCCAACACCAACTGACAACATGACAAGTGAATTTCCCCGTAGTGGGATAAAAAAAAGTACAATCTAATCTAATCTAATGTTGCTGTTTGTTTTACATAAAGAATATTCTACCCCCTGGTGGCAGAACAATGAAATAAAACGAATGTTGTGCTTCTCTTATTTTATTGGAAAAAAAGCTTATAAGCAGACTCAAGGGTTGTAATGGATCTCGTGTGACTTGCAATGAAATTCATAGTCCTCAAACTCCATCACAAGGACTGAGACTCTCTTTTGTTTTGATTTAAAGAGACATGGCTGGAACTTCGGGGAAAGGAAAGCGGCGTCTGGAGTCTGTCAGATGAAGGAGGAGGAGGATACGTCCCTTTTACGCTGACCATAGAAGTCAAGGGTTCAATCGAGGTTAACATTTTGACAGCTCATGAGCACACAGCTTGTTTTATTTTTTTCAATCTCAGGCTCTTGATGTCACCAGCTTTTATTGCTGTCCAGAATGTACCCCCTTCAGCAGCACCCCTGCCAGCGCGATAAGAGTGCATGATGTGTGTCTGAACTGAGCCAGATCTCTGACAAGCGAATTCCCTCGTGGGGAATATGACATCAGTTTGGCAGCATGTGGCCGCGTGGCCTCATTTGAATGTGACAATCTAATCGCAGTATGTAAGATCACTGCATCTACTCTGCAGCTTGATTATCAGAATTCACTCAGATGTGCTAAATCTTCTCCGTTTTATAATCCAACCCATCATACAGTTAGATTTTTTAGAAGTTTCTCGTGATTTCATCGTTACATTCAAATACTGAGAGCACAGACACTGAGCTGGTCCACAGGCATCTGAAGTGTCTGCACCTTCTTGGTGGATAACAAGAACTTGTTGCTGTTCCCACTCTGCTCTCCAGCTTGAAACAATTTCAGAAGCATGTGTATTCTTTGTGTTCAATCATGTATGGTTTAGTCTCCAGCCCAAAAAGGTCTGTTTTGTTTTCAGATAAAGGTCTGCAGTAAGGTCTGCTTGTCATTAATAATTTCAAACTGTTTAACAAATGAGGAGAAAACTGAAGCCAATCCAAATTCTTTCACCGAAATGAACGCCAATATGTGGTGAAATGGCTGTTTTTTTCTTTTTGGAAAATAAACTGACCCTTAATTGACATTTTCAGCCCAAACAAACATCGTTTCCCACTCAGTCCGACAGTGAAAACCTTACAAATATTTCACTGTTTCAGTAGTTTTCCATTAGATACCAAATATGGAGGTAAATTCTTTCTAAGGGAACGGGAGCACACCTCAAACCCTTCTTGTCATAAACGCCTACCCTGCACACCTGCTATTTGTCACTTTCCAAGCCGCCCCTTGTCTTTGCTGTTATACTTCCAGAAAGTAAGAAGAAAGTAAGAAGGGAGCCAAAAATAGCGCCAAGCGATTGTGAGGTCTGACTTTTTCCTGGAGAATGATTTTGTGATGCAAATGTATTACTCTTTTGAACACATATTGTTTTGAGAAGCAAAACGCTTTATTTTTTAAGCCCCAGCCAACTAGCCGGGACTACTTTCGTCAACGCCAAAACTCAGCTGGAACTCGGCTCACAGGACGCAGCAGGGGGTAAGAAAATGTTCATAAACGATATTGCTAATATGGGATGTCACACAGCTTCATGTCAAAAGAGGCGAACTATCCCTTTAACTCGAAGTCTTTCATCTTTGATCACAGTTCAGCAGCCTTGAGGATTTTAAAGTATTAAAAGCTGCCAGTCTTCCATCTGCCTCCATCCAGAGTTTCCAAACACAAATCTATAAGATTCATCAGATCTAAATATGACATCAAATCAGCTCCTTGTATTGAAAGGTATTCAGAACAGAATCCTTTACTGCATCGGAGCTGGTGTGTTGTTTTTAATCTTGAATGTGAATACCTTGAAGACGCTGAAGCCAACGGTTAAATTTTCTCCTTGACCGAATCTTCTGTGGATCTTCATGTCTCTCTGTTGCAAGGAGATGAGGACCTCATCCGCCTCCTTTGTAACGTCAAACAGGTACTGTGGAAGAGGTGGAGAAGGAGTCAGGATATGAACAGTGAGAGCAGGTGGTGGGAAAACAAACCGAGTCCGCAGCACCTGTGGATTCTGGAGGAACGTCTGCTTGTGGTTGGCACAGCCGCCGCAGCGGTTCAGCAGCGGCTCCGAGTTTTTGGTCCAGCTCCCAAAGTGCACGACCTCGTGCCACGTCTTATGGATGCTGATCAGGGAAGTGTTGATCAGACGGCAAACGTCCGCATCTGTGAAGAACTTGCACCAGTCTGTGAATGACATCCTGTGGACACGAGCAGACGATAAGACATGACTGAACGCTCTTAAAGAGGAGTCACGTGCTCCAAATGGAGTGAAGGGATGTGAGGTTACCAGAACTCTCCATCGTCCTCCACGGTGATGCCAAGGTTGCCCCTCTCTGTGTCGCCGACTTTTGACCATTCCTCAGAGCTAAGAAACAGGGAAAATAAAGATCATGGGTGTTCTAATGTCGACGGTGTGTTTAAAATGCCATAAAAACAGAATAACAAATCTACGGAAGCCCAGAGCGGACGTGGTACGTACAAACTTTTTTTTGATGGTTTTCTCGAGATAACGAGTTCATTTAGGCTACCGATGGTTTTCGAAGCCACTTTTTCTCCCCAGTCCGCCCCTGTTTATATGTGTTTTATGTGTTCGCAATGTGTTTGTCTTGCAGAGATAACTTTCATATCAGCCCGCCTCATTTAAGGAGACGGCTGGCTCGACTGCAGCTCAACAGGCGTTTACACCTCAGTGATCCTGCTGATGTAGTCGACTTCATCAGTGACCAGCTGAGGGGACCAGGCCGTCTCCATGGTTACCGAATGATGCACGAGAGGTGCCGTTATCGTTTTCTCGAGATAACGAGATAAATAACTCGATATCTCGAGAAAACTAAATGCTCGTCACACCAGCGGGATTTGCTTTGTGCTTTTTCACAGCAGAATCGTTACACAAACGCTCCACATTCCATGCTTGATTCATAGGCTACTTTATTCAGTTTTCAATGAAACGGGGGTAAAAAATGGTAAAAACCTTTGCCAGAAATACATATAAACACATATAAACAGGGGCGGACTGGGGAGAAAAAGTGGCCTCGAAAACCATCGGTAAACTAACTCGTTATCTCGAGAAAACCATCAAAAAAAAGTTTGTACGTACCACGTCTGCTCTGGGCTTCCGTACAAACCAAAAGACAACAGTTTGTCCACTTGGTTGCCTTTATTTTATTTAACTCGAAGTCTTTAATCTTTGATCACAGTTCAGCAGCCTTGAGGATTTTAAAGTATATCAGTTCGGAACATTTTTGACTCCTCTGCGCCTGTGAAAAGTGTCAGTCTCGTGCACGGCCCTTTGAATGAGGCGCTGCTGAACACACTCAACTCAACTCTACTCAGCTTTATTTATAAAGCCCTTTAAAACAGCCTTGGCTGAAACAAAGTGCTGTACATGAGTAACAACACGAAATATAAGGCATAAAACATAAGAACAATGTAAAAACAATAAAAACAACAACAATATTAAAACAATAAAAACAATAAAACAATAACAGAAACAGAGTCTCATGCTGGGTTAAAAGCCAGGGAATAAAAATGGCTCCTCCTCACCTGTCACTCCAGGCTCCCTTCCACTCCGTCTTGCCCCAGGGGTTTCTCATGCGGATCAGGGCGATGGTCTCATTTCTGAAGTAGGCCAGCAGCCCGTGACCCAGGCGCACTTGCTTCACTGCAGTCACTGAGTATGCGTGGCCTTTCACCAGCCCGTTTTCCATCTTGAGCTCAATTTCATGAGGATCTGCCTAAGAACAACATTTGGCAACGTTTAGTACAATAACCGGCGTGTCTGCAGATCAGACGGAGAGGCAGGCAGGCAGAAGCAGCACAGACCTTAATGGAGCAGCTGATGATTCCTCCACGATCCCACACCTTGAGCAGATCCTCAAACAGCTGGTCTTGTCTTTTTTGGTCTTTGTAGAAAGCCTCCACCTCCAGGTTGATGGGTTCAGCCACAGCTCCACTGAAGTCAACGACAGCATCTCCGGTGTTTCCACCCTCCAGGGACTCGTAGCAGCCGGATAGCCTGGTACACAGGGGAGTCACAAGTTCACTTAAAATGTACAAAATGTACCTTTAATTACTAAGAAAAACAATATGGACGAACACATACCATCTTTAACTTTAACTTCTTGACATTCTGTTTACTCCCCCTTGTCCTATGGGTCAAAAATGACCCGCCCTACCAAAGCCCCAAAATAAAGCAACTTAATTGAATTTTAAATCCAAAATCTATTTTGTATGATGAAACCACCTGTTATTTATCTATTCAACTCAATTCAATACATTTTTTATCATGTATTTTTTGTTACACAATACAAAAAGACAATCACCAGTTTTCAGGATTACACTTGTTGTTTTTTTTTTACCACAAACCAACTGTCAGTTGGACCAACAGTTTTCTTGTTTTCTCAGTTTTGTTTAACATAATAAAGGTTTATTATTGCTATTATATAAATGTGAAGTAATTACTTCTGAATTAATAATATTGAAAGGGAAAAAAAAGTGAACTTTTTTCTGGTGTTTAAATGTTTTTATAATTCACGGGTCAAAAATGACCCATAAGACCATCTTTGTACCCTAGTGGTGTACGGCCCACATGGAAACATAAACAAAAATAAAGTATGACTTTTTCTAATGATGGGGTCCCTTTAGGAAAAGTCATAACATTTCAAGTTGGAAAAAGATAGTTTAAGGTATTTTTTCTACAGCTAAATATGGTAGTGATTCACTTTTGACCCGCAAGACAACAGGAGGGTTAAATGTTCTAAAACATTATTACATGGATTTTACAAAATATTATGATAATATAATCATTATTACTAGAATACAAGATGGTAGAATTATATTCATTTGTAATTCCAGCATTAGTTTTTGCTCTAAGTTGCTGTATATTGAAGAAACATTTTCATATCAACTCCAAAAAGTACAACAAAACAGTTGAAAAAGACTTTGTGCACGAGGGGGAATAAAGTTTGAGTTTACTGACTTGGCGTAGGCCTTCTCCAGAAGAGCACTCCAGAATTCATTGTTGTGTTTTGAGTGGCAGTAGATGAGTTCTCCATGGATGGTTGGCAGTCGGTCGTCCACAACCACGTCTACCCACTCACCAAAGATCCAGAACTGAAAGTGGAAGATCCCAGCGTACTTTTCTGGGTGACTGGGATCCCATTCCTGCTCCTTCCAGTCAGGAATGACCTGGAAACACACAAACACACAAACACACAAACATGATGTCACACGACGGTACAAAGGAGCAGTGAGCAAAACCATTTCAAGTTTGGCTATTCAGACCTCAGATCAGATATTTATTTTAATTCTATCAACATACAAGAAAATCTAATCCGTGGCAGGAACAGCATGCATAGATGGTTTCCTTGCCTACATTCACACCAATGTAATGAAGGATTGGGCAGGGACGTTCTTCCTCAGGCTGCTCCGCGAGGTCACGTTTATTTATAGAGCACCTTATAACAACCTGGGTTGAGCAAAGTGCTTTACATAAATAAATAACAATAAAATCCAACAGATAAATTTAACAAAGAAATTCGGCAAAAGATAAAAACAATCGACACAAAAGGACAACATTCGTCTCACCCAGGTCCGAAAGCCTGGGAGAAAAGGTGGGTTTTAATCACGATTAATCGCATTTGTACGCAAAATCCAAAAATGAACTCAAAAGTAGTGTATAGCTTTTAGCATTTAGTTTTATTTTAAATGTGCTGCCATATCATGCCATAATCATGCCTCACTCTCTGCTACACTGCCAACTTTTCAACAGTTTGTCAGCTGCTCTACCAGAGAAAACAAGACATTGGATTTGTTTTACACAAATGTCAAGGATTCATACATTTCCAAATCAAGACCTCCCCTGAGTAAATCAGATCACAACCTTGTTTTTCTCTGTTTAGCATATAAACCACTTGTCCAGAGACTACCTGTCACAAAAAAGACTGTTAGAAAGTGGTCACATGAAGCTGAAGAAGCCTTACAGGGTTGTTTTGATGCAACCGATTGGATTTCTCTTTGTAAGCCACATGGAGAGGACATTAATGCCATGACTGAGTGTGTGACTGACTATATAAACGTCTGTGTGGACAACACCATCCCCACCAGAACAGTGAGATGCTTCCCTAATAACAAACCCTGGATCACCAGTGAGCTAAAGGAACTATTGAACAAGAAAAAAAGAGCCTTTAGGGAGCGAGACAGGGAGTTACTGAGGAGTATACAGAAGCAGCTCAAAGTCAAGATCAGAGAGAGCAAGGAGGTGTATAGAAAGAAGCTTGAGAGTAAACTGCAGAGGAACAATATCAGAGATGTGTGGTCAGGAATGAAGAAGATCACAGGCCTCAAGCAGAGGGAGGATCGGATGGATGGAAGTCTGGACAGAGCAAATGAGCTGAACACATTCTTCAACAGGTTCAGTTCAGGAACAAGCTCACCATCCTCCCCTCCTGTTCCCAGCCAAAGAGACATCCCACCCTCCTCTGACTCACAGCTTTCCTGTAACATATCCACCTCCACCTCAGTCATGGATTCTTCTGCTTCCACTAGTTTGTCTTCAACCCAATCAGGAGATGCTGCTGTCCCCTTTGCCTCCCCCTCCCACTTTTCTGTTTCTAGAAGTCAGGTGAAGAGGCAGTTGGAGAGACTGAACCGGAACAAGGCTGCAGGTCCAGATGGTGTCAGCCCCCGAGTCCTGAAGGCCTGTGCAGAGCAGCTCTGTGGGATTCTGCAACACCTTTTCAACCTTAGCTTGACCCAAGAGAAGGTACCACTGTTGTGGAAGGCATCCTGTCTGGTTCCGGTACCAAAGAAAACTCACCCTTCAGACATCAATGACTACAGACCTGTTGCCCTGACATCCCACATCATGAAGGTCCTGGAGAGACTCCTGTTGACCCACCTGTGTAAGCAAACCAGCACATATCAGGACCCCCTGCAGTTTGCTTATCGCCATGGAGTTGGAGTTGAAGACGCTATCATACACCTGCTTCAACAAACCCACTGTCATCTGGACAAAGCAGGCAGCACTGTGAGGATCATGTTCTTTGATTTCTCCAGTGCATTTAACACAATCCAGCCTGATCTGCTTCGTCTGAAACTCCAGAAGACTCAGGTGGAGGCCTCAACAATCACCTGGATTAATGACTACCTGACAAACAGACCACAGTTTGTCAGACTGAAGAATTGTGTGTCTAACCAGGTGATCAGCAGCACAGGAGCACCACAGGGGACTGTACTCTCACCATTCCTTTTCACTCTGTACACTTCAGACTTCCAGTACAAGTCAGACTCCTGTCATCTACAGAAATATTCAGATGACTCTGCAGTTGTCGGGTGTATCAGAGATGGACAAGAAGCTGAGTACAGAGAGCTGGTGGACCGCTTTGTGGCATGGTGTGGGAACAATCATCTTGAATGTTAACAAAACAAAGGAGATGATTGTAGATTTCAGGAGAAACGCGGTCAGATCAAACCCTGTTTCCATCATGGGAGAAGAAGTGGAGGTGGTTGAGGAATATAAATACCTTGGTGTTCATGTGGACAACAGACTGGACTGGAGACACAACAGTGAAGCAATCTACAAGAAAGGACAGAGCAGACTGTACTTCTTGAGAAAGCTAAGGTCCTTCAAGGTTTGCAACAAGATGTTGCAGATCTTCTACAAGTCTGTTGTTGAGAGCGTCATTTCCTCTTGCGTCATCTGTTGGGGCAGTAGCATCAGAACCAGGGACCTAAAAAGACTCAACAACCTGATAAAGAAGGCTGGTTCTGTTCTTGGGACGACCGTGGAACCTCTGGAGACAATAATGCAAAGAAGGATTTTGCATAAAATCCAGAGAATTATGGACAACCCTGAACATCCTCTCCATGAGACTGTTATCGGAAAACAGAGTCTCTTCAGTCAAAGGCTTCTTCAGTTTGGATGCAAAACGGACCGCTACAGGAAATCTTTCCTGCCCACAGCCATCAGCATCTATAATAACTCCTTGATTTAATTGAGCTACATCAACATTTAATTTCCCTCTGGGATAAATAAAGTATTTTTGAATTTGAATTTGAATTGAATATGAATGAAACATTTGTTGTGCAAACACACTTTTAACATCAGCATCTTTCTGTAGTTTTTATGTAGAAGCCTCGCTCCACTGTCTGTTTCCTTGAATGACTTGCTGTGATATTTTAGACTGGAACTACTACGCTGAGAAGACAATTCAACTTGGCAGTGTTTACAGATGACTTTGGTTCTGTCGACTCCGCCATCTGGAAGAACTTTAAAATGAAAATGGCCGAGTAAAAGTTCCGTACCCTTCTCCATGTTTGGTGGATCCGCCGATTACTTTCTTTTCCGGTTCCGCAGCAGACAGCAACAGACTTTTACAAAATAAAAGCCTGTGAGCAACAGACTTTTACTATAATAAAATAAACAATAAAACAGGGGTGGTCCGTGGCATTGTGGAAATTAAATATATTTTTTTAAATAAATGAATAAAACCTGCGTTAATGCGCGATAAAATATTTATCGCCCTTAAATAATTAACGAGTTAACGCGATAATAACGAGTTAACTCGCCCAGCCCTAGTTTTAAGAGAAGTTTTAAAAAATTTCCAGAGTTTCTGACCAACAGATATGCAGCAGTAACCATGGTAACCCATTCCACAGTTTAGGGGCAACCACTGCAAAAGCTCGATGGCCTTTAGTTTTTAGCCTGCATTTAGACACATCCAGGTATTGTTTGTTTGCAGACCTCAGAGCTCTGATTGGTCTGTGAACGGCCAGACCGTTCAAAATTTTTAAAACAAACATCAGGATCTTAAAATCAATTCTGAAGCGGACAGGAAGCCATTGCAGAGAGGCCAGAACTGGGGTTTTATGTTCCCGTCTCTTTGTAGCTGTTAAAAGAGGGTTGCAAGTTCAAATCCCGCCATTACCTTTCCCTACACCTCTATCCATGGCTGAAGTGCCCTTGAGCAAGGCACCTAACCCCACATTGCTCCAGGGGCTGTAACCAATACCCTGTATCTAAATAGCTGTAAGTCGCTTTGGATAAAAAGCGTCAGCTAAGTGTAATGCAATGTAATGTTAAAAGCCGAGCAGCAGCGTTTTGCACAAGCTGGTCTAAACCTACATACAACGAGTTGCAATAATCCAGTCTGAAAAAAACAAAAGCATGAATCACCTTCTCCAGGTCACTAGGAGAGAGGTAAAGTTATACCCTGGCCAGAAGTCGCAGCTGGAAAAAGGCACTTTTGACTACAGATCCAAGTTGCTTGTCAAATTTACACCAAGGCTTTTCGTGAGATAGCAGTTTTCTGAAACAAGGGAAGGTTCAAGGGTTCGCAAGATGAACGTCTCCCTACAGAGCCACCGTCCAAAGTGTCCTCACCTCCTCCATAACTGTGTGGTACCCTCATGGGCGTCGCACCCATGGGGGACGGGGTTGTTTCGACACCCCCACTTTTACAGCAAGATGATTTCACCTTTTTGAATTTTCAATGACCAATTAAAGTTTTAACAAATCATAGAATGTGTTTTAAAGACTCTGTAGCCTCTTGAGAACAATTCTATCCAGATTTGAGCAGTGTAACTATTGTAGTTTCCATTCAGGATCTAGTTTAGGGCGATCAAAATGCAAAAGAAATGCAGTAAAATGGCCCTGTTCTGCATTTTTACAAATCAGAAAAAGGTTTCACATACCCCAAACAAGGTTTCAATGAATCTATAGCCTCTTTAGAATAATTCTATCCAGATTTGAGCAGTGTAACTATTGTAGTTTCCATACAGGACCTAGTTTAGGGCGATCAAAATGCAAAAAATGCAGTGAAATGGCCCTTTATGCCCATCCATTTAATTCGCGAATCGGAGGCTGGCGAATCGGATGCCAACTTCAGCGTCGTGTCTATGCGCTTGATGTGGCGCTCATGTGCCTCCCCTGTAACACCCCCACATTTAAAATCACTGCTCCACCCCTGGGTATCCTGCAACCTCCGCCCACACCAAGAACAGACCGGAGCACATCGTGCGAACAACCAGCCGTCTAACGGGCCTTAAACAGGAGCCCGTCTGTTCTGCACGATGGCAGATCCCCAGATACCGGGGGACCCATCACACCCAGCTCACTCCCTGTTTACAAACCTCCCATCAGGCTGCAGGTTCAGGTCCATCAAGACCAAAACCACCAGACACCTGAACAGGCCTTCACCCCCTCCACCTTTCCCAAAGACAGCAGCACTCTCACCCAGTCGCATCATTCTGTACACATCCCACCTCAACTGTATATATTTTCTTCCTTGTCCCTGCTGTGTTAACTTTTATTCAATGTTCCACCAGGTCAAATTCCTGTGTACACTGTACATTTGGCGAATAAAGAGATTCTGATTCTGATGTGAAACTGATTCAGATCAGTTTCTGCTGGAAGTGCCCAGGTCAGAATACAAACCTTGGGGTGACCGAGCCTTTTCCGCCGCTGCCCCCAGGCTCTGGAATAAGCTCCCCGTCCAGCTGCGTCTTATTTCTGACCTGGGCCTCTTCAAATCTAGGCTAAAAACCTACTTATTTAGGATTGCTTTTAATACCCAGTAGTATGATGGCACTTTTATCTTATTTTATCTTATTCGATTTTGTTGTATTTTATTGCTTTCACTGTTCTTTTATTGTTTTTATTTGTTTTTACTTATTCTTCTCTTTGTTTATTACCTGCTGTAAAGCACTTTGGTACATTGTAAGGATTGTCTGTAAAGGGCTGTATAAATAAAATACATTTACATTTACAAATACATTTACAAAACTGTGAACAAGTTGTTCAATAAAACTCGTCTGTCTGATATATTTTGCAGTGTTTGTAACATGTTAAATGATTTCCTATGATTTGCATCTTTATTCTAAGACTAACGAAGCAGCTTTGTTGTTGAGTTTGACTGTACGTTTTACTGGATTCTTTAACGTTTACGCTGATACTTCAGCGTGCCAATCGTTTTATTTGTATTTGAGCTGCGGCCCAAAAAAATGTCGTTATCAAGACCGAGTAGAACATTTACAGATTCAGACGAGGAAGACCAACAGACTCACCTTCTGCCAGAGGTTCGGCTTTAATGCCAAGCAGGAGCAGGCGGCAACGAACCAGCAGTTTCCCACACTGCCCTGGTTCAAATCGTGGGAACTGATGCCTTCCACAAACAGCTGAGGGGATTCACTTATTTCCTACAACACGGCAAAGAAGTCATCACAGAAAAATTAAAAACACAATTACATTTCTGATGAAATGAGAGAGTTTTGTCAGGATCTAAATGCGCGTGTAGGGTATGATGTCACTACGTTCGTATTTTGCCAGTGATTCGATTCCCTGATGGAGTGCCACTCACCCCAGGTCGTTTCCATTCCACCAAACCAGGAGGCGGCTTCCTGAAAAACAGAGATGAATTGATGGCTGGGAACTCTGGATCCTCAAACAGCGTCTTGTCCTTGACGCAGTTCTTCTTCAGGTCATCATAGTGTTGGTTTTTGTACGGAACAGCCGAGGAAAACATGGTCGGGTCGCTGAAGCCTCACAGCTGCAGATTAGAGACAGGCAGCAGACCAGTTCAGCTTTTATATCCACGCACAGGCTTTTCCGTCCAAACTCTGACCATTATTTGGGAACAATCCGCTAATGAGTTCGCTGTAAATCTCCGCTCTGCTTCATTTCCACATCACAGCAGACTGACCTGTGACCCAGAGCTCCTCTGGAGAGTCTGTGGTCACTGACGAGCATACAGGGGGTTTGAGAAATGAATGAAGCATCCATCCTCACCCAAATTTAGCTGTAAACATTGTGTCCACGAGGTTTTTCAGAGTTAGGTTAAAAGTTATGTTACAGAGGAGTTATTACAGAAACTCTGAGAAACACCTGATTTAATAGGATTTGGTGTAAAAAAAGACGTTGATACTGTATGTTTTCTGGAAATGTAACATGTAATGTGTAAAGTAATGAACACTTTTGGACTATGTTATGTATTTAGTGGGATCTAAACATACGTCAGACATGGCTCAGCTGCTCGGAGTCAAAGAGAATAATGATCCCACAGGCATCCAGAAATTAAGCAAGTAATCTGAAGGGGGAGTGAGGGGGAGTGAGGGGGAGTCCTTTTCCACACTTTGTTTCAGATGAAGCCGCAGTCTCACTCTGAAAACCGCTGCTGCTTACTGTTTAATGGAAACAGCCTCTCTTAAAATAGCTAAATATCACACAGACTGTGTGCAGCCATTTTCTAACTGACTATCCTTTTACATGTAGAAAACGTATAAAAAAGTCATTTTCTTTACAATTTACAGCAGGCAACACAGTGTGAGAGCATTGTTTTTGAAAGAGTAAATTGATTAATGTTTAGGTTATTTTTTAAAGGGTTTTCACTGTAATTGTGATAAAAAGCCATGATGAGCAACACAGCAGTTTTCTCTGGGGAGTAACTCAAACTTTGAGTCCCGTCACACTGAGACTCTGTTTGGACAGTTTGAGCCAACACAATCATTTTGGATACATCCTGATGTTTTTAGTTTTAGCCCAGAACAACACATCAGGTCACATCTAATGTAATTTACAGGAAGAAACCAACACGTAAGTCTATTCATTTGGAAGTCAAGCGTTTAGTGAAAGCATCAAGATTAAAAGTGAAGAACTTTATACGTACAAAGCGCAGACAGAACGAGCTCATAGAGAGGAACGGTCACTCAAAAACATGAGGAAAGAAGGAAAGTCTCAGCCTCTCAGGCAGCCGTAGGACACCTCTTCCCTGTTGCTCCACAATAAGGAAGTTTCCAGGTCTTGTACCTGCTCGCCTCGCCCTCTCACACACCAGTGGCCTACTTTTACATGTGCACCTTTTACAGCCACACCCCGTCTGCATTCGTCCTCAGCTCCCTGTCACAGTAACATCTGAATACCTGAACGGTTGCATGGCGACCAGATTACGTCTGTGAGAAAGCAAACTATCATCTGGCTGTGGGCAAGGTTTGTGTTTAGGGTTTCAGTGTTTTTCTTTGAGATGAGTCAGATAGGTTACTTTTAGTCAGGGTTTTTTAATTGGAATATAATATATTTACATCACTTGTGCTTTAATGTTCTCTTTGAAACAAGACTGAGTTACATTAATGAAGTAAAAGCATAATTCAGGCCTGTAAAATGTTTGTACCCTCTTTATATTCTCTGCACTGGAAAAAATCAAAGTCTTACCGAGTATATTTGTCTCATTTCTTGTCAAAATATCTCATTACACTTAATATAAGACACAACTGCCTAACAAGTACTATTTCAGCCAGATATAGGGACTTGTTTGAAGACAATACATCTTTAATATCTTGTTAAATGAAAAAGTCTTGAAAACAAATTGTTTTGAGTAAGATTTCATATGAAACAAGCTTTTTTTTACATTTGAAGAGGTTTTTAAGCTAATTTCAAGATCACTTTTATCTCAAAAGTCCTAAATATCGCATCTTATTTAAAGAAATCTGGACAAGCCGATTTTCACTAGTTCCATTGGCAGATTTTTTTGCTTATTTCAAGCAAAAACGTCTTGTATTTGTTGTTTTTCTTACTTATTTTTGTAGGGGCATTTTTTCCAGTGTAGGGTTTCAGTGTTTATAATAACAAGCATAATTCAGGCCTGTAAAATGTTTGTACCCTCTTTATATTCTCTGATCTGTGCAGCATGCGTAAAGGTGATGGCAGATAACATTCCCCAAATTTCCAGCATACATGCTCTTACATGACAGTGATGTTAGAGGCTGTTTATAGTGTTCTGATCTACCTGCTCATAGGAAGGTTTATGCTTACCAGAAGCTGAGAAATCACAACATTAAATGACCACAGAGAGCAGGAGTGTTGCTTATAAAACTAATGAGGTCATTGTCATTAAGTTATTGTAAATTCACAAGGAAATGAAACCAAAGTGAAGCAACACGTGTCTGAATGTTACAAGCAAAGATCATGAAATGTTAAAGGCAGCACTCACCTGGCAAGATGTCTCAACTCTGTAGGGATGAGCTCAAACTCATTCAAAGTCCTGTTAAGCTCGTGTAAAGTGTGTGAAAATGATCCACAGCGTGTTCACCACACTTTTGCTCAGAGCCAAATGCCGTTTCTCCTGTGTCACAGCTCGGCTGCGAGGGCTTCCCCAAACATCAACACACAGACACGGCCCTAAAAACCGGTCTGACGAGCTGGTCCCTGCAGCAGGAGGTGTTGTGCAGAGGCTGATATGGTCACTGCAGGCAGGGAGGGAAGGGGAGGCTGAAACTGAACACCTTCAGAGGTGAAACAAGTTAAAAACCTGTCCTTCCTGCCCACATTTCTTTTGTCACCATGAAAACTGAAATTTAATGCTCACATTGTGTCACTTTGTCATGTTTGCACCAGCAGTCCATCACACTGAATGCATACAGCTAATAAGGCACATCCTCTCAAAGTCAGTGAACTGTGGGAAGAAGAGGAGTTGGCAAGCACTCAGAGGTCTGGGCTTAGCTGTTGGAGAACACAGAAGCACAACACTAACAGAACCTCAGCTAACTCCTGCGTGAAAGACAAACCAGAGAACCGAGGAAGAATGTTTTTAGAGAGCCAACAATGATCCAGGTAAATCCACGCAGGAGTTAAGCAGAAGCAAAAACATGAGAAAAAGTGAGTTTCAGCTGTACAGTATGAGACAGCAGCATTCCCTGCAACAGGAAGGCTTAATGCAACATTTTCCTGAGTCACTGAACTGCTGTGTGAAGTGTCTGATGGTGCATGAGGTCACCACTATTAAGAATGTTTCCTGCTTTGATCAGTTCGTCAGAAAACCGCCCGCCTGTTAGAGGGTCCTCTATTTTGGAACATTTTTTATCATGTTTTTCTTTTGTGGTTCTTGGTTTGGTCCATTAAATCTGAATTTCTACTTGGAAAATACAACTAAGAAGCCATTAAAAACTGGAACAGGTTGCAGGGCTTGGTCAAAGGGTGCTGCTTAATTACTGAGTAATTTGATGGGCCTGATTAGATGCGGGGATTTAAAAGGGCCCGGTCCATTGTGGACGAACCCAGCCGAGGTCTTGCTGCTCCTGTCTGACAGCCGACGCCTTCTTCTGACACACAGACTGCCATCAGCCTCTTAGATATCAGACGTATTCTGTTTGTTTTCAGCTGCTTGCTGAGCATCAAACTGCCTCCTGAAGATAATAAGACATCTTTGACTTTTACTTTACAACTTAAGTCAGATGTCAGTCAGCACACTGTGTTATTAAGAGTTATTGTATATAAGTGGCTTAATTTAATGACTTATTATATTGAAAAACCAGTGGTGTATATCAGCTGCTGCGTTTGAATCTGATGGGAACAAAATGAAACACCTGACATCGATGTGAACTAATATAGATATTAAAACTTCACAAATATGATCTTCTGTGTCAGATTTCCTTAGACTCATTATTGAAGCTGTTCTCAGTACTTTGAATATAAGCTCCCCCCCCCATGATGCTACCTCCTCCAAAAATACTCTATTTTACACAAGTATATCAGTTTATATGGTCGTATCATTTGTTTATAAAAGGCCGAATAAGCTACTTAAATGGAGATTTCTTTCTTTCTTTGTTCAGACTGAGCAATTTAAGCAATGCAGACAATAACCAGACCTCTTGAGATCAGCAGTTACAGAAGATGACTTTTCACAGCTGATGTTTATAACATCTCGACTTTTCTACAAACAGTCGAAGGACTTTACGTCATCCTGGAATACTTGGCAAACAAAGAACGACATTCTTCATAGAGTTAAACATTCACAAAGTCATTTTTAATAGTAGAGATTTTAGTGGAGCACCCCTTCAACTCTTTCTTGGGTCTTTAGGAGAAGTGGCAAGTTGCAGCACATGCACACTACAGCCAGCAGGGGGCACAACGTCCATACACTTACACTTTATAAACAGCGTCTTTGGTAAAGCAGCATCTTTATATTCCCAGGTCCTGCAGCAGAGAGCTCACAGATACGATGCAACAGAACTCAGAGGAGGAGACTTCCCACAACAGAAACAATGAAAAGGTGTTTTTATGCTGCAGAGAGGAAGTGCTGCCATGAATCACACATGGATTCATTTGTATTCAATACGTTTTTCAAGGTTACTGTAAAATAATGATGAAGTGTTTTGTGCTTTTTGCTCAGTTGTACCGACTCATAGCTGGTGAGAAGGTGGTCAGCAGCACCGGAGCACCCCAGGGGACTGTAATCTTCCCACTTCTCTTCCCTTTGTACACCTCAGAGTCCCGTCTTCTCCAGAAATACTCGGATGACTGTGCAGTTTAGGACTACCGGGAATACACACAGACAGCGGAGCCTTACATCATGACCATGCTGGCAGTGACGCACAGCAAGATGGGTGGTTTTCTTCCGTTGAGACATTGGAGACAAAGTAAAGTCCCTGTGAAAATTCCACTGAACAGCGTCGGTTTAAGCTGCTTTTAAATGTTCCAGGTTTGAGTCATCTTAGATGGTGAGAACTTGCTCTTTTGTGCTCACCCTGAGTTGTCGTCAGCTCCCCTGTCAGACATCCAGCAGCCTACTGTTCATAATCCTAATTTAATTATCAAAAACTCTCAGGGGCCGACTCCTGTGGCTCCAACCGTTCCACACTTGTAAAAGGCAGAAACTGGCCTCTTCAACTTCACACCCATTTATGGACCACATTCAGCTACTTGAACCATTTTAACCAATTAGGAATTATTTATAGCAACTCCAAACATTTAGGTTCTTCACAATCTATTTATCCATCATTGGCATATAGTTTCTTCTCTCCAAAATGAGGATTTTCTAATCATTTTAACCTGCCATAACTTTTAAGCAACCCATTTATCAGCTTCTTGAACCACAAATGTGATGAATAAGCAGTTCTCTGCTTTATTCATCCTTTATTCTCTTTGTTTTTGGTCCCAATATTTCTTTCGGAACCAATTTAAGACTCTTTACTCGCTTAGATTAGTCATTCTGGTCGGATCTGCTGGTGTAGAGGACAATCTTTAAGTGGATAACACAATAAACTCAAGATCAGAGGTGAAATACAATTGTTTAATTGCAAAAGGATACCGGTTAATACACTGAATGAAGCACTAAAACAAGCCACTGTGACATTGCAAAAATTCCACTAAAAAGGACATCGTAAATTTCAGAGAAATAAAAAGTCATTCATTCGATTAGAAAGGCATACAAATGAAAGAAGACAGGACGGAGGGGCGTATTTACACCGTGACAAAGTATCCTGTATCTCTACAAAACAAAGTGTGTGTGTTGGGGAGCCTCATCGTTCAGGACATTAAAAAAATGTATTACAAACAGCCATTAACAAAGAGCAAACCTTTAAGGACCCATTTCATGTTTGTTTTTCTTATCAAAAGACGGTAATCTAAAAGAAAGGTGATGAATCGCACCATCCATCATATGTGGCGGCAGCAGGGGTACACAAGACAACCAACGTTTCCTGTTTTATATACTGCAGCACTAATAAGCTGTAGATTTATTTTTTTTTTAAACGACATTATAAGTGTGTAAGGTTTTACAGAAGTGGCTGTTTGAAAGACAGAAAATGGATTTTTTTTTTCTTCCCTCTACAAAATGGTGGGTTAAGTGTCCCTGCTGCTGTGCTGGTGTAACAGCGACCCCTGCTGGATAAGGATGGAGCTCACAGCACCAGATCATTTGTGATGGGTTGTCTTGAGCATGAAGTGGCTGAGCGAACACAGCTGTTCAAAGCGAGGGGGCACACCTCATCATTCTAAAAGACGCACAACTTTCACACCGACACTTCATCACAATGGAATAACTGCATGAATATTTCACTTGGAGCTTCTTTCTAGTCATGCTAGACAAGTTATCGGGTTCAAAAAGGCCATTCCTACAGAAAAAAAAACAATCCAAATGCATAGATCTTAATTTAAAGAACGCCACATGTGCAGCGTCGTATCAGTACATTGGGAAATTAATTGTGGTCACGCATCGTAATGCTGGCAAGTAGACGGTAAAGTGTCTGAATAAATAGCTCCCTGCTATGTGCTTCAGTGTCAAATTCAGAGACTTCTCAGGGTCGAATCCCTGAGAAAAAAAAAAAAAAAAAGAAAAATCTGAGAAAACTCCCATCAGTAGATTCGTTAGAGACACGATGCAAGTCGTGAGGCTAGAAAAAAGGAATACAAGGATTACAAAGTTGCACAGAAGCTTGGAAAAAAAAAAAAAAGTGTTTAGAGCTTGTGTTTTAAAAGTAGTTCAACTATAAAAGAATATAAATTAATAAACTTTATAAAAATTTAAAACCCACACATAGATTTAGGCAAAAGTTAAGTTTTCATCACCACCCCCCCATATCGCAAAACTATGCCAAGCCATGCAAAAGAGGAGAAATCCCACTACTGTTTATCGCCATGACAACTAACCGTCTCAGATGAAGATGATTTAATCTCGATATTAGCTTGATGGTAAAAGTGACATGCATAAAACTCCATGTGTGCCTCGTCCAGAATGTTCATAACTAATACAATTTACACCCCCACCCCCACCCCACCCTCTTAACGTCATTCTTGGTCAAAAACATACTTTGGCTTTGAGAAACTAATCTCATAGACTATAAAGTATCACCACAAGTTGTGGTGACATCACCACCGATAATGGATAGAAGGGAGTTGGTGAAAAATGGGCTTAAAAGGGAGTCGATAAAAAACTGTATACTGAATATGTGTTGCTTTAGTTTTTTAAAACAAAAAGGGCCTATTTGTTTTTCCTTTGGTTGCCTTCTTTTTTTTGCTTTTTTTTGCACCGTTAAGTCCTTCAGTTCAGCTTTTTACAAGACAAAAAGTTTCATTATGATTCATCGACATCATGCACTGCAGTTTATGAAAACACGGAGGGTATGTGCCACCGATAGCCTACTGTTGATGTGGAGGGTCAAAGCAGAGGAAACGCCAACAGAAAGAGTCGTGGGATGCTTTTCTTCAAAAATAATTTCCTGGAATCTGAGACAAGATCAATGCCGATTATTTCTACCACATGGACTAAAAGGTCTGTAAGGATATTTTTGACAGGCAGTTTTATGCAATACTCCTGTGACTAATAATGCTCCTCAGTCAGATGCTGCATCCCACACATCCTAACCCTTTAGAGGCTTCATTTGGCATTTTCCTTTTACTTTGACCGTACCCTGTATCATGTTGAGCAAATGTTAGACATTGTAGTGACATTATGGAAGCACAGCAATGGACACTGAGCAGAGATGTTGGGAGTGGAAGGCCATACACAGTATTTACAGCGGGTTAGAAAGACTTAATGTGGCTTAGTAGACTTCCCCTCACAAAGAACCATTACCTTTCACACCTTTAACTACCGGGCAGAAGGACAGTAGGACATGGAGGAACTTCACAAATACGGTAAGTGATAAAAAAGTTGAGTCAGTTTGGCTAAAGCCCCTAAAAATATCCATTTGCTGCTTGGAATTCTGTGAGTGAAATATCAAATTGAGAGTGCATGCTTTATCAAAATGTTTTAAACAAAAGTGTTTTTTCCCCATGAAATCTTTATCGGTGAACTGTGCACCCTATTTAGAAAAAAAAAAAAAAAAAAAGAACGTCCATCCTCCACATAGAAACACATCTGAACATCAGTGAGATAGTTAAGGTGGTTGAAGCAGAATTCAAAACCGTTCGTGTTATTCTCAAGCAGCAAATGGTGTCAAGGCCTTAAAAAGAGATAAAGAGTGGATCTCCTCAAGAGGTGGCACCTAGACCGAAGGAGGAAAGCAGGAGAGGTGTAAAACCTCCGTGTTTCAGGCCAGGAGGGAGCCTGGCCGCAGGGTGGGGAGGAGCCTACATCGACTCGCCGAGAGAGTCGTCATCATCCAGAGATAAGGGCAGGTAGAGATCCTGCAAACACAGAGCAGCTCGGTTACATCTGCAAACTCACACTCAGGAGGATAAAACTGTTGGGAGAAGAAAGAAAAAAAGAAAAGAAAAGACAAGGGGCAACAAGTTCAGAGCAGGAAGAAAGGTTTGGGTACCTTCTGCTTGCTGTTCAGGCCTGGGCTGGTAGGGGTGGAGGTGGGGGAATGCTTGGAAATTGGGGTGGAGAGCTGGCTGCTGGAGCCGGTCCCGTTGGCTGAGGTTGCAAGCAGAGCGGAGGAGACAAAACAGGGATGAGGAAGGAGGAGGGAAACAGGAGTGAAAGAGGTAAACAGGAGTGTGGATTAGACGGTGTGCAACTCTGTAAAACTGGGGCCTTCCTTGGCTCCAGCGCAGAGGCAACACTGTTAGTCCGAGGTCTACGAGGCTGATGAATTCTGTTTTTGTTAGATGACATTTTATTCACTGGCTCTGCATCTAGCCACGTTGCTAGGATTCCCTCTGTGTGGAACATTGTGTTTACATCTTAGAGCAGTGTGAGCTGATGTAGCTGTGTGCCTTAAGTGGTTTAAAAGAGTTTTTTGTCTATATGAGATGAAAGGAATTCTGAAGACTATAAACCAGATGGCCAGTGTAAAGTTTAAGCCAATGAGAGTAAAATAAAAGTGGATAAAGCTTCACTGTTACATCACTGACCAGATAAAAAAGGGAAATACAGGCCTTTCCAACACTTTAAAACTCACCCTAAAACAGAGAAATCAACAAGCCCCATTTTCTGGGAATCTTAAGATCAGTCAAATAAAATATAAACGGTGCAGCCAGTGTTTAAAAGTCCAAAAACTCAGCCGTAGAGGAGCCACAGTCACCGTTTCTCTAGAAATCAAAGAAATTCCTCACGTTGTTGTCTCGAACTTACTGTAGAGTTGGAATAAGCACCTGAAAAGTACAGCGTTTCATGGCAAACAAACACTAAGAAGCTGGTTTACGTCATTTGATGTCAGAGGCTGAAGAAGATGCTAACAGGCTAATTGCTCTTTAAATTTTAGGCTTATTTAAGTTTAAATAAATCTCATGGGAAACTCAGATTATATTCACCTAAATAGCAATTCTAACACTCAATGTAGACGATCTTCCAGATTTGTGTCCTTACTTTCTAAATATGCTCTAAATGTGTTAAATTCATTTCTTTTTTATTAATTAAAAGCTGGTTGGAAAAGATGCAGCTTTAGACGGACCCGTAGCACAGCTGAATAAAGGCATATTAATACACAAAAACTCAGGAAATAAGATTCTGAATTATTGATCACGCATCAGTATTATTTATTAAGCGGCAGCAGGTAAACACGGGCGTGTCGCACACATTTCCTGTGCTGCGACCCCTTTATCTCCCTGCTGACCTCTCGGCTTCCACAGAGGTAGTTAACGCTCAACAAACAGGCGCCTCTCCGGTATATTTGGCTGACCTTCTGCTGCCTTAGAGGCCAGGAGCCTCCTCCATAATCAGTGATCAAATTCATGAAAAACTAAAGATGCCAGGAGACTACCCAGCCTGTTGTGTGCTGTTCCAAAGTTGCATTACATGTGAACTGTGCCCTACTGTGCATGTAGGACACAGTTCACGTGTAATCACCAGATCTGAGAGCATCATCCCTCTTCATTTACCCCTGCTGGGTCTTTTTCGGCTAATTTTAGCCTCCTCATCTTCTCACTCCAGCGTCCTCCTGCCTGTGACCCGGAAATCACAAATAAGATAAGTGAAGGATGTCCTAAAATGCGAGGAGATTGAGGAGAAAGGAGGCATGTCGGAGGACGTGTGAGCGAGGAAACACCCGACACTGCATTTTAATTTGCACCTGCGACATCTGAAGAGGGCATGGCACAGATGTGAGGCTCTTCTAACAGAAGTAATCAAAGTGGCAGGCTTCAATCAACCAATGATGAGCCATTGCAGCTGGGTCCCATGGCAGATTTAGTCCATTCTGGTTTAAAATGACGCATTGAAGCAAAATCTCTGGTGGGAGAAACTAAGAAGCAAAGAGGTGTCGAGTGGGGGAATATCGAGTGGGCGCATTCAGGGAAATGGAATTAGAGGGATGGTCCTGCTGCGTCTCGTCCTCCATGTTCAAAGCTGTTGTGAAAACAGAAGTTTCTTTTTCCCTTCGCTGTGTAAACTCAGATAAGCAATCCAATCACGGCACGGTTTTTTTTCCAAGCCGTTTTAAAAATATGTAGAAAAGATATTTTAAAGCATCGGCGGAATCTCAAACGGTTTCGTCGACTCCTGGATATTATCAAATGTTAAACAGCCCGATTGTTAAACACCGAACCCCAGATTACTATCCATAATCAAACGAAGGCTTGATTTGAACCGTCTCCATTTGTCAGAGAGAAAGGTTTTCATGTGTTTTACTGAGACCACGCAGGGATAATATGAAAATATGGAAAATATGGCCGACTTTAAGCAACACGTGTTAACTTCAGTCAGACTAACTGTGTGAACTTCTCCCATTTTTCAAACATGTTGGTTTATTTTCTACCATTTGTTACTTTTGTGGTGATTTCATAGTGACCTCTTGTGTTAGAATTTACCCCCGTTTTTATTTGGGGCAGATGCAGTAACTTGCCAGATCTTCCTTTTTATGGATGTCGTTGTTTTGACTGGTGAAGCTGAGCTGGTGAGTTCAGATATCTTTATAAAAAAATGATTAAAACTTGCGTTAAATACCATAAATATGTTTATGTATGCAGATTATACAGTGGATAATATGTCCGTGTAATTAATGTTGTGCTTTTGTTTTATACTTGTGTCATTTTCAGTTGATTACCTGGCAAACGGCACGGTTACTGTATAGGTGCTAGTCAGCATAGCATGTAAAGCATAAATGCTTATACAAACATAAACCACGAAAAATATAGTGATCGGAGGTCTGAGCTCGAGTGTGACACCGTTTCATGAGTTCAGAAAAACCCTTTACGGTGGGAGTTATTAGATTAAAGTAGTTAGTTTAATAAAACCGGACACTAACCTCTAACAAAACAAAAAACTGTCATTTTCCTTTAGCTCGTCGGGTAGCCACCCTCCATCATACATTATTGATCCTAAAAGACAACCATCCCCCCTCAGGTTAAAGGTCGAGTTGGGCTGCATCCCTCTGCCGTCATCTTTCTGTTGTACTTTAGTTGGTTCACAGCAACACAAGGAGAGGCAACAAAGTAGGTTAATCGACAACAGACTCACTTGATTCGGCAGGAGACTTGCTGCGCTTGATCGGACCAGGACTCTTTACTAAGCCACGCTGGGCTTTGGGGGCCTTCATCACCCTGCATTCTGTAGAAAAATGCACAAAGAAAGTTAGAAATCGTAAAAACCTCTTTTTCTACAAACTGCAAATGTCAAATCATGTCAATTACGAGTGAAACATTGATCAGGAAGTCTGACTACAGAACGCAGTGTGGCAAAGCTCCATATAAAAGGAACAAGGCAAGATAAGAACAGGACTTTTCTGTGTGTTGCACATTCTGGGTCAGCGTATTAATCAGAGTCGACAGACTCCAGACACTGCAGCTCCTCCCTCTGCATCTTCCCTTCTGTTTGTACCGTCAGGCTCTCTCCTGCCTCCCCATCCCTCCCCCCTCTGCCTCTTTAGATGCTAATTATACTTTCTGTCCTCCCTCCATCTCCTGGGATCGCACCATTTCCCTCTCGTCTCTATAACCTTCACACACTGATAGATACGGACGTACAGTCTCGCGCCATTGTTTGCATGTTATGCCACCGCCGCTCCTTTGACGACACTCGAGTCTGGCAGTCTATCCGGTCTACTCTGTGGCCTGGAAATAGCCAGCAGATTCTTTCTTGCCCTCAAATAACACTTTAAATCTGAAACAAACTTCAGAGCAAGGAAGATATCGATGTTTTTCTCCATCCAGACAGAAGAACCACAGTGAAAACGTCTTTTTTCTGTCCATGTAAAATCTCAACTCCTTAAAAACACACCATGGGTTTATGTTTCAACTCATCTTTCACACACTTTGAATTTGACCACAGCTCAGCCAGATCAATGCGTGTTGCAGATAAAGCTTCACCGTTACATCACTGACCAGATAAAGGGAAACACAGGCCCTTCCAACACTTTAAAACTCACCCTAAAACAGAGAAATCAACAAGCCCCATTTTCTGGGAATCTTAAGATCAGTCAAGTAAAATATAAACGGTGCAGCCAGTGTTTAAAAGTCCAAACACTCAGCTGTAGAGGAGCCACAGTCACCGTTTCTCTAGAAATCAAAGAAATTCCTCACGTTGTTTTGTCTAGGACTTACTGTAGAGTTGGAATAAGCACCTGAAAAGTACTGCGTTTCATGGCAAACAAACACTAACAGAAGCTGGTTTACGTCATTTGATGTCAGAGGCTGAAGAAGATGCTAACAGGCTAACTGCTCTTTAAATTTTAGGCTTATTTAAGTTTAAAGACACTCATGGGAATCCCAGATTATATTCACCCAAATAGCAATTCTAACACTCAATTTAGAAAATCTTCCAGATTTGTGTCCTTACTTTCTAAATTTGCTCTAAATGGGTGAATTTTTTTTTTTTTTATTAATTAAAAGCTGGTTGGAAAAGATTCAGCTTTAGACAGACCTGTAGCACAGTTGAATAAAGGCATATTAATACACAAAAACTCAGGAAATAAGATTCTGAATTATTGATCACGCATCATACACAGTCGAACCGACGTCCATTTGATGTACCGCAGGTAAAAGCTCCGTCCTCAGTTACACCGAGTCCAGCTGAGAGATGTGGGGATGCTCCAGACTCAGACATTTCATTTGGCAAAGGCCCCCGAGGTTATTACAGACTGAATGAAACAATTTAGCTTCGGTCCATGGGGGAGCATGCAGAAGGGGAAAGGATGCACATCATTATAAAGTTACTGGCATCCCCGTGGCAAAGACAAAGAACAGAGGGGACGTAATGACGACTCGGCCCTGCTTCAATGCCGTGTTCGGACTGAAAGACGTAGAAAATACTGCGTGTTTTTAAAGAGAGGACTTTCGATGAAAGTGGGTTGTTAAAAATAGGTTTATAGGGAGCTGGGAGACTCAGGGAGTGGGCCAGCTTTACAATTCCTCTCCCCGACTTCTCAGCAGTATCAGCACCAACAGATCAGCTGGCCTAAACCTGTAACTGGACAGATTAATGGCTCTTCCACTTCCACCTTCTTCTTTCCCTGCTGCCGGCTGCTGATAACAGACTTCTAACTCCATCTTTCACAGCTTCTTTTGTCCGCCTCTCTTCGTGCACAGGTACATTTTCCTGTCACTCAGTCTTATACATCAACATTTGAGCCGTTCAAAAGCGCTCCTTTATGCTCAGTTTCTCAGACGTCAGGATAAATTACTGGATCTACAGCAGCGGTGTTGTACTTAATGTTTACTTTGTAAATGACTGACCAATACTGTCAAGCCCACCATTCTCATCCAGAGAGAAGTCATCCTGTGCATAGCGGAATTTCTCTGGTCCACATGCGATGAAGACGTCGTCGTCGCCAAAGAAATCTTGAAGGCAGGTTACCTGAGAAGACAAAACACTTCAATTCAATGTGACATCATACTGCTGCAATAAGACAGGATTCAGGCATTAATGATCTCGCCTCTCATTTACTTTCAAAAGGCATTACATCAAATAGAGAATCAGATCAAATCAAGTTGGATTTGGAATGTACTCTTCCTACATTTCCAAAAGTAAATCAAATCAAATTTATTTATGTAGCACATTTCATGTACAAACAGTTCAAAGTGCTTCACATAAAATAAAAGCATTGCAGCAGGGAGTGGAAGAAGCATTAAAAATACATAAAATAATATAAAGAGAAACAAATAAAATCATTTAAATGAATTTAAAATCAGGCAACAGTCTAGATAATTTAAAAGATATTTCATGCATAGACACATGAGAAAAGAAATGTTTTTAACCTGGATTTAAAAATGTCTCCATTTGGTGAAAGTTGAATCTCCACTGGCAGTTTGTTCCACTTATTTGCAGCATAACAGCTAAATGCTGCTTCTCCATGTTTAGTCTGGACTCTGGACTGGACCAGCTGACCTGAGTCCTTGGATCTAAGAGCTCTGCTGGGTTTATATTCTCTGAACAGATCACAGATTGTAAACCATCAGCAGGCTTTTAAAATCTATTCTGTGACTGACTGGAAGCCAGAGTAAAGATTTTAAAACTGGTGTGATGTGTTAACATCTCTTAGTCCGGGTTAAAACTCTAGCAGCAGCGTTCTGGATGAGCTGCAGATGTTTAATGCTCTTTTTGGGAAGTCCAGTTAAAAGAGCGTTACAGTAATCGAGTCTGCTGGAGATGAATGCATGGATGAAAGCAAACGAAGAGTGCCCTGTGCTAAATTCAAGCATCAGGATCATCTTGATGCTAGAATTTTGCACAATTTCAAAATCAACACGCTAAACATCTGTAATATTTAACCATTCTCATCGGAAATGTCAAGACTTTACAAGCACAACACTTGATTTGACAGCTCTGACCATTTATCCTCTATTTTAAGCTTTCTATTAATTATCTAAATCGAACATTTATTTAATTATTTGAAACGTTTCAACCCTTAGCCAAAAAGGACAGTCACCATAGAACGGCGTTTTATCACTTTAGCATGTTCAACCATTTATTCTTTTAATTGTTGTTCCAGTTCTTTGGATCATAGCTGTAAACTAAATTGAGACTTTTTCGGCTCACTTGGCACGTTTTTAAACACTATTGTGATCAAATTAGATAGGTTTCCCCCACATACCCTTTAAAGTATAAGCAGCCTGACCCTAGTTTGGAATCACTGAAATACCAATAAGAAATTTGTATAAGAACCATGAATTTCTGTATAAAACTTAAAAATCCATTCAACATCTGCCGTGTCGTGAGCATATCCTCCAAAACATTACATCTGGAATATCCTCAGATAAATATCAAAGAGAACTCGACAAATAATATCCTCCAAAACCTGAGATTGATTACATTTAAAAGAAATTAAATCATTATGTCCTTAATGCTTAGGGTCTAAAGCTTCAGTGTTGGAGCAAGCTGCCACCATTTACTCATCCTGAAAACATGCCTTTAGCTGCCGTAGGCTCATGCAACAAAACACACACACAAAAGACACAGAAAAGGCAGAACAATGCTACATTTTCAATCCAATGTTTAAACGAGTTGACTTCCTTCCACAGGGTCTTTTCACTCCGTAGCAGCTGTTGAAACAATATGGGCAACCAAGTAGACAGATGTCTTCTGGCCACACCTTCTCCTCCGCTCTCCATTATACAACTCAGACGTGCCTATTAAAGCCATTCAGGCTGAAAGCTGCTTCGCTCCTTCTGCTGCAGCATCTAAGTCAGATATCCAGCTCGCCTTTCAACACCTGTTGAAATGTGTTCCTTCGCATCGACTCCTGTGATAAAGACTTGTACGGTACAGAGCTATTACTGTAACCAAACCACTGCTGGTCCGACAGAGGTCCACAGCCAGATAGATAACTCTTGCGTTGGGACACATGCCAGTGCAGTCAATATGCATCACGGTTTCCTTTGTGATGCACATCCAAACTATGAGCTGCAGATAATTTGAGAGCACCCCACCCCAGGCAGCTGCCATGTTGGTTCTCAATCCTGCTGGACGGGCTAAAAGTGTGCGGTGGTGACTCGCTGGCGTGGCATCCAACAGCTGTACCCTGAAGACTCTTTACCCTACAAAACTCCCTGAACACAGGCCTGAGAGCTCCACTGAGGAGCTGAGATTTTACTTTGTCTCCAGGGATCAAAATCTAATTGGTCCCCCCCCCCCCCGGAAGCCTAATTCACAGGCAATACGTTCGGGTATTCTTGCGTTTGCCATCATGAGATTAGATACATGTTCCTGTCATTGGGTTAAACTGTTGTGCAGTAACGAGGGCACCTGGCAGTTAATCATAAGCAATGGGAAGTGCTCTTTTCCCTCCAGGGCCAGCGGGTGGAGAGGAGACAGAAATGGGCTGGGATGGAGCAGGAGGGCAGACAGTAGTTCATGTTTTAATAGCTTTAAGTACAGAGCAGATTAAAGGTATTAAGTGTTTATCTAGCAGACTGCTACCTTAATCTTTATAAACCAGATCGCTAATCAAAGTTAGGAGTCTGGATGAGCTGCACACACACAACTGCTGCAACATATGAGTCGGTCAAACAGTTATTGTAAAACCTAAACACAGGCAGTAAACTTCAAGACAAAGATGACGTGCAGGTTTAAACATTGAGAAGGTCTGAGCGTCAGTATCGTTGCAAAAAGAAACTTGTTCACTTCCAAATCCAAACTTTCTCCCATGACACCGAGATTTAAGCTTCTCTGGTTGTTACAACAAAATATTATCTGCCAAGAGCCTCATTCAGAAGCTAAAAGATGGCGTGTTCGGCGTGCTGAGCTAGTTCCCCCCCGTGCACAGAGGCCAGGGACCCGGGTTTGAGTCCCAGTCTGGGGCTCTTTGCTGCAGTTTTCCCCCTCTCTGCCTACTTTCTGCCACTCATGCCAATTAAACTGTACCAGGTTTCTGCAGGTTTCCTTCCAATTTTTTTTTTTAACACCTATTCAGTGGCAGGATGTTCATCAATTAGCCTACTAATAATGAATTATGGGAGGCAATATATTTATCATCTAATATTTATATGTAAATAAAATATATAATACTCACAAGAGTTCCTGATTATTTATTTATAGACTAAATCCATCCTCCTCTCTTTATGATAATCCACAGACATGTAGGGAGGCAGCGCAGCCAAGAGAAATGTAACAAAAAAGAGAGAATAGACTATTTGAAGTAAATTCATATGAATATATGTGATGAATGGCAGTGGTCCTAGCATTGAGCCCTCAGACAGTCCTACACTAATAGGTCTGAATAACTTTTAACATTGTAGGATTCACTGTGTCACAAGCTTCATGTAAACCTAGAAAAAAGGGCTGCAAAGTGTTGCTTGTTGTCCAAGGATTCTATTAATTCATTCTTAGGCCAGAAATATACCTGTTTTTGCTCATGGATACACATGTTTATCCCGGCTGCCTCTTTGTTTGGAGCATTCCTTGTGCGCATCCTCAACAATTAGCGCTTGCAAAGCTCATTTTAAAAAAGGTTTTCAAGTTAAAAAAAAAAAAAAAAAGGTGTAATTTCAGTTATTTTGTTAAACAAATTAACCCGGTAGCTGCACTACCCAAAATTTTATTTAACCCGTTAGCGGTTAAAAAAAAAGCGCTTTGATTGTTCAACTAGACAAGAAAAACACTATAAAAGTAAAGTGCATTTACATGTTATCAATCTCTTGATTGATGACGTCGGCAGGCATTGTTTTGTTGCCTCTCCTGTGGGATTCTCCAGCATGGATCAATAGAAACAGTAACCAATCATCAGTGAGGTTTGGCCTGTCTTCAGTTGGCAGACATGTTGTGGGGAAACAGCTTGGCTTTGCATTCAGCTGGATGAAATGTAAAATGTCAGAGTCCCCTTTGAAACACGGCGGGGGTGAAGAAAACAGCAAGCCAGCTTGGGAAAATTTGGATGTAGCGTAAGAAGCATCCTCTCTCGATCTGTAAAGGTCGGCTTTATCCACCGAGCAATGGCATCCGTGAGAAGGCCGATATGAGAAGTCCTGATGCCTTTAAACTTTAAGATGATCAAAATACGCCTAATCTGTGTATTGCCTCTGCACTAAACTGCAGAGGCAATACACAGATTAGGCGTATTAGTGTATGTATTTGGGTCTTTCAGAAGGCAGAGAAAAACTGGCTCTTTTCAGACTCCAGGAGCCAACCAGCCAATGTCCCAACAAGCCTATCCCTAATCTGTGCCTCACCAGCTGTCAGAACCACATGACCCCTTTTAAAAAAAAAAAAAAAAAAAAAAAAAAAAAACACCACGCCAACCCACCAGCAGCTATATATGCTGCGATACCCCAGCTAAATTATTCAGAGTTGAGTTGCTTCGGCCAGACTCTGGGTCATCACACACAGGCCCACAGGTGTTTCATCAGGGTGATGCAACACTGTCCCTTAAACATGTAAAACCTGAGTATAAAACCTGAGTATAGTATGATTCTGTAAGAGTGAGCTTGTTGAACCATGAGTTGGTTTAACCATCAAACCACAAGGTTACAAACACTAACATACAGCTCAGAAAGATGCTGGTTCTTGGGAATCATCACTGGTATTCAACGCTGCCCTTCAGCACCGATGTAATATAATGCGTTTCCTTTTTGTTACTCTGAGCACAGAGCATTTTAAATACAACCTGAGCTACAGTAGGAGGTGTTGTACCATGTAGTCCCAGCATTAAAAAGGAAAGCGATGAAAAAAAAAAAGAGCTAGTTAAGATCCTGCTTTGCAGCCAACAGGGATACACCCACACTGCTCTGTTCACTGTAGAAACACAGACTCCATCAACAGAAGTGATGTGCACCGCACGGAATATTCCTCCAGGAACAGCAACGTCTCCACGCTCTTCATTTCAACTAAAGGTTTCGTGTATTTTAAAAGAAAAAAAAAAAAAAATCTGCTTTTGTAGCAATATTTCTATTTATGGATAGAATATCAGGACAAAAAAAATAAAAAAAGTTGCATGTGTGACTCATCCATAACCTCCGTACAGCAGCAGAGCATTTATGCATCTGGGGCACAGATCACCCACTTAGACAGCGATATCTGCAGAGTCATGGCGAGCAGCTGGTGCCTGGTGCTGGTTTAACCCCCCCTCCCTCCCCAACACCAAGGAAGCAAGCTTTCCATTTGGCTGACTGATGTGGCCTCAGCTTCACTGAATGGTGCTTCCTCCAGGTCAGGCTCACTGGTTGATGTGGTGTTCAGGGACTCAGGCAGTAAGGATCTCATGCAGGCTTCCATGCCCTCATGAGATGCTTCATCATGGGGGGACCACACCCCTCTGAGAGACTGATCGTCTGCCTCCTTTTTCAGCGTCTCTGTGTGCATGTGTGGACGTGCACGTGTGTGGGCGTGCATATGTGAGTCAGATGCGGAGGCAGTGGGCTCTTGACAGATAAGGAACAGGGGGCAGGGCAGGTAAGACTCTGTAAAAAGCACACTCAGCGCATTACAAGTCATTGTCACAAACCGAATACATCACGGTGGAGCTTATTGCCATGACAACCGCTTCTGCAGCATGGCAAGGAGCAGGCAGACTGCAAAAGCCCTGATAACAGGGGGGGGGGAAATGAGGCTTTTCTTGTCAGTTAACGGATGTATTTTAGACTGAACCTACATGCAGGTTTCCTTCTTTACTGAAGAAGTTGTATCCACTGTTATTAACGCTGAATCTGAACCTTTTGTTCTGGAAAGAACAGCGTGACCTTGTGTCTGAAGGATACACGAGCACTTATTTTACCTCCCAAGGCTTTGTCCTGATAAACAGCATCTACTTTAAAACCAGCGTCTGATGCAGCACACATTCCTTAACTTCCACATGTTCCACTAATGATATTAGATTTTCCTCCATTAGGAGAAAAACCCTTTTTCGAAGTGCAATTTACATGAACAAGAAAGAAAAGCTGAGCTATTCTCCCCCTGCAGCCACCTCAATCAAGGAGGAATAAGTACAAAAACGGCTGAGCAATTAAAGAAGAAGCCTTTTAAAAGGCAGGAAGAGCAGATTCTGCAGCTTTCTAAAGACTCGGGGAATAATTACTCCCATTAGCGAAAATAAAACGATCCCAATTTGCTGTAAGAATGGATATCCTGAATCGAGGGGCCCCACCCTTCTCCCACCGAACTGAAACCACGAGAGGAAAACGGGAACGATTTTGTTCACAACTCTGGCTGAGAGAGGAGGGTTTGCCTGCCTATGCGGCACCGAGAAGAGCAGCACGCATGAAAAGTAGCCATTTTAGAAATCCTAGAAAGTCAATTCTGACACAGCTTATCACCATTTTATCTCTGTGACAAACAGATCCCAAACCCCTCCCTCCCCCACACCCGAGCTACATCCCATAATGCTTCAGATTCACATCCAGTGGTGGAATGCACACAGGTAAAAAAAAAAAAAAAAAAAAATGATTTTTTTTTTTTTTTTTTCCTCCTTTTAAACACCAAAGGCTTTGCATTGATAGTAAACTCTCCCACTCACTACAGGATGTGCTATCTGACAGACCAGTCCACACCAGCTGGGCTCTCTTTGTGCCTGGGATGTGGTCTCCTAGCAACCAGTCCCAGCAGCTATCACAGCAGAATGAGGAAGAGGAGGATCGGCAAAAAAAGAGTCGGGGAGGGGCAGGCACTGCATCAATATTGCTTCTACCATATCACCTCCACCACAGAGCAGCTGCAGTGTGCCTCTGCACACAAAGACGCCACAATATTGTTCCGGGATATTTTTCTTACATTTCTGTGCATTGCAGTGAAACCAGGAGTCAGCGTGAGTCAGGAAACGATCTATCTCCAACACACAGTGACGACTTCTCACTCAACGTGCTCCAAGACGAGCATTTGTAATGTGGTGACGATTAAATTTCCTTTGTGGAATCTCTTCATTAAAAATGCATGACCAAAAGACAAAAAAAAAAAAAAAGAATAGAAAATAGCACAACATGACATGAAGAGATTACTACCTGAAATCAAGGATTTTGGAAGAAAAACCAATTTTAAGACCACGGGGCAAGCAGACTGCCCCCTCGGGAGAGGGCATTAAAATCAAATTCTCCCCCATCTATCATTTCAGATTACCTCCCCTCCTCCCAGACACATGCGCTTCCAGCATTAATAAAAAAGAAACATTAAGTAGCACAACACCTAAAAGGATCGGGTTCTCCCCGATGCTTGAGCGTTTAACCGGATCAAAGAAGAACAGATGTCCACATCTGCCACCAGCGCTTCATCCCAGCCTCTCTTCATTTGTTCGTGATTGATTCACAATAGTCAGGAGAACTTATCTACAAGACTTCATCTAACGAGGCAACAAGAATTCATTAAAAGGTTACTGCTGCACAGGAAAGTATCAGGAGATTCTGACGCTGCACCTCCCAGACCTTCCACAGCCTTCCCGCCGGGTGACCCCGCTCGATGGCTGCCGTTGTGCTTTGAGACTACCGTAAGAAATTGTGAACATGAATAAATCATCACGTTGTTTTAGCTGTGTGCTAAATAAACAATAGCTTTCCCAAGGGGATGATTTTCATGCAAAGTTAAAGCCATGCGCCTCTACTGGATGGGGATCATTTGTAAATTCAGCTGAAACTAAAGAGTCTCACAGTAGCCGTGTCTGAGCTCGGTGAACTTTTAGCAGCAGAAATTAGCTGCCTTGACAGAAGCCGAATGCCGGCTCCAACAGTCTGCATTTAACTGTGTTAAAAGCAAGTCGCGTCCAAAGTTAAAGGTTCGATTCATCCATTTTCTCTCCAAATATGACCATCGGCGCTGTCTGTACAATGCAGGGACCAATCATGTAGTATTCCTTATTTCTAAGACATTTTGCCCTTTATTCTTTGGCTTCTGCTTCACTGAACAACAAATGTTTGTACTTTAAACCTCGACGGTAGAAAAGTTAAAGTGTGTAAAACCTCAGTGTGTAAAACCTTCACACCGACAGAGCAGCTGCTCTGAATTCTCACATTTTTTTTTACTAAATCTCAGGAGTAACAAAAGCAGACAAAACAATCTCCCACAACAAAGCGGGGCAGTGAAAAGAAGATTTCATTTCCCAGGACTTTTGAGGCCTTTAATGACCAAAGGAATCAGACAAACCAATGGCACTAACTCCACAACAAAGACTGCCGGAGAGGACACTGATGGCCTGAACCACATGACAGGAGAAGAAGTCAGACTAAAGACATACCACATCCCTGTTGACTGAGGTCAGAAGCAAACAGTAGTTGTTCTGTGGGGGTTTCATCTCTATTTTTTTTTTAAATAATTTCCATGCGAATAACTTTGTCTCGGCCTTCATCGCGATGATACCTGCCTGTGTGTACTGTTTAATGAATGGCAAACTGTTCTCGGCCCAACCACACAGTTTCCTGTTGTGCAGCCATGTTTACATACCTCACTATAACATCTTTATTCCACTTTATTCCTCTTAAACAAATTCATGCAGAAAAAGCCAACAGGAGCTCGATGCATTTGAATTTTGGTAGGTCATAGTTTCCATATGCACATCATGACACAGATCATTCAGATTTGGAGCAGCACACGTGGTCCGACGCCTTTCAGCTGATATTTCGGGCTTTGGACTTACCTGCTTGCCATCAAGAGTGTAGATCCTCTTGACCACGCCACTCTCCAGCTTAATGGCCTCCGTGATGTCCGTGAGCACCTGCTCGAAGGAGTGCGCCGTTTTCTTGTTGAGCAGGACGCGGACGGCTTTGCGGGGTTTCACGCCGCTGCGCATCACCGTGACGAGCTTGGGTCGGATAAAGTCCTTTCCCTCTCTGGACTCGCCGGCAGCCTTGGCAGCGAAGGACTGCATGTTCTTCTGGCTGGCCGAGGCCTTTACATTCACAGACCAGTTCGGGTTGACGTTCTTTGTGTAGTCGACTTTCTTGTAGAAGTTCTCCGATGCACAAACATAGCTTTCCCCTGTGGAGGCAACAAAATTGGGTTAGTGCGCTTTATTCCACTTAGCTATTCGACACCGGAGAGTCTCAGAGTGCCTGTCCGCTCTGCAACAAACTACGATGACCAGTGGGAGAAATTGTGGGGATACTATCACATCCTTTAATTCAATGGGCTAACATTCGTTTCACCATGATGAAACCAGCTTTTACTGCCGTTGGTGTCAGTTTTGTCTGCTGAAGTTTTGAAGTGCACCAGCAGATTTCTCCGAACCCACTGATCCCCTTCATACTGGAGGTAGCAGCAGGAGCACCGAGAGGACTCAAAACTGAAACTACTGCGCTCCTCTCTGTTGGTTAGATACAAGGAAAAAGAAAGAAACTGTGTGAACTCAAATGAATATTAAGTTTCCTTCTGATGACGGAACTAGTTTGTAAGATGTGCCAGACTTGCACATTGTACCCATGTTCTTGAACCCCAAAGAAAAAGGGTAACTTATACATTAAATGTGTAAGGAGTCATGTATATCACTGACTTTTGCTGCATTCAGTTATACATTTACCATTTTTTTTACCTGTATATTAACACGCTTCCATTTATTCATCCTGTTGACGCATTTAGTCGTTGAGCAAGTCCAGCTTGGATTTTCCCTGCTTTCATTTTTGGTTCGTTTTTTTTTAAAGTAATTAAAAAATGTGCAACTTCAAGTTTAAGTATAACTTGGTTTCCTTTTAGAGGAAGGTACATTTGGCTTTAAAACTTGCAGGCCCTACACCTTCCTCTCTGCTGTGCTTCAGCCGCTGCCTGGAAGCTCTCCACTGCTGTGGAGGCTGAACTGTATTCACAGAAACCCAGATGGTTTTCCTTACTGTCCATGATATGGACACGCCTTAAATTAGCCAGCACATTCACGTCTAACATGCTAGCATGTACAGAGAGAGGAGGGGACGGCGGGACACCCCCATTGGACCAGTGACACTCAGAACACCTATGTGCATGAGATAGCTGGTTCAGGACCACGTTTTCAACAATCATTGTACTTTTCTGTTGAGAATGGACTGGAAACAGGCCAGTTACCAGCTGCAGAAGTGAGACTGACCGACACCAGAGACCCATCCTGGATCTGACTAGCTGTCGTCACTTGGACACAGAGTGTTCCTGCAAACCACATTAGGAGCAAGCCCGACTTTCCTGCAGAACCGTCAGAGCGCTGGGACGTTTTCAGTGAGGCTCGTCTCTCATTTGTACAGCTGCATCTGTTAAAAAGGTCACGGTGCAAACAGGTTTTGGAAGGATATAAACTCAATGTTGCATTTAAGATTTGCTTAAATCGAGTTGCTGCATTCACTCAATAGTTAAAACCCATTTGATTAAAGATTTTGTTGCCGTTTGACAGAATAATTTTGAGGCTTCTTTCAGTATTTGACCGTTGCCATCAGTTTTACGTGGACTATGGCTTCAGGATGCAAACAGCTACATTTGGATTAATCAGTTGATTGCTGCTCATTTCAGCATTTCAATAGCTCATTTTGATTGACATAACCTTAGATTTGGATTATTAAAACGATCGTCCAGCTAACAGACAATGAGCTGTTGTATGAAACTGGAATTTCTTCTCACTTTTACCAACAATCCTTTAAATATCCATGTCTAATACATACACCCCCCCACATAACACCTGCATGTCTTGAAGGGATGAAAAGAAACTTCAAGATTCTCCCATGAGACCACAGTCCTAGTTGTTGAACAATATCTGCTTTCCAACGTGCACCGACAGTAAAAGCAGCACAGCAGAGACATCCTCACGCTGTCAGAGATTCAGTTTAAAGCATCTAACATCGGCTTTCTTACATTTACACAATGAGAACAAGAACAATCAGCACGCAGCCTGAAGGCTGTTCTGACAACAGCTGCCTTGTTAGATTCAAGACTTTGGTCATGAAGACATACTCCACTGACTGAAGTCATTATTTCAGTGAATTAAAACATCCAACATTCAGATTGTAAATTGAATCTTTATAAACATTTTTGTTGTTATTACTTCAGTAATCATTCGCATTCATCATGTTTTATCTGCAGGCTGCGCCGGTTCTGTGCTGACAGGTAGATGCTGAAGACAAAGGCAGCAGGAGGACGGAAGGAAAGAAAGAGTAATACTGGCAAGAAAGGACATCCAGACGGCAACAATTAAGCCAAATGTGAAGAAATTACAGCAAAGACAAAAAAAAAGCAGCACAAAACTGGATTACACTGTGAGGAGGTGATTGAGCGATTAATTACAGAGGAAGCACAAAGAAATGCCCCCTCCCACCAACCACGGTGCTCAGTGCTGCCCCGAACCCACCCACCCGCACTCCCATCTTTCCTAAGCAGCTCAAGAAGCGGAGACGATCAGCTCGTTTTAGACGAGTTAAGCTGAAGTTTATCTAGTTTGTCCAGCTCATCCCACAAAATTAATTCTTTACAGATCACGTAAACTAATGAGCAGTTTTCTAAATAAATATTTCTGCTCTCATAAAAGCTTTTCAGCTCTTATTTAGCTTTTCTAATAAAAGCTTAATTTCCCTGCATATGAGTAATAGTTCCACTGAAACATGACGTTTCTACATGCAGGTCCATATAAAGGTTTCTGATGCTTCTCAAAAACCACAAATCATCTCCGACAACTTTCACAGCTTGAATTTGGGCCAAAGAAATCCATTTTTCTTCCAACTTGCTGTCTGATGCCAAATATAGGCCACAACAGCGCATGGCTGCTTCTCATGGGGCTCAATCCATCATTTAAACCACTGCATCCATCGGTCGATAAGATACCCAAGCAGTAAGAGAGCGAAAATTATCTGGGTGTAAAAGATCTCAGAGAGTTGAATCAAAACAAATGTTTTTCACTTTGAATAAAAAATAAAGCCAAAAGGTTTAGTTTCAGTTGATTTCCTTTAAAAGAATAAGTGGTCATTTCAACTGATCAGTGCTCCACGCTGAGGAATAAAGAATCGAGGTTCTTTGGGATTTTAGAGGAATCTACATTTAACAGATTTTAAATCTTCAGAGCACAGAAACCTCTTTAACATGGTGTCTCATGATATCTCTGCACTTCAGTAGTTTTCCCACCAACTGGAAATCATGAGAGGCCTATTCTAAAGACACTATTTGTCCCTTTTGATCCTGTGTGGTATGTTGCATTGCAGCATGGTGCAGTGTTTCCCAACCCTGGTCCTCGAGGCCCTGCATGTTTTCCATGGCTGTGTTCGAAACCGCATTCTCCTACTAACTTTTGAGTTAGTATGCGAGTTTGAGTAAGCGAGAAGTTCCCGGATGCATACTAGATTCACCGAAATGTTGGGCATGCATCATGAGGTTACTGCTCATACTCAAACTACCCAAGATGCAACGTAACGTGACGTCGCCGATCGTCATTTCCTGTCAAAACGGCAGTTTCAAGCTAGCTACAACGAGGGTAGGTTCACTTTCTGTTTTCAAAACTAAAGCACCAATTGTATCGTAATGGCTTTCCCTATGATAAAAGGCAACGGGTATTTTTTTTTGTGAAAATAACCGGAAGTGCGTTGCTCACTATGGCTAATTTTAGTAGTGCCGAATTCGTCGGAACAAAATTGTAAATATTTTGGCTCGGGCAGGAGCGAAGTGCATTGTGGGTAAACGCTCTGCATACTGTCTGATCGATGAGTATGCAGTATGGAAGTATGTAGTATGCGGTTTCGAACACAGCCCATGATTCCCTGCTCCAGCACACCTGATTCAAATAATTGGGTCCGGTCGTTAAGCTCTGCAGAAGGCTGAGGACGACCCATTCATTTGAATCAGGTGTGCTGGAGCAGGGAATCATGGAAAAACATGCAGGGCCTCGAGGACCAGGGTTGGGAAACGATGGCATAGTTTTAACTTTCCACTCTGAAGGGAATGCAAAATGCGTTGTGTGTCCTGCTTAAACATGCATACCTTCCTCCAGCTCGTCCAAGGATGCGATCTTGCGTGATCCATCGATGGTGAAGATGAAGCGGACGCCCTGTGGCAAGTTGATGTGATCGGAGAGCGAGCGTGTGAGGTCGGCCAACAGAGAGTCAAAGGTGCGAAACCGGTCGTTGGCGATAGCGTACACGATGCCCTTGAAGTAGCGGTCCCCGTTGCGGTAGAAGCGCACCTTTTTGGCTTTCTTCTCATTGGTGAGAGCCTGCAGAGTGCGTGTGCGGTAGAAACTGCAGTGGGCACTGTGGGTGGGGCTGGGGAGTCCATTCATGCGTCCAGCCCGCGCAGTACGGGACGCCTTGTCCCGCTCGTCAAAATGTCCAAAGTCTAGCTCCATGATCACTGAAAGGTGTGGTGGTTGTGACAGATGTGAGGTGGTGGGGACCAGCTCCGGAGAGTCTGGGAAGAGAAGGAAAGCTACTTAAGCAACGCACAATCACAGCATTCGAACATTTCACCCAGAGGCACAAACCAAAATACATCAATAAAATAATAACCAGAAGGGAAATCACTCATTTTCTAATACAAATACAAAGAAACTGTTCTTTTCATTTCACTTTAGGCTGGATTACTGCATGAATCTGCTCTGATAGTAATGATTTAACTGTGTTAAAGGGATACAAGGTAGTTTAGCGGCAGTATAGCGATCTCTATTGGTCAACCTGAAATTCTACACTGTCGTAAAAATGCCCACCTTTGTATTATACACATCCACTAACTAAACATCGTGGCGAATGCTGCTGTTGTGTTATTTAGTCAGTGCAGTTAGGTCATCTGATTCACAAGTGTAGACTGCCCACGTAAGATACTATAATCAGAGATTTTCTGAAGAGAGAACTCAAGATAATATGCTATAATACTGTTGCTGGAGGAAGTGGCCGGGGACAGGGACGTCTGGGTTTCTCTGCTCAGGCTGCTGCCCCCGCGACCCGATCCCCAGACAAGCGGCACATAATGGATGTATGGATGGACTGTTGCTGATCTTGAATGGGATTCTTCCCTCATCATGGTGTATTCGTGGAGTGATTCCTTTGTATTAGCAGACACATACAAAAGTTACATCTTAGACAGATGCGCGCAGGCACTACCAACACACGCCGCAATAAACGCAGACTAGCTCTACACTATTCCGATTACAATCACAATCCGAACAAATGAATCCATTTTCATGTGTAGATAACATTTCTTGTTCGGATCAAAACGCTATTCTTATTCTAATCAGGTCAGTACGTGTATTTCTGAAGCTAGGCTACGTCTCGAACTCAGGAGGAATTAGAGCACCATCATCACCTGTCTCTTTACGATCTAAAACGCAGATCACTATGGTAGATGAACAAGATCACGCTTGGAGAAATTTCACAAAGATGGGAAGTGCCAACATCGAACGTTTCATATTCAGTCTGTGAAAGGCAGAATATGAAACGCTTGGTGTTGGCTCTTCAACGCAAGCGAACACATAGCCTACAACTACAGCTAGCATACAGTACCTAGCTAAGTGCCGTAAACACAAACGACTCTTCTCGCGCATCACGACACTTCAGAAGCGGGTCCCTCCTGCCGAAGTTACATATGGGATTTTCAGCATACAGACCCCTGTTGGGAGCGAGACAGGCTTCATTCGCTTACCATTGACTTGTTTAACCTTTGGTAAACTCCTGAAGGCTATAATTTTAGGTGAAAATGCTACCTAGTGCCCCTTTAAAAAGGTGGGAAATTAATCATATTCAGTCAAACTAAAGGGCTGGTTTAGATCACAGGCCTTTAGGCTGCAGCCAAAGTTCTGCTTGTGACTCAAACTTAACCACTTCAAAGAGTGTGCCATATGTGCACGTGTTCATGTTTTTTTTCTGGGAAAACTTTTCAGTTAATATATAAGTGAACACGTATTGTTTTGAATATAATGGTGTTATCAGTTTAGCTTTAGAGACTCCCCCAAATAAGATAAGATTCGCCTAGTTTGTAGCCAGAGAACAGCTAATTTACTCAAAAAAGTCAAATAAAAGTTTTAAATCAAGTTTTGATTCAGTTGGGGGATCCAGTGATGTGAATTTAAGCATCTAAAAATGGGATCATACTCAGAGATGGGATAAACATTGTCAGAATGTAATTATCATTGGATACATCCATTTAAATGATGTAATCTCAGATTGTTACATCAGTTTTGGCCAAATTGATGCATGTGGCAGCACGTATGATGAAACCGTCTCTTCTTCTGTATTCCGCCTACAAGCAGCTGTTAACAACCGTTTTAATCAGATGATTCAGTAATTGGCAAATGGCCAACAACTAAACAAAAGGGTTCATAAAATTATTCCTTGATTGAGGCCATTTGTTAACATGAGAATGAGACAAGAAACAATTCATTTGTTCTGATAGACCCAGCACGACTCAAAGAAATGAGCCTTTATTTCAGTCCACATTGGTGTCTTTTGCAGATGGGGTGACATTCATCACCAACTAAGCACAAAAAAGGAGATTTCTAACATTCAATGCCGTGAACAAGTTTATTCTAATGCACACTATGTAGTTTTTTCTACTCTGATGGTTCATGCCAAAACCTAACCAAGGACTTTTAGGTGCTTAAACCAAACCAGACAGAGCTTAAAGGCCAAAGAAAACATTGAATACAAAACCCCCCAGCTTGGTAAAATATGACAAGACAGAACATTTATTTTGATGTACACCAACAAAAACAGTCATGTTCCAGAGCACAAGTCATGAATTTGCCTTTGACATTTTCACAAACTTCTGGGAGATTGTCATTTTAGAACAACATATTGGAACAAATGTAGTTAAGTCAATATTCAGCTCTTTGTAAAATATGCAAAGGCTGTGTGGTCTGTAATACGCCAGGGGTTTCAGATCTCACTCTGGGCTCAGTTACATGAAAAATGCAAAAAAATACTGGAATCTCAGAGCAGTGTTAAATATTTACTAGGACAAAAGGACTTATCTCATCATCCCCATTATTTGAAACTACATTTAAGTGCAGATTTGGGTAAAGGATAGAAGGTTCTTCCCTCTTCCCTAGAAATTATGCAAAAGACGCACCTGTTCCATCAATAAACAATAAGCCACCTATGCTGCGAGGTGGACTAATGCAAAGTCTGCATCAGCTTTTGATGAAAGCTTTTCATGTTCAACTCCCACCTTATTACCACATTTAAGTACCTAGAAGCCACAAGAAGTCACTGACCCATGTCCCTCCAGCTGATCAAACCAAAACACTGACACACACCCATCAAACACCCACACCCATCCACCACATTAAAGAGGAAGTTATCCATGCAATGATTGGAACCCCACTCCACTTGAAATCCCATCGCCTTATTCATGGGGTGAACAACACCCCACGAATAAGTAAATGTTGAGAGAGAAAGTTCAACTGTGCATGGTCTCCCCTACAGGCCACATTTGGCCCTTTAGGCCACTGAATCCCATCTATGACACTGAGGGCCAAATGACCATTTTAAATTTCCCTCAGATCTGAACTGTGCCGAAATGAGAGACAAAAATATGAAAATTGTGTGGAGCTTTTTCACTTCCTGTTTCAAAGTTTATGCATAACAGCAGAACACGGTTCACTGCTCTGAAGTGAGTTCCAACACTTGTTGGAGAATAAGTCACCTGATGGGTTGCAGCCTCACCTTTCTCCTCATGTTTTGATTATTTTATTCGTTCCTCTTTATATTCTTTTATGTATTTTTAATGCTTCTTACACTCCCTGCTGCAATGCTTTTATTTTATGTGAAGCACTTTGAATTGTTTTGTACATGAAATGTGCTATACAAATAAATTTGATTTGATGTTTTATGGAGTAATTTTTACAATAATCATCAAAACAAAGCCGTAAGGCCAGTAATTGCATGTTTAATCCATTGTGGTACCATGATAACCAAGTCAAACACATCATCTGCTCCTGCTTTGAACACATAAAATACTCTTAACTCTTTGTATACCACTTAAACAAATCAATGACACAATGCCCGGTGTCTGTAATCCATCAATTTCCCCCCTTGTTTAATATCCTATATAATGCATATGAACATACAACACTGTGTGGACGACTACACACTTAAACAGGGGGACATTTGCAGTCGCCGCCCATCCATGTGGCAGGGCCCTCCGATCACTCAGGCCCCGTGGCTGAGCTGCTGACTGGGGTGTTTTATGACAGGCAAACTGGGAGGGGTGGGACTTCTGCGCAAAGGGTGCTCCTCAGCTGACAAAGACCAGGTTTTAAGCCCATCTGCTGCACTAATAGGCAGAGCTAACAGTGACCCTTCCCCAGTGGAGTAACAACTAGGACAGTCCATTGTCTCAAACAGGGTGCCTGCCTTCAGAGTGACATCACCATCAGTGCTGCCCCTGCAGCAGCCGGCTCAGGCTCCGGCTCCTGTTCATCAAGTGCATCCTCTCAGTGGAGCATGTCGAGGCGTTTCGGGTTTTAAACTGCAGGACAGCCTTTAAAACACACAAGATCACCTCTTTGTGTGGCTGACCGATGGTATCAATTAATGAAAATGAGCCCCACTACAGTAAAAGGCGCCATTAAGCAGCACTGCGGTACCACTGCGTGGTGTCATTGATATTTTTGGCTGGTTCTGTGCTCCTGACTGAGCCACCCACACAACAGCCCGGTGACCACACACTTCAGACAAACCAGCACCGCAGTGGGACTCTCCAGCCTTCCTTATGCAGGTTATAAATTAATCTCATCTTTCACACCCATCCGCGCAGAGATGGTGTCAAACCATTGCCCGCAAAAGTGGGATACAAAGTTTCTTTTCTCATTTATGATGGATGAGCGCAGCCACATGGCAGAGCAACTGTTTAAAATGCAAGTTCTTCCAAAGGGGGGAGAAAAGTGGGGGGGGGGGAGGGTGGGTTGGGTGTGCGCACACCTACTCACAACCCACCTGCCCAAACGCAAATCTAAAGAAAAATAATAATATCACCTCCTAAAGACACATCAACCTCAATTACATCTCAATTTACCCACTCAGAGCCAAAGCCACGCGGACTTCATGCCCATCCTAATTAGTAAATCTGAGCACAATCACAGCCAGTAGCAGACTCACCTGCGTCGCTGCTTGCGGAGTGAAGGGAGTGTGTGTGGGGGAGTGGATGAGAGTGTGTGCGAGTCGATGCTGCAGGATAGCGGCACGCCGTCTCTCCCCTCGCCTTTGTCTGCTTCAGTCTGAGAGCCGAGTCGCTGTCTGCTTCGGTTGAGGAGCCACTGGGTCCTAAAGAGTAGCGGACCCGCCCACTGTAGCAGCATGGGTGGGAGGCATCCGGGGCCGGGGTGGAGCTGATAGCAGGGTCACCAAAGGTGGCCTGTTTGATCAGCAAAGACCCGCGTGAATTAAAGGAGATGATGTATGGCTGAAAGACAATGAGACTGGACTATCTGTCAAGAGATGTTTGTAAATGATCCTTTCTTAGATTTCTGTGTGGATGTCTGCAGCCAACTTTATTTCAGCCTGTAGGATTGTGGCTTTCTGTGTGAGAAACTCTGTCATTGGCTGAGGCAAAACCATCATGAGTGTGCTCCTTTCAGACAAACCACAGTCCGGAGCTCTTTGTTTGGAGCAGATAAAAGCTCGATTACCTCAGCGCTTGTGTTTGACTTTTCTTTCTCTTTCCCTTAAAGCAGCATTTCATTGTCACTGGACCGTATCAGTTGCATCCCAGTTAAAGCTCGGATAGGACATCAAGATTACCCATGTTCAAATAACGGGGACATGCTCAGCCCCTTTCCTCATTGTTTCTTTTGACAGAACACGTGCACTGTAGTCTGAAAGTAATTCCCACAGCATCAAAGCATCATTCTTGTATTCTGTCTTGAATTCTACTTTTCAGAAGGTAATTTCATGTTTGCACAAATTGACAACGGAAGTGATAAAATATCTAATGGTGGGAAAGTAGACTGCTACCAAAATGAAACTGATGTTTGGTTGATTTTTGCATCACTATGGAGACGATACACACCAAAAGCATGACTACATTTTAGAAAAAACGTCTAGAAACAACATAACTTTTCAGTCTGAGAGAGTTTTAAGTGCCGTTAACCTGGCTGGATCACCACGGTAACAGAAACTGGACTCATACCTTGGTCAGAGTGGTTTATTCTCAGAGTTTACATTACATTACATTACATTACGATCATTTTGCAGACGCTTTTATCCAAAGCGACTTACAATAAGTGTGTTCCACATCGGTAGGCAAAAGAACTTCAGGTCACAAGAAATCATAAGTGCATTTCCTTCGAAAACCAAACAGCTGAGAGCATAACTAGTGCTAGAGTACGTGCAGTAAGTTAGGTACCTAACTAGGATTTAGGAATGAATCCTGTCACCAGTTATTATCCTGATGATATCTGAGACAGCACAACCAGCACGAGACAACATCTGAATGTCATCGGGGCCAAAAGGATTGAAAGTTAACGTCTGTGTCAAAGTCAAAATATGTGGACGTGCAAAGGAGGAAGAAAACATCACAACCGCAGCAGTAGCACCTCTGAGTGGAGCCTTCTGATGAAAAGGAGGCCTGGCTTTGTTGGACTTGCTTTTTAGTGCAACCCTCTGAAAGCACAGCAACAAATTTGAAAAGATTTACACACTGCGTCCATCTTGTTTTCTGCTCCTCTGGGTCAGGATAGTTCACAGAACTTGGGTCACCTCATACCTGCAGAGGTTTGTTTTAATGAGAAAAAAAAGCTGGGTGCAGTATCAGTGTCACTGATACTCTGAGTCGGGTTAATAGGTGAGAGGAAAGGTGAGATGTAGCACCTCAGACGTGTCACATGACACTCCCATCCTGCTAAAATGTGCTAAGAACAAGCGTAACACGAGGCAAAACATCACAAAGCTAATGAACTCCATTGTTGAGCTGAAACGACTTCTGGGCCTCAAAGACCGAGCCACGAAGTAAATGAGTAAAGTTCCAGAAAGTTCATCTTCTGAATGAGGCCTGAACGGCACAGATTTCAGGACGTGTGAGTTGTTGTATTCTTTAAACCTTCTAGATATAGTTATTTACTTATCATTGACATCAGCGAGAATCCCACAGCTTTAAAGGAAAAGAGACCGATGGATACCAGGGCTGAGGCAACAAAAGAAGCCTTTTCACAGCAGGCTGCAGCTTCTTTATCATCTACTTTACTCCCCTCAGGCGGAAAATCTACACTCCACTAAAACTCAGCTGTTGTCACATTCTGGAGCCTCTCCTTTGCATGTCACACATAACTCTAATTCACTCTGATCACTGGCTGCTCCACACCTCCCTCAGGGAGCTCTCTGAGAGCCACTGTCCGCTGTGAGCAGCCTGACAGAGGCGAGAGAAAGGAAAGTGTCAGTGCAGGCGCTGGTTTATGGGAGAGGAGCAGATTTGGATTTTGGCTCTCGGCAAGGTGCTGTGTTTCTTGGAGCATCATGCCAAGAGTGAAGATGTACACGGCGGCTCTAAATCTGGTCACGTAATTCCTTGTTGTTGGGAAATCATTGTGTGACACTTTGTGAGGGCTCTGCTGCGTGTTCTGTTGAGGTGAATTCTGGTCTGGTTTCAGGTTAAACCACAGGGTGAGGGACTTCAGATCCGTCTAAAACCGGTTCTCTTCATATTTATCCGGCTGATCCTTTGATGTGCCAACCAACAACGACTGTTCACCATCGGCCTGCATCTCCTGCAGGATTAGTTCTCATCCCAATCCCTGTTAGGCTTACATTTTAGATCACATTACAAACAAAAAACCTTTGTATTTGAGCTAATTAACACGAATCCTTTTGTTTCTTTTGTGCCGCTTGTAGGACGTCTGGTTTGGCGAAAAGATCATTAAACCAGGAAGTTGATATTCTGATGTGTTATTGCAGCGTCACCTATGCTGTTTTCAATGTCTTACCTTCATGGAGTTCTTTAAAGGCCCAACCTTAAGCGAGTTGTTTTCACTGATGAGATAAAATCAGTAAAGAAACAACTACTGAATCCCAAAATGTCATTTTGAGGTAGCGTCACTTTGAAACATCAAGGACTGTTGGGCTCAGTTTGTCTCAGTGTATCCGTGTGTACAAGACAAGCGGAGGTTTTTGATTTCTTTGCCTACTTTGTGCATAGACACTGTTCTACGGGGTGGTCCGTGGCGTAGTGGGTTGAGCAGGCGCCCTGTGTACAAGAGGCTATAGTCCTCGCTGCAGCTGGCCCCGGTTTGAGTCCTGAATTGGACGGCCCTTTGCTGCATGTTGTTCCCCCTCTCTCTGCCCCCTGCTTCCTGTCTCTCTCCACTGTCCTATCTAATAAAGGCCCAAAAAGCCCAAAAAATACTTTAAAAAAACCAAAACAAGAATGGCGCCTTTAAACCAGTTTTTCTAATATTTTCCTGGGCTTTTATCACCTTGTACTGTGACATAACTGTAACCCGGAGTAGTGTAGATTTTGGGATGGCATATCATTAAGAAACAAGCTCCTTCTCATTCTAGGACACTGCAAAGAAAATCAGTGCAGAGGGTTATTGCCGTGAATGTTTGTATTGAAAGTCAAACCATCATTTTTTACCAACCCAAACCAAGTCGTTTTGTTGCCTTAACCTAACCAAACAGCAACTGAAATCAAAAGTAAACAGCAAGTGAAGAGAAAATAGATAACAATATAAATCTCTATGCCTGCATTGTCACCTCTGACAGAGCCTGACTGGGGTTTTTCCTTCTATGTAGCTTATTGTTAGCTTTGATGTTAGCTGTAATATTATATCCTGATATGTAAGTCGGTTCGGATAAAAGCGTCTAAATGCATAAACATAAACATCTGAGACTGGTTTCAAACTCCGGTGTCGGGACTCAACATCCTTCATAATTAAATTCTATGTTAAGAGGAACTGATTACATCTGACAGCACCTCCCTCGTTGTCTACTCAGATGGTTTTCTTGCAGTAATGCAACAGAATATGATAACTTACCAGACAAAAAAAACCCAATTTAATTCAGTTAGATCAAGCTATCAACCAACATGATATAATCTATAGTATTAAATGCAGAACTGAGGTCAAGAAGCAGCAGTACAGAGCAACCTCCTGCATTACTCTGCATCAAATGGTCATTAGTAGCTCGAAGAATAGCTGTACAGCAGTGTGGTAGTCAAATATAATGGATGTATCTGAAGCAGCATTTGCCTATCTCTCCTCCATTCAAACATATGCACAATTTCTGGAAGCTATCTTGTTTTTATTCACGGGTTTGGACATAAACCCAGTTTCAAGTCTTTGTAACACCAAACTAGTGCATACGGGGGAATATTAGACCATTGGCCTGCTCACTGTGGTTATGACAGGACTGCCTAAGGTGGACTGCAGGATAAGCATTAGTGGTTCACAGCTGGTGTCTGGGGGGGAAACACGAGAGAAGGGCGGGGAGGGCCGGCCGGCAAAAGGAGGGGCTGCAGTGGGGATAGTGGGGGGTTTGCAGCCATGACGACTGATGGAGGAGGAAGTAAACAGATGTCCACAAGCTGGCAGACAGGCCCAAAGTGGCCGAGCCACTGAGAGACAGGTGGACATCCAGAAACACAGTGGGGCTGCAGAGAGACTGCAAAGCCAAGCAGGGTTTCCCATATATAGATCCCCAAACAGCGGAGATTCTCCTCAACAAATCTTTTCCTGTTTAATTCAGGGAAATCAGCATAAATAAGGCCCGTTTGACTGGTTTTGTATTCCGGCCAGTCGAGCTGATGGAGTCACTATAAAGTAAAGAGTTTGGACGTTTTTACTAAAAAAAGAAAGCGTGACTCCATCTTACATCATGTAACAACCGAGTTGGTCTCACAAAGTTTTAAACCCACGTGGTGAAGAACAGCTTAGTCATCGTTCAGATCAGACTTAGTTGGCTGAAATCGTGACACGACGAAGCTGCGAAACAGTGAAAATCTTCCCCTCAGCAGTTCTCACTAATCTGCAACTGTCATTTTAAAGTCTGCGCAGCAAGACAAGTCTTAAGAATTTATTTGAAACTTTAAAGCCATCATTTTAAATCCCCTGGTAAGCTGCTAAATCTGAGTGCAGGAAGCGAAGGAGACGCGGCGTCGCTGTCCCTCTGCACTAACTGTCAACATGACCTTGAGCAAGGCACTTCAAACCCAGCTGCTCCGAGATGCCCTCAAAGGCTGTTTCTGGCTCCTACAAGACAAAGGGGGGCACTGTAACAGGTTGACAGGTCGAGGGCAATAGGTGAGAAAATTCTTGTGCTCTGGTGACAGGAAGTCCAGAAAACAATGATCAGTGAGATGGTTCAGTGTGTGCACTGCATGAGGGTTTGTAGGGTTAACCTGAGGGTTTATATCAATGAAATGATCAAAAAAATGGACAATCAGTGTATTAATACAGTTATGGAAGTGTTGTGGGTCCAGCTAACACATCTGAAATGAAACTGATTATGTGTTCATCACTTGCTTGATACTTAAGTATCTAAAAGTTTTCTCTAAACACTAGGGCTGGGCGAGTTAACTCGTTATTATCGCGTTAACTCGTTGATTATTTAACGCTGATGAACGTTTTATCGCGCGTCAATGCAGGTTTTTCTTTTTTTGTTTGTTTTTTTCATTTATTTTTGGGGGGCTTGTGTGCCTTTAATGGATAAGAAAGTTCAGAGAGACAGGAAGCAGAAAGAGGGGCAACGACATGCAGCACAGGACCGTCTGATGTGGGACTCGAACCGGGGCCAGCTGCAGCGAGGACTATAGCCTCTTGTACATGGGGCGCCTGCTCAACCCACTACGCCACAAAGCACCCGTTTTATCATTTATTTTATTATTGTAAAAGTCTGTTGCTGTCTGCTGTGGAACCGGAAAAGAAAGTAATCGGCAGATCCACCAAACATGGAGAAGGGTACGGAACTTTTACTCGGCCATTTTCATTTTAAAGTTCTTCCAGACGGCGGAGTCGACAGAACTAAAGTCATCTGTAAACACTGCCAAGTTGAATTGTCTTCTCAGCGTAGTAGTTCCAGTCTAAAATATCACTTAAAGGCAAAACACACAACTGATAGCAGCAAGTCATTCAAGAAAACAGACAGTGGAGCGAGGCTTCTACATATAAACTACAGAAAGATGCTGATGTTAAAAGTGTGTTTGCACAACAAATGTTATGGCACTTACATATGGCAATGTGAGGAACCGTTCTATTGAGGAAAAGTGGGAATACCACAGTATGAAAAGCCAAAGTCATGTAATGAACCAAGTTTTCTGTGTTATGTCATGCAAATAATAATAACTTGGGGAGGTTTTATTAATCTTTTTGGGCTTCTTTGGAAGGACTGTAAGTCCTCGTTGTTTATAATTCCTCCAGAAACATCTGTTGTTTGTATTTGGGTGAATAAGTGTAGAATGTGAGTTTAGGGTGGTTTACTGTATGGCTATCATCAGGGTCCAGAAATGGCTTGTATCCCCCTGCAAATGGAATTGTAGTTATAAGACAACCAAAAAAAATGAACCACACTGAGTCCCTTGTTCCCCTTTCTGTCAGATTGGACTCAACTCATGTAAGATATTTTATAACGACAGTCCCTTTTTTTTATTGGAATGTGACTTTAAAACTGTTATGGACCCATAACTCCAACCTCCTGGATGACATCTCACAACAGCTGATGTGATATTAAGCAGATACAGAGCCAGAGGACATATTTTTTTTATGTTTCCATTAAAATTACATGGAGATGGGGAACATAAAATCCTGGAAGGACTCTGCTCCTATAGGTAACAGATATAATTGCCTTTTCAAATCACCACATCTGTATTTTTTACTGCAGTCCCCCTGAGCAGCTTATTGCTTTTTATATCAGCATCCTGACAGAGTAAATTATAACAGGAAAAACTGTAAACATCTCACATAAAACACCTGCATCCTGTTCAGATTTTAGATTTTAGGTCGACTCCACAAGTAAAATTGGCTTCTCTTAACATTTTGGAAAGTAGTCAAATAAAAGTCCGGAGCAGAACAATCACATGTGGCTGAAGTAAATCAGAGCAGTTAACCTTCCTCATCCCGGTGGGGGGGTTTCGTGCTCGCAGAGCCTGATGGCAGCGTGACTCCTGACGATGTGATGGTGGTGTTAGAGAAGAGCAGGACAGACCCCCGTTGTAATGTTAGCATCATTAAACAAGGCCTCATCAGTTGCCATGGCAGCTTATTCATGGGCAGGAAAAAAAATCTGGAGAGGCTTATTCTGAGCCTAATCAACGGTAGACTCTTCATGAAGTCTGTGATGAGCGTTACACGAGAAAGGTAGCTCACACAGAAGCTCACCGTGTTTTCAGAAACTCTTTTTCATACGCAGTCCACCCCATTACGTTCTCTTCAGTTTATTTGATTTGTTGCTTTTATAAAAGAGGAAACATGTCAACCATCCACGTGACTGAACTGTATGCTGTCATGTGGGAGCCTGAATAATATTATCTTTGTGTTTAAGACGTGATTTAAGCTAAACAGGGGGTCGTGTCGGAGAATGGCTCAGTGGACAAGTCACAATTAGGGAGAGAGAATCTAAAAAAAAAGTAGTACATGACCTGGATTGCCTTTATATGCTCATTTAAATCACCATGTGGGGAGTCACCATTGTGTCTCAAGTAGCTTTGTCTGCTCGGCAGATTTTCTAATGAGGGGCTTTTGGAGGAGGATGACAGAGCACTGTGCCTGTTCTGTCGGGGAGGAGGGGCCTTTAAAGGAAACCAGCAATGCTCTGTCCACAGATACGCCTTTTTGCTGCTCAGATGCCCTGCTGGCAGCTTGGCAGCACCATTAGGACTGAGAAGGGTGGCATTAGTCTGAAACTCTCATTATGTCAGATACACTGAAAACCTCTAATCCAGGCTCCAAGTGATAGGGGTAGAATTAAAAAAAAAGGGGGGTGGGGGGGGACTGGGCAAGAAGGCAGCAGAGGTGCAATTCAAAGTGTTCAAGTCAGCCTTGTTTGTACTTTAATGGACGACTCTAACCAGTATTTACTTGTTGAAAAGAACTTAAAATAATAAACCACAGTGGTTTCATAGAAAGCCGGTTTCTGTGTTCCCTGCTTTTCTGATTCACACAATAAAACACAAACCCTCTGTCGGGTTTCCAAGACACCTGTTCTGCACGCAGAAAACAGGGTTTTTACGGCAGCAGGCCAGGTTCGATTCACACTTCTATGCTGTTTACCCACAAAACAACTGTTATCTAAAGAGAAGAAATGGGAGTAAAAACATCTGGTGAGACAAGGCCTCATTTACGGTGGATCAGGGTGAAAAACTATCATTAAAAAATGAAAGCGAAACGTGAGTTAGATCACTGTGACGAGCCTTCTCTTCTGTCAGGATACGATTCGACTGAGACGGATGTACTATATAAAAGAGCTCTTTAATCATATGAAATGTTACAAATCTTTTGATATGAGGGCAGTTTAGCATCTCTACTAAATTACTAGATTTTTTTCTATCTTGAAATTTTCTTAAGCATGTTGGTGGTTGACGTAAGTCGTAACAAACAAACGTTAATAAGCATAAACGTAGGCCTATAACTGGAGACACGATTATAGGGAGGAGTTTTACTCTGTCCCACATCCTGCTGATTCTCTACAGTTACTGAACTTTTTCCAAACACAATCTGTCACTGTGGTGCAAAAGCTGCTTGTGAAAACTTTCCAAAAGTCGAACAAGTTTCCCAACACAGTCAAAAGAGATAAATTCCTTCACTGAAAAACGCCATAACCTGCAGCCACGTGTTTCTCCAGAGGATGGAAATAATTCACAAGACACATGAACCTAAGCAGAACCACAGAGAGCACCACGCTGTGTACAAGTCTAGTCTAATTTAATACTTGTCAATGAAATTCAGGGATTTATTAAATCTGTGGCTGTTCATAGTTGATACTAAACTCAGCATTTATTAAGAATTGGATCATAAAAAAGGGTGATTTCTCAAAAAGAGGTAAATGTGTGACTGAGCTCAGCCCACTCACTGGCTTTGTGAGAAGCAAAAATCGGATTAACGGTAAACACCAGCATGATAACAGACAGTCCAATAATGTTGAAATGTGAGGGCAGTTTTTTTGTGTGTTAAATTATCCACAAAATATGCTGCAGCTAAGCCTGATATTCCTCCCAAAATGTCACCCTTTAATAAATAATAAGCCCACAAATAATACAGTGTTGGGGAAGGAATAAGTCAATACACAGGAGAGTAAAAATGTCGCATGACTGCCATCTGCTGGATCATAACAACAATACAGTTTGTGTTCAAGCCTTCATCATCAGGAGCTCGCAGTGGTTACTTTCTTGTGGTTTCAGTGTGGTTATTCTCCATTTACAGAGTCTGTTAAAGCATGAGACATGAGACCGTGTCCATACATCAACCCACACATCAAAGAGTAATTCATGACACTTCATGCCAAAAATCAGGACTGGCCCTTTGATCTTCCAGCGTTGCATTCTTGTCCAAAATTAAATCTTGGATTTTTTTTCTACTCAATCCTTTAATAGGTTTAATATGTACAGCTTCATATATGCGTCTTTGGGAATATTGTCTGCAGACTAACTTGCATCTGAGGCATGTGAAAACATGCGGAATATTCCAAAAGTTTAAACAAATCTGGTTCCTTGACTTTCCTTTCAGAGTATAAGCACCCAATTTGGCCTACTTTTGGGTAAGTTTTGGCACTGGGCCTAACTTGGTTATAAGATGTGTGTAACTGCCAGATGTGGCGCAACTGTCTTACGTTGGCTTTAACAAAAGTAAAAGCAAGTGTTGTGAGGGCCAGACTAGCACAAACACCCAACATGTATGAGAATATGTGGATCTGGGCCACGTTTGTTGGATCTCTGGCTGAGTATGAGCAGCCAGATTAACCCCGAGTCAACAATGAGGGCCAAAAGAAAACCTCAAATGGGGGCAATGTCTGAAAAAAAAAAATAATTTGTTATCTGGGATATGGTTTGGAGGGCTACTCTGTAGGACTAATACTCCAAATACTCCAAAGTCCAAGAATTTAGGAGCAAGAAACAGTTGTATGAAAAATCATTGTATGATATGTTGAACAACATACGAATTGGTTGTCCACCCATTTCCTCTCCATAGATTATTTCATATTATATTATATTATATTATATTATATTATATTATATTATATTATATTATATTATATTATACTATATTAAATTATTTTATTTTATTTTATTTTATTTTATTTTATTTTATTTTTTTTATTTTATTTGTATTTAATTTAATTTAATTGTATTGTATTTTATTTGATCTTATTTTATTTTATTTTATTTTATTTTATTTTATCTCATATTATTATATTATATTATATTATATTATATTAAATTATTTTATTTTATTGTATTTTATTTTATCTTATTTTATTTTATTTGATCTCATATTATATTATATTATATTATATTATATTAGTACATGCATTGCTTGTGGCTCAACATGAGAAGAGCGCTTATTCTGAAAATCAGACCCAGCCGGATGTCTCTCATTCACCTCTCCCAGCAGAACACGCACACGCGCGCACACACAGCATTGAGGGTTATGGTGGGAGAAGACGCAGTCGGACCTTCAGCGAGCTCTCCTGACAGTGACTGACCCGCAGCCTTGGACCGTGTAATGAGAAGATGTCCGTGAACGAGGTGTACGTGTTCCGACCCTTCAAGCTGATCGCTCTGCTGTGCGTCTTTCTGGCGCTGTGTTTGGACGTGGTGGCTCTGCTGAGTCCAGCGTGGGTCACCGCCGAACACTTCTCCCTGTCTCTGTGGGAGACCTGCAGCCAGTCCGAGGCTCGGGATCCCACAGAGGAGGCTCAGTGGAGCTGCTTCTCCACCCTCACATCTGGTAGGAGATGGCGGCTTGTTTGTTTATTTGCTCCTTGTTTGTCCTGATATTTTCATGTTGTTGAACACACAGAGATGGAGACAGAATCACGCGTTCAGACCTGTTGTTGCACAGTGCTGATGTCTGACATGGTTCACGGACAGCTGTACTAAAAGGTTGAGATTGGCGGATTTTTCAGGGTCTGTTAAGGTTTCAAATACATTGAAAATGGTTTATTCAACTGTAATAATCGTCCCACTGGCTGCCAGTAGTGGAAGAAATACTACTCTTAAACTTTAAAAAAATACTCTTATCCGACATGTAAATACAATCGACAAAATATTCCTAAAGCATAGAATTAAAAGTATTAAATAGAGACAAAAATGGCCCCTCTGGCTGCCCTGTTGTTGTCTTTTTATGCTTGGATTGTCATTATTAATGCATTAGCATGCATCTGCTGTAAAGGAGCACCATAAATTGGAATAATTCATGCACAAATTGTGGAGTAAAACCACTTAGCTGCGTCCCACCCCGTCTGGCACCCCCGGCCATCCTCATCCCACAGGAGGGATTCGTTTTACTGTAGTTGGCTTGTAGGCCAGCAGCTGAGGCTCTCTTGTGCTGCTGAAATTTCCTTTGTTCATACCAGAGAAATGACATAGAGTCACTCTGAGAAAAGTACATTGTGATGCTGAGCCTCGCCAGCTGCCATAAGAGCAGGAATGAGCCGATTGAGCTTTGTTTTAAACCAGAGAGGGCTGGTGAGTGGGTTTCATTTTTCCAAAGACCATCTTACCGTTTGCTTTTAGGAAATTATAGCAGAATATAAAAATATTCCCCACCAGCAAAGCAAATCCACCTGAAAAGCAGCCGATTCGGAAGTATTTGCTCAGTGATTGGTGCAGTCGGTTGTTTTTTTTTTTTAGATTGAAGTTAGTCTCAGAGACTTGAAGGATAAAAGAGAACTTTATAGCATTCATGGTCACTTGGTGAAACATTTTTTTTTTTGTTATCTTTTTGCACTTTCACAACTGAAAAGGGGGGTTTCGCCGCTCTGGTGAGGTGGCTGACCGCTCTCTGATATTGTGGAATGTTTCGGGGTGAATAGGAGGCGGGTCATTGCTTTGAGTGTGTGCAGAGCTCATTAAAACAGCAGCGGAGGGGGGGCGTTGAGGGTTAAAGGTGCAGTTAGCCGAGGGAGAAGACTGATTATCTGCGTGTTCTTGTGCTTATCCAAAGATATTTGAGTTCCAGTTTATTTTTAGAGTAACGTTCAGATAATTGAAGTAATAAAATCACGACAGCCGCCTCTGAGAGTGCTGTAAAAACATTTCTGCAACGTGACAACACTGTTTTTGTGGAATTAAAACCACAGATTGGACTAAAGATGGCAAACAAAAGAAACGTCCTGAAGACTGGATCGAATTGAGCTCAGATATCAGTGATGAAATGGTTTTTTCAGGAGCCCAGAACGCCACAGACAGACACACCCGGCACAAAACATCAACAGAACTTTGTTTAAATCGAGGTTTGAAATATGCCGTTTTAACAACTGTGGAGGTCTTTCCAGGCGAGTTAAATGAAGAGTTTAACTTTTCCAGTTTGTTTGGAATAAACAGTGTAAATGTTGTGGTGAAAAGCCACTTGTGGTTGAAAGAAGATGGAATAAAAAGCTGGAAAGTCACAATTAGAGACTCACACCTCAGGAGCTGGAACCCTCAGGGAGACGGTGCTAAACAGGTTGATTTCCACGCCGCATGGAACAGCTCAGCACCGGCAGTTTGTGTGCCGCACAGAGACACTGAAAGCTTTATGTTTCAGATCATTAATCCACACACAATATTCCAAAGAGACGAAGTCAAAGCAGTTTTTTGGAGTGATTCAAAGACCCCCTTTGTGCTTGGTGAGAGCACCTCTAACAGCTGTGTGTCCTCTGATGCTTGTGTTGGCAGAAACAAGCTCAACAAGGCTGGAAATGGAGCTTCACAACACAGACATTTTCATTTTCTGTGCTCAAGCTGGGTTACTCTCAGACATTTATGTAGTTTTCCCAAAGGCACTCCTGTTTTTTTTAGGCAGTATGCTGTGGGTCATTGTAACCCTTAAGCTTTGGGAATAACAGCCAAATAGGACAGTCTTTAGTTGCATTAGATCGGAGGGTTTTGCTTCATTCAGATGGCTTTTTTGCACATTCCCAGGAGGATGTCCCGTGCCTTTTAGTGAGAAATGGCTTCTGTCGGCCCACCTCACCACTGGGGTCTGATTAGTGGAGTGCTGCATTGAAGTTTGTCCTTTTGTTATGTCCTTCCACCTCCACAAAGGAACGCTGCTTACAGGCCTGACCAGGACCCTTCATCCTTTATTACTCACTTTGTTTGAGCAGCGAGAGATGAGCAGGCCTTTCTTTAATCTTCCTCAGATCTTGCAGAACTACAACCAATAACATGTTTTTTTGTTTGTTGTTGTTGTTGTTGTGACACATTCTCAGTTCTGTCCAATAAATTCCAATAGAAACCATTCAGGCTCTATTCAGTAGAACGCAGCGGCCGTGGTGTTTGTTTGGGATGAACCAGTGTTCTGCCTACACATAACAATCATCTTAGCAAAAAAAAAAAAAAAGGTCTTTACAGTTTGTTACTAGCAGCTTACTAGCAGGTCCCATTTCTTTAGTTTTATCTGCGAAAGATGAATAAAGATAGCACAGTTTGACATAAAGGAGTATTTCTACAGCCGCAAGGTTATTCCTGTGGAGCTTTTGGCCTAAAGCCGGGCAAATCCTAGCATGGGGTGCACCATGTTGTTAAGAAAAAAGGTAACTGAACAAATGGAGGGCAAAGGAAGAAGTGTCAGCCTTAAAAAAAAAAAAAAAACTATCTACAGCAGATGAACAGGATCTGAAAGTGATGTCCTTAAGAGGAAAAAATCCAGCAAAGGCCTGAGAGATGCATCTGGACCTTCAGCTGATCCATCTGCTGTTGGCCCAAGCCTCATCAGAAATGGGCTCCATGGAAGGGTGGCTGTCAAGAAGCCGTTCTTAAGGAAGGGAAACAGGGAGAAAAGGCTGAGCTGTGCCAAAGGACACAAGAAGTGGGCTGAAAATCAGTGGCAGCAGGTCTGATGGAGGGATGAATCCTCCCCAGAGCCCGGAGCTCAACATTACTGAAGCAGTGTGGGATCATCCTTACAAAGAACGGAACAAAAGGGAGCCCACATCCAAAGAAGAGCTTTGGGATGTCCTTCAAGAAGCCTGGAGAACTATTCCTGAGGACTCCTTAAAGAAAGGACAGAAAACTCGTCTGAGAGGGTTCAGGCTGTTGGAGAATAAAGGAGCTCAGAGCAGATATTCCCTTTAAAGCTGCTCAGAACTGAACAAACTCTGTTTCTGCCTCATATTCTGTATTTATATTTATGTTTTTGGGTTTTAATAAATTGCTGCCCCTGTTTTACTGTTTTCCTCCCCACATCTAAAGAAACGAGGGACTTTTGCACTGTACATTGAAACTTTTCACAAAGTCCTAAAAGGAAGACATTGAATGATTAAAAAAAAACATTGAAACAAGTAACAAAAAGGACTAAAATAGAGTTTAAATACTTAAACTTGTGCTGAGGCTCAGTACTGTATAGATTCTTTGTGCAATAATGTGTATTCAGGCACAAAGTTCCTTTCTAATCTAATTTCTGGGACTTTCTCACAAAGCAGCTTCTTGTTACTCGTCTCCATGAAGGAGACTTGAATTTGTTCTCCTTCACTTCTGTGTGAAAGATTAGCTCTTTTCTCAGTGTTTTTGAGGCGGGATGCTCCTCTCTAACCTGCTCGTGTCCTGTCCCGCAGATTGGCAAATCGCCACCCTGGTGCTGCTGGGGGTCGGTGCAGTCGCAACTCTGGTGGCCTTTTTGGTGGCCTTCATTTCCCTGTGCAGGGGGACCCAGAGACAACACTACCGCGTCGTGGCTGTGTTCCTCTTCACTGCAGGTACGTCACCTTTCCCCCCCCCACAGCCTCCTTTAATCCCAGTGCTGCAGCACATGGTGGACGAGCACATATGGAAACAGAGAGCCTCACTCGTTCACCACAAGAGTTTCCACACGGCCATGTTTTTTTGCTCACATTAAGCACTGGAAAAAATGCCCCTCCAAAAATAAGTAAAAAAAACAACAAATACGAGACGATTTTTGCTTGAAATAAGCAAAAAAATCTGCCAATGGAACTAGTGAAAATTGGCTTGTCAGGATTTCTTAAAATGTGATATTTAGGACTTTTGAGTTAAAAGTGATCTTGAAATTAGTTTAAAAACCTCTTCAAATGAAAAAAAAAAAGCTTGTTTCATGTGAAATATGACTCAAAACAAGATGTTTTCAAGACTTTTTCACTTAAGAAGATATTCAAGATGTATTGTATTAAAACAAGTCCCTATATCTTGCTGAAATGGTACTTCTTAGGCAATTGTGTCTTATATCAAGTGTAAGGAGATACTCAATGAGACAAATATACTTGGTAAGATTTAGATTTTTTCAGTGAGTACATGCATTGCAGAAATGGCTGAATGAGGCCTGCCGGTTGAGCTCATTTTTCTGTGGTGTGGATCTGGAAAGCTGCTTGGCTCTCAAGCCAAGAAAAAGCAGCCGCAGAATATGCAGACTTACCAACTTAGTGAAATCACTGAGAGGGAAGAAAAGCCACCACAGACTCCCTCGCCCATCATCGCCTCATAGTTGGAACGCTTCTTTTGAATTCCTTGTGACAAAGTCCTTTGGGTAAAACCGAATTTCAACACCAAGATGGGAGGATCTAACTATAAAACATGTAATTAAGTTGAATGGTCAAGACACATTCCTCCAAGTACTGTAGTGGCATTATATGTTTGCTGTTTTTTTTAACAGTGATGAAACACTAACCGCTCAGCCACAGTTCTGCCAGTTTCCACAATAAAATGTAATTATATGAGAAACAGACGTCCTGTGCAAAACAAATTAATATCTTCTACAGTTTTGCACTGTGCCTTTAAACCAGATTTTAAAAAAAAAATTATTCTGCATGAAGACTTGAAACAGAGACATATTTCCTGGTATGTTTATGTCTGGATTAATAAAAACAGGATATATATACATCTGTTTGTGAGGTTCAGGGTGAGCAGATTACCTTCAGACAGAGATAAGCAAGCTACATGTTTAACAGACAGATAGTATCACTCCTCTCATTAGCAGAAAGCAATGTCAAAGAGACACAACTGTTGCAAAATGTTACAAAAATAAGACAAAATAAGGATTTTCCAATCATGTTAACCCCACATTTCACAGTACACATTCAAAGCTTTAACAGAACACAGAAAACAACAGTAGAAACAACCAAGATCTTCTCTAAAAAAGATATGTAAAAGCAGATGTTGCTCCAAAACCTCTGTATATTGTTAATGGTGCCTTCACAGATGCTATCTGCACTAATGCTCCCCCACATCACAACAGATGCTGGTTTTTGAGCTGTTACAGCAAGCCTTTACCCGCATATATCTTTAAAGGGATAGTTCGCCTCTTTTGACATGAAGCTGTATGACATCCCATATTAGCAATATTGTTTATGAACATATTGCTAATACTTACCCCCTGCTGCGTCCTGTGAGCCGAGTTCCAGCCTCGTTTTGGCGTTGACGAAGGTAGTCCGGCTAGTTGGCTGGGGTGTAAAAAATAAAGCGTTTTGCTTCTCAAAACAATATGCGTTCAAAAGAGTAATACATTTGCATCACAAAATCGTTCTCCAGGAAAAAGTCAGACCTCACAATCGCTTGGCACTATTTTCTCTCCCTTCGTATCACTGCCTGCTGTGTAGACCGTGCAGACCGAGCAGTCCCCTGCTTCCAAGCAGCAAACACCGTAACAGGCGCGGCTGTCAGCAGGCGGCAGCACGCAGTGATACGAAGGGAGAGAAAATAGAGCCGAACGATTTTGTGATGCAAATGTATTACTCTCTTGAACGCATATTATTTTAAGGAGCAAAACGCTTTATTTTTTAAGCCCCAGCCAACTAGCCAAACTACTTTTGTCAACGCCAAAACGAGGCTGGAACTCGGCTCACAGGACGCAGCGGGGGGTAAGAAAATGTTCATAAATGATATTGCTAATATGGGATGTCATACAGCTTCATGTCAAAAGAGGCGAACTATCCCTTTAAGGAGATCATCCTCTCTGAGATGCCTTTTTGTTAAACCCAGTAACGTCTCAGTGTTAGTTAGCTGGACTGAGAGGAGCATCATGACGATGCCGGTCAGCCCGTCCAATGTTGGACATTTCCCATTCGCTGTGGCTCTTTCACAATGTTTATTAGGGCTGTAGCGATACACGAATGTCACGATACGATGCACGATATTCAGCCAATGATTCGATAAGATTCGATACACTTACATAATTTTCTGAGAAGATTTTAAAGGGACAGTCTACAGCTTGCAAATGCTGGACAAACTAAATCAAAGATGTGGTGAGAAAATTAGTTTAATTTACTTAAACAGTTCAAACTGTAGCTTGCAAGCCTTTGAAAGGTAAATAAAGTGCAGTACCACAATGAACAATGGAGAGTTAATAATTGCAGAAAGTGGCCTGTTCTGAAGATTCTTTGACAGCTTTTTTAGCTTGACAAAAAAAAAAAGAGTATCGATACTCACGGCTGAAAAATCGGGAAACAAAATGTCGATATATATCGCAGTATCGATAAAATCGCTCAGCCCTCGGAGCGACTGCGTTCACGGTGAAGGACAGTGTACCATTTCTACCCAAAGTATTTGTCTGTCTTTGTTTTAAAAAGAAAGAGCAAGATCGCTCTTCCGTTTGCTCTTGATGTCAGAGCTCGGTGTTTCTGTGATTGTTGAGCCTGAGTCAGACTATAAACAGGAACCAAGTGAGACTGAATGAAGCTGCACACTATCTGTCATTGAGGCTCCTATCTATAGGGCTGTGTGGGTTTATTAGAGGTTTAGAAAGCATGGGCAGGTGCACGTGTTCAGGTCTGGGTGTGCAAACTGATTCGGCAGTATGGTCCTATAAATACTGCTTACTGGGTTAACTGTGCCAAAGCTTTTTCTTTCTGAATATTAGGATTTATTTGGATGGAATAAGTACTTAAAAACTCCTTCTCTTGTAAAACATATATTATTATGGGATTATTAGGACTGTGTACTTCTTATATTTATATATAATTTATTCAAAATAAAACTTTTAATCATTTTTATGATACTGGGAAATGTATTAACTAATAGCAAACTTTTTTTTTTGTAATATTTTGAGTGAGATCTGTGACTTATTGGTCTGATCTGAACTCACCTATTTGAATATTTTCAAACCACAATTTGCTTTAATTTTAATAGCATGGCTCTGAGTCCAGGTCCCGGTCTGCCTTCAGTATAGACTTGTAACTTGTAGCTTGTGTGCCATCATATCCCCAGAAACAATAAAATGTATAGTTTCATCAACTCATACGTTACTTTTGTACTGCTGTGAGTTCAATTCAGTGAGTTTTTGTATACTTTGTACAAAGCAATGTAGTCCAAGTAGATTCCCTGTTCTGTGTCCCTTTGTTGCAGGCTCATTGCACATGGAAAGACTTAAAGTTTGGATCATTCAGTTTTAAAGTGCAGATAGTTTGTATTACTGTAAAAATCTGCATTAAGTAACAATCTGCTATTTAAGAATGTTTAAGAGAAATTGTAAGGAATGTTTGTCTTGTTCTGTGAATGAAAACATCAGCCACAAAGGACCTCTGTAGTCGGCTCAGCGGCTGCGGCTTCGACTGTTACCCATTTACTGAGAAGCGTGGGAATGCTGTGTTATCCTTTCCTGTGTGTAATTGCTTTAAGACCCTTGCAAGAAAAAGGTCTCCGTGCAGACTCGCAGTCTTCAGTGGAGCAGCAGCAGAAGGGCTGGACTGTTAAATGCCCCTTGGCAGTGAGACCGTGACTGTATGGTATTTATTTTCTGTCCAGAAATATGACCTCAGTGGACAGCGAGCTCCGTCTGGCCTCCATCAACACAGCCACAGTCTCAGGCTACCGTCACTCATTCCTCCCGCCCCACTGCTCCGTCCTGTAAAAAGGGAAAGGTAGAGCCATATTTACACAAAGACCTTTCCTCAAGAGTCAGCTTGGACACACAAAAGGGAACTGAAGCTGTTGGCTTGAGAGGTGACTGCAACACGCCTTTGATCCTTTCACTCCAGGAGCTCGTGGTGCTGCACAGAGGATGGAAACATTAAAACCTCCCTCTTTGTACGATGACTACTGTTTGCATTTCATCCAAACTTCACACAGTTTAAGAGCTGCTCAGGCTTTACTTCTAGATGACAAAGTGCTGCTGCCCAAATGCATGCTCTTAAAGGGATAGTTCGCTTCTTTTGACATGAAGCTGTATGACATCCCATATTAGCAATATCATTTATGAACATTTTCTTACCCCCTGCTGCATCCTGTGAGCCGAGTTCCAGCCTCGTTTTGGCGTTGATGAAAGTAGTCCGGCTAGTTGGCTGGGGCCACAGAAATAAAGCGTTTTGCTTCTCAAAACAATATGCGTTCAAAAGAGTAATACATTTGCATCACAAAATCGTTCTCCAGGAAAAAGTCAGACCTCACAATCGCTTGGCCCTATTTTCTCTCCCTTCGTATCACTGCCTGCTGTGTAGACCGTGCAGACGTTTTTTTTTTTTGTTGTCGTTGTTTTTTTAATGTCAGATTTCTGCATGTTATATCCATTTGTCATGGTGTATTGTCTGTATGTTTTTTTCATGATACCTGCCTTAGGACAACAAATTAAATTTAGCAACTGAGCTAATTCTGGCATATTTACATTGATGCTCTGCTGATATGTTGATTAATGTGCATTGTCCTAATCAAATAAATAATAAATATAAAAAATAAATAAAGACCGAAGTGCAGGCCGAGCAGCAAACACCGTAACAGGCGCGGCTGTCGGCAGCACGCAGTGATACGAAGGGAGAGAAAATGGGGCCAAGCGATTGTGAGGTCTGACTTTTTCCTGGAGAACGATTTTGTGATGCAAATGTATTACTCTTTTGAACGCATATTGTTTTGAGAAGCAAGACGCTTTATTTTTTAAACCCCAGCCAACTAGCCGGACTACCTTAGCCAATGCCAAAACAAGGCTGGAACTCGGCTAATATGGGATGTCATACAGCTTCATGTCAAAAGAGGCGAACTATCCCTTTAACTTCGGAAAAAGTGTGTAAACGACCTGCGTAAATGATGAATCCCACTCGTGCGTATCTAAGTTCACGTGCACGAGGATAGTAGATTTGCAGACTCCACGCCCTAAATTATACCATATAAGGCTGTGCTTCCTCGCTCCTGTGCCAGGAAGTGTTGAGAATAGACTATTAAAAAATATTTATTTTATATTAATTTTATATTATATATATTATATTAAAGGTTTAATTGTAAGCTTTGCAGTTTTAGAGTAACCACATCATCACTAAATGTTGTAATGTTTTCAGAAATATTCAAAATTTTAAAGAAAAAGTTGGTTTTTTCCTCTTAAAACAATACTATTGCTCAGTTTTAACATGCTTCACCCTTTGTTTGTACTAAATTTCCAAATATTTAGAAGGAAAATGGCTGCCTTTGGGTATTTTTTCCATTTTACCTGGTGTACTAACCTTCTGGCTCCACTGGTAGAGAAAGGAGTTGTATTCATACATAGTTTTTGTTCAAATCAGCAGATTAGACTGTTAAAAAATATTCATTAAAATACTGCAGTTGTGTTATTAAAGTGGGACTGAACATATGAACAGTATTAAAGGTGCTGAAGTGGGGTTTTTTTATGGTGGATTCCTTTCATCACTGATTGCTCAGCAGATTATTTCCTCAGCTGATTTAATCACATGGTCAGTGAGTAACACCCGTCTCAGGTTCTTTGTTTATATGAGTGCAGAGCTCTGTCTCTGATGCAGAATCAGCTTCTCATGATACTGTCTCTCTGTTTGCAGTGGTCCTGCAGGCCTGCGCTCTGGTCCTCTACCCGATCAAGTTCATCGACGGGACGGTGCTGCAGACGTATCATGAGTTCAACTGGGGCTACGGGCTCGGCTGGGGAGCCACCATCTTCATGTTGGGCGGAGGGATCCTCTTCTGCCTGCGGACGGACATTTACGAGGATGCGATGTACTAGTCGGTTTCCAGCCCAGCTGCTGGAAGTGCACACATAAACACACAGACCCTGTTTCTCAGCTTCTCCTGCTGCCTTGCTCTCTCTCAGTTATTTTTAGGCAGGTTGTGAAGTCCTTATTTAGGACAGGGCCATGTGAGTAGAATGTCCGCCCCCTCCTCCCTCTGCCCACATCCACTCACCGCTGCCTTTCCCTCCGCCTTTCTGGTATCTGGGTCGAGGTGGCAGCTCTAAAGCGCAGAGCTTTCTGGACAGGCTTGAGCCACCATTGCTGGACGTTTCCACCCAACCGGGATGGTCTATTGTTAGTGAGAAGCGGCACAGTCCTGAACATGCAGTGGCTGAATGTTTAACAGGGCTGATCCATCTCCACATTTCCTTTTTTTTCTCGATGTTTTTGTACCTTTTTCACGATGATCAGCTTGTTGTTAACGTATTTATAGCAACATTTTCTGCTTCAGAACAATTGAAAACCTGAACTCACTCCCTATATTTCAGCTTAAATATATTTAGTAAGTGTAAATTAGCCAACTTTTATATATGCTATCGAGTGTGTTGCTGGGTTGGAAATTCAATGTAAATGTGTACAAAGTATTTCTATCTACACGAAGGACCTTTCAGAATAAATAACATTAGTTTTGGGAGCATTGGGAGTGTTAATTGTTGTTTGCGGTACTTGGATTTGGCAGTTTGTGGCTTATAAACTGACCTTTGACAGAATGTAAAGGACCCCCCCCCCCCCCCCCCCCCCCCCCCCCGCCTCTTTAGACTGGACAGCAGTGAGACAAAAATCCAAACCACTTTCATTATCCAGAGTGCACATTCCTCAGAGGAGACCGTGGCCAGGCTATTTAAAGGGATACCTCCAGGTTTCCAGCTAGCATTATATGAAACATGAGTAACATTGTGTTGGTGACCACAAGAGGCATTTTGCAGTCATATTTTACAGTTGTCTGATAGTTGGCTTGCACAGTTTATATTATTAGGGGTCACGTTTGTTAATGCACATATATCACAATTACTAGTGATGAGTTTAACATTACAGCTGCTCTTTGTGATATTTAAAAAGTAAGAAAACTCCTCTTTTATTCAGTTTTTCCACTTTGTTTAAGTGTGGGACATTTTGAAAGGTACGCATGAAATTCACGGGTGTTGCCACGCTGGAGTTGGCTGGTTTAAGTCTGTCTTCCTACGCTTTCTCTGCCCCACAGAGTTGGAGCTGCTGCTGCCGCCGGTTAAAGAATCTGCAGGAAGGGAGAAGCATTTCCCACAGCAGCAGCAGCGTGAAAGCTCAGCAGCTGTGAACAGAATTTACACCAGAACAAACAGCTCCCAGGGAAAAGAACACAAATTATTGCTCCATTTGCACCTGATAAATGGGCTCTGCGAGTCGTTCGGCGTTGTATTTTGAATGTTCGAGGTTAGTGATCATATGATAGCTGTGTGGAATGTTTGAAACGTGACTCACAAGTCAAAGGTTAAGGGTTTTTTTTAATGTCACCTTCACGTTTAGCTTCTAAAACATGACATAGATGGGATCGTGTTACCTTTCTGTCCCACACACAGTACATGTAAGACAGGTTGTTTTAGTTAAATATTAGAGGAGTACACATTGAGAGCATTTGGAGAGTTAGCAAGTAAAACATTTACTCAGGACCTTTTCATAGATGAAGGGATTCACATGCTATAGTGTCTTAGATGATCATTATAATATGCATATTTACTATCCAAAGCTTGTTTTTCTCGACTTTTATTCAGCAGAAGCTTGTAGAATATAGTCAATCTCTAGTTTTGATGTGTTTCAAAGGTCAAATGTGGAAATGCCAGTGGGCTCAGCACTCCACCCGCACATTTCCATCTCCACTGGCATTGCATCCTTGTGCTTCGTAAAGAGATATGAGCAGCTACATGAAATGTCTCCCCAAAGGCATTGTTTGGGTGTTCTGGTGGAGGCAGTTGCTAAATTCCCCGGTGCCGTGGCTGCTGTTTACGCGTTAGGCTCATTTAACCACAGCCTCGTTAGTGGTCATCTTCCTCCCCCTAGTGGTCAAAATGTGCTGTGAAGTTGTGATTCTTTCTCAGACGAACCATAATATTCATGGTTTTATCAGAATGGTGATTTATTATTATTGATTTTATTAAGATATGCTGCAAAACAAATGCTTGGCACACGAGTTTAAGCATGGCAGATGCAAAGATTGTCTTAATTCTAACCCTAACGCTGCCACAAGAAGAGCACCAGAGTGCAGGGAGACCGACCTGAAACGACCAAACCAAACTGTTTGTAATGATTTACATCAAACCTACATCATAGATTATGAACAAAGACTCATTTGACTAACTTACCACTGCTTACCTCTGCATCTCTCATAGAAAGTACGATGAAATTAAGGATTCATCTTTGAATACTTTGAATGTGACCACAGCTTTTGCCCTGTCAGCAGAAGATAAGCTCGACTCCTACAGTGTGTCAGATAATGAAGCAAAACCAAAGCAAGACAAAGTATTTTCCTCAAGTTTCAAGGACAGACATTTTATCACATTTGTTTAAAGTCGATTGCCTTGAAGATGATCTGGTGTGTGGAGAGTAGCCTGACCCCTGGGTGCAGTAACCAGCCAGGCCCTGCACACGTTCACTCTGCAGGGACAGATTCCAGTTACTGAGCCCAGGGGACAGAGGAAAGCACAAGCTCTGGCACCGTTGCACCTGAGGAATAAAAAAAACAAAAGAGATTGTTTCATTGATAAGTTTATGCACAAATGTACTAAATAAAAAACTCAAGAAATTCAAAGTGCAAACCTGAAGTTGTCAAGTTCTGGTGCTCCTCAAGTGGAAGTCCTCTGCACATGGGAGTCAGCAGATAAATGAACTGGAGTGCAACACCTGGGCTATACATTACCCTCCTACCAATCCTCTATCAAGATTGGCTCCACCAAAATTACACATTAACCCAAAAACGCTGCTCGTTTCTCCTCCACTATCACTCCTCTGCAGCCCTGCAGCTCCCCGAGTTTCTTTTAGCCCGCCGTCCCGATCATTGTGGAACACAAAGTGTGAATATATCAGTCAAGTAACTTGTGCTTGAACACATTTCTGAACATGTATTATCTTCCATTTTGCCTCAGCGTGTTTCGTCAAGATGCAGAACAGTACCCATTCAGCTGTTATACAGATTGAGGACTTCCTTTGTGTGTCTACAGGCTTGTAGGAACACATAATCTGATTATATGGTATATTTTGGCTTTCTGAATATTTATGAAAGTGCTCTGAGCCAATTCTTTAAACAAAAAGGAGGCAGCTAAGAATAGGCGCATGCTTATGAACAGCACGAACCTGGCAGCGTGGTGTGGGAAGCACTCAGCTGCTCGGCTGACCTTGTGAGGTGTGAATGAGTGTTAGATCAAACACTGAAAGCTGCCGTCACCCCGGAGCCAGATGGTCATTTTCCCAACAAGACGGTATCCTAATTTTTGGATATTTATTGTGTGGTAATGGGGCAGAGTTAGTCATTTCCCATACATTAAATACATCATAATAGAATGAATGTAGGGTAATGAGTGCAAAGGAGAAGGGGCGCGCTGTTCAGCAGTCGCTGAATCCTGAATCTGATCATCTTCAAGCATCGTTTGCAACGTTTTGATGCGACTTTATTGGACAATGTTGGAGTGGGAGATCCTGTCAGACAGATGTATAATGTCATTCTTTGTATTCATGATGTGCAGTAGATTATCTGGACACAAGAGGGCATCAAAAGTCGGTGCAAAACCCCTGTTTTTCAAGCAGGTTACCCTGCTCTCCAAGAGTGAATAACATCAACATTTTCACAGCTTATCACTTTACTATTTGCTGTTCTGCAACAATGAAGATAACTTTAGATTTTTTTTTTGTATGAGATAATACAGCTCCCTCTCGATAAGTCAGCGCTAACCTTTTATAACATTTGCTTTTCTTGTGAGTCAGTGTGTTTTTGAAGGCAGACTCAACATGAAGGATAACAGCTCAAATGTCTGGAGGCATGCTGTGCCATTCTTAGGATTTTTCATCCTCAGCAGCTCTTTGTTTGAGGAGTTGTGTCGTTACACCCTCTCTTTAAAATACACCTTTGTGTAACGTGGAATCAGGTTAACTCGTAGCCATCTTGTCAGTCAGTATTTTGTATTTCCACAGGTAATCCCGTGGTTTCATCTATCAATGCGATCTCTTCAACGCCTCTTCAATCATGTTGCCCACATATTGTCACATCTTCGCTTCTATGCTTCACCTACACTGTTCTTATCACGTTCACAGAAAACATAACCCGCCCAACTCACATTCATTCGTCTTTGTCTAGTCTGACTGCAGAATATGCTCAAGATGACAATCTTGTCTTATTTTCACCCACTTAAAAAGCTCAATCAAACTTTATGTCCTTCTCCCTGCACTGAACCTTTTGTCTAAACGCTCCGGTTCTGGTGTTCACAGATCCTTTTATGTAAATGTAAATGTACTTTATTTATACAGCCCTTTACAGACAATCCTTTCGGTGTACCAAAGTGCTTTACAGCAGGTAATAAATAAAGAGAAGAATAAGTAAAAACAAATAAAAACAATAAAAGAACAGTGAAAGCAATAAAATATAACAAAATCAAATGAGATAAAATAAGGTAAAAGTGCCATCATACTACTGGGTATTAAAAGCAATCATAAATAAGTAGGTTTTTAGCCTAGATTTGAAGAGGCCCAGGTCAGAAATAAGACGCAGCTGGACGGGGAGCTTATTCCAGAGCCTGGGGGCAGCGACGGAAAAGGCTCGGTCACCCCAGGGTTTGGATTCTGACCTGGGCACTTCCAGCAAAAACTGATCTGTTGACCTCAGAGCTCTACCAGGATTGTGGACTGTTTAATGTCCTCACTGTTTTATGTCCATGTCAACTGCATAGAAGGCTATTTAAAGGCTCTGCAACCCGTTTTCCTTGCTCAGATGACCACTGTTGTCCCCGTTTTTTTGTAAAGGTTAAGGACAAAGTGCAAGAGCAGGCAGAGCAGAGTAACAGAAGGGGGCCATTACACTGCACTGGCTGAACAAGCTTTTAAGGCTGTACGTTGTCAGGTAAGGGTGGGTGCAAGGCGTGGAAGGATACGGATGCAGATACTTCAAGGACAAAACTTGGTTTATTTCCAACAAGAAGGGCGACATAAATCGCGGCTGAGTCGTATACCAAAACTAAACTGTGATGAAACAAAACATGACTATGGCAAAGGAAAGACTGGACTTTGACTGGACTGGAGGGTGATTGGTGAGTGAGTGCAGCTGATGACAATGGACAGGTGAAGTGAATGAAACTAATGACCTGAACATGGGGACTGAGGAAAAAACAATGGCAAAACATGGCGAAACTTAACTAAACATGAACTAAGGCCACATTTACACATAGCCGGGTATTTAGAGAAACGAATATTTCCCACCCTCCGTTTTCAATAATAACATCGTGCACACAACATAGTTTTCAAAAAACTTGTCATTTACATCAACCCGCATAAATACGCCGTCAAGCGCCATAATAACTATGCCAAACCTATTGGCGGCTAACCTCCGTGCAATCCTTCGCCTCTGCTCCTCCATGTAGAGCAGTTGTTGCAAATGCAATAAGGCCAGAATCGTTTGCACAAACGTAAAAATTTGTAGAACTTTAACACCATCCATGATAATCCTGATCAGTAGCCAAACAAACTGTAAACATAAGGCGCTCGCATGACGTTAAGCATTTTCTGGCGCATAATGTGACATTTAAGAACCTAAAACGCAGTTTCTCCCAGTTGACACGGCAACACATAACCGGCGTTATCAGAAATCTCCACTTTGGCCGGAGGTTTTAGAAATAATCGTTTTCTGTGATAAAAACGGGGTTTTGGTGTAAATGAGAGGCCAAACCGCAGGAAAATATCTGCGTCTTCCTATCGTGTAAACGGGGCCTTAAAAACTAAGGCGTGCCATGACCTAAAACATGATAAAACACAGAACTAAAAACATGGGGAAAACCCCATGAACGTGACATGCGTCTATCTTTCAGCGTGGACTTGACCAACACTTCCGCTTTATGACTTTTATCAGGACCCAATCTCTTGGTTTGGCATGTCGTTCCTGTGGAGAAATAACTGCGTCTGCTGCAAACACAGGTAATCGAAACGGTCTGACTTGGACTATTTCAAATGGAGTTAAACCGTTCCCTGTGGGTGTGATTCGCATGGACAGCTTGACTAGGTCAAACAGTCTGGCCATGGTTTCCCCGTTTGCTCCAGTGTTTTCCTGAGCCTTAGTTTGATTGTCCCATTTGTTCTTTCCACCAGCCCAGCACTTTGTGGGCGGTAAGAACAATGGGCCTCATGCAAGACGATTTTCGTATTTTTATTCTAAATTTCTCTTACTTTTTTCGTAAGAAGGTCTTGTACGAACACGCCACGTCAGATTCAACAAACGCTCTTAAAGGGATAGTTCGCCTCTTTTGACATGAAGCTGTATGACATCCCATACTAGTAATATCATTTATGAACATTTTCTTACCCCCTGCTGCGTCCTGTGAGCCGAGTTCCAACCTCGTTTTGGCGTTGACGAAGGTAGTCCGGCTAGTTGGCTGGGGCTAGAAAAATAAAGCGTCTTGCTTCTCAAAACAATATGCGTTCAAAAGAGTAATACATTTTTTATCACAAAATCGTTCTCGATGAAAAAGTCAGACTTCACATCGCTTGGCACTATTTTTGCCTCCCTTCATATCAATGCGTCAAGTCACTTAGCGATAGCCGCACCTGTTGCGGTGTTTGCTGCTCGGAAGCAGGGGAGTGCTCGGTCTGCTCTTCGGTCTGCACAGTTTACATTGGACGCATTGATATCAAGGGCCCCAGCCAACTAGACGGACTACCTTCGTGGACGCCAAAATGAGGCTGGAACTCGGCTCACAGGACGCAGCAGGGGGTAAGAAAATGTTCATAAATGATATTGCTAATATGGGATGTCATACAGCTTCATGTCAAAAGAGGCGAACTATCCCTTTAACTTAAGAAAAAGTGTGTAAACGACCTGCGTAAATGATGAATCCCACTCGTGCGTATCTAAGTTCACGTGCACGAGGATAGTAGATTTGCATACTCCACGCCCTAAATTATACCATATAAGGCTGTGCTTCCTCGCTCCTGTGCCAGGAAGTGTTGAGTGTTGAGTCATGAGAATGGCATCAAGGCGCAAAAAGAACAACTTTACGGGCTCTGAGATTTAAGTTTATGGGGGAAATTTTGGGTCAAATTGATTGAGATATATGTGAGTAAAAATGAATATAAATATGAACGAATTTATAAATGTATATGTAATTAATATAAATAAAAAAATGTGACACACAAATAAATGTATATATGTATATAAATATACATACAATTTGTAAATATATTTTCGAGATTTTAAAATAAATATGCTTGACTTTGTGTGTGCAGTCTGGCATTTGTGGATCCATTTTTTGCTCTCGTGTCCATGGCGTAATTTTGACACACTCCTACTGTGCTGCAAGATGCACAAACAAATGCATGCCGATTTGAATGTGAACAGCGGCACAGCCCTCTATTCACGGCGCATCCACCAGATGGCATTGTGCAAGGCACAGGGCAATGGCAGTGCCTAGCAGTCCAAGACAGAGGCTTTGGACGATCAATATGGAGTCGACAAGTGGAACAACTGGATGGGTATGACTAGTAGTTTAATCATTTATGACTTTTCCTAAATCCCTTTGGCTAGGCAGAATGAAAGGTAAAATGTATTAAACTTATTAGTCCAGGGTATTCTTCATTAACTCATTGGCTGCCAGCCATTTTCAGTGCAGAGAGACCCATACTGCCAAGTGTTTTACAGTATTTTGACTGATTTTCCAAGACCCACAGAAAAGTGTGTCTTATGACTATGTACACACCGAAATTACCAAAAGAAAGAGTAGACTTTCTTCTTTCATCAGGAAAAAAAAGTTTGTTTCTACCATTTTCAGTCCTTTAGTAATAGACAGTAGAACATAGGTTGGTTTCACCAAAAACAGCTGTTTTTGACCAAAAAATTGAGAAAACAAGCTTTTTTTTGTGCAAAGTGGCACTGCTGCCACCTTGCGGGTAATTTTGCCAGTATATTCTCTGTTTAGTGTTTACAAGCCTAAGATTTAGTGACAAACTCCGCTAGATTGTTCCTCAGCCCGCTCCGTTAAAAAACGCAATTGACGGAAGCAACCGTCGAAGGCATTGAATGAGTTAAGACTGGTCTGGAGCTAGCATTGACGTAGATAGAATCAGAGTAGATAGAACCTAAAGCGAAGTCATTCATTTACTTATTTAATTATTTACTCAATTATTTAGCCAGGTTTGTCACTTTACCATGATCTTGGCTAATGCTCGCAGATGTTAGACCCAAAACCACTATTGTATTACAAATACTGTGATCTCCAGCTATAACCCGCGATTTTTTTTCTCATGCTTTGAAACCTGCAGCTTATAACATAGTGCAGCTGATGTTCATTGTGTTATATTTGTTATCTAAATGTTCAGAACGTATGATCAATGACGCTAGTCATAGCAGCTACGCTAGCATCAATAGCTATTCTGTTGTCGGAATGCTTTCTCCCACTGACTTAGAACCTGAATCGGAATCTATCAAAGATTCTCTAGGTTCTATGTCCATAATTAAACCTCTATCTGCATCGTCACCCTTTGCTGTTGGAACGTTAGCGGCTAAACTAGGTCCCACATTCACAAAGAAGTCATTAAAGCTGTTCACTATTTTAGTATTATCATGAACACTTACATTGTCCTTCTCGAAATAATTTGGAATAATTGGTTTCTCTTTATGTTTATTTATTACACTATTAATTACTCTCCATGTTGCTCTCATGTTTTTTTCTATTCTCATTAAGTAATTTACCATAATATTCCTTTTTATGCTTTTTTATTATGTCTACTGATTTATTTTTATATTTCTTATACCTATCTTCAGCTTCCCCTGTCCTTAGTTTTAAGTAACATTTCTATAAGTAGTTTTTCTTTTTGCAGGCATTTCTTAACCCTTTAGTCATCCATGGTTCGTCTATCGCATCCCTCTTGGTAGAAGTCATCACTCTGAGATGTGATTCTTGTTGGCTTAGACATCCTTGGAAAAAGACCCAGACTATACATTGCATTTGTAAAATCGTAAAAACAGTTGAGTTCACCAGTTTTCCATATCGATGTTGAAATCCCCACATAAAAACACTTATTTAGCATGGTTTTGATCAAACAGCTCTGTTATGATGTCAGTAAATGTCTCTACACTAGATCCTGGTGCTCTATAGACACAGCTCACAAGTACATTTTTTGTTTTCTCATTTACTACTTCCACAGTTATAATTTCATTGTGTTATCAACCACTTCTAAACTGTACACCTCAAGGATGAGTTGATATACAGAGCCACCCCCCCACCTTTTTTATTTGGTTGGAAATTAATGCACCACACAACTACACAAACATGGATCAATTTTGGTTTATAATTGATTAAATAAAACCATAAAGCCACACGAGGTCATAAATGTGTGTCACGCCCACGGGACTCTGCCCATGTTTTAAGTTTTATGTTTTAGGTACGTTTTGGTTTTCAGTTCATGTCTTTGTTTTGAGTTAGAGTCATGTCATTGTTTTTCCCCTCACTTTGGTCATGAGTTCATTCACTGCACCTGTTAGTCATTGTCACCAGCTGCACCCTGTCTCCAATCACTCCCAGCCCTCTATTTAGTTTCCAGGTTCCCCTGTTTCTTTGTGAGATCCTTACACACCTAACTTGTTCCTGATTTTGTCCCTTTATGCCACGAACTGAAACTAAGTATTTATTCCATGCCATGCCATTTGTTTGTTTTGTCATAGTTTAGTTTTTGTCATCCGGCTCTGCCGCGCTTTTGTTTTGTCCTTTTGTTTTGTGAAATAAAACAAATAATAAGTTTTCTTTTTGAAAGTCCGTGTCCTACCTCACCACCCCACCCTGACAATGTGCTATTTTTTAATAAACATTTTCATTTGAGATGTAATTATCCTAAACTATTAAGATCTGCTTAGTCAAAGGAAATTAGTTCTTTAATTGTTTTGTCTTCAGAACAAACCCTGGGGAGACATTTAACTCTGCAATATAGCGGCAAGTTTTGACAATATTATGAGCTGCGGTACACATGTGATTTCATGTATTTTCTTGCCATTAAAAAAAAAAACGTGCAATACAACAGCTCACTGGATTTTAAACTAAACACTTCATTAAAAATAGAGCACAAAATTAAACAACCATCTACACATCAGAATAATGGTTGATTATAGGTCCTATAAGCTAAAACTTAGTCCGTCTATCCATCCCGTGGCCACTCGTTCATTAACTATTATCGATTCATATATTAATCGAGTGTCCAGATGGATTCAATTGCACAACTCAGGAGACGAGATAATCCAACAAAAGTATTTATTTCCAAAAACAACAAAAGACGCTCTTAAGGAGGCGATAATAATTCTAACTTGACTTGAAAACACGATCAATCCTGAAGACTGGAAGGTCACACTTGACTTGGAAAGAGGTGAACTGACAAAGACCAAAGGAGACGCAGACTATTTAAACAGAGGGGGAACAGGTGGAAACAATCAGGAATCAGGGGAAGACATCAGACCGGTGACATGTGCGGGATGGGCAAGTGACCTGAAACGAGAGGGAAGTGGTGAATACAAAATAAAACAGGAAGTTTTTGAACATAAAAACACTGAACATGAACATAACTACATTTAACAAACTTGACATAACATTGAGACTGGTTCTGAAGTCCACCTTTCCATCCATTTTCCATACCCGCTTAATCCAACTCAGGACCGCGGGGGGCTGGAAGCTGGAGGCTATCCCAGGCGGGGTCCACCCTGGACAGGTCAGTCCATCACAGAGTCAAACAACCATCCACACTCACACCAAGAGTCAATTTAGAGTCACTAATTAACCCGACGTGCATGTTTTTGGACGGTGGGAGGAAGCCATGCACACACGGGGGGAACATGCAGAAAGGCTTCGAACCAGGAACCCTCTATCTTGCGACGGTGCTAACCACCTCACCACGATGCGGCCCTAAAACATTGTCTTTTCCTCTAATATGTCTAGATGTTATCTCAATGGCGTAGCCACGGGTGTGCACCTGGCAACCTGGCGAAGCATTATTTCTGATTAAATAATAAATGCATTCAAGGCCAAACCACGATGTCTTCCCCTTTAAACTGAGAGCTGCGCAGTGCGCACAGGTAAGCAGCAACATCGTTGTGTTCTTTACTCTGCTGCTTGTGTTCAGATGGTTAAATAGCTTTGTTGATCGTGCGTAATGTGGATACGTTATGGCTCTGTGAGAGCGCATGAGTACATGCATGAGTGTGTTATATTTCACTATGTTCATCTCATTGGGCACGCAGTGTCTGTGTTTTGTTTTTTTTGAGAACAAAGTGTGCTTTTTGTATTACTTTGTTATTGATTTATTTGAGTGCACGTCACATGTGTGAATGTTTAGCTGTGAACTATGTTGACTATCACCGATGAGAACGCACACAACGTGTGGATATGTTTTGTGTTGATGTTGTATTCGAGAGATACATTCTTTTGAATGTTTATGGAGGTGTAACTCTCAATAAATTTGGCACACCCAATGTGCCAGTGTGTTACCTTGCTGTATTCAACAGTACAAATACAATTCTGGTTATTTTAACACACAGCTGTGCCGCTCCATTTCTTTCTGCATATATGCAACAGAGAAAAAAGTGTTCAGTTTCATCAAATTGTGTTTTTATTATAGCTGTCAGATGCTTATAATATTATACAACTTATCAACCATGTCTAATTCCATCTATGAGATACAGAGATGAACACAACTTACACTAAAAAAACACCCGTGAACACCAGAAAGTACATTTTCTACATTATATCTTCATAAAAGGTAGTATAAGAGCAAATATGAACACTCTTAATCTGTACCAGAATTGACTAAGTAAGGTCAATAAATGTATAAAACATGTTTTATTCACACTTTGTAATAATTCTGAGATTCAGAAAAGCTGCACATTGTTGCACATAACATTGTCTAGCCTTGTTTAACTTTTATTTCAAACAACAAAACAAAAATTGGCAAAGATGTGGCATGAAAAACACTGACAACCTCCTGTCTTTTATACATATAAAACATTCAGCTGCAGCCGAAATAGGCGAGGCAGGTTTATTTGTAGAGCACAATTCGTTCATGAGGCAATTCAAAGGGAAATACTAGATAGGTGAGTCACAAAACCGCATATTAAGATGATGTAATACCTGGCTTCTGCTTTTCCATGTAAAACAAATCTTGGCTATCTGAACTGACAGCACAAAGTAGGCACAAAGTAAACAAATCAAACAAAAAATAGCCCATATTCTGTATATAGCATATTATTACTGCACAACATGTATATAACCCGTCTTCACTGAATCATCTGGCAAGAGATCTGGCAAATTGTAAAACATTAAAAACAAAAATATGCACTCTCTGCTGAGGAAATCAGCTGGTAAGTCCTGCGTCACAAAGTAAACAATCAGCCAAAAAAAAGGGCTGGACTTTTCTCCAGAACAGTTCCGCGTAATGTGTGCACAAGAGTTAAATTCAAGCATTCGCATAGAATCTGTCCCCACAGCCATGAGGCTTTTTAACAGCGACTGCCGACATGTTCTTCTCAAATTTATTTATTTAGTCATTTATTATTATTAGTAGTAGTATTAGTGTTATTATAATTATTGTTGTTGTCTCATATACAATCATTGTAAGTATTTATAATTGTTTGAGCTACTTGACTAATTTGAATTTCCCCCAATGGGAAATATTCTATTCTATTCTATTCTATTCTATTCTATTCTATTCTATTCTATTCTATTCCGACATTCTAGACTTGCTGTTTCCTTTTGTATTTACATTCTAGAATAGAAATAGAAAAATACTTAATTCATCCCACAATGGGGGAAATTCAAATTAGTAGAATGTCTAGAATGTAAATACAAAAGGAAACAGCAAGTCTAGAATGTCGGAATAGAATAGAATAGAATAGAATAGAATAGAATAGAATAGAATAGAAAAATACTTAATTCATCCCCCAATGGGGTAAATTCAAATTAGTCAAGTAGCTAAAAAAAAAAGATTAATATTTACAATGATTGTATATTAACAACAACAATAATAATACCAATTCTAATAAAAATACTACTACTAACTAATAATAATAATGATAAAAATGACTAAATAAATTTAAAAAAGAAATCAATCAATCAATTTGAGAAGAACTCAGCCGTCACTGCTAAAAATGACATAGTGGTTGTTAGATATCTGTGTAGATAACACACTGTGACCAGTCGAGTGGTTTTAGCCTCACGGACTGTGCACAAACCCTGAAAAATGAGCATGGTGGAGTCAGTGCAACAGTAAAATGCTCTCAGATGATTGTGCCAGGGCACATTTCCTTTCCTTTGCAGGGTTCTGTGTGTGAGAGAATTGTGTTTCTGGTGAACAGCGTGAGCAGAGAGTACAGCTTCTTCTCTTGTCTCGAGTTCCTCCTGCAATAGGAGCACAGTTTGAAGAAAGATATTAACTGGATATATATATGTTTATTTCTTTTAACTGAGTATATGTGGATACATAAGTGTGTATTAACTCACATTTTGACAGCTAACCACACACACAGAGACAGCACCAGTGTGGTGATGATGGCAACAGCAATGTAGATGTAAAGAGGTTTCATGTCCAGTTCTGGCTCAGGTGTGGTGAAAATCTCTGAAACTAAAAGACACAGAAAGAAAATCAGGTTAGTTTACAGTTGCTTTCCATATCTCTTAAAGGGGAACTGCGGTATTTTCAACATTAAGCCTCTTTTATGAGTCGTCTGCAATGTTTTAGAACCCGCCTCACCGCTTTTTTGATGTTTACTGCTGTAAACATTATTTGACATTTTGTACTGGATGTTCGTTGATATTACTCCGCCACCGCTAAGAAAATAGTGCGAGCATGAACGAGCTGCCAAATAAAACACGACAGAAGCAACTTTTCGCAACAAAAATTGATATGGATTACCAGTGCACACCAGTAACCACTCCGGTGAGTTGATGATTTTGAAAACGGACGTTTATTGTGCTTTTACGGACCTTTTAGGACATGCACATGACTTGCCATTCTGAAGCAGGTTGAGAAGAATCAAAATTAGGCAAATACCGGAGACAGCAGTAAACATCAAAAAAGCGGTGAGGGGGGTTCTAAAACATTGCAGACGACTCAGAAAAGAGGCTTAATGTTGAAAATACCGCAGTTCCCCTTTAATGAAAAGAAATGAGCAATAAACTACAGTGAGAAGACAACCAGATCTTTTAAATAAATTAACTGTATAAAATGCTAAATTAGCTTAGAATATAGACCTTAGAGGCATGTGAGGTACCCTGAGATGACTTTTAATCAACCTGTACTGAGAAGACATCCATTCTGCAAGAACTGAACAACAAAATAACTCAGATGAACAAAGCTTTTTTCACTCTGATATTGTTCAAATTGCTTGCAGGTGACACACTGAATCCCCTCAGATGTGTCTCTGACACACACGGTGCCGGAAATCCATCTAAAGAAATCCACCAGCCCGGTTCATTTTTCAAGGTTGAAACTTTGAACTTTTATAGGTACGACTTGAATGGCACTCATAAGAAGAACATCTCCATAACACAATGTTAATTAAATACTTTATTTACTGCTTTTTTACTGTGTTGGATTGGATTACATCATATTACAGTCTGTGGATTTTACTGTATAGTAAAGTTTGTCAGCATGTTCTACATATTTGAGAAATGTATGATTATCTGTGTGATAATGAGCAAAGCAGTGCATGCATTTCCATTTTCATATATCACTGTTGATTTCTATAGATGTTGCCATATGTTTGCAGCGTGAGCTTGGCATTTTCTGTTCTGATTAAACAGTTAATTTACATAATACAGAATATTATAATGACTTTGCAATGTTAGCTTAGAAAATGTTTTAATCAACAGAAAATGTACTCAGTCACAAAATAAAGGGGTACTACAAAGCATTTCATAAACCATCTGATTAAAAAGTTAAATCTAAAAGTAGTTGGAGAAGCCTAATGAAAACATCCCTCAATACGTTTTGCTGCTGCTGTTAATGGACATTCAGTAAAAAAGTTTAAGAGAAGACTGAAAAACTCATCAGTGACCATTAACCCTTTGGGAGGTAAAAATGAAACGTTGGCCTTAAAGCGGCTTTCAAGTATCCATAAAGTGCAGTGTGCACGCTGCAGCTAAAATCGACGGCTTCATCGTGTCTTACATACAGCTCAAAGCAATCAATCAACACTCATACAGTCCCAAAGAAAATAAAACACTGTCTGTGTAACTGACTTTGTCAAATGAATACTGTTGTAATAACACAGTGACACATAAAGCACAATAAAGTGTTGTAAAGATTCTGCACTGCAGCCCTGGAGACCAACTGTCAATATTTACCCCGAATGTTGAGGATTGCATGACTGTTATGAGTCATCTCTGCGTTTCGAAGTCAAAATGTTTCCCACTGGGCCAGATTCAATACTATCAGTGGTTCAGGCTGCATTCATACACATTTCTCACCTTAACTTTGCAAACAATTCAGAATATACGTGAAAGTCACATCATAATAAAGTGACTTAGTCATTTAAATCCAAGTACAAAATGTAAAATAAAGATTTTAGCATATAATTTACCCTGAGAAGTTACACGTCGCATTTTAGATTCAACGTTACATTAGTGCATTTAGTTAAAAGTCTACATTTTATTTGACATCCTGAACAGAAGATGATCCTTCGGCCTTCAGGTGGAAATCCTAAAAAAATTGGTATGACGACTCTTGACAACTTGTTGGTTTGACTTTGAACAAAAAAAGAGGCTTTAATGCTTAGTTTTGAACATTCTTCATCCACTGGAAATACACTTTAAACTGTTTAAAACTGATGTCCCACATTCAAACTAAACACAAATATCTGAGGAATTTATACCCGACATGTTATAAAAACTCTAAAAAGCAAGCGAAGAAATCGTCTAAAGTGAGACATTTTACTATTTCATGAAAAATATTAGCTCATCTTGAATTGGATGGCAGCGAAATGTTTTTAAAAACCAGGAAAAAGGGCAATAAAAAGGTTGGAAGAGTAAGTAGTACTAAAGAGAAACAGCTGGAAGAAGATGTTGCATCTAATGAGGTTGATTGGAAACAGCTCAGTAACGTGCAGCACTGCATTAAAAACAGACACAGTTGTCGTGGAAATCACTCAGAAATCATTGTCAGTGAACACTGAGCCATCCACAACAGCAGGCGAAAGCTCTATCGTGCAAAGAAGAAGCCACACGTGTGTAAAAAAGCTTAATCACTGATGTTTAATTGAAGCTATAGCTTTAGAATTTCCCATCGGGGTTTAATAAAGTCTCAGCCTCCCTGGTAAGGTCTGTTCGGGGGTACTGGAGAGGAGGATCCATCGGATAGTGGAATCTCGTATTCAGGAGGAGCAGTGTGGGTTTCGTCCTGGCCGTGGAACAGTGGACCAGCTCTACACCCTCAGCAGGGTCCTAGAGGGTGCATGGGAACCCCCCAACCAGTCTACATGTGTTTTGTGGACTTGGAAAAGGAAAACGTGTCCCTCGGGGAGTCCTGTGGGGGGTGCTCCGGGAGTATGGAGTGCCGGGCCCCTTTACAGAGGCTGTTCGGTCTCTGTATGACCGGTGTCAGAGTCTGGTCCGTATTGCCGGCAGTACGTCGGACATGTTTCCGGTGAGGGTTGGACTCCGTCAGGGCTGCCCTTTGACACCGATTCTGTTCACAATTTTTATGGACAGAATTTCTAGGTACAGCCAGGGCGTTAAGGGGTTTGGCGACCTCAGATTCGGGTCTCTGCTTTTTGCGGATGATGTGGTTTTGTTAGCGTCGTCGGGCCGTGACCTTCAGCTCTCACTGGAGCGGTTCGCAGCCGAGTGTGAAGCGGCTGGGATGAGAATCAGCACATCCAAATCCGAGACCATGGTCCTCGACCGGAAAAGGGTGGAATGCCCTCTTCGGGTTGGGAATGAGATCTTCCCCAAGTGGAGGAGTTCAAGTATCTCGGGGTCTTGTTCACGAGTGAGGGACGAATGGAGCAGGAGATTGACAGGCGGATCGGTGCGGCGTCTGCAGTGATGCGGGCTCTGCACCGGCCCGTCGTGGTGAAGAAGGAGCTGAGCCAGAAGGCGAAGCTCTCGATTTACCGGTCAATCTATGTTCCTACCCTCACCTATGGTCACGAGCTGTGGGTAGTGACCGAAAGGCTTTCTCCGCAGGGTGTCTGGGCTCTCCCTTAGAGATAGGGTGAGAAGCTCGGTCATCCGGGAGGGGCTCGGAATAGAACCGCTGCTCCTCCGCATCGAGAGGAGTCAGATGAGGTGGCTCGGGCATCTGGTTAGGATGCCTCCTGGACGCCTCCCTGGTGAGGTGTTCCGGGCCCGTCCCACTGGGAGGAGACCCCGGGGAAGACCCAGGACACGTTGGAGAGACTATGTTTCTCTGCGGACCTGGAACACCGCGGGATGCCACCGGAGGAGCTGGAGGAAGTGTCGGGGACAGGGACGTCTGGGCTTCTCTGTTCAAGCTGCTGCCCCCGCAACCCGATCCCCGGACCAGCGGTAGATAATGGATGGATGGTTTAATACAGTATTATTAAACTGTATTTAATACAATGTGTGAAAATTATTTCAGAAACACCGCCATCCTCCAGACTAAAAAGGAGAGCAACCATTAGCACTCAAGTGTAGAATCCTGCATCTCTAATGGTATACGGGTGCATTAATGCCTTTGAAACTGGAAACTTGCACATCAGGAAAGGCACAATCAACACTGAAAGGTTATACAGGGTTTAAAGCATTTTCTAGACCCGCTTAATCCAATTTAGAGTTGCGGGGGGGACGGGGCTGGAGCCTATCCCAGCTGTCATTGGGCAAGAGGCAGGGCACATACTGGACAGGTCGCCGGTCCATCACAGGGTATTTAGAGCAACATATGCCGTATATTTCAGCAAGAAAATGCTAATCTGCATACTGCATCTATTACAACGGCCGGACTTTGCTGTAGAAGAGTCCAGGTGCTGGACTGAACTGTTGAGCAGCTCGAATTCTAAACCAGACGAGAATGGACCCACATCCCTGTCTCAAAAGGTCCAGCAGCTGGTCTCCTTAGTTCCCAGATGTTTACAGGCTACTGTCAAAAGAAGAGGAGATGCTTCTCACTGGTAAACATGGCTCTGTCACAACTTCTTTTGGAGATGTTGCTGCTGATGAGCTAAGCTGCCTTCAAATGCAAGGTGAGCTAATGCTTTTTCATGAAGCCAAAACATGATGATGTCATTTTTCTGCGTTCTAATAAAATATTTCATGAGATTTAAAACTCTTGTTTTCACATTTTTACAAAGCATTCCAACTTCTTTGGAGTCAGGGTTATATTTTCAGCCTTCGCTGACAATCTGCACATGTGCAGCAGCTTAAAAGGCAGTCTTTTTATGGCAGTTTTGCAACATCCCTACCTGGGGAGCATATTTGGTGGCTCCAGTCGCTCCAAAAGCCTTTATCGACGCAGTAGTTGTTCAGTTTTGACCGAACCCTGAAGCAGCTGGTCTTTTTCCTTGGGCTGGAGGGCAGAGTTAGGCTGGTCTGTTTGGTGGTAATTCGCTTCTGTTGGTAAGAAAAATAAGCGCGAAAGTTATTAAAAGATCAAGGCTTAATAGACAAAGTCCAACGTTTTAAACTGACGTTAAGCAGCGTTAATCTGTGTGTTTTCCTGCCACTTTGCAGCACATTAAATCTCACTTAAACCATTATTTTAGCAGGACAATAAATGTGGAAGTTTCATCAGGTAACAGAGTGAGTGAGTCATGATATTTCATCATAAAAATTTACATGACATGTTTTTTCACGTCTTTACCTAATTTACCTGGTACCCTTAGTCTTAAGAAAACATTACAAGACAGATAAAACCATACCGAGACTATTTCTCCATCAGGTCCCTCCTGACTGTGTTCCACCTCCCACTCCAGACAGTGTCCAGGAACATTGCCTGCAGGTTCCTCCCAGGTTAGTTCCAGCTGCCTGTCAGGACCTGCTCGCAGATGCAGCACCTCGGTGGCTGCAGCCTTCACTGGAAAAGCGATAAAAACCATAAAGAAATGGTTACAGATTGTTACGGGATGAAGGGAGGAAAACAAGTTTCAGTGAAGTCACAGCTGAGCAATAAACAGCACAATAATGGAGTCCAAATCAGAGCACTAACCTAACGGAGCAGGCATGTACCCCTCTACATACATACCATGGTTCTGGATCTGCAGGGTGATGAAAGTTGGCTTCAGGTGCCCCTCAAGGGAGGAGCCGTTTACGCAGAAGTTGATATCAGTGAATAGAGGGAGAGATTTTTCTGAGAAGGTGCAGCCGCTCCTGACTCCACCCGCCATTATATATTTCGGGCATTCCGCGGCACGCTCCAGAGATTTATGCCTGGGGAAGAGACAGACAACATAAATATATCATTATTGTTGACACCGTTTCTCATATCTGGTTCAAGAATGATAGCTTGTAAAAATATAGATGACAGCCGCTGTTATGGTAACAGCTTGTCGAAAGTTTAACGAGTGTCTGATAATGAGTTGAAATAAAATAAACGCTTTTCGTGCAATTGATCAAAGCATTTGAGTGACAAGACAGAAAAAAACTTTAAAAACTTTAAAAAAACAGCTAATGCATGTCAGCGTGATGTTTCCTCAAAGGGTTCCCAAAGAGTTCAGATGCATTTAGATTTCTAGTTTACTCCATAACACATGCATTAAAATGTATTCTAGAAAAAAGAACAAGCTTTAATGTGTTTGAGAAATTAGCAGTTGTAAGGATATTTTGGCCTAAGACCAACGTAGCATATAGAAATAGCCTTCTTTGGAGATGCGGCTTACCAGAAATATAGGCTTCGCTGTGAGTTGGCTGGTGTTTTCGGGCTTCTTTTCCACTTGCACTCCATAAACTCCATGTTATGGAACACACAGATAAAATCCAGGACTGCGGTATCCTGAACTAGATGTGTGTGAATAAAACCAATCAGCAGATGTTCATTCATCTTCCACAACAGCTAAGATGATACTTTATTTTGGTTTTGGTTCCATCACAAATCTTATAAGCACTGACCTGCGCTGGGAGGTTTCTGAATCAGTTCGGTGTAATTTGTGCTCTTGATCGTCGTGTTGTTGGTACAAGGCCCATCCAGCACGGTGTAAACTCGTACGTTAACATCTTTCATCAGATTAAATTGAGCGCTGTAGGTCCTGAAAACTGTCCTGACGGCCTGCCAAACCAAACACAAACACGTGGTTGTACGTTAATATCAAAATGACTTAATAACTGTAAGAGAGCTCGTTATACAAGCAGGGTTTAAGAAAATCTGAATAAGCAAACAGCTTGCACACTAGATAGACTTTCATATCTCATGTCTCCTTCCCAGCCTTATTCATAAAATATTTCATTATACAAAAAAAAGAACAAGTTTAATCCTCAACTGTAATAATTCCAAACAGAAGTGATATCAGCAGCATCACACGACTATAATCTGTGCTCTTTTTCATGCAAAAACAACATCTATGTTTACAAGTTGAACAACAGAGATGAACTGAATCACCTTTAGTGTGAGGGGTCTAGCTGAAACAAATCTTAAGAACTGCCAAGTTTTACAATATTCCCAAAGGGCAGAAACAGCCTGCAGCATTTTACAGTCCTTTGAGAAGCCTTTTTTTTTTTTTAATCTATTTCAGGAACTGTAGGATTGTGCACAATCCAAATGAGGGTAAAAAAAGTGAAGTGGCAATCATTTTAAATCACTGAAAATACAACTTTTAAAGTTATTATCTTTTCATTCTATGTCTACATTGTTAAAAATGACACAACGTGGTGTTTATCACACCATAAGCATGACGTGAGCTAATTCATGCTTTTGGTAACAGGTAAAGCAGGTCGAGAGCCTTCGTCTAAAATGTGAATAAAACAGTCAACACTTACATCCCATTTGTCCCTGTATGTGTTGTAGTAATCCAAATGATACATTATTATGCACTCTGTCATGTTGATTAAGCTCCTCGGGGGGCTCCAAGTAATCTCCAGAAGTCCAAGATGCCCAGGGTCCAATACTGCAAGGTCCTCAGGAGGATGAACTGCAAAGGAAGAGGACAAATATATATATAAAACATATATAGAGACAGAGACAAAAGGGGAATGTACATAAAAAATACAACTGAACGGGACACACAGTGAAGTCCAGTTAAAGTCCACCGCAACACCGGAGACTATGCTTCTTTTCCACATTTCATATTGTGTTGTTAGTATCATTTCTGATCACCGGAGTTTGAACAAATTCAGAGATGCATATCTGAAAAACTCGTTTATATAAACTAAGGTGACCTCACCAACCTTCGAGTCCACTGCAAAGCAAGCTCTCCCTCCAGGTTGTGAGAAGCAGCATCATTATGCGAGGGTAAGACAGTCGGAGTTTGTTCGCCATCTGTAGCATAGAATCAAGACTGGAAAAACGAAAATACGGATAGAATAAGATGTTAGAATAATCAAAAAGGGGGGGATTATTATTCGGGGAAAAGATCATTAATTGTACGAAACCGACAAAACATGTAATGCTTACTGCAGTCGGAGAGGCGTATTCCTTCAGGTCCAGATAGAGTTTGTGAGACTGAGACAGCGTGGGAGGGCAGCCAAATTTAAACATTTTTCCTTTTTTCATTCTTTTGAATATTTAGAGCAATGTGCTGTATAAGGGGAGGAGTCTGGTGCTATCTGAGAGAGCAGGACAAATGGGTGCAGAAAAGTTGGTTAAGCTCGTGTCCGAACACGTGGAAAGATGAATAACTTCCACCTAATACATGCTGACACCCGGTCTTTAGCAGTCTCATAAAGCTCTAACGAAACAAATATGAATTCAAAATGAATGATATTTTCTCAGAGATCCAAGCCTGAACAGGTGTTATGCCGAGAAGTGCATCCCCATTCGCTGGAGCGCGCGTAAATCGGTTCAGGTTTGGACTGTTACATTTATCCAATAAAGTTACAGTGCTAAGTTTAGAGCATATCTTTCACCTATCATTATATAATTGTACAAATATTCCAAAGTAAGGGCCGTGATTGACACTTTTGTAGTAACGGTTCATTTTCTATGAATATCAATCTTTACTCAGTATAGCTCAGATTAAATAATATAAAAATGAACCTAAAACTATGAAATTTGATTATTTGAATTTTAGAGACACTTCTGGGCATGACACCGGCAGTCAGTGATGCAGCAGATTTAACAGACAGCCAGAGACGGATGGTGACACAAAGTCTCTCAACTAACATCAGATTGTTTCTGTATTTCCTGACTTTTTTAAAGATCTGTTCCCTTTCTACCTGCAGTGGTCCGTGACATCATTTATCCACTTATCTCACTTTCTTTCCGCCTGGGCTTTTCCCACTGTGTCCCTGCCACACCCTTCTTTCCCATGCTGTTGAACCAGTTATCATTATAATGATATCACTGCGTCCTGCCTCATTTCTCACGAAGCCAATCACTTTTATTATATTTAAGTCTCACTTCTGCTGTCATTCTCCTACTAGACCTTGCAATACACGTCCCGCCTCCTCCCCAACTCCAACTTCTCTACTTGCCCAAGACGGAGCCTCAAAAGAAGCCCACCTGCAGTATCTCAACTCCATGCCTTTCCTAACATGTTCAGCAGCTCACCAACATGATAGGGACAGGCCAGTCATGATACCATGAAGTGTCATGAACTGACAATTTTCTCAACAATTTATCAAGTCAACAGTCTGATCTGCCAGATTTAGTTTGGAAGAAGAGGTTGTTAGCACTTTACTTCCATGAAGGGTTCCTTAACACTCCCCTTTTGCCTAATTAATCTCCTTTTAGGACAGTTCAGGAGAGAATTCAGGCACATTTTCTTATAGACTGTTGAAGGTTTGGCGGCTGCTTGGTGGAAAACATTCTTCAAATGTTAAGCTTCGCCATCCATCATTTTGGTGCCTCGTTGTGCACATGTGGATGAATATCGTGGGATGGTTCCACCATCGTCTTGATGGGTCACGGGCCCGCCTTCCAAAAGTACAGATGGACACCTGGTCAGTCACCTGGCTCGAAGTCCTGTTGTGGCTCTGCTGCTGGTGCAAATATGTAAATATGTTTAACCATTGTTCCCCCTGACGAGACTTCGTCTCACCCCTTCCACCACAGTTTCTCCAACTGTGTTGCTGTCTGCTGCGGGACAAAAAGGCTTTGGCTTAGATATTAGTTTGGGCGCAGCACAACATCAAGAAAGCTAATAATAGTCTGTGTTTGCCTAATTCAGCTCAAAAGAGTTTAGATAATCTGCTTAATTCTTACTGAATTTTACCTTATTCTTACCAGTGGCTGTTTTTTTGTGATGCTGCTCTGGTCTCATCATAAACACTTCAATGTGGTACCAACAGTGTGAAATATGAATATATTAAAACTAGGGCTGGGCGAGTTAACTCGTTATTATCGCGTTAACTCGTTAAGTATTTAACGCCGATAATTGTTTTATCGCGCATTAACGCAGGTTTTTTTTTTATTTTTATTTTTTAATTGGGGGGCTTTTAATGGATAGGAAAGTTTAGAGAGACAGGAAGCAGAGAGAGGGGGAATGACATGCAGCACAGGGCTGTCCGATGTGAGACTCGAACCGGGGCCAGCTGCAGCGAGGACTGTAGCCTCTGTACATGGGGCGCCTGCTCAACCCACTACGCCACCAGTGTTGTGCGTGAACGAGTTCAAAAGAACGCGTTCATTGAACACGCTCATTTTTTCGTGAACGTTGAACTGAACGCAACACATTTTTTAATAAAGAACTTGAACGTGAATTAGTTCACATTATGTGTCATGAACGGCAGACATCACTGTAAATGAACGTTGGAATTTGTTTTCCATTGAAAACTGAGTGACATCTGTTTTCTCTTTTGAAACGCAACGAGAGAAAGTTCTTCCCTCCTGTTTTCTCGCTGGTGCCGCTTAAATCATGTATCACCAGACAGAAATGGTTTTGACATTGTGTGCGCGATGCATTGCGGGCAACGTAGTGTCCGGCTGAGAATAGTTGAATAACATACTGGCTTCCGCACGACTTTACCCGTGATGAATTGCAGCAGAGCGGGGTAGGCATAACAACGCCGCGTAGCAGGCAACGACGAGAGCGCGGAGGGCTGGAGGAGCGAGCGAGAGAGAGAGAGAGAGAGAGAGAGAGAGAGAGAGAGATGCAATTTAAAAAAAAAAGGCTAGTGGAAGTGATGGCACGGAGACAGACACCGATTCTCCTTTTGAACATTTAAACAATTTTACACTCTTGCAAACCAAGACCCCGACGGCATTTCATATTATATATTCTTTTTTAATTAAATGCTGGTAGATTTCATTGCACTAAGTATAGAACTGGTCTACCTTGTCTGTACTGCTGCAAGTTTCATCACCTGGTAAGAAACCCACAATTGCAGTGTCATGAGCAAATGTCTACAATGAGCAGTTTCAAAGAACGTAGAGTGATTTCTAGCTCGTAGTGTGAAAAAAAGTATTTATTTGAATGTCTCACGAAAAAAGTAAAATGAACTGAACTTTGAACTAGTTCAGAACTAAAATTGTGAACTTTGAACGTGAACTGTTCACTTTGAGCATGTATGAACTGAACTTGAACTAGTTCAGAAAAGCCACCCCTGTTTTATTATTTATTTTATTATTGTAAAAGTCTGTTGCTCACAGGCTTTTATTATTGTAAAAGTCTGTTGCTGTCTGCTGTGGAACCGGAAAAGAAAGTAATCGGCGGATCCACCAAACATGGAGAAGGGTACGGAACTTTTACTCGGCCATTTTCATTTTAAAGTTCTTCCAGGCGGCAGAGTCGACAGAACCAAAGTCATCTGTAAACACTGCCAAGTTGAATTGTCTTCTCAGCGTAGTAGTTCCAGTCTAAAATATCACTTAAAGGCAAAACACACAACTGATAGCAGCAAGTCATTCAAGGAAACAGACAGTGGAGCGAGGCTTCGACATAAAAACTACAGAAAGATGCTGATGTTAAAAGTGTGTTTGCACAACAAATGTTATGGCACTTTCATTTATATGGCAGCACATTTAAAATAAAATTAAATGCTAAAAGCTATACACTACTTTTGAATTAATTTTTGGATTTTGCGTACAAATGCGATTAATCGTGATTAATCAGGGAAATCATGTGATTAAAAATTTAAAATTTTAATCGTTGCCCAGCCCTTATTAAAACATAATCGAATTGAATCATCAATCTTGTTTTTGCTTTGACAAAAATTAGACCTTTAATTGTGCTATTAAAAGTGTGTGTGTTTAGTACGTGTTGTGTTCAGTGGGTAGGTATAAAAACTCGTCATGAAGTAATCAGCTATTTATTTGATCTTTTTTCCATCACTGGCACAATATGTCAAAGGATTCCTCTCAACTGTGGCGTTGGCATGAGAATGCCAGCATTAAGATTAAGATTAAGATTAGATTTATTGGTCATGCAAACATGCATACACACAAAATTTGTCCTCCGCTTTTAACCGATCCATTAACTCACTAGTTCAAGAAACAACTGGAACTCACTTGGAACGATGAGGTTGAATCACCACCATCATTCAAAAGAAGTGCCAGAAAAGTCAACTGTACCTCAACACATAACAGTCATTGGATGATATGCTGATGGAGGCCCAGCACATACCCAGTAACATCTAGATTTCCTGATATTCACCAACTGGATCAGTTCTCCATTTGCACTTCTGAGGAATACCAGCAGCTATGTGCAGACTTAGTTAGAAACATGGTCATTTGGGATCTTATATCATTACAACTGGTGCTTAGACTTCCCCACAGATCCTTATCAGTATACTCTGGAAATGTTTGAGTCCAGTGTCATAAACACAGGTGCTTCCCAGGATTGTGTTGTCTGGCTTGTATTGTTCATTGTGATGACTCACACCTAGTGTTGTAACATGAGCCCTGCCAGCAGTTGGGGTTGAAGTTACAGTAAGATTAATATGAGCTAACCTGTCTCCTTCTGCAGCAAGTCACTGAAAAAAAAAAGAAAAGAGGTCACTGGAGGTCTCGCTTGAGGTGTGAAATGTGCACATCAGGGTCACCTGATGAGCTGCACTCCTGGCTGGTGTGGCAAGCCTTTCCAAAGAGTAATGAGGTGCTGATAAATGATTGGGACCCCTCTCCAACCTACATGGCTCACTGGAAAAAATGCCCCTCCAAAAATAAGTAAGAAAAACAGCAAATACGAGACGTTTTTGCTTGAGATAAGCAAAAGAAAAAAATCTGCCAATGGAACTAGTGAAAATCGGCTTGTCAAGATTTCTTGAAATAAGATGTTATATTTGGGACTTTTGAGATCAAAGTGATCTTGAAATTAGCTTAAAAACCTCTTCAAATGTAAAAAAAAAGTTTTTTCATATGAAATCTGACTCAAAACAATTTGTTTTCAAGACTTTTAACAAGATATTCAAAGTCAAGTCAAAGTAAACTTTATTGTCAAATCTGTATACATACAGGACATACACAGGCTTGAAATTACGTTTCTCTCAAACTCAATAGTGCAGCGCAGCGGTAGCATTTAAAGGTGGGGTATGAGATGTTTTCTGGAGCATTTTTTATCTTATTGTGTAAAAACCTCCTCACAACCCCATTGCACCCACTAAAATAGAATGTTTGAAAAAAATATATATATATTTTAGTCCATTGTAGAGGGTGTAGCAAGAGGAAATGTCTGACCAATAGAAGTAATGATGAGAGTTACTTCTATTGGATTCTGACACGCCAATCAACCGACAGCCCCCCTCACCCCTCCCCCCTGCGCGTTCACAGACTCGTGACTTGTTCATGTGTTTTGAAGGCGTGGTTTCGAGGGGTGGGCTGAAGGGAGAGGCAAGGTTGTGTTTTTTCAAAAATATAGCTTGCAGGAACCGTTTTTCCAAGATCTCATACACCACCTTTAACTTAAAGTGACCATCCGGGATTTTGGACACAGGACCTCATTTCCGAGTCAGCCAGGGTGTAAGAAATGTGTCCAGAACGTTTTTTTTGCATTCCATGCAGTCCTTGTGAAATCCCATATCCCTGTTGCTAAGCTAGCGAAAGTGAACGGCTATGCTCTAGCCTGTCCCAAAAACAGTCTTATCCAGTTTAAACAACATTCAAAACAAAACCGTAATTATGCCAGGCTCCGAATGTAAATGTTTGTCTTCATATAATGAGGTTTGAAATAAAACCGACCTAGCACTGCCTGGATTTTAGAATGTTGAGGGACTATTTTCTCGGGGTCAGCGGAATTTTACCTCGCTGTCTTCAGTTGTGATGTAACCACACTGTCATCAACAGGGAGCCGCAAGAGAGATTGATGGTGATCAAACACAATTGCAAGGTTGGTTAACTTCCTAAACGCCCCCATCAACACATATATTTGCATCGATAACCTGCCATGATAATTGAGTTGCTTTCAGTGTTAAATAAATAGGTTTAGAGTGTTTTCGGGGCAGGCTAGAGCATAGCCGTTCACTTGCGCTAGCTTAGCAACAGGAACACGAGATTTCACAAGGACTGCATGGAATGTAAAAAAAAACACCTGGACACATTTCTTACACCCTTGCTGACTTGGAAATGAGGTCCTGTGTCCAAAATCCCGGATGGTCACTTTAACTTAACACTTTAATACAAGGCAGAAATAAACTATGGTAACCGGTAAAAAGAGTGACAGCACAATGTGGATATATATATATACAAAGTCTCTGATATTGACATCAGAAGTAAAGTGGCATATGTAGAAGTAAGTAAAATAAGTATGTTTATGTGCAAATATATATGTGCAAAGTAAATGTTAAGGTTCTTGATGTATTCTACGACTAAAATTATGGTAAGCAGTGGATTTGGAGTAGTGCAAGTATAACAGTAGTGCAAATTGAATGTTCAGATTTGTACAGAGATCAGTGCAAACAGTTCTTAATGAGTTCGGTGTTGAATTTGTGAGTTATGTAGAGTCATTGATTCAGACGTGTGTTTTAAGATGAGGTTAGAAAGGCAGAGCAGGGAGGGAGTTGATCCTCCTGACTGCCTGGTGAACGAAGCTGTCCCTCAGTCTACTGGTTCTGGCTCGGAGGCTCTGGTGGGCCTTCTTGGCCGGTGATGCAGTGTTCATATTCCAGAACAGGTCCTCCGAGATGTCTGCACCCAGGAACCTGGTGCTACTCACTCTCTCCACAGCAGTACCGTTGATGGTTAGAGGAGCATGCTGGGGGGGCAGCTTCCTCAAGTCCACAACTATCTCCTTTGTTTTTTCCACATTCAGAGAAAGATTGTTGTGACCACACCACTGGACCAGGCGGCTCACTTCACTCCTGTAGTTTGTCTCGTCGTTTTTGTTTATGAGACCCACCACAGTTGTATCGTCCGCAAACTTGAAGAAGAAGTTGGAGCTGTTTGTTGGAGTGCAGTCATATGTCAGCAGAGTGAATAGAAGGGGGCTCAACACGCATCCTTGGGGTGCCCCTGTGTTTAACACGATTGTACTGGATGAGTTGCTGCCGACCCGTACTGCCTGTGGTCTTCCAGTCAGAAAGTCTAACAGCCAGTTGCACATTGAGGCACTGAGCCCTAGACTGTCCAGTCTCTGAATAAGTTGTTGGGGAATGATAGTGTTAAATGCCGAGCTGAAATCAATAAATAGCATTCTGACATAAGAGTCCTTAGTGTCTAAATGAGTGAGAGCTGTGTGTAGGGTAGTTGAGATAGCATCATCGGTGGAACGATTTGGCTGATATGCAAATTGGAAAGGATCCAGAGTGGCAGGAAGGACGGATTTGATGTGTTGCATGACTAGTCTTTCAAAGCACTTCATGATGATGGGGGTGAGTGTTACTGGCCGATAGTCATTCAGAGAGGAGGGTGATGCCTTCTTCGGTACAGGTGGGGACGATGGTCTGACTCAGCGAGATATTGAAAATGTCTGTGAAGACAGCTGCTAGTTCCCCTGCACAGTCCTTTAACACCCGGCCCGGTATGTTGTCAGGGCCAGGAGCTTTTCGGGCGTTGATCTTGTTGAAAGATCGCCTCACACTGTCTGTGGACAGCATCAGTGCCTGGTCGCCAGGAGAGATGGGATATTTCTGTACAGGTGTGCTATTATGTGCTTCAAACCGAGCAAAATATTTGTTCTGTTCATTTAGCATAGATGTGGTGTTGTCACAGGTCTGCGGAGTCGGCTTATAGTCCGGCTTATAGTTCAAGATGTATTGTCTTCAAACCAGTCCCCGTATCTAGCTGAAATAGTACTTGTTAGGCAGTTGTGTCTTATATTAAGTGTAATGAGATATTTTGACTAGAAATGAGACAAATATACTTGGTAAGACTTTGATTTTTTTCCAGTGCTTTAAGGTAACCAGTTCCCATTTTTGACCTCTTGCAAATAAAACTGCAGGTTGGCCAAGATCTGGACTTCTTCTCACAGGCGTCAGGCTCCTATCCATGCACACTGCCATACTGTCACATCTGTCTTGTACCTATTCAAAATCACTATAAAGAGGATATTCATCTCTGTTTCATTTAACAGTACACTGGAAAAAAGTCTTACCAAGTGTAAGCGCCATTTATTATTGTTTCGTTAGTTGCACTGATTTGTGCTGATGTTGTTGGAGGAATAAGTTCACGTATGCTTTGAATTTAGAGCCATCTGTGTTTCCGTTGACGCTGAATGCAGTTTACGTTGAATGCTGTTTACGTAGAGAACGCAGGAAGTGAAGTTTTGTTGTTAACCATGTGTAAAAATAAATGAGAATGTGGCGGAGCAACACAGTTGTTTTACCGTCTGTGTCGGCACACAGCCAGCTCAACGAGTAACGTGGTCTCATGTCATTTCTCAAGAGTGGTTAAGAGTAAGAAACAAAGAAAGAAGAAAAGAACGTAAGATAGCCACTACACCAAGTATATTTGTCTTATTTCTAGTCAAAATATCTCATTACACTTAATATAAGACACAATTGCCTAACAAGTGCTATTTCAGCCAGATATAGGGACTTGTTTGAAGACAGTACATCTTGAATATCTTGTTAAGTGAAAAAGTATTTAAAACAAATTGTTTTGAGTCACATATCATATGAAACAAGCTTTTTTTTTTTACATTTGAAGACGTTTTTAAGCTAATTTCAAGATCACTTTTATCTCAAAAGTCCTAGATATCACATCTTATTTAAAGAAATCTTGACAAGCCGATTTTCATTAGTTCCATTGGCAGATTTTCTTTGCTTATCTCAATCAAAAACGTCTTGTATTTGTTGTTTTTCTTACTTATTTTTGTAGGGGCATTTTTTCCAGTGTATTGTACGCAGTGTTGGGAGTAATGACGTTTAAGGATAACGGCATTATTTTCCCAGTAACGGAGTAATCTAATTAATTACTTTCCCCATCGTTACAACGCCGTTATCGTTACTGAGAATATAAAGTGGTGCGTTACTACAATTTGGTTGTAGGCTTTAGGCTACACATCAGGTGCCTGTAGAGAGCAGGGGTGGGGATGATGACACTGTTGCAAATGCGATGATGATTGGCTGTGTGTCTCACTGCACGCGCTAAACATGCACAAGACAACGGCGACAAGCTAGGGAAGTTCACAGGTAGCGTTTTTTAACTGGAATTACTGGCACTACTTCTCACCCGTGTGTCTGGAAGGTGAAGGTAGGACACGGATGCGGACTTCAAAATAGAAAACTGGGTTTATTAACAAAAACAACAAAGTACAAACAAAAAGCGCGGCTGAGCCGGTTTCAAAAAACTACTGTGGAAAAAATAAACAAGGAACTTGGCATGGCAATAAATGAATAAATCCTTAACTAGAAGATGACGGGGAACATGAGTAACAACGGGAAGCAAGACAGGCAGGTCAGGTAGGTAAGGTAAGAATCTCACAAAGAAACACAAAGGACTGAGAACTAAATATAGTGAGAGTGATTGGGCACAAGGTGCAGCTGGTGGGGAATAAACAGGTGCAGTGAATGAACTAATGAACTGGTACGTGACGTGAGGGGAAAAGCAATGGCAAAACTGAAAACCAAGACGTGAACCGAAGCACAAAAACGTAACCTAAAACATAAAACTAAAAACATGAGTCCATGGGCGTGACACCGTGGAGATAAAAGGCAAGAATATGTATGTAATATGCATGCTATGCCCAGAGAAAAAAACTGTATCCACATCTGCCTCAAGTTACTCAAATCTAATTAAGCACCTTACATCAACCCATGCGAAAATGAAGCACTTGTTGCTTCTGCAGCTAACCCAAGCCCAAGCCCAAATGCACCCGATTTTTGGGGTCAGAATTTATTTAATAATTTATTTCTATGCATCATATGGCAGGCTGCAATCTATTGAGTTAAAATAAATACCGAATGTTCTAAATTACTGTATTTAGTGTTTTTATATCTTCTATATAGGGAGTATAGGGAAATATTCACTAAGTCTGGTCCATTTATTTTTTTTTCCTTTAGCACAAGTTTCTTGTGTTTACCTTGAATGAATTCAATCAGTTAATATAAACATATTTGATGTTAAAGATGTTATAGAACATAATAGCGTTATAGAACACAAAAAATAACGCCACAGTTACTTTGCTGAGTAACTAATTACTTTTACAATGTGGTAACTGAGTTACTAACTCAATTACTTTTTGGGAGCAGTAACTGAAACTATAACTAATTACTTTTTAAAAGTAGCTTGACCAACACTGATTGTACGGTGGCCGACACGTGCAAACGCCGAAACAAATCCAACAGTAAAACGCTGCAAGAGAAAAATGCGGCAATCACAAAAACGACCGGAGCACACGCGCTGCAACCCCCCAAAACACATGCAAGAGAGAAACGGGCAGCAAAATCCAAAACACATGCAAGAGAGAAACGGGCAGCAAAATCCAAAACACATGCAAGAGAGAAACGCTGCAAACCCCAAAACACATGCAAGAGAAAAACGTGCCGCAAACTTCAAAACACAACAGAAGTTCGCCAGGCCACTAGGCGGTCTCGACCTGTGGGATAGGGGATCGACTTTGGGAGATCTACCATATAAATGAAAGAGAATTAAGTCAAAAGGTACGTTGTCATTTATGTCTTTTTTAAACACTTGGCTGTAATCCTTTACTTTATTATAGAAGAGCAGCGGAGTAATGTCGCTATAATAAGGTAAAAGATTACGGCCAAGTGTTTAAAAAAGACATAAGTGACAACGTACCTTTTGACTTTCTTCTCTTTCAATAATATGGTAGATCTCCCAAAGTCGATCCCCTATCCCACAGGTCGAGACCGCCTAGTGGCCTGGCGAACTTCCGTTGTGTTTTGAAGTTTGCACCACGTTTTTTTCTTGCATGTGTTTTGAAGTTTGCAGCGTTTCTCTCTTGCATGTGTTTTGGGGGTTGCAGCGCGTGTGCTCCGGTCGTTTTTGTGATTGCCGCATTTTTCTCTTGCAGCGTTTTACTGTTGGATTTGTTTCGCCGTTTGCAAAATGTTTGCACGTGTCGGCCACCGTAGTATTGACTTGTCGTAACTGCTGGAGCTGCTTTGTCATAAATAATCTCTTCTGCTGTTTCAACATCCTTCAATGAATCATGCCAGATAAGATTTTGGCACAATTACTTGCCGCTACGCGTCAGTGACAATGTTTTCAATAAGTCGTCCTACGAGATGACTTTTATGATTGTCTGTTCTCCAGAATTTTCTCATGGCGTTTGTTAAATTATTGGAGTGTAAATCATCTGCAAGCGAAGAGAAAGACAGTTTTGTTTTGCTTTGCAGGTTTGACTACTCCTTTGTAGTTATCTATCTAACTTTAGACTCTAGATACTGCATTCCCATAATGTACCGGCTGTTGCTCAGGGGGAAGAGCAGTTGCCTAGAGCTGAACCAGAAGGTCGGTGTTTGAACTATACATCTTTTTCTCTCTTTGAATGAACCAATGAATCTTTTTAGCCAGGCAAAATGAATGTTTTCCAGTTTCGAGTTCCTAAATAAGCCGCGTGTTTCGGATAGTCAACACAAGCTGCAAGTAAGGCACCAGAAGTCAGAGACAGCAGGAGAAAAAACAAAACTGAAAATGTGTAGCGGATTGCATGCAAATCTAGAACAAATCCAGGAAAGGAACGTTGAGATAATGACATCTTTCCAGTACCTGAAAATTCGTCTGAATAATGAACCGCAGAGCTTCTTCAGAGGCAGATTGCTCCACCTAACACGTGTGAAGGAGTGCAATCAGACTCTACAATGATGTCAGTAGAAGTGAGATTTAAAAAGGATTAAAAAGACACAGAATAGCAGGAATACCATTGGACCAGAGCAGAGATGTCACATTTCATTAACAGTGTGGGAAGAAAGGGAGTGGCAGTGAAGCTATGGAAAATCCCAAAGCACCAAGAAAGAGAATGAATGTAATAGATTAGATCTCTTATGTTGGACTTTTTCCAAAGCTTCAATTAGAAAAAGTCTTGAGCCACCCCTCATTTCTTTCTATCAAGGCGTCAGACTTTCTTCACAAATGTTTAGTCCAGTCCTTGGACCCCACCATTTTCAGAGCAATTAGATTTTTTTGTTAGATGAGTCTCTTAACACTGACATATGAAGCACTTAAACATGAAAAAAGGCACCCAACTGAAGGGATAAATCAGTGTTGTACAGCAGTCTGTTGCAAAGACACATACTGTGTTCCCATTTATTTAATTGTATCTATAAAAATGGTATCTCCACATGGTATGCTCTGTACATTAGGAAGCTAAGTGGTAAGGCTAAAAAAAAAAACCTATCTATACCTGTGATGCCAGGTCTACAGCTGTGTTCGAAACAGCATACTTCTCCTACTACTCACACTAACTTTTTGAGTTAGTAAGCGAGTTTTAGTAAGTGAGAAGTTCCCAGATGCATACTAGATTCGCCGAAATGTTGGGTATGCATCATGAGGTTACTACTCATACTCAAACTACCCAAGATGCAACGTAACTTGACGTCGCCGATCGTCATTTCCTGTCAAAACAGCAGTTTCAAGCTAGCTACAACCAGGGTAGGTTCACTTCCTGTTTTCAAAACAAAAGCACCAATTGTATCGTAATGGCTTTCCCTATGATAAAAGGCAACGGGTATTTTATTTTGTGTTAATAACCGGAAGTGCGTTGCTCACTACGGCTAGCTTTAGTAGCGCCCAATTCGTGGGAACAAAATTGTAAATATCCGGTATTTTGTCAGGTTTTCAACACGTTGGGGATCTAAACGATTACTTTCTCGCCTGAAAATGTTTCAAATGTTGCTAAAGTTTACAGAGTTTAGAGCTTAAGCGAAATCAGCTTCAGGCCGGCTGATTTCGGCCCGGGCAGGAGCGAAATGCATTGTGGGTAAACTCTCTGCATACTGTCTGATCGATGAGTATGCTGTATGCAGTATGAAAGTATGTAGTATGTAGTATGCGGTTTCGAACACAGCCTACTGTGTTCTTTGTTCCTGCTTTATTTTGGTAGTCACTTCCTGTCACAGTCTTACTGTCGTCATCCTAATTCTTTTCACCTGTGCATCATTGTCTTCCCCTCTGCTTACAACATTTATACACCAGCCTTTGTCTTGTTCGTTGTGTGTTCGTCTCGTCATTTGTTCAAGCATTTAAGTCTAGTTTTCATGTTTTACGACCAAAGATTTTGTACCTTTGCCTTGTATGCTCTTGCCTGCCCGTGTACCAGACCTTGGATTGATTAAACCGACACCGATTTTGGAAATCTGTCTGTCTGAGTCGTGCATTTGAGTCCTCCAGTTCGGAGCGTGATAATACCAGATGAAGAGTGACTGAAAGTGATGTCCTTAAGAAAGAGGGAAAAAATCCAGCATAGACCTGAGAGATGCATCTGGACCTTCAGCTGATCCATCTGCTGTTGGCCCAAGCCTCATCAGAAATGGGCTCCATGGAAGGGTGGCTGTCAAGAAGCCGTTCTTAAGGAAGGGAAACAGGGAGAAAAGGCTGAGCTGTGCCAAATGACACAAGAAGTGGACTGAAAATCAGTGGCAGCAGGTCTGATGGAGGGATGAATCCTCCCCAGAGCCCGGACCTCATCATTACTGAAGCAGTGTGGGATCATGTTGGCAGAGAACGGAACAAAAGGCAGCCCACATCCAAAGAAGAGCTTTGGGATGTCCTTCAAGAAGCCTGGAGAACTGTTCCAGAAGACTCCTTAAAGAAAGGACAGAAAGCTGTCTGAGAGGGTCCAGGCTGTGTTGGAGGAGAAAGGAGCTCAGAGCAGATATTCACTTTAAAGCTGCTCAGAACTGAACAAACTCTCTTTTTGCCCTATAAATCATATCATAATTTATTTTTGCTGCACCCATTTCCCTGGCAACGGATAAACAAATTAGGGGTGGCTCACGTTCTCGAAAAAATACATTTGAGTCAACTCTATGACTAAAAAAGTAGGGCTGTGCAACGACTTGATGGACATGTATCTACACATCACTGCTTACATATCCCACACACGGAGAGCAAAAAATACGAGCAGCGACACTGTTTTAGCCCAAGTTTTGGTTGTATATTGCACTGCATGTTGTACTCGCTTGTGTTTTTATTAGGGCTGGGCAACGATTAAAATTTTTTATCTATTTAATCACATGCGATTAATCACGATTAATCGCATTTGTACGCAAAATCCAAAAATTAATTCAAAAGTAGTGTATAGCCTTTAGCATTTAGTTTTATTTTAAATGTGCTGCCATATGAATGAAAGTGCCATAACATTTGTTGTGCAAACACACTTTTAACATCACCATCTTTCTGTAGTTTTTATGTAGAAGCCTCGCTCCACTGTCTGTTTCCTTGAATGACTTGCTGCTATCAGTTGTGTGTTTTGCCTTTAAGTGATATTTTAGACTGGAACTACTACGGTGAGAAGACAATTCAACTTGGCAGAGTTTACAGATGACTTTGGTTCTGTCGACTCCGCCGTCTGGAAGAACTTTCAAATGAAAATGGCCGAGTAAAAGTTCCGTACCCTTCTCCATGTTTGGTGGATCCGCCGATTACTTTCTTTTCCGGTTCCGTAGCCGACAGCAACAGACTTTTACAAAATAAAAGCCTGTGAGCAACAGACTTTTACAAAATAAAAGCCTGAAATAAAAAAATAAAAAAAATAAATAAAAAATAAAAAATAAAAATGCACGATAAAAAATGCATTGGTGTTAAATAATGAACGAGTTAACTCGCCCAGCCCTATAAAAAAGTTATTTGAGCTGTCAGGGATTCTTGCTAAAACTTGCCTGCAGGAACCACCGATTCTCACCATGTGGTTGCTTCTGTCTAATAATCTCATCATAATATTTTGATGTTTGTGGCAAGATTTCTTTTGTCAGCTTAATAGAATCAATGAATCACAACTTGAAGACAGTCCAACACAGTCCAACACATAGTAACTCGGCATTCAATCAAAAGGTTCCCTGCTGATCAGAGCCAATAAAAACAATAAAAACAATAAAAACAGCCAGAGTTGCAAAGAGTTTGACTTTATTTTACATTGATCACGTTTTGTTTTTTTTTTTCTTAAGAAAACGTTGGATTTTATACAGACTGTATGTACAGAAGTTCAGCTTCAGTCATTCGGTAGTCTTGCATGCAATAGACTAGTTTTACAATACAAAAAGATTATGTACATGACTTTGAATTGTCTTGGCAGTGTAGTATTTAGACACGACTCACTGTTTCACTGATTCTGCCCGGATGAGATCATGAGCTGTAAAATCATCAAAAAGGACAAAATAGTAGCCCAAAGTAACCCAAAAGTAGCATTAGCATAACCGTCTGTAGAAATGATTTGCCATGGAAATGTCAACCTGTTCAGTAAGTGTGTTATAAAGGGAATATTGTGCATTTTCCTCCAGAGCCATGCTAACACATTCTGTTGCCTCATCAACATTCCTTCTTTGTTATACCCGCTCAACTAATCTCGAGATAAAACACAGTGTTAATAAATAATAGCAGATATATACATGTAATTAAAGGACAGCCACTCATATTTGACCAATAGCAGCTGCATACTTAATGATATCCGCCTCTTCCAATCAGCTAAAACGGATCTTTCAGGGTCTGCCGTGACTGATTTACAGTAAAAGACCAGAGTTGAATCTCTCAAACTGTTTTTTATTTCATGTTTCTCGTTACTTCTGAGGCTGAGAAAATAAAAGGCTTCCATGGGCAGTTTTAAATATTCCAGAAAACCCTCAAGGTTTTATACTTACAGCTGAGCTCTGGATTGTAAGCTTATGTCAACAGATGTGGTTTTTGTTTTGAAGTGACTTGATGCGACACCTGTTATGTATACAGACTCACAGTACAGTTTATGACATTAAGATCAATATGACGATCAACACAGGCCACCTTTTTCTTTCTTTTAACTCAGGCCTGCACAAGCGCCACGTGTGTGTTTTTATAGACATCTATCTGCACATCGGATAATGGCACCTGCATATCTTTAACTCACACAATGAAGCAGGCTTAACAAAAACATAACATAACTACATCAGTCAGTTAACATAGGTCAGGGTTGTTTTGCTCAACAGGTCTCATCCCTTTAGAGCTGCAAACAATTGAAGGATTGTTGGTGGCGGCGTCCCACGCCCACGTGTCACAACAAAAAAACATTATAAACTTTAATTGGAATTTCAACACTTCGCTGAACTCCGCAGCCAGAAAGTATGTGAATGACAGAGGGAACAGGTGCCAACGACATCACAAAAGTGAACTGAAACTGCAAGACTGCATGAGAGACGACACGCCTTTCACGTAGCGTTACTAAGGATATAAGAAACAAATATATACAAGGTTGGTCCTTGTCTGGAAAGCCCCACCTGAGGGTGAGACGGTGTCACAAAGGGTGTTCAGTGCGTGGGATGTGCTGAGTGAACAGCAGTAATAGCAGTTAATAGCAGCTGCATGTTGGTACACAGCCAGGCTTCCTTTAGTCAGATTTATGCTTCAGTTTGACCTGCCTTTAGTGAACTTTAACTTCTTACGTCATTCTTCTCCACTAACACAATTCAACCTTGTCTGAAAAATCCTCTCTCACCCAATGCAAACCGCAACGGAACCATTTATGAATGACTCAGCCACGAAGTATCAGCTTTGTGGTGTTACAGTGAGCACCTCATCCTGCTTTGACTCATAAATGTGTTGGTTTCTGTTGTTGGTTTGGATCATAAAACAACTTCCAAACAATGACCACAAGCAGAGTGTCGAAAAACACGAAAGTCCCAAAGTTTAGGTTCAGCTGTCCGCTCAGTTTCTCCATTTTACATCAGATTTGGTTTGGATTGGATGATGGTGCCTCCTGTTGACCTTAGACTCTAAGGGCTGATAAACTGAAAGCTTTTCATTGTTTTTTTTTCTCCCTCTGCTCTGGAACACTAATCTAACTGAGAGATCGGACTACTTCACAACAGGTGAGGTTTTTGTATAATCAAATCCGGAGCAATAACAAACATAAGCTTGATTTTGTATTTCGTGCCAAACCTCAAGCACAAGTCTTTCGAAAGGCCCTTTTTTTTAAAAAAATTTTTAGGAAGCCATTTAACAAGCACTTGAACGCTGCAAAATTATGCAAGAAGATTCTGATACGCAAAGTGTACCTTAGAAGGCCTGCTATTTATACGCAAAGCCGTGATATCGTGTTACCACGGCCACGGAGCTTTGTTGGACTCTCTGCAGCAGAGAGGCTCCTTGTGTTAAAAATCTGAAGCACCTTGTACAATGAAGGGAGAAGCTTCAACTCTAATTATTAAAAATAAAAACATGAACAGAGAATTTCATAAATGTATTTCAAAGATAAACAAATTTAGAAAAATGATACATATATATATATACACTAGGGCAGGGCAACGATTAAAATTTTTAATTTAATTAATCACATGATTTCCCTAATTAATCACGATTAATCCCATTTGTACGCAAAATCCAAAAAAGTAGTGTATAGCCTTTAGCATTTAGTTTTATTCTAAATTTGCTGCCATATGAATGAAAGTGCCATAACATTTGTTGTGCAAACACACTTTTAACATCAGCATCTTTCTGTAGTTTTTATGTAGAAGCCTCGCTCCACTGTCTGTTTCCTTGAATGACTTGCTGCTATCAGTTGTGTGTTTTGCCTTTAAGTGATATTTTAGACTGGAACTACTACGCTGAGAAGACAATTCAACATGGCAGTGTTTACAGATGACTTTGGTTCTGTCGACTCCGCCGTCTGGAAGAACTTTCAAATGAAAATGGCCGAGTAAAAGTTCCGTACCCTTCTCCATGTTTGGTGGATCTGCCGATTACTTTCTTTTCCGGTTCCACAGCAGACAGCAACAGACTTTTACAAAATAAAAGCCTGTGAGCAACAGATTTTTACAATAATAAAATACATTTAAAAAAAAAAAATAATAATAATAATAATAAAAAACAACTGCGTTAATGCGCGATAAAATATTTATCGGCGTTAAATAATTACAGAGTTAACGCGATAATAACGAGTTAACTCGCCCAGCCCTAATATACACATATATACAGTATATATATATATCCCTCCTCTAAGGCACGTGTCATGTTGCAGATGTTATAAGGCTGCATATTTGTTGACTTTCAAGGGCCTGAAATGGTACAAGATCCTGACATCCTTGGATCTTTTAGCTGCTTTAGTTAGTTTAAGCTGCTTAAACTAATGCCCACCAGAGATTTAGCAGATTTGAGATTTCTTAACTGGATAAGATTCATTGGAAGGATATTCTTCAGTTTTATTCACACATGCCTTTATCCAGAACACAGCAACGATGTGCTGTGTGTGAGTCAGGTGGCGTCCCACAAATCAGAGTTCTTCAGTGCAGCACAAAGTAAGTTTCTCTGTTGTTTGACGGTTTAATACCGGCTATAAAATCAAACAGCTGCCAACATCATCTTTTGGGCTGCATGCCCATCATTCTTACCTGCAATTAATGCATAGTTCTGTGTCTGAGGGAGAACTGTTTGTGTAACAGAGGGATGCTGGGACATGTTTGTCACAACTGTGTGAGATTTCTACAGTTACTGAAGACAGCGAAGCATCAGAGGTGTACTGCAAACATGCAGCAGCCGTGTCCATCCCTCCTTTGTGCTCCCAGGGAACATTTCCGTCACACTCTGCCATTTGCAGCCTATCATTATATTTGGTTGTGTTTTTTCTTTATTTTGCAGGGTTTGACTGTCTTAAGCTGCAGTAATCTGAGCTCTGAGTCGTCAACAACTCAGCGACAGAGCCAGCGATGGGAGCATCCAGAAAACACGAATAACAGCTAAAAAGGTAGGGTATAGATAAAAAAAGCAACAACATACACTCACCGGCCATTTTATCAGGTACACCTGTTCAATTGCTTGTTAAGACAAACAGCTAATCAGCCAATCACAGGACAGCAGCTCAATGCATTTGGGCATCTAGACATGGGGATGACGACCCGCTGAAGTTCAACCCGAACATCAGAATGGGGAAGAAAGGGGATTTAAGTGACTTTGAACATGGCATGGTTGTTGGTGCCAGACGGGCTGCTTTGAGTGTGTCAGAAACTGCTGATCTGCTGGGATTTTCACCCACAACCATCTCTGGGGTTTACAGAGAAAATATCCAGTGAAAATGCCTTGTTGCTGTGAGAGGTTAGAGGAGAATGGGCAGACTGGAGGCAACAGTAACTCAAATAAGCACTCGTTCCAACCAAGGAATGCAGAACACCACATCTGAACGCACGTGGAACCGTGAGGAAGATGGGCTGCAGCAGCATGAGACCACACCGGGGGCCGCTCCTGTCAGCTAACAACAGGAAACTGAGGCAACAATTTTCATCAAAATTGGACAAATAACTTTCTTCCTCCTTGGTTTCACCTTCGATACGCAGCTGCAGCTCAGCGTCACTCTTTCTCTCAGAGTTTGAGTTCAAAGAAGGAGAGGAAACTGCTTCAGCCACTGAATGCAGCTGCTTTAACAGTCAATGAAGACATTTAGGTTTCCGTATCTCATGTGCGAAAAGGGGCTTCAGATTATTCCTCTCAGTCCAGTTCTCAGATTACAGACGGAGCAGAAAGGGTTAAAGGCCTCCTGGAGAAGCTACCACCTGAGCTAATTCCCCTTCTCGGCTGCTCTTGTAGATGTAAAAATGTTGCCTGGTCAGACGAGTCTGGTAGGATTCAGATGGTCGGGTCAGAATTTGGCGTAAGAACATGAAAGCATAGCCTGCCTTGTATGTGTCGAGGATTCAGGCTGGTGGTGTAATGGTGTGGGGGATATTTTCATGGCACACTTTAGTACCAACGGAGCATTGTTTAAATGCACAGCCTACCTGAGTACTGTTGCTGACCATGTCCATCCCTCTATAACCACAGTGTACCCATCTTCTGAAGATGACGGGATAATGCACAAAGCTCAAATCGCCTCATGTGACATGAACACGACAATGAGTTCACTGTTGTCACCAGATCTCAGGCTAACAGAGCAGCTTTGGGATGTGGTGGAACAGGAAATAGCCGACAAATCTGCATAGACTGAATGATGCTGTCATGTCAATATGGAGCAAAATCTCTGAGGAATGTTTCCAACACCTTGTTGAATCTATGCCACGAACAATTAAGGCAGTTCTGAAGGCAAAAGAGGAATCCAACCTAAAGTGGCCGGTGAGTGAATATTAAGTGATAAATACAGAAATAATTCAATTTCCCTGAAATAAAGCAATGTGTCCAACAGAATGTGCAGCAGGCTGGGCTGGCGGTAAGATGCAGAGAGTGTAAACTTTGCAGAAGTGATTGTCTCCGAGTGTCACTGAAATCTTTTAGGATTCAGAAGCACACCACTCAGACACACCCGCTCAAAAGCATATACAATGCTAACATGTTTCAGCTGAGGTTAAAGGAAAGAACAAAAAGGCTTTACACTCGCTATAAAACAGGGCGCCGTGCTTTATCACAGTGGTCAAATGTCCCTTACCATGCAGGTGCATGCAGGTTTGTGAGAGAAAACACTTCAGCACACAGTTGCTCAGGGTTTGAAACCTGTGCTGCTGAAACCACAGCAGAAATTCAGCAAAACGGGTCAAATTTCTACCAGACTGCACCAAATAAAAAAGTTGCTACCTTGCAACTCGCCCTCAAATGCGGCACAGAATGAATCTGTACTTCATTCAGGCTTGGCTGCTGGAAAGAAAAAGTATGAACATAATGAAAAGCCCTTAAGAAAGGACCAAATAAAACTTCATGGGTAAACAAAAAAAAGCTGCAAGGCAAGACAGCTCAGTCCTCCTCAGTAAAAGAGTGAGTTATGTGCCAGTTATGTCTTCACTGCCGGTGTGCAATGCCAGCACAGAAATGCAGTCAGCCAGTCATATCTGGGTTATAACCGTGCAGTTCGGGAAATGCGCGGCCTCGTTATAAGTCCACACGCAGACACGATGACCCCAGAAGCAAAGAACGGGACACAAGTGATCATTTGATGGACGCTGCTTTGCTGCTCGCTGACATCATTAAAGGAGAGACGTCAACACACTGTCTCCTGTTTCAGCCAGCCAGGAGCAGACTCCCCAAAAAGCCACGAGCCACCGGGTCCTCACCCTGAGGGGGGGGTCTCTGGTCCCTGGCAATGGTGTCAAGGTTCGGGCTTGGAAGAAACGGCAGGCCCAGTGCAACAGTCGGACTTGTGTCAATCGGAGGAAAGATGTGTGGAGTTGGATGGTGACAGGTCCAGCAGAGCCTGGACGGTGATGCCCACCTTCACCAGACCACGCTCCTCCAGGATGTGATGCGGCAGACACAGCCTGTCCTGAGTTTGCACAGACATGTCTTTCATCAGTTGCATGCAACAAAAAGAATAGGTGTGGCTTTCTACCAGTAATTACCTGTTGAGTACCTAGACTCTGACAGTCTGACAGGCAATAATACAAACAAGGGCTGAGTTCGAAACCGGATACTAGAGCCCTGCACTCCCGCGGGAGTCCCGCAGGACTCGCGGGACCCAACACAAAGCAGTGCGGCGCGGGACACATTTTGAAAGCTCATTGTGGGCGCGGGCGGCAGGGGGAGTGCCCAGTGCAGGAGCGGTGATAAGCTGCAGTCCCGCTAACTAAAAACGTGTTAAACATAAACGCTATAATGATCTCCTGCTGCTGAAAACAACTGAGAAGAAATAAAGCCTAACTAAAAGAAGTTCAAAAGTGCGATCCATCTCTCCTTTTATTCAGGAGATGCGCATTGCACAACGACGAGGGACAGGGCATGGTTAACCTACTTAAATAATAATTGGATTACATGTTACATTTTCAACATTCTGGGTTTAGAAAAGGTAGGGTAATTAATAACACATATTGTTTTCATTCCACTTGTTTGCATTTAAATAAATGTAACATGAGCTGTAGGCTTATATTTATGCTCAAATCCACTCAAAGTAGGGGGCGGGGCTCCATCACGCTGTTTAAAATCATATTAACTAAAAATATATACTTTTACTTCCAAGAATGGAAATGTGTGAGGAGTGGCATATAACATATGTACAATGTATTATTCTTAATACTCACGGTAGATTTTGGTAGGTATGTTGGGTATGCTTATTGCTGTAAAGCCTCAGCTGCTTGTGCCATCTAATGCGCTCCTGCACTATGTGCCCCCCGTGAAGGATCGGACAGTGGTGTGCGCAGCTAAGATCATGTTTCTTTCCTCAAGCCAATGACAAGAACTTCCGTGAGAAGTAACGCGCACGTCTGAATAATGCGGGAAATGCGGGCGGGAGCGGGACAAAATATGACAGGTGTGGGAGCAGGACTGTAAATACTGTCCGCATACTACTCATACTGACTTTTTTCCCAGATGCATAATAGATTCCCCGAAATGTTGAGCATGCATCATGAGGTTACTACTCATACTCAAACTACCCAAGATGCAACGTAACTTGACGTCGCCGATCGTCATTTCCTATCAAAATGGCAGTTTAAAGCTCGCTACAACGAGGGTAGGTTCACTTCCTGTTTTTAAAACAAAAGCACCAATTGTATCGTAAAGGCTTTCCCTATGATAAAAGTCAACGGGTATTTTATTTTGTGAAAATAACCGGAAGTGCGTTGCTCACTACGGCTAGCTTTAGCAGCGCCGAATTTGTGGGAACAAAATTGTAAATAGCCGGTATTTTGTCAGATTTTCAACACGTTGGGCATCTAAACGACTACTTTCTCGCCTGAAAATGTTTCAAATGATGCTAAAGTTTACAGAGTTTAGAGCTTAAGCGAAATCAGCTTCAGGCCGGCTGATTTCGGCTCGGGGAGGAGCGAAAAGCATTGTGAGTAAATGCTCTGCATACTGTCTGATTGATCAGTATGCAGTATGCAGTATGTAGTATGCGGTTTCGAACACAGCCAATGTCATTTTACCTCCATTAGCCATGTTTAAGGGGAAGTTCGAGTTTTTTTTAAACCTGGACCTTATTTCTGGCATAAAACACGTTCATCTACTCACCGATAACAGTTTGGTGAAAGTCGGCATCCTTCGGAAGATATTTAGATCACTGGAGATCCGCGTATATCCATATAACGGGAGAGAACAGGGCAGAGACAATACAGCCTCTAAATAAGGCTATATTTGTCTTTATTTCACCAATACTTTAAGACCAATCAATGAATGAACGCGTACTATTGCACTGTTAGCTCAGAGCTGCCGTGTTGTTGTTATCGGGGGCTATCAGGGGGCTTATAGGAAGCTTTCGACACAAGCGTCTACTGGGATGACATCATCGAAATACAGAAATAAGGACCAGGTTAAAAAAAAAAAAAACGAACTTCTCCTTTAAGAGACTTCCATCAGTAAGAGGTACACACCCAACCAGTGAAAGCATGACATAACTTGCAGAGCTCTGACATTCAGTATCACTCAGTCTGTCCAGAATTCAATAATTAATAATAAAACATCTTAACAGTCGTATGAAAAGAAAAAAAAGACATAATAATATGTACAGCGTTAGCCGCATTGAAATGAGAAACGGTGCGTGTTAAAATGTATTACCTGTGGAACACCGAGCTTCTTACAGGCATCCAAGAAGTTTTCAACATTCCTGCGACACTTTGCCATGCTCAGCTTTGGCTGGAAGTCATAACATCAATCAGTTAGTTAATCATGTGTAATGTTTTAAATATTATGGAGGAAAACACTTAAGCATGGAAAGGTAATGCAGTATTATACGGTGGCGATTTGAGGATTATATACAAGCAAAGTCATGTTTACATTCAAACTGATGATATATGCAAATGTGATTATATGGAAAGTGAAAAAAAGCAATCTGACAAGTTGTTTGTTTACATGCCCCAAAGGATTGAATCAGACATCAAAAGTGGGCCAAGCTACGTAAATATCTGCTAAAACATCAAGATAAAGAAGGAGAAAAAAAGCACCCTGCCAATGATTCATGAGTTTCTGCTGCCAACTCTGCAGCCCATCCTATAAACAGAGTTCACAGCACAACCCGTCCTTAGAGACCTTAGAGATCGTCTGAATTTACAGAATTGTTAGAAAAGAAATGAAATTTAGGTTAAAGATGAAAGTGGTCCGTGTGAACACAGCTCATGCAGCCTTTATAACTTCTTTTTACACATTTCGGTTCACTTACCACTGCAGGCGATGGCACATGAATGCTGGCAACGGACCGAGGACAAATGTGATTGGCTAAGTGGCAAAGGACGACCCCGTCCATCAGAGCCGCTCCAACATCGTCTGGAAGCAGCACCTTCAGCCTGGACTCAATGTTCTGCACACACAGAAACAAAGACATGATGGCGTCACCGTCCTCTGACAACAAGGGGAGTTTGATTTTCACTCAAAGTTCACGGGAACATCAGTCAGGTGAGTACGTCACAGTCACAACAAACCACTGATCTGTGGCAAGATTACATATCTTAATATTGTGCACCACCGTACAGCAAACATGTTTGCTTGTGTACATGAGGGTGGGAAGACAGTCACCACCCAGATGCTACGCCTGGGTGGTTAGATCTCAGCTTATCTGACTGCAGGTCTGTTGTCATACATCTCCAAATCAGAAACAGGAAGCAGATGTGACACGCAGTTCAGGTAGAAAGGAGAATAACTTTTGTTTGCCAAACCAAATTCAAAGTAGTATTTTGTGAGGAGCTCTGCAGAAGTCATTCGTCTACCATGTGGTGTTAAATGCACACTCGCTACTTTGCTTTCCTCGTAACTTTAAATGAACAATGGGCTGTTTCTTTCAGATGAATAGCCCTTTTGTTCTTTTTCTACTTCTTCCTTCTTCTCCTAAACTTGTTTTTACTTTTGTTTTGCTCCTTTTCACCCAACAAAAGGCATGTACTTGTTTCAAAAGAGTTTCCTTCATTTCAACAAGATCACCATGGTAACACAACCAGATCTAAATGCTTTCAATATCTATTTTCCAAAACACATCTCAGATGTCAAAGTGAAGCATTTATCAGGAAGACTCTGTGCTGCTGCCAGATGTTTTAACCACAACTATGTAACGTTCATATTGATTCAACCATCGTGTAAAAAGTGTTGAGATATTGAGACAATGATAGCCTCCCAGTCTTAATTCTCCAGAAGAATCCTCAAAATCTTCCTATATTTACTTACAAAATATTACTTGGTTTGCACAGCAGGTGTCATTTCCTGTTATGGCAAAAAAAAAGTTCATTTTATGTGTCACACGAGTGGACTTAAAGGTGGGGTATGAGATGTTTTCTGGAGCATTTTTTATTATATTGTCTGAAAACCTCCTCACGATCCCATTGCACCCACTAAAATAGAATGTTTGGAGAAAAAAAATTATATTTTAGTCCATTGTAGAGGGTGTAGCAAGAGGAAATGTCTGACCAATAGAAGTAATGATGAAAGTTAGTTCTATTGGATTCTGACACGCAAATTAACCGTCAGCCCCCCTCTCCCCTCCCCAGACTCGTGACTCGTTCATGTGTTTTGAAGGCGTGGTTTGGAGGGGTGGGCTGAAGGGAGATAACCTGACTCACGTCATCTGGCTGCGTTCACCAACTACACGCGGGGGCGTTCCCTTTCCTGCGAATACCAGAGGGCGTGAGTCAGGTTAGAAGGGAGAGGCAAGGTTGTTTATTTTCAAAAATATAGCTTGCAGGTACCGTTTTTCCAAGATCTCATACCCCACCTTTAACTGAGCTAATTCTGCGATTTATGACGGTAAACGGCGGCACGAAATCATAAACCGTGACCGAAAAGCAGATTTTTTTTAACTTTTTAATGCATTTGCATGCACAATTTACATTTTTCTGAATTTTTAGGAAATTCACAATCTTTTTCTAATTCCACTCCACCAGTTTGGCTCATTTTAGTGAAATTCTCGGTTGTAATGCAACAAAAAGGCACTAACAATGTAACAATTCATGGATATCATGGATTTCGAGTTCTCATTGAGGTCAACAAATGTTAAAGTTGAGCTTGTTCTCTGCAGCTTGTTCCATTCGACCCCACTTATACAGTACCCAGCAGAAAATATGCCATTGCATGGAAAATCCTTTACAATGTGGGTTGAATCATTTTGCTGGGAACAGCATTTCCAGTTAAGGACCGTTTCCTTGGATACAAAAGAAGAGTGATTTCTCATCAGCCGTAACAATGATTTCATTGAGATTGAAAGACCTCAGTACCTTGGAAAACAGCCAAACTTTGTTTCACGTCATCTTGGACAACCGAACCTTGAAAAAGGTTAAGGACATCGAATAACTGAGACATGACTGGAAAGAGTAAAAACAACTAAAACCATTGAGCAATGAAAACAACCCCAAGAGCACAGACCATGACCTTGAGAATGAATCAAATCCAGCTGTAACACGGAGGCTTTGGATACTTTCTCAAGGCACCGAAATGATAAAAAAATTGAATAACCGGAAGTGCGTTGCTCACTACGGCTAGCTTTAGCAGCACTGAATTTGTGGGAACAAAATTGTAAATAGCCGGTATTTTGTCAGATTTTCCACACGTTGGGGATCTAAACGACTACTTTCTCGCCTGAAAATGTTTCAAATGTTGCTAAAGTTTACAGAGTTTAGAGCTTAAGCGAAATCAGCTTCAGGCCGGCTGATTTCGGCACGGGCAGGAGCGAAAAGCATTGTGAGTAAATGCTCTGCATACTGTCTGATTGATCAGTATGCAGTATGTAGTATGCGGTTTCGAACACAGCCAATGTCATTTTACCTCCATTAGCCATGTTTAAGGGGAAGTTCGAGTTTTTTTTAATTATTTTTATTTTTATTCTTTATTTCACCAATACTTTAAGACCAATCAATGAATGAACGCGTACTATTGCACTGTTAGCTCAGAGCTGCCGTGTTGTTGTTATCGGGGGCTATCGGGGGGCTTATAGGAAGCTTTCGACACAAGCGTCTACTGGGATGACATCATCAAAATACAGAAATAAGGACCAGGTTTAAAAGAAAAAAAACCTACTTATTTAGGATTTCTTTTAATACCCAGTAGTATGATGACCTGTGATGGACTGGCGGCCTGTCCAGGGTGTACCCCGCCTCTCGCCCATTGACCGTTGGGATAGGCTCCAGCCCCCCCGCGACCCGACCGACGGATTCAGCGGTATAGAAAATGGATGGATGGATAGTATGATGACACTTATCTTATTCTATTTTGTTGTATTTTATTGCTTTTGCTGTTCTTTTATTGTTTTTATTTGTTTTTACTAATTCTTCTCTTTATTTATTATCTGCTGTATGGCACTTTGGTACATCGTAAGGATTGTCTGTAAAGGGCTGTATTAATAAAGTACATTTACATTGTTTTTTGTAAGAAAAGATGGAGTCATCAGGTGAGTCCCACGCTGTGTTTGAATTGCCCACATATTACCTATGTCGTGAGGAAGCCATTTTTCAGCTACGCTAACAGTCGTGAACAGAAGCTGTAAACTGCGGTAGAAATAGACCATAATGCATTGTGCCAACAAGAGCTGAAAGAGTTTGCCAGTTAGCTCGAGCTGGTGCTACAGTTAGAAGCTTCTCATTAAGGTTTTCTTAGCTGCCTGGTGAGCAGACCTCTCAGCTGTAAAAGGGTTCATCTCTTTTACTGCCTAAGACACAGAGTAGACACTCAGATCCCATTTCCACATTGATAGGACCACGATGACACTGTTTTATCGTGCTTTTATCTAATCTATTTGAACTTTTTCACTTGCATCATAGTTCGGAAACTTGTCCCTAAAAGAAAGGAGTTCACTCAATCAGATTATTAAATGGTCAGGTCGGTTGATTGGGGAAACACAGCTGGGCTTGGAGTCGCTGTACATGAAGCAGATGCAGCGGCTCTCCAGCTCCATCTTGAATGATGCCTCCCATCCCTCAGCGAGTGAGTTCCAGCTGCTGCCACCATGACGCAGATTCATAGTCCCGAGAACTAGGACCACACGCTATAGGACCAGCTTTGTCCCTGCTGCTGTCGGTCTTTTAAATAAAACCGAACGCACTTTACTGCAGAGACCTATTTTACAATTTATTTATTACTTAATTCTATTTATAGAAACCCTGAGCCTGGTTTCAACCTTTATTTATTGTTCCTTGCCTTGTGGGCAATATCTACTTTTACCCTGTTCAGTGAGGATTGTGAGTACCTGCCATGTCTGTCTTTGTACTGTCTGGACCTGTCCTCTGTCAAATTAATGTCTGTTAATAAGGTGTGGGAGATGCCTTCTCCTATTCTCTGCAGAACAAATCTACCTACGGGTACTAATAAAGTCAACTGAACTGAACTGAACTGAACTGGACTTGAGAGAATACAAGTAATATAGATCTGCGTAAAGGAACCATATTTGAAACTTTATGTGTGATACCATGGCTTCACCAGGATTAATTTGTTGATGGTATATTGAAATATTGCATGATAAAGCCACATTAATGCTCGTGCAGGTGGATAGAGTGAAATTCCAAAAGTACAAGCCCCTCTGCTCCAAAAGGAGTCGGTTCTGATCAGGGTGCCTCCTCGTCACTTTTCTGTTGGAGGTTTATCAGACAGCCAATTCAGAGGAGACCCAGAACACGATGGAGGGATTCTACTGTACATCCTTTCATGCCTGGGAACGCCTGGGGATCCCCAGGAGGAGCTGGAGAGAGGGAGGTCTGGGTTTCTCTCCTGGACCTGTTGCCTCCACAACTTGACCTTGTTTAAGCCCCAGAAAATGGATGGAGACCGATGTCCATTACACCAACAAAAAACAGCCCATTGTCCTGTTTATCACTTTAGATCCTGTGTCTGTTTATGGGATACGTAACTCAATATATTGTAACATAATGAAGCACCACTGCGTTCATGTAGGGTCTGAAATGCACCAACAGCCGAGCGCTCTGTTTGAAATAAACAATGTCACAGAAATAATGAGGCTCAGGGTAAAGAAACAAGTGAAAATTGAGAAAAGTTAAGTTTCACATACAATAATGCTATAGAAAAAAACGGACCGACAAAGTTAGATGAGACCAAACAGGGCGGGTCCGCACTGTGCGAGTTTGACTCAGAAGTTTGGATTTTCTCCACATTGTAGGAACATTCAGTCAGGACCCACACAATAAAAATGCCCATTTGTCAGTGAGACACTCAGTCCTCACATTCAGCAGAGTAAACAAAAGCAGGATCTGGCCGTCTCTGCAGGCTTTATTACTCACTGACTTGTGCAAAAATGCAAAGGCGTAAACAAAGCTGCGAGGCGCCTGACCTGCCGTAACAGTCCGATCTGCTCCAGTTCCTCTCTCAAGTGTTCCATCTTCCTCCTCATGGTAAAACTGGGGTCCGTCGAGGTGTACTCCTGCCGGCTTCCTCTTGTGAAGGCTGAAAATATATAAATAGGGTGCTGTTCTGAGTTCCAAATCAAACAGGGAAACACAAACTAAACCAAGTTCCTAGAAGTACTTCTTAGAAGAAGCACTTACTAACAACGGATATACAACCTGCCAGAAAATGTTCCCTTGTGGGGCCACAATGATCCATTATATTGAAGCAAACAATCTGTGCAGTATCCCTGTTTTCAGGAGAAAAGGTTGGAGCCATTGCTACGTAACACAGCTCTATTGTGTTGTTTTCTGTAACCATGCTGTTCCCAGAAGTTGTCATGGTATTACACACATTTCCCTTCACACATGCTGATTTATCTGCAATTCCAGGGCTGCAGCAAAACATTTTATCACTGTTTTTGCATCTTTCCACCCCTCTGAGACATGTACTCCTGGAGACCCGGCGTTCTACATTAGATAGCATCATGCTGTCCAAATCGTACAAAATCAAAATAATCTTGCTTTTCGGTTCTAACCCTACTTTAAATGACATTGGCATAGAAGCAACAACAGGCACAGTACCATCATTAACTTGGTATATACTGTATAACTGTAGTTATTTCACCAATTAAAGTTCTATAAAACCTTGTTAGATGTTTTATGAGCAGCTTTGTAGCGGTGTGACACAGTCCAACGTGTTTAAACCAACTCTAACAAATTTTACAAAATCTAATTCTAATTTAAATAAACCGAGGACAAAGGACAACATAAGAAATAATAAAATACGACACAGACAGGGAGCTGGTGCAGTGGGGCTTTCACTCTGCATGTTTCTTTTATGTGCAGAGCAGAGATAATTCACTCTGAGATTTGTAGAATTAGACAGAACGAGTTAGTTGGGAGCATAACGAAGCTTTAACTGCTTTCTAAAGTCGTGCAAAAACTGGTTACCTGATCAGGGTGGAACTCGCCTTCTACCTGATGGCAGCTGGGAGAGGCTGAGTTTCACATTTGAAGCTGAAGCTTGAGTTTCACATTTTAACTACTGATTTTATCTATTTCTCTTATTTCTTTCTTTTTTATTTTATTTTATGCTTTTTTAATATTTAAATCGTGCTTTTTATTTCTACTGTTTTAATGCATCTGTAAAGCACTTTGATTGGTACACTGAAATATTGAGTAACTCCTTCCAACAAAAAAGGTATAAACCTATCAAGATGAGTGCAGAGTTCCATGATTGAATTTCACACTGAAATAAGATGCATTTGTGCACCGAGGGTTAAACACATCCAAATAGAGCTTGACGGCAAGAGAGCAAAACAATTCCACAGAAAACCTTCCTCACTTCCAGGGAAAGAACGCTGGGCTCCACCTAAGAAAAAATGTTGGCTTCAGGTACCGTCAAGCTTTCCCACTGCAAAACAATGAGCCTCAGTCCCAATAATACCTCCTCTGTGTTTTCACATGGACGCAGTGCTTCAACACGTTGAGGAGTACCTTCGACATTTTTTTGTTTTATCTCGAGCTCCAGAAATCTAAACTGAATAAGTTGACATGAGGACAAAGAAAGTAGCACAAGGTGTTTTTTTCTCTTCTCCAAGAGGAGATCTACTGATGAACTCAAGACAATTAAATGGGTGAAAAAGCAAAAAATTGAAGACAATAACTATGAAAGAACACAAATGGATGGTACCTGATCTTGGCTTCAGTCCAAACACTGTCAACGTGGTGCTGAAATCAGCGTTGCGCAAACTCTCCTGAGGAGATAACAACTGATATATTCACAAAGGGACATCAACACAACACAGGGATTATTGTCCAAACACCATGGGTGGGTTATACCTACCTCACAGTCATCGTTCCCACTGGAGTTTTTACGAGCACTCTGACACTTGTACTGCAAGCAAAGGAAAAGCTTAACAGTTGTTAATCATGACTTAGTGGTGATTCTCTCACTTATCCTCATCTCTATTTGAAAAGGTCGTAATCCTCAATCAAAACGACTGTAGCATCAAAATTACTGCAGAAAAGCTGAGGCTTTCTTAGGGATCTTTGTGGTGACTTGATGGACATGAATCTACACATCACTGCTTACATAGACCACACATAGAGAGCAAAAAACACGAGCAGTGACACCGTTTTAGCCAGAGTTTTGGTTATATATTGCACTACATGTTGTACTCCCTTGTGTTTTTATTAGGGCTGGGCAACGATTAAAATGTTTAATCTAATTAATCACATGATTTCCCTGATTAATCGCGATTAATCACATTTGTACGCAAAAGTAGTGTATAGCTTTTAGCATTTAGTTTTATTCTAAATGTGCTGCCATATGAATGAAAGTGCCATAACATTTGTTGTGCAAACACACTTTTAACATCAGCATCTTTCTGTAGTTTTTATGTAGAAGCCTCGCTCCACTGTCTGTTTCCTTGAATGACTTGCTGCTATCAGTTGTGTGTTTTGCCTTTAAGTGATATTTTAGACTGGAACTACTACGCTGAGAAGACAATTCAACTTGGCAGTGTTTACAGATGATTTTGGTTCTGTCGACTCCGCCGTCTGGAAGAACTTTAAAATGAAAATGGCCGAGTAAAAGTTCCGTACCCTTCTCCATGTTTGGTGGATCCGCCGATTACTTTCTTTTCCTGTTCCACAGCAGACAGCAACAGACTTTTACAAAATAAAAGCCTGTGAGCAACAGACTTTTACAATAATAAAAGCCTGTGAGCAACAGACTTTTACAACAATAAAAAAAATAATAATAAAACCTGCGTGAATGCGCAATAAAATATTTATCGGCGTTAAATTATTAACGAGTTAACTCGCCCAGCCCTAGTTTTTATTTTTTACTTTGTTTGGATTTTACCTGAGTTGCATGTAGTGTCTTTTTTTACATGCTGACCTTAAACGCTACACGGATTAGCGATGAGCCACAGGTGGTGACAACTGGATTTTACACCGTTTTTAGAGACCCTGAGGATTCTCCTCCGGTTTTAACTTTAGCATCGACGCCGGGTGTCTCTTTTCTCTCCTGTCTTTATGTTCCGGACTGACTGAAGCTTGTTCTGGAGGTCTGTCGCTCGCCCCAAAGACCGGGACTATCCAGAAGCTGTGGATAGTCTCGCTATCCGGGCTGGGATTACTTTTTATGTTAATAAAAAGTGTAGCCTACACCGCTTAGACTCCTGGTTTCGGCTCCATTCAACCCTGTTTTTTTTAGAACCTGTGTTTTTAAGAGTCCTAGGCTCTTAAACCTAGGCTTTTAATTATCTTAGCTTTGTTATTTATTATTTTAACAGTAGATTGATTTTTATTCTTTTAGCAAGTAACTACACAACTCAAAAGGAAGTTCACAGAACTGGAAAAAATTCAACATCCAGATTACTAGAACAACCAAAAGTGACAGACCCTGGGGATCATCCGGATTACCTGAGACCCTATTGCTGGTGGTGAGATTCATTCTATAAATGGACATCTGAAAATCCCCAATGCACGCCTTGATAGTATTAACGAATGTATGAGATGGATTCACAAAGTGATGCCAGCTCGAACCTTTAAGTAGTCTTTCCTCAGGTACTTATTCCGTCTGCGATCTTCATTCTGATTGAGGACGGGTGGGACTTCAGGCCACTTTGGGTCTGAATCCGACTGATCTGCCTTCAAGCTGCCATCAAAGGAGCAGGAGGAAGAAGGCTGCAAAAGCAGAAAGTTACAAATAAAATCGGTCTGGAGGAAATCTGAACATGGGGAATCTAACATATCAAACGCGATATATCTGCTATGAGGTAGAAGACTTTGTACCTGTCCACTCAGCATTGATGCTGCACTGCTTCCTTCATCCAGAGAAGCACTGAAAATAGGACACAAGTAACAACAGATGACTTATTTATGTGCAATGAACATGAGTCTCATTTCATATAAATGATGATAAATGAGTCACGCCATATTCCCCGTCTTCATACCCTATTTTACCCTATATTTGATTGTGAGGTTACACCACGAATCTGCATCCTTTTTGTTTGTCTTTCCATGTCAGAAAGTTTCACCAAGCTCAAATACATCTTCAGACAGAAAAACCTTGTAGCAATCAATTTTAGGTTCAGGCAGTAACCACCAAGTCCAGAGTGTGTGGTGGGAGCATACAACGCAATCTCAAATCTTCAAAAGAAGAAGAGAAGTTGGCTAATCCAGAACTGCCAAGGGCCAGCTGAAGGAACATCTAATTCAGAGGGTCACTTTGTCTAGATATGCTACTCGTTAAAGCCTGGTTTATAGTCGGTAACGCAAGACGCAACGCAAGACGCAAGCTGCAACGCAAGCCCTTGCGCGGTTGCAAGCCCCCCTTGCGTGCTTGCGTGTGTCACCTCAATTTTCTAAACTTCACGCAAGACGCAAGCGCAAGCCACTGGCTGTGGTCGAAACCAACCGCCTACTGCTTGATCGATCTGACAGTATGCAGAGCGTTTACACACAGTGCACTTCACTCCTGCCCAAGCCGAAATCAGCCAGCCTGAAAAGCTGATTTCCCTTAAGCTATAGGCTAAACTCTGTAAATATATAACTTTAGCAACATTTGAACCATTTTCAGGCAAGAAAGTAGTCGTTTAGACCCCCAAGGTGTTGAAAATCTGACAAAATACCGGCTATTTACAAGAAGAAGAAGAAGCATGAATCTATGGAAGAGAGACTTGCCAAACAGCTCCTGGCGGTGAATTTCCTTTCATCGTTGTAGGCTTGTCATTGAAAAAACCCGCTACTCCACCTACTGTCCTGGCGGTGAATCGCCACGCAGCACACGCAACCGCCGACAAAGCAAAATGAAGTATAAACGTCTCGAGCCATTAACATACGCGCAAGACGCAAGCGCAAGGGCAGTTAAAAGAAGTATAACTCAGCCTTTAGCCTTGCCATGCTAAAGATTAACCCAGTGATTAGAAGCTCCAACGAATAGCTTCAATAAACGATACCACCCGGTTCGAAAGAATAGTTGCTCAGGGGCAGAAGTGCAGCTGTCTGCCAATCAGAGGGTCAGTTTGGTCTCTGGCTTCCACGAACCAGATGTTAAAGAGTCCTCGAGCAGGAAACTGAACCTCGTGTTGTCTCTTATGTGGTCATCGGTGTGTGAATGTAGCCTGTCAACACTGTACTGTATAGACTAATAAATCCCGTGTGAGTGAAAGTGGCTTGCATTGTAAAAGCACTATGGGAGGTCAACCAGACTAGAAGAGCAAAAGAGACATATAAATAGAGTTAATCACCGGGAACATTTCATCTCGAGTCATATCAATAGTTCGCTTGAGCGAGGATGTATCCTCCAGCTTCAAGGACGTATCCTCTGCTTAATTTGGTCATTTTTACTGTGCCACAGGCCTGCTTCAACAGCCCAAAGCACACTGTATCTCCCTGAAAGTCTGTAAACTTGAAGGTCCAATAAAATGAGAAAAAACTTTTCTCAAAACAGTAAAAATAAGGTTTACAGCGACACTGAGCCACGGTCGATCAGCCCATGCGGCGCAGCGTTGTACGTACCTACGAGCGGTCTGAGGTGCGAGCCTTGGTTTGCTGCTGGAGCTTCCAGAGTGACTCAGGAATCTGCAGACAGAAACAGGAGATTGTCCTTATTGTACTGCACTAACGAGGCCTGGAAAACAGGGACAATTCTTGTTAGATGATGAATAGATGGTGGATCATCATTCACCCTCCATGAGCAAGAAATTCCTTTTCTTTTTTTACTTGCACAATCATGTTCAGGAGTTTTTCTTTTTATATCAGCACTGATTCACACACTTCAACATGTGGTAACATTTCTATATATTTAGGCAACAAATAACCGCATACTTGCACTGCTTGGAAATTCCTTCATTAAACTGTATATCCTGCTTCAAGAATATCCCGCATGCCCCCTACCTGTTGAAATACAACAGAAACGAACCACAGACTGGCTGCGCCTGAATGACCAGTAGCTCTTTCACAAGTTGTGACATGCCGTCTGCAAACTGTATGCAAAAAAAGGAGAGTGAAAACCTCCGCACGTGTACCTGTGTGCACGGCCAGTCACCCTCCGCCTGTGAATAAGACTCTCTGCTCTGCAAATTAAGGATCGTCGTCTAGAAACATGCAGAAGCAGATTGAGAGTAGAGAGAAGAGACCAAGAGATGATGAGGGGGAAGACAAAAGTGGGCAGAGATTACGTAAAGTCACGCTGAAAAAGCTCTGCAGAGACAAAAAGAGGTGAAAGTAGAGATTTGTTGAGGCGAGAAGACATTTAAGAAGCAGAATTAAGCAGCACTGCATGTTGTCACACCAACAGAATCAAAGCTGAGTCCCACGCACCTGTTTTGCTGCTCCTGCTGCAAAAGTTGAACAGCAATCTTCCTCAGGTCCAGCACTTCTTTCAGCTCATCTTCCTCCTCCTCCACCAGCTGCTCCTTATCAGAACTGGAACATAACCAGAATTTAACAGTGTGTTGTAAACTCAGCTTAAGACCACATGCTGCATGCACTTCATGTATAGGAAATTCGCATAATACTCTTCCAGTTAGCATTAAATACTAACACAGCACAGTATTTATGAGCACATCTCTTCTAACTAGGTGCTGGATTACAAAGAAGGTTTACATGGAAGGATCCAAACAAAAAATCAAACCAGCAGGTGCAGAGATATAATTAGCAACAGAATTAGGCTGAGCACACGTGCATAAAGGGTAGAAAAGAGCTTGAAGCTTTGCATTTGTGCAACTTATTGACTCGTAAAATAAATAGTAAAACCACTTGTGGCTTTAGCAGTAATCCACTCTATGTAATCCACTTTATGTGCTTTCATCACGTGTCTTCCATTTATTTGTGGATGATATATCTACAAGCATCTTTGATTAAAGTGCATAAAAAAGTAGGATTGCGGCAGCCGTAAATATCGAGAGGACGTGAAGCACAGCATGTTCCAATAACACTGCAATAAAGCAGCTGCACAGCGTCTCCATGCACACGTTTTAAACTTCCACCATGTTGAGTTGAAATGAAAACAAATCAAAAACAGAATGCAATGATTTACAGATCACGTAAACCCGTTAAATCTAACTGGAAAATAGTTCAAAGTCGACTTACATATTGTTGAAACATTGAAAGTGAGTTTTTTTTTGTTTGTTTTACATATAATTATTTGATGACAGCAGCCCATTTCAGAAATATTGGGACAATTCTCTTAAACGGTTTCAGGCCCAGAGAAGATGGCAGTATTTTCAGAAGTCTTGAGCCTGTCCAGTAATAATTTCCACAGCAGGATTGTGCAGACTATCGAGGTCATTCAGTCGTTCTCAGAATGTTTCAACTATATCATGTATCGTAGGTTAAGAGAGTCTTTCTAAATGTATGGTGGTGAGCATTTTCTTTCACAGAGTGGAAAGCCTCTCGGTCTTTGATTCTAAAGGACACAATCTCTCCAGATGCTCTTCCACACAGAGCCATGCTACTGACCCGTTACCCATAGCATGAGACATACCAGCAGACATGTTGTTTTAGCCGTGCACGTTCCACCGTTGTGTTTTCCTACTTTTTTTTTAAAGTATTACTCTGAAAGTGAGAAGACGCTTTTTGAAAACCTTGTGCAGTTGCAGCAGGAAGAGGGACTCAGTGGCTCGGTGGTGGGCACAGAGCTGGACTCTCTGGTGACAGTGGCAGAGAGAAGGACCCTGCACAACGCCCACCACCCTCTGCACAACACCTTCATCAGGCAGAGGAGTGTGTTCAGTGGCAGGCTGCTGTCTCAATCCTGCTCCACCAACAGACTCAAAAACTCTTTTGTTCCTCTGGCCATCAGACTGTACAACAGCTTTTTTTATTTTTTATTGTTTTTTAAATTTTTAGATTGTTTTTAAATTGCTTATAATTGTTTAAACATTTTTATTGCTTTATTATGTCTTGCTTACTGGATGCTTGAATTTCCTTCAGGATCAATAAAGTATCCATCTATCTATCTATCAGTTTCCACCCCAGCTGATCTGTTCGTGCTTATTGTCAAACAGCCAACAGTTTGGCAAATCCAAAGCATTTAACCACCAAAGATGGTGACTCACTGAAAGGTGCAGTCAGGGAATTCCTTTCTTCCACTGATTTACGTCGCAAGTCTTTGTGCAAAAAAACCATTTGTGTGCATTTAGCTGTAACTGTAATGAATGAGAGCAAAGCGTCCTTCTCGAGCATCGAGCACAAGATGTTTTCTCCTAGGGCTACCGCTGAGGTAATCTCCTTCTTTGACGGCTTCGCTGCAGATGACTCACCCTGACTCTTCCTTCCAGCTGTCTTTATCTTTGCATTGTTGAGACATGTTAAGAACTTTCTCCAGTTCCTGAAACATACCGAGACACACACCAGGTCAGGACCAATTAGGACCATTTTATCCATGCTTTTTCTTGATTAAAGTAATTTTTTTTTTTTTTTTTTTTAGAAAGACAGTCTGACAAATAAATAGATACCTTTATACAAGACATGTGACTGCTTTGCTGCCCATCACACTCTGACAGAGCAGGATCCTCGTCAGGATTGGGGTCTATAAAGTCATAGAGATCCTGATCTGATAGAGGGAGGAAGCATCCGCGTTCATCACTCATCTGTCACATTATAGGCACTTCATTCAACAACCCCCGTGTCTCTGTTACTGCTTTCAAAGGGAATATGTGATACTTATTGTCGATAACCTTTGCAAGAGTCCATTTTGGAGAGAAGGGAAAGGGCGTCAGCGCGAGCTGTCTCTGAAACTTGTGAGTGGAGGCTGACAGTGTCATCGTCAGAGGGCTGCAGGAGAAGTAAAGAGTGGAAAGAAAAATCAAAAGCTGTCATAGTGATGTCGACTGCTCACAGTTATGATGCCAACGTGCCACAAAGTCTGCGCACAGACATCCATACGGACATACGAATGCTTGTTAGAGCACTAAAAGGGCCTTTTTGTGGTTGTTGCTTCTTTAGACGGAGCCAGGGCCGCTGACAGGTTTGGCTGGGCCCGGGACAAAATTCTCTGAATGATTCAATGCTCTCTCTGTCTGATATTGAGTTCCGTGTGACTTGCTATCCCCTCATGTGGAGCTAATATGATTGGCACGCCGCCTGTGCCTGGTGTTACTTCACGGGGCTGGGAAAAGTTGGCCGTGTCACTGTCTTACCTGGCTCTGCTGCACAGCTGCCTGTACTGGTACCTGCTGCATCATCTGACTCTTTTGTGAAATATTTGTGTAGAGAACCCCTCTTGGCTTCTTTCGCCTTTCTTTTCTTTTCTGCGCTCCTGATTTGTGCATTTCGACTAACGCGCAATGACCGCTTATGGTCAAATGATGTAGTTTTTTTTCTTCTCCGTAATCAAAGACCAAACCATTTTTGGAATAGGGGAGATAGGGGGTTATTGGCCCTTTTTTTAAGGGCAATGAAGGCAAACGATCCAGAAGTAATTTATTAAATGCAAATAAAGCACTTTTCTTCCCCAAATCAACACATTTTGAAGGAAACATACAATAATCAATCGCAACTTCCCCCCATTCCTGGGCCCGGGACAAAATACCCGTTTGTCCCCCCCTATCGGCGGGCCTGGACGGAACCAAACATGGCTGAGAATTACAGGACTAACGTGGGAGAAATAAGCCTCATTCACGTACTGACGAGCCTTTGTTGCACATCGCTTCGTGTGTGAAAGTAGAGGCAGAAAAAGGGGCTTGAAGTCAACCCTTGATCCCTCTCTGAGCCGGCGAAGGAGGTAGTAACCAAGGCAACGCCTCATGCGTGTTCACGTTGTCGCTCAGCTGCTTCCATGACACCAGCCTGATGCGTTTAAGGGCAGAGCAATCCGAAGCTAAGTCGCCTCCGTATGGCTTCTTAAGGAAGAAGTCATGTGTGAAAGGGGTCATTGTTGTTCATCTTTGAACATCAATCACTATCACCGTCATCGTTTTCTGGATTTCACTCTGAGCCAAATCGCTGAGCGTGACCTATTTAATCTCAGGATGGTTACAGTCTCCAATGTTTATCCACTAGCTCATAAAAATTATGTGTGTCTGCAGTTTCATGCAGTTTAGAGGCATATAATCACAGACAAGTGGTTTCAGGCTTTAGATTTCCACCCACAACCTCAGCTGTCATTACTGACTCATTTAGTTGGTCGGCCCTGATTGCCCGCCTGGCTCCACACTTATCAGGTCAATCCCAGCGCTCGGAATGCAATCACTTTGTGAACACTTTGTGCCATTCCTAATATGCGCCCTACCTTTTCTTCTGATCCTTTGCCAGTCTTTTATTATATTCTCTTGAAAAACACCGACTTCCACATTTAACCCACTTATCTGCTGTAACTGCTGACATCTTTTTTTTATTATTAGCGATGAGCCTCAACTTTATAAAGTCCAATCCGAACCTGTTTGGTTCGGTTCTGTCTGAGGCGTCACCGTGTGAGTGCCATCGTCTTAACCCAAAGAGTCAATCCAGTTCTTAGAGGTTCTGGTTAAACACTGCTTAACAGCTCATTACACAAGTTGTACACATCCTGGAATTGAATCAGTTTAATGCTGTGTGTTTGAACTCTGACCTCTGTTGTTGACAGCCTCTTGTCACCATTGTCACTACCAATTCCAGAGTCGGGCCCATGGTTTTTACTGGGATAAAAATCCTCCATGCTGGAATCAGGCGAGATAATTCATATATTTCATAATGAATAAAATAACAAGAGGATGTATTTATAATATATGTAAAAAAAAAAAAAAAACATCTTTAAATGAAAAACGTTATGCTTTATGACATGATGACACAGCAAAAAGTGGTATTCGTGTGCTTACCTATCTGTGAGGGGCTGAGGAAGGCAACGTTTACTGAGGGAGGGGAGGTCCAGCGTGTCTGGTTTCTTATCCATTCTGCAAGCCTGGATGTTCAGGTACTTGAATATGTGAACTTTGCCCTTCAGGCAGATCTGAAACATACATCCATATGCAATGTGTACCAGTACAGAGAGAAATGTGTCCTTTCATCCACCAGATGGAGCCATTGTATCTACATCATACATCCCATAAGCATGTAAACGGTGCAGAAGAGTCCCAAACACAAGTGAATGCACATACCTGTGCAGGTGGAGACTGCATAGGATTGTTGTCAAGGATGATGTTCTGCAGCTGCCTGAGTTTCCTGTAAGACGGAGGAATCTCTGTGATCTTGTTGCAGGAGAAGTCAAGTCGAATGAGGGGCAGGTCAGCTAACTCTGAAAGTACAAATGAGACGGTCTGAAATTAAACAGCTTGTGTCACTCCGAGATGCACGACGTCCATCATGTGACAGGCACATTGCACAGTAAAAGCACCCAATAAAACAAGGGAGATACACACTTCTCCTGGAAACACTGCACCACTAATATTTCCCAGAAGCACTTGCAGAAGTTTAATCATGCAGTCATCATATAGTTTGAGGTATAGAAACAAAACGTTTGCTTCCAACATACCAAAATATCCTAACCTTCTCCGTCAAAAGTACGAGTAAGCCACCGAAATATTAGATCCCACAGTTCTTATGAAGTGACTTAACAGCAAATTGACAGCATTTACTCTGCCTGGTAAAATGATGTCAAAACTCTTTGTGAATTAGATTCGATTTGTATTCAGTCTGATTTGTTGATGAAGATTCTCAGTCATCCAGGTCATGGTGATAATAACAGCTTGAAAAAGAGCAACTGGACTTCTTCTTGGATCTTTAACACCTCTCTGCTTATAAACTGATACTCCCCACCATCTAGTTTAGAACTGAAGAAGCCTATTTGGAAAAAAGGTGAACCGTCCAGTTTCCCTTATTCAAGCTCTTATGATTATTCAGTCTGATTCATATGCATGCAGAAAAAGGGAAGACATGGCAGTTTAGGTTTGCTTTAAAACAGAACTTAACTTAGAGAAAAAGAAGAAAAAAGGGAGAAAAAGGAGAAAAAGAAGGGCAAAAGAAAGAAAAAAGGAGAAAGAAAGGAAAATATGAGGGAAAAGAAAGAAAAAAGGAGAAAAAAGGGGGAAAAAGAAAGAAAAAAAGGAGAAAAAAGGAGAAAGAAAAAGAAAGGAGAAAAGTGGGAAAGAACTAAAAAAGGAGAAAAAAGGGGTAAAAAATAAAGAAGAAAAAAAAGGAGAAAAAAGGGGGGAAGAAAGAAAAAAAGAAGAAAGAAAAAAGAGAAAAAAGGGGGAGAAAGAAAGAAAAAAAAGGGAGAAAGAAAAGGAGAAAAAAAAGGAGAAAAAATGGGTAAAAAAAAGAAAAAAAGTAAAAAAAGGAGAAAAAAAAAAAGAATTTAATCTTGGCAAATCTACATAACTTCTGAAATATTGTGATGACTCAATCATACTGATAATTTGTATGATTTTATTGCCAACGATTGAATTTATGATGTTGAAGATAGTATAATGACAGCCAACACAAAACAAACACTGTGGGGAAATATTTCTTGGCTGCGAGAGGACTAGCATGCTCGCCAAAACTGTCAAACTGTCAATTAACGTTAGTCAACACATACTGTTAGAGAGATGATTAAGTGGAAGAAAAACAGAACAACACGTTACAGGTACTGACCCTCAGGCAGCATATGAAGACAATTCTTCCTGATGTTAAGCTCTCGTAAGGCTTGGAGCCGCCCCACCTGAGCTGGTAGGACCTGGATCTCATTGCAACTCACATCCTAAACAGGAGACAATGTGTAGGAAATAGGATTACTCAGGCCATCAATATACATAAGGTGATATGTACTGACTGATGCACTCTGCTCACCAGCTCCATCAACTCTTTGGCCTTGCCAATCTCTTCAGGGATGGACACGAGCTTGTTGTTGCTCACAAGCAGAACTTTGAGGGGGAGGTTGAACAGATATTTTGGCAAAACTGACAGGAGATTCCGGCTGCGGAGGAAGATAAAACATTGACCTACATTCAACACAGCATACAAAGACATTGGGAATCGAGTTTCAGCAATAGAGGAAATGTGTCTGGGTTTTTTTGTGCCCTTGGTGCACTGAAAGGGGAACGAGCGCCTCTTCAGAGAACACATGAACATTCACTGCTGCTGAACTGATCAAAAGAAACTTGGAAACATAACTGAGAGCATACTGTTAGCAATAGCTCACCTGATGTCAAGATATGTCAGCATCTGAAGATTGATAATGGCCTCCGGGACGCACTTGATGCAGTTGTGGTAGAGGCTGAGTGACTCGAGAGGGGCGAACAGACACACTTCTGGCGGGACTTCTGTGAGACGATTCTTGGAAAGATCTGCAAGGAGATGGGGGGGGGGGGAGCTAATGAAATATTTTCACTATATAAATTCAGGAGAAGGTCTGGACATTATTCACAGACTGATCGATACATTACTATGACAAAACAGTGGGTAATATGAACCATGGTCTAAAATTACCACAGAGTCTCCAGCTCTGAACATCTAATCTGCTACTGGTATTGTAATGTCTCAGTATTTCCAACGTCAAACCAGTAATGGCTTTAGATTTGTCATGATGGGTGGAAAGTAATAGAACACATCCCACATCTTTTCTTTTGTTGAAAAATCACTAACATCAGAAACAGTTTGCTTTTTGCACGTACGAAAATGGCAGGTTTTGGGTATTTCAAATGATTTATACAAGATTCATCTTCCTGGGCTTTATATTACGAGCTAACCGTTAATGTTAGGTGGAGGCAGGACAAGACACACTAGCAGATTCAGCAGACAAACTCACCTAAACAGTCCTAAAGTCACTAAAAATGCCAGCAAAAACAAGACCAACTCACCTAAAATGGCCGCCAGGTTTCAACAGGCTCACACGTGCCACACCCTCCACTTAAATATATCCTGGATTTCTTCTTTGCTTCTTCCAAGAGTCTGTTTACCCTAAGTGCTCCCCCTACTGGGCCCCCAGCTGCCATTGCTTCTTCTAATCCAAATCCGCTGACTGGACTTTACTGTCTCATCTGACACTTCCTTCACTATTTTCCTCACACTCTGTCCACTTAAACCCAGCTCCCTCAGCAATGAGACAGCAGACTTTGCAACAAATCCTCTACATCCTACTTCCACTGGACAGATCCTAACTTTCCACCTCTCTTCTCTGCTTCTGATGATTTGTAGAGGCTATTTCCTGGGGAACAGGAATATTATGTGGTTGGTATGGTTGGGTTATTTGTCTCTTTGCAACAGGATGTATTAAACTGAACTTTTACAGCAGGTGGGGCATGGACCAGAATTAGCCCTTGTAAAGTAATGTGGTTTTGGACTGCTCCTCTTTTGTAAACATTTCTTCAAGAAGATATCAGCAAAGGCATTGAAATGTATCATGGCAACTTGTCTAAATCTTATCTCGGCATTTCACTTAAAAACAAAAATGTCAACTTCAAGGTAACGATGAAACAAAATATCCGCGTGAGTCATGTTCTTGGAACTATTAACGTGAGTGTCAAACTGAAACCCAATAAGTGTTGAGATATTCAGTTTACATGTAAGTTGGGAACCATCAATCAAAAACTGACGCTGTTATCCCATAGAGCCATGCCAATGACATGGTTATAAGCAACTTTTGGACTAAAGTAAACAAGTTTCCCAGCGGAGAAGTCTCCCTTAAAACATATGGCTTATAATCTACAATTAAATAACTGTCTTTCCAGTTGCTTCAAAATGGGTGCTTCTGCTTTGCTACAATAATCAATGTAACCTCTCCCCCAGTCAGTGAATAAATGTGCAGCTTTACATTTGCATCTGTCTCTTATAATTAAATATTTAGCATTCTGGCTCTCTAGCCAAAGAACATGAAAGTAAAGGCGCTCAACTCAAGATGATACAGACGGTTAAGATCATTACTAATGTATCTGATCTCGTTCAGTAATCTCCTATATATCTTCCTATGATAAATCTGTGCATTAAAAACACCCATTTTCTATACCCACAAAATCCAATTCTGGGTTGCAGGGGGGCTGGAGCCTATCCCAGCTGCCGTTAACGCAGTTTTGGGGGTTTTTTTATATAATTTTTTGGCGCTTTTGTGCCTTTAATGGATAGGAAAGTTCAGAGAGACAGGAAGCAAGGGGCAGAGAGAGGGGGAACAACACGCAGCACAGAGCCGTCTGATGTGGGACTCTAACTGGGGCCAGCTGCAGCGAGAACTATAGCCTCTTGTACATGGGGTGCCTGCTCAACCCACCACGCCACGGACCACCCCTGTTTTATTATTTATTTTATTATTGTAAAAGTCTGTTGCTCACAGGCTTTTATTTAGTAAAAGTCTGTTGCCGTCTGCTGCGGAACCGGAAAAGAAAGTAATCGGCGGATCCACCAAACATGGAGAAGGGTACGGAACTTTTACTCGGCCATTTTCACTTTAAAGTTCTTCCAGACGGCGGAGTCGACAGAACCAAAGTCATCTGTAAACACTGCCAAGTTGAATTGTCTTCTCACCGTAGTAGTTCCAGTCTAAAATATCACTTAAAGGCAAAACACACAACTGATACCAACAAGTCATTCAAGGAAACAGACAGTGGAGCGAGGCTTCTACATAAAAACTACAGAAAGATGCTGATGTTAAAAGTGTGTTTGCACAACAAATGTTATGGCACTTTCATTCATATGGCAGCACATTTAAAATAAAACTAAATGCTAAAAGCTATACACTACTTTTGAATTCATTTTTGGATTTTGCGTACAAATGCGATTAATCGTGATTAATCAGGGAAATCATGTGATTAATTAAATTAAACATTTCAATCGTTGCCCAGCCCTAATATATATATATCTTTATGATTTTTATCTGATGGACCTTATAGGTATTCTAAAACTATTATGCAAGGACATTAGGTGAGAATGAGCCTCATACAAAATAGAAATAAAATGTATTTTACATTCTGCAATCTACCCACTGATTACTATTATATGTGTTTTCTGAACATGTACATTGTTGCAGCCTGACTTCCAGCACAGGACTGCTGAATCATGCGCCCAAATCATTTTCATGAACACAGGTATCAATATACACATATCTATATCTATATCTATATCTATATCTATCTGTATATCTATGCTATCTATCTGTATATTTATGCTATCTACCTGTATATCTTTGTTATCTACCTGTATATCTATGCTATCTATCTGTATATCTATACTATTTACCTGTATATCTATGCTATCTACTTGTATATCTATGCTATCTACCTGTATATCTATGCTATCTACCTGTATATCTATGCTATCTACCTGTATATCTATGCTATCTACCTGTATATCTATGGTATCTACCTGTATATCTATGGTATCTACCTGTATATCTATGCTATCTACCTGTATATCTATACTATCTACCTGTATATCTATGCTATCTATCTGTATATCTATGGTATCTACCTGTATATCTATGCTATCTACCTATATATCTATGCTATCTACCTGTATATCTATGCTATCTATCTTTATATCTATGCTATCTGTATATCTATGTTATCTATCCACTGCTTCCTTGTTTTCTGTCTAACAAACCGTGACACATGACACGAGCACCGCTAATTCAAACTGAAAACAAAAGCCGACATGGGGAACTGAGAAGAACAAGACATGTCAAGGCTTCCTTGTAGCCACCATCTGATTATTGACTCATTGGCTGGAAATGTGTGCATATGTGTGTGTGTGTGTGTGTGTGTGTGTGTGTGTGTGTGTGTGTGTGTGTGTGTGTGTGTGTGTGTGTGTGTGTGCGTGTGCGTGAACAATCCTGTTTTCCGAATTATCTCCGGCTGACAAGATCATTAGAGGCTTCTGTGAGGAGCTGCATGGCCCCAGATAAACAGAAAGCTTTCAATTATTCCGTCCCACCCCTCTCTAGAGCCCCGTCCTTTCTGCAGGAAAAGCAAACACCGATGCACCTCAGCCCCCCTCGATCGTAGCAATTACATGTCCCTACACTGGAAAAAATCAAAGTCTTACCAAGTATATTTGTCTCATTTTTAGTCAAAATATCTCATTACACTTAATATAAGACACAACTGCCTAACAAGTTCTATTTCAGTCTTGTTTGAAGACAATACATCTGGAATATCTTGTTAAATGAAAAAGTCTTGAAAACAAATTGTTTTGAGTCGGATTTCATATGAAACAAGCTTTTTTTTTTTACATTTGAAGAGGTTTTTAAGCTAATTTCAAGATCACTTTTATCTCAAAAGTCCTAAATATCACATCTTATTTCAAGAAATCTTGACAAGCCGATTTTCACTTGTTCCATTGGCAGATTTTTTTGGCTTATTTCAAGCAAAAACGTCTTGTATTTGTTGTTTTTTTTACTTGTTTTTGGAGGGGCATTTTTTCCAGTGTACCACTCTTTATTAAACAGTTAGTCTGTATGGGCTGTACTGAAAGCAACGACTCACTGACCTGCTTAGTGTGGATGGTTCACAACACCTATTAGTTTTTATTCTAGTTTAATTGTAAAGCTTCAGGCCTATTCCCCTCTTAAATCTCTCAAATGGCCAACAACAGACCTGACAGGCCCTCACTCTGTCGTTCAGTAAGCAGAAGTGAGAAGCAGACAATAAGACAGTCAGTCGCATGAAGGGAAAATAAGACCAGAGGTTAAGGGGAAACAGAAATTACCACATGGGGAGGGACCGAAGCTGAGGTCACAAGGTGTACTTGCTCTCCATTTAGAGTGAATTTAGCTTCTCCCTAAGGGTTTGATCTTAATGATGTAACCCAGCTGTAGACAGATAACCCCCCCCCCACCTCCCACCATCCACCCCTCCTTCCCCACAACTGCAGGGATTCTCCTGTAGCATTGGAATCATGAGGGTCAATGATAGAGAAATGAGGGGGCGGGGCCAGTCTTTGTATGCTTGTCTGCCTCCATCTCTTTCTCCCTCCTCCTCCTCTGCAGACCGTGCACCATCTGCAGGCCACGGTGGGTCCTTAATCCACCTGCTGGTCACCTAGAGTTCCCACAGGACGGGGGCCTGAGCACTCCATCATGGGTTCACCACGCTGCTCCTCCACCCTTTGGTAGCAATCTTTTTATTCATGTTGGAACTGCAGACGATGCTCGGCCTCCCTGTGACACTGCTAACCCAACATATGAAACCAACATGCTTTAAATACGCCATTTTGTTTTAATGTTGCAGCCAATGTGAGGCTCCTTCATTTCTGGTTGGATTACAGAAAAGATCTGTAGACAAATTTATCAAGAAACCTCCTCTTCTTACTCCATGTCCCAGACACAAACATTTTATGATGCAAACTGGGCTGGATCAGAATCTCTGTGGCTCGTTACAGGCATGACAGGAGGAACCTGTTTCTTCCTCAGATGGCCTGATGGTGATCTAATAATGTGATAACACTAAAATCAAATCAAATCAAATCAAATTTATTTGTATAGCACATTTCATGTACAGAACAATTCAAAGTGCTTTACATTAAATAAAAGCATTGCAGCAGGGAGTGGAAGAAGCATTAAAAATACATAAAAGAATATAAAGAGAAACAAATAGAATCATTTATAAATTAAAAGATATCGTGCAGATTTCATGCATTGATACATGAGAAAAGAAATGTTTTTAACCTGGATTTAAAAATGTCTCCATTTGGTGAAAGTTTAATCTCCACTGGCAGTTTGTTCCACTTGTTTGCAGCATAACAGTTAAATGCTGCTTCTCCATGTTTAGTCTGGACTCTGGACTGGACCAGCTGACCTGAGTCCTTGGATTTAAGAGCTCTGCTGGGTTTATATTCTCTGAACAGATCACAGATTGTTAACCATCAGCAGGCTTTTAAAATCTATTCTGTGACTGACTGGAAGCCAGAGTAAAGATTTTAAAGCTGCTGTGATGTGTTCAGATCTCTTAGTCCGGGTTAAAACTCCAGCAGCAGCGTTCTGGATGAGCTGCAGATGTTTAATGCTCTTTTTGGGAAGTCCAGTTAAAAGAGCATTACACTAATGGAGTCTACTGGAGATGAATGCATGGATGAGTTTCTCCTGGTCTTTTTGGGGCCTGATTGTCTGAACAAAGTCGTCCCTCCTATCACCTCGAGGCGTCCTCCCTCGCACGGGGGTCGGTCGCACGGCACGGTGGTCTCTGAGCTTTCGAACCTCGTGTCACGGCACCACTTGTTATATACGATTCTTTTAGTTGGAAGCTCAAGAACGGACCGGAGTAATTCTAGTGAAAATTAAGTCTTTATTTGTAGTCACACGTGCAGTATTTCAGCGCTGGTCTCAGTATGACAGAACTCTCGCAGGAATCCGTCAGACAGAGCCATGATTTCCGGGTATCATGTATATTTATAGCCTCATAGGTTGGACTCACACTCGACCGAGTATGATTGGACATGAGTAGGTTCAACATGCTTCGTCATATTTTCTGGATCAGCCCAAAACAATGTGTGTGTGTGAATCTGCCCTTGCTTTCCCAGGCTTTCCTAATTGTTTTGTCTTTCTACTCCTGGATCACTTTAGGTCATAATGGAAAAGTACTGAGACTTATTTCATTCATAATGTCGAAGAACAAAGCCAATTTTAACAATCCCCGTTTTGAAGTGATTTTATCATTTCAACTAATTCAGTCAAATAACTGCGGTAGGAATGTAATATTCTGTATTGTGTCACATACAGAATGAGATCCTTCCCCTAGTGGAGGAGTATCTCGGGGTCTTGTTCACGAGTGAGGGACGAATGGAGCAGGAGATTGACAGGCGGATCGGTGCGGCGTCTGCAGTGATGCGGGCTCTGCACCGACCCGTCGTGGTGAAGAAGGAGCTGAGCCAGAAGGCGAAGCTCTCGATTTACCGGTCAATCTATGTTCCTACCCTCACCTATGGTCACGAGCTGTGGGTAGTGACCGAAAGAACGAGATCGCGAATACAAGCGGCCGAAATGAGTTTCCTCCGCAGGGTGTCTGGGCTCTCCCTTAGAGATAGGGTGAGAAGCTCGGTCATCCGGGAGGGGCTCGGAGTAGAACCGCTACTCCTCCGCATCGAGAGGAGTCAGATGTGGCTCGGGCATCTGGTGAGAATGCCTCCTGGACGCCTCCCCGGTGAGGTGTTCCGGGTCCGTCCCACTGGGAGGAGGCCCCGGGGAAGACCCAGGACACATTGGAGACTATGTCTCTCGGCTGGCCTGGGAACGCCTCGGGGTCCCCCCAGAAGAGCTGGAGGAAGTGGCCGGGGACAGGGACGTCTGGGTCTCTTTGCTCAAGCTGCTGCCCCCGCGACCCGATCCCCGGACCAGCGGAAGATAATGGATGGATGGATGGATGGATGTCACATCTGTATTAGCAGTAGCAAGACTTTAGCAGCCACCCCCCAAACTGCAAGAGCCACTTACCTTTTGAGATGTAGCACAACCAGCTAGGAGATTTCTGTCATCCCCCTTTTTGATGTGACTTCATGTATCATTATGTAAGCTTATGTGTAAGCTGTTCATCATTGCAATTAAAGCAGCAAGCAAGTCTTCATTGAACAGGCATGGAAATAGTAAACATAATTGTAATGCTTAAGCTACACTTTCAAGTCAGGACTATTCCATCATTTTACTCGGAACAGAAACTCTTTCCGAGAGGGTTAAGACCTTCATAAGTCACTGATTATAACTCTGCAAATGAGCACATTTGGAAAAAATTCTGATGCTTTAGCAAAACCTTCTATATCAGGAGTATTAATCAAGATTCTAGAAATAGAGACTCTTTTCTAGTAAACCTTTAATTCTGTTGATGTTTCTGAGATGGTAAAAAGCTGCCTTGGTCAGCTTTGATGTGGCTGCTGAAAGTCAGATCTGAGTCTATCAACACTCCCAGGTTACCAACTTGGTCAGTGATTATAAGGGCCCGGGTCTCAAGATATTTACCAACGCTGACCCTCTTCTCTTTGCTACCAAACAGAATGATCTCAGTTTTCTCTTCATTTAATTGTAGAAAATTCTCTCTCATCCAGGTATTTAAAAGACTTAAACCTCCCCGGACTGTAGGCTTGGTGCTGGAGGTTTGAGCATGGATGATCTAAGAGCGGTGGAAGAGAAGAAGACACAAACTTCTTTCTATCATGGGGAACCTCTCCCACCCTGTATGGAGTTCACACTGACCAGAGGAGCGTGATCAGCAAAGGAATAATGCACTTTTATCTGCTCCTCAATAAATTAATTTCACATTTAGTTACACAGCTTACACAATCTTTGCAACTGTAACAAAATATATTAAAGTTTTTAGCAAAGCTCTTTTTATAATATTATTATCATCTGGTGTTTTATGGCTCAAATGCATAGCAGCAGGTTTTAACCCTTCTTGCTGAAAGGAACGCATACGTCTCGTCTGGACATGCAGAAAAGATGTCAAAAAGCCATAAGTTCAAAATAAATATATGATTTTCTTTTTTTAAGGTTATATTTGTATTATTGCACAAAATAACTTACAAGTTACAACTTAAGAAGACCCACATTTTACTCCAAAAGATGCATCTCGTATGTCCTAATTTGTGTCTCTTATGCAAATGTCTGAACTGAAGTGTGACAGAGCACCAAGTAACCCATTTCCACCACTGTGATGAAAAATAATAAGAATAACACGAGTCAGAACGATGATGAACTTACTCTCAAAATAATACCACACTATCTCATCAGAATCAGAATCAGCGTTTTATTGGCCAGGTTTGAGTAATAATATAATAAAATATAATATAATATAATATAATATAATATTTAGAAATAAGTTCAAATATCAAAAATAAAGACTAAGCATCTCAAAATAAAGCTGTCGTCTCTAATACTGATTGTGTGTCTGAAAGTATGGGAGCACCGCTGTGTTTGTGACTGCCAGGTTTCTGGAAAACCTTGAGGCAGGAGCCAGCCTTCCTTCTGACTGCTTTTTAATGAACAGTGGCACTCACAGTATTTACATCGGTGGATTATTACATCTGAGAATACCAGCTTGGTTTTTGTCCTTGAGAGAAGAAATGCGACGCAAACACTCAGTTCATCTCACACAAAATAAGATGCAACGCTCTCTTTTCCACCTGATCCAGCTGCAGCAGCTCTACATTTACATCACAACCAACCTCATCTGAGGGACAAAAGCCACATTTTTGTTTTCATCACACATTCTTTTCATCAATATTTTTAAATATCCTGTAAATAAACCAGGAAATTCACTTAGAACGCAAAGTTTAATCATCTTTGCATTTCCCTGAGCAGCTATTCTACACATTACTGTGAAGCTGAGTGTAACGCACACATGTTATCACAGCACCAGGAAGCAACTGGCACTCTGATATGTGCACAGCCTTCGGGGGAGGGTGACGGCAGGCAGGGGGTATGCTGCGATATGAACGTGAACATCTGCCCAGGTCGCTGAGCTGCTCTCCTGCCACAAGGTCAGAGCAGCACGGCAGGCCTCTTGCACTTTCTCGTGGGAAAACAAACCGACTGGAGACAAACTGCCAGCAGCACAATGCAAACAGACACCCTTGTGTCACCAGGCCTCTCTGCTCCTGCTGATCACTTGTCATAGAGGGGCCACTTATCAGACACTGCTCTGTGTCTTCTGAAGCAGGCATCATGACTGACTCAAGCAACGATCAATTTCTGCTGGAAAGGATTGAACAGACACGAGGACCTGAAGTTAAAAATGTCACAGGACCCCAACTTTCAATGTGTCGCAATAAGGTTCATCTTCATATGGCTGACTTTCGATTTAAGCTCTTTCAGTGAGGCTTAAGAACCTGTAGATTTACAAAAACTACAGGGGCTGCATGTACAGTAATATATCTTAAATTAAATGTAAATGTACTTTATTTATACAGCCCTTTAAAGACAATCCTTACGATGTACCAAAGTGCTTTACAGCAGGTAATAAATAAAGAGAAGAATAAGTAAAAACAAATAAAAACAATAAAAGAACAGTGAAAGCAATAAAATACAACAAAATCGAATAAGATGAAATAAGATAAAAGTGCCAATATACTACTGGGTATTAAAAGCAATCCTAAATAAGTAGGTTTTTAGCCTAGATCTGAAGAGGCCCAGGTCAGAAATAAGACGCAGCTGGGCGGGGAGCTTATTCCAGAGCCTGGGGGCAGCTTTGGGAAAAGGCTCGCTCACCCCAGGGTTTGTATTCTGACCTGGGCACTTCCAGCAGAAAGTGATCTGTTGACCTCAGAGCTCTACCAGGATTGCGGACTGTTAAAAGCTCAGATAAATACGATGGGGCGAGGCCGTTAAGAGCTATAAAAACAAACATTAAAAGTTTAAAATCAGTTCTACAAAGGACAGGAAGCCAATGGAGGGAGTTAAGAACAGGAGTGATGTGCACACGTCTGTTGGTGTTGGTTAAAAGACGGGCAGCAGCGTTCTGCACCAGCTGAAGGCGGCTGAGAGAAGACTGGGAGACGCCGACATTTAGTAAATTTATAACATAAATTAAAGGAAGAAATTGGAATCTGAATGAGCTATCATTAGGTCTAAGTGGCTCAGTTGTGATTAATCCACTGTGTGCTGATGTAAAACCTGTAAGAAGTGCTGTAACACAGTTTCTTTGAAGAGCTGAGATTGTGAAAGTGTTGATCTCTCTTTGCACATTCGAAAAGTGTGACTTCCCTTCGGCACACCCTTAATTCTACACGCTGTAAAGCTTATTCAAAAGAAGGTGAAACTGCAGCAACACATGTGGCGACTGGATTAGTTGCTGTCAAAGCAATGCGTTGAAGTTGTGACAGATCTTATGTTTTGTCTGGTTATTGCTGCTGTTACAAACGCATGTAAGTTTGCACAACAAGATACCAGACAAGATAGAGACAAGTATGTTTGTTGTGTTTATTCAAAAGCATGAAAGTCCAAGGACTAGTGACACAAAGAAAGCACTGAAATAGCTTTATCAGTGGATGAAATGATGGATTAGTTCCTAAAAGCAGGAGAATAACAGCTAACAAAGCCAATTAAGCGGCATAGAGACACATCTGCTTGATGTCAGACACACCTTTTTATCAAAGCCATGATTGGCCTCCGGGGGCTAGAGTGTCAGTTATGTGCAAATTATGGGCTGTTACAAACATTTTTACATTACTCCTGGTCTGATTGTCAATGATAATGAAAGAAAATGATTAATAATAAACCATTAACACTATTATTATTTAATCCGCCTACAATTAAATAAGAAAGAAAATCATTATATGCTCACCTCCACAAGGTTTCTAGAGGCAAAATCTCTCCCTCTGACAATGTGTGAAGTGAGTCCTGCTACACCACAATGTCTAATAAAACTTAGTATGTATGGCCATGCCCTGATAACACCGCCTTCAGAGGACGTGACTGACCTACTGACTGACCTGACTGCACAATAAGGTCACCCTTTTAAGAGAATCCATTAAAATACAAGTCCCAAAAAAATACCAGCTAAGCAGCAATCAGCCTGCACTTAAAACCAAAATCACACCAGGTCCTTGTCCTGGCTGACAGATGATAAACTATGTGCTTATATACACCCAGGCGCGCGGCCAGGGGGTGAGGCTGTGATCATCCTGCATCTTTTGTCTGCCGAAAATGAGAAGGAAAAAAACAAAAACAGCATGTAGTATGTGCGATCTGCCGCGCTCACCGCGAATATACATTTATAAATGGCCTAAACGTTCATTCATGTCGTGCTCCAGCTACTCCCGAGCCACATCCAGTGCGGCTCGCCGTGCACAGCGCCTGCCTGGGTGCGCCTGCCGTCTCCTTCACGCGTCTCCCGGGAGGTTACTGAAAGCAGTTCGACCAAAAACAGCCACACAACAGCAGCCGAGCCCCTTTGTGCAGTAAAGTGGCGTAATGTGAGCCACGGAGGACAGTGATTACAGCCAGGATGTGATGCACTTTCAGAAGTCAGTCCGGTGGCCGCCTCATCCCTTTAAACACACTCACGCGCTACTGCGCCCCTATCCACAAAAGAAGCCGTGCTGCCTTCATCAGCGCCTCACTCCGCGCACATATCTCTGTGAACCCATCTCACACGCACGGCAACCCACCTGCTTGTGTCGTGTCGGTCAGATCGTAGCTCATCCCCGGGTACTCCCTCAGCTTCCTGCCGCTCAGGTTCAGGATCCCGGAGCACGCGGCATCCTCCAGAGCCCGGTCCAGGCTGCGGGCCGTCAGGTGCTGCTGGTGGTGCTGGTACTGGTTGATGCCCGGGCTCCAGTGAGGTCCGCTGGGGCAATGGTGACTTTGCAGAGCGGCGACAGCTCCCACACCTCCCTGACCAGTCGCCATTTTCGTAAAAAATAAATTTCTCTTACAATAATAACGGCGCACAGCGGCAGTCTCTCCGCCCATGCGCATGCAGGGTGCATTCCCGGGACGGACGCTAGGGGATGGGCTTGTGAGGTGGTGCTGCTGGTGCTGGTAGTGATGGCAATGATGAGGAGGGTATGGTGGCCATTTTAGGCTTTTACGCCTTTTTACACATAGAAATACCCACCTACTATATAACCCCTGGCAGAAAGCATAGCGTCATCTCATGTGGAGTTTATATTTTCAATTTGATAACAAAAGACCAAATTTTGGATTTTCTTTTTCTAGCTGAAGTAAAAGGGAATCATTATGGAATCACATTGTAAATTGCATTTGAAAAACAAATACCTGCACAAGTGTAAATATGCAAATGAGTGTGCAGTTAAAAAGAGAGTTTAAGGAGCTGTTGCACCTAGCTGGCAGAAAACAGGACCCCTACAAGAGAGCTGTCAGTGGAAACAATGGAAAAGGTGATTAGAGCTCTTAACTGGAAGTGTGGCAAAAGATGCTTGTTGCTCCCGGTCAGCTGTGTCCACATTTTCTAAGCAAGTACAAGCAAAATGTGAGGGTTGTAAAAGGGAAACATATATGTCAAAGCATCAGGACAGAACCCTCAAAGTAACATGCACCAATGAGATGAAAACCAATTGGGCAGAAAGAGGAGTCTGTGTTTGTAACCAGACTTTAGGAATCTGTCTGAGGGACATGGGACTTCTAGAAAAGCCTGAGATAAACCATCACTTACACCTAAACAGAATAAAACAAGAGAGTCCTGGCAGTTCAAATGTTCTTCAATAAAGAGGAAACACGTCGTCTCAATGACACGACCAGAAAACAGTTCATATCTCAATGCAATTAAAAATGTATGGTGGAAATAGAAAAAAAAAAGGTATCTTCCTATAAAGATGATCCGCCAGCTGCTACACAAAAAAAGTTGGAACCTGATTGATGAAGAATATTGTTTTTAATAAGAAGATGTGCTTCAAAGAGTTCAAGCTGTCACAGAAGCCAGAGGAGCTTAAGTAAGGTAACTGTAAATGTTTTGTCACTTTTTTCACCATTTCATGTGAAAAAATGCAAAAACTAACAATGGTTTTGTTAACAATTTTTAAAAAGCAAGAATCTTCAGTTAAGATATTTTATTTCTACTTATCAAAGCAAGTTTGTGTCCAGGTATATTTAATTTTCTCTGATCAGTCCAGCACCCATCACCAGTTTTGGACAAACCCTTGGAACAAACACACCTGCAGACATAAGCAGCTCTACGGGCCTGTAAGTGCTTCTCCAGCCAGCTCGACTCGAGTTAAATGTTGTCAATAAAAAGCTGCAGCAATGTCATTTAAACATTAACTTGATTAGGCAAGTTATTTTTGTGTCTTTGCCACTGAAATCCACTCTGAAATGGACAAAGCAGGATAGTTCTGTGTATTTTACTCCACTTTAGAGCTTTTACTGTATCATTACATGTGTACGGCTGCAATTAATTCAACTAATGCATCTTTGTGGGACATCAGAAATACCCTGCCATGTCCCTGATTTCCCTACCAACTCAGTCCCAGCGGACAAGCAGCATCACACTACTTGGAAAAACTATTTGGCTCATGAACCAGCTGTTCATGTGTTAGATGATGCATAAAGCTTGTCTTTTATAGATAGATAGATAGATAGATAGATAGATAGATAGATAGATAGATAGATAGATAGATAGATAGATAGATAGATAGATAGATAGATAGATAGATACATTATTCATCCCAATTTGGGAAATTATTGTGTTGCAACAGCGTACAGTATAAAATATATAATATTATATAATACAATTAAAGGAAAAACAAGCAAATAGCATAGAATAAAAATAGAGAATAAACATCAGCTATAAGTAAAAATGGAGAATAAACATCAGCTATAATGGACTATAGGTCAAAACTGGTTATTTTATTTCACTTCAATCAAATGAGCCCTTTATCTAATTAATATAAGATTAAATTATCATCCATGCTGTGTAAATAAGCCTCAGAGGACACAAACTTTAGGAAAGGTCGGAGGGGACACATCTCAGACAGCCTCCCCTCACCACCATCATCAAGTGACTACAACAAACATGACGTGGAGGAAAGCAGCTGTGTTTGGAAGCAGATGAAGAGTTGAAATCGGCATTAAAATCTCGGATTTCCTTCTTTAAAGAGAGTGAGTCTCCCTCATTCATGCGCACGTTGACGGGAGACAGACCCATTAAATGACGCGCAGACCGAGCAGGCGTCCTGCCCACTCCGAGGAGCACCAGTCGGATACCTTCTTGCATCCCGGTAGCTCGTTGTGACAGAAAACATTTGCCCGTCGCTACCAAAATGGTGACGCAATAACATAACACGCATACATTTTTGATTAAGGTATGGATCTGCATGCATGTAGTGTGGTTTGATCATTTCCTGCCTTCTCAGTCGGTGCATTGTGGCGTTGTAGAGGAGCAACGTTAGCTAGCTAAGTGAGTTTGTATTCATCTGTGTTGGAAATGTATGGTTAGCAAGCAGATGGTAATGATTGTGATACACGTCAGGATGCAAAATAACTGCGTTATTTGGATCATTGTTCGTGTTAAAATGTGCCCTGTGTGCAGCATTATTCGCATAAATGCTAAAGCTAGCTTGCCATTTAACTCGTAGGTAGCTAAGCTAAGCATTAAGGTTAGCTAATGTTAGCTCGGTGAAGTGATGGCTAACGTCCAGCCAGGGCCTGTTAAACAGGGTGAGGGTTTGTAAAACAGTTTGTGGTGCAAACAGACTAAAATATTCTGAGCATGGCAGTGGATGGGTGTATATATGTGGAGGGTTAGAAAGCTACGGGATACAATTTGTGTTAGCATCCTTGGCTGGTCTCAGCAGTTCGCAGTGAAGCTGAGAGGACCACCTGATTTTTGCTTTGTGATTTTCAAATGTGCCAAATTATCGCTTTTGTCGGTTCCTGTCGCAAATTTAACTCAAGCATTGCCTATTTTTGTTATCCGATTAAAGATGGGATCCACGCAGGAGCACAAAATGAGGAAGCTGTTAAATAGAAAACAGATGTGTGCTGATTAACCTTTCAGCCAGCAGTGCTCATGTCTTCTTCCCCAGAGGACATGACTTATCCTCAGAAGCATCATTAACTCAGGACCCTGACTGTGATGGATTAAGATATTCATACCCAATTTGTATTAAGTTGTTTTCTGGATAGAAATTATATGTGACCTAAGTTGTTTTAGAGATTTAATTGATTAACTATAACCTTTTCTATGTTTTCCCAAAAATATACCATGCATCAAATGATTTGCACACGTGGGATTTAGGACCCCTGTTTTCTCATTATGATCTGGACTCTATTGACGACTTTGGCTGAAGGTTTTTGAATCGTTGTCCCGTCGGAAGGCCCAACGCTGCCCAAGGCCAAGTTTTTCTTCAGGCTGTTCCTTCAGAATCTCAATGAGATGCTGTTCAACGTAATGTGGGACGGCTGTCGCTCAGCTGGTCGTCTTCCAGTCGGAGGGTTGGCGGTTCAATACCCAGATTATCCTTTGTCAGCGTTATGACAAGACACTGAACCCCCGATGTGCTAATTGCTGTGTGATGGTAGCGAACATGTGCTGCGAATATCTGTGAGATGAGAAACAAGTGAAGGGCTTCGTAGATCAGAGATTAGTGAGGACCGCTCCCTTTTCTAAGGATCTCAACATAGATTCTGGTACTAGATCAGAACTGAAAAAGGGTTATAAATGCACACAACCTAGAGAGTAAAAATGGCACAAATATTTGACCTCCGATTGCTGCTGAAAAGCATTTTTAAGCTTGTTTTTTTTGCTTCATATTATCTATCGTTTGTCCTTGCAGTTCGAGAATGGCCGATAAAAAGGGAAAACCAGCCACTCCGATCAAATCGCTCACAAAAAAAGAAAAAGAAAAGCTAAAGAAAAAGGTATGAAAGTCTGAGATATATGAGCATACGTTCTCTGTGCAGATCTGCATCAAATGATCAGCAGGCACTGGATTATTTGAATAATGGAAATACCTAAATTTTATGTTTCCGTACGACACTGTAGGAGGAAGAGAAGGCAGCAGAGGTTTTTGAAGAGTTCGTGGCATCCTTTGAGTCCAGCGAGAAAAGCCGAGTGAAGACTTTTGTCCACGGGGGAATTGTGAATGCAACAAAAGGTGAGCAGCGAAGACTCGAGGGCCTCTGCGGATGAAAATGAGCTATTTGATGTACAAAACTGTCCCTGTTCGAATAAAAAAAACAAAAAACCCCACCAAATTTCCAAAGAAATGTTTAGATCTTATCACATGTATCGTCCTCCTTTTTCCTTCATTGGATGTCAAATGAAGAGTTGGTATTAAAATCTGGATCCACCTCTTCTGAATGGTTTAATAAAACACCTTTTTGACTCGGAGGACTTTTATTTAGCAGGTAGACTTCTGAGTAACTTAAAGCTTAAAGGGATAGTTCGCCTCTTTTGAAATGAAGCTGTATGACCTCCCATATTAGCAATATCATTTATTAAATTTTCTTACCCCCTGCTGCGTCCTGTGAGCTGAGTTCCACCCTCGTTTTGGCGTTGACGAAGGTAGTCCGGCTAGTTGGCTGGGGTTTAAAAAATAAAGCGTTTTGCTTCTCAAAACAATATGTGTTCAAAAGAGTAATACATTTGCATCACAAAATCGTTCTCCAGGAAAGAGTCAGACCTCACAATCGCTTGGCCCTATTTTCTCTCCCTTCGTATCACTGCGTGCTGCCGCCTGCCGACAGCCGCGCCTGTTACAGTGTTTGCTGCTCGGAAGCAGGGGACTGCTCGGTCTGCACTTCGGTCTGCACAGCAGGCAGTGATACGAAGGGAGAGAAAATAGGGCCAAGCGATTGTGAGGTCTGACTTTTTCCTGGAGAACGATTTTGTGATGCAAATGTATTACTCTTTTGAACGCATATTGTTTTGAGAAGCAAAACACTTTATTTTTTAAGCCCCAGCCAACTAGCCGGACTACCTTCGTCAACGCCAAAACGAGGCTGGAACTCGGCTCACAGGACGCAGCAGGGGGTAAGAAAATGTTCATAAATGATGTTGCTAATATGGGATTTCATACAGCCTCATGTCAAAAGAGGCGAACTATCCCTTTAATTGGAAACGCATAATAAAGACGTAGACTTAATTGTTCTTGGAACTACGAGCGATCTGTTCGGTTGTCCTGCCCACAGGCAGACGGACGAGGTTCAGTTTGCACCAGCAGGAAGGAATGAATTGAAAGGTCGGCGTTGGTTTGTTTTCTTTGTTTCAGAGGAGGAAGCGGCAGAGGTCAAGAAAAGTAAGCTGTATCGACCTGCGACCAAGTTCGTCCCCGTGCCTCAGCATGTCTCCCCACCAGCAACCGCTGAAAGCAAGAAGTCTGTGAGTTTGTGCTCTGATGTCTGCGAACAGGAGCGTTTACTCCTCTCTAAATGCTGCTCCCAACCGAATCGTGCAATCAGTCGTTGAAAATGAATTTCTCTGTGTTGGGCGAACAGGCGTTTAAGAAAAAGGCAGACGAAAAAAAGAAGAGCAACCTCGAACTGTTCAAAGAGGAACTTAAGCTGTAAGTCTATGAGTAGATATGCACAGTACCGTGTTTCAGTGTGACCTGTTGTCCACGTGAGCCTGTTTCTCTGTGAAAAAAATAAATGCAGAATCCAAGAGGAGCGCGAGGAAAGGCATAAGAGGAAGAAAAGTGACCCTGGAGGAGGCGGGGAAGGCGGAGCTTTGGGAGAGCTGGACATACCATTATCAGGGCGATCAAGTAAAACCTCAGTATCAACACTTTATTGGTCAAATGGTTTGCTAAGCTACCAGCTAAACACCATCTTGTCTGGTCCTGCAGTGTTGTACGACGACCTGACGGTGCCGGTCACCACCAACCTCTACATCAACTGCATCAGCCCAAAGGTAAAGGAGGAGGCCGACTCGGTTGGGTGGAGCGCGGTGCAGCTGTGCATCGCTCACCTTCTCTTGTGTTCTTCCAGATGAACGAAGAGATGCTCTGCAGAGAGTTCTGTAAATACGGCCCCCTGGCCAGCGTGAAGATCATGTGGCCCCGAACAGACGAGGAGCGCTGCAGGACCTCCAACCGAGCCTTCGTGGCTTTCATGACGCGCAAAGATGCGGAAAGAGCCATGGCTGCCCTTGATGGTAACACTGACTTCTGCACACGGTTTGGGTTTAATCTCACAGCCACTACAGCGTTATCTTCGTGTTCCAGACCGGCTTTTGTTTTGCGTTTGCAGGGAAAGTAATTATGGGCTTTGAGATGAAGCTGGGATGGGGCAAACCAGCCCGCATTCCACCTCAGCCTCTGTACACGCCGGTCGGGGTGAGAGCCGCGCCGCCGCCCCCCTCCGGCCTTCCTTTTAACGCTCAGCCCAGGGATCGCTTCCGCAATGACTTCACCAAGCCGCTGGGCATGTCCAAGGCCGAGCTGGACAAGGTAAGGTCACATGTCCGAGTCGTGGGTGTTAAACTGCATTTAGATGCTGATGCTAGAGAACTTTTACCTCCTTTAGAGACTTTTCTGTTGAATCGAGAAACATTCGTTTTAAGCTCCAGCTGGTTGAAAAAAAATTCAAATTTAGTTCAAATAAGTGTGGATCGTGTTATTATGTTGATGCCTGTTTACTGGTCTGTCCTGCAGTGCAGTGCCATTTGACTTGATGCCGGGGATGCTGTGTCTGTGTGTAGAAACTGTTAATAGAAACGTTTGTTTGTTTTTTCATTTTGTAGTTTAGCTTTTGTAGATTTTTTTTTTCTTCTTTTTTTTTTTTTTTGTACTGGAGTACTAAATCTGTGTTCCCCTCCCCCAGTTCACTGACTATGAATGCTATAGTCGTTTTCTATGCTGTATGTATCCTGCAGTGTTTCATCTGTACAAGTTCTCACTTTTTAATATTTTCACTATTTGATTTGACTTCACAAACAGACTCTGTCCGAAGCCGTAGTCAAAGTGGTTATCCCAACCGAAAGGTACACACACTCTTCTTACTACGACTGACCAGCTGTCATGATACAAGTGTCATAGGACAGAGGCTGAGGTGCACTGATCTTTTGTCCATGCTTACTCTTTGAGGCAGGAGAAAGAAGGTTTAATGCGCTTATATACACGCTGAACACCAGCTTTAGAGCGTGGAGTATCTCATCCTGTTTCTACCACCCAGGCAGTGTTATTCTAAGAGGTTTAGGACTGTCATTTGTACCAACGTCTTTGAGTGCTGGGCTTCCCCGCGGGTTGGCTGAGACACTGCAGACCGATACAGCTAGAAGGCAGATAGATTTGACATTAACCCCCAGTCAGATGATGTCATCAGTGAGTTTTTTTTCAGGGTGTAAGCGCAGCGGCACATCTGACACCATGATGCATGAGGAGGGCTTTAGTTTAGACAGGTTTCAGGCATGAAGCCCCGATCCTAGGTGTCTTTCCACGGAAATGTCACACAGCTGCTGGCTTGTTATTATGTGCTGAAACTGTCCTGTTCCAATAATTTGTCTGAAAATAGAAAACCATCGCAGTTAAAGGCGCGTCCGACAGGGCCGTAATGAAGCATGGCCTCTGAATTCTCACGCAAGTTTGGTGTCTTGAATTTCTTTAAGTTTGAAAACTAAATGATTACTTCTAAACTTTGGATTGGAGCACGACCAGGTCAGTTTTCCTGAGTGAATATTGTTACTTTATGGTCGCGTTGACCCAGCAGCGATCAAATATTCTGGCTTATTGTCCCGTTTAGAGGGTGTCGGCTTTGCAGTGTTGCACTCTGGGACGCCATGTGCACGGTCATCTTAAGAGACATTTTTTTAAATTGTGAATGGTTTATGCGTAGGGTCAAATAAACACGATTTGACAGTCAGACGAGAGTTTTCATAGGCCACTAGTTGACTTTGAAGAGGCGCCAGAGATCTGATGATGTAACTTACAGAGAGATGAGTGTGCACTGTGAGTGAAGACGCGAAGCCTGCTCTGATATCCCCTTCTCTCTCCGCAGGAACCTATTGTTCCTCATTCACAGAATGATAGAGTTTGTGGTGCGTGAAGGACCCATGTTTGAAGCCATTATAATGAACAAGGAGAAAAGCAATCCAGATTACAGGTAGGTGTGCCGCAGACGGTCGGTCCTCCATCTCAACACGGACGCTCATCTTTCTCATCATCCGTTTTTCTTCAGGTTCCTTTTCGATAACAAAAGTCAAGACCATGTGTACTATCGTTGGAAACTGTTCTCCATCCTCCAGGTACGTTTGTGCTGCAGAAGCTGCGACGTTAAACCCTTTGACTCGCTGCTCGCTGGGTTAGCAGTTACCTGGTTAATGTATTTCCCCGCAGGGAGAGTCCCCGACAGAGTGGAGGACGGCTGATTTCCGGCTGTTCCGAGGAGGCTCGTTATGGCGGCCGCCCATCCTAAACAACTACTCTGAGACGGGTGAAGACGACGAGGAGGTGGAGGACGAGGTGTCCCTGGAAGAGGAGGTGAAGAAAGGGCAGCTCAGAGCTGAGTGAGTCTTTCCAGCTGATTTTACTCGCACGCTTTATTGCTGGTGGTACCTTTCTTCTAACTAAATGTTCTGTTCTGTGAACGCCACTCAGGCACAAACAGAGACTGGAGACGCTTCTCAAAGAGCTCGCTCCCGGCAGAGAAGATGTCGCCAACGCCATGCTGTTCTGTCTCGACCGTGCAGACGCAGCAGAAGAAGTCGTGGGGCACATCGCTGACTCCTTCTCATTGCTCCAAACGCCCCTACAGACCAAGGCTGGTTGCCTCTTTGTCTTTATCGACATAAATTCAAAGTTATATGTATTATAACATATCTAAACGTTTTGTCCTCAATCTCACAGATTTCTAGATTGTATCTTGTGTCGGATATCCTGCACAACTCATCTGCCAAAGTCGCCGGTGCATCCTATTATCGTAAATAGTAAGAGACTTCCCCTTAACGCACCTTCGGCTCTGATTCCTTTTCATTTCTGTCCCTTCCGACGGTCTTAAGATGTTTCTGTCTTTTCAGTTTTGAAACAAAGTTACCGCAGATATTCGGAGACCTTAACGCAGCGCACAAAAACATACAAGCCCGGCTGCAGGCCGAACAGTTTAAGGTAATCATGTCACTGATTTTCCCCCACAAAAAGACAAAAGAAAGAAAAACAAGCGTTTTTTTGTTTTGTTTTTTTCTTTCTCTCCAGCAAAAGGTGATGATTTGTTTTAGAGCGTGGGAGGACTGGGCCATATATCCACAGCCTTATCTAATCCTCCTTCAAAATATCTTTCTGGGCTTTGCCAAACCAGGAGAGGAGGCGGCAGAGGCTGCGAAGGTGAGCTTATCTCTTCACTGCAGACATCACTGCCTCTTTAGCAGCACGACCGAACCGAATGACTCTTTCTGCTTTCAGGAGGCTTCCTGCGAGCTGGACGGTGCACCCATGGACGGCGCCCTTATAGATGGCCTACCTTTGGGCAGAGCTCCTGTGGATGACATAGACGGCTGCCCCATGGGCTGGGACCCCCTGGATGGAGTCCCCGTTGATGATATAGACGGCGTTCCTCTCGGCGTTGCCATCGACGACATCGACGGAATGCCCTGTGAGTCCTCGGCGTACTGCATCGATCACAACCCTCAAACTTAAGTCCACTGTTTCACGTCGCTGTTGTCGGCATCTTAAATCCACTCGGTGATTCACACCCTTCTGAGCGCCTCGGTTCGCGCTCTGAAAGTCTTGATTGTTCTTGTCGTGTCTCAGTTATTTACTTAATGACCTACGGTGGTTCTGACCCGGGTTTCTCTTTGGTTTAAACAGTAGATGAGAGCAACGCCGCCCTCTCTGGAGTGCCTTTGTCCAAATGGGAGAAGACCAGTGGAACTGGGAGATTTTCTCAAGGTAAGACCCGACATAATTCAATTCTATTCAATTCAGTTTTATTTATATAGCGCCAAATTACAACAAATGTCATCTCAAGGCACTTAAATAATAAAGTCCAATTCAAGCCAATTGGAATTCAATTCATTGTAATCATAATTATTTACAAAATAATCCAGTTCATTCATATAGAGCCAATTCAAAAACAATTCCCTAGCTAAGGAAACCAACAGATTGCACCGAAACTTGTCTTCAGTCCAATCTCCCGTCCTGAGCGTGCCTGAGGCGACTGTGGAGAGGAACGACTCCCTTTGAACAGGAAGAAACCTCTGGCAGAACCAGAACCAGGAAGGGTGGCCATCCGCCTCCACCAGCTGGGGTTTGAGAGGACAGAAAAGAGGGGAAAAACCCACTGTAACACCATTCAAAGGATACCTGTTGGAACAGGGAAACACGAGTTAATGACCACAATAATGTCACATGTACATAATATCATTTGAGAAATTAAACGGGGGAAAAAGAGAGTAAAGAGAGGAAAGGTGTGACAGATGAGCTCCCCCAGCAGGCTGGGCCTATAGCAGCTTAACTATGGGATGTTTCAGGATCACCTGAGCCATCCCTAACTATAAGCTTTATAAAAAATAAGCCAGGGGCCTGATAACTGAAGGCTCTGCCTCCCATTCTACTTTTAGAAACTCTGGGAACCTCAAGTAAACCTGCAGTTTGGGAACGAAGTGCTCTGTTAGGAAAATATCTGATAGTAAAATCTTTAAGATATGATAATGAAATACATAATGTGCTACATAACCGATCCAGCTTATTGTTCTCCTTCCTTTCTCAGCCAAAACGGAGTCCAAGTGGGACGCTGTGGGGGAGCCGGACGGTGAGGAGGAAGTAAACATTAGGTAAGGCCGAAGTGGCTGGCTTCATTTCTCAGAAGAACAGAGTATGACCAGGTAGCAACTCGTATGCTTCCTTTCCTCCCCGGCAACAGCTGCAACTCACAAGAAGAGGATGAAGACTCGGAGAGTGACAGCAGTGCCGACTCGTGCAGCTCGCCAAACTATGACAGTGCAGTTTTCCAGAGCTCGCTCAGAAGTTTTCAAATGTCTGAGAGCAAAAGGAAACGGCTGAGGGAGGTGGAGGTGAGTGTTTGCTTTGGGAGAGGTCACGTGTTCCTGAAAGGTTTGAGCGCTCTTTGCTCTGTGGCAAGATGCCTCATCATCCTGAACGTTTCAAAGTCCACTCGTCCTGTTACTGTAGAGGTAAACGGTCCTTTACCTGAAATAAACCCCGTGTCATCAGTGATTCTGGAGATTTGCTTGTTTTCTTCAGGCAGCCATCTTTATTTAAACAACCCAAAGATCATCTCCTTGTCCAAAGCAGATCGGTGATTCATCAGTGAATATTGTTCTCATCCAATAATCCACAGTCCATGACTGCCTCCCTTTAGCCTGATGTAACCTTGTTTTCGGTCCCATTTCCCTCAAATTTCTTCCCAAACGATGATTCCCGTTTATTCCCATTTCTTTTGTTGTGCGTTTTATATTTTCAGGGCTCCATCCAGACTGCATGTTTCCCTTTCACAACCCTTCCATGTTGCTTGTATTTGCTCCAGATTTTAGACCCAGCTGACTGGGAACAACAGATCTTTTGCCCCCACTCTCAGTTGAACTTACCTTTTTAGATATAAAGTACTTTCCCCTGTTTCCCTGTCGATCATTCAGTTGAAACAGCTCAGTAAGATCTGTAAACACTCAATAAGTGATTAAATTGTTTTCCCTCTTTGATCCAAAAGGACATTTTTAGAAAATTAGAACAAAATTTATTGATTTTGGGTTTTTTTTCCCACTAAATAAGCCCAATGGGTTGGACTGACTTCTCATTCATCACAATATTAGCGTGTTTATAGACGTGTAGAGCTGATTAAATGTGTCCCACACAGGTAAAAGTTATGAAGTTCCAAGATGAGCTGGAATCCGGCAAAAGGCAGAAGAAGTCTGGATTGACCATAATGAAAGAAGTGGAGCACTACAGAAACAAGCTGCTACAGAAGGTGGGCTGATGGATCACTTCTTCCTCCCACAGCTGGACCCGTCCTCACTTTAAAGGGTTAATAACCCGCATGTTGCACTCTAAAGTCAGCAATGCCGACACAGAGCTTCTGATCAGATTTTACTCAAATGAGCTCCTTTTCCCCCTCGATGTTTGTGTTGTCGTCACACGTTCAGACGCTAAATAAATGTTCCTCTGTCTGTTACAGGAGTTTCAAAAAGATGAAGACAAGAATGAGAAATCAAAGTCCAAAGAAAGGCCAAAAGACGACAGGAGGAATAAAGAAAGAAGCAAACGAAACGACGGGGACAGAAGGCGGACCGGTGATCAGCCTCGGAAGTCGAGGAGCATCTCTCCCTTAAAGCAAGTGCAGTCACTTTGTAGCAAGAAATGTGCTGGGTCTGCAGCTTCTTACATGTTCTGCTTATTTAGGAGGACGAGGTCTCCCAAGTCGTCCAAACGCTCCCGATCACCATCTCCAAACCAGAAGTCCCGCAAATCGAAGTCACGGTCACCACATCGCTCCCACAAGAAGGCGAAGAAGAGCAAACACTGACTCGGCTCTTTCAACAGACAAACATGTGAACTGTCCACGCAGAACTCGGCTCCCTTTTTATATTATGAAGTTTGAACACTGTAACTAATTATATATATTTTTGTTCATGTTTGTTTTTAAAATGATATCCAGACATGTTGCTGTAAAGTTCTGACACTAAATAAATCACCTTCGGTGAGGAGCGGTGGCGAGGGCGTGATTTCCCTGAGCCTGGAGATGTTTTTAAAGTGTAGATTTTTATTGAGGAAAAGGAACATAGGATCATCTTATGTTTACAAAAGCAACAAGGAAGCAATGTTAAACAGAAGACTTACAGTATTAGGATGAGATGTGCTTTCGTTGAACAAAGATTTATCAAAAGATGCTGAGCGGCTGAAATGTTTGACAGTTCGAAAAAAAGGCTTCAGAAGATAAGTTTAGAAAAGCAAACTAGATTTGAGTTTCAATCCACCCTGATAATGACCCAAGTCATAGAAAACAAACAAAAAAAGACAGAATTACTTCTAACAGGAGAAGTGATTTTTTTTTTTTTTTTTTTTTTCTGAAATGCACGAGCCAAAGAAAAACATGTAAGGTGCCCATACTGGTGCAAATAGCCTTCCTGCTACTGTGTCCTCCGTCCTGACCCTACAGCTGAAATGTACACGCATCTGAACAGAAACCCCCTCCTGCTCAAACCCACTTGGCATCTCTGGATCTCTAAATGCCAAAAACCGTTCACAGTTACCTGGTATGAAAGATTTTAAAAAATAGAAACGCGACGAGGAATCTCGCCTCGTCCATTTTGTACAGTCTTTAGCTCGCACCCTTAGGTACCGACGGGCGACTGAAAAAGAGTCCTGAGCTCTGAACACGAAGAAGCGGGAACCTCTGAGCCCATCAGTACTTTTTAACGTTGATGAAAACTTTGATGGCGCCGGTAAAGTCGGCGGAGAGAAGAACCTCCGTGTGGTCGGTTTTTAGGGCCCCTGTGAAAAAAAAAAAAAGCAAATGATGCAACTTCACAGCACTGAAATGACCGACTCCATGACCCGTCTTTGAAGCAGACGCGCGTACCTGACGGTATCGACTCGGACTCCGTTGAGTCCAGGCTCGCGCGGTCAGCTTCGGGTTTTTCCGCTCCGCTTTCTTGGGGAACGATAAGGGCGGGATGGGGTGAAAATACGGCCGAGGTGACCACGGCGTTGTGTGCTGCAACACAAAATAAAGCTTTACTGGCAAAAAGCAAAACCAGGAGCAGAAGAGCTGCGGCGTTAAACGCTGTTTGCAATTACCTTTAATCCCTTCCCAGAAATCATTGCGATCCCGCCGCACGGACGTGAACTTGCTCAGGTCGTGGTAAGTGCTCCAGATGTACACGTATTTATCCTCCGAGCCGCTGACGATGAAGGAGTAGTCGTGGCTGTAGAAAGACGGGCAAACGGTCAATTAGTTCCTGCTCGAAACGAGTGAGAAATTGCAACAAAGAGATTTATTATGTGGTTTCAGAGTAAAAATTCCCACCTAAAGCTCGCCTTAATCTGGCTGCTGCTGTTGACGTAACCCTTGTATTTCATGGACAGAGACAAGTCCCTCAGGTCATAAAGGCGAATGCGGGAATCATTCGAGGTCACCAAAATCTGTAGATGCAAAAGGTGGATTTTTTTATATTTAATTCCAAGAGCATCAAACACTCTACAGATGTGTCGGTAGAGGAGCTGAGCCGTTACTTTATTCTCTCCGGGCAGAGGCTCGATGCCAGTGATCTTGCGCCCGACTTTGTTCCTTCCTCTGGTGGACCTCACGTGGATTTGAGTGTGGTATTTCAGACGCTGAAAAACACATTAGATTTGGAATTTAGACTAAATGTGTGAAGACAGGATGCGACCAGGTAGAGCAGAGATACTCATTGCGTGGCTTTAATTGGTGGCTCGCACTCGCATAGAGTAGCTTATAACAATATGGTAACAATAACAATACATTTTTTCAAATCATATACAGCAAATACTGCACAACATTAAGTATTTTTATTAAGTTTAACGTTTTTGTAATATTAACTATTTTTATTAAGTATTAATTAAGGCTTAATGGTGTTTTCCTAAAGGGGGGCACACTGTTAAACCTGGCAACGCAGCCCGCTTAAACCACCTCACACTTGACCGCAGTGCACGCTAGCTCCTTTAGCCAGCGCGAGATGCAGGCACAATGGATGATTTTTAATTTTAAAACCAGCACAAAAACCATGCTCATCTTGAATGTCTCACTATGATTACAACAACAAACTACAAATACAACATGAAGAAAGTCAAGGACATGCATGCCAGGTTCCGCTCAGCCCAGTACTAAGGTAAATGTGGTCTTAATTGAACATGCATTGGCTGTGTTGTTTCTTTTTTTGTGGGATGTAGAAATGTATATTTACAAAAGGGGACTTAGTATGTTGTGGTAAAATTGGCTCTTCCCTTGATTTTGCTCTGCCAATGTGGCTCTTGTGAAAAAAAATAGTGAGTATCACTGAGGTAGAGCAAAGAAATACCTCTGTGTCGTAGAAGATGCAGCGGCCGTCGTAGGTGCCGATGACGGCGTACTTTCCGTTTTGGCAGAAGTTGGCAGCAGTGATGAGTCGAGTTTGACCATCGACCTCGTTCCACAGCGCCACCTTCTTGTCTGGAATGTTCCAAAGTCGTAATTTTCCATCCAGAGAGCCACTTAAAAAGTATCTGTCATCCTGGGCAGCAAGAGAGAAGAAAAATATGTCTGTGGGTTGCTTTCAGACAAACGAACCAAGCGCAAATTTGTGCTGATGATGCAAGTAATACAAGGTGACTCGACTTACTCTGGGGTGGAAAGCAATGGCTGTGACGAAATCAATGTGCTGAAAGCAGCAAAGACACTCTCTCCTGGAAATGTGCCATAACCTAACCGTTTTATCCATGGAGGACGAGAGCAGGAAAAAGTTCTACACGGGCACAAAACACGTAAAAAAAATAATGAAAAAAGGGGGTAAAATGCAGGGCCGGGATTGTGTGAAAAGAAGGCAGTGAGACGATCACCTTCGACCAGGACAAGTCCAACAAATCAGCCGTGTGACCCTTGTACTTGCAGAAGGGGACTTGACGAAAAGGAACATTTCTGTCTTCAGTGTCTGGGTCCTCTGGAAGACAACTGGCCTAAAATACAAAGGCGTTAATTAAGGAACCATGCCGTATTCACACTAATAGTAAAGGTTTAATATCACTCAGCACACTGGACAAAACAGTTTTTTATATTTATATTAGGGCTGGGCATAACATTTTTTAATCTAATTAATCACATGATTTCCCTGATTAATCACGATTAATCGCATTTGTACGCAAAATCCAAAAAAGTAGTGTATAGCCTTTAGCATTTAGTTTTATTTTAAATGTGCTGCCATATGAATGAAAGTGCTGTAACATTTGTTGTGCAAACACACTTTTAACATCAGCATCTTTCTGTAGTTTTTATGTAGAAGCCTCGCTCCACTGTCTGTTTCCTTGAATGACTTGCTGGGATCAGTTGTGTGTTTTGCCTTTAAGTGATATTTTAGACTGGAACTACTAAGGTGAGAAGACAATTCAACATGGCTGTAAATGCAGGAGTTTTTGTTTTTTTGAAATGCGTGCTTTTATGTTGAAACAACTAAAACAGGAAGTAGCGCCGGTTAGCTCAGTGAGCTTCACACAGAGACCGAGGAGCACCTGTAACGGTGATGCTACTGCTAGTTTATTTTTTATTTTATTACTCCATGCTTCGTGGTGTTTGCTGTAACTCTGGCTGTGTTCGAAACCGCATACTTCTCCTACTACTCATACTAACTTTTTGAGTTAGTAAGCGAGAAGTTCCCGGATGCATACTAGATTTGCCGAAATGTATGCATCATGAGGTTACTGCTCATACTCAAACTACCCAAGATGCAACGCAACATGGCCGATCATCATTTCCTGTCAAAACGGCAGTTTCAAGCTAGCTACAACGAGGGTAGGTTCACTTCCTGTTTTCAAAACAAAAGCACCAATTGTATCGTAACGGCTTTCCCTATGATAAAACGCAACGGGTATTTTTTTTTTGTGAAAATAACCGGAAGTGCGTTGCTCACAAAATTGTAAATAGCCGGTATTTTGTCAGGTTTCCAACACGTTGGGGATCTAAACGACTACTTTCTCGCCTGAAAATGTTTCAAATGTTGCCAAAGTTTACAGAGTTTAGAGCTTAAGCGAAATCAGCTTCAGGCCGGCCGATTTCGGCTCGGGCAGGAGCGAAATGCATTGTGGGTAAACATATATATGTATGTATGTATGTATGTATGTATGTATGTATGTATGTATGTATGAAGTGTTATGATGAGCACTCACCCCGGGATCGGTGTCAGATTTAGAGGAGCATAAACTTTCCTGAGACGGCGAAGGTGAAACTCGACCTGGACGACCCAAAACATCATCAATTATATTCCACCAAGAGAGATTCAATCACGACAGAACCGAGCCGCTTATGAGCCCACCTTCAGTGTTGTACTTTAGCCTCATGTTGTTGAAGTAGTCGAAGGCGATCTTCAGCACCCAGATGCGAACGATATTATCTTGGCCTGCGGTCGCCAGCAGCCTCCCACAATGAGAGAACTTCATCGTCCAAACGGCCCCCTGCACGCAAAAAAAGGGCAAATACGTCACGATAAGATTGTTTTCAACCAACCGGTGAAGAAAACTCACAGGATTAACATGGTCTCACCATGTGCTCCCCACTCAGGTCCTGCACAACCTTAATCTGATCGAAGTCAAAGGGACCCTTGAGGCTGTGGGCAGCTTTGAACTTGGCGGGCCGGGTGTAAGGCATGCCCTCGTCGTCACTTGATGAATTATCGTCCTGATCTGTGTGGAACACTGAGCGCGAGAGCAGAAATAAGATCAGCAAAACCTCAACATTTCATATCCATGTCCCAAGATGAAAGGAAGGCCAAACACAGCAGCATGAGTGCAGCTTTTCCACCTTCATCGCGCACGCTTTTCACTTTGTTCACGGCCTTCTCGCCGTACTCCTCTGCCAGATGTTTGGCTTTTTTCACAGACTTGCCCAGGAATTTTTTGAGCTGGGTTCTGTTTGGAAAAGATAAAAGCAGCAGAAGAAGAAATTCTTACATTCTAGATTAGATTGTGTGGTGAAAAGACGAAAAACAAACACACACACACACACAGTCTCAGCAGCATTACGTTTTCTGCTTGAGTTTTCCTCCGTCTGTTTCTGACAGCGCAGCCTGAGGCTTGTCATCGTCGTCCGACTGCGCCGCATCATTCCTGGAAGGGAAGCGACACATCAGCTTCCTCTTTATGCTGCACAGCAACCATCTCAGAGTGCTGGACGTTAAATAAATGGAGCTGCAGGTAAAAACGTACGTGATGTACTCCTTGGTTCTCCTCATGATGTGCAGAGTTAAGGGGTTGATCCCAGCAGGAAGTTTCTCCTCCGCCTGAATCAGAGGAATCTCTTCACCGGTGTCCAAATTCTTGATCATCACCATCGCCAATATTTCCTGGTTGAAGGTCACACAGGTACGGTAGGTTTGTGGGTGGGAGGTTGTTCGTTATGGCAAGGATTCAGAATGAATAAACAAGGGTAAAAATACAAGATGGAAAGAGGAACTCTCACTTCGTCCGTTAGCTCTCTGCCAGAGTTGGATCGTGGACGCTGTGGGCCTGGAGTTTGTCCTCCACTCTGAGATGAAGCCTGTTCATCTTCATTTTCCTAAAACAGAATAATTATACACACACATTGCAATTTTTTGTCGGATAATTTTAAAAATGGATTTTTCTCCCCGGAATCGATAATATTACTTCATATCCATGTCCAGAAAAACTTCATCAATTCATTACATTAAGTTATCTTAAAACTAGCCCACATTTCTGCTGTGTGGACATTTCAATTAATTTTGTAACTGTAAACTTTAAAAAAATGTTGTACATGTTAAGTGCCTCTTTTTGTCTCAGTTGAAATAAATGTCAGCTGCTGGACTGACTGACACAGTGCGTTGTTGTGCATTGTTTATGGGAACGACATTCATTCTAGAAGTCTATGATTCAACTTGTTTGTTTTTTAAGAAGGAAAAGAAAATTGCAATTACTGATTATATCGTATCGCAATACTTGGAGAATCGCAATTATCAAGAATCGTGATACAATCGAATCGTTACCAAAGCATATTGTCCCACCCCTAATATATATTAGGGCTGTCAAAAAGAACGCGTTTATGCGAGATGATTAATTTCAGGAATTCACAGCGATAATTATTTTAAAGCATTAACGCTTTTCCGCCCTATTTTACCCACAATTCAACCCCTGCCGCGTTCAGTCGTTGTCGCATAAACAGCATGGCTGAGTCCAAAGAACCCGTTGGCCCTCTGGATGGACAGTTTTAGTATAAAAAGAACAAAGATGGAACAAACAGGTTGTGGCTTGCTCACACTGCAGGAAGGACTTGTCCTTTCACCGAAGCACCACAAGCCTCAAGTAGCATCTTAACGCCAGGCATTCATTTGTTGGGGCTTCAACTTCAGGTGTTTTGCAGAACTGTAGATAGATTAATATTGTCTAGGATACGGTCATCGCAGAAGTTTTGAAAGTGACATCTTTCGACGCATTCTACAAGCCTCAAAATCAATCAACTATGACGCTGAAAGGAAAACGAAGGGAGAGGATTTGGCTTCAGCGGAATATGCTGCTTTGACAGGAGACCACTGGACCTCCGTGAGTAACAACAATTATATGGGTGTGACGGCGCGCCACATCCCTAAAAAACTGGGAACTTAAGTTATTTGCTTGAACCGTGAATGAAAACAGAAGAGCGTCACTTTGCAGAGGTGTGTGCTCAAAAATTTCCATTCACCTATATCCTGCATCTACAAAGAAAAAGAGCGATGAATAAGTTGCCAAAATTGATCAGAATTAAATTTGTCTTTTGGATTTCTCATTCATAATTTTTTTTTATGAAAGACAAATCCATTTGTTATTAAAAAAGAAATGTTATATCCACTTCTTGTCATTATCTTTCTGTTTTAACGACAATAAAATTCACGGAAAATGTGAATTTTTCAGTCATATTTAGGAAAGGAATTAATCCAAATTAATTCACAGCAACCCTGGAATTAATTAGATTAAAAATTTTAATCTATTTAGATATATATATGGGCTGTCAAAATGAACGCGTTAATAGCAAGTTAACAGGAATTCCTCTTAACGCCACTGATTTTTTTGACAGGATTAAAATGGGCGCGTTCTATAAATATGACCGTAGGTCCGCTCCATAGTTTGACAGATCAGGAAGGGAGTTGGCCTAAGCTTGTGGATGGGAAGCCAAACTGGATAAAGAAAAGGGTATTTTTTAATGGTAAGTTCATCCTCAGAACCCTGCCGGATGGTTCTCTCGACAGAACCAAAGTTATCGCCGGAGTACATCGAGTCTTAAAGATCAGTTTATCAGCTAAACACACGGCTGATGCAGAGATCCTCACTCCCTCTAACCAAGTCAGACACCCGGACACTTCCACCTCCGGCAGGTTATTTTCCTTAAGTGTGAATGTCACACAGAGGAAGGAACATCACATTCAGGTCAATGTGTCCTTCTGTTGTTGCCCGTTGGATGAAGAATGTTCTGGACAGTTTTTAATCAGGGTCGTTAATGTAAATATAAATGCATAAAGAAAGCATATTTGTCTGCTACCATGTTGATAAGACGTATATTTTGGGATTGATCGCGACTTATCTACGAACAAGCTATGGATTAATCGAGATGAAATTCTTGAATCGACTTGCTACCCTTTAAATAATGTCTGAGCAGGGTTGGCTGAGCACTAAAAACAGGCGAAGGCCTCACTGACCTGTGCCGTTACCACCTTGTCCCCGCTGGTGGCACTGGCCAGATCCAGGGAATGCTGCAGGTCCTTGGTTAGACTCCTAACCGTGCTGCAAGGAGACACCAGTCCAGACGGCTCCAGGGAATCACAGTTGACCGTACTCCCCACAGACACTGGATAATCACACAAGAGGACACAACAATCAGGTTTTTCTGGTCTCCTTCGCACACAGAGGCTAAACTATACCGATGCAAACATCTTACCACATCTTTTATAAAATAAGCCAACAAAGACCAAAACTTCTGGGTTACCGTTACATGTCAGAGACTCGAAAATAGCGCTGGGCGAGATAACTCGTTATTAACTCCTTGATTATTTAACGCCGATAAATATTTTATTGCATATTTTTTAAAAATATTTTTATTTAAAAAAATATTTTTTTTTTTTTTGGGCTCTTGTGCCTTTAATGGAAATTTCAGAGACAGGAAGCAGGGGGCAGAGAGAGGGGGAACTACACGCAGTACAGGGCCGTCCCATGCGGGACTCGAATCGGGGCCAGCTGCAGCGAGGACTATAGCCTCTTGTACATGGGGCGCCTGCTCAACCCACTACGCCACGGACCACCCCTGATTTATTATTTATTTTATTATTTTAAAAGTCTGTTGCTCACAGGCTTTTATTATTGTAAAAGTCTGTTGCTGTCTGCTGTGGAACCGGAAAAGAAAGTAATCGGCGGATCCACCAAACATGGAGAAGGGTACAGAACTTTTACTCGGACATTTTCATTTTAAAGTTCTTCCAGACGGCAGAGTCGACAGAACCAAAGTCATCTGTAAACACTGCCAAGTTGAATTGTCTTCTCAGCGTAGTAGTTCCAGTCTAAAATATCACTTAAAGGCAAAACACACAACTGATAGCAGCAAGTCATTCAAGGAGCGAGGTTTCTACATAAAAACTACATAAAAAGCTGATGTTAAAAGTGTGTTTGCACAACAAATGTTATGGCACTTTCATTCATATGGCAGCACATTTAAAATAAAACTAAATGCTAAAAGCTATACACTACTTTTGAATTCATTTTTGGATTTGCGTATAAATGCGATTAATCAGGGAAAACATGTGATTAATTAGATTAAACATTTTAATTGTTGCCCAGCCCTACTTGAAAACAACTTGTATTCCAGTCCTGTGTGAAGGCTGACGTTCAATTTCTTAATGAGTTTTAATCAACTCGACACTTTAAGCATTAAATCTTTCATAATTGTGCAACGTCTCGTCTACCTTCCAGTCCACTTGGCCTCAAACACTCCTGCGACTTCCTGGAGGGTAAGCTATGCCAAGATGGTGGCGGAGGTCTTGGTGGAGGACCCCCGCTGGGAGGGGGTGGGCGTGAGGGAGGAGGCTTCTTTGTGCTGGCTACAATATCTGGTTCCACCGTGAGTTGACGTGGGGGTTTCATAGGCCCCGGGGAGTCCGGGGGGACCTGGTCTAAAATGTCTGCAGCTCTCTGCTCCTGGTTGCCTCCTCCAGCCCCACCAGCACCGTCAGGCTGGCTTTGTCCTATGGTGCTGGTGATGTCTGGAGGCTGCACGCATTCCTGCGACCCAGCCGATGGCCCTGGGACATCTTCGGGCTCGGGAGCAGGTAAGGAGAATTCTCCGTTGGTTGCTGCAGCATTCTGTTGTTCCTCTGACCTCTCAACGAGTTCAGGTCCAGAAGCCGGCTCCGCAGGAACTTCCTCGGCGTTCTGCTCTTCCTTTGGCTCCGCTCTTTCGTCAACATGGAGCTGATCTAACAGCTCAGCCACCTCGCCAACACTTTCCTTTTGACTCTCCTCAATGATGCTATCAATGATCTATAAACAAGAGAAAATAAACTTTAGTTTCACATAGGGCTGAACAATATATCGTTATCGTATCAATATCTAGATATGAACATTCAAGATATTAATATCGCATATTCAACGATATCAACGATATTTATTTCCCCCGCATGTGCAGCTCAGGCAGTCGCAAACATAATTTTTACGCTTGCCCTTATGTACAGCTGAAACCAGCCAATGACAAACATCCGAGGGAGGGAGGGAGACGGAGACGCACAAACTACATTCACAGCGGGGAAATTTAAAAGAGAAGCATGAGTGCGCAAGATAAGGCCGGTGCAGAATCTGCGCAGTCGACGGATTTAGTCAAAAAAGTCAGTCTCCATTATTTGGAGGTATTTTGGATTCAGAAAAGAGGATGTGAACCAGCGAGAGGTGCTGTGCAGGTCGAGGTTAGGCAGCACAACAAACATGTTCCACCACCTGCAACAACACCACCGCTGCACGAAGAGTGTATTGCAATGAGAGAAACGGCGGAGAAGTGAAGCCCAAGCAAAGTTTGATTGCTGATGCGGTCAGTAGCGTTACGCCTTATGAGTCGACGTCCACCAGGCACAAAGACATTACAGATGCTGTAAAATACCACATGCAAAAGACGTGGTGCCCGTGTACACCGTCACAAAAAAGGGCTTTCAGAAAATGGTTCGGACGCTGGACAAACGTCGCAAAATAACATCCCGAACATATTTTAATCAAGTGGCCATTCCAAAAATCTATAACGAATGTAAAATGAATGAAATTGAACGTTTTGCCACAACCACGGACCTGTGGTCGAGCCGGACGGCTGAACCTTACATCAGTTTAACGCTCCATTTTATAACAACAAACTTCCAACTCAAGACCTGAGGTCTGCAGACATCCTTCTTTTGTAATATGTTTTTATTTTTCAGAAAAATGCTTAGTTTTCACTGAACTCACAGTCATATCGTATCGATATTGAGATATCTGGCATGAATATCGAGATATGAAATTTTGTCCATATCGTTCAGCCCATATCGTTCACAGCAGCTATACAGTCCAAATAAACCGTTAAAGAGATATGTCTCTACTTGTAGTGTTGCACCGATACCGATACCAGTATCGGGCGGGGCCCTGATTGGCACTAAAATGGCGGTATCGGTATCGGCGAGTACCAACAAATAGGGCAGCGATACCATTTCCGATACTTGTATGACACTTGAACGTCTCCCGACACTCGCTACACTGTGTTGTGATCACTGTGCAGCTATCGCTATTGGCCTGCTCCAGACCAATGAGAGCGGGCCAATAGCCGCTCTTAACCAATGCCGGGGCACCTTTTCCTATGTGTGAGGAGCAAGACGTCTGGCGACAGGCACTGTCAGCTGGGGAGGGTGTCGTTCGCAGTCATCTAGAGCTGCCGGCGACGAAGACAGCTAGCCAGGGGGAGTTTGCAGCGCGAGTGTGAGGAGGGGAGGCTGGGTGCCTCCTGTAGTCAAAACAGGGTCCACGATAGAGAGTGCTGGGCCGCCATCGCTCCCTGTGCGGTCGTGACAGCGCACTACCAGCTGACAGCCACGTACCAGCTGACAGCCACGTACCGTCTTCACCGTCCAGCAAAGCCCCGGGGAGTTGGACGGCGGCACAAGCTCAGACCCCGGGGGAGGGTCTCGCCAAGTGGGCGAGTTAAGTATTCCTCTCCTTTTAACTTCGTGTTTTAGTGTTTATGTATAGGTCGGCCAATTGTTATGTGGTATTGATTGGTGGGGTTGCGTGGGGAGGAGTGACGGGTCTGTGGTTAAACGGGCGCCATATGCTGCAGGTTAGCCGCGTGTTTTGTGGTGTGTTGACTTGTGGGGTGTGCTGTTTAAAGCGTGCCTTAAAGTGATACTCCGGAGTAGATTCAACCTGGGGTCATTTGAACCGTGACATCCAGCCAAGTAGCCCACCCGCAGTTTTTTCGATATTGGCTGAACATCAGCTGAGTTACAGAGTTATCCCGAATAGCTTCGTACAAGGGTTAATGGATCCTGGCTGTATCTCCAAAATTACCACACTAAAATCACATGCCATGACACCAAACTCCTACAGTAGTACAAATATGGTCTGTACTCACAAAACGATGCATTTGGAAGTTTGAAAATAGTCCAGGAGTTTATTATTATCAACACAAGCCTGATAGCTTCTCTGCTGCTAAAGCTGCGTCGATGTCACTTCTGGGAGCTGGGAGCTTCAAAGTAAGATGAGGGTTGATCTACTACTGTAGACAACAAAGCAAGGCTGCTCAATTTCTCCATTGATAAAATAATTTCACAACTCTATAACATAAAAATTCATAAAAAAAACATGTAGAATATAGCATTTACTTTGTTGTCTACAGTAGTAGATCAACCCTCATCTTACTTTGAAGCTCCCAGCTCCCTGAAGTGTTGTCGACGCAGCTTTAGCAGCAGAAAAGCTATCAGGCTTGTGTTGATAATAATAAACTCCTGGACTATTTTCAAACTTCCAAATGCATCGTTTTGTGAGTATAGACCATATTTGTACTACTGTAGAAGTTTGGTGTCATGGCATGTGATTTTAGTGTGGTAATTTTGGAGATACTGCCAGGATCCATTAACCCTTGTATGAAGCTATTCGGGATAACTCAGTAACTCAGCTGATGTTCAGCCAATATCGAAAAAACTGCGGGTGGGCTACTTGGCTGGATATCAAGGTTCAAATGACCCCAGGTTGAATCTACTCCGGAGTATCACTTTAAAACTAGTGAAGCTAGCCTGACTTGTGGTGGGTTTTCATTCCGTGTGCTGTGTTTAAAGCGTGCCTTAAAGCTAGTGAAGCTAGCCTGACTTGTGGTGGGTTTTCATTCCGTGTGCTGTGTTTAAAGCGTGCCTTAAAGCTAGTGAAGCTAGCCTGACTTGTGGTGGGTTTTCATTCCGTGTGCTGTGTTTAAAGCGTGCCTTAAAGCTAGTGAAGCTAGCCTGACTTGTGGTGGGTTTTCATTCCGTGAGCTGTGTTTAAAGCGTGCCTTAAAGCTAGTGAAGCTAGCCTGACTTGTGGTGGGTTTTCATTCCGTGTGCTGTGTTATGGGTTAGCCTGTCGTGTGTGTGGCGACCAAGGAAGCCTGCGTTCCCAAGCCTTCTCTCTCTCCATTAGATCGGAGCCCCCCACCCCATGTGTTTTATGAACTTGTAAACTAATAAAGATTTTACATTTTACATCCAAGTAGTATGCAGCTCTTCATATATATATATATATATACCCCGATACCACTCTGTTTGAAAAATTTATATATATATATATATAATTTATTTATTTATTTATTTTTTTTTTAAACAGAGTGGTATCGGCCGATACTGCACAGCCAGGAATCGGTATCGGGGCCAAAAAATGGTATCGGTGCAACACTACTCTACTTGTAATTCTTCTCCGTCTTTAAAGAAACACAGAGTGTGTTTTAATGAAGTGAAGCAGATGCCCCATGTTTACACTCTGCTTCAAAAATTCCCAAGAATGTGATGGAAAAATAGACATTTTCATTTTTAAAATCGGGACATTTCACAAGAATCAAAGTGAACTGAATAACACCTCATTGTTCCCAAAGAGAAGTCAGAATGTTGCAGCAGATTATAGATGATAAAAATGTTAGAAAAGAAGAACAACACCTCAGTACTGAGTCGTTATAAAGGGCTTTTGTGATGGACATAAATAAAAAGAAAGCCACACCTGTAGGGAATCATCTTGCTGGGTCTCAGATGCAGCAGGGGTCACATCCTGCTCAGCGTTTTCTGAGCGTTGTGGGATCTGAAAACATAAAATAAAGATGCAAGCACTGACTTACAGTTAGCCTGAAGCACATCAACACTACCTACTTATGTCAGGAAAATGGGTCGATGAGCATTGAGCGCATTTCCTGTAAATGTTTTATCAGCCCGCTAACAAATGTCATCTTTATTATGACTTACTTCTGCATCCATGACGGATTCATGACGGAGAATAAATATTTTCTGACAACTTTGCAACTCTTGCATGCAGATTTTAAGCTGGACTGAGTGTAAAGTTCACTCCTGAGGCCCCTTCAAATACTCCGTTTGTGACCTCTACTTCATTTCTAAGTTGGAACAATCATTACAGCATGCAGTGCCCTGTTTCAACAGTGGCTCGGTTTAAATAAACGTACCTCACGTGAAGGAATGACTAACTTTGTAGGTGACCTAGACACAGACAAAACAAACATAAAAAAAAGCACAAAGGTTCAGTGAAAATGCATTGAATCAATAAATAAAAGTCGTTTTCTATACTGGTTATACTGCTCCTGAATAAAACTCACTTTCAGATACCTGCAACTATTAAACAGAACCATCTGAATATGGTTTTACATTCAGTTGAGCGCTGAATGTAAACACGATGCCTTAAAAAAGGTCCAGATGGTGACATTATCTGGACCTTACATGACAAATTCAGTTCAATCAACAGGGCAGGGTGGCACAATGACAGAGACAGGGCTATATTTCTATACATCTGGATATATGGTGAGTAAGTTTCCTAATATCACTCGTATTTTGGGGTAAATTGCACAGTTGACCAAGTTGATATTGACTTCAAACACCCACAACAACAGCCACCAAGCCCTCTCTGCTGTAACAACAAACTTTGCACAGGAACCTGTTCCCACACCTTAAGCCATTAGCCCGAGGTGTCAGAGATGGCATCATGTAGCTGCTGTTGGGGCCAGACTCTCCCTGCACTGACAGTAAACAGCTGGTGAACTTCAGCACTGTGTGACAAATTATCACACGATACACACACACATTAAAATACGAAGCTGGGTGAACAGCACTGTGCACCCGAAACAGCTGAGTTGTATGAAGAAATGGGTGTTCTACAAAGATCCGTGTGATTGCGTGATAAAACAAGCATTACTTATAAGTAACTGTATTTAAATGTATTTCCTTACACTTTTGGAGAAGGAGTAAAATTTACGTCCTCTGCAGCATCATAGAATTCTTCGGTGTCACTTGTATCTGACGCCATGCTAACGTCAGCTTAGCTTCCCAGCTAGTCCAACTAAGTCGCCAGGCAGCTGTGTACAAGCCTAACCTGCGGGGTTTTTAAGTGATATACATATGTGGTTGCCTCGCTATATACTGCCTTATCTAAACTAACAACGTAATTCCAGAGGCTTGGCCCGGCCGTCGTCAAACAACCACTTTCTTGTCCAACGTCACGCCATAACGTTGCAATCTGCTAACCAACCCCAGAGCTAGCAAATGCATTCTGGTCGTACGATGCTAACGCTAGCTAGCCTGCTACCTCTTTTAATTCAGTCTCTTAAAACAACACAGTATCGATCGTGAGATCGGGGGAAAAAAAGAAGAAGCGCGTTTTGACAACAGCACCCTCTTGATCAGCTGTAAAGCTGTCGGACCCAGTGAACCGCGTCATGAAGAAACAGGAAAAAAGACATCTTAGCGGGCGGCTGTATATGGGTGAGTCAAAGGGCGGGGCGCAGCTGGCCTTCTTCTTCTGCTCCACTGTTATGATCCCCGGCTATGATTTTGCCACATTACTGTCAACTACTGGACTCATTGAAGAACAGCAAGCAAGATAGGTGTGTTGTGACAAGGGTGGAATTAAAATATTATTATTTAAACATACCCAAAAACAACAACTAAAAGCTCTGCAATAACAGTGTTTGTAAAAGAGACATTTCTATGTGTTTTTAAGAACTGTTATGAGCCACAGAAGTCAGTTACACATGATGAAACCCAAGTATAACATGTTCCAAATAATTGTTGTCAGTAGGCGTAAGGTGCCACTTAATGTTGTTAATAAAAAATCACCATGTGCAACTCTTTAAAGTGATAGTTCGGAGTAGATTCATCCTGGGGTCATTTGAACTGTGACATCCAGCCAAGTAGCCCACCCGAAGTTTTTTCGATCTTGGCTGAACATCAGCTGAGTTACTGAGTTATCCCGAATAGCTTAGTAGCCTACAAGCGATAATGGAACCTGGCACTATCTCCAAAATTACCACACTAAAATCACATGTCATGACACCAAACTTCTACAGTAGTACAAATATGGTCTATACTCACAAAACGATGCATTTTGAAGTTTGTACATAGTCCAGGAGTTTATTATTATCAACACAAGCCTGATAGCTTCTCTGCTGCTAAAGCTGCGTCGACGTCACTTCCTTGATCTGGGAGTTTCAAAGTAAGATGAGGGTTGCTCTACTACTGTAGACAACAAAGTATATGCTATATTCTACATGTTTTTTTATGTTGTAGAGTTGTGCATTTATTTTATCAATTGAGAAATTGAGCAGCCTTGCTGCTCAACTCACTTTTTTTAATCAGTGCGCCTGTTGATCAATAAAGAGCTTGCATCAAACTGGTGACTGGATGGCATGAAAAGGTGAAGTTAGACGAGTTAGCAGTTCAAAGAGGCTCATTTTTAATGAATGGAGACTTCAGAGAGCCCACTCTCATCTGGACAACGCATGGCAGCGCTGAGAAGATCATATTCTTTTATTTATTTCTCCAGTCTAGTTTATAAACAATTTAAGAGTATTCTAGATGGATGTGATTGTCTTGAAATTGCCTACATAGACTGGTAGTTGGGTTTCATGTTGAACACTTTGTTCTTCTGCTGGAAAATGGATGTAGATTTTAGTTCTGGTATACAACAGGACTGGAGGGTAATAGTATTCTGGTACTCTCAGCTTTATATCTTCTCTTTAGCAGTTACTTGGTGAACACATTTCTTGTGACCCTGATGGCGTTGTAATGGTGCGTTTGCATTAATCGTACAAGTTCTACATTTCTTTACAAAAAAAAACTTCATAAAAAAATTCCACACTGTTAACAAAATTGACGGTCATGATTTATGCTAGTGTGACCATATTTTCATTACCGAATTGAATTATTACTATTATTATTATTATTATTATTATTATTATTATGCTTGAAGTTGTAGTAGTGGTTTTCCACCGATTTTTTTCAGGTATTGTTTTCTGCCCCCCCAGATGAGCTAACTGCCCACCCACACATGCCATTCTGGTCACACCTCTGTGAACGCCTCTACAATTCCCATGATTCTTGACTACCAGTCCAAAAAAGAAAGTCACAATTTGTGAGATTGAAGAGTTGCGAGTCACCCAAAATAAAGAATGGTTTGGGAAATCATTAAAGACCATTAATGCCACATCTACCCAGCTATTTATAAAAAAAAAAAAAAGCACTAAGGGAGAGACCATTTTGCTCAAAATGTATAATTATGCAGTTAAGTAACACGTGTTTGGGGTACAAAAAGTACCCTACAATAAACTGGGTCAAAAATGATGAGCATACCCACTTACCACTACATCACTGTAGTCTTCAGCCAACTCTGAAACCCAAAATCATGCTTATGGTTTAGGCTGCTTTTTGTGACAGGCAGTAACACTGAGGTTTCTATGTGGGTGCATTTGTCCAAATATAACTCCGCTATTACAAGGTCACCCAAACTAGGTTGTGGTTGAGGCTGTTAGATACCTCTCTTCATACAGCTGTGATAAAATCTTGTAGATCACATTAAGAGCACCAGGAGGAGCCAGAGGAACAAAGTTATTTATCACAGTTCATAAAAAATCAGCTTTATGGTGAGCGTAAGTCTCCAGGGACTGTCGCTGTAACGTCCTCCTATGAATACACAACTGGGTGTGTGTCCAAAAAAAAAAAAAATTTACACTAATGGGGTCTGACAAGTTTATGGGGCTCAACATATTGGACCATAAATGCTGAGGTTCTAACTAAATGTGTTACTTTTGAGTGAAATTTTCAAGCATTAATAGTTCCCCATTACCTCACTGAGAAATTTCTATTTCAATAATCCATGATTTCCTGCAGAAAATTCGCACTTTTGCATCATCATAGGTTCAGATAAAGAATTTAAAGAGTGACTTTGCTGTAAGTGCGTGTCCGTGAGAAACACGTCTTACCGTGTAAATGGAGGGTTTAGTTATAGGAGTCTATTGCCTCAATGATCCCAATACATGTTAATCACACTTATGTTAGATGGGACAGTTAAGTAAACTGTTTTAAGATGTTACTTTACTCCCTAACCTTAATTTATAATCATATGAAAAGCTAACTTAGTCGCTATCTCTTTTTCTCTCATTGAATTTTATGTACAGTAAGTTTTGTATGATATCATTATTCAACTTTAAAATGACAGATTATAGATTATAAATCTTCAACGTTTTAAAGCAAAATAGTACAGGGTGTCCGGTCGCTATATGCCTCATAGCAAAAGGACTCTTCTTAAAACCCCTTTATTTAGTAACGGAAGTTTTGAGCCAATGATAGAAGATTGCCATACTCTTCCACCAATGGGAAGTTTGGATACTTCCGGTGTCCTAGTAAGCGACAACGTCATTGGATAAAATGTGTGAGGGAAGGCGGCTTCAGGAGAGTAAGTGGATTTGTGGGCTTGGAAGGAAAACAAGGACGCTAGTTAACGTTATCGCGTTTTAAAAGGTATGGAATCTGCTATTAAAAAGTTTACAGAGTACATTTAAGACACCTAATCGGCTGAAATGGCTTTGTAGCACATTAGGCTAAACAAATACAAGGTTGATAAATAGTCACAGGCATCTGTTGGTGGTGGCATATCAACCAGTCAACCAGCCCAACTTATAACTAAACCGACTAACTAATATGTAGACCCCGCTCATTTATGCGGTTGTAAGTTACGCCAATTCATGTTTCAGGTTTTGGTTAAGAGTAACCAACCTGACAGCCACATAGTCGAGCAATGTAACGTTATTTTAAGCTAGCCACTGTGAACGTTAAGGTTAGCTTAGCTTGTTAGCTCGAGGCTGATCCCACTGGAGAATGTCAAGACAATGTGGAGTCAACATGGGCTGAGGAATCAGTTAAGCCCTGGTTTGACAGCGTTGCTTATTATAGCAGCACAGACGTTAGCCTCCCAGACGTTACCCTAAACAATTTGCTGCAATGAACAGCTAGTTTAAAGAAAAACAAATGCAGTAGGACCACTAAATTTTAAAAGAACACCGTTTCTGTCAGTGAGCTCATCGTACAGCACTTTGCGGAGACATACGTTTATCCTGCTTGTTTTGCTTGCCGAATTGTTACCTAAACAGGTGATAACAACATGAACCCAACTGTGATTGTGGGATGGATTTTTTTCCTTTAAACAAACAAACAAAAAAAAAAAATCATTGAAGTTTCGTGATCGTTGTTTTTTCACCATTTACGATTTAACCTGAAATTCGTGTAACTCGACACTTAATCGGTCGAGTTACACACACGCTGTCGCTATTTTTTTGTTTAAATTAGCTTCAAGAGCAACAAGTTAGAGTCATGATGCAGCTAAAAACATTTCGGGAGTGTGTGTTCACTTTTCGTCAACATTTGTGGGAGGTTTTACAGTAAAACTGGGCATGATAAGCATATTTTCACACTACTGAGCCCATTTTTCACATAGTGTAAAGTTGCTTTTAGTGTGACAGTTTTTAAAAACTTAAAACTTTTTACTTAACTAACTTGTAATCGCTTGTACAGAAACAAATATTTTAATGTTTTGAAATGATTGAGAGTCTTAATCTTGGTTGTTGTTTGGAGAAATCTACTTTGTGGAGGCACTGAGACGCCTCAGAAGGTGTTGTGTCCAGACTTTAAACATGAAAATGACCTCTGAAAGCCTCATTAAATCTCCTGGAGATGAGTGAGATTAAATTTTGATTGATCAATAACTGAAGATGGACTGTTGAAACGTTGAAAGCTTTTTTTTTTATTTGTTAAGGTGTGGTTTTGGTGAGGGTATGGAGCACCCTGCACACAGAGGGGAGACGATGCCCATCGGACTGCATGACAGGTAATATTACGTCCCTCATTTCTAAACTCATTGTGAATATATGTACTAGCTAATTTATGTCACGCCCTGAGATGGAAATGATCATACATGCTTTTATTTCACCACATATTTCATTCTATATTCACTTGTTGGAGTGTAAAATCAGTTGTACAGAACGCTGCAGGGAGGCTTCTAACAAAATGTTCAAAGTATTCTCATGTTGCTCTGTTGCTAATTCAACTGCACTGGCTCCCCCGTCCACTACAGAGTGCATTTAAGAGCTTTGGTTTTAACATTTAGAGCTTTACAAAGACGAGCACCAACTTACATCAGAGAATATGTCCCCAGCAGGTCCCTGAGGTCATGTGATCAGGGCTCCCGCTCTCTGGATCTCCCTTCCTCTCGGTCTGAGATCCGTTTAAAAAGCAGCTGAAAACCCATCTTTGTAAACTTGCTTTTGAGTAGCTTTTTGTATTTTTCACGTTTCCTGTATTTCATTGTGAAGCACTTTGTGAGTTTTATCTTGAAAGGTGAAATTTGACTTACTTTTCAGCTCAGAAAGCTTGTAATATATCAGGAATGGTTAACATACTGCTTTGAGAGCTTTTGGGAAATTTCTTTTCACTCTTTAGATAAATGGAACGAGGCAGAATTTCATTTTCTTTTTTTCTTTTTTTTTTTAAATGGCTCGCCATCCCTCCTGTGTTGGACTATAATGCAGCACTTAGCAGGCTTGGCATCAGCCCATGTTAGGACGTCGCTTTCACCTGGAATCACACGTGTTAAACGTGACAATCCCTGATTACGCTGCGAGAGAGAAAAGCAGAGGAGCTGTGCCACACATGGACCAGGGTTGACAGCTAATGCTAAGAGTCTTATTTAAGTGTTTCCCAATGACTTTGAAAGATACAGTGTTTGTGCTTCTGTAATTCACCCGTGGGAGCCTTCCATACTTGAAATGCCGCTGCATGATAATGGATAACTTGTCACCATTTGCTGGTAGTCGCTCCAGTGTTTGAACAGTGTTGCCGCAGCTCTTGACTTATTGCCACAACCCTTGCCACACAAAGACTGAATGGTGTTATTCAACTGGAGCCAATGTTGGTGATATCAGACGGACACTTTTTTCTTATAAGCTGTCGTCCTGTCTCTACCAGTTAGAGTCAAATGGCTCAACTTGATGTACCGCTACATATAAGTGAGGTCAATTAGGCGCTTTGCTCTCAAGTCCTAACAGACTGTTGGCAAACGCAGTAAGTGAACAGAATAAAAACACACTGGTCATCTTAATTTCTGAGTAGTGTACGGTTGCTTTGGGGGAATTTAGCGCATTGCCTTGTGATCGGAAGAGTTTTGTAGATTCACAGCTTAATGTCTTTAGTCACACATGGATAAATATTGTGTAGTCAGTCAAAGCCACATTTACAGAACATTATCCTGAGTTTAAAGTTATGTAGGTGTATGGTGAGGTCTTATTACCGTATAAGCTATCAACATCTGATCCAAGAATAATCTCCAGGCAGGTGTAAACGACTAAAAGAGACAGAAACCACCATGATGTCAGTTATCCTTCTGCTTTCGCATGACTGAGCTGCTTCCTGCGCATGAAGCTCGTTATTCACAGGATAGGTTTGGGGTTATTTAGGTTTATTTTTTGGCAATATTTGAAAAGGATGATTTTAAAAAAGGGGTTTTGCAAGTTTGGGAGGAGAGTCGTTTTGGAGATTTGAGGAGAAATGGTGTAGCTTTGAGTCTTTAGGCAAAGAAATGATGGAGTGCATCCCTGTGGTTTAGCTGCACTTTAAGACTGGAGGGAGAGGTTGTTAAGACAAGATAATTATGTAGATAATGCTGCAGGTGATTTTATATGGAGAAAAGGTTTGAAATGTTTATCAGCTTTCAAAATGTATGAGGAATACCTTTTTTCTTTCCAGATATAGATTAATATCCGTAGCCTACGTATTCAGTGACTCAGTAGCTGAGGCAACTGAGAAGTTCATGTAATATGCTGCTTTGTAGCAGACCTTTACAAAAAAGATGTGATTAGAGAAATGGGGTGCCTGTGCTCCAGAAGAGCTTTCTGTAGCTGCTGAGTGTGTGAGACTGCTTCATGCTCTTTTCTGCCAGCTTCTGTAATGCTTTCCATTGCTTGTCACAGTTGCTTGGCCATCTGTGTGACTTCATACATGGTGACTATGTGGGGGCATTACGATGATGATTCACCTTGTGATGCCTCCCAGGCATCAGCGATGGATGACGGCGTGGTCAGCCGGCCCGACCGTAATGTTCTGCCTCCTCTGCGCCATACCCAGGTGGTATTCCAGAGTATTCCAGAGGGGAAAACACTTTGCACCTGGAGAATCGCCTGCTGTGAAGTGCATGTATGAAAACTACTTGGCAGAAAAAATTCAGACATCCTCATATTTTCATGTAAGAATACAGTGGAAGTGGTTTAGAGGATTTTCCTATTCATGGTCTGGGAGTATTTCTGTGTACATTTTGGCAAACTTGTCCATTTAAGTGAGAAATGACCGTGTCTTTCTCACTTAAAATGTCTGGCTGCTTGGACGGAAGAGCTAGCTTACTGTCGTGCTACACAGGTTCTCTCATGTCTACAAAAGGAACTTTGGAACTCTTTCATGTTCAACAATTGGTTTATTGGTCAACTGCTTCACAAAAGCCCATAACCCACATATCCTCCGTTTGCCTGGGTGGTAAAGTCCTTGTGGTGATTTAAAAGTTCTTTCATTTTTAAAACGGTGCCAGCTACTCTGCTTTTGGGCTCTTCCAAAGCTGCAGAAACTGTCTGGTATCCTTCACACGACTGTCTCATAGGTGTGTGAACAACTTTGATTCTTTACTTTAACATACAAATATATATATGAGACCTTGTATTTGTCTTCCTTAATTGTGCCCAGTCATGTCCAGTCCATGGACAGTGTCTTCCTCACACCCATCAGCCCTCTTGAGCATCGTTTTTTGAATGATGGAAGGCAGAATTACTAAATGATCCGAGCCGAGTATGAAAAAACATTTGTTTACGTCCTCAAAATAGCTGCAGAACTACTTGTTGTGATGCAAAAACTTATACAGAAATGATCCTCCTTTTATCTATTTTTTTAAACACTCTGCATGAGTCATTAAATAAATGCTGTTTTTTTTGTGTGTTGTTAAACTGAACTGTGCCTATTTAATTATAGTATTTGTTTTCACTATAATGTCCCCTGTTTGCACAGCAGTCCCAGAGCTGTAATTCTCTTTTCTCCAACAAGGGGGCACTGTTGCTTAGCTACTGGGGCTATTCACAGATCCTGAAAGAGTGATGGGAAGGCAGGGCTTCTGCCCCCCCCCCCCCCCCCCCCCCCACCGCCTACCACGAGACAACTGTGAATGCAGTAGGGCAAGTAGTTGCGGTGGATGCACTCTATTGGCTTCTCATTGCTGCCCTGACTGTAGCCTGCGCCGTGTGTACCAGAGTATTTCTGTAGCTGCTGGTGTCGCCGCTGCCCTCCCTCCCCCTTTAATGGTGTGGGCAGAGTGGGATGGAAGACTGCATTGGGAACCTTTTCATGGAAATGGTCTTTGCTGTTGGTACTGCTATAGCACCATTCTGGTGACAACAACATGCCGTTGAAATGGAAAAGCGGTTCTCCCGTCAGCTGGAAATTCCCAGTGCCAGTTCTTAAGACATCCAGGTCCTCACCCCTTTCGCCAGCCTACATGTGAGTAACGGCTAAATGGCATTCATGGTATTTGGAGATTGTATTTGTGAGTTGTTGTTTTTTTTTTAGTTTCTCTATTTTTCATACATTTTTTTGTGAATCAGTGTAACTGTATTTTTATTGTACCTTCAGTCAGGCAGAATGGGACTGAGCCTCGTACTGTGTCATGAGAATTTCCTTGTCCAGCATGAATTTTATGGTTCCATGGCAGAATGCCTTTTCTTAGGCAAAAGGGCCGATTTATTTATTTATTTTTTCATTTATTTCTTTGGCTGGCCCGGACATGGCGAGCTCCACATCCCCGACTCTTGCCCCTCTCCCCTGTGGCTGTGTTTATTTGGGAGCTGAGACTCAGCAGCTTGGGAGGAGCCTGCCTTTGTCAGGATGTCTGGCGTGTCCTGGTTTAGAAGCTATTGTCATCCGCTACTGTTCAGGAAGGGGGAAGGGTAGAAAGGGTGTGCTTCACGCAGCTTCTCGCCATCCTCTTTTCACCCCTCTCCTCGGGCTCTCTTTGACTTTTGAACATGTCTTTTTCTTTCGGTGAAGGAGGAAGAAAAACCTCCTCGAGCTAAACTGAGCTTCCAGCCAACAGGAATTTTCACCGGCTAGATTTTTACTGAATGGGATCTCATCCTGTTATGTTATGTTGGGTTTTCTCTCTTTAATTGTACAGAAATGTGGATCACAGTAAGGGAAATTTATGCTCCCGCTGCTGTTTTTGCGAAATGGGAGATATCTACAATATCGTAAAATGCTACGTCAGTACAAACCTTCAGAAACTAGACACGTCTCGACTAAAAGGTCCCCCCCCCCCCGGTGGGTTTAAGATGCACAAAGTTGTCACTCTTGACACTATTCACTCAGTGATTAATAGATTATATATTTTCCTTCTTAACCATCCATCTCAGCTGGAGCAGCTTGGGGTTCAGAGTCTCGTCCAAGGTCGTCTCCGTGGTCGTTGCGTTTGATTCAATGATTGTTAATCACTGCTTTGGGTTCTTGGGTGAAGACGCCACTTCAAAACACAGCAACATAAAGTTAAATTAAACCTCCGGGGATCTCTAATCTTGATAATATGGATCATCTTCCATCTATTAATTTTGACTTGGAGGTGGTTTAATGTGGAGTAGCGTCCATTTCCTTGAAAATGAATAAACAACCTCGCCATGCTGGTGAATTAAAAGACGCTTTATTTACCCAACGCCGTCCAAGAGTTGCTGCCACAGAAATAATGAAGACCTTGTCAGAGCCTGTAAGGATTGTGTATACTCGGCATTCACATTCTTTTTTTATCACTTGACACTGAAGAAATGAATGGGCAGTCTGTAAAAACGCCTTCTATGAAGTCCACTGAAATACATCGAGCGGTTGCGTGTCTTTACAGCAGAGCTCACACACACACTCTGGAGTATACTCAAGCATGGAGACTCCACCTTACTCTGCCCACGGTTACTCAGCTCCACCAGACCACTTACTATTTTAAAGCACAAATATAGTAAGCTGTGTTTTTAAGCAGGCTGATATTGGGCCCCCAATTATAGGGCGGCCTGTGGTCAGGGAGAAGTCACTCTTTATAGGCTCGCTGTCCGTTTGGCTCAAGACATTTTTAACTTGGTTGGTAGGGTAATCTCTGTGTTTTCCCAAGCAGCACGACACAGAGGCGTACATTTTCAGAGCAGGTGACGTGCGCGATAACTTAAGATTTGTTTGCATAAGGTGGTTAGTCTGTTTTGAAACCGCACTAATCTATTATATTAACCCGTGAACTTCCTACACAACAGATGTCTGCACGCAGTGGTTAGTGTCCACTGCCAGCACGGCCCAATGGAGTAACCCATCGGCTTTGTTTTTTATCTATTTATTTTCCAAGATTCCACAGAAACGTTAACTGAAATGTCATTCCTGATAATGCCAAACACTTCATATATGTGCCCGCTGCCTTTGGCTGTCACCTCTCGGAGGCTTTGTGATGAGCCAGTAATCTGAAGGCAGTTTGATTCCTGTCAGGACCCTTTAGTACATGTCGTCTCCCTTTTCTCTCGCCATGAAATTGTCGCTCTTTGTCAACTATTGAATCCACGAAGAATGCAGCCTTCACTATGTACGTTATCTCCTGGTAAAATGGCTTTTTAAAGACAGTTTTACATATTTTATTGAGGAATATTTTGAATTCTAACGAGTGTTAAGAACACAGCGCTATCAGATTTAGTTCCACCGAGAGACTGTGCAGATATATGTGAAAGGGAGGCTTTGGAAGTCTGTTGAACAGATTGTTGTAAGTGAAGTTGCTTCATGTGACTGTAAAATCCTTCCACTGCTGATAAAATCTCCTGCGCTGCTGCTATGTGATGATCTTTGCCGTCTCTGAGGTAAACGGCTCAATAGTTCACGTGTACGCACTTCTTCGGAATGGGGTTCATTACCATCTGAAGTCATTTGTTTAATAACTTGGAGGATGAATCCATTTGAGGGTGATCGCAGCATATTTGATTTGACAACTGACATCGGATAAAAAAAAAACAACTGGGTTTTCTTCTTTTCATGGTTAGAAATACATTAAACGGGAGATTTTCTCAGGGTTCTCACCAGATATGGCACGCCATGTGTTAATTAGCATCAGTCAGGGTCAGGGATGAAATGCCTGCATTGAGATGGAATCTATTAAGCTTTTCATTAGCAGTGAGATTGTTCTCCAAAATGTCTAACTAAAAACAACAGATTATTATATATAATGTCTTGATTAAGAACTGCGTTTGGAGTTATGTTACTGAGCTTATTTGTTGGCTTCTCCGTGGAATAATAACACCCCGCACATAGAAAATGCCATTATGTGTGAATGATTAGTGTGCTTTCTTAAGCCTTACGAGATGAAATTCAATGATTTTCTCAAAGTACTTTAGATGAACCTGCGTGAAACCCACAGAATATTAAATGCTGCCCTCCTGAGGGAAGCATCTACCCCAGCTTTCAAAGGACGACAGTGTTGTTTTTGTAGTTTTGGTGCATACACATCGTCCTATTCCTTTTGTGCGTGCATTCAGTGCAGCTTTTAATGTACCTCGCCCTTTGGAACGGACATTAAGTTCCCGCTGACTTGTGGCCACTTTGCAGAAAAGGCAGCGGCCACCCAGGGATCGTTTTTTTTTTCAAATTTTTTATTATTGAAAGTCCAAGTGGGAGGCGCAGGCCGTCTGGCTGGCAAAGCACCAGGCGAGTTCACTCAGGTGAAACTGTCACATCTGTGCTCAACACACACACACACACACACAAAAGTCAGTATCTATCATTTCTGATGCGTTGCAGAAACCTTGTTACCTCAGATTCGCCATTTAGTTGTGTCAAAGCATGCAAAAACCTTTTAAACCCCCCAAAATAGTAGACTGAATAGTAGCACTGCCAGGCTGTAGGTAAAACAGTTTAGCCCTCTCAGAACATTTGGCCCTTTAGGTTCAAAGACTTCATTGGAAAACAAATCGGGAGCTAGTTCACAGCAGAGGTTCCCAAAATGCCCATCCAAGTAGAAAGCTCTAAGCCTCGACCCCATCAGCGGGTCAGCTCGTAGCTGCCTTAATGTTTGCCAGTTCCCGTCTTTTCACGCTTTGTTGCTCCGGTCTTTCACCAAGGTGTAAAGTTTCCACCAAAGATGACTCCTTTGGTGGCTAAGCTGCACCTGTAATGCATCTGGGATAATTAAATGTGGAAATAAACGATATTATTGCTGACTTCTGCGATTGTGGACGGATCTGCCATCCATCAGGCATCCGTGTAGGGATGGTGACGGATTAAGCTGATTTGTATTCGCAGCCATGCCTCCACTCATTTAAGTTGAAGCAGTATATTGCTGACGCTTCTAATTTCTTTATTGCTCTTACAAAATCTCTGGCCTTTTTGTCCAGAATCTGAGTTCAGCTCTTGAGGACACGTGCCTTGCTTGGGCCTACGTGCACTGAATGATATTACAGAACACAGCTCAACCTGTTTTTTTTTTAGGTATTCTTTAAAAAAATGATGCAAGCTTTCTGGAGAAAGTGCTGTAGTTTTCTTTTTGTCAGCACATCTTGCTGGGTCGTGCTCTTTTATTCGGCTTGACTGAGCATTTGTTACATGTTGACAAGGTGGCAGCTTCACCCACAGATTAACATGGAAAAATGAAGGTCGCTTGGTTTTACCACTTGTGGTTGAAAGTTTCTTTTTGTGCACGGTGACCTTTAAGTGCTTTGATTACCGACTCGTTTCTACACACAGAGACGGCTTATGGTATTTGGACTGAGTGGAACCATCATCTAAAGATTGTAGATAGTTTTCTTCTGGCAAAGTGAACAGCAAATAGCTATCAAAGGACCTAATGATTGATGCATTAAGTCTATTAATTTTCAGTTCTTATTTAATTACAGCCTTCAAATGCAGTGGCGTTTGTGTTCTTAAAATAAGTCCCATCTGATTTCAGATATTAAGAAGGTGTGACACCACATCGTAGAGATTTAATCTTTAGGTTATGGTGAATGGGCGAAGCTTGTTGGGCAGAGTAAAGAAGAAAACTGAGATTATATCCGCAGATTATAGATCATTTTCCTGTTTAAATCTATCCACCACATCCATTATTGCTATTTAGACCGACCTCAATAGGCTTTTGCTAAAGGTAAAGGAACAAAAACTGCACGATTTTCTTAGATGTAAAACTTTCTTGGTCGTTTTCGGTTTCAGATGAGCTCATATAAAATGACACAAGCTTGTAAGATCTACGGCAGCTGATCCAAGCCTGTTCGTATACAACATCCGGCCCGAGCTGTCCTCTTAAAGCTTACAAGACGACATATGCCTTGTTAGAAACCTTTAATGCTGTCCATGTGTCACTGTATCATTTCTACCAGCAGTGATGCTGCTCTGTGGTTACATTTAAAGGCATTTTGAAAACCATCTTGCTTTTTAGGACTGAAAATCAATCCAGCACTTAAGAAAGTGAAATGCTTTGCTTCATGCACTTTTCCCCCGGGACCAGGGGCCGATCAGCAGGCAGCTTTACTGCATTTCTCTGCTCAGTTATTGAGAAGTCTGTGAGATTTCCCCCTCACTGTCTCCAGAAGTTCTCACTTAATAATATTTCCTAGGATTTAGCTGCTGGATCGTGTGTTCTTGTGATCGCTTCATTGGGACGTGCATGTCCACAAACCCTCGCACAGTAATATGTGATACTTTCAGTTTTCAGAAGCTTTTCCTTTGTTTTTGATTTAATTTGGACACTCGGTAACTGTTTTGTTCCATGTAAAAACACTTTGTTTTATTTCTCCGGTTAAATTCCTCCGTACCTCAGCAGATTTCAGTATCTCAGTTTCACTCTATCATGCGGAGGGTTTGCATACAGTTTATTAGATGATTTCATGGTTGGTTCTAGTCCAAATGTGCCAGCTGAACTGTGCGGCCTTGACAAACAAACAGGAGTTTTTCTTTCAGAACGATGTCCAGTCAGTTTAGTTTGACGAAGATGGACTCAAACCGAGTCCTAGATGTATGACAACGACCTCAGGCAGTCACGATGATGCGTTGCTACAGCCGAGGAGCTGAATATTCGTGTAAATCTGCTGCTGCCGAGCTTCAGCTGCTTCTTTTGCTTAAGTATGTTGCCGTCAAACTAAAAGTTGAAAGGAATGAAACTTTATTTGTTTTATGCAGTTTGTAGAAGCATTAATCTGAAGGTGCTGCAGTCAATTCTCCATGAGCTGTGCATGTGAATTTTCTGGCTGCTTTTTACCTACCGACTGTGAGTAAAACTGTAAAACGTAAGCCAGGACTTTTCCCAGTAAAGACTCAACTGGATAGATGGTTTGATTTAAATTTTCTTCAATATTTACAGCGGATTAAATAGCTTGGGTGCTCGTTGTTATATTTTCATCGTGATAACATTGAAATATGTATCGTTTAGCATCTGTTTCAGCTGTATTTTGCTCAGGAAACCACGTCGTAGCCTTACAGAAGGTGAGAAGCTGAGTTGTTTAAGGTCTCCATCAGTTCATGGCTGAGCATAATGTAGCAGTAAAGCTATAGCAGCCAGTTATTTAAGACCCTTCCACTGTCATCTCTTGTAAAAATCCCTCTGGCTTTCTGAACTGTCACTTAAGATTTCCACCGACATGAAGCGACTTGAAGCGCTGCCACACTTCAACCCTTCAACTTCCTATGACTCGGCCCCACATAACTCGCATAAACTAATGAACCTGAAGGTATCATCGCAGCTCATCCAAATTGGATGTTTGAACCAGATTGTAGGGCAGAGTGGTTGCTGTCCGCACAGCATACGAAAGCAAAAGATTCCTTTTAACCAGTAATTGTGATTCTTCTCTAACTGAACTGGTGCCATCAAGCTGCTGGGGATGTTCTGGATTTAAGAAACAAGCAGATTTGAATTGAGTATAAGTTAAAGCATCGATCTCCTGATCACTTCAGACCCAGCATGGTGTATTAATAGAGAAGTTTAATGGAAAAACACAGTAAAATCCACCTAATTCAGGGCACCTGACTTCATGGTGGGCCTGTAAAAGTCGGGCAGTTTGTAGCAGAACCGGTGTTACGTCCTGAATTCATCGGTCCTCCAGTCCAAACTCGTTTTGTTGCGTTTGAATGTGCTTCAATATGCTGTTAAGTATTAAAATAAGCTATGAAATGTGTGTATCAATAAACTAATCACATAATAATCAATTGGACTTTGGTAACATGTATTTTACTGGCTTATAGTTTGATATAGGGATGATAAATGTTAATATTGTGATGACTTATAGTTGTTTATCAGATGTTCTACAGCTAAGTGAAATGCAGCCTTCACTGAAACCTCATTAATTGTCTGATTTCAAGCCAAAATGTCTTTACAATATTGATTTTTCTCCTGTGACGTCGACATTACGCAATAACGATACAATTTCTATGTACTGTCCAGCCCTGGTACGACACATTCTCTTGTGTTTTATAGGTCAGCGCTGAGCTGTGCTAATGCTTCATGATAATTAACTTGAACCTCTCACTGGTTTCTGATGCAACTCGACATTCAGTGTCTTTTCTCCTGAAGAAGAACAGAACCTTTTTATGTTGGATGCTGTAGCTGTTGTCTGCTTTGTTTCGTTCCGGCAGCCACCGACACTCCTTTATGGTTTGGACAACCCACTCTCTCCTGGCTGCCTGTCCGACTTACCACCTGACGGGGTAAATGTACAAGTACATTGCCTGTGCTCTGTGTCGGTGTGACTGTGAATGCTGTTCGAGCCATCAGTGTTATAGTGCTAATGGTGTTCACAAACTCCCGCTAGATGTGGTCCATTATCACCTCCTTGTAAATTGTGTCTTTTATTATCAATCCCACCCTTTTTGTCATTTCAAAAATGGTGTTTTATCATTTGAGGTTTGGTTTGTAACAGACCTTAATCACATGTAGTCCGGTTGTGTAGTTCTATTTAGTTTTCTTTACCTTCTGTGGTTGTAGAATCTCCATCTTTTTTTGCTTATTTTGTTTGCTCACAGTGTATCCTCTAACTGTTCCTCAGTTCAGCATGTGAGTGGAATGATGGGCAGATTCATCCCGATCTTCTCCCAGTGTTTACCCAAGTATCTTTTATCTGTTGATGCTTGAAGTCTTGAAGAAGTTGGCTCAAGTTTTCGCTTTGTGTCAAAGTGCAGAGATGTGATTATTCAGCACATGCAGGCTGTCCACAGTTCCTGGTCGTCCAACATTGATTGTAGAGATTTAGACTTAAAAGTTGACTCTGTTTCTTTATTTTTTAACATTTTGTAGAAGAGGCACGACTGATGTTTCTGTAGTTTATGAGTTAACTTTGCGGTTTTTTAACCTCCAGGTGATCTTAAACAACGGTTCCTCACATCGTGGTAAATTACCTATAATGCAGATCCAGCATGCTTCTCCATTAAAGGATCCCTGTTAAAGTTTTACATCATATATACAGTTAATCTTAAAGGGATAGTTTGCCTCTTTTGACATGAAGCTGTATGACATCCCATACTAGCAATATAATTTATGAACATTTTCTTACACCCTGCTGCGTCCTGAGCCGAGTTCCAGCCTCGTTTTGGCGTTGACGAAGGTAGTCCGGTTAGTTGGCTGGGGTTTAAGAAATAAAGCATTTTGCTTCTCAAAACAATATGCGTTCAAAAGAGTAATACATTTGCATCACAACATCGTTCTCCAGGAAAAAGTCAGACCTCACAATCGCTGTGTGCTGTGCAGACCGAGCAGTCCCCTGCTTCCGAGCAGCAAACACCGTAACAGGCGCGGCTGTCGGCAGGCGGCAGCGCGCAGTGATACGAAGGCAGAGAAAATAGCGCCAAGCGATTGTGAGGTCTGACTTTTTCCTGGAGAACGATTTTGTGATGCAAATGTATTACTCTTTTGAACGCATATTGTTTTGAGAAGCAAAACGCTTTATTTTTGTGGCCCCAGCCAACTAGCCGGACTACCTTCATCAACGCCAAAACGAGGCTGGAACTCGGCTCACAGGACGCAGAAGGGGGTAAGAAAATGTTCATAAATGATATTGCTAATATGGGATGTCATACAGCTTCATGTCAAAAGACGCGAACTATCCCTTTAAAGTTACTTTGATCCAACCAGCAGACAATGATAAGATAATAAGACGATGTACGAGAGGCATCATTGTGGGGAAAAAAATAATTTCTCAGCTTTTATTTACATTTGAGCAAAAAGTGGAATGGGGGTGTTTTCCAGCCGATGCACCCAATCACAGTAAAACGGCACCATGAAAATAAGAGCAATACATCAAGATTCTCAACAACAACATCAAGCAGTCTGCAGGGACACTTGTCCTTGGACATCAGTGGACATTTTCAGCACGACAGCAACCCAAAACACACAGAAAAAGTGGTGAAGAAACAAAAACGGGAACGTTTTGCAGCCAGAGTCCTGACTGAATCTGAGGATCTGTGGAGGGAGCTAAAGATCAGGGTGATGGAGAAGGAGACCCTCCAACCTGAAAGAGCTGCAGCTGAAGATGAATGGACAAAAAAACCAGTGGAGACATGCAAAAAGCTGGTCAGCAATTATAGGAAGCGTTTGATTGCCATTTTCTATTGATTACTGAGAAGGGTTTGAATAATTTTGGACATGCAACTTTTTGTTCAAATGTAAATAAAAGCTGAGAGGTATTATTTTCCACAATGGTGCCTCTTGTACATCGTCTTATCTTCTGGGAGACGCCTGTGTCATTTCCAATCAAGAAAAAAACGGTTGAATAAAAGTAACTTTTAAGTCAAAATTTGCCAGGGGTATGAATAATTTTGGGCTTATATATATCATAAAATACTTTCTTTTTTTTTTTTTTGCTCCTTTAGATTAGGTCTGTTCACAAACGATGCCGATTCAAGGGGGTTTAACTCCCATTTTGCTTACTTTATTTAATCCCACAGCAAAGTATAACAGAGACATTTGGAGAAATCAAACTTTTGTTTCATTTTGTGGGGAAGTAGGACGTAGTTATGAAGTAACAGGGTTGTAATGTGTTTAAAAGGGATTAAAAGATGAGAGTAGATGTGCACACCCCCACTTTTTATTCATTTGTATCTTGCTCTGTTTGGGAGGAAAGAATAAAGTGAAATAGATTGGAATACGGGATCATATTCTGCAACATTGGTAAAGAAATGCAGCTGAACTCTTAAGATTTAAACTAAAATCAGTTTTATTCAAAAAGAAGTTGAATAATATCCCTTCAAAGCTTACGGAAGTGTTGCATACAAATGATAAGCCGAGGAAGGGCTGCAATTTACTTCATTATATAAAAGGTCCATCCAACAAGCATCAGTTCCTCCACATCTGATGCGCCGCCCGCTCGCGTGTCCGTTTGAAGAGCAAATTTACTGCTGAGGCGGACATTTTTTTCTTGGAGAATATTTGTTAAAACCAGGCCAATCTTCACATGAAGATGAATGCTTTTTTTTATTATTTATTTATTTATTTATTTTAAGTATCCAGTTTTTAAGTATTCATTGACTGTTCTGTCGTCTGCTTGTTCCGTGGAGGATAGTCGTAGTAATTTAAGCCAAGTTTTCATTCAGTATTCATAGATCTCCTCCGTGAAAGCAGGCGGGTTAAGACTCTCTATGCCAAAGATCTCCACCCTCATCACTATTAACTACGTCTTACTGAACAGACTCGCCTACGAGCCTCGGCTCGTTTCCTTCTGCTTATAATGCTTTAAAACGTGGGTTATTTGAGATTCTTTTAACAGATTACACAGCTGTTTTCATTTCACAGACGCTTCGTTCTGTTTAAAATGGTCCACGAGGTTTATTATCTTATACCCAAATGAATTTCAATGTTTAATGTCAGTTTTGTCTGAACAAAATGTACATTTATACAGGGAGTTGTATCCATCTTTACACACTCGGTCTCTGTGGGGCAATTAGAGACTTTGCACCAGATTACATCACATAGTTGTGTGCTTGTGCTGTCTTAGAGGACGAGGATGTACGATTCAGATGCAGATAATGAGGAACGCAGTCCAGCGTTCTTGGTTTATTTTCCTAAAGTCGAGGCCGGTTTAAAGACTCGGACGCCTGGATTATAAAGTAGTTAAACCTTTTTGTTTACTTCAATTATTCTCAAGAATTTTTTTTAAGCTCGCTAGTCATTTCTCTCCGCGTTCTGGAAACTTGCTAATTACAATTCGTGTGATGCGGTTTTAGTCACGGAGATGCGAAAAGCTAATGATCTTTTCAACGCCATCTCAAGCTTGTTTCTCCATTTCATTTTCCCATTAACCTCGGAGATGGTTCATCAACACGATATGCGGTTTATTTCAGACGGGAAAACCTACACTCTCATTAGTTCCCTGCTTCAGTCGGAGCTCTCGCCACATATCTCTGTATTTATCGATGTGATATCTGCATATTTCATGCAAGACCAAAACTTTCTTTAAGCATCAACTTGAATCGGGCTGTTTCAGCTTCCTACTTTAATATGTTGGGTTTTTTTTTGTTTTTTTTCTGTCACGTACTTCAAGTCCTCGGCCATAAAACCTTGCTGGTGGGCCCTAGAGGTCCATCACAACTTTTAATATAAAGTTGTTTGATGTAGCAAATTAAAGTAAAAGGTGCCAAACTGTCCACGAGTGTCGAGTCAGATCTCTTCTCTTTGCAAAGTTTATGGAAAAATCTCTTTTATTATGTTGCACTGACAGATCTCTGGACCCCCGGATGAAAATGGTTTCCTAAAGGATGATTCCACCCTTTTTTTTTTTTACCCTGAAAATGATGGTTCTGTCCCATTTGGTGTGCCACCCAGTTCTGATCTGGTCAAAGGAAATCAGTCGCTTCATTTTACGCTCTTTAAACCATCCAAATGGAGGCACTGTCATTCGAATTGTTCAACGGTTTGTTTCCTTCCCTTTGAGAGGACTTCAACTCAAACCGTGGTAACAAAGTGGCAAAGCTCCAGGGTTCAGGTTTCACCTTTAATTTGTAGTTAAACATTAAATTACTCTCCCACAGCCACCTGAGTGGAAAGAGTCAAATTGTGCCTCAAATTTAATAATCAGACTTAATAAAATAATTGATTCTGAAGTGGATATGACAAGCAATCCACCACATCAGAGGTGATGGATTGCTTGTCATTTTCTTCCGTTCAGCTAAGTTGGATCACAGAGGCCACAGATATGTCACACAGGGTTTTATAAAATGTTATTAGAATTGGTAATTACTGATCTACAGCCTGGAAGGTTTGAATTGAGTCTCACATTTTTTTTAACCTGCTATATATTTAATATTAGCTTAGCTTTCATGTGCACTTCTTATGTGAGTGACCCTGGCAGACTGGAGTTCTGTTGGTAGCCCAGAGGGAATATATCATGGTTTCTACCTGCTGCTTCACTCTTGCAGACCTACAACTTTTTAGGACTTTTAGTTTGTCTTAGAATCAGGTTAGCACCACCTAAATGTCCCCGTGTGGTGTCACTTTGGAAACTTATTTGTCCTACTTTCTATAGACTAAACTTAGCAGGAACCAGGAGTGCTTATGGCCTTTTTTTTTTTTTTTATATAGATCCCTCGTGGAGGACGACGACGCTCACATGAAAGTCGCTCTGGGCTACGGTGATATGGGCATCTCCGCTCATCTTCAGGCATCGAAGACTGGAAACACCCGATTTTTCACAAGCAACACACACAGCTCAGTGGTTCTTCAGGTGAGAGTTTACCTTCTTCCTCTGTGGTTTTGTGAGGAGGCGCTCCGTCTGAACGGGCCGTTTCGCATCACGACGATGATTATTCATGAAAACATCAAGCTCCGCCCTGATCCTTGCCTTCAGCAACACTAAATCTAAAAGTTATTCCCCTCATTGTCAGTGGGGATTTAGTCTTTATTGAAGTTTGACACACACAGCAAAACCATAACAGCGTCTGAGAGCCCATAGCATGAATTATTGGTTAACATTTTTAATATGTTGATTAATATTTTAGTAGTTGAGTAAAAGCATTTGGGATTTGGTGTCTATTTAAGTTGTTTTAAAGCGCGAGCACAGCCTAAGAAGCAGAATACTCACTGTGACCACTTTTTTTTTTTAAAGAAAAAAAAAAAAGGGTCGACTTGCAAGTATTTACTGCTAATTTTATTCATTTGAGTTTCCTGCGGTCAGAAAGAAGCTGAAACGCTCGTGGTTGCTTTAGGATGTCGGCTCTGATTGGCACGCAGCAAGGATCGCCCTGAAAATGTGGCAGAGGGTGCAGCCTTTATGTTGTTTGTCCTGCCGTTGGCTGCTTTTGCTGCTCATTAATCTTTTGCTGTCGCAGCACAGTAACAGAACCGGAATGATTGATTTTTTTTTTTTATATTATTTATTTATTTATTTTTTTATTTCACATCCTGACTGAAGAATCTGTTCATCTGAGTTTTGTTTTCAAGCAGAACTCTGCTCTTGATACTGTCAGTTTGAGTTGTTGTTAACAGTAACAGCTTGTTGCTCTTTGTGTTTGGTCTGCATGTCATAACCTTTGTTAGACATCCGCTTTCTGTAAGCTGGAACTAACCGCCATGTTGCCATGCCTACAAGCGAACAATACAGCTGTTGCTCAGATGTATAATTTCGACCCAGACGGTCAAGAGAACCTGCAGGTACTAATCAGTCAGACGACTCAAGCACATAAGAGCGCTGTTGGATGTAATTTCAGGTCTATGAGGTCATTTCTGATGATACTTCAGATACCTCGTTTAAGATCTCCGGTGATCAAACACAGTCTCCTTACTCTCGGGGTGTCTTAAGCTTAAGCTTTCATGCTTGACTTCTGCCTTTGCTCCCTTTTTGAACTCAGGGATTTGACCAGCTGAGGATAGAAGGTTTGTTATGTGACGTCACGCTGGTGGCTGGGGATGGCGATGAAGCGTTCCCCGTGCACCGCGCCATGATGGCCTCCTCCTCCGACTACTTTAAAGCCATGTTCACAGGTGGGTCCACCAAGCCAGAATATCCACTCGTCTGCATAGTGGCATCAGTTAAACAGAGGAAATCTATTGATTTATCATCGATATATTAATCGCGCGTTGATTTACGATGGTGTGGTATGTGTGACAGATTTACATTGTGCCTACATCCTTCCAGTATTAGCCATTATTTTGCATTCGTCTTCATGGTCTTTTGTCCCCACATAGCAAATAAATGTAGGGGAGACTTAAAGGGAAGTTTTAGGAACAAGATACTATGAAAATGAACCCAATTCTGTGATCGATGCCACAAAAATGGAAGCAAAATTAACTTTATTGCTTTTAGTGGCTCTTGCATTAACCTGTGGCCTTAAATTAATTATATTTCTGAGCCCCATAAAAGACCTGCCGTCAGCTGTTTCTTCAGCTCGGTTGTGTGTGAGTAGCTGCGTATGTGACATATATTTCACAATACAGTGAACACGGCAGGTTAAATCAATGCTCAAAGCCCTTTTTTTGTGACAAGGGTCCTGATAATCCAGCTCACTAAAACTTCAGTATGTTCCTACAGATTAGCAGCTGCACCTTAAAGGGATAGTTCGTCTCTTTTGACATGAAGCTGTATGACATCCCATACGAGCAATATCGTTTATGGACATTTTCTTACCCCCTGCTGTGTCCTGTGAGCCGAGTTCCAGCCTCGTTTCGGCTAGTTGGCTGGGGTTTAAATAATAAAGCGTTTTGCTTCTCAAAACAATATGCGTTCAAAAGAGTAATACATTTGCATCACAAAATCGTTCTCCAGGAAACAGGACGCAGAACAGCAGGCAGTGATACGAAGGCAGAGAAAATAGCGCCAAGCGATTGTGAGGTCTGACTTTTTTCTGGGGAACGATTTTAAGATGCAAATGTATTTTTTAAACTCCAGCCAACTAGCCGGACTACTTTCATCAACGCCAAAACGAGGCTGGAACTCAGCTCACAGGACGCAGCAGGGGGTAAGAAAATGTTCATAAATGATATTGCTAATATGGGATGTCATACAGCTTCATGTCAAAAGAGGCGAACTATCCCTTTAATGCTTAGAGTTGGGTAAGATTGTAAATATTGGAAAATAAAGCAAGCATTATTACTTAGTTTGAGCATATTGGAGCTCTCAGGAGTTGTTTGAGATCTTTAATAACCATCAATTATTTTTGGATATCGCCCAGATAAAACATTTAGAGTAAAAAAAACTACAGTCATAAAGTCAAGACTGATATAAGAAATCAGTGTGTTCAGATGTCTGTAACTCAATTCTAGAAACACTTTGAGCTACTCTTACCAAAAGAATCCAAGAGAGACCGAAATCAAGGATTTACTGCTTGTGGTTCTGAAAAGACTCCAAATTTACTTTGGGTTTGTCATGGATTTGGCATTTTTGGCACATTTACTGGAATGGGAACGGCTTAACTACAGCTTCTGCGCCGTAATCGAGCGAGAGGAAAAAAAAGCTACTTTATTTTAGGCCAGAAAACGGGTGGTTAGTTGGTGGAAGAGAATGCAAGTTAACCGTGCGACCACGTGTAACCGTCGGCTCTCTGTCCTGTCACCCCCTCTTTCCTGATGCAGGTGGAATGAAAGAGCAGGATTTAATGTGCATCAAGCTTCATGGAGTAAACCGAATAGGCCTGAAGAAGATCATAGACTTTATCTACACAGCAAAGTTGTCACTCAACATGGAGAATCTGCAGGACACACTTGAAGCAGCAAGCTTTTTACAAATCCTCCCTGTGTTGGACTTTTGCAAGGTCTTTCTCATTTCTGGGGTAAGGAGGCAGAAGCATGGGGCAACGCTGCACATTACAGCACAGCTCTCCTTTAGTCCTCAGCAGCACTGCGGAGATCTGAATATCTAGTGGTGACTAAGGAGTGTGTTATCATCATCATCTTGACATTTTAAAGATCCAGCTTTATCTCCTTTATTATTTATTAATACACAAAGGTTTTGTAATGGGATATGATCCCTTGGCGCACGAGTTAAGAAGATGCAGTCTTTGTTCTTTGTTAGATTTCCAAGATTTTTGACCTCTTTTTCTTCGTAGGTTTCCCTCGATAACTGCGTGGAGGTGGGGCGTATCGCTAACACGTACAACCTGACTGAGGTGGACAAATACGTCAACAATTTTATCCTGAAGAACTTCCCCTCTTTGCTGGGCACGGGTGAGTTTGTCAAGCTCCCGTTCGAGCGCTTGGCTTTTGTGCTGTCCAGCAACAGCTTGAAACACTGCACCGAGCTGGACCTGTTTAAGGCTGCTTGTCGCTGGTTACGTTACGAAGACGGTCGAATGGACTACGCCCCAAAACTCATGAAGAACATCCGCTTTCCCCTCATGAACCCACAGGAACTCATCAATCACGTTCAGACGGTGGACTTCATGCGCACGGACAACACCTGCGTCAACCTCCTCCTGGAAGCTAGTAATTACCAAATGATGCCCTACATGCAGCCGGTTATGCAGTCGGAACGGACAGCCATCCGCTCGGATAGCGCCCACCTGGTCACGCTGGGCGGCGTTCTGCGCCAGCAGCTCGTTGTGAGCAAGGAGCTGCGTCTGTTTGACGAGAAGGCTCACGAGTGGAAGGCGCTGGCACCCATGGATGCGCCTCGCTACCAGCACGGCATCGCAGTCATCGGCAACTTCCTTTACGTCGTGGGTGGCCAAAGCAACTACGACACCAAAGGAAAGACGGCAGTGGACACGGTGTTCCGGTACGACCCTCGCTACAACAAATGGATCCAGGTGGCGTGCCTTAATGAGAAGCGTACCTTCTTCCACCTCAGTGCACTCAAGGGACACCTCTACGCTGTCGGTGGAAGGAATGCCGCCGGAGAGCTCGGTAAGAGTTTACGTCCTTTCCCTAAAAGCGGCAACAGGAGGTCCTCGGTGGTGTGTGAGATTTCACGCAGAAGAGTTTTAACATGTTGTTGAATTAAGCTTGGAGGACAGACACAGTCCCAAGCTGATGTGAGCCGTTACAGAAGCAGTTCGACACGTGCAAGTTCGGTTTCAGCTGTATGGAAGTTTCTCTGTGCCATGAGTTTGTATACGAATTTCTAATATTGAATTTTTACAGCATCAAAATCAGACTTTGAATTTAATTAACCAATGGTGTAAAAAAAAAAAAATTTTTTGAAGTTGAATTTTTTTAAGATGAATTTTTTTTCCACTGATTTTTGTTTTTGGAAATTTATTTATTTATTTTTTTTACTGATTTTTGTTTTTAGAAATTGATATATATATATTTTTTTACACTGTTGGTTTTTCAAATTCAAAGTCTGATTTTGATGCTGTAAAAATTCAATATTAGGAATTCGTAGTCAAACTCTGATGGCACAGAAAAACTTCCATACAGCTGCCGTTGTCTCAGGAGTATGATTTCACGTTGCGTGCAGCTTTGCAGCGAGTTGTACGTCCTGAGGACAGGAACAGTACCGAGCGCTGCAATTTTAACTTTTCATAAGGATGTCGTGTCATATCCCCCAGACTCGGTGATCTCATGCTCCTCATAGTAAAAACATCGTTTTACTACTCCTGAGTTCACAGTTCAGCCCTCTGATAAAACTCCAAACGGATGTATTATGTATTTCTATTTCTTCCTCGCAGTCTTTCCCTGTGAAGCTGACTTTCTGATCTGGAGTCTCCGCACCCGTAAACTGTAGACCGCATATAGGTGCCACCCGCTATTTAAATTCAGCCGTAAAACTCGAACAGACAGAAAAAAGGAGCCGTCTTCTCTTCGGGGTTATAATTAGCCTGAAGCACACAGCCCCAGTTCACCCGCCTGCCTGTTTCCAGCTTTACATCGGGCCGCCTGCTCACTGCATGTGGTTCCGTCCTCGTGTATTTCTGGACGTGCCCCGGCCCGCCATCGTGTTTATTTACTCTGGATGGGTCATACGGGTGTGGTTTTTTTTCCTTTATTGTCGCCTCAGATTTGAAAAGAAGAGCCCAGCAACGCTGAGACGTATATTTACAGAGGGGAGCTTTGAGTCTTTACGAGCCCATGCTGTGTGTTTCTGCCTGTGTAACCACTGTTACCCTCCAGGCTGGTTAATCTGCTCCAAACGAAACAACAAAGACGTGTGGGGAATGAACCGGTGCGATCAAAAGGCACTGAGGTTTGTTTTTAAGGCTGCGTGCCTCGTCATTGTTCACCGGTGAATAAAAGACTGCAGATTGGTCAGGGTTCTGTGTGTGTGTGTGATTGCTCGTGTGATTTTAGCTTTTTAAACTCCCCATTTTCTAACATCACCTGATGTCTTTTAACGCTGTATGAGCTATTTATTATTTTGTAATATTTGGCTCACTTATTATTTAGTTATCTTTTGTTGGGGGAATACACCTTTTTTGGTTTTTTATGATATTTAGTATTGTTTGAGTTAATTTGGGTATTTAATTATGCTTTTATTTTGAAAGCACTGGTTTAGCTGGGGCGCACTGGGAGAGTTTACTTAGATGGGCTGGCAGTCACAGGTGAGCAGGCACCTGGGAGGGCTAATGGTTTTTTACCAGGGCAAGAGAGGCGGCAAAGGCCATTGTTCTTTGTTCGTTTGCTTGGTTGGAGCAATAAACCTAAAGAAACCTCATTTTTTGCCTGGACAATGGACTCATTTTACCTGCGTAAACTCACTCCCTAGGTGTCTCAGTGGCCGTTTGATTTAATTTAGTTCATTATGGTTTTGACATTTTTTTTTTTTTTTTTTAGCTTTGATTATTGACACAAGAGGACGAACAGCCATTATAAACGCGTTTAAGCACCATTTATCATTTGGCTTTGGACAAAGAAAACAACATTTTGTGCATTACCTCATGTCCTGCTTGTGGTAAAGTAGGAAATAAAGTGCTTTCAATCCTGTAATTATAGGCTGCCGAACAACGGGAGTACAACTCGTGCGTGCAGCACAGCGTGTGCCCCTCCTTACGTTTAGCCACGGCGTTTGAAGTCTGTTTCTCTGACATGAAGAGCTGTTGATATCCATGTTTGTCCAACTTGCTTCGGGCCCAGTCACATCCTCATCCCGAGCATGTAATGAGCTCACGGAGCTGGTTCTGGGGTCTCTCAGCCACCATCCGCCCGTCTGTGATCATCACTCATGAATCCCAGAGTCCCTGTTCTTGGCTCTCTCGGATTTTTTTGCAAAACCATCCCTGGGCGTCTTAAAATAAAGGATGTAGCAGTCTCCAGTTTTTCCTGTGCAGTCGGCGCCATCGGGGGGTTGTGAGGATGCGAAGTCTGTATTAAAATCTCTGTTTTAGCTCCCACGCAGAGACCCTCCAAGGCCTCATTTGCTGCTGTTTGTCCTCCTTAGTTGTGTCTTGACCTACTTTCTTCTAATACAGTCTCTTCTCTTTTTTTTTTTTTCCATCTTTCTTTCTTGAAGCTACCGTGGAGTGCTACAACCCAAGAACAAATGAATGGACGTATGTTGCCAAGATGAACGAGCCCCATTACGGCCACGCTGGGACGGTGTACGGCGGTTACATGTATATTTCAGGTAAGCTGGTTCACGGTCAGCTGACATGAAGAGTGACTTTTAATGTTTAAAAGTTGCATTTGCTTATATTTATATATGTTTATATTATATATTTTATATTTATATAAACTTATATTTGCTGAACTTGCTAGATTATATTGAGTGAGAGCCTTTCACACTCCATACACTCTTCATTTATCCGTGCAGAGCGTGCTTCTGAAGCATGTTAGGGATCCGGTCCTTAAGGCCCACGGTAGACACTGAGATTGGACCGTTGGGCAGTCTCTATTCGCTCTTAAGACATCACATCAGCGCTTGTTCACTTCCTGCGATTGAAAACAAATCCTGCGGTATGGAGATGAGCCCTAGTTTCATAGCGTGACTAATCCAGAGGGATGCTACAAAGGAGGGGAAGGTTGGTGGTGGTGGAGGGGAATTGGAAGGATTGAGCAAAGTAGAGGACTGAAGTCTGTGTAGGAGGTGTAACACTGTTAATCCCTTCTGGCCATGGGCACAATCATCCTCCTGCAACACATGAGCAATAAACAGTGTTGTTCAAAAACACAGAAGAAGAAAAACAAGATCCTGAAAGTCTGCAGCAGAGGAGAGAAGAGGCAAGAAGCAGTTAATTTTTAGTCCTACTCTGAATTTGAAAACTGTACAGCAGTCATTGTGCGTGATTAAGTTGCCTCTAAGCACGTGGGCAGAATTTAAGCTTAATTGAATAAAATGGTAAACAGTTCTCTGCTGGTTTCTCAGTTCAAATCGATGTAAAAAATGGACAAAAACTGACATGTAGACACAAATATAGACTCAAAAAAATCATTAAGAGGCCCTCCAGGACAAAGTGCACACTCATGCAGTTTGTGAACTGTAACTTGGTTATAAGTAGGGCTGGGCAACGATTGAAATGTTTAATCTAATTAATCACATGATTTCCCTGATTAATCACGATTAATCGCATTTGTACGCAAAATCCAAAAATGAACTCAAAAGTAGTGTATAGCTTTTAGCATTTAGTTTTATTTTAAATGTGCTGCCATATGAATGAAAGTGCCATAACATTTGTTGTGCAAACACACTTTTAACATCAGCATCTTTCTGTAGTTTTTATGTAGAAGCCTCGCTCCACTGTCTGTTTCCTTGAATGACTTGCTGCTATCAGTTGTGTGTTTTGCCTTTAAGTGATATTTTAGACTGGAACTACTACGGTGAGAAGACAATTCAACTTGGCTGTGTTTACAGATGACTTTGGTTCTGTCGACTCCGCCGTCTGGAAGAACTTTAAAATGAAAATGGTCGAGTAAAAGTTCCGTACCCTTCTCCATGTTTGGTGGATCCGCCGATTACTTTCTTTTCCGGTTCCGCAGCAGACGGCAACAGATTTTTACAAAATAAAAGCCTGTGAGTAACATACTTTTACAATAATAAAATAAATAATAAAACCTGCGTTAATGCGCGATAAAATAATTAGAGTTAACGCGATAACAACGAGTTAACTCGCCCAGCCCTAGTTATTAGATTATTATTTATTAAATGATATAGCTGTGTTTTACATTCCTCTGTCAGCTTTCACTTGCTCTGAAAAGGTGGGCTGTCGAAGGGTATTAAGAAAGAAAGAAGCGGATGCTCCCGTGCATCGCCCTGAACGCCTCCTTTACCTCGCTGGAGAGCTTCATGAGGTCAAAGAGAGATTGCAAGAGGACCTCAGAGAGACTTAAGAAAAGACAAGCGCAGCGCTAAGATAATCTGCCTGTTCGTGAGCTCAGCAATGATGAAACAGCTGCTCCAACCTCGCCACAAAAGGCCTGTTGCTTATATGCGTTTTACGTGTCGATTAATGCAGGTAAGATAGCTGCGGACGTCCCTGGAAATGCTTTAAATCATTTCTAAGGTTTGTACTTTCAGTAAAAAAAGAATCTGATAAAGGATTCAAAGCCCAACAATGAGGATATTGTCGCATAGAGAGCAGCTTCTCACCCTCCTCTTTTCATTCTTTTACACGAATCCTAATTAGTCGAACTGCATGAAAATAATTGGTGTTGCGTTTAAGGTCGTGTGGGATTGTGGGAAGAAAGCAGTGAAGCATAGCACCTATGAAACTGACGCCTTACTTCCGAGTCATTTGGCTCAGCTGGAACATGTAAGAAAAAGGGATTTTAGATCTGTTCATACATTTAGGGAACAAAATCCGGCTTTTAACAATGAATTGTGTCCATAAACTGGACATTTGTACCGTTGTTAATATACTTTGGGATATTACTTTGGAGACTTTTGCAAAATGAATATAAAATATTCAAAAGCTGTTCGGCCGCAACATTCACGAATATATACCAGAAACCACCTGAACACATAATTGTCGTCATCGTTTATACAAACACTTTAAATTGGATCATTTCTGCACCACAAGCACAAGAGAAAGGGCGCATTTAGACCCCCAGAAACCCGATATTCCAGCAGAATGGAGATGAAACCGTATTTTCACATAATATTAACACAACTGCATTTATAAATGATGATGTAGACGCAGACTGAGCTGAGCTGAGCTGATATTTTTGCCTCGAGCTGCGATCAGCAGAACTGGGTGTTCGCTGCTTATTTTCTTTGCACTTCCTCGCTGAAAATGGTGCGACGTGCTTCCCTGACGCAGTCAGTTTTGCTTTTCTAACAGCTGTTTTCGCACCTGTGCCATCTAAAAATATCCAGGTGAAAATGAAGTGTTGTCGAGCAGTTTCTCTTTAGCATCAGAACCCACGCAGCTTACATGGAAAGTTAGCTTGAAGATGCTACAGGTACAGGAGCGTTGCAGCTCAGAGGAGTTTAGCTGCTGTGAGGGTTCGCTGTTCCCGCTCAGAGTCTCAGGGGTTACAGTCTGAGACGGTCTCGCTGTGCAAGGTGACCCGTGCTGGAGTGCACTTCTGTGTGCGTCTGTCACAGCACATCAGGTCAGTTTCTCCAGCCGAGCCGCTGCGCTGTCTGAAGGTATTCTCTCCGCTGGATGAACCTGACAAGTGCAGTCAGCCCACAGATCATCACAGCTGAAGTAGGGCAGCAGAGTTCAGACCCAAGAACCAGACCAGTGCAGAACCACACAGCCTCAGGCCCGCGGTCTTATCCAAGAGATAAAGACCCCTTAAACAGTATGAATTAATCTTAAATATTCCCCTGACATAACCACTCAGACCCATTTGTTGAATCATCTTTGGCAGCAGTTACAGTCTCGAACGTTCGTGGGTGTGACGTGACATGATGAGCTTTGAACAGCTGGATTTGGGGGTTCACTTCAGATCCTTTGAGCTTTGAACAGCTGGATTTGGGGGTTCACTTCAGATCCCTTTGAGCTTTGAACAGCTGGATTTGAGGGTTCACTTCAGATCCCTTTGAGCTTTGAACAGCTGGATTTGAGGGTTCACTTCAGATCCCTTTGAGCTTTGAACAGCTGGATTTGGGGGTTCACTTCAGATCCCTTTGAGCTTTGAACAGCTGGATTTGGGGGTTCACTTCAGATCCCTTTGAGCTTTGAACAGCTGGATTTGGGGGTTCACTTCAGATCCTTTGAGCTTTGAACAGCTGGATTTGGGGGTTCACTTCAGATCCTTTGAGCTTTGAACAGCTGGATTTGGGGGTTCACTTCAGATCCTTTGAGCTTTGAACAGCTGGATTTGAGGGTTCACTTCAGATCCCTTTGAGCTTTGAACAGCTGGATTTGGGGGTTCACTTCAGATCCCTTTGAGCTTTGAACAGCTGGATTTGGGGGTTCACTTCAGATCCCTTTGAGCTTTGAACAGCTGGATTTGGGGGTTCACTTCAGATCCTTTGAGCTTTGAACAGCTGGATTTGGGGGTTCACTTCAGATCCCTTTGAGCTTTGAACAGCTGGATTTGGGGGTTCACTTCAGATCCCTTTGAGCTTTGAACAGCTGGATTTGGGGGTTCACTTCAGATCCCTTTCAGCTTTGAACAGCTGGATTTGGGGGTTCACTTCAGATCCTTTGAGCTTTGAACAGCTGGATTTGGGGGTTCACTTCAATGTGTAACGGTGCTTTGGTTCCTCCACACATGATGTTGAGATTTAAGGAGAAACTCTTCAGCCACGTTTCATTTGCAGCGTATAATTTGATATTTGAATCTTGTGGCATAATTATAATCATGTTTTAGAGTTTAATTGGAGCTCATCGGGTTAAAGAAACATCTCGGAGGTTATATAGAGGAAGGGTGTTAAAGCGAAGGCTTTCATGTGGGCTGTGAATCGACATTTCCTTAAATTTAGCTCCATCATTGTTGGAAGTTGAGGGTAAAAGTCAGGTGATGGTAAAGGCTGCACAGCTGAGAATGTTTTTCAGAGTGAGACTCACTCAGTGCAGTTACATGGAACTGAAAGGATCAGATAATTGGCTAAATTACAATAAGAATGAGTTGATCGAGGGTAATTCTCCTTGGATATATGGCGGAGAATGAATCGGATCAGAGGCACAAAGCGTGTCATACTCCGGTATGATAGGTGGCGCTGTACCCATTTTAACTATTGCTAATAGAGCCACTTCCTGTTGACCTCTTCACCACCAACAACAACAACAAACTCAGGCATTGCAGAAAGATGGAGAACGAAGAGCAAGATGAAGCTACGTCCCTCTACATTTGGTCTGTGATGAGCTGCTTGTTGCACAAACGCGATGCACAACGGAGCATTCTCCATCGCGTTGTTTGTTTCTTTCTGACGGCGACAACAACAGGAATATCGTCTCCTTTGACTTCTGGGTCACGACCCCGGGAAAAAATCTCAAGCATGAACAGAACGCAAAGTCTAATTCAGTCTACAAGCAGGTTTAATTTGACTTTCAACCGAGTTATCTTGGGGTCTCAATCCGATACGATCCAATTTCTTGTCGGATTAAGGCAGTGCTTCTCAAAGTGTGGGGCGAGCCCCACTGGTGGGGAACAGAGACATGGCAAGTGGGGCGCACACAAACGGGAGGAAATTTTAAATGTTATGCCCATCTTAAATGCTTTTTTTTATTGACAATAAAGATAATTCACTAAACAAAACACCCACACACAAACAAAGTAATAATGAACAGCTAAAATTATGAGAGAGCATTGGGAGACGGGGAGAGAAACGTAACCTGGAACTAAAGGGCAAAAACAATGATTGACGTCGGGTTGTTAATTGCAGCGGGACAACAAGGTAGCAGGTAGCGTAACTGTGAGCAACATGTATACATTTGTGACTCGGACCAAAAAAGAGCACCAGCACCATCACAAACACACAAGACGGAGGGGCCAAGTCAACCAAAAACCCAACCGAAAAGAAAAGAAAATATGATGAAAGCTATCTTGGTCTAGGATTCACGGTTGCAATGGTCGGTGCAGAGGAGAGACCGATGTGTGCTCTGTTAGCAGCAGACAGCATGAGGCCGATCAAATTAAGGAGACACCTGGAGATGACACACCAGTGACGTGCGATTCGTGAGTCAATCGTTCAAAACTCGAGATTCTTTTTACTGACTCGGGAGTCATTGTCTCCATTAACTCGTTCACTGACTCACCGCTGCTACTGCCAGCTAACTGTAAAGAGGAGACATGCCACACAACAGTTATTCTAACTGCAATTGCGTAAATGTATAAAGCTAATTGCTGTATTAGCTCCGTGGCTGAAGCGGAGCAAATACAGCTCCCAGCTCGTAGAGCCCCTCCCATACCAGAGAAACTCGCCAGCTCTCTGCTCCGCATGATTCAGGACTCATGATTCAGGACTCATGATTCAGGACTCATGAATCAGGACTCATGATTCAGGACTCATGATTCAGGACTCATGATTCAGGACTCACGATTCAGGACTCACGAATCAGGACTCACGATTCAGGACTCACGATTCAGGACTCACGAATCAGGACTCACGAATCAGGACTCACGAATCAGGACTCACGAATCAGGACTCACGAATCAGGACTCATGAATCAGGACTCATGAATCAGGACTCATGATTCAGGACTCATGATTCAGGACTCATGATTAAGGACTCATGAATCAGGACTCATGAATCAGGACTCATGAATCAGGACTCATGATTCAGGACTCATGAATCAGGACTCATGATTCATGACTCATGATTCATGACTAACGATTCAGGACTCATGATTCATACCCGGCTCACAGCTCACTCTCCCTCCCGGCTTTATTTTGAAGGAAGCGGGAGTTCATTCATTCTGTACATAATTATTTTATTCTAATGGTGCAGTGTTGACGGTTAAAATATTATTATTTTTGCGCTATTGTTTAGTTTATTTAAATGTTCTATTTGTGCACAGTTTCATACATTTTATTATAATTTTGCACTGTTTCGCACTGAATGTTAATTTATTGGCTATTTGGGTTATTAGAATTTATTTAGAGAGAAAGAAAGAAAAATAAATGTTTGGAGACTTCTGGATTTTTAGCCTTCTTCACAATGATTTGGGACGTGGTTTTTACATTCCGTGGCGCACACTCTGGGTGATTGATTCAAGTGACTCGAAAACCCGATTCATTTTAGTGAGTGACTCATACAAACTCGAGTATCCCATCACTATAACACACCCCTGTCACGTTAACAAGCCACTGGATTTCTTTGAAAGAAAATCGACAGCAGGAGCAACGCATGGTAAAGGCTGCGTCGGTTAACAGTCAAGCACAAATGGCCTCATAAAAAGTTACATACAGAATCCCGCAATGCAACCACATGCTTTTCAGCTGTGGCGTCTCTGAAAACAAAACACAGATCTCAGCTCAACATTGAGCATGACTTTGAGTGGCAGTTTCAAGCCTGCAACCACGTTTTGAGAAGTTGTGCAGAGCAAAACAGGCTCATTGCAGCCACTAATGCAGGGATAAATTTGAGTTGTTTTTGTTTTTTGCACAGATTACAAATGAAACACTTTTATTTTCTCTTTTTGGACTTTGTGTTATTTGATGTAATTGATTTTGATTCATTATAAAATATGATGTTACTTGGTGTTAGTTCAATAAAGTTGAAATATAGTTTGTCAATATTTTTGTTGGGGCGACAGGGGCAGGTGGGGCTTGGAAATCCCCACTTGTTCAAAGTGGGGAATGACCAAAAAAGTTTGAGAACCACTGGATTAAGGTGACTACATGCACTTAATAACTCAATCTTATTGTAATTTAGCCAATTGTCTGATCCTTTCAGTGCCATGTAACCCCACTGACTGAGGATTAAATGTTCTACTGGATGGTAGTTCATCATCTTATTCCAGTCTAATGTGTCAGAACTCTGTAAACTGACAGTATGAGATGTGCAGGTTACTGCACCGCAACCCCAAAATGTTTGATTAGTCTGAACCGGTTCATGTAAAAGCAGAAATGTCCGATTCAAATGGACCACGCTTTGCTGAGTTTACCCTTCCAGCGCTTTAGTTTTAGGCCTGAGAAACAGCTGAATGTTCCCATGAGTGCGTAGAGCAGCTTATTCCCTGGATGATGGCGTGCGTGCTTATAGCGGTTGCTGCTTCCTCCTTCTTTCTCTGTGCTTCTAACTTGCTTTGCACCTGTTTGGCCGCGTTGCTTAGCGGCGCACGTACAGATACCGACAACAAAACGGTCATCATTGCAGATAATCCTTGGTGGTGCTGTGAACTGAAACATTTTCCCTTCTGCGCTCACCACCCAGGTGCCACTCTGGACCATTTCCAAGAGAGAGAACTCATTTCACACGTAGAATCTAATACCGGCTCGTGCATGTGTGAAGTGGCGACGTTAGGACCTGATTCTCCAGACGTTCTCCGGTGTGCATGTGTGAAAACTGCTTTCACGCTTCCTCCATGACAAGGGATCTGAGATGAGAGGCGCTTATGTTTTTATATTGCTCTGAACAGTGAAAAGCGTGTGTGGGGGAAAAATCGAATCCATATCCTTTTAGCTCCCTGCATATTAATGCTGATCCATATGTTCCCTGGTCATGCTATTGTGAAACTAATCAATATTTGGTGCGGATGGGTTGTGTGTCCCTGTGGAATTTAACTTCAAAGACTCGCTGTAATCGTTAGTGGGTTATAGTTATAAAGGATTTCGGCTCTCGGGCCTGAAACTTCAACGCTCTTAATCATTACGGGGTATTTGTAGAAAGTGCTGAGCTCCCTTTTTTTGGCTCACCCTGGTGTCTGTTCGTGGCCCCTCCAGGTCCCACATGATTCAACCAGGTCACTGGCTGCATGAGGCAAATCTGCTTTTATTTTGTGTCCACATGGCTGCTCGGGAAAAAAGTTAGGAAATAGACACATATGGCCACATGTATTAGAGGATCCAAACAATAACACAATGAAGGGCAAAGACTTTATCTCGGCTATAATCAGGCTGCTCTTAGTGTCCCACTAATGGCACGATTAGACTCTGAGATACTGGGATACCGATCAGACATCATTGTATCAGGGAAAGGCCAAAGCCCTTGAACTGAATCAGAATAGCCGCATGGCCCCGCGGGAGGGATTACAAGGACCCGCTTTGACCCCAGCACTGTTCTCTTGTCAGGATTTAAATAGCAGACTCGCTGCGTGCAGCTTTTGGATAAAGAAAACGGGCAGCCCGGCTATCTTTTGCGTTTGATGGGTTAAGGAGGTGCAGCATCGCAGATCTGAGTCATGGCGGCTGAATACACAGCTTAGGCTCCAACAATGAAGCGAGCGCACGATCACTGGGCACGAGCTAAAGAGGGATTCTGCCTGTATACGGCGCGCTCTGCAAATCTTCACTGCATTTGCTCCCAGTCACTCAGCCGTGGGGGGAGGGGTGTGCTGGCTGCCACCCAAATGCATGCTGGGATTGTGTTCCTCTTTATTTTAAGCCTTCCCTGTAGACATGTCCTGTTTTTTTTTTTTTCCCTCTCCACTTTTCCTCGGCTTTCTGTGTCCCACCGTCTGCAGTCTGTTTGTGCATATGTTAACAGAAGCTTTGTAATGGTATTCCACTTTGTAGCGAGTGCTCACAATCAGCATTATTTCCCTCTGTAGGGAAGCAGGCTGAGCAGCTGCTGATATCCCTCCACTTTGCATAGAGTGGCTCTAATCTCTGTATTTGGTGGTTGAATTCGTTTCAAATATGAGGATCAGGAGAAAAACGAGTTTTCAGAATGTCGAGCCTTGTATACATACAGTAAATGAGACAGTTGGCGCTCTGCACGGCCCGGATGAAGAGAAACGTTGACGTGGGCCAGTGATACTCACTATTTTTTTTCACAAGAGCCACATTGGCAGAGCAAAATCAAGGGAAGAGCCACTTTAACGACAACATACTAAGTCCCCTTTGCAAATATGCATTTCTACATATAAAACATCCCACAAAAAAAGAAACAACACAGCCAATACATTTTCAATTAAGACCATATTTACCTTAATACTGGGATGAGCGGAAGCTGGCATGCATGTCCTTGACTTTCTTCATGTTGTATTTGTAGTTTGTTGTTGTAATCATAGTGAGACATTCAAGATGAGCATGTTTTTGTGCTGGTTTTTACCCTTTTTTTTAAATTAAAAACCGATCCATTGTGCCTGCATCTCGCGCTGACTAAAGGAGCTAGCGTGCGCTGCGGTCAAGTGTGAGGTGGTTTAAGCGGGCTGCGTTGCCAGGTTTAACAAAGCCTTTAGGAAACACCATTAAGCCTTAATTAATACTTAATAAAAATACTTAATGTTGTGCAGTATTTGCTGTATATTATTTGAAAAAAAAATGTATTGTTATTGTTACCATATTGTTATAAGCTACTCTATGGGCTGTGTTCGAAACCGCATACTACATACTCATCGATCAGACAATATGCAAAGCGTTTACCCACAATGCATTTCGCTCCTACCCGAACCGAAATCAGCCGGCTTGAAGCTGATTTCGCTTAAGCTCTAAACTCTGTAAACTTTAGCAACATTTGAAACATTTTCAGGCGAGAAAGTAGTCGTTTAGATCCCCAACGTGTGGAAAATCTGACAAAATACCGGCTATTTACAATTTTGTTCCGACGAATTCGGCACTACTAAAGCTAGTCGTAGTAAGCAACGCACCCCCGGTTATTTTCACAAAATAAAATACCCGTTATCATAGGGAAAGCCGTTAAGATACAATTGGTGCTTTTGTTTTTAACACAGGAAGTGAACCTACCCTCGTTGTAGCTAGCTTGAAACTGCCGTTTTGACAGGAAATGACGATCGGTGACCTCACGTTACGTTGTATCTTGGGTAGTTTGAGAATGAGCAGTAACCTCATGATGCATACCCAACATTTAGGCGAATCTAGTATGCATCCAGGAAAAAAGTCAGTATGAGTAGTAGGAGAAGTATGCGGTTTCGAACACAGCCTATGCGAGTACGAGCCACCAATTAAAGCTTAAGGAGCCGCATGTGGCTCGCGAGCTGCGCAATGAGTATCTCTGACGTGGGTGAATAATTGACGAGTCCAAAGAGTGAATTGATCCGTTTCGAGGCTGATTTTCATCCTTTCTTTTCTCTCTTCTCGCCGCAGGGGGGATCACTCATGACACTTTTCAGAAGGAGCTGATGTGCTTCGACCCAGATGCGGATAAATGGACTCAGAAAGCGCCCATGACGACGGTGCGCGGCCTCCACTGCATGTGCACGGTGGGCGACCGCCTGTACGTGATCGGGGGCAATCACTTCCGCGGCACCAGCGACTACGACGACGTGCTCAGCTGCGAGTACTACTCCCCGGCCCTGGACTTGTGGACGCCCATCGCTGCTATGTTGCGAGGTCAGAGCGACGTGGGCGTGGCCGTGTTCGAGAATAAGATCTACGTGGTGGGCGGCTACTCGTGGAACAATCGATGCATGGTGGAAATAGTACAGAAGTACGACCCCGAGAAAGACGAGTGGCACAAAGTTTTTGACTTGCCCGAGTCGCTAGGCGGCATCCGAGCCTGCACACTCACAGTTTTCCCCCCCGAGGATATCTCGGGCTCGCCCTCCAGAGAGTCGCCACTCTCGGCACCTTGATGAGTAAACGGGGGGTTTGGCCCTATCTCGCTCATACCCCCTCGCCCCTTTACTCCCCCCAAACCTCCTTAACAAACACACCTTACAGACACTGTTTGCACTTCCTCTTTGGACAACCTCTGTACTGCATCCCCGAGCATCCCCGAGTCCTCGCCCCCCTAAAGCTGTGCAGAACCCCCTCCCTGAGTGATTAAACCACATAGCAACATGGTTGGCAACCTAATTACGTGTTAATGTTGCGTACTCGGTATATTTTAGCAGGAAATACCTTGACTTGAAACATGACTTTGCAAATCAACTTTTCTACCTGATGTCTACAAAGTTTTCTTACGTCTCGTTTCCTCCGGTGTTCCACCTTGAGATGTTGGCCACCGTGCGACTCTCTTTTAGTCTATGCCGGGTTAAACGCAGGTGACCCCAGAGAGACGGACGAGCTTGGAAACAGATGGCTTTTAACTCAGGGGTTGGCCCAGGCCCCATCTGCGTCTCTGACAGTTTCACTTCTTTCCTGCTGTTGGTATGAAACTGTTAACAAAATGGTGTTTTCTAAATTTAATAAACATGATTTTGAAAGTATTTGAAAGTTGTCCTTTCTCAGGCTGACCATCCGACCCCCTGAAAGTGGAGGTGAAGGCTGTGCATCCTGCAGAGGTTGGGCAGAGCTGCTTGGATGTGCTCTACGGTCCTTTAAATGACTGGATTCTTGTCACTGTGATGTCAAAGCCTTCTGACCCTGGTTCCAGATGCATGCTCGTTAATCAGCTGTGAGAGGGAGGTTGGCTTCCTTTATCTTTGTGAACATTTCTCTAATGAATGAGGTGAAGAGAAATCAATCAGCCCGAGCGCTGGGGAGCGGTTATTTTTGCTTAATTATTACAAACGACGCAGTATTTGATGAGCGTTTTCAGATCGATCCGTTTCCCACGGTCAGAGAACGTCCTCCTCGGTGCATTAAAGGTGCCGCTGCCCGGGAGCCGGCCCCCTCCCTCCGCTGTCACCGCAACAGACGGTAATGTTGCCCACAATCTGCCCACCTGCTCCCGGATGATTAAAGCCTTAATGGCAGCATATGGTGTCCGAGGCGCTCGCCTCACACCGCTACCACGAACAAAAGGGTTTGTGTAATCATCAGGTGAGCTCGGTCCTGGGCTTTAAATCCTCATTATTTTCTCATTATCCGCTGCTAATGAGATGCTGCAGAGGTGCTTCTGATTTCACATGTTAATGTGCGCTCCTCACCGCTGTTATTTCAGCTTGATGAGCTGGATGTTTTGATGCCTTTTTTGTTCAAGCACAGACTTTTTGAACTTCTTCTTGTCCTTTCTCTCGGTTTAATATTAGAACTGCGCGTCTACGGGCTGCGCTCGTTCTCGTCCATCTTTCCTCGCTCCTCCAGATTGTTTTTGTGAGGAGCTTTGTTAATAACCTGTGACATTTCAAAAGCTCCGGACGCGCAGGCGCTGTTTCTTGCTTCGCTTTTGATGGAGCGGCCTGCATCGGTCTTCTAATTTTAAAAGCAGGCACTTCGTGTAATCCTTTAATGGAAAGTCGCAAAATAAACTGAAGGGCTCGGACGGAATTGCCAGCTGCTGGCAGAGTCACACGTGAACGGAGGAGGCCAAAGAGTGCAAGTCCAGGGCAAATGTTGCCTGGACTTTCTGCTGAAAACAAATCCTGCTTTTTATTAACCGTCGCCTGAATCTGATGGGATTTGTTGGGATGAGGGACTCGGTTAAGACTGCAGAGTAAAATCCTCTAACGAGACCAATTTGTTTGTCTGATCTCTCTCCACAGACGGCTAACCTTATCCACATCATGCAATGATAGTATTTGCTGTAAGTAGTTACTTTCTGAAGGCTTTGCTCTGTAAGCACCTCTTAAAAAGAGACCATAAACCATAGTTGGAGCACAGCTTCATCAGTCTGTTGGTCTGCCACTGCAGATGTCCTTTATGGGACTTCAGAAAGCTACCAGGTGTGACACAGAGCAGCAGAATCTCACAAACACACTGACCACGCAGCCTCTGGTCTAATTCTTCTTTTAGATAAAGAACACATTGATTATTCAGACTCGTGCACCAACACACCAGCTCACATCTAATTGTTTCTCGGCCATTATTGGATTATCTTGCTGTGAAGGTTGGTGTAGATGTCCGTGGTCCTCGCAGGAGGAATCCTGCTCCACTTTATCGACGGTGCCACCAATGTGTTGGTGTTCGTCCTTCAGAATGAAGTCTGTCCCTGCGGTGCAGTCACACAGATGTTCATCGATCAGTCGGAGAATATTTACGGCTCATTTATCTCATTTTTGATGAATTAAACAATGTTTTCTTTTAAAATCCAGAGATTAAAGATGATTTTCTTTCATGTAGCAAGTCATTTTGGTTTATGACACACTGAGCAATGACGAGACGCTTGGTGAGCATTGCATCCACATGCTGGCGGTGCCACTCTGAGCATGACAGCATGCTGATGTCTGCGTTTGGCTCATCGAGCTGCTGGGTCGGCTTCAAATTCCTCGTCCTGCAGCAATGGAATACATTTAAATCCAGCTTTTAATTCAGTTTCTTTATGCTATGTTTTCATTTTTATCACAGTATAGAGCTACTCCTCTTGTGATGGAGGGTTTTCTCCACTTTGCTCAGGCTTGAACCGTGTTCCAGCAGTCAAACCTTAAGAGCACTCAGCTGCTCTTAGACGTGTCCTCAGGCATTGACCGACACAAAAAACATTCAGTTCTACATCTTTCAGCAGGAGTCAAAAGAGCACTTTAAAGACGGATTAAGAGGAGACTGAAATGGCGATGGAAATGCAGCACATTATGCTCCACATCCACGTTGTTTTTATTGTTTCCTTGTGTTCGTGTGAGCCGAAGCTTTGTGTGTCCTGAAGACCAAAGCCGTGGATATTAATGAGCAGTGAGAGAGAACTGGAGCAAGAAATTACAAGTGCTCGGCCTTCCTCCTGCTCCTCCTGCCCTCCTCCTGCTCCTCCTGCCCTTCGCCCCCTACCTGCGCTTCTCTGTGGATTCCATCACCACTGGAGGCATGTTCACTTGATTCATGAGGCAGATAAAAGTGTGTGGATTACGGACCGACTCTTGACTTATGAACACAGCACACATTTGTGGGTCTCCAGACATCTCATCTCCTCTCATCTCATCGCGGGCAGAGAGTGACCCAGTTTCCCCGGCTGCTGGCTGTGTTTACACACCCAGAGCACTGATGGCGTTGTCGGTGAGGGGGCATCTCCCTCAGCGACCGGGGGCGGGATGCAGCTACTGTATCTGAAGCTCCGGCCCACCTCCCGTAACCATGAAATGTTCTGCAGAGCTGCACATCCTGGCTGTTCTCTGACTGCACGTGTGATGGTGTTAATGGTTATTGATCCTTCGGCTGGCAGGCAGCCAACACATCCTGATGTTTTTTTATGTTGGATACATTTCTTTTTGCTGGCTTCTGTTGGACGCCACAAAGGTTTTAGGTCTTTAAAAAAAGGTGAACATCTCTCTTTTCTCTCTCGTCATGAATATTCAGAAAAGGTCAGGTCCTTGCTCCCCTTCTGAGCTTTCCATCCCCCGTGACTGTGTCCTGAATAATCTGTCCCTGATTCATCTCTTGTTCCACAGCTTGTTCCTGCCCCCGCAGGGGTGGGAGGGGCAGGCCTAATTGAAATGGGTTTAGTCCTGGATTTTAGCTTCTGGCATCAGTGACATCTCATATCTAAAAACATCCTCTATTCTCTTCTCTTTAAGCTGTTTATCTGTGCTGGATTACAGCGTGTATGACTCTTTTTCCTTCACTGAATCCGCTTCTTGGGTTTTAATGAACTCCCATTTCTGAGCTGTTCATTCTTCTGACTCTTCAGTTCAGTCTGCACCTTCTCTGACTTTTTCTTCAAAGTTTTTCTTGCAGACATGACACACGGGAAGCCTGTCAAAGTTGTACCTCCTCCTCCAACCCAGTGCTTGCTGGGAAATGCTCCACTGCCCCCCGACAATGAAAAGGAAACAGGTATTGAATAGAAATCGGTGGTTATTACAGACAGTTTGCATGCTGACAGCCTTCAGCTGTGGAAAATCTCCTGTCAAGCCACGAAAATCACATTATATAAAGTCTATTTATTATTGTTCTAACGTAGCCCAATGTAATAAGATCATCCACACGCAGAAATGATTTAAGAGCCGCCTCCTCTGGACCAGCTGACATTGGTCGTACTAGTAAATATTAGATCATTATCTAGTAAATATTCATGAAAAGATCAAATTTGGCAGTAGACAGCACAGTTTCAATGAGCAGCTAGTTGCAATACCTACTCTGGCCACCATTTTACACAGTGCACCTTTAACTAATGGGAATATTGTGAATATTGTATTTGGTTTATTTTTTGTATACATTACAAAGCGCACACACACAATAAATGGGCCCACTTGGAATGAAACAACATAATAACTTTGTATTCTTTGTAGACCTATGGTTGTGTCCCTTCACTGAATTTAAAACAAATATCATACATTTTGTATTTTAATATTTTCTTTTTGGTGCAATAATAATAATGAGCAATTCATGCATTATAAGATATTAATGAAAAATGTGACACTAGGCTGGCCTTACACCTTAAGTTCTGGAAAACAACCGAAAAACAACTAAGCATAACGTTGTTGGTTGGTAGCAGTGTAACTACTGGCTAACGTTTCATATGGGTGGTTCCCTAAAAGTCCAAGGAACGTCATCTTTTGTTTGGGTTTCACTGTACCCAAAGGGAACGTTTTTAAGTGGTAGATTTTGGTTTGGTTATAACCAAACCTTTAGAGAACCAAAGTCATACGTTTTATTTCCGTTCTCTGTTACTAGGGACAGAACTGGAGCAGTTCAGGCGCTCCGGGAAAACAACTCGACCTCGCAGGGTTAAATACAGCCGCGGCTTCACGTCCCAGCAGGTTTCTCAGCGTTAGAGATTCAGCTGACAGCACCTGAGCTGGAAGGAAAGCTTACTGGTCCAACAAGTAAAGCGCGCAGTGCGCACGCTGCAGGAATGCGCCAGTTGGATGAGGCGCGAGAATAATCTGTATGTCGGCTCTGAAACTTTAAATGCTGTTTATCATTAAGCATTATAACGAATTTACTGGGAAAACCCTCCAAGGGGGACATATAGAAAACATTCTGATACATCTTTGTATTCTAAACACAATGAAGGAGACAGAAAACGCATTCAAGCGAAGGATAAACCGAACAGCATTAGAAACATCCTGCAATCAAAAGGCTTCTAAAGTATAATGAGCTAAATCCAAGCATTGTGTGAGCAGTGCTGGGCTTTTATTGCCGTGTCCACTTATGGATTGTGTCGCAGTTAATCTGAGGGTTTGTTGGATGATTAATCAGAGACCAGTTTGATTGAATCATTTCTTCAGTTGAATCTAAAACATGAGGGGGGGGGGCTGGTAGCTTTGAAGGCTCTAAGAGTTTTAATCTTCTTAAATGATCTTAATTTGCAATTTAGCTGCTCGTTGTGTCTGTTAAGTGACTGATAAGGGCGAAGAAAAGCCTTTTTAAACTCTTTATTTGCTCTTTATTTTGTGTTTTAATGCGTCCGGATCTATGGGATGCTGTGCAATGACGGGATGGATTTGTTTTTGTTGTTCTCTGATGAAAACAATGAATGTGCGCGTGTGCGTGACGAGGCTGATGCCAAATTGATTGATAACCCTCCTCTCCAAGTTGAAGCGCAGTCCTCAGCTCAGTCCTGTGCCATGCCAGGTTGCCATGGTTATCCGAGGTCTTCATACAAGGAAGTGAGAGGTGGGGAAGCAGAAAGGTTCTCTCCTCCTGTCCTTTATGGGATGCTTTTGGACGGCCTTCCCGGTGAGTTTACAGCAGAGTGCTGACCCGCCTGTCGAGCAGAGGGTGAAAACATTTTTTTTGGAAATGTAGCAGACGCAGAAAGCAGCATGTAGCCGTCTCCTCAGACTCATCTGTGATGTGAAGCTGCAGCTGCACAGATTACCACTGCAAACTCATTTTCTTCCCTCTTACAGCTCCTAATTTCTATTTCCATGACATGATCAGTGACTGGATGCCAGGGCTGCCCACTGTGCTCTTTGCAATATTGACCTCTAGTGGCAGCTCTGACTCACGGTGCCTGAACCTGCTCTGAAAAGATGTCTGGATGGTGAAAGATGTCACACTCTTTTCTTCTTCATCTGTGACTCTGCCTGAAGAAGACGTGCGATCTCACATGCTGCATTAACATAAACCTAATCACCCTGCCGGTGACATCACACTTCCACTTTTATTTACAAGGTTGTGGTTTGAGCCAAGACAGACAGACAGACACAGGGGTAAACAGGATGAGATGGGTTTAAGCAGAGGGGGGGGGGTTCAGTTTCTACAGCCACCCACATAGTTTGCACTGTCGAAGGCTGCTTCAGGGCCCAGAGTCGCATCATAAAAAGCTGTTTATGAAGCTCAACTCGTCTGCACTTTGCACCTTTTCTTTTAATTCTCTGTACTGCCGATAAAGTGCCGTAAAGACCGAAGAAATGGAGACTTCTGTTTATCAAATAAGAGCGTCATGTGTTCTGGCTTTCATACTGCAGTTGGAATAATGGGCACTGATGGATGCCTGACCTACTTTGAACATTTTATGCCCCGTTAAAGCTGACCCCGGCAGGCAGAGAAAGCAGCCATTAGTGGTCCTGTTGGTTGGTTACCTAATCCAAATGAATTCTTTCCTGAATGATTAATCGCATGAAAATGAATGAATATCCGCCGGCATGATTTTACGAGTTAAATATAACAATAAAACCAACCAACCAACCAACCGACGGTTGCTTTCTATGCAGAAAACCTCTTAAAGTAAACACTGCTGTCGTGGAAATGAAGCAGCAAAAAGATCGAGACAGGAAATGAAACGGAGATGGTGGATTTAATCATGAAGAAGAGATTGAATTGGGCAAAAAGCTACTTGGTAAAAAAGGGAACTTCCTCTCCTTCCTCTCTTTTATCCATTAAGATCACAGATGCTCACCAGAGACGTATTGTATCCGGTCTTAATGGGATTATATGAGATGGAGCAAATATACAAATTAAACCTCAAGTTGATCTTTATTTGAGAATTTATCCCAAATGTGTTTTAGTTTGATTAAATACCAGAGCACTAACAACAATCACCTCATGTTAAATGTAACTGTGATGAGCATTTCCATCCTGAGACCAGAGGTCAGATACTGATTGAAATGGAAACGTTTCACCGAGGCAGTTTGCAAGAAGGACGGAGCAGACTGTACTCATTGAGTTCTTCGGTGTCAGCAGCAAGACGTTACATATCTCCTGTAAGTCTGTGGTGGAGGCCACAATCTGTTGGTGCAGCACCGTCAGAGCCAGTGACTCAAAGAAACTGAGCAAACTGATAAGGAAGGCCGGCTCTGTGCTGCACAACATCTCCATAATGTTCCATAATATTCCATAATGCTAATGAATGTCACGCCAGGTCATTCCTGCCCACAACAGCAGCCCTACATGATGTACTGGAAGTATATTATTTCCCTTCAAAGGGTTAATAAAGCAACATTCAATACAGTAAGAAAAAAAATCTAAATATGTTCATATCTTACAGAACAATGCTGCTTTACTGAGGCTGTTGTTACTGTTGGCAGCAAGAAGAAACGTATTCTTCATTTTCTTTTTTAAATGAAATGTTCTGTAAATCAGGCTGGAATGCTGTATGAGATAAACCCGTCAAAATGTTTCTTCTCTTCACTATTTCAAATAAAAGACACATCGTGCGACCTAATAGTCCCAGAAAGTTTTGCCCCTGTTCTTCCTCTTTGTCATTTCAGAGTGTTTTATTATATGTTGGCATCGTGTTCTCACTGACTCATTAAACAAGTTGGTGCGATGCTGGTCCTCCCGCAGTGTTTGAGAGCAGGTTAGATGAGGGTAACTTTGGTCCCATTTTCCTTTGAAACCTGACTTTTAGGCACTGAACTTAATGTGGTTTGGGTTTGCAAACAAGATTGGTATTTCAATAATGTTCCTTTTGCATTAATAACCTTCTCTGCCCTCCAAAGCAGACATGCGCGAGGCAGGTTTCAATGTGACCAGCAGAGGGCAATGGACTGACTTTGCTTGTCCGACCCTGAAGGCAGCTCAGGTTATTATAAGGGCTGCTTTATTTGGCCTCTGTATTTAATACTTAATACCTCTTCAGTCCTAATTAAATACTGTTAATATTGTTGTTTAATAAAATGAAAATCATGACGGAGGCAGAAAATATGACCACATTTCTGGATTTCCAGCTAAAGTTTGTATATGTGAGTATTATCCAGTGAGTCATTTTCATGCGTCACATTATGAAACCTGCAGGTAAAATCCCAAACTTCACAAAAATTACGCGCAGACGCCACAGAAACCTGCTCTGACCACATGGTTGTTAGTCACTCAGTAACTGTAACAGTTTGCAGATAGATGGACACAAAGTCTGTCCTCACTGAACACCACAGTCAGCCGATTCATCACTTTACATTCAACCACTGAACCGGAAAAGTTCCATGAGTCACCAGACCACCGAATGACCACATTACCGTGACTCGACGTGAGTTGTCTGCAGTCAGAAGCATCCTGTCAGCACGCATCCCTGCTGTGACCTGAAATTCACCTGCAGACCACAGCTCATCAGGGCTGTTTTCTTTTTGCCTGAAATACTGAAAATAAAAAGAACAACTCTGACAGAGAGATGACTTTCTCCTGCTTTTCTTTTCTAAATTATCCTCCACTTTGTTGCTGCTAACCTTAGAAATGTTCAGGAGACGTCCCGTCTGCCGTTCTGGGAGGTGAAAAATGTGGAGTCATCAATCAATAGCGCCAAATATGTAGACCAAAATCAACAAATGGTGTGAGTCTGTGTGTCAGAAGGCCGTTTGTACGTCTTGTGTTTTGCTTTGAGCAGAAAAAATAACAACTTCTTTATCTTCAGATTTATTTTTCTTCATACGAATCTTCCTTTGAGTGAGTCTGAAAGCAGCGGGAAGATTATTCAGTGCTGAAAATCAAATAACTAAATTCACAGCACAGCATTGTAATGTATTCACTTTGAAAAGCTTAAAGCACAGTACATCCTCTCTGAGATTTTTCTCCTTTTGTCAAAGGCCTCCATTGAAGAGAGTTCTCCTCTCCCACAGAACTCTGCCACCGAACTGCCCGAAATGGCTCATTTGTGGAGTTCTATTTCATCCTTACTGACCGCCAGAGGCGGTGCTTTCAAGCACTGGATGATACATCTTGCGCATGCGCAGGTCGAGTGTTAATACCAACAACGTCACTCGTGACCCCCTGCTGACCCCGGAGAGCCTATATACTTCCGGCAACATCAGCAGGTCAGTCCTTTTTCATCTTCTCGCTGCGCAAGGTAAGTACTGCGTTTGCATATGAGACGATTTCTGAAACCAATTCTACTTCATCGTTCGCTGCTGGTGGTCTCGCGACGTCCCGTCGAGGCTGCGAGCTGCTCGCCCTTCAGAGACCGCGGCGAACTGCCGAGAGGTATGTAACCTTTTTTTCCCTGGCTGATGAAGTTTACTGCCAGCTGTTACAAGCGCCGGTCTAGGTAGCATGCTCGCTCCTTCTCCCGGTGCTGTGCGCTGCACGTGAGTAACAGTCTGTTTACAGTTGCATTGTCGGTGAAGCTACATTGCTAGCCCTCTCCCGGCATCTGTAACCTACTTAAGCTAAACGGCCAACTCGGTTGTGCCGGTTCTTTGATTTTGTTGCTGCTATTGTTCTGCCCCTCTCCTGGTGCACGGCGGCGTGTGCGCCCCCCGCTCCCAGAACAGGTGGCCTATAGTGGTTGTCGGTGAAGGCACCGTTTGCGGCTCCCGCTCCCGGCATCCAGCTATAACTAATAGAACTTGCACTAGCCCCTCTCCTGGTGCACGGCGGCGTGTGCGCCCCCCGCTCCCAGAACAGGTGGCCTATAGTGGTTGTCGGCGAAGGCACCGTTTGCGGCTCCCGCTCCCGACATCCACCTATAGACGGTGTATAAATACAGCAATAGCCCCTCTCCTGGTGTATGGCGGCGTGTGCGCCCCCCGCTCCCAGAACAGGTGGCCTATAGTTGATTGTCGGTGAAGGCACCGTTTGCGGCTCCCGCTCCCAGCATTCAGCTATAAGTAAAGAATTTTCTTCTGAAAAAAAAAAAAAAAAAAAAGAAAGACGAAATATATAAATAAGAATTAGTACATACGTACTATCGGCAAATATACTGTGTGTATATATATATATATATATATATATATATATATATATATATATATATATATATATATATATATATATAGGAACCAGAGGTGGTCCCGACATGGATCACAACCACTCCTGCTCGGCCTGTATGACTCCTCTACAACTTGAGGATGGCCATGATCTGTGTCCTTCGTGCCTCGGCCTCGGACATCTGAGGCAGGGTCTCTCAGACGAGTCCTGCATGAATTGTGGCATCCTGCCTCACGCTGTCAGGGCTGCAAGGCTGGCCGAGGTACAGCGCCTGTTGGGCCCTCCCTTGTCTCCCCAGTTGACCCCTGACCAGCGGCTGGCCCCGTCTCGGTCTAGCCGACCACGGCGTCGGCCTGCTGAGACTGCAGGCCCCACCTCCGGGAAGAGGGCCAAGGGGTCCGGGCTTACCTCTAGAGTGGATCAGCTGACAGCAGAGCTTGACAGCATGAAGTCCCTCCTCCTGGCTCTCCAGCCTGGGGCTGGAGCAACCCAGCCGGGTGCCCTTGTTCCTCCAACGGCCTCCTTCGGTCCGGAGGAGGATGCGTTTTCCATAGCAGCTTCAGCTACTATGTTTCAGGACTACGCTTCGGACGTGCTCCTGGGAGACGAAGCCTCCCGTCCCTCTGCAGCGGGCTCCCTTTCTTCAGCCCGTAGCCCGGCGGGTGGCAGTGAGGAAGGCTCTGTGGGAGCCGCCATTCGTACGGCTCTAGCCAGGCTGCAGCTGGACGTGCCGCAGGCTCAGCCAGCTTCGGCCAGTGCCTTTTTCAGGCGCTCCTCAACCCCCGCTGAACTAACTGTACCTCCATCAGAGGAGTATCTGAGGGAATTACAGACGTTCTGGAGGGACCCTAGGGCCCCTGCCCGTCCGACAGCCGATGCTCGGACCCTGGCAGCCATGCAGGACGCATCCAAGTTCGGCCTGGACCGCATGCCAGCGGTTGAGCCCACTATAGCCGCCCTGATCGTGTCACCCGATGAGGCTCTGAGACGGGAGGCGAGGTGTCCTCGCCCCCAGTGCCGGGTAACGGATGACTTGCTGTCGAAGGCCTATGAGGCGGCAGCACGCATGGCTCGCATGGGTAATTCCATGTCCCACCTGCTGCTCGCCCTGTCATCATCCCTGCAGGAGACCGAACTGGACACTTCTGTCCACAGTGTTACTGACGCCTCTCTACAGGCCTTTGCATTGATGTCTAGAGAGTTGGGACGGGTAATGGCAACTCTCGTTCAGGCTCGCCGCCAGGTTTGGTTGGCGCAGTCCCCTCTCTCGGAGGCCTGCAGGAGAACCCTCCGCAGTGTTCCGGTGGAACCGGGGGAGCTGTTTGGCTCCGCGGCTCTGGAAGCCCTCGAGCGCACGGTCCAGGCTGGGAAGACCCGACAGCAGCTGTCTGAGCTTCACAGAAGCGCGCCGCCGCCTGGCGACCCTAGGGGCCGTCCAGCTGCCTCGCAGCGCGGCACCCACTCACGGGCCAGGGGCCTCCCTCGGCCCCAGTACTCACGCCCACAGCCTGCTCAGCGGCAGGCACAGTCCTTTCGGGCGCCTGAGCGACTGCCCCCTGGGCAACCTCAGGTCTCACATACTACCCGTCGTGCCCCTGGAGCCCCTAGAGGTCGGGGGGCCCGACGCTGAGGCCACGGGGCCGACCGTCGGCCTTTTTTCCCAGCAGCAGCTCAGCTACTGGGCTGCTTCCACCAGGGACCCGTGGGTTCTTTCCACCTTGACCCACGGGTACAAACTTCAGTTCCGACGTCGGCCCCCGACCCATGGCCGAGTCAGGATGACTGTCATCCGCGACCCGGCGAAAGCCCGAGCCCTCGCCCAGGGGCTGTTCGTCCTCCTGGGCAAGGGTGCCATCGAACCGGTAGACCCCCTGTTGCACCCCGGGGGGTTCTACTCGACTTACTTTCTGGTAGCAAAGAAAGATGGCGGATTTCGACCTATCCTCGACCTCAGGAACCTCAACAGGTTCCTGAAGGTCTTGAGGTTCCATATGTTGACCACTGCAGAGGTTCTGCGTACGGTCTCCAGAGGGGAGTGGTTTACCTCCATAGACCTGAAGGATGCCTACTTTCACGTTCCTGTGGCGCCACACCATCGGCAGTTTCTGCGATTCGCCTTTCAGGGGTGTCATTTCCAGTTCAGGGTGCTCCCGTTTGGTCTCTCCCTCTCCCCACGGGTGTTCACCAGATGTGTGACGGCAGCCCTCTCGCACCTACAGTCGCGGGGCATGAAGATCTTGCCATATCTGGACGACTGGCTCGTCTGTGCGCCATCCCAGTCTCAGGTGGCCCTCGACACGACGTGTCTTCTTTCCCATGTGGCCCGTTTGGGCCTCAGGGTGAATTCTACAAAGAGTGGCCTGGTCCCATCACAGAGCACAGTTTTTCTTGGGGTGACCCTCGATGCGGTCACCATGATGGCCTGCCCGTCGCCACGGCGGGTGAGCGACATCCTCCGCCACCTCCTCCCGTTTCGGGAAGGCAGGCGGTTCCACTACGTGGAGTTCTTACGCGTCCTGGGGAAACTGACAGCTGCGGCTGCTGTGGTCCCCTTAGGACTGCTGTCGCTGCGTCCCCTCCAGAGGTGGTTGCACAGCTTTCACCTGGACGCCAGGAGACACCGGCACAGGAGGCTTGCGGTGTCACACCGTTGCCTTCTTGCTCTGGCCCCGTGGAGGAAGCGTTCGTTTCTCCTCCAGGGCATGCCCATGGGCTCCATTGCATCCCGTCGCGAGGCAGTCACGACGGACGCCTCCCTCTCGGGGTGGGGCGCCGTGTGGCAGAACCGGACGGCTCAGGGGCTGTGGCCGGCGCGGGACCGCTCACAGCACATCAACGCACTAGAGCTGCGGGCTGTACACAGAGCGTTGCAGGCTTTCCTCCCTTTCTTGAGGGGCCGACATGTACTCGTGCGGTCGGACAATGTTTCGGCCGTCTCCCACATAAACCACCAAGGTGGCACCAGGTCTGCACTGCTACTGCAGGCATCCCGGGACCTCCTGCTGTGGGCAGCACCACGCTTAGCCAGCCTAAAGGCAATGTATTTGCCCGGGGAACGCAACCAGACGGCGGACTTGCTCTCCCGTGGCAAGCCTCCGCCGGGGGATTGGCAGCTCCATCCGGAGGTGGTGCTCAATATCTGGGCCACCTTCGGCAGAGCAAACGTGGACCTCTTTGCCTCAGAAGAGTCGACCCATTGCCCCCTCTGGTTCTCCCTGACAGAGGAGAGCAGTCCCCTGGGACAGGATGCTCTGGCCCACGACTGGCCAGAGGTTCTCCTCTATGCTTTCCCGCCGATCCCTCTGATAGCCCCTACGCTACAGAGGGTCCTCCAGCAGGGCCACAGGCTGCTGTTGGTAGCCCCCTTTTGGCCAGGGAGGACGTGGTTTCCACTGCTGCACAGGCTCTGCAGCGGTTCCCCATGGCGCCTCCCCGACAGGAGAGATCTCCTGTCTCAGTGGCAGGGTCAGATCTGGCATCCCGTCCCGCCTGCAGCTGTGGGTCTGGCCACTGCAGGGCCCGACCCGATGCTGACTGAGTGCTCTGGCGAGGTATGCCATACCATCCTAAACGCGAGGGCGCCTTCTACCCGGGCGCTTTATGAACAGAGGTGGCGGCTGTTCACTACATGGTGCTTGGACAGGGGTGAGGACCCTGTGCACTGTCCTGTCCCTAGGATTCTGGAGTTCCTCCAGTCACTCCTGGATGACGGCCGGTCCCCCGCTACCCTGAGGGTGTATGTGGCGGCCATTTCCTCCCGGCATGCTCGAGTGGATAACGGCACGGTGGGAAGCCACAGGTTGGTGTCCCTTTTTCTGAAAGGTGCGCGGCGGCTGCGCCCCCCACGAGTGCGGCGCACCCCGCCATGGGATCTGCACCTGGTGCTCAGCGCCTTGTGCGCGCCTCCCTTTGAACCCCTTGCTCAGGCAGGGCTGAGGTGGGTCTCCGCTAAGACCGCCTTTCTACTCGCTATCGCGTCAGCGAAGCGCGTCGGGGAGCTGCATGCTCTGTCGGTGAGCGACTCCTGCATGAGGTGGAACTCGGATGGCTCAGGGGTTTCCCTATGGCCGAACCCCGCTTTTCTCCCGAAGGTGCTGTCTTCATCTAACAGACCTATCCACCTGGCACAGTTTGTTCCCCCGGAGGGGGAGGACAGGTTACACCTACTGTGCCCTGTGCGGGCTCTGAGAGCCTACGTGGCCGCGACTGCCGGTATCAGGCAGTCGGACCAGCTCTTCCTCTGCTACGGTGGCCCTCGAAGAGGCTGTGCGCTCTCCAAACAGCGACTGTCTCACTGGGTGGTGGACGCCATCACCCAGGCATATGAGGGAAGTGGGCGCCCCCAGCCAGCTGGGGTGAGCTGCCACTCCACCAGAGCTGTCTCGACCTCATGGGCAGCCCTACGGGGCGTCCCCCTGGAAGACATCTGTGAGGCAGCGTCATGGGCGTCACCGAGTACCTTCTCCAGGTTCTATCGGGTGAATGTTGCCACTCCCAACCCGTTGGCTGTGGTCCTGCTGCCCGACTCGGCTGCTTCCTCTCAATAAAGTGAGTAAGGGCCGGATTCCTCGTGACTCTTCTGGTATTAGTCATCCAGTGCTTGAAAGCACCGCCTCTGGCGGTCAGTAAGGATGAAATAGAACGAAAGTTACGTATGTAACTACGGTTCTATGAATCCTGGATGACCGCCAGAGCGTTCTGTCACTCAGAATCCTCGTATACTCGCGAGAAGATTCTGTAAGGACTGACCTGCTGATGTTGCCGGAAGTATATAGGCTCTCCGGGGTCAGCAGGGGGTCACGAGTGACGTTGTTGGTATTAACACTCGACCTGCGCATGCGCAAGATGTATCATCCAGTGCTTGAAAGCACCGCCTCTGGCGGTCATCCAGGATTCATAGAACCGTAGTTACATACGTAACTTTCGTTTTTCCCTCTGTTTCATAACGACATAATGGGCTTAATGCTTGCAAAGCAGCTGATTTAGACCTGAAAGAATGAGTGTGTGATGCTCAGTGCACCGTCTGAGGATGTGTGATCGGGTCTGTCAGGAAGCAGGCCCTTTAAGGACCAGGGGCCCTGCTTTATTATCCTTCTTAGCAATTTATCCAAGCAGCAGGTGTGATAAGAGCTGTTTGAATTCCCAGAACATTAAGAAAAAGGAGCTTCTGTGCTTCCTTCATCATCTCCTCTTCTGTAAGAAAAGATGGCGAGTTTGAGCAGCCCTTTTTGTTGTTGTTGAACATCTGTAGTTTGACTGCTACAGACCCACATCTCAGCTTTGTGTGGGTGGATTCTCCCAAGTCCTTCAAAATCCCCCCCCATTATCTTCCCTTAACCTGATGTTTCCCCAGTGAGATCAAGAAAAAAGGGGGTTTTAATCTTTCTTTTGTAAAACGGGGATTAAATCTTCAGCTGCTTTTCAATTCAAGTTATTACCGACAATTTTTATGCTTTGGGAACAGATTTCATGGTTTTCTTTAAGAAGAAATGGTGGCTCACGCTCTCCAAAGCTCTCATTTGTGATATCGGTCTTTTAGATTTACATGCTTTTTGTTCTTGCTTTTAAAGTGCTCGGAGGCCTTTAACCTCTGCAGAGAAGATCCACACATCTGCTTCATCTCTCCATCAGCAAAATGACAGGACGCGGTGCTCATTTTAAACTTTTTAACTTGGATTTACACGATTTTTTTCAGTTTTTGTGTCTGGAAAAAGGCCTAATCGCGTCAGTTTTAAGATAAGATGCATCTTTGTATTTCTTCTTCTAAATTGAACATCTTGTATGCACCGCTAAGCTATCTTTATATTAGCTGAAGTACACAACATCCTGGCTTGTTTTAAAGCCACCTGACACCAACACTTGATACTGTTCACCCATGTGTTGTTTTCCCATCTCATTCCGTCTCAGTCATGCACAGATTTCCTCTGTTTCACTCTGAGAGCAATCTGTGTCATAAAAGCCACATCTTGAGACCATTTCAGCCAAATTCCAGGCGCTCTGCTTCCATAAAACCACTATGAGATGTCAGTGGTGCAGCTGGGATAAAAAGGAGTGGTGCAGCAGCACTATGATGGCAGGCAGAGCAAAGGGGAAGGGAAGCATTGCTGCCAAACATGCAGAAACTTGAATATGAGATAAACCGGCAGGATTAAGACATTAGACTTTCTTCTTTTTTCCATCGTGGCAGAATAGCCCGAGGCTCCTCGGCAGCCCGCTGCCACAGTGCTGACTGGATGTCTCAGCTGGAATAAGGCAGGCCTCAAACGATCTGTATCCTCTCAAAACAGCTATTGTGTGACAGCTGGAAAAACAGCATCTGACGCTACATCCGATACCAGAAGAGAAGGGAAAAACACACCCATTCAAAAGCTGTTACAAAGCGCCACCTTTGTATCACACCAGTGCAGCCGAGGCAACGTCTTACTTGAGTTTAATGAGAGTTTTTAACAAACATACACAGCTGCTCAGCTCATAAAAAGGGACAGTAGTTCCAGAAATACTGTCCAGGTGTCAAACTCAAAGGCAACAAACCATAAATATAGAAACTATCATTCACTTTTACTCTCCTAATGCCACAATCAAGCCGTCCACACAGGAATTAAATACAGAATGCAAACAACTCTCACAGAGAGTTTGAAAGAAAAAAAACCCTTTTGAATAAAATGTATTTTACAGCATCACCTCTGCGACGTCCGGCCTTCTGCCACCTGTCTTTGTGGCAGATTTTCTCACAATTTTCAGAAATATTTCAACTGGTTTTTGTTTCCATCTTCGTGTGGCCGTTATAAAAAACTTATATTCCGTAACAAGTAGTCATCAACAAGAATGTTTTAGCTCAGAATGAAGCACAAACTTTGAGTAGTTGTGCTTTGTGCTGCTCAGTTTAACAGTTTAATGTTGGGGCCTTATGCCGGGGTGTGTGAGAATTTGCTACTTTTTCGTTTGTCTGCTTGTTTTACTCGTTATTATTTTTTAGCTGATGGTTCCAGGAGCTTCCCTTGAAGACTCCGTGGGGTTGCACTTAAAGCAGCAAAAAACAAAACCAGTTCTATGTTATGATAAGTCGACGAACCCTGTTTCCTCCTTTTTTTTTTTTTGAGAAAGCCTCTGGGCGCAGACGTTATAATGAGGATGAAAAGTCTCTTTGAGCGTCCAGCCTTTGGAGTCTTTTCCTTTCGCCGTTGTTCGTAGAGATGCTGGCGTCCTATTTCCTTTGCCTCCTGCACCTCCACAGGAGGACGACCAGCAGAAGGAGCAGCAGGAAGCCCAGGGCCCCCCCGATGAGCCCCGCTGTCAGAGCCCAGTTATCCTTGGGCTGGTACATCATGCACGACCTGTCGCTTTCTCCAGCCTCGTTCACGGCCATCACACAAACCTCGGCGATATCGTCTATCTCGCCCACCGCACCGCTCCTCTGCTCTCTTGTGAATCTCTGCTTCTCTTGCCCTCCCACCGTCACAATGTAGGACGTGACGTGTGAGTATGGCTCGCACCACCGAAGCACAACATCCGACCCGTTCCAGGACACCGATTTAAGGTCGGGGGCCCCTGGCGGCTGGTGGTGTAAGGTGATCCCCGGACACAAGCAGCGGTCAGAGGCAGACAGCTCCTCACAAGGGATCTGACTCTCCCGACAAGGATTGTAGTCGCACCTCTGAAAGCTGCCTCCGCCTGGAGACAAAGGGGTGACTGTGTCCTCGTAGTCGTAGTAATCCCCCTTGGGATACGTCCCTGGGACTCCGGATGTTGTGGGCAGCGGACAGTAGCCTCTGATGGAAACCAGGCACATGATCACGAGGGGAAAGGGAAGATTCCTCATGACGGACGTTGCGCTGGAGATCATAAAAAGCAAAATTTCATCAATTAGGTGTAAAATCTGTTTGTTTTGGGGTTTTTTTTCCCCCCATATAAATGAAGTAAATCAGCCTCTTGGGATTCCAGTTGTATCTGTCTTGGATGAAAGAGGCCGTGTGAGGGCACGCTGTGCTGTTGTTCCTCCACTGACTGCATCACCAAATTACTCAGATATATTTGCTCCTTTTGCTTAATTGAAAACAAACTCCTGAACTCGGAGGCAACATTTTCTCCAAACCAGACCACGCCGCTTCAGAGTAAACAAATGACTAATTGTGGACACTTAATCAGCTGACATGCATTCCCCTGTGGCTTTTTGTCAATGATTTAGAGCCCTGTTTACAGAACTGCTTGGGATTATTCCTCGTTTGTTAGGATTTGGAGGTACTTCAGTCTGCACCAGCATTCCAGGCGGTATTGTGCAACAGGTCCAAATGCATACACACCCAAGACGGAGCCCAGCCCGGTCAGCTGGATCTAGTTACAGAGAAAATGCCTGAGTGATTTTTTTTTCTTGAGGATCCACGCAAATGAACCTGAAAGTGAGATCTGAGGTGAGCACACAGGGAGAAATCCCAATGAAGCCCATTCAAAGCAAGTGTCCCGTGTGTTTAAATTCCCTGAAAGCAGAGCAGGCGCCCTCTTGAACACTAACTCACTGGGATTTCTTTGTTTCCACCAGCCGAACTCTCTTAACGTGCACAAAAGCTGCAGCTTTAGTGAAACAGAAAAGGACGTAAACGTACCTGTTGCTTCAGTTTGTAATCTTTATCAGAGCGTCTCCTCGTCTTTCCTCTGCTTGCTCCCTCTTACTCTTTTACCCCCCTTTATATGTTTTCCTCCTGTCCAACAATCACCTCCTTCTTTCTGCCCTCCCACAACCACCCCCCCCCCTCATTCCCGACCTCTCTGCACCAGCTCCACCTCCCTCCCTGCTAAATGCTTAGGCAATGTGACTGTGACTGAGTGACACAGCGGTATTACTGCAGTTAGTTAGATCACCGCTATCCAATGCAGACCGAGTGAACCACATGAATTCTTGTTGCGTTCCTTCATAATGAGCAGGTTATTCAGAGTGTGTCTCACTTGTTAATGAGCACTTGTTCTTCCTTTTTAGGTGGTAAATGAGGTTTGGAAAATCCTGCCAGGGCCTTGGTGAGTTGAAACTTGTCATTTAGGTGAAAGGTTTCCCGGAATCAATTCAAGCAGCTAATGTCACAAAACTTTTCCTGAGAAGAGAGGAACTGAACCAGACAGCTGCAGCCGGGAATCCAGCTGTTCCCTCGCATGTCTCTTCAGAAAGAAGCAGTGATGACAGTCGTGTTCTCCTCAGCCCGAAGAACAGATGAAGCAACCGACTGAACGTCTCAATGCAATGTTCCTGTCTAACCGAACAAAAGAACTGACTTATTATTATTACTATTTTATTAAAAACTAAGCTAAAACGCTGAGAAAATGTGGAAAGCACTCCAATTCAGCAGCCACCATCAGCAGAAATGCCATCAAGCAATTGTTTTCTTGATGTTTTCAGTCTCTCACATCATAGAGAGACATGTTTTTTTCATTTTTATGGTCATTAGTGTGTGAACAGCTGTCTTCTGACAGCGCCCACCACAGCACTTCCACCAGGTCGAGCTCTGGACTTTGTCTGGACCTTTTTCAGCCATTCCCTTCTGTGCTTTGGGATTATCGTCCTGCTGCACGAACCAATTTGAGCCGAGCTTTAGCTGTCACGCAGATGGCCTCGCATTTGGTACGCAGAGGAGTTTATGGTTGATTCGATGACTGAAGGGTGTCCAGATCCTTTGGCTGCAGAATAAGCCCAAATCAATGGCCCTCCACCATCGTGTTTGACATCTGAATATGAGCTGTTTGTGCCGCTGACGTTTGGTTTTCTCCACATGTGCTGCTGTTTATTAAGGGTTTTTGTACCCAGAAGATGTGTTTATCTGATATAAGACCCAGTGTGGAACAGATCATTCTTTATGTGCCGATCCAGAAATAACTGGGTGTACCATGAACATCTCTTTCCCTTTCTATTCTCATGAAATTAGATCAAATTAGAATGTTTGTTCGTCACTGTAAGTGTGTCTGGCTGTGGGTTTTGCACATAAAGCAGGGACTATGTTTATCCGAGTGTAAAGAAGACGCACGTATTTGCAAGCAGGACATGTGTGGGCTTTGTCATATATTGTGTAATATGGATTTAGCTTATGTGGGCTACTTCATTTTACTGTAATACCTTTAAACAATATTTCCTCACCCGCTCGGTTCACGATTGCTTCACATTTCGCAGAGTGAGTCAGATGTGGGTTCGTGGAGACTTTACTCACAATGTAACCCAGGAAATATACTGCCAGGCACAGATGTTTATCTAACAAAGATTAAGTGACGGGTAAGTATGAGCTATTTAGAGACAGAGGTGATGTTACACAGCGAGAGATGTTTCTGTGGATCTGACACTTATTCAAGCAGATGGTAACTGTTAGACGGGTGGTTGCACAACACCACGCCGCACTGCCCCTCTCTGCCACAGACGCACCAACATCAGTTTTTCCCCTGATGCTGCAGCTGGTTGGGATCTTGGGACTGCTGTTCACATCAGAAATGAATTAATGAGGAGGCAGCTCCCCAAATGAACACCACAAGGTCCCTTTATGACACGACAAGAGGATCTTCAGAAGAAATGGGATGTCTGACTTGAGACGTAAGCTACAGTTACGACAGATTTTTGGCAGAATAACGCCGCCTCCTTCTCTTCCCTCACATGGTTGTTGGCCTACGGGAATGGGCGGTAAGCTGAGGCACCAGAAGGGCTCACTGACTCCTTGGATTGGGAAAAGGCAACCCATAAAACAAGAAAATGCCACTTACTGTAAAAGACATTTGTCCTTTTAGAAACAAGCAGTGTTCAGGCTCATATTCCTGATATTAATGTGATGAGTTTGCTTGCTCAGACAGTCGTCTGCGGTCGGATGCACCCAATGACTCGCCTCAACTTTGTGACCAATCTCTTATGAAATCATAACAGAAAATATCAATGGGATTAAGCATGAGAAGATACTCAGTGTTTCATGTTTGGAAGGAGCGTGATTCTGATGTGATTTGATAGATTTTATTTATTCTGAAACACTCCGCGGTGCCTCTGTGATGGCCACACACACCAACACTTTTTCATTCTGAGTTTACATATACACGTTTATTGTAGCACAAATATATGGGTTGTTTATTTTCATTTTGATGATATTGAAATACATTAGTTCTATTTGTAGCGCGCACATTTAGTTAGCTTTTGTATGTTTAATTTTGTCAAATATTTAATTTGTTGTGCTTTCTGGTTGGAACACTCCAATCCCAGATTGATTGGGTGATACCATCTAGAGTTCCATGGGGGAAGACCATGGATTCGTCGTTCTTTTTGCATTAGTTCTCTTTGCTTTTGTGATTTGCTTATTTTGTTAACTTTGTTTAGTTATTAGTCATTTTAGTTACTTTTGTTAGTTAAATTTGTGTAGATGTTTCCCTTCCCTCTTCCTCAGTTTGTCACTATGGTCTGATCAGCCAGTATTTAAGTCCCCTTTGTTTGTTCAATTCAATTCAAATTCAATTCAAAAATACTTTATTTATCCCAGAGGGAAATTAAATGTTGATGTAGCTCAATTAAATCAAGGAGTTATTATAGATGCTGATGGCTGTGGGCAGGAAAGATTTCCTGTAGCGGTCCGTTTTGCATCCAAACTGAAGAAGCCTTTGACTGAAGAGACTCTGTTTTCCGATAACAGTCTCATGGAGAGGATGTTCAGGGTTGTCCATAATTCTCTTGATTTTATGCAAAATCCTTCTTTGCATTATTGTCTCCAGAGGTTCCACAGTCGTCCCCAGAACAGAAGCAGCCTTCTTTATCAGGTTGTTGAGTCTTTTTAGGTCCCTGGTTCTGATGCTGCTGCCCCAACAGATGACGCAAGAGGAAATGACGCTCTCAACAACAGACTTGTAGAAGATCTGCAACATCTTGTTGCAAATCTTGAAGGACCTTAGCTTCCTCAAGAAGTACAGTCTGCTCTGTCCTTTCTTGTAGATGGTTTCACTGTTGTGTCTCCAGTCCAGTCTGTTGTCCACATGAACACCAAGGTATGTCAGTTTTGTTTGTTTTTGAACCGTTAGCTTAAGGTTATGTTAAAATCTTGATTTTTGGTTTTGAGTTTAGTTCTTCATTTGACCTCTTTTTTTTTGTTATTTTTGGGGAATAAACCCATTTTTCTTGAAAATTATTTCTGTGTCCTCGTGCTTGACCGGCTCGGTCCCTCACAGCCTCCAAAAAGGCATGAACGTAGTCACAGGCAGCAGTGGAAATAAGGGTGAATGTGGAAGACGTGCTCAATGTCTTTCAGCTGCACTGGGTGTGGAGGATCCTAATTAGGTTTCATGATGTATTGCACCGACGAAGGACGGGTCATCTGTGAACTATCAGAGTTTAAGATATGTTTGGCCAGTTTCCCCAACTTGAAATGTTGCTCTTAAAGCAAAGTCTGCGGCACATTGTGGAAGTGAGAAGAAGTGTTTATCTTCTTCCCAGAGTCTGCTCAAGCAAGAGGTCAATGTCTGGTGTAGAGTTTGAACCCTGAAAGCATCATATTGGAATATTTTTCTCCCCAAATGGCTGCTGCTGCTGCTGCACTGCCACATAAATGGAGCCAGCTTCTCCCTGAAGCTTGACTTTCAGGCTGACAATCGGGATCACTTTGACTCAGCCCTGGCTTTGTAAGAAACCCTTCTGGCAGACAAACTTGCATATACGAGACAAGTAACTACTTAGGTCAGCTCAAAGCTTCACTAATAATGTGTTACTGGCAGCCTGTTAACTAGCGGTGCAATTAAGGTGATGTTAATCTGATATCTACGTGTTCTTTTGCCTAAAATGGACATTGTAATATATCAGAAAACATCATTTTAAAAAAGCACAACATGAGGAATTATAGAGAGCGTGAAGTTGACATCAGTGTCTGTTTGTCTGAAGGCTGCGATGTATTCCTGCTTGTTCTGAGGCTGTCTTTTTTATGAATGAGCCCTGATTCCAACTTCAGGATATTGTTTTGCACAGTAGGATCAGCTTCTAACATCATGTCTGTCCATTTCCACTCCTCATAACAAATACTGAATGTAACTGTCTTCTATATATAACACATCTTTACTGTACATATAATGAGTCATAAAACTGCTGCGAATGTCTCTAAGAAATAAACTGACTGCTGAATATATCTGGAGGCTCCCTGCGGTGCAGACGCTCAGGGGGAATCCACCTGGCGGAGAGCGGACACACTCTCCGCCAGGTGGAGAGTGGAAATCTCGGCAGAGCGATCATCAAGGCTCTTGATGATCGCTCTGCCGGCTGATTTCAGGGCAACCATCCCGCGGTGTGTCCGCTCTCCGCCAGGTGGATTCCCCCTGAGTGTCCACACCGCAGGGAGCTGAACACGGCGGGATGGCTCCGGCTGATTTCACCAGAGAGGAGACAGGCGGACAGGGAGACACAGACACAAGACCGCGGGTCTCTCTGCTTCCTCTTCTCTGTGAGCTGCTGCTGCTGAGGGCAACACACGCACTTCGTACATCTACTCGCAATAAAAACTGCACTGAACCCAACGTTTTATTGCCTTCACCACTCAACAAGCATAGGCTACTAATAGCGGCAGCCAGGAAAACCCATGGCGCCTGTGACGTCACACGGAAGCCCCGCCCCCAGTCTGGAATTCCAGGAAGGATTTCCAAGCGGCAAATTCAAAATCGCAAATTTCATGCGTTTATGAAATGTTCTGGTCCAATGATCATTATTGTTCCTCTGTGTATGTATTATCATTATGTATTGGGTGTAGTGTCAGCTTTCTGTAGGCCTTTAAATTTCTCTATTAAAGGTCCATCTTCTTTTTTCTTTCTCCAGCAGATTCGACAGATTTTACGGTCGTAAACAGAGGTAACAGAAGATGGCGCTCCTGGCCCAGCATGCAACATGGCGAACGGGGGTCGGCTGAACTTGCATTCAGGGTTTGAGGGGAGTGATATGCTGAAGTCTGCCATGTGAATGACAGCAGAAAGTCCTTCTGTGTGTAAAAAATTGTCCCAAACATCCTCTATAAAGTAAAACATATACATATATTTTTTAAATACTTATGGGTAATCAGTGTCTTACTTGAAGTAGAAAGTGGTAAGATCACTCTGTTTGGAGAAAGAGATTTAGCTCAAAGCCTCTTTTCATCACTAAAATAACTCTTTTTTTTATGGTGGTTCAACTCACTGTTTCATGGTGGAGTTTTACAACTTGTCACTAAATGTGGAGAATGTCGCCACACGCTGTTGCAACTGAGGGACTGTTTAAAGAGTGTGGGGACTAAGTAAAGGCTGTTAGATGCTCAATGATCCACAATGAAGCATTTGCTCAAACCACTGTGAAATTTCTGAGGTTTTAGTTGTGTAAGGTTGCAAAAAATGTGGTCTTCTGTGACCCACATCTGAGTAGCTTTTAGCTTTAGCTCACCTTTCATGAAACTGAGTGGAGGTAAGACATATAAAAGTCAAAATGTAAGGATTTTTTGGGCACTGGTGGCCTTTAATTAAAAGGTGCTTGTCAGGTAAAGGGGATGACCAAAGACTGTAAAATGTATGCTGACAACCTGCAACAAAGGGACTCAAACTGAGCTGGTTGCATGAAGGAGCCTCAGTCTCTGTGCATGTTGTCCATCCATCCATTCTCTATACTCACTCAACCTATACCTGCTTAATCCAGTTCAGGGTCGCTGAGGGGACTGGATCTTATTCCAGGTGTCATTGGGCGAGAGGCGGGGTTCCTCCTGGAGAGGTTGCCAGTACATCACAGGGCCACACTGAGACAAATGGGATAAACAACCATGTACGCTCATTCCTGGGGTCAGTTTAGAATCACCAATTAACTTAAAATGCATGTTTCTGTTGGATGGTGGCAGGAGGGCGGTGTACCTGGAGAGAACTGTGAAGAATTTTGTATGGAGGGAGAGAAGCAAAAAAAAGAGAGCCACTTTAATGTCCCTGACTGCCTAAATCAGTGATACTCACTATTTTTTTCACAAGACGAGCCACATTGGCAGAGCAAAATCAAGGGAAGAGCCACTTTTACGACAACATACTAAAGTCCCCTTTTGCAAATATGCATTTCTACATATAAAACATCCCACAAAAAAAGAAACAACACAGCCAATACATTTACCATATTTACCTTAAAACTGGGATGAGCGGAAGCTGGCATGCATGTCCTTGACTTTCTTCATGTTTTATTTGTAGTTTGTTGTTGTAATCACAGTGAGACATTCGAGATGAGCATGGTTTTTGTGCTGGTTTTTACCCTTTTTTAATTAAAAACCGATCCATTGTGCCTGCATCTCGCGCCGGCTGAAGGAGCTAGCGTGCACTGCGGTCAAGTGTGAGGTGGTTTAAGCGGGCTGCGTTGCCAGGTTTAACAGAGCCCCCTTTAGGAAACACCATTAAACCTTAATTAATACTTATTAAAAATACTTAATACTACAAAAACGTTAAACTTAATAAAAATACATAATACTGTGCAGTATTTGCTGTATATTATTTGAAAAAAATGTATTGTTATTGTTACCATATTGCTATAAGCTACTCTATGCGAGTGCGAGCCACAAATTAAACCTTGAGGAGCCGCGCAATGAGTATTTCTAGTCTAAATGCATCTCGAAGACGCTTGAGTGCCTTCGAGTCTGAACCCAGGGTGAGGCGACAATTCGTTTAGCCTGTCTTTGACGTCATTTAAACGCGACAGGCCTCTGCGTTTACTGTGCAGCTCTGCAAAGGCGGCTGGATATGGGTGAGTCGCTGTGTAGGGTCGCGGTAATAGAGTTGTTGAAGAATAGATTAGAGGTTTAATTAACGCAGGTAAAGACCACCAAGTCGTTCCTCCTGCAGCGTTTGCAGGAAGACGTTTTTGACCGAGTGCCATTGTTGGTGTTCAGCAGGCTAATGTTGGCGAGCGGAGCCAGGCCCAGCAGAGAGTCGCAGCTCCCTGTGACCACTCTGTTTTTACCAGCAGCGTCCGTTACACGGCTAATCTGGCAATAAGTGACATTTCACATACTACAGAAACAAAAAACCCGCGTTGTATACACTTCCTCCAGACTGCGCACGGCTCACAGTGGCGCAATAAATAAATAAATCCGCTAACTGTGTCTCAGTTTGCAAACTCCAGCTTAAATAATGACTTCCAGACGAACTGGCTACGCAGGCGGCATGGACCCCGCTTCATCTAACAGTGGCAGCGGGGCAGTCCACGGTGGAAACCGGAAACAAAGCATAATCAATATTCCCGACAGGCTCGAGTCCTGCTACGACCGCAAAACGGACAAAGGTGGATACGGAGCGTCGCAGGGCAGCGTGACAGTCACATCCCTGAAGTCGCGCCTGGCTCCGACCATCCAGACCGCCATGTCCGCTGCAGTGGACACCCTGCTCGGCGAAGTGGTGCTCGTGCTCAACGAGACTCAGCAGGAGCTGCTGAATAAGGAGCAGGAGAACGAGAGGCTCAAAGTGCGGCTGGAGGTGTCCGAGAGGGAGCTGAAGACTCTGCAGGAGTGTCTGTGCAGCGCCCAGAAGCTCATAGACCAGCTCCAGGTGTCCTACACGGGTCCTCAGGCTGTCAGTCAGTCTGTTTTTGCCCCATCGCTGACCTCTATGGCGTCAATGGCTTCCGGCTTGGACCGAAATCACCAGAACCCCAGAAATGTGAATGGATCGGGCGTGGATTTGGGTCTGGGCGGCTCTGTGGAGGAATCTCTTCACGGTTTCGAACCAAGAGATGATTATAAAATGTGCCAGCTGTCAATCCAGCCGGATGGCTCTGTGACGAACCACGCTCTGGACTCCTTTGCATCCAACACGCCTCACATGTGCTCTGATTCCAGCAGACCAGGTAATAAGTTAATAAGTAAGTAATTAGTAAGCTGTTGATCCCTATTGTGCACTTTATGATTTTTTTGCCAGTGTATTTTGTCTATTTTTAAAATATTATGGTCTGTATATTACTTTTATCTGTCATATTTTACAATCTTAATCTGTTCGTACCTTACGTGCCCAGAGGGACTGCAGGTGGAAATTAGCAAATGTTGCTACAACCTGGCACAAGGCATCTCTTCTCTCAAGATTAATGCTTTTGTGCATTGTCCCTGTTTTAAATAAATAACAAAATGACAAGTTCAAAGAAACAAATTATTAAATAAGTTAATGACTGTGTTCGAAACCGCATACTTCTCCTACTACTCCTACTACTCGTACTAACTTTTTGAGTTAGTATGAGAGTTTGAGTAAGCGAGAAGTTCCCGGATGCATACTAGATTTGCCGAAATGTTGGGTATGCATCATGAGGTTACTGCTCATACTCAAACTACCCAAGATGCAACGTAACGTGACGTCGCCGATCGTCCTGTTTTCAAAACAAAAGCACCAATTGTATCGTAATGGCTTTCCCTATGATAAAAGGCAACGGGTATTTTATTTTGTGAAAATAACCAGAATTGCGTTGCTCACTGCGGCTAGCTTTAGTAGCGCCGAATTTGTGGGAACAAAATTGTAAACAGCCGGTATTTTGTCAGATTTTCAACACGTTGGGGATCTAAACGACTACTTTCTCGCCTGAAAATGTTTCAAATGTTGCTAAAGTTTACAGAGTTTAGAGCTTAAAGCTGCAGTCTGCAAGATTTGTTGTTGTCATACGTAAAGTCCTACTTTTTGGGATTTTAAGAGTTTACATGATCTATCAGAACGCTTGAAGTTGAAAACGGTGACCTCCGTAGTCGCAAAATGCAAGAAATGCTTATTTTTTAACCGAAAAATAAAAAGTTATTCAACTTCCTGTCCCGCCCCTTCAAAACACATGAGAACTCGTGCACGTCTACGGGCATGCCAGATGCGCTTACACGACTCCTCATTCATCAACTCACCTGTCATTTGCGATCATGGAAGACACAGTAGGTAGACTAGCCCGTAATGAAGTTCATTAGTCCAGATAAATAAGCGTGGGGACGAGCCTACCTTGTATCGCGCGTGCACAATCGGTGATTGACAGGCAGCAGAGCCCAGCTCGTAAACCTGATTGATTACCTTTTACCGGTCCGGTCTGCAATTTTGTAAACAAACCTGCTGGCTTTGGAGGGACCTAGCGGGACATATAGGGGACCTAGAGAACTCATTTTTTTTTGTATTGGGGTATTTAATGTACCACTTTCAGAATCCCCGGACAGTTCCAGGCATTATGCTTGAAAAAGAGTTGCAGACTGCAGCTTTAAGCAAAATCAGCTTCAGGCCGGCTGATTTCGGCTCGGGCAGGAGCAAAATGCATTGTGGGTAAACGCTCTGCATACTGTCTGATCGATGAGTATGCAGAATGGAAGTATGCAGTTTGCAAGTATGTAGTATGCGGTTTCGAACACAGCCAAAGTCTCGCTTTAACATCTACATTCATTTCGGTGTTTGAATACTATGAGTGAACTGTCTCTCTGTGTCTTTTATTCGGTCTTAAGATGAGCGGCAGCCTCAAGGACCAGGTGGAGGTTCCAGATTTGAGATCAAAGAGGAGCAGGGACAAGCGTCGGGCTCTGGTCAGCCCGGAAGGAAGGAACCTGGGTTGCGTAACGACAGCCAAGATGGGGAGAGACCATCCCATAATGTGGCGGACATTGGTTTTGGACAGTGTGGAGGGGAAGGAAGCTCCCAGCGTGCTTTCACCCACCCGCTGCGTCACCAAAGGCCGGGTGGGCTGGATGCACAGAAGCCTCTGCAGAGGACTTCAGGAGCGGGCAGAGGAGACACGGTTTCAGCGGGCCGAGCCGACGACTCAGCGGGACCTTCTGCCCCTGACGCGGCGGCCGAGCCCCCCGCGGATCGGCCCCACCACTGCTTGGAGTGCGGAAAGACTTTCCGACTCATCTCCAGCTTAAAGAAGCACATCCGCATCCACACGGGAGAGAAGCCGTACCCGTGCGGCGTCTGCGGCCGCCGCTTCCGCGAGTCTGGGGCGCTGAAAACGCACCTGCGCATTCACACCGGTGAGAAGCCGTACTCCTGCTCCGAGTGCGGAAACTGCTTCCGCCACCTGGACGGTCTGCGCAAACACCGGCGCACGCACACGGGGGAGAAACCCTACGTGTGCGCCATCTGCGGGAAGCGCCTGAGCCGCCTGCAGCACCTCAAACACCACCAGCTCATCCACACCGGGGAGCGGCCGTGCTGCTGCCCCTTCTGCAACCGCACCTTCAAAGAGCCCGCCGCGCTGCGGAAACACGTCCGCACGCACCGCGAGGAAGGCGGCCACATGGGGATCGGCCCCAGCGATGAAACGGACCCAGACGCCATGGATGACATCAACAACCTTCATCCTGCGGCGCCGTCTCCTCAGATGAGGTTCGGGGAGTGGGGGGCCGAGGAGGAGGACGGCTCGGTTGTGAACTGCGTGTAGGGGGCCACGTCTAACCCAGGCTGATTTTTAACCCCAGATTATTTAGTCTGAAACTTTTTAACGATCCACTCCACATTCTTTAGCAGCACATATTCGTCTTTTGGAGATTTATCCACAAGCAGAAACGGTGAATAAGTTCTCAGAGTTTCAGGTCAACTGCCCAAAAAGAAAGTTTGGAGAAGACCGGCTCACGCTTCATGTGGAAGATGAACCAACTGACTCGCTTATTATTTTTCTTTTTTTTCTGTCAAGTCAAATCACCTTTTTTTTCACGTTGCACATTTAAAAACGACAGAAATTGGCCCAAAGTGCTTCAGATTTGGGGAAATTTTAAACTTTTAACGGTGTAGTTTGTTAAAAAAAATCAAGAAAAAACATTGACGTTACCCCTCAAATGTTTAATAAATCAAATCAAATTTATTTGTATAGCACATTTCATGTACAAAACAATTCAAAGTGCTTCACATAAAATAAAAGCATTGCAGCAGGGAGTGGAAGAAGCATTAAAATACATAAAAGAATATAAAGAGAAACAAATAAAATAATTCAAATGAATTTACAAACAAGCAACAGTCCAGATAAGTTCAAAGATATCGTGCAGATTTCATGCATAGACACATGAGAAAAGAAATGTTTTTAACCTGGATTTAAAAATGTCTCCATTTGGTGAAAGTTTAATCTCCACTGGCAGTTTGTTCCACTTGTTTGCAGAATAACAGCTAAATGCTGCTTCTCCGTGTTTACTCTGGACTAAACACGGTATAATCAAATGTTAAAAGCCAACGCATTAATGTGACTCTTTAAATCTGCTTTAAACTCACCGGTGATAAAGAAAGATTTAATGTGTGAGAGAGAAATTTGCTCCAAAGAACGGTGAAGAAAAGTTCGTTCTGATGACGTCTGATGGACCAGATCTATTTATTTCAGTCTTACCTTCATTCATTTGAGAAATTACTTCTCAGACGGCCTTTAATGTCATCGGGACGGCTAAATGTTTAAGCACAGAGCTTTAACTTCTTAAACTAAATTAAACAATCTAAATCAGCTGTGAGTTGTTTTGTTTCCATGGACACGTGGATAAGTTTTATCCTCTGTTTCTCACAGTCTGTGCTCATTTTTAAACGATCCTTAAAGCTGTTAAAGCCTCTTTTTTTTTGCCGATGTCACCGTGCATCACTGTTCCTGTAACGCTGCCTCCTCTGTTTCCAAGTTGATGACACGTGTGAGTCATAAACCAGAAGAAGCACTTATTAAACCACATCAGAAACTGAAGCTTTGGGCCACATTTACACTGCTGTGCGTGAGAGAATGTGTGTGTCGGTCTTGAAGCATGAGCCAGCGTTACTCCGCCTTATCTCATCCTTTTCACTCGCAGAGCCCTATCAAGCTCGAGTTATCTATAACAAGGACTTCCTGCTTTAAGAATATCAACACGCACACGTGTTGGTGAACCAAAACAAGAAAGATTAGCTAAATAAAGAGCCGTTTCTCCCAGATCTGGACCAGATCTTAGCTTTTTTTTATTTGTATCCTTTAAAGCTGCTACTGTACGTCTAGAACGCCTTTCCTTTTCTAGACTGGTATTATTGTTGCTGGCCTGTTGCTAGCTGACGGACTTTGGTGCTTGCATGTGAATACCACCTCCCACACTGACCGTGTGTCATTTCTGTACAAAAGAATGTAGTTTTAGCTATTTTATTTTATTTAAAGGAGGTTATTATGTGTGGAAAAATGAGTGATGTGCTTTTGTATATAACCCTGTAACATTTCTTCCTAATGTTAAGATGTGCTGTCTGCCTCTGCAGAGCGTTATTCCTCTCAAACTGTCCGCCGCTACTTTCCACGTATACTGAAATATTGATCTCCGTGTAACTACTTCTGTAAGTGTACATTTTACAGGTGAATTTCTGTCGCTGTGTATATCCTGAAAACAGTTTGCCAAAGTACTTTTTTCCCCAGATAATCGTGTTTCTTATTACTTTTCTTTCTAATTCCACACTTTGGGGGGCCTCTGCATGTAGGTTCAAACACAAATGGCATTTACACGTTAGGAAGTTTATGTTAAATGTGAAATGAATTTCCTTTTTTTTTTTTTTAATGTTTCTGTGTTCCAAATGTAATCAAATTCATCCTGTTACCTACTGTAGACGTTACTATATTAAAGGGCCCTGTTTACACTTCCTCTCTTTGTGTGATTGGTTGTTTGTTTCCACCAGAGGCGTAAAACAGTTTTTAACTCGGATAAGGTCAGAGTTTAACTCAGTCGTCTGGATGCAGGACTTCCGGATTCTCCCTCTGAGGACAGTTTTCCACTCCACACAGATTGTGGTGACACGGTCACGCCTAAACATGGAGCCCAAATAACACGCTGTGATCGCTCTGTTCACACACTCAAACTACTATTTCAGGTGACTTTGGTATCGTTGCAGAAGCTTAAAGGGATAGTTTGCCTCTTTTGACATGAAGCTGTATGACATCCCGTATTAGTAATATCATTTATGAACATTTTCTTACCCCCTGCTGCGTCCTGTGAGCCGAGTTTCAGCCGAGTTTTGGCGTTGACAAATGTAGTCCGGCTAGTTGGCTGGGGTTTAAAAAAATAAAGCGTTTTGCTCCTCAAAACAATATGCGTTCAAAAGAGTAATACATTTGCATCACAAAATTTCTCCAGGAAAAAGTCAGACCTCACAATCGCTTGGCCCTATTTTCTCTCCCTTCGTATCACTGCCTGCTGTGCAGACCGAGCAGTCCCCTGCTTCCGAGCAGCAAACACCGTAACAGGTGCAGCTATCGGTAGGCGGCAGCAGGCAGTGATACAAAGGGAGAGAAAATAGCACCAAGCGATTGTGAGGTCTGACTTTTTCCTGGAGAACGATTTTGTGATGCAAATGTATTACTCTTTTGAACGCATATTGTTTTGAGGAGCAAAACGCTTTATTTTTTAAACCCCAGCCAACTATCCGGACTACCTTCATCAACGCCAAAACGAGGCTGGAACTCGGCTCACAGGACGCAGCAGGGGGTAAGAAAATGTTCATAAATGATATTGCTAATATGGGATGTCATACAACTTCATGTCAAAAGAGGCGAACTATCCCTTTAATGAATGAAGCGACACTTAAATGCAACAGAAGACTCGTTGGGACCCCTGGTTCGTCCCTCAATGTGTTTATGCCAGATATTGGGTCCATGCTCAGTGAGCTGGACAAGCCTTTGGTCCCAGGTAGTGCATCTAGAATGCGGCTGTTAAAATGATTATACTTAACACACTGTTCTGTACAGTGCACTGCTATTTCATGCGGGTAATTATACTTTTTCCCAAATGCAATTTTTAACCTCGATCCTGCTGTACAGACTTTAAAAAATGAAGTTGTCTACCAATGCAAGAGTCGAGGTGGAGGTTATCTGTTTGTTTGCTGTTTAAATGAAAGCTTATAAAAGGCACCGACTGGCAGAAGGTGACATGTGGACTTATAGCCGTAAATTGCATCCTGGTGGTCCTAAAGGATCATGACAATCCCATGAATTCGCCCTTCTGGAGACGACGTTCAAAATCAAAATGATGCTGAAATACTAATCTCTTAAGAATGTGCAGCCGGTGTTTTTGTAGATTGAAATAATTGCAGTCTTGGTGAGGAGACAGGGGCGGGCATGGGAAAACAAACACACCTAAAAACAAAGAAAAGATCAACGGAAAACACACAGACACACAAAGCTGCATAAAGCGTTTGGAAGGAAGATCCAGCCTCTTAAATCTCAGGGCCAGCGGCCCATCAGAAGCAGATTAAGCTGTTCTGCTGTTTCCCTTCAACATGGACACTGAACAGAAAACTGCAGCCAGTCGCCGTGGAAGCACAAACAGGAGGACGCAGTCCAATAAATAAAGGTTGTGTGATAATTACTGTTGTCGCTACTTTGCTCCGCCTTGTTGCGTTGCAACTTTTACTGGAGTAAAAGTTTGAACTTCTGCACAGAGCTGTCTTTATTTTTAGGTTTCGCTCCTTTTTTTCTTCTCTGTTTTTCTCATCACCCTGCGGTGCGTTGCGTAAGATTCAGGTCTCGGTTTCCATAAGGGAAGTAATTACATTGTACCAACAAATACTCAGGGATGGCTTTTGTATGACCTACAATGTGTTTACAGTTTTGTGTGTGCGTGTGTGCGCGTGTGCGTGCGCGTCTTGGCAGCCGATGACGCGCCTATGGCGAGCAGCTCGGGCGGAGAAATGTGAGAGCGGCCTGTGAACTCTCTGCAGGCCCATGCAGTCATATCCTCAGCGCCGGAAAGTAAACACACTCACTTTTTTTGCTGAGGTAGTGACTCAACTTTCATTCTGTCTTTTACTCTTTGTTGCTCTTTCACTTTCAGCCCACGTGACCCCCGGACTCTGACTCTTACGCGTCACTTTTTTTTATTACTCGTCCCAGACGAGAGTCACAGCTGAGCGGGTCAAGTCGGATGACGTGAGGCGTTAAAGCAGACAGTGTGGTGTCACGTTCACTGTCTGACTTTTACCGGCTTCAATGAGAGGATATGGCCGCGTGTTTGGTGTTATGTGGTCTCACGGGACTGTGTCGTAGTGGTTGGCAATGCCGCTACACCAAGAGGGTGTTTTTCATGTCCTCACTGTGCCTCTTTTTCCACGCGCCCAAGTTCCCTCCCTGTGCGTGTCTGCGTCTGTATTCTGGACTGGTGAAATGTCTGGGCTGCCTGTACCCTGGCTCCCACCCAGGGTCAGTAGGGACAGATTAGAGCTCCCACAACCCCGAGCAGGATAAAGAAAGATGGATGTCTGCAGAGAGATAAACCTCAAGATGCATAGAAAAATATAGATGCGCAATGATTTAGATAAAGAGATGAAAAGGTCGAACAAAAGGAACCATAAATAACTATACAGTGATTCAGAAAGTGAATAGGTAATAGATTTAATACAGGAACAAAAGGATACACAAAAAAGATTAACGCAAAGATAGAAAACAACAAGAGATGTAAATGAAAAAGGAGGCAAACAGACTCAAAGACACCGAAAAAAGGCAGCGAACCAATGCAAAATGGCCCCAAAGACACAGAAAATGAGACAGAAAGTGACTATATCAACAGAAACCCAACAAGGGGGCAGAAAACTACAGAGACAGAACAATTTTATGAAGACTAAAACCATCTACATAAGACAGAAAGACATCAAAGCGACAAAGTGATGAAAAAAGAAAATAAAACAGAGAGGTAGAAAATGGCTATTAAAGACCCTCTGTCTGCCCGCCTGTGCCAAGATGGACTTAAAACCCTTTATATTGTGTTTATTTTTCTCCAGGTTTCACATATTATATCATTTATGTGGATTAAAACTCAAATCTAAACCCTTGGATTCAACCTCATGTATCACGTGATTCCACAGCTTGTAGGCAAGACTAAAATATATTTAATTTGTGTAGCCTATTTGTTTAACCTTTATTAATCCAATAAAAGGGCAACTCTTTGCATATCTCCACTGATTCCGTGTTTGTGTGAAAAGTCAAATAGTCACCAATCCGAGAACAAAGGGAAGATAAGAACACCGCATCTGGAACTGCTGGTTCAGTCCAGCCTGAAACGCGACTTGCTGCTTATTGCTTCCATTCTCAATAATGTAAGGTTAGTTTATTTATCCCTGTCCACAGCTCAGCCGCATTCTTCATATCTCAGCAGACAGACACAAAGGTGTGTCGGGTCATACATTACAGGCCCCGGACGGTTTTTGTGCGTCGGAGTGACACGCACAGCTGTGCAGCTGTGATTTGCAGAGTGGGGTCTGTGGAGGGGGGCGCAGGGGAGGAATGACCAACAAGGAAACCACTCTCAGCTTTGCTCCTGCACCGCCTGGCTGGCCCGCAGCCAGGTTTTCTTTAGAGAGGGTTGGCTCACACCCCTTCTCCTCTCCTCCCTTCTTTCTCTCCCAAACCCACATACGCACCACTCTCTCCAACTCTCCAAAGCAACAGGCGAGAAGAAGGAAGAGAAGAGAACAGAAGAGAAGAGAACAGAAGAGAAGAGAACAGAAGAGAAGAGAACAGAAGAGAAGAGCGACTTAAGCGAGGACAACGAGAAACTCCCAAAGATGCCAAACGTGGCGCTTTCGCAGACGGATCATTCGGGCACGCGAAGGAAGTGAATATATATATTTTCCTGAAGGAGAAAAGTTGATGGTGGACGCGCTTCCCCCCCCCCACCCCCTTTTTTTTCCTCTTTTTTTTGTCCACCGTATGAGACGTCAAAGCTATCTCTCGGTTAACAAAGCAGGCGCCTTTGAGCTGGAGCTGAAGCCCTCCGCTTGTGATTTAATGTCCTCGGATCTCTGCAAAGGGCAGTGAAGGATGCCAGGATGCCCTCTATGATCTCCCATCTGCTTGTCATCTGGCTCAGCGTCCACAGGCTGGTGTGGTGCGCGGAGCGCTCCTCCACGCCGGAGCGCTTCAAGGTGGTCATCGCTCCGCTCATCTGCAAGCGGATCTGCCTGAAGGGCCAGTGCCAGGATAAGTGCGAGCAGGGCAACAACACCACGCTGATCGCGGAGAACGGGCAGGCGGCCGACACGCTCATCGGACCGGGCTTCAGGGTCGGTGAGTGACGGAAGCTGAAACAATGCGGTTTATTTATGCAGCGATATGAATAGGCCGCTGCGATCAGCGCTGCCCTGACCTCTGGGGTTTATAGGTTGTGGAGGGGCGAGGGAGGCCTGTTTGTTTGCTCATAAAACGAGTCTTTGTGGACAGTGAAATTGCTAATTACAGCATTGGAAGTCCATAAAATTAGGCTGGATGACAAACTCAGGCAGCCAATTTTTTAATGTTACTACAAGACTGTGGTGGAAAATGATCAGCTCCACAGTAGGTGGAGGGTTCCACTTGTGCTGCACTGCAAGGAAAACTTAGTTTTAGCAGTTTGGTGTCAGCAGAAAAGTAGAATGAGTGGTTCAGTGAGACCTTTCAGCTTCTACAAAACATGTGCGTCCGAGTGTGAATGACTAAAGTTAGGTTTAGAGAAAAATAAAAAGTATCTTAAAATGGATAAAGTCTGCCAGTGTAATGTATAATAAAAAATAGGGGTGGGCAAAAAAAAATCGATTAATTTACATATCGCAATTTTTTATGGGACGTTTTTAAAAATCGATTTTTTCTCCCCTGAATCATTATATTACGTCATTGTCCAGAAAAACTTCATCAATTCATTACATTAAGTTATGTTAAAACTAGCCCACATTTGTGCTGTGTGGACATTTCGATTCATTTGAAACTGTAAACTTTAAAAAAAATGTTAAGTTAATGTACATGTTAAGTACCTCTTTTTGTCTCGGTTGAAATAAATGTCAGCTGCTGGACTGACTGACACAGACTGATGTGCATTGTTTATGGGAACGACATTCATTCTAGAAGTGTATGATTCAACTTGTTTGTTTTTTAAGGAGGACGAAAATTGCAATTACTGATTATATCGAATCACAATACTTGTAGAATCGCAATTATCAAGAATCGTGATACAATCTAATCGTGACCAAAGCATATCGTCCCACCCCTAATAAAAAACAATTATCTCCTTATCTCCTGAGAGATTATCACCAGGGCTGCCTCAAAAAGATAAATGTTCCTTTTTAAAGGTTGAATCAAGCTCTTGTGATCAGATCTGAATGATTCCTAAAATCAGAGGTAATATGCAGCTCTTTTTATCGTTATAACCTGTGTACAGTATGTCAGCTCCATCAGATTCATTCATGGCTTCATTCCGTGAAAAGTCCTTTTCTTGTGTCTGACCTAATCCACAGTGAACCCATGTCAATAAGACCCCCTTAAACGAGGCGTGAAAGCTGCCAAAAAAATAGGTGTTTAAGATGAGGAGAGGTGGGGTTTACCCTGGAAAATAGTGCAGTGTTGCACTTTAATTAGTAAGGCATGGCTCATTACATAGCTCATAAATGCACTCCTACGATCTATACTTTTTCCCTCTTACTCCAGTGTCTGGTTGGCACAACTGGAGCCTTTTCAGTGCTGTATCAGATCAGCTGTGGTGAGACATGGAGCCTCGCAGTCTATGTTAGTATCCGGCCCAGAAATGGATATAACCGATCCTCTGAGCCCAGAGCAGAGCAGAGAGTGAGATGGTTGATAACAAGCAAACTCAAGTCCCTTTTTTTAGTTGATATTAATTTGTTGTGTCAATGTAATGAAGCATTGGTTGCTGCCATATTGGTGATAAAAAAGAAAAGGAAGCACAAGCCAGTAGGGACATTAGCTGTTATCATATTTCAGCAGACACACATTGACTCCGGATCTCTCTTCCATTCATTCCTCAAAACTCCCATCTTTCCCTCCTTAAACCCCACATTTTCCCTCCAAATTCTATGATTTTGTCCAAGGCTTTACGGCCCCCCTGGATGCGTACGCAGGAGAAGAAACTGCCTTTTAAAAAGTCAGCAGCATAGTCGGTAAGAATAAATCAGGTTTTCACAGAAAAGTTGTAGTTTTGAACGTGAGCATCCTGGACTTTGTTTCTTTTTTCCTGAATCCTGCTTTTATAGCGCCGTGACAGCGTTCTTCCTCTCTGACACCGCGTGGAGTCAGAGCTGGCTCAGACTCGAGTGTTCCCTCTTTTCTCTTAATTTCCATCTGGTGCGTCATGTTTTGGAACTTCTGTGTCAAATAATTCAAGAGAGGCATATTAGATTCCTGGAATACCTCACACTGCCTCACATTTGGTGTGGATCATGAAAACCGCCGTGCGCTCGGCTCACCTGCCTCCTGGGTTTCCCAGAAAAGGGTCTTCACTGAGGGTTCGACTTCAGCCTGGAGACGTGTGTTGTTCTGAGCGAGCGCTGGAATGTGGTGTGGACAAGTGGAAATTTCTCCCTCCTGTGTTAAAACAGCCATTGCTATAACAGCAACAATGAGGACTTTTCCATATTTGAGCAGTCGTGATGTCAGTGCGCAGCGAGTCTGAGGCTCAGAGTGAACAAACCCAACTAAACTTTTCCTCTGCTGGAATACATTTACTCTTTTATGACTCATAATGTACGAGGAATGTCAAAGTCGGATTGGTGAAGAAGCAGGTCGAGGACCGTGAAACACTCGAGTTTTACTCGTGAACCGGTTCAGGGACATCAGCCAGCAGAACATGTCTACCAGTTATAAGCAAAGCTCTGAAAGGAGCAAAGAAGTATGGATTTTTGTTCATCTCTGTTGGAGAAATAGGTGCGAGAAAGTGAGTGAAAGCAAGAGGACAGCAAGCTCAGGTTCTTGGTTCAAACAGCTGGAGGACATATCAGTGTTGGCAGAGGTTTTAGCTTCCATGGAGGAATGTTTTGAATCTTATAACTTTAAACAGTTAACGTTGGACACTTCTCTAGTTGGAGGTGTGGCTCCATGGATGTTGGTCAGTTTGCCGCCTTCCTGAGAAATTCATGCTCCTCTTGTTGTCAGACCAGAGTTAAATGTTACCATTCTTATAGGCAAGGCAAGGCACATTTATTTATATAGCGCATTTCATACCACAGGCAACTCAATGTGCTTTACATAAAGATAAGGCATTTAAAAGAACAGCATAAAGCAGCATAAAAACAAGCAATTTAAAGAGAAAAAAAAATTAAAACACAGTTAAAAGCAATCAAAGAAGAGGGGGGAAAGAAAAATATAAACTCAACCATAAGCACACGGAAAGAGAAATGTTTTAAACCTGGATTTAAAAGTGCTTACAGTTGGGGCTGATTTCAGTTCTGCTGGTAGTTTGTTCCAGTTGTGTGCAGCATAACAGCTAAAAGCTGCTTCACCGGGTCCAGTTTGAACTCTGGGCTCCACTATCTGACCTGAGTCAGCAGATCTCAGAGCTCTGCTGGGTTTATACTCTACCAGCATGTAATTCATGTATTCTGGACCTAAACCATTCCGTGATTTGTAGACGAGCAGCAGAACTTTAAAATCTATTCTGTATCTGACCGGGAGCCAATGTAAAGACTCTAGAACTGGGGTGATGTGATGTGATCTCTTTGTTCTGGTTAAAACTCGGGCTGCAGCGTTCTGAAGGAGCTGCAGCTGTTTGAGACTCTTTTGGGGGAGTCCAGTCAGAAGACCGCTACAGTAGTCAAGTCTGCTGGAGATGAAAGCATGAATCAGCTTCTCCTGATCTGTTTGGGACATGAAACCCTTCATTCTGGATATGTTCTTAAGTTGATAAAAGGCTGATTTGGTGACTGATACTGTATATACTATACTGTATCATTGAAATGGTTCTCAGCCCAAAGAGTTTCTCATCGCACAGCAACACAAAGGTTGTATTTAATGCCAAAGCATGATCTTTTCCTGTATGAATGAACCAAGTTATTAACTAAATGAGTGACAAAGTTTTTTTTTTTTAAAAAAGGCAGAAACAAAGCAATCAAATCACATGAGACTTGAACCACATAACAGTCTGGATCGGAATGACCCGACGCCGAACCAGTCAGCTGAAGGATGCCAAAGTGGTTTATAGAGCCGTGGGGGTCAGATGATGATTCACAGTTCATGTTCTCGCCAGATTAAAAATATCTGATCTCTTACTCGATAAATTTAACCTGACCATCACTGTAACTTCATTTCAGATATTTCAGATATGCTCCGGTCATGTTTCCCAGGAATCCACGTGTCATTCATGGATTCTATAATTCCTCCCGGGCTTGTTAGCAGGCAGACGAAACTTGACCCTTTTTTTCACAGAATTCACAAAAAAAAAGGGGGGTGAAGAAATTATATTTGACTTGTTGGTCGTTTTTAAAGCACAAAACGTTTGTATGCTGATCACATCTTCCACGTCTCTCCTGTTTATCGGTAGTTAAGTGTTTTCCTGACTCCTGAAATCTCCAACAACCAACTTGCTTTTGTGATTGTTCAAAACGAGAAGCGTTTTTCCAGCGAGAATTTAGTCCGAGTCTATTTTTCTCCGGGCCGTGGCTGCAGCCAGAGGCATCCCATACATCAGCCGTACCGACAGCAGCTGCGCGCCTCCCCCTGCGCGCGTCGCCTCTTCTCTTCATCTCAGTGGTATCTCGTCTTTATTCGAGCACCAGACATCCAAGCAGCGTTTCCCAAGATGCGGTGTTGTCATATTCAAGCCTGGGCTTGTCTCACCCTAAAATGGGCATCATGAGAAGTGGAAACTGCTATTCCACGCTTTCCCTCGTGGTTTCGTATTCAGAGTAAAGCGACAGTAGTAGCCTTGTGGTTTGTTTTGGTTTTTCCTTGGCGTGGGTCAGAGGTCCATGGGAGCCAGAGAATGAAGAAAAGTCAGTTAAATACAGCAGACGAGGTTCTGCTTTCTCTCTAAGTAGGGAGGTGAGTTTATTTTACCTTTCAAAGCCCTTTGCTCTTACCCACGCACTCCTCTTTCTCTCGTGCCAAACTTTTGGAGAAGGCGGTCTAACACAAGGCAACCAAAAACCTGCAGCCCTCCGGGCTTCTGCCACAGGTTGGACCGAACTCTGAGGCCAAGCTTGGCACGGCTCCCACGCTCGCAACTTCTCAAACACCCGCGGAGACTCCAGCACATTCATTTGCAGCTTATTAATCACAAAAAGGCTTCTTATCTGAGGCAAAATGTGGATCGTGCAGGTTTGCGGCCTGAACAGTTTTGATAAACATGGCTGCACATTCTGTCACCTCTCCCTGTCTATTTATGCCTGTTGAGAGGGCAACGCATGAGGTTATTTGAGGGCTGTACTCTCATGAATCTTTTAACACGGTTACACAAGCGGGATCGCTGTAGAAACACACACACATACACACACACAATGTCCAAGTTACGGTTGTAACAATCCCAACTGACTTCTTTTTCTTTTCTTTTTGCTGCTACCACTGAAAGAATGTCGGTCGTTAAAAGGGTTAAATCCACAGCCGGCTCTCTCTGTTTCTACTTTTGTAAGGATTGTACCACCCCATTTGTTCAGAGCCTAAATCCACATAATCTCAGCAGGAATTTCCCATGAAATTAGACTCTTGCATGTCATCAATTTCTCTGGAAAAAAAAAACAAAAAAAAACTCCAAAACAAACACTTTCTGCTGTGCACGTTGAAAAGCAGCATCACATTAAAAAATGAGTTTGGATAACAGAGCAGCAATCAGAGGCTTTCTTTTTGCACTCGTCACCGGGGGGAACAGTGTGTGTGCGCGTGTGTTTGCATGCGAGTGTGCGCGAGAGCAGAGTGCTGAACCCAACTCAAACAAACAACCCTCTTTACCATCTTTAACACTCTCCTCCCATTTGCGTAGCAAGGGAGAGAAACGCAGCAGTTATTTAAAGCCACTCGGAGGAATGCGAGCGCTCGGGACTGCACCCACAGCGTGCAGGACCCTGAAAGCTGCAGCGATTAGCCAGGGTAAACAGAAAAACACGGGCCCTGCCAGCACGGCTGTGACCGCGCAGCCTGCAGCCGTTACCTGCCACGCGCTCTGCTGCTGAGAGGCCTGCAGGTATCTGACATTATCCCCCCCAGAGCACCGTCAGCACTCCTCTACCTGCCTGCCCTCTGGTCCCTACAGCCGAGGCTTCTGGATTGTCATTATATGACATCATTTACGCCAGAGCCAAGATTCTGTCTGGCTCTCTTTTCATAAACATGTCTGCCAGAGAGGAGGGACAGATATGGAGCTTTGTAAAACACATTTTCATATTTCCATGATGCGTTAAAGTCACATCATGCAACACAGAGTCTGATTTAGATTTAGAAAACCCTCTTAGTTAGATCCCAGATAGCAAAACTCTTTTGGCCCATATCCGGCCCACATACAGCATGGAATGATGGCACTTGGGCGATCTGCTCATGTTTGCCAAAAGTGGGCCTCAACCAAGCCATCACAATGCCAGACGTCGACCAAATACAGACCAAATAAACCAGCACTCAACCGGATGTGGGCCACTGTGCATTTTAATTCTGTCCAGAACTGGTTTACACTCTATGGCCTTGACTAACTTGCACACTTAAGGGCGGATTATACTTCTGCGTCTATCGTCTTGACGTGTTGCTTTGCTCTGGTCGCGAACAACTTTTCATGTTATGGTTCTGCAACCTCAGTCTGGAATTTCTCGGGACGCACAGCAGTTTCCCCTCGCGAGAATTTCGGTGGGCGGTGACGAGAACTTCGGCGGCGCTGGCGGAAGTGTTTGTTTTTACAAAAAAGAAAAAGTGTATGCAAGATATGGATTTGGAGTTGCTCGACATCGAAGAAGAACAGCTTTTTTTTTTGGAGTTGGCGAAAATGCAAAGGTGGAAGCCACACAGACAACCGGAAAGGCACACCGAGGACCAATCACAGCCGCTTTTGTCTGCGCACTTCCGTTGGTGGTCTGCGTCCGTCCGACGTGTAGTCAGGATTTTTCTGAGGTGCACGACGACGCGCGCAGAGCCTCTGCGTGGGGGAGTGGTCAAGATTTTGACGCTCGCAGAGGCTCTGCGTCCGAGCGTCAGAGGCTTTGCGCCTGAAGCATAAATCAGGCTTTAGGGAGTCACGACCATGATAAAATGGTATGTCAAATATGAAAACATAGAATAATGGTCTGAATTACCCCCAGATACTGTTTGAATGGTGGCATGCAGTGGTCCAGTCTTGTTGAGACTCATCTTGCGGTCTAAGATGAGGAAACCTACTAAAAAAAATTGAAGAAATGACCAAAACGATGCTGGTGTGATTTTTTTATTTTTATAACTTGAAAAAGAAGATGGCAAAACAAAACAAACTCCAGGCCAAAGGAACAGAGTTGTTGACCTACAAAAATCCAAATCCGTCTTGTGGCCCTTTAAGAAATACACAAAAGAACAAATTTAGTTGACTCAGTAAAGCATTACTGTGGTTACTGTATCAGAATCAGAATCAGAATTACTTTATTAACCCCTTGCAGGAAATTCCTTTTCTGCAGTGCACTCGTTTACAGAAAAAAAGATTAAGTCAGGAAATACAATAGAGCAAAATAAATATAATACAATAAGACAAAATAAGATAAAGTAAAGAAAGATAAAGCAAAATTACAACCCCATACAGTAAAATAAAATTACACCTCTCCCATATTAACAGTGTAAAAATAAGATATAAGAAGATAAGGAAAATCTCAGTATATACAATAAACAGTATTTACAATGCTGCTCAGTACCTAATTATTATTATCATTGCACATGACAGGGTTATTGCACATAGTGAAGTAATGAAGTGCAAAACATAAAACCTCATCAGGAGACCAAATATCCGTCCGGACCTTAATGATGGCTGCCCCAACCTTTCTTGTTTCTCTCATGTTAACAAGCTGTTGTTTTATGTCGACAGTGAGAAATAATGAAGGCCTCAGGTGACGGTGCCAGACTCTGGCAAAGGCCAGTCCTGCTGTTTGGATAGAGTTTCTGGGGGTTGAGGTGGGGGTGTTTTCTAAAGCCACTGATGAAGTCATTTACTTCAACTTCAGACTTAAACCGACCTCATATGTGGCTTCTCACAGCCCATGTGGTGTGTGGCGTCACAGTCCCGGTTGAGGGTCGGTGTATTTGGGGACGTGGTTTCCTGCTTTGGAGCTGATGATGAAGGGAAGCGCGTAATGTGATGGTAATCTTTTCCTGCTCTCTTTTTATGGGACCCATCGTTGGCTCGTTGAGGCTCTCGCAGGTCATTTGAGTAGAATGAGACTTGGAAGACGAATATTCATGTAATGACTGTGAAAAGCCCGCAGTGCCCATACCCACTGAGAGTTAACATCTGTCCCTGGAGCTTTGTGCAGCTTTTAGCTGCTCGAGGGTTATTATTTTGGTTTCTCGCTGACCGTAAGTTGAACCTCACCGTTTTCTTATACAGTGCTGGTCAGAGTTACTGGAACGGTGTAGATATCTTTAGAAGTAACTGGTTAAACACCATCAGATTATGTCAATAAACTGTCTGGAGTCACTGAACAACAAAAACATGGCTCACGTGATTAGACCAGAAAAACAAAAACCATTGTAGGAGCAACAATTTCTTAAATCTGGACATTTTTTCTTTCAAGCACTTGGATGCAGGGTTGTCATAGTCCATCCATCTATTATCTATACCGCTGAATCTGTCGGTCGGGTCACGGGGGGGCTGGAGCCTATCCCAGCAGTCAATGGGCGAGAGGCGGGGTACACCCTGGACAGGCCGCCAGTGGGTTGTCATAGTGAAACTTCTAACTTTATTAGAAATGAATGCAGGGAGCATAACTATAACATAACATAACATAACGAAATATGTCTCTAAACAATACTTTCCTGAGGCGGTTAACTTCATCAAATGGTGGAGGACAACGTGTAAATGTGACACTTTTCAGTGTTTTTCCCAGCTGTTTTCGTCCAGGTGAATGAAGGCAGTTATGAAAGACCTTCAGATAAAGCCCAGTTATTGACACTGGGTGCACGATTAGCTCCCATTGTTCTTAATTCATTGTCCCTTTGCTACTTTCAGAGCCTTCAACACCAGAAGCAGCAAAGCGGCTCAGTCTGTGTTGCTGTAAATACGGTCGCGTCCAAAAGAAAGCATTCCTATTATTCTCTTCTAAGTTGTTCTTATCTGGACATAATGAGAAACCATCTCGTCTCTACCAGCTCTAGAAATGAAGTAAATACATCCTCAGATGACCAACAATACCTGACATATTAAACTGTGTATGAAAAACCAAGTACACCGCATGATTCAGTGTCCCGTACAGACACATTTAGTTTAAATAACCTGCAGTTATCAGTTTAATGTAAAACATTTTCAGTGTCTTTATAACATTGCTTCGGTTCATTGACCTTTGTGCATATATAGTTATATATATTATATAGAGTCATGTGAAAGGAAAGCAGTCTATTCTTTGGTTTTATGTATCAAGACATGTCGAAAAAAATCCCCTTGTCCTGCAGCATCTTAATTCTTTGCTGCTGTGTTTGGGATCATCGTCACTTTGCATGAGCCAGTTTCAGCCGAGCTTTAGCTCTCAGACAGACGGCCTCACCTCTGACTCTAGAATACTTTGGTATCCAGAGGAGTTCATGGTGGACTCAATAGCCTCGTTTCCACTATGCAGTCCGGTATGGGTCGGTTCCGAACGGTTCGCTTATTTCAGTGTTTCCACTATCACGAAAGCGTACCGGTCCCATGGTACCCGTCACCATTTTTGTAACCCTTCTGCTTGGGGTACCGAGCACACAGGACCGGTTCCAGGCTCTGCTCTCCGTTGTTGGTGAGGAGGCTGTGCAGCGGGAGCTCGATGGCGAAACGAAAAAGTTTTCTAGCTGATTGCCGCAAAAATGGCAGAGAGTGGTTTCAACCGGACCGGGAGCCAGTGTCGCATTAAGCTGAAGAAGCTTCGGAGCGATTACCGACGGATCAAGGACCACAACAGCAGGAGCGGCGTGGACCGAAAACACTGGAGGTGGTTCGAAATTATGGATGCTATTTACGCTTCGACACGCACTCCGCCCACCCCTGAGGGTCCCCTTTGTACAGTGGGAACGCAAAGATGACTCCAAAGCGACCCGACCCGTACCGTACCGATACGAAGTGACCCGAACCGCACAGACAGTGGAAACGAGGCTAAAGACTGCAAGGTGCCCAGGTCCTGTGACTGCAGAACAAGCCCAGATCATCAGCCCTCCACCACCGTGCTTGACAGCTGGTATGAGGTGTTTGGTTTCCTCCAAACGTGCTGCTGTGCATTATGAGCAAACATCTCCACTTTGGTCTGGTCTGTCCAAAGGACATTGTTCCAGAAGTCTAAGCTGTTCTTTTTAGAGAGAAGACACTTTCAAACAGGTCATACTTGTTCAACAGCCATGAACTTTAACTTTTAACATGCTAACTGAGGCCTGAGGAGTCTGAGATGTAGCTCTGTAGAGTTTTCAGTTTTCCTGACCTCGGGTTGAACTTTCTTGGAAGTCCACTCCCGTTGAAGATTGTCAGCTGTCTTGAATGTTTTCCACTTCCAATTGTTTTTTTGAAATTGCTTTATAACCCTTCAAAGTTTTGATGGGCATCAACAGTTTCTTCTCTAAGATCACTGCTGATGTCTTTCCTCCTTGGCATTGCGTTAACACACACCTGAATGCTGCAGACCGTAGAGGTGCTTACTCTTACTGATGATCAGTCGATCGAGTATATTTAATCAGCAGCACCTGGTGGCTTCTTACCCTCTTGATTCCTATAGAACCAGCAGGGGAGTACTTAGTTTTTCACTCACTGCTTCGACATTTTGCCTTAAAGGGGAACTCCGGGGCATTTGAAGCGCGTTTCCATTGCTAGAGGTTGTCAAATACTGATAGTAGGACACAGAGAGGTGCAAATCTGCGCTCCCTGTGTGGAGATCGCTCTGTTCGCACACCCTGTCATGCGAGGCTAATACGTGGTGGCTAAGGGGCAAGCGCTAACCCTTCCACGTAAAACAACAACTTGCACACTGCAGAAACGTCACACCACTTTATAACCCATCCGACAATAAAGTCACAAGCCTTACCATCAAAACCATATGCATGGTTCTCACATTACTGGCATGGGGACGTTACAAAACAACTTTATAAGCAGCATGTAACTCACCGGCTGGTTGTAGGCTCGCGCATGTGAAAGCCCAAAAGAGTCGATGGAGAATAATCCCATATACAAAACAATTATATTCTCTAGAAAAACTGCGTTCAAGTATTTAAAACATTACAACAATACATGCCCAGTAATATTGTTGTAATGTTTTAAATACTTGAACGCAGTTTTTCTAGAGAATATAATTGTTTTGTATATGGGATTATTCTCCATCGACTCTTTTGGGCTTTCACATGCGCGAGCCTACAACTACCCGGTGAGTTACATGCTGTTTATAAAGTTGTTTTGTAACGTCCCCATGCCAGTAATGTGAGAACCATGCATATGGTTTTGATGGTAAGGCTTGTGACTTTATTGTCGGATGGGTTATAAAGTGGTGTGACGTTTCTGCAGTGTGCAAGTTGTTGTTTTACGTGGAAGGGTTAGCGCTTGCCCCTAGCCACCACGTATTAGCCTCGCATGACAGGGTGTCCGAACAGTGCGATCTCCACACAGGGAGCGCAGATTTGCACCTCTCTGTGTCCTACTATCAGTATTTGACAACCTCTAGCAATGGAAACGCGCTTCAAATGCCCCGGAGTTCCCCTTTAAATTTCCCTAAATAACAACACTGTGTAATTTTAAAAGTATTATTGTTTATCTGAGGTTGTAAGTGTCTAAATTCAAGACCTGACAAGGACCCGATTGTGTTTCTTTTTGTAGCGTCCTGATATGTATTACCATAGAATTAAAAGAGGGCGTCCTTTTTTCTTACATCACCGTGAGGTTGTTCTTATGGTTTTATTTTGCCAGCCTACAGAAATAGAGCTCTCCTTTGTTTGCTCTGTCCATAGAGCGTTATACGGGGGCGACTGTGGCCTGTCTACGAAGTTTTTTCAGACATTTATCTTGGCTATTTTTGTCTTTCTTTTGATGGTGGTGTTCTCCTTGGTCTTCACTCATTCAACCCTACTTGGTCATGTCTGCAGTGAACCAGCTGAAGCTGCTACTCTGGATCTCCTACAAACTTCTCTGATTGGGTTTCTTCTCAGTGCCACACTGTGCACGCATCAAAATTATTATTATTATTAGCTGTTGGAGTTAAAGATTATTATTTTATTAAAAGAAAAGCATTCTTTTAATAATGATGTTTCTGATGCTCTCAGACAGCTTTCGTGTCTTTTCCTTTTGCTGGAAATAAACTGGAAAGAATCATCCCAATTTTTTTGTGCTTCGAAATGACAATTTACAGGTTGATTCGGGTCATTAAGATTAAACCATCAGTTAACTTGCTGTTATTGTCTAAGATGCTCCCAGTCAGGGATGCCAGTAGCTCTGTGCCATACCAGACCCTGCTTGGTGGAGCTGGTTAGAAATTTACAGTAATGACATCGTGAATGTGCTCAGCAGAAAAGATGCTTGTGGAAATATTTGGGAATCTACACCTTAAATTTAAATTTAATTTAATTTGTGATCATTTCTTCCACTGTAACGTAAGAAGTCTGCATTCGTGCCATGTATCACATTTGCATTATTGCAGTTGGAGAACCGCCGCAGTGGAAACACGACTCGCGGAGTAATCGCCCATCGAGATCATGGAAACTAATGAAAGTTGGCCCAAACATTCTGGCGTCTGAATCTTGCAGACTTGCTTTTTGTAGTGCTGCCAGAAGACTCCACTAAAAGAAAGGGACAGATCAGCCATCTGCATCATCTGTACGGTCGGAGATCATGAGCGCAGTGGCTTTTTGACTCCAGCGAGCTGTGATTTGTAGAACTGTAATTTGTTGTTTTTGTGCTGGGAGGGTGCGGCTGCGGCTGGAGGGACGATGTGACGAGGGAGGGGGCTGCCGATGTGTCATCTCCAGACAGACAGACACACAGCGGTGCGCGTGGGTGGGTGGATGTGCTCTCGCAGGGCGCTCAAAGGACAACTTTCATGCTTTTTTTTTTGTCTGTTTCTTTCTTTTATTTTCTGTTCAGCTTAAAAAAAAAAAAAGCACAAGTCTGTGTGAATGTCTCATTAGTTTTGACCTGTTATACCTTAAACATGGTTAAACATTTGAAGAATGCTGTATTCTTATGGACATACATGGCGTCCTTTTTGAGTGTTTCCTGTTAGTTCCACTAGGCTCTCTTGCTTGGCAGCTGAGGAATGCACATGTTTTTTTTTCTTAAAGGGGAAAAAAGTGTCAGAAATCATTATTCCAACAGAAACTCCTTCTTTAAAGCTTCGTGTTGCTTTGTTCCCCTTTTTAACCCAAATATGACGACAAATCTGTGTTCCCTCTGCCCTTTTGTACTGTGAGGAGATCTAGCATTTGAAGAAACAGCTCTCATTATGTCATGAGAAACACTGACGATAAGAGCTTGAAGACAAACAGACTCCCCTTCTCCCGTCTCTTTATCCACTTCCCTTCACTCTTCTTGTTGAATAAGTGCTACGTGGGAAGATTATATGTTTCCTCACTCTTGGAACATACCTGCATGCCAGCACTCACTTACTAAATTAGTCTCATCATTGAAAAGGAGAAAATATGGAACAAATATTTAGGTTTTCACGTCTTAATTCAGATTAATTGCAGTGAATAAAGACTCATGTAAAATGCCACAGATGCAAAAATAAGTCATTGTCCTGGATTGTTCCCAGCTTCCCTGAGCATGTGGAAAATTATGTTCATAATAGCTTAACTGTTTCACATCCCTCCTCCAAACTTCAGGCAGCCCTGTTCATACCTCACATTCATTTAGACCACCGAATAACTCTTAGGCACGTTTGATTATTTTAATAACATGCCACCTCTAGACTCAGGAATGTGTTAGAACTGCAAAGACAAAGGTGTGGTACAAAGCAGCCTGGCTGCACCTAAGACTCTCGGTGTGGGATTCAGGATTATAGATTTCCCTAATGAACTCCAAGGTGATGATTTGATAGGAGATTGTGCTGCAGAGCGAGATATTTATGATCTCAGCTTTTAATCTCTCTGCTCTTTTCAGCATATGATGTGGCGCAGTCAGCTAACCACAGCGGCTCTCGGGGAGACGGTACACCCTCCACTTAATGGCACACGCAGACACAAACACGCCCACTTACATGCAAGATCTGCTGAAAACATTAGCCTGTGCACTGCAGGCGTGACTCAAGCTCAAATGAGGGGCCAGAAGAGTGAAGGAGCGGTTTCACTGCGTGTTATTAGAACATACAAGTCATTCAGTCCTCCCGGGGCTCCGAAGACAAACAGACACAACACAGATTATTTCAACAGAATGGCATTCAGGGTATAGTTGTGAGGATATTGGTGTAAAGTGCAGCTGTAAATCCAGCTGTTGTTGCAAGCTCTGTCTTGATGCTGAAATGTGATTATCCAGGGACCTAATTCACCCCTATAATTAGAGCTTAGCTTGCCTTAATTATGATAACAATGCAGTCATTCAACTGCTACATAACACAACTGTAAACTGCTTGAAAACTGCACCATGATAAGATTTATTGTTCTTAGAATGTGTCACCGTCAAGGGATATTTTCCAATAAATGCAAACAGCAGCAAGGCCCATGTAGAGAGGATGAAAATACACAGGGGTGCAACACACACAGACAGGAAAAACCTAGCTTAACTAATGCAACTTATTGTTTCATAACATCTCCAAACAAAGTTTCCCCTGTTGTTGCTTTTAAGACACGTAAAGGGAGACTTTCAGGGTCAAACCTGTGTTTAGGATTTTTATACGACACCAAAGATTCGCAGGTTGTAAACTACTAAAAGCTGCCATCCCATTTTCAGACCCAAGTGGGGCGGAGTTTCATCCTGACACAAACAAGCAACCACATTTAGCCAAAACAGGTCTATCTGTCACACCACGGCTGCATAAAAATGGTATTTATGTATGCTGGGAATAGCACATTCTGTGTTTTTTCCTCTTCACCGTTTCCTGTTTGAGTTTAAAAATTTAAAATAGTATAAATCTGACCTGTCACACAGACGATAGGGATGACGTTGCAATGCTCCAAATTCACTTTCAGAGATCTCTCCATCCACTTTCACATCAGTGTTATTCTGAGAGTTCTAACAGGAAGTGTTGTCGTATGCCAGATATGTCCTAACTGATCATACCTCCAGGTCAGTTCTCGCTGTCATTTATCCCAGTTTTGCTTCCAGAATACATGAATGACATGCTAGCAGAGTATAAACCCAGCAGAGCTCTGAGATCTGCTGACTCAGGTCAGATAGTGGAGCCCAGAGTTCAAACTGGACCCGGTGAAGCAGCTTTTAGCTGTTATGCTGCACACAACTGGAACAAACTACCAGCAGAACTGAAATCAGCCCCAACTGTGAGCACTTTTAAATCCAGGTTTAAAACATTTCTCTTTCCATGTTCTTATGGTTAAGTTTATATTTTTCTTTTTCCCCTCTTCTTTTATGTTGTTTTAACTTTCATCCTATTTTTTTATTCTCTTTAAATTGCTTGTTTTTATGTTGCTTTATGTTGTTCTTTTAAATGTCTTTATGTAAAGCACATTGAGTTGCCTGTGGTATGAAATGCGCTATATAAATAAAGATGCCTTGCCTTGCCTTTCATGATACTGAACATAAAAGTTTTGGCTCTGCTGTTATTTACTTAATTTAAAGACACAATCTGTACGACTGCCCAACCTTAGGCCAAAACAGGAATCAGCTCTGGACCTGCTGTACCCTTCATGGCACAGCTGAGCAACACTGGACCCAGTTTTCAGTCCCTGATGTGAAGTGCACTTTCTCTTTAATCAGAACTGAGTGTGTCACATCACACTGGTCTTACTTTACAACTTCAAACGGTCTCATTCACATGACCCCCTGCCCTGTCTCCACCCAAGAAATGCAACCCAAAGTATGAAACAGGATCCCTCCCTTTCCTTTGTGTTCATTAGCGTAGCTCCAGCTACATCAGAGCGCTCGCTCTCAGTCAGACACTTTCGCAGCCAGAAGGAGCCTCGCTCCAGACTCTGCCTGCAGTATGTCATCTTCCCCGTCTTTGTTGGTTTAGATTGTGTAATAACATTTGGAAAGAGGTGCTTTTGCTTTCTCTCCATGTCTGTAATCTCACTTTTCCACCCCCACATCTTTCCCAGTTTTCTCACACTCTTAATTCAGAACTGAGACAAACTTTGAATCATGGAAACTTATGTCAGAGGGCGTCTGACGGAGTTGAGCAGGCGGTCTTCAGTTCAGTCTGTGCTGCTTTTTCCTTCCAGCTTGACTCTGCATGTTGTTGCCTGCGCTCAGTCGCTGTGGTTAAAGACCGCCGTCACATGTTGTTATAGGTAGTCAAAAGTTGCTCCAGAATTATCCATCATGCTTTCAGTTTCAACTAATTTCACTCGTCTGATGTTTGAGTGAGGCTCTTTCATTTTATCTGCCAGACTTTCACTATGTGTGATGTCCCAGCTGTGCTTAAATTGATCTTGTCCCCTAATTATGCTGCAGTTCAGACTCTTTGGCAGTCCCCATCTGATTGCTTCCATATGTAGAAACATGGCACATTGGAGGAAATGAGGCCCCCTCATCTCTCTTCTCCTGCCTCTCCTGGATAAAAACGGTGTTTTAATAAGTATTCGATTAAGACAAGCTGACCAAGGGGAGATGAAAAGCTTTGAGTCACATACCAGGTTTCCATTGCCTTGTTTGATGCCCATTTAGAAGGTATGCCAGGAAAGCTGAAGGTGGTTTTAGCCTCTTTTAAAGAAGAATTTATGCATATATTCAACTTTACAGTTTTGCCTCAGACTCCGATTCAAGTGACAGCGAAAAAAGAGATGAAATGAAAGGGGAACCAACACTAAATGTATAAAAGCCTTGATCTTGATCGGTCTATTTGATGTGGTACGGTTCAGAAAAGAGGCAGAGTAATCAAATACCTCCATGCCAACAACAGCCATGACTGGAGGCATCGTGTTTTCCAGTTATCCATCTGGCAAACTGTAGGATTTACATTAGGTGTGGCACAAAAATCCTCTTGATCTAAAGAATAAACTGGTCAAAGTTCACAGGTCTTCAGCTGTGAGTTATTTAGTTAATTCTCATAAATTAAGTCATTGCAGTTTTTATTGAAAGGTTAAATCTGATCCCTGACATAATGGAGTCCTCAGATTCAAATTTTTATTTTTTGGTGGGGGGTAGGCTACCACATTTCGCCAGTAAAATGCAGTGTTTTTCCTACATTTCCACAGCCCTGGTGAGCCAGAATAATCATTATTTTACTTTAAATTAGCAGTGAAGTCAGCCAAGTAACTTTGTTTTTAACACAAACTTCTTGGATAGTCCTCAGTTTTTCTGATACATATACACTGATACAAAATAACTGAAATTTTATTTTCAGTTAGTTTCAGTATTTCAGTTGTTTTACCCTTTTTACGCAAAATGAGCTTTGCATGCGCGTAGCGCTAATTGTTGAGGATGCGCACAAGGGATGCTCCAAACAAAGAGGCAGCCGGGATAAACACATGTATCCATAATCAAAAGCAGGTATATTTCTGGCCTAAGAATCAATTAATAGAATCCCTGGACAACAAGCAACTCTTTGCAGCCTTTTTCTAGGTTTACATGAAGCTTGTGACACAGTGAATCCTACAATGTTAAAAGTTATTCAGACCTATTGATGTAGGACTGTCTAAGGGCTCAATGCTGGGACCACTGCCATTCATCACATATAATCATTATACACTCACCAGCCACTTTATTAGGTTCACCCGTTCAGTTGCTCGTTAACACAAACAGCTAGGGCTAATACAAAACGGCTACAGCTAATACGCTTAATGCCTCTCATGATTCATTATTTGTAGGCTAATTGATTAACATCCTGCCGCTGAATATGTGTTAAAAACAATCAATCAGAAGGAAACCTGCAGAAGAAAGTCTTCTAACAGCTGTCTCTCTGTGTTTATTTGGATTTAGTGGTAACATTGATACATTAAGTGCTAACTGTTGTTCAGATGTTGTACATTTTGTTGCCGGTCATGCGTCTGCATACCCTTCAGAAAGTAGGTAGTTGCGCCCCTGACAGAGACACTGACACTGAACCGTCCACCATCCTTAATCTCTCTGGATGAATCTCTGCTTGCTGTTTTCCTCACAGTCCTGCTTTCTCCCTTTATCTCTTTCCTCTGATTGTTCCATTGTGCCCTTAAATAAGCACAACGGGAGACCCAACAGGACTGCAGTGCATAGAGTTTGTGCCACGAACCACCGTTTGGCCAGCAGCTTTCCCAGAAGATCTTCAAAACTTCTAGATCTTTCCCATATGTCAGAGTAAAGCCGTTACACAGATCAGTGACTTTACCTGCTGTACTGCTCGGCCGACTGGCTGGAGCAAGCGCTCGGTCCTTCATGCTGATGTGATCTTTACAGTTCTACAGTTCAAAGTGAATACTTTATGTGGCCCTGCTTAAGTCACAAGCCTTTCAGCCTGTCTGCCATATATATTGTATGTATATTTAATCAGACACTAAGTACTGGGTGCACTAAACCATATGCCCAATCATCAGGCTGTTCACATGAACATAAATATCAAATAAAAGTGTCTGAGGGGTTCTAAATCACTGGCTAAATGTCACTGGATTCAGAAACTCTTTTACAGCTTGTGTCTTGCTTGTCCCGGTGGTGTTTGTAATTCTAACTGTGTGGGAAATGTCTCTGGCTCTTTGCAGTTGTTTGTCCCCTGACGTGCATGAATGGAGGAGTGTGCAGCTCCAGGAAGCACTGCCTGTGCCCTCCCGGCTTCACCGGGCGACTCTGCCAGTTTCCACTCCAGCAGACGCAGCAACCTCAGGCAGCGCGCGGCAACGAGCAGCCCGTGTACCCCGTGGCCCTGAAACCAGACGGGCAGAAGTTTGTGGAGCATTCGGGCATAGGCCGCACCCAGCTGACACAAACGCACTCGATTTTCAGCCTGCCGATGTCGCAAGGGGGGCACCACTCATCAGAAGGTATCTATCGTTTGCTCCGTCGCGTTTCATTCTGTGATTGTGTGTCAGTCCTCTGATATGTCTACCTTCTCTCTGTACTCAGTGCAGATTAACGTACGTGTTCACCACACGCCGGACACCTCTGTGGTCTTTCAATCCATCGACCAATCAGATGCCAAGCCTCCTCACAAGACAGGGCCGCGTCTGATCCACCACAAACCGAAGGGGCGTTGCTTCCAGGAGACCACGCCGAAACAAGCTGTGAGTTTAGTCACGTCTGACCGCCGTCAGCACGAATCCTGCCGGACGTACCGACTGATGACGTTTCTCCATCTTTTAGTGCAACAGCACGCCACTTCCCGTTCTGACCAATCAGGAGGAATGCTGTGGCAGCGTGGGAAACTCGTGGGGACAAAACAAGTGTTATCAGTGCCCCAAATTACCAAGTGAGTTATAAAGTACCAAAAGGTTTTATTCCTGTTTTAAATGGCTCTAAATCCAGCTTTGCAGATGTCAACCATTTATTTATCAGTTAATTGCATCTAGTGCTAATTTTCATATGTGAAAGTGTGAAAAAAGGCTTTCTTACAGTGTTCTACAGTAAAATTTATATCCAGTCCTGGGAATTATTCAGCCAAAAATGTCAGGCTTCACACTGGAAAAAATCAAAGTCTTACCATTTGTCTCATTTCTAGTCAAAATATCTCATTACACTTAATATAAGACACAACTGCCTAACAAGTACTATTTCAGCCAGATATAGGGACTTGTTTGAAGACAATACATCTGGAATGTCTTGTTAAATGAAAAAATCTTGAAAACAAATAGTTTTGAGTCGGATTTCATATGAAGCATTTGAAGAGGTTTTTAAGCTAATTTCAAGATCACTTTTATCTCAAAAGTCCTAAATATCACATCTTATTTCAAGAAATCTTAAGCCGATTTTCACTTGTTCCATTGGCAGATATTTTTTTTTATTTCAAGCAAAAACGTCTTGTATTTGCTGTTTTTCTTACTTATTTTTGGAGGGGCATTTTTTCCAGTGCATATTTATATCTTCTACAGTCCTATAAAACAGTTTGAATGTGTGCATGAAAGTTAGCAGCGAGGATTGTGCTGGGAAAGGAGAAAATGTAAGAAATGATGTGACAGTGAGACAGAGAGAGAAAAAGTGGAAAATAACCCTCGACTTGAGCGTGTTCCTATGGGCCTGCCCAGTGCAGGACTGTCATGAAGATTGAATTTCATGAAAAATCTTGGCTACTCACATTTTTCCACTCTGCTATTATTCCATCTTTCAGTTCTGGCTCAGACAATACAGCCTTTGACTAAACTTGATACTGTACGTCTGGTTAGTCTGTAGAAGACAAGGTCCTTGCCTGTCAGTTTTCTTACACATGTGTCTGTTGTGAAGCTCCTCCTATTTTCATGAAAATAGCAAAGATAATCCCTTTTTTTTTCTCCTTTCTTTTTTTTTGTCTGAACCTGCTTTCACGATGTGTAGCGTTCCCACAGCTCTGTAATAAAGCTGCCTCACGTGTTTTCACTCCCTCGTGGAGGACAAAGCGCTCCTCTGGGTTAGGGGTTCAGAATAGGACCAAAAAAATGTAGAGTTTGAGTCAACTTTTCTGGTCTTTCGTTTGTTCAAACCTCATGAAAGACGTCATCGTGGCATTGAACTAAATCTGCGGTTAGAGTTATAAAGGAAAAAGCTGAGAAGGCAAGGCAAGTTTATTTGTATAGCACAATTCAACAACAAGGCGATTCAAAGTGCTTTACAGATACATTAAAACAGTAGAAATAAAAAGCATGATTTAAATTTTAAACAAAAAAGGAAGAAATAAGAACAATAGATAAAATCAGAAGTTAAAATGTGATTAAGTTTTGAAACTCATGCTTCAGTTTTGGAGCTTTATTCAAACGCAGCTGAAAATAGGTGTGCCTTCAACCTGGAGTTAAATACACTGAGTGTTTCAGCTGATCTGAGGCTTTCTGGGAGTTTGTTCCAGACATGTGGAGCACAGAAGCTGAATGCAGCTCCTCCATGTCTGGTTCTTACTCTGGGAACTGATAAAAGACCGGATCCAGATGACCTGAGGGGTCTGGAAGGTTCATACTGGGTCAGGAGGTCCTAGACCATTCAGAGCTTTATAGAGCAGCATCAGAACTTTAAAGTCTATCCTCTGATGGACAGGCAGCCAGTGTAAAGACCTCAGAGCTGGACTGATGTGGTCCACTTCTTTGGTCTTAGTGAGGACTCGAGCAGCAGAGTTCTGAATGAGCTGCAGTTGTCTAACTGACTTTTTAGGTAGACCTGTAAAGATGCTGTTACAGTAGTCAAGCCGACTGAAGATGAATGCATGGACTAGTTTTTCCAGGTCCTGCTGAGACATCAGATCTTTTAACCTTGATATATTCTTAAGGTGATAGCAGGCTGACTTTGTTTCTGCCCTAATGTGTTTTTCCAAATTTAGGTCTGAGTCCATCACCACACCCAGATTTCTGGCCTGGTTGGTAGTTTCTAGGTGTATAGATTGAAGTTCTGTGGTGACCTGTAATCGTTTCTCTTTGGCTCCAAAGACAATTCCCTCAGTTTTGCTTTTGTTTAGCTGGAGAAGGATGAAAATAAAAATCCGACTTTGTTCAATCCTAAAACTGGGTCAAAACAGTATTATTTTTATATTATTAGAACACGTTATTTAGTTTTAGGTTGTGGGAAATTAAAACAGCAGGTAATATGACACAGAAACGCCTAAAATAGGTTTGTTTTGTAATAAGGAATAAATTGGTGAGCCTCCAAAAGATTTGCATCCAAAAGATTTTTGAGGGTTCATGTTATTTCCATGATGAATTCTTTAGCAGGTAACTTGAACCCATCACATTGCTGCAACACTTCCTGTCCCTCTCTGTATGAAATGCTGTGTTTTAGTTCCTGTCTCTTTAACGCGCATCGATCAGACGATGGATCAGAAACGGTGAAGTGCCAGGCAGCTGCTCATCGTTTTCTTTAAGGCATTTCAAACTGATATTATGCACATTTGTTCTGTGGAAATATAGATGATTTACGGAAGACAAAAGGCTGGACTATGAACAACCCATTTCATCCCGTGTCTTTGTAAACGAACAGATGTTTTAGATGCGCAGAAAGCCATAAAACACACCGAAGGGAAAAACCCAAAAGCACAATATGAATGTTAACTTTGGACAGAATTAGCTAGCTTAATGCTAAGTTCTCTCTTGGTACTCTGTGTACTGACATAAGAGAGTTAGAAGTGTTTCCATTTAAAGGAAAATGCATTTAATTTAGTCTAAGTGGGGTTGTGTGTGGTACTTATGAGTAATCATTGTCTTATCTTAAGCAGACAACGGTCAGAGCATTCAGAGATCGGAGAATAAGAGGGTTCCTTGGTGGGTGAGCACCATTTTGCCTCACATTGTTCTCCAGTTGAGAAATTATAGCGACAAAGTGAACAGCTGTCTGATGCAGAACCCATCAGTGTAAAAAATATCACAGTGTAGCGTTTGCACAGATCAGAAGGACATTTTGTAGGTTTAAGTTGTTTTTGTTTGCAAAGCCGTTCTGAGTGCTGCCGACTGCAGGTAAAACTCACAAGTGCTACACACAGCCCTGCTTAGAAATAAGAAATAAAAGGATAAAAGGAACTATTTCTGACAAAGTACTCCCTGAGGTTCACCTCGTCATGCTTCAGATGAGATCAAAAGCAGAACTGTCATGCTGCATTTCAATGTACAAATCAAAAAATCTGATATTCCCACTTCTGCTCAGGCTTATCCCCCGAAGCTTTGATAAAATCAGGGGAAAAGTGCTGGATGCAGATGTGCATGAGAAAGAGAAAAGTTCAAACCTCACTAAGTTTTTACACCTCAACTCTCAGCCAGCAGCTGTATGACTTACATGTAGAAAACATTCAAAAACTGCAGCGTTTGTGGATTCAGGAAGCATTTTGTGACTCTTAAAGGTTGTTGTTGAACACGTTTCCACATGCTTTTAACATTTCTGCTTGAAATGATTCCCTTTTCACAGCCTAAATTGTCACCAGTCAATGTTCTACAAGGTGTTTGAATTAATGTGATTATGCTGCGCTCCTTCTGCCGTGGAAGTTGGTACTCTGAGGTGGGAATGAAGGCGTAAACAGGCTAACAATTAGCTTTAAATGTTGATAACATGAGATTTATACACATACAAACACAGCAGCAACACAGGCACTGATGGAGGTTGGAAAGAACTCTGCATACAACTGATTTAATGAGACACAAACTGATTGGAGTTGCTCAGAAGCAGTTTATTACTGCAGCTGTCACCACTTTTATTTCTCTGGACAGCCATGTTTTTAAGGTCAGGGCTGCCGAGGTTCCTCTGAATCTCAGTGAGAAATCTGGCCTCCAGGTTAAGATGGAATGCAAATTTAAAACAGATTTACGCTAAAGATTTTTTACAGTTTTATTTTATTTTGTTTCATTCCCCTGTCTCTCCACTCCCCTCAGATGCATCAGTCAAACAGACCATTGTGGAGGAGTACGGCTCCACCTGTCCTCAAGGCTATAAAAGATTCAACACCACTCACTGTCAAGGTAGCACTGGACAAGACTCAGCTCAGCTTTTTTTTGTTGTTTTGACCATTATTCAGCTTTAGATAAAAGTTTTTATCTTAAAAAAAAAAGCATCCCTTGTGTTTTAGCTGCTCTATTGCAATCTTTTTATCCTTTTTCATCCAACCTTGAAGACATCAACGAGTGCTCCATGCAGGGCGTCTGTCAGAACGGAGATTGCCTCAACACACTGGGCAGTTTCAAATGTTCCTGCAAGTCCGGTTTTGTCTTGGAGAGGAACCGATGTGTCGGTGAGTGAAAAATGCTCTTCATTGCATGTCCAGTGAAATTGAAGGCTGTTTTTCCTTCCAAACTCAGACATTTCTTTTGGTCAAATTAAACCCTGATGCGTCCTGTGTTAAGATTCTCCGGCTGAGCAGGCTCAGTGCTTCCGGTTGGTATCCGAAGCCAGGGGCTGCGAGCACCCTCTGTCAACCAGAATCACCCAGGAGATGTGCTGCTGCACGGTGGGAAAAGCCTGGGGCCACAGTTGTGAAAGATGTCCTCAGGTGGGCACAGGTGAGTGATTTTCAAAGAACAAATCATTCAGTTCTAACATGCTTCAACTCATCCTGCCTTGGACATTATGTTCTGTTATGTAACAGGGACGTTTATCTGCATGTAAGCACATTTTGTGACTCATATAACTTGGGATTTCTTAAGTTCATATTCAGTCATCAGTCTGATCATTAATCCAGTTTGATATGTTCCTAAGATCTTTATATTGTTCCTCATGTGAAGAGCTGCTGGCTTTTCATTTCTAATGACCGTCCACTGACAAACAAGAAATGCTTTCGCTATAGACCGAAGATTTTGTAAACACGTTGCACAATAGTTATGCAGAGTTTATCAGTAATTCATGTGTGCTGCTGTTGGAAGGTGTTTCCAGTGAATCGATCTTTTTCAAATGGAAACTTTTCCTGATTCCAGCTTCTCAAAATGTGAAGATTTGCTGCTTTTGCTCACTCTGATGCGATAACAAACTAAAAACTCTTTAACCGTTGTGTTGAAATGGCAAATAACATATTGAACAAGCAGTTAGTTAATCAAGTAAACAGTCAACTGATTTGTTTGCAAAAACATTTCTCCTGACAGTGCTTACAGCCACACTGTCAACATGATCGGATCACGTTGCCACGGTGACAGGGCCCAGCTAAACTTGACCTCCTTTGTGCTTCTTGCTGCTTTTTTTTCATAACATAATTTGACAGTTTGTTAGGCAGGATGAAGGTAAATATATTTCACAAGCTATTCTTTTTTTATATATGCAGTCATGGGAAAAAGAAACCAGTCAATTCTTTGGTTTTATGTATGTAAGACATGATGAAAAAAAATCACTTTGTATGAGCCAGTTTCAGCCAAGCTCTTGTGGCTGCAGAACGAGCCCAGATCATCAGCCCTCCACCACCGTGCTTGACAGCTGGTATGAGGTGTTTGTGCTGATATGCTGTGTTTGGTTTTCCTCCAAACGTGCTGCTGTGCATTATGAGCAAACATCTCCACTTTGGTCTGCTCTGTCCAAAGGACATTGTTCCAGAAGTCTTGTGGTTTGTTCAGATGCAGCTTTGCAAACCTGAGCTGTGCTGCCATGTTCTTTTTAGAGAGAAGAGGCTTTCTCCTGCAGCCCTTCCAAATAAGCCATCCTTCTTCAGTCTGTTTCTAACTGTGCTGTCATGTTCTAAAATAGAAGACTTTCTCAATTCAGGTTTTCTCCTGAAACTCTTCCAAACAAGCCATACTTGTTCAGCCTTTTCTTATCTTTACTATGATGAACTTTAACATTCCACATACTAACTGAGGCCTGCAGAGTCTGAGATGTAGCCCTGTGGTCATTTTTGAGCATTGCACAGTTCATTTGGTATCCACAGAGTTAAAGTTTCCCACTTGTGAATCATTCTCGCTGCAGAACGATGGAAGCGTCCGTTTAAATCTTCCCAGATTGATATGTAGCAACATTTTCAGACCCCTGTTGATGTCTTTCCTCCTTGGCATCGTGTTAACGCACACCTGAATGCTGCAGAGCAGCAAACTGCCAAAACTTGTGCTTTTATAGAGCTGCTCACACTTGACGATCAAGTGGAATGAATTAGCAGCACCTGGCTGCTACTAAGCCGCTTCATTTCTATGGAAATAGTGAGGGAGCACTTAGTTTTCCACAAACTGCTTCTACATTTAGGCTTAGTCCTTTTGTTGGATAGATAATAATGCAGTGCAATATGTCATGTGTTGTTGTTCATCTGTGGTTGTGTTTACTTAAATTTAAAAGCTATCAAAGTCTAGATTCTTTTTTAAATAACATCCTGATACGTAAACATTTTCACATGTTTTTATGGCCCTTTAGATAGAAATAAAGTTGTTTCTGCAGCATGTTGGACACTAACAAAGTTAAATAAAGTAACAATAAGATCATCTTCTCTTTTTCCGTGTGGTATTGAGTGGCCTTCACTCAGATCTGTCCTGCTGGGAAAGGATACTTTCTTCAAAGTATAACTGAGACCGTGGCTTTCCCTCCCATCATCTTTTCCCAAAGTTATGGCAAAGAAGGTGAGTCCTCGAACACTTCCATTTGTGAGTCTTTAGCACTGATCGCACGAGTTACTAATTCCTTTCTATCATTTTGCTTTTCAGAACAAGAGAGGGTGGTAAGACTCTTCTTCTGTTTATGGTAATATCTGTTCCTTTTTGTTGCTGTGAGATCATTTTTTTTGCTTTAACCCAGGAGAAGCCTGCAGAGACATACACTGTGAAGCAGACTCACTCCAACACCAGCCGTCCTCGTGTGCCTGGTAAAAAACGCACCTTCTCTCGCACTCACAAATAACCCCAAATGATCATTTAATCCCTAGTGTTACTAAATGTTCTTCAGAAGGCACAATAAAAGGGAAAATTTCCCTTTTTTGCTGCTGACTGGCAGAAAAGTGTGGGGTGAAGACTAAAACATCAGGACTAAAGTTCAACATGTCATAGTTCCTCCTGAAGTCTGTCCACTTCATTTCTCCTCTGTTGGATCCACAGTTGTTAAACCCACCCCTCCAACAATCATCCGAATGAACCCAGGCAATGACCCCCTCGAAACACAGATAAAAGTCTTCCGTGAGTTTCACACAAATTTTGTTTTTCACCTCGCAAAAAGAGTTGCATTTGTAAATGCTGGTTCATGTTTCATGCGCCTCCGAAACGGTAAATCCAGCTCCGCACATATCCCAGTGAGAGAGGATTTTGTCACGAGCTTTGGGTCCACCTCTCGTAAAATGACATGTTGACTTTCTCCACGGAGTAACCGGCAGTTTTGACTGCTTGCATAAGAGTGACGACACGTTTTTTTCAACACTTTGGGGCAATTCATGATAGTAGAAAACACTAAATCAAATCTTTTGCATGCTTTTATTGTCTTTTAAATGATTAACTGATGCTTTTGGGCACCGTGCATGTCGTGTGCAATCAACCGTGAAGCATGAACCAGCCTTAAGGCTATGTTCACACTCATTCTTCTTTTCTTTTTTTTTTATGGAAGTTGCTGCATTTATTGATTTATTCTTTTGTAGCACTGCAATTCCATAAAAAGAAAAAAGGTTTTTCCAAAGACATCAGCAACCAGATTTAAGTGATAAAGCATAGATGAGACCTCCTCTTTGACTCTGATTCTGTCTTGTTTGATTGTTTTCCCTAAGATGTTCAGTACACCTTCTCTCCCATAGCAGTGTTTCCTTTCTGACATGTTTGGACAGTAAAAGGTGGAAAGCATTTTAAAAATCTAAAGTGGTGTAAACATGGCCAAGACAGATTATTTATGCCATCGCATGCCAGTGGTCCTGCATATATTTTAACTGATACATATACTGCAGAGGCACTTTATATATCTCTATATAGAGGCGTGTGTATATATAAGTGTGACACCGGTGTCCTGTTTATTCCCTCCTTGAAGCGGAGACAGATGAATGTGGGCTGAGCAGAAACATTTGTGGTCACGGAGAGTGTGAGAACAGCCCGAATGGCCGCATCTGTCACTGTCACCCTGGCTACCATCTCAGCTCACTGAGGAACATCTGTGAAGGTAAGAGACGGGGGCAGAGACAGCATTTATATGTATATATTTCATATAGTTTCTTTCATTTTGGGCAAACTTTTCCCCTCATTGTGATGAAAACCTGCCTTATGCCACTGAATGTTCTCATTATGACACAAAAACAATGTTAATGGATGAGTTTGGCACTGAAACAGTGATAATAAGCGATCAAATCGTTCTTTATGGCTCATTTTATGACCCCAACTCAGCAAAAGTTGTGCCAATATGGAACATTTTAAACAAAAACGGAGCGAATCTTCCATTTACTTTGACTTTTATTTCACTGTAAACAGCACAAACAAGATATTTCTTGTTTAACCTCATGTACTGTTTTTCATTTGTTGATATGCATCTATTCTGTGCCTGCAGCACATTTAAAGACAAGTTGGGACAGTACAGCTATTTCCACTTTTTGTTTTTTTTCTCATATTGAGTTGTTATTTTTGTCCCATTCCTCCTGCAAACACACACATTCTGTACTGGAGGCGGGTTGGCAGTGCAGGCGGACCAGTCCAGTGCCTGTACCCTCTTTTTTTACTCATTCATGCAGTAAAATGGCTGCACAGGGTTTTGCATCGTCTTGTTTAAAAATGCACGGATGTTCCTGGAAAAGATGACGTCTTGAGGGCAACATATATTGGTGTTAAATCTCAACGAACCTTTCTGCATTAATGCTGCCATCGCTGGTGGAAATGAGCTTTTTTATTATTTTCCTTTTTGGAAAAAATATAACAGTTTTGAAGATATCAAGTAACATTTACTTAATTACATCTAAGTTTTAAGTTATATTTATTTAAACAAATTAAGTAAAGTCTACTTGTTTTTCATAGGCAGGAACATCATTTTACTCAAAATTTTAAGTAAATTTCATATATCTGTAGTATTTGCTGTTATGAAGTAACTTAGTAGATTTTAACGATACATTTTCAGAGTAAAGTTTATGTAGTATTTCTAGGTTTATGTACATACAACTATTAAACATTTAAATTATATGAGGAAACTTAAGTAAAACTTACTCTTCCCCATAATTCATGTATTACGTTCATAAAATGTTTAATTTTACTTAAGAAGCTCTAGTTCTTACTGAATCTTAAAAATACAAGGTAGAAATTACTCTAATAGAAATAGAAAAGTTACTCTAATAGAGTTTACTTCACCAAAAAGTCACTTTTTGCAGGGATGTGGGCGTCGTTTTTTATAGAGAAAGTTGTGACATTAGTTTGTAAGACCTAAGACGTGACACATGACCCAAACTGACACTGATCTATAGCCTTTGGCACTAATCAGCACTGTTTTCATCGTGTGACTTTATTGAACAGATGATAACGAGTGTGAGTCGGAGCCATGCGGCCACGGCAGAGGCCGCTGCATCAACACAGAAGGAGCGTACAAATGCTTCTGTCGCCCGGGCTATAAACACATGGTGCAGCATGGAAGACTCAAGTGCGTAGGTGAGTTGGACTGAGTGATTGCTAGGTTGAAATGTTTTCTTCTCCCACAGGTTATCAGACGCAGCATTTCCTCTCATCTCTGTGTTTTGCAGATATGAACGAGTGCGCCGAGCCAGACATATGCGGCGTGGGAGGCATCTGTCGAAACTTGCCCGGTTCTTATAAATGTGAATGCCACAGTGGCTTTAGGAGCAAATCCCACCGTCATCCCGCCTGTGAAGGTACAAAGACACTGATTATTATGACTTTAGCCCACTTAGACCGAAGGCTTTGTTTAAAACAGCCTTGTAAAACCTGAGGGTTTTCTGGAAAAACTCTAAACTGTCCTAAAACCTTTTATTTCTCAGCCCCAGAAGATACTAGAAACATTCAATAAAAACTATTTGAAAGGTTAAACATCCGATTTTTATTGTTTATCATGTTTATCAAAGATGCAACGGGTTGAAAGAGTGAAACAAAGATATATATGTTGCTCCAGGTCATAATGGGTTGAAGATACAAGTGTTTCCATGGACTTTGTGAATATATCTATAAATCCGAGCATTCAGCAGCCATATGAAACTTTCACTTGTCCATTCCAGACATCAATGAGTGCTTGAATCCCGACACTTGTCCCAATGAGCAGTGTGAAAACACACCAGGCTCTTATGAGTGTGTTCCCTGCCTGCCCGGCCATGAGGCCCATGCTGGAACCTGCTACGGTGAGTAAAACACAAGTTTATTAGCTTTACTTCCAAAAGAAAGGCAAGTGGATTTGTTACGGTGAGGAGATATATTAGGTAAGTACTTTGGAATCATGTTGTTGTTGTGAATCTGTCCTGTGTTGATGATAAAAACAGATGTCAAAGAGAGCTGCAGCTAAAGTTAGTTTCTGGGGGGAAAAAAGCACTTGGAGACAGTTCATGTGAGTTGGGTCCAAATAACAAATCTTGCATGTGTTTAATCTCTCCTTCATTTATAACCAGATGTTAATGAATGTCAGAAACCCGGCATCTGTCCAAACGGCCGCTGTGAGAACCTTCCTGGTACTTACCGTTGCCTGTGCAACGAGGGCTTCCTCCATTCTGCAGACAGCAAAAGTTGCAGGGGTAAAAAATGATCACCTCCCAACATCACATACACATGGATGGATGTATTTTTGCAGATTTGAATTATTACATTCAAGCAATATCTTTCAAACAGACATTGACGAGTGTGCGGACGTTCGGCTGTGCGCTTATGGCCGCTGCATCAACACGGATGGCTCCTTTAAGTGCCAGTGCTACCCGGGATACCAGCGCACACAGGAGGGCAGCCACTGTGAAGGTGGGAAGGCCTCAGGAAGCCATTTATTTCCAAAGTCGGTTTTAGGTGTTTCCCTGCTTAAACAAACCTGATTCAGATGAATTGGATCTCTTTAAAAGATTGTTAAAGGGATAGTTCGCCTGTTTTGACATGAAGCTGTATGAAATCCCATACTAGCAATATCGTGCATGAACATTGACTTCATTTTGGTATTGAGAAAGTAGTCCGGCAAGTTGGCTGGGGCTACAAAAATAAAGCGTTTTGCTTCTCAAAAAATGCGGCAGCACGCAGTGATACGAAGGGAGAGAAAATAGGGCCAAGCGATTGTGAGGTCTGACTTTTTCCTGGAGAACGATTTTGTGATGCAAATGTATTACTCTTTTGAACGCATATTGTTTTGAGAAGCAAAACGCTTTATTTTTTAAACCCCAGCCAACTAGCCGGACTACCTTCGTCAACGCCAAAACGAGGCTGGAACTCGGCTCACAGGACGCAGCAGGGGGTAAGAAAATGTTCATAAATGATATTGCTAATATGGGATGTCATACAGCTTCATGTCAAAAGAGGCGAACTATCCCTTTAAGTTCTGCACAAGCCTGCTAATGATGCATTGATCTGAATCAGGTGAGTTGAAGCAGGGAAACATGAAGCAGGACAGCGGCCCTCCAGGACCGAATGTGGACATCCCTTATTTAAAGGCCCATATGCAGCTATCACCTGGGAATATAAACGCACCACTTCTCACAGAAAACTGTTGCAATTACAAATTTACTGAGGATGGAGGAGTAAAAGAAGAGCAGAAAGTTCGAGAAACCAAAGGCTAATCTCCCTGGATGTGGGCAAAAGAGAGAAATTGATGAAAGATTGCGACAAAGAATTGTCCAAATGGTGGAGGAACACCATCGATCAACTAACTTCCAAACAAATTCAAGCTGACTTGCAGGCACACGATGTCAGTTTTCTCTATATGTCGCCATCAGAATGAAAAGGAAAGCTATGGCAGAGGAACCATTGCGACCGAGCCACAGAAAAGCCAGTTCAGGGTCTGGCACAACGCACCTTAGGAAGCCAAAAAAATCCTTCTGGGAGAATCTCCTGTGTTCAGATTAAACTAAAACACAGCTTTTTGGGTAAAGCACGATCGCTACAGTCAAACATGGTGGAATTTCTCTGATGTTGAGGGATTGCTTTGTTGTTTCAGGCACTGGACGTCTTGATGAGGTCTGAAGACTACCAAATATTTTAGGGATCTCCATCAGAAATCATGGCTCTGACAGCAGAACAGTGACCCAAAGCGTACCTCCTACCCAGTGATAGTCAGACAGAGGTATAAGAAGAGTAGTTTTAGGGTGGGCTACCAAATATTAAGCTGATGGCATCAACCTCATACTTGTTCTCATGAATAAGCATGATAGCATCAGTTTTCTGGAGGAAGTGGTGTGTTATCTGACAAAAATACAAGATCTTTGGCCTGGACTCTGTACTTTGAACCGTGTTTTTTGGTTCTTTGTTGAGCTTCCATGCGTTAATTACTCTATATTACATCATATTGTTATTTATAATTTAATAAACCCTGAGACTGATGGAAAAAATGTGATTAACACATTACACTCACTGGATGGTCAGTTTAATTTAGGTTAATGTTAGTTAAGCTTTGACCCGTTCAGGGATAATTCAGAGCTGCAATTTCTCACTAGAGTCTTTACATTTTTTCCTTCCATTTAGATATCAATGAGTGTAAGACACCATCGAACTGTGTGAGGGGCCGTTGTATTAACAACATGGGCTCATACCACTGTGAGTGCCAGAAGGGGTACACACTGGTCGGAGGCAGGGAATGCCAAGGTCAGTGGCCTGTGACATCATTCCCATATGTTTTTTTTTAATCATTTTTTGTTCATTAATTCTCTTCTGATTCATTGACTGTGTGCTCTCCCTTTCAGACATAGACGAATGTGCCACCGACAGAAGTCTCTGCCAACCCTACGGCTTTTGTGAGAACAGACCGGGCTCGTATGTGTGTGTCTGCAATCACGGTTTTGTCCTCTCAGAGGACGGACACTACTGCGAGGGTAAGGCCCACTGTGGTGTCAAACAACACGTATTCCAGTGCATTCGATGCCCTTATGTCTCACCTGGAGCCCTGTGAAGGCGCTGCATTCGAATGGTTCGGGTCATGTCAGAAGCTTTTCCGTCAGCCTGGCTGACTCAGTTTCTTCCTCAGTCCCCATCTCTCGTGGAGTCCCCCAGGGTTCTGTACTCGGGGCCAGTACTAGTCTCCCTTTACACGCTCCCCCTCAGCCCTCTTGTTTGGTTAACATAGTGGTAAAAAAAGTCCTCTGTATTTGTGTCCCTTCAGCAGCTCCCTGTACTTTTTAGGATTGATTTTAAGGTTTTAATATTAGTTATAAGGCACTTTATGGGGTTTGTACCATCCATCCATCCATCATCTTCCGTTTGTCCGGGGATCGAGTCGCGGGGGCAGCAGCTTGAGCAGAGAAACCCAGACGTCCCTGTCCCCGGCCACTTCCTCCAGCTCTTCTGGGGGGACCCCGAGGCGTTCCCAGGCCAGCCGAGAGACATAGTCTCTCCAGCCTGTCCTGGGTCTTCCCCGGGGCCTCCTCCCAGTGGGACGGGCCCGGAACACCTCACCAGGGAGGCGTCCAGGAGGCATCCTAACCAGATGCCCGAGCCACCTCATCTGACTGCAGCTAAGCCTGCAGTGGCAGTTTTTCTAAATGGGTGCCAGCCTGATCCATGCTGCCTGTTTTTAGATCTTTTTTGTTCCTTGGCTTTTAGTTCTGTATCAGTGTTGTTGTCACGCCTCTGCAAGGAACCCAAATGTGACACCAACTGACAAAGAACAAGTTTATTGATAACAGGATGGTGTGGGAAGCTGGGGCTCTGGTCCAAGGGGGTATGGGTTGGAGAGGGGGTCCAGGGGCAGGCGAGCTGGCAGGCTGGATTGCAAGCAGGCTGGCAGGCAGACTGGTGGGCTGACAGGCAGGTACACAGGTAGATCCGGAAATTGAACAAAACAGATTTATATTAGCAACAGATATTGTACTAGACTGTGCTTGGCTAGAAGTCACGTCGACAAACCGTGAGACAGAATGTCTATCCGGCAGAGACTGAAGGTAGGACAGGCACTAAATACAGACTGGGTGATGAGCTGATGGGCACCAAGGTGGCTTGATTGAAGCAGCAGGGCAGGTGTGGAGTGGCAGGTAAGCAGATCCAGAGGTGACAGTGCAAGGGGAAGGAAAAGGTAACAAACATACAAGAGACAAAGACAAAACAGTACAAACAAGCACAAAAACTGTCACGACACTGGCCTTGTGACAGTTGTTATTTTATTAGGGATTCATTTCTGTGTTTATTGGTCTTTAATCTGCAGCTCTTTGGTCGACGGCAGTTGTACTTAAATGTGTTTCATACATACTTTAAACTTGACTTCAATGTTTAAGCCTTGTGTGCTGCAAAACTACAAAAGGCCTGAATCCAGCCCATCATCATTATGAGTAACATATGACCATACTCTGTATTTCTATTAAACAGGGCACACACGTTAGAGCATTAAGATTAGCAGTCATGGGATGGGCACATTAAGCCCTTTTGTTATGTGGCAAAGAGCGGAGTAAAGGATGAAATTGTTAGAGCCAACAACGCCACCTGGGGACTTGCACCCCAGGATATGACAACTGAAACCCAAGTGCTGTAAGGACACAGAGTTGTGACTGAGGAGGCAGAGATAGTAGAGTAAACAAAATCTATTTATTGAAAATAATATTTATGAATAAAACTTAAGTAAACCTGCTGCTGCGAGGAAATGAGAGAAAAAGGGTTAAAGACCAGACGAATTTAGTAAAGTATTTTTTTTAACAGAAGGCTAAAAGGCCGGCTATAACAATACTAAGAGCCAAATGACAGGAAATTAAAATCAGTGGGCCGAGGCCTCAGTGGAAGGCATACTACTGGATGTGTGTCCCTCCTTAAGCTGGGGTACAACACTACAAATGAAAAGCCACCACAAACACACTAAAAAGTGCCCAAGTGTACTTGCATGCCAAAACGGAAGTGAGGTCCTCACCACAGTGCCTCGCCTCCCACCTGATGACACCCAGGACACACTGAAACTCAAAGAGGAATGACAAAAGGTTAACAAACCTAACACTTAATCAAATAATCAAACTAAAAGACAAAGAACTACACAAGCAAAATAAAAGTAGAACGAACCAAACAAAACTGCACAGCAGAACTGTACAAACAAACTAATAAAAAAACAGCACAGCAGCAAGTAAACCTAAAAACGTTTTAGGTTTACTTGCTGCTGTGCTATTTTTTTATTAGTTTGTTTGTGCAGTAAAAAGACAAAAACACATGTTAGTAGGAACCAAGGGTTGCAAGACACATGCAGATTGAAACTGGGACCCTCTTCACCACCTGGATTAGGTGACCAGCTCAGCAAGAGGCTGAAGGGAGCCATTTTGAGGCTTTATATACAGCATGGGGAGGAGCTAAAGGAGGTGCTTACAGGTTGACTACCTGGGTTATGTTCAAGACCTATAGGTCCACTACAATCACATCTTCACTTGGGTTTGTCCTGCAGCAGTTCGAGTGCCGACAGATGAGAAGAAAGAGTGCTACCTGAACCTCGATGACACTGTGTTCTGCGACAGCGTCCTGGCCATCAACGTCACCAAGCAGGAGTGCTGCTGCTCCATTGGAGTGGGCTGGGGAGATCACTGTGAGATCTACCCCTGCCCCGTCTCTCACTCAGGTACGTCTGCACCGTGTCGTGAATACAAATGGAAGTTCTCCTGTCCTTTTTATGTACCGTTTATTGAACTCCTTTCTTCTCTAACCCAGCTGAGTTCCACTCGCTGTGTCCAAACGGCCAAGGCCTCTACTATGAGGAAGGATTCCAGTACAGCCTGCCTGCCTACCACGGTACACATCGTGTAACTTCTCCAAAGATGCTGCACAGTGATAAAAGACAACATCTATCATCTATACTCAGATTTTAAACCAACCTAAAGTTGCAGTAGCACCTTCAAAACATTTGTACTTATCCGAAGGTATTGATATTACCTCATGCTTACAAAAAGAGTTTGTCCTTTTCTTTGTTCTTTGCAGATATCGACGAGTGCTCTTTGTTTGCCGAGGAGATCTGTAAGAAGGGTCGCTGTGAGAATACGATGCCAGGCTACGAGTGCTACTGCCAACAAGGCTTCTACTACGATGGCAACCTTCTCGAGTGCATCGGTGAGCGCTACGGTACACGGCTCAAAATGGCACCTCAAAAAAAGAGATGTTTGGTAACAGATTAGTGTCGTTGTTTTGTGGTCGCACGCTCTCCCTCAGATGTGAACGAATGCCACGACGAGTCCCTGTGCACTAATGGTCAGTGCGTCAACACTGAAGGGTCCTTCTACTGCATCTGTAACCGGCCCTGGACCCCGGACTCCAACAAGAAGAAGTGTGTGATGGCCACAGTAGCAGGTCTGTCAGCTCTTTTCTCTGAGCTTGAAGCGCTCGCTCATACGGCCGCTGCTGGTGGGGATTTAATCATGAACACTGATGTTTTTGTTACACAGATGTGAATGAATGCGAGGACCCAGAGAACTGTAAAAATGGTTTATGTGTGGACACTTTCGGGTCATACTACTGCGTTTGCACTCCACCCTGGACCCTGGCCATTGACCGAAACAGTTGCATAACTCCGGAGGAGCAGGCCGGTGAGTGCAGACCCTCGACAACAGTTACACCTGACAGCCAGTTCGGGGGGCAATTTGACAAGTTTGATACTCGGCTAACAGCAGACGCATTTAGACCATTAGTACCCACAACTTAATACAGGGAATATTGTCAAGAATACACTTGATATGTTGATATGATACCCATTAAAGCTGCTCTCATTCGTTTCATTTGTCAGCCGATAAACACTACAGAAGAACTTGTGGTCGCTTAAAGTATTTCCAGACTCTGATAAAATCCTGTTTTTTATAACCGCAGCGTCATCTGACAAAAATCCCCGTTAACTTAAAGGCAACGTCTATGCAGTGGATTTAGCCAAACTTACATGCACGATGATCTTCCACAGAGGCAGCAGAGAGTCTTTACTCTCACATACCCGAGCATCAAAGCTGTGAACATAGCGCTTTCCCCTCCTGAACACGTGTTCTGGGACAAGGATGGTGGTCCAACTCAGTGGCCTAACCACACCTCAACCTAACTGTGCACATTATCATTGTGACCGGAGTCTAAAACGAAGATTAGCCATTTAGTTTTCTTAAGTGTGAAAAATCAACATCCCTTTTTAGCTTCTGTATCAGGGCTAATCCTCAGACACTGAGCAGTGAAAAAAGGAAGTGAGCTTCAGCTGCATTTACTCAAAATCTGTAGTGTGACAGCTTGAGCTGTGAGTTTTTTTAGAGTGTAACGGCTGTGAAACAAGCATTTTATTTCTCCGATTCACTACTTTGTCGTTACTATCTTGTACGTGTCTCTCTGTCGACACCCACAGCTATCGCTATCTCTTCCGTACCTATTGAAGTGGCCAAGTTTAAATGTTTTATACTGTAAATTAAACAGATTTTACAACTTTTTCATCAGGGTTTGAATGTGAGATGATTGAGACAGAAAAGCAGAAATGAGATGCTGTAAATAAACCATCAATCAGACATGTTAGGTGCTCAAAGTCCCACCCTGAGAGTACTGGTCCTCTCAAAAGCGCTGCCTTCAGACCCAGGCTTTTATATAGGATGAAAAACCCCCAAAGCTATGTTTAGCCCCTGGTTACTGTGGTGGAAATGCAAAACTCAGGACAAGGACTCTCTCTAAAAGTCCCCCGATCCCTCAGGAAAGTTTCTGTGGTTGAGCTGTGGCTAAAAATAGCCCAGCAACAATGTTTTATCAACCTATCTGAGCTTAACCACACAAAGAATCGTGTCTTTTTGCACTGTGAGGAAAACCAACTGGAAGCTTGGATTCTTAATCAAGTTGCAGATAGTAAATGGACAAACTGTTCACATGGAAGTTACAGTATCCATTCATACAGGATATCAAATGTGATGGGGAAAAAAACAGTTATAGTCTGGTTTAAGAAGGCTCCTACAGGAGAAAATCTGCACTGTTGTGAAGACGTCAGACAGTGTTGTTTTTCACATGTTGTTCGAATTCAAGCTCATAAGAAATGTGATCATTTTCATCTCATCAGTTTATGTTTATGTTATGTTTATGCATTTAGCAGACGCTTTTTATCCAAAGCGACTTACAAATGAGGATATAACATTACAGCTAGCATCAAAGCTACATACAGTAAGCTACATAGAAGTGTAGAGATAGAGTGCAGGTATAGAGGCAGGTACAGGGTAGGAGATGCTTTTGCAAGAGTTTCTTGAAGATATTCAGGTAGCGCTCTGTAGGTCATCCCACCATCGTGGAACACATGAAAAGATTGTCTTGAGCGTGGTGTAGGCACCGCTAGACGACAATCCTTTGCTGACCGGAGTGACCGAGTCATGACGTCAGCCTTTGCGAGAGCATTGAAGTAGATGGGAGCCGTTCCATTTAGCACTATGTAGGCTAACATCAGTGTCTTGAAGTTTACGCATAATTCTCCACATAACTGCTCCAAAGCAAAATCAAGTTATTGGACTCTTTTGTAGATTTGAAAAGGACTTGCATTCAAGTTAAACCCCAAACTTTGTCACAACTCATTTCTGATGTGCTCAACCTGTGGTGCTTGCTTTTATAAGCTGACCGAATTCACTGGACATGCCATAGTTAGTGTAGTATTGACAATACTCCTGTATTACTGTAAAAGTTTCACAGATGTTGGGGTTAGACAAGGCACAGCAGCATCCATCATTTTAAAATGGAAGAAGTTTGAAACCACAAACACACGTCCTTTAACTGGCTTCCCAGACCAAATTAGGTACAGGGGACAAAGACCTTGTTCAGACAGGTAACCATGTGTGAGGGACTATAGTTACATACCATAATTTACAGCAAACTCAGAGCTGAGCATCACCTCAGTAACACCATCGGTGGAGTAAAACACGGTGATGGCAGCATCATTCTGTGGGATGTTTTTCTGCGACAGGTGCTGGTAGAGTCGTCAGGATAGAGGGGAAAGTGGATCCATAGAAATATGAAGTAATCTTGAGTTTTCAGGATCTCGGGCTGGGACTAAGGTTCTTATTCATACTGTGACCATCAGCATACTGCTTAGAAAACACAGAATCTCTCCGGGAAAACTCTATGGAAGTCATGAAGTGGCCCAGCTAGAGTCTGGACCTCACTTTTAATTTGCCATCATGGGGATTTGTGTGCAGATTCCTGTAAAAAAGATCCATGTTCTGTTCTGCTTGTTAGCCTCACTTCAGGAGGTCACAACTGTATAGTTCCTGAAGTGAAAGGATCAAAAAGAAAGAATTGGGCTTTCAGCTGGTCTTGATACTGAATCTAAGCTGTCTAATATCTGGTTGAGAGCTCTGCTAAACCTGGTTGTTCATACAGTTAAATTGCAACAGTACTCACAAACCGGCACATAGTCTATGATTGTTTACATATAAACACAATCAACGTAATAATAAATTATTATATAATTACCTCAAGCTTGGGCCTGTGATTCTGTCCTGCAAAAGGGAGGATTACACCTTTTAAGGGGCAGAGGGCTCAAAGGGATAGTTCGCCTCGTTTGACATGAAGCTGGATGACATCCCATATTAGTAATATCATTTATGAACATTTTCTTACCCCCTGCTGCGTCCTGTGAGCCGAGTTCCAGCCTCGTTTTAGCGTTGACGAAAGTAGTCTGGCTAGTTGGCTGGGGCCACAAAAAATAAAGCGTTTTGCTTCTCAAAACAACATGTGTTCAAAAGAGTAAAACATTTGCATCACAAAATCGTTCATCCAGAAAAAGTCAGACCTCACAATCGCTTGGCGCTATTTTCTCTTCCTTCGTATCACTGCGTGCTGCCGCCTGCCGACAGCCGCACCTGTTACAGTGTTTGCTGCTCGGTCTGCACTTCGGTCTGCACGGCCTACACAGCACACAGTGATACAAAGGGAGAGAAAATAGGGCCAAGCGATTGTGAGGTCTGACTTTTTCCTGGAGAAAAAGAGGGCTTTGGGTAACTGGATCTTAATCAGAATCGTGGCGTTGCTCTCTGTTTGGGGCACTGGCTGTTGTAAACTCTTTACAAAAGACACAAGTGCTGGTAAATCTTCGTTTACGTTCACTAGCTTTTGGCTGGGACTCATATCACAAGCAGAAATAATGGACTTAATGGTGTTTTGCCACAGTGAAAGCATCTTTATATGAAACTGCTGCATGAGGGCTCTGAAACCAGCTACTTGCAGCTTCTGTAGAGTCTCTGCAGTTAGTCAATGACTGACATAGAGGAGATCAGAACAGAGAAAAGCTTCCATGACATGAGTAGATGACATGGAAATGGATGGATACTGTCAACCTTGTAAGAAGCATGGATGCATGCTTTCAGTTTGAGCCTGGAACTGTCACTCTTGTTTTAAATTAGCTCAGTTCTGAGGAATGAATGAATGTTGTACAGCTTGTATTGTAATTGATATCTATTTTCAGCTTATTCTGCTGCTCAATAGACCCTCATTCTCCTTGTTTCTCTATATTTTGGTTTAATTCAACCTTTAAGAGAAAAGCAGAGAGCATAAAGAAAGCAACATATATAGACTTTATCCACACAACACAACTACTAACAGCTCATACTGGCCTACACAGCAGCTTCTCTTTCCTTTTAAGATGCTTGCAAACATGTCGGAAGCCTGAAGTCCAGCTGAAACCAAGCTTCTTATTTAACTTTAAGACACAATGTAGTGTGTTGTCACTGGAAACCAGCTGCGGTACTGTGCATGGCTGAATAGTGTCATAAGCAGAACGTTGATGGTTGAACAGAACAAAGAGGCAGCCTCAGCAACACTGTCACTTTATGACTCATATATACATCACTGTATAAATCAGTAGGGTATCACTGCAATGAATGCTACATTTTAAGCTAAAAATGTTCAGTTTTTGATGGGACTGTCAGAGTTATCAATATTCAACGCCCTGTTACACGATGAGGTGAACTGAAAAATTTAAAGGACACCTCGCCACGACTTTAACAAATTAACTGGCACGGCATTGAACAAAAAACATCTGTCACACAGAATCACACAGAAACTCAAAGCTGTGCAGGAAACATCCCAAATTGAGCATTTATAGCAGGACTGAATTATTCTGAATTTCATGATGCAATATAAAACTAAGCGCTGGCCCCAAGCAGATGTTCATACTGTAACCAGTGTCTGTGGTGCCCTTTGCAGATGTGAATGAGTGCCAGGACCCCTCGTACTGTAAGAATGGGAGGTGTGAGAACACGCCCGGCTCCTTTCACTGTTTTTGCGACCCTCCCCTCACCTTCAGTGCAGCGCTGAAACAGTGCGTCTATGACGGTGGGTAAAATCAGCTCGCCTCAGCCTGAATGCTCAAATTTAGCTTTGGCTTCCCTCCACATCTGCCAGTAATGTTGCCCTTTATGATTCCTCCCAATGTGTGTCCCGTCTGGCCTGTATTGGCTTTATGGTAAAAATATTTCCCCTTTTGCCCGCTTTATAGAGACATTTTTATAGTTTTTTTTTTGGACATACAACATTTTTGTAGTTCAGTGGGAGGAAAAACTAATCACTTTTTGGTAGTTTCTCCTGCATGTTTATTTTCCAAAAGCAATTCATGTCTCCTTTGTGTGTTTAATTGATAAAACTGACTCAGACAGCATCTGAAAACTGCTCATTTTAGTGGAGATTGTTACTACTGATAATGATAATGTATGTAAAGTATATAGTTTACGGTAATTCTTATGTTTAGGAGTTACGGATATAAGTGATATGGCTGGTGTCATGTCTTTATTTAATGCAACAGGACAACTGTGACACATTTCAGACACTGTAATGTTCATTTATTCATAATTATATTCGATATGGAAGCATACTGACACAAATGAGCTAATCATACTCAACTGCAAACATTATTTACTATCAAGTACAATCTGTGCAGTTTGGATAGTAGTAACCATAAGTAATGCAGTGAACTTCCTAAAGCACATTGATGTCGTAACCAAACCTCTCTCTGATGTGAAATTGATCCTATCTGTAAGCAAAGAGATACGAAACGTTGGTGTGCATGAAGTGTGACGAACTTTGCTTTAGTTAAAGATGAAAAAGACGTATTTATGGAAAGAAAGCAGACGCTCTTTCATGTATCAGGACACAATAGGAGAAAATGTCTGGTCCCTACAGGGTCTTAAAATGAAGGAAATACAACCTCAGATGAACAACAAGAAGTGACATATTCCTCCGTGCCATTATTCATTCACCAAAGCTAAAACTCAGAAGCAGTGTGTAAAAAAATAATAAACACACCCATGATTCAGGCGCTTGTTGAATATTCTTTGATAACATTTACTTGAAGTGTTTGTTTTCCGTATGATGTTATCAGTCCCTTGCTTCTTTCCAGCGCTGCTTCAGCTCATTGGGGTTTGCAGCATTGGTTCATGCACAGCTCTCTGAAGGTCCCACCACAGAGTTTCAGTCGGGCTGAGCTCTGGACTTTGGCTGGACCATTGCAGCACCTTGATTCTCTTCTCTATCAGACATTCTGTTGCAGATCTGCAGCTGTGCTCGGGATCATGTTCCCGTTGCAGCCTTTTTCTAACTGTGCCGTCATGAACTTTAACGTTTAACGTGCAAACTGAGGCCTGCAGAGTCTGAGATGGAGCAAATTCTCTTAGTGTTGCACAGTCTGAACTGGGGGTGAACCTGCTCAGACGTCCACTTCTTGAAGATTATCGGCTGTCTTTGTGAACATTTCTCACTTTAGAATGATTGATTAGAAATAGTGTTTGGAAATTATAACCTTATAACCCTTCTCAGATTGATGGGCAGCAACAGTTGCTTCTCTCAGATCATTGCTGATGTCTTTCCTCCTTGGCATTGTGTTAACACACACCTGAAACTGACCAAACTTCTGCTTTTATGGAGGTGTTTACAGTACTTTGATGATTGACATCATCTTTGGACTGTACAGCACTTTGGGCAACTGGAGTTGTTGTAAATGTGCTATAAACACAGACTTGACCTCAACAATGCAAGTGTAACATGTACTTTGTTGTTGTTCATCTGAAGTTGTATTTACCTTCTTTTAATACCTGGTAGGATAAAATATGTCCTGATACATAAAACTGTAGAATTAAAAAATGACAATACGTTGAAACGCATGACTTTAGAAGACTATCAGTCACTATCCTCCACCACGAAATGGTGCCGTCAGATTTAATTGATTTGAGAGTCACAGTGTAAACCCACAGACACATCATGGAAATCTGTGACCCTGCTTTAGCAAGGTTTTTATGCTCAGCATCTTTTATGACCTAAATGACAGCATTTAATCCATTCATGTGATGCTATTTAAGGATACATTTAAGAAATATTTTCAGACCCCAGATGTTAACATTTTACAAACAGCCCTCTTGGTTTAATTCTGATGCATGTTGTACTGAACAGAGGGAATAAACTGCATGTCACAGCGAGCTGAAAAATGTATAAACTCTCTGTAATATGACACCGACTCATTTGTGTCTGATGGTTGATTCTGTAGACGCTTGGACAGGCTTCCTAACTTCGTCACTCCCAACCGTGGTCTGTGCTGATTTTAACATGGACTCTGAAACACTGGGAACTGATCATTTCCCTCGCAGACTAAGATATATGCAAGATGTACATGTTTGAGGTTTTATATTATAATGAAGTGATGTTTCTTAAAAAAAGAGAACCCAGAAGACAACAGTATCACATAGTTTCTCTTATTTACTGAGGTGAACGATTGAAAGTTACAAATCCATCATTTGCTAAATTATTATCGCAAACCGGACCCAAACATGATGAGGCTTAGGTCCTTTTTTTTACACCCAAATATGAACTATTCCACAGGGTTCAAAGACTTTGAAGCACCATTATGAATATCAGATATAATCACTAAATCTGTTATCAAACATTCGAATCGTGGTTCTCTGATGACTTGTGATGCTTCAGTGCAAATGAAGGGAACCTGTAATAGAATCGTTCTCATGTCTGTTTCTCTTCTGTTTTCTTCTGTTCTAGATCGCACGGCAGCACACAAGGATGTGTGTTTTGTGCAGGTCGATGAGGGCCTCATCTGCAGTGATCCTGTGAAGGACCTGGTGGCGACCTACTCGGAGTGCTGCTGTCACTTCGGTCGCGGCTGGGGACCCGAGTGCAACACCTGCCCGTCCAGAAACTCGGGTGAGCTGAATGTTGACTCGCAGCTTCGTCGCCCTTCGCCACTTTGCTTTTCTTCTGAGCTAAAAAGAAGTGTATTTCTTGTGTTTAGAGATGTTCAGTCGTCTGTGTGAGATGCATCTTGACACAGAGTCTGATGGGGAACCGGATTTCCTGCCAGCTTTCGCCAACTACAACCCAGGTGAAACCATGCACTTAGTTGTCATTATACGGCCATGCCAGACACACGTCTGTGAGCCTTCAACCGAGCGTTATTTGCACCCTCATTTTCTCTTTTCCGTCCGTTTATAAAAAGGTGACAGTTCAGAAGAGGATTCAGACGAATGCAGCTGTGCAAATGGCCGCTGTGTACGCTCCTATCTGGGCACCATGTGTGAATGTAACCCAGGCTTTAGGTTAGACCACTCCCGTGCCCGCTGTACAGGTTTGTATCCTTTAAGTTTACAGAAATATATATCTTTTAATAGATGTACTTGCATACTTGTATTAATAGAGTCGTGTGAAAAAAGTGTACCGTCTTTCAGTTCTAAGGTTTTAAATATCAAGACATAGTAATAAAAAACATCTGGTTCCTACCAGCTCTTAAGGTTATGCAAATAAAACCTCAGACTGACAATGATGCGTGGCTTTTGAACAGGGAAAACTAAGTACATCTTCCTGCTTCTAGAGGAATTAAGAGAGTAGCAGCCAGGAGCTGCTGATCAAATACAGTTGATTAACTGATCATCAGTCTGTGTGAGTAGCTCTAAAGAAGCAGAAGTTTGGTCAGTTTGCTGGTCTGGAACATTCAGGTGTGTGTTAGCACAATGCCAAGGAGGAAAGACATCAACAAATTGTTGCTGCCCATTAATCTGGGAAGGGTTATAAGGCCATTTCCAAACTATCTGGAGTCCATCATTCTACAGAGAGAAAGATTATTCATCCATTTTCTATAACCGCTACACCTCATGACAGCACAGTTAGAAACAGACTGAACAGGTATGGCTTGTTTGGAAGGGCTGCAGGAGAAAGCCTCTTCTCTCTAAAAAGAACATGTCAGCACAGCTTAGGTTTGCAAAGCTGCATCTGAACAAACTACAAGACTTCTGGAACAATGTCCTTTGGACAGACCAGACCAAAATGGAGATGTTGGCTCATAATGAACAGCAGCACGTTTAGAGGAAACCAAACACAGCATATCAACACAAACACCTCAAACCAACTGTCAAGCACGGTGGTGGAGGGCTGATGATCTGGGCTTGATCTGCAGCCACAGGACCTGGGCACCTTGCAGTCATTGAGTCCACCATGAGTCCACCAGCTCGATTCAAATTGGGCTCTGCAACAGGCCAATGATCCCGAGCACAGCAGCAGATCTACAGCAGAATGACACGAAATGGTCCAGCCAACCTGTGGTGGAACCTTCACAGAGCTGTGCATAAACAACTGCCTGCAAACCTCAATGAACTGAACAAAAGCTGTAAAGAAGAGTGGTCCTAAATCCTTCCACAACGACGTGTCGGACCGATGCTTCATGCTATCGCTGCTACAGGTGGCACTACAAGCTAGTGAATCATGTTGTAATATCAGAAGCATTGTGGGACAGCACGGGTGCATAAATAATGACACTATTACCTTCCTCTGAGACATGATACGTAAAATCTAAGGATTGTATGTGGATTTTTTCATGTTTCCTGTGTTTTTACAGCTCACACTAACAAATAAGTGTTTGTGTTTTGGATTTTTTTCAGACATTGATGAGTGTGCAGAGCGAGGCGCCCGCGTCAATCCCTGCAAGAATGCTCGCTGTGTGAACACACTGGGTTCATATAAGTGCTTCTGCAAACACGGCTTCGTGGCCACGCGCAGGCCAAATGTGTGTGCCCGTCGCAGGTCTCGGTAACCTCTGTGCGCCGCCGTGTTTATCCCTATCTGTGCAGCACACACCACCAAACATGCCGTACGCACACTTCTCTCTCACAGTACAAAGGTGGGGCTGTGTGAGTTTGCAGCGGACCTAAGATCCCGGTTCAGCAGCCACGTCATAGCAGTGGCTCACACAGAATCCACAGAACACATTATGGTCCGCTCATCTTTCAGCTGCCATTCACCTTTAAAAAGCAGTCGGAACGGACAAGAAGATGTCTGTTCATTAGTTAAACATTATTGTAATTATTGTTTTTTTAATCTGTTTTTGTGGTTTAACTTTAAATTATAAATTGTTGTGATTTTTTTTCATTGATATCCCCGATGCATTGATCTTAATTTGAACCTCTGGTCCCAAAGCAACTTCTTCTTTTTTTTTTTCTGTTTGCTTTAATAAGGGAGTGTGTTTCAAACATCTCAATGGTATTACTGTTGAATCTGTGTGTACTGTTGGAATGCCATGAGAACTTTTACAAGAACTGGTATTCCCCTTTACATTCCCATTTAAATCCACATTATGTCATGTTTAATTTTACATCATCTTAAGTATGTTTTTTACAGTAATCACACATTATTGACTTTGTTTAATTGTACAGTTTGTTCAGTGGAGTGGTCCCTATGCCACCCCTGTTTATTTGTTCATGTAAAGTATGAGAAAACTGAGGTTTTTGTACCATTTGACATGTGCACCTATGTGGACTTAGTGGACAAAGAAAAAAAAAGTTCATGCACTAAGTAGTGAATACAGTGGGAATATTTGCTAAATGTTGCTTCTTCTGGAAATACCCGGAAAGTCGACTGTTTTCATAATTGCTACGTTGAAGTATTTAGGAAAAACCAGAGATGCTGTTGTGATGAGACGAAATGAAATAAAAAAAGGATTTAAAAATTCATGCTTTTGTGTTTGGGTGAAAGCACAGGTGAAATAGTTTGAGCTGGAACTGTTGGAAGAGGTCGTGATGACTGTACCTGGCAGCATTAGGGCTTTTGTTTACCACAGACGACACAGGCTGTTCCTTGATTGCAATATTGAGTTTGGGATCTTACTACTCAATTAAATTAAATTAAGTTCAGTTTATTTATAATTCTCCTCTCAAAGCACTTCAATGATACAGTCCAAATCTATCTATCTATCTATCTATCTATCTATCTATCTATCTATCTATCTATCTATCTATCTATCTATCTATCTATCTATCTATCTATCTATCTATCTATCTATCTATCTATCAATCTATCTATCTTGCAAAGCAAAGACTATTTGTGATTATAAGGGATTATCTTATTCTGCTCTTAATTAATCTTGATAGATCTGCGTTTAAGCAACCGATGATCCACACATCTAGAAAACCGATCCGATTGTTATGATGTTTGTGAATAGTGAAAGACAAAAACTATGAAAATTATTTGAAAAATTATTCCATTTAGTTCGGAAAACCTAAAAATATGCTCATTCAAGCCTTAATTCGATTAGTTAAATGAATAAATACAATTTTTAGAAAACGTACTGGCTGTTGCATTTAATCAGTTCAAGGAGAAAGTGCCTTGAAGGATCCCTGAATAGTTTTCTTTTGAAAGGATGTAATCTAAGGCCTCAATACCTCCATCGTGTGGTACAGATGTTTACATGCCATTTACACCCCAGGAAACTAAATATAGTTCCTCCTCATCTAAAAGAGTGTCAGCAGATTCTTTTATGCGTCCTGTATGCTTTGTAAAAGAAGGAAGATTTTTCTGCTTCTGGTCTGATGAATAAAACTTCAAAAGCAGACAGTTCAGAGGTCAGAGAACCAGTGTTTGTGACAGCAGGTCGACCTGCAGGATGTTTCAAGGCTTTTTCTTTCTCTGATGTACAAAATGTTGGGATTTAAGGGTTTATTTTCAGAAAATCCTGTTCTCTTTTAGGTTGTCTGTCAGAGCTGGAGCTGGAACATGTTGTGCCCTCCCAGGTTAGGCTCCACAGAGCCTCATACAGTGTGTCCGTCTCCACCTGCATAGACCAACAGTGGAGTCGGTGACAGTAACAGTAAGAGTAAAACAGCTGTGAAATGTGCCTCCTGACTAGTGGAATGGACACCACACGAGTAGTTTAAATGCCTGCAGTCTGTTTGGAGGTCGTATTTCCCGCATGTTGCTGATTTAACCTAGTGGCTTGTGATCGGGATGAAATTCCCCAGATTGTCGATGAAAATGCCCACACTTGGATCTCTTAGAAAAAAAGCTTTCATTTGCACATCCGTCTGCAGCCATCAGCCATTAAAAGGAAAAGCAGGATAGCTTTAAGTTGACTTTTACACGCACAACTGTGTCCTCAGAGCATGTGATTTATATCGATCTAAATTCAACTTAACATAGCAGTCGTCAAAGGGCATTGTTGATTTCAGAGGTTTTGTTGCTTTCGATGCACTTTAAACTGAATGAATTATTAAAAAGCCTGTTCTGTGTCACATTCATTCTTCCCCCGCACTCACAGTGGATTTGGCAAGCTCGAAAAAGCAGGCTTCCACTAGAGAGAGCTGCTGGTACATAAGTGGACCACTGAATATGTGCACTATCGATGGAGGGGTCTGTTGTAATGGGGTAGTAGTAGATTTAGTCGTATGATGGCAAAATGGAAAGGTTACAATGATTATGGGGTGCTGTATGCGATAGATCAAAGGGATAAGCATCGGTGTATAGACTCTCTCTGTCCCTGTGTTACAGTGAATGATTTTAGTTTTTCTTTATTTCTGAATAAAGTTCTGAAGAAAATATATTGTAGACGTTGTATTAACCTTACTGTCACTACTACTCTCTCTTATCAAAATGGATATTTTCAATGCATCATTTCTGGTTTTATTGTAAAATGTTTCCAGAATTATGATGTTTTAATCCTCACAAAAGAGGCAGCTTTCTCTTATGCAATGAATCCTACTGTTTTATCACATGATTCACCTCGGTTTGCTGCCTGTAAGACAGCTTGTCTTCTGATTTGTGCACTGAAAAACGATGGGTGTCATGTTCCCTCTTTACCCAGACCCACGGATGATCCTCATTTTGTGAGCTCAGTGAGTCACGTTGCACGAGAGTGGCACCACAAGCTCCTCGCTGTCCTGGTTTCATTCTGTCTAATAATTATATCATTTCAAACTGGAGCAGCGGGGTGACCTCCAGCAACTAGTTTAGGGAGAGACGGAGATAAGAATCGGGACATGGGAGGCAGGGGATGAGCAAGAAGCGAAACAGAAATAGTACGGTTGTCCTTGGGAGACGACTCAGAACCTGGTGTTGGGGATATAAATACATAAAAAGTAGGTCACACTGACCGGAGCATAACCCACTGGGTAATGGTGGCTGCAGACTGCAACTACTAAACTTTACTCCAAACACAACCCGTGTTGGATCGGGATGATGACAACGTTTGAAAAATAGAGTAACGTTCAAATGCTGACATGTGCTGCCTCATAACGACTGCACAACCCTCTGCTGATAAATCAGATTAAGCCAGTCAATTAGTCACTTCAGGATGGCTCAGACATCAGTAATGATGTATTCACAGTGGCTGATTTATACGTAGTGGAGAGAAAAGGGGGAGATGTTGCATGTAGAAGAAGGTTTTTATGACCTTTATGATCATATCTTCAGAATAAGTTTTCTACAAAGGGAGCTAATACTGAAGAAATATAAATCTGGTGGGAGGGGAAACTCATTTAAATTTTAAAATAAATAAATGATGACCGAAAGCGAAAAGATTTACATACTTGGCCAAATTTGGAAGAAGAATTGCTGTCGGAGCATCAGAGCTGTTGCTGATAAAGAAAAATAAAAGGTGGCAGCCTTATAAGGAGGCAGTGCATGTGCAAGCATGAACTGTGCGTACGACTCAGGATGATCTGCTCAGCCGTGTCGTTAAAATGCCGTCAACTAATGACGTAAAAGCTGTAAAAGTGCAGGTTCGGGCGCCTACTTCTGTTAACCTGAAACGGTTTCGCGTTCAGTCGCAAAGTTTCAAACACGTTGTGAATATGAGAAGCAGATATATCCTCTGTGATCTTTGTCTTAGAGTAAACCCCCCACTCTTTTTCCTTCTGTGTCCCTGCCACAGACACTTGATTCAAGGGCAGCGCAGAGACCCCCTCCATTAGTCAGGATTGGAGTCATATGATTCAGCTTTAAGGTTGGGAATATCAGTCAAACTCGTGCAATGTGCCGGAGAAAAAAAAGAAAAAACAGAAAATACAGATGGTATCCACCCACCACTGAAGATATATAACCAAAGCAGCTCTACCAAACACCATCCCCCAGCTCCATCCTGGTCCCTGCATGCATCAATGATGACCCCACCCGCCATGTCCCATCTATAGTGAGCGGACAGAGGGGGGTTTAGCTCAAACTGCTGCAATCTGCAGAAATCACTGTGCTGGACTCACTCTGGCAGCCAGTGGCAGCCTTATGTCCTGCGCTCAGCTCTTTCCCTTTGTCATTGTGGATTGAGGATGAGCCCTCTGGCTGGGTGTGGGGTCTGTGAGCAGAGCTGGGAACGGGGGACGGGGACAGGGGCCGGGGGCGTAAACAGGTTCCTGCGCCTGTGTGCTATCAGTGCTGACACACATGCATGCAGCTTGGATAACTGATTTTTTGAAGATTGAGGGCTTTCTTTCATCTGTAAACATGAATGCATTGCGTCTGGACAGAGTTTCACCGTCATGAAACGCAAAAATCCACCTGAAATCCCCCCGTTTCAAATGTTGTTTCAGTGACTTTTATCTAGAGCACACGCTGTATGATGTAGTTACCGAATGTGGAAATCCCTGCAACAAACTCACCAAATACAAAATGTTGAGAACGTGTGCATTCAGATGATCTGAACTCATAACATTGCACCTCCACCGTTTAAAGAAAAGGAAAAAGGCCAGCTTTGCTCAGAGCGGATCGCACGTGGAAGCTTTATTATATGTAAATGTAAATGTACTTTATTTCTACAGCCCTTTACAGACAATCCTTATGGTGTACCAAAGTGCTTTACAGCAGGTAATAAATAAAGAGAAGAATAACTAAAAACAATAAAAGAACAGTGAAAGCAATAAAATACAACAAAATCGAAAAAGATAAAATAAGATAAAAGTGTCATCATACCACTGGGTATTAAAAGCAATCCTAAATAAGTAGTTTTTTAGCCTAGATCTGAAGAGGCCCAGGTCAGAAATAAGACGCAGCTGGGCGGGGAGCTTATTCCAGAGCCTGGGGGCAGCTTTGGGAAAAGGCTCGGTCACCCCAGGGTTTGTATTCTGACCTGGGCACTTCCAGAAGAAACTGATCTGTTGACCTCAGAGCTCTACCAGGACTGTTAAAAGCTCAGATAAATACGATGGGGCGAGGCCGTTAAGAGCTTTAAAAACAAACATTAAAAGTTTAAAATCAGTTCTACAAAGGACAGGAAGCCAATGGAGGGAGTTAAGAACAGGAGTGATGTGCACACGTCTGTTGGTGTTGGTTAAAAGACGGGCAGCAGCGTTCTGCACCAGCTGAAGGCGGCTGAGAGAAGACTGAGAGACGCCAACATAAAGTGCATTGCAATAGTCTAACCTTGAACTTATTAGGGCATGGATGGCTTTCTCATTGTCATGACGACTTAAAAACATTTTAACTTTGGCCAGGAGACGCAACTGGAAAAAACTGGTCATGACGACATTGTTAATTTGTTTGTCCGACCTCAGATGACTGTCAAAGGTCACTCCCAGATTTCTGACGGTTGAACTAAGCTTTAAAGACAAGGTGCCAAAGCCAGCCCTCACAGTATCCCCAAACACAATGCATGTGTTTTAGAGTTGTCTGTCTGTGCTTGTTCAAATTGCATCTCATATATACTTCTGTGTTTACTCGCCTCGGCTCCACAAATGGATGATAGCCAGTGGCTTCATTGCTTCATTTGGACGATGCATGTCTTATGAAATTAATGTTCTTGTGCACGGCCACTGACTAACTTTAGCTTGGAAAGCAAAATGCAAATTTTTGCACAGTGTAGCATTTCAGCTGCTCAACTGGGGCCTCGTTTGTTGTGTCTTTTGGTGTCATAAAGCACCAAATATTTTAAGTGGGGGCATAGATCCGGACGGCAGGCAGGCCAGTTTAGTAGCTGGACTCTTTTACCACAGAGCCATTCGGTTTTAATTTGAGCACAATGCAGTTTGGTGTTATATAGCTGAAATAAGCAAAACTTTCTCTGGAACAGAAGAAGCATTTGTTACTCAAAAGATGGCATTAATGGGGCCTTCATCAATGTACAAGTTGGGCCAAAAACTCTACTTTTATTCATTCGCATGCTTATTTGTGATGGCCGTTGTGTATCCTGTGTTTTTTTTGGGGTTGTCCTCTGAAATAAACACTACGCTTCTGCAAGAAGCAATATTTTCATTACCCCCTACCCGAACCAGGGTTTGTATCCCCACTCCGCTGTGACTGGTCTGCAGTTGGTGAGAAGCTGGGGTATCTTGTGGCTGTGGAAAAAAGAAAAGATGTTTGTTGTGGTGTGAGGAGCAGTGATGGCTGGCATTAGGGGGGTGACTCTGGGACGCCAGTGATCACTGTCTAGCCTCCTGGAGGTGTCGTGGGCCCAACTAGACGAAACACTGATGAAAGGAGGTTCCCACCTGATGACCCCAATAACATGTTGGTCAGCACTGCTCACTGGTCTATATAGGGAGTATAGGGAATTATTCACTGAGTCTGGTCCATTTTAAGTTTGTGCACAAAGCAGTTTGGTGTTATATTGCTGAAATAAGCAAAACCTTCTCTGGAAAAGAAGAAGCATATGTTACTCAAAAGATGGCATTAATGGGGCCTTCACCAATGTGCAATTTGGGCCAAAAACTATACTTTCATTCATTCGCATTGCTTGTTTGGGATGGCCGTCGTGTATCCAGTGTTTTTTTTTGGGTTGTCCTCTGAAATAAACACTACGCTTGTGCAAGAAGCAATATAAAGGTGGCCTGTAGGGGCAGTATAGGAAGGAAAAGTGACCAGATGTTTTATATGTCTTAACATTAACCAAATACTAACCTTCCTTAATGTGGCCATGTTTATCGTTTACATCCTGATAATACAAAAGTTCAACAGTGTGGATTTGTGCGAGTCACAAAACATCATCCAAACCATCACAGATGCTGTGTTATGAACTGTGTTCTGATGCCAGGTGGACCCTCAGTTCTTCAGCCTCAGGATCACGATGTCAAAGATTTTTTAAATTCAGATTTATCAGACCACAGGACAGACTTCTACCTTTACTCAGTCCTTCTTAAATACGTGTGGGGCAAGAGATGAAGTCCCAAAATGTCCTATTTTGTGTCTTTTCAGAGTGGCGAATCCTCCCCCATCTTTACTTCTGAAAGGCCCAGCATCTGTGTGATGCTCTTTTCACACCAAATCATGATACTGACCTTTTGCCAATCAACCTAATTAACTGGGAAAGGCTGTGCCAAGTGTTCTTTTCAAGTGCCAATAAAGGATTCAAGATTCCCAATAAAGTCAGGCGGGTGCTGAACCCCCAGCGATCAAAACAAAATGGCAAATTAAGTCAGAATGTTCCCATTAAGTATGCAATATCAAATGTTGCACAGCAGCAGAAATGAAAGGACTCTTTCAGGTCAAAAGGATTTCCTGAACACTATCAAAGTGTAAATATCCAGGGCCATTTTGATTACCTAAAAATAACTGCCTCCACTCCTCCGATGGCTTTTGCTGACAGTGTTTTCTTTGACGTACAAACCAGAAGCACGTTGTATCACCTTAACTGTCCTTCAGCGCCTGCTGAAACGAGTCCGTCGAGTCAATTTGTCGAGAGCGCAAATCTATAACCGCCACTGACGCTACAACAGCTGCTGGGAGAAAAAAAAGGAAGCCTGCCCACTTAAAGAGCTCCAACTACAATAATACATTCACAAGAAAAATGCAAAACACTAGAACCACACCGACAACACAGTGGAACTTTCTCACGACCACTAAATGCTGAGAATGAGCAGCATGCTATTTTCTGAATCGCTCAGCCCTCCTTAAGACACCCATCATCCCATAAAGCCTCCACCACTACCACTTTGTTGGCCGAGCTACACCCATACACACAGATACAGCCCACACCCTTCAAAACGCAGACAAAAAAAATGCAGATGGAACTCCTGTAGAGCTCCTTAAAGCCATTCAGGCTGTCAGAGTTTGCCTTGTCAACAGTGTGCTGACATGGATGAGTCACTTTCAAGAGTGTGGATCTTCTCCAACTCAGCTGCTGTAACCACCATAATTCCTTCTCTAAGGTGCGGTCGAAAAAGCACTATTTCCAGTCTCGAGGACCCTCTGGGGCTTTATGAATAACCCAGATCTCGATGACTTGCTTTGTGGTGCACGCCGGCCAGGTGCTGCATAGTGGCTCAGGAATAATTTAGTGCAATCGCTGGCTCCAACAAGACAAACCGCTCAAATTAATGGTGTGAAGAGATGGTCGAGATTGGGAAGTTGGGGGGTTTGGGTTTTGATGTTTCACCCTGCCACTCTGTAGTTTTAATGAAGCACAAAGAGGATATTGGAATATGTGGATGTGAACATGAATTTAAGATTCTTCTCCTCACATATAAAGCTCTTCATGACCGAGCTCCATCATATCTTAAAGATTTCATTATAAGATATTTTCCCAACAGAGCACTTCGTTCCCAAACTGCAGGTTTACTTGTGGTTCCCAGAGTTTCTAAAAGTAGAATGGGAGGCAGAGCCTTCAGTTATCAGGCCCCTCTCTTGTGGAATAAGCTGCCAGTAAATGTCCGGGAAGCAGACACTCTTTCCACTTTTAAGACCAGGCTTAAAACTTTCCTTTTTGATAAAGTTTATAGTTAGGGATGGCTCAGGTGGGCCCTGTGATGGACTGGCGGCCTGTCCAGGGTGCACCCCGCCTCTCGCCCATTGACTGCTGGGATAGGCTCCAGCCCCCCTGTGACCCGACCGACGGATTCAGTGGTATAGAAAATGGATGGATGGATGGATGGCTCAGGTGATCCTGAAACATCCCATAGTTAAGCTGCTATAGGCCCAGCCTGCTCGGGGCCTCATCTGTCACACCTTTCCTCACTTTACTCTCTTTTCCCCCCGTTTAATTTCTCAAATGATATTATGTACATGTGACATTATTGTGGTCATTAACTTGTGTTTCCCTGTTCCAACAGGTATACTTTGAATGGTGTTACAGTGGTTTTTTCCCCTCTTTTCTGTCTTCTCAAACCCCAGCTGGTGGAGGCGGATGGCCACCCTTCCTGGTTCTGGTTCTGCCAGAGGTTTCTTCCTGTTCAAAGGGAGTCGTTCCTCTCCACAGTCGCCTCAGGCACGCTCAGGACGGGAGATTGGACTGAAGACAAGTTTCGTTGCAATCTGTTGGTTTCCTTAGCTAGGGAATTGTTTTTGAATTGGCTCTATATGAATGAATTGGATTATTTTATAAATAATTAACCCATAAGAACCCACCGTGACACACGCCCTTTAAATGTTCTGGAAAATTCCATGAAAAACTTTATCCTTGATTTCAACTTGTGAATTTCCAGAGTGACCCATACTTAACATCCTGGTGGGTCATGTGACAGGGGATTTAGTCTTCCCATAATAACATTTCCAAGATGTCTGTGTGCCAGGTTACCACAATGGGCAGAGCTAGCTAAATTTAAATCACTTGTTTTTGGTTGCTAAAGGAAAGATTCAAACCATTTAAACTATTTAACAACCATTGACACATCTTTGACACTAGGGAGTGTTATTTTGAGAAAAATGTCAGAAATGTGTTCTATATAGTCTGTTAAGTCTGTTTTATGTCCCCCATAATTTTCCTTGATGGAGAAATTATCCAGGTTCTTAAGGCCCAATGTGACATATATGTCACATTACAGATGTGTCTGTATTGTAATGTCAGAATGACCCCCTTAATTTTCATTTAAGTACAAATGGGTCCGGGTTCTTATGAGTTATGATTACAATGAATTGAATTCCAATTGGCTTGAATTTGACTTTATTATTTAAGTGCCTTGAGATGATATTTGTTGTATTTGGCGCTATATAAATAATAAAAAAAAGAAAAATGAAAAGAAAAATGAAGGCTTTCAGTTTTAGCACCAGGGACAGCACCAGGCTTAAGGTTGGATCATCTCCTTGTTGGGAAGAACACTGAAAAGTGTGCGTTTGGCTGGTGGCTGTGGAGGATCTGAAACCCACCCACACATCCACCCACCCAAACACCTACCCACCACCCCCCTAACTACCACGAGCACGTCCACTATTTTTTTCCCTTCTCCGTGTTGAACGGGGGCACAGGGAGCTGGAGTCAGTGAGGTACGGACGGCCCCTCGGATGCTCGGCCGAAGAGGAGGGGGGGGAAGAAGCTGCTGCGGATATCCGTCTCATACCTGCCACAAAACGGGGTCCTCTCTCCCTTTGCTTATATTTTCGTCTTTTTCCCCCCCGATGACCGTTTTGTGTGAAGGCTACAGTAGCTAACAGAGGGTGGTTTTGTAACGCGCTGCTACCGGTGCAGCTCGGAGGAAAGATTCCTTTTTTTTTTTCTTCCGAGGATGCGGATATAAAGGAAAGACGTTATCGGTGGCACCTGGGATTTTTTTTAATTTTTTTTTTTAACCGTTAAAATTCGAATTAGCATAGCCGCGCGCGTGGTAGCGAAGGAAGATATTTTTCCATGTCTGGTGAAATTTAACGTATAGTGTCCACTAAATATAATTTTTTTTTATCGACAACCTGTTTACCAGAGGACAAAAAAATAAGGGGTAAGTGGGAGTCTTTTTTTTTTTTTGTCCTTTTCCTCTCCACTACAAGCAGCCTCCCCACAATAACAAAGCTAATGAGTGAGGAGTCTGATATTCAGGTGACTGCTGTTAGCTTGCCCCTGCTATTAGCTCTCCAAGGCAGTGGGCAAAACGTTATTGTATCGCATTTTCAGCGTCTTTGCGAAGGATAAAGACGCATACGTTTCGGAAATATTAGCTGCCAATTATAGAAACGTGTGACAGCATCACCCATCACGTTAGTTATTGGGAGCCATCTCTCTGTGTGTCTGTCTCTTCTCGCCTTTGTTTGAAATCGATGTCAAACGCAGCCACATTTTTATCTGCGTGTTCTGTGCATCCAGTCTGTGGATGTTTGATCCAGCATCTGCCGCTAAACCCACCAAAGCCCAGTTGCTTGCCTGGTTATTTTTTTTTTGCATCACGCCGAGATGTGCTACAGTGATGGCATTTTTATAGAAACTGCGTTTTTTTTAAATCATTCTTTTCACGCTGTAGCTAGTTCTGTGTGGTTATGATGTTGTGATGGGACCGAGATTTATACTGCGTGCCCGGCCTAGGCTGTGAGTCATAGCAGGGATGCATCAGGTAAAAGTATCTGAAAACGGTGCCTTTTATCAGCTAAAACGACTGTAAACAGACTAGGAAAATGTGTTGTTCTGAATAGTGCAAGTTTGCCACATTCCCATTAACAATTCAAGCCTCCAAATCCAGACATCCCACGAGCTGACGTGTACTGACCACCACGTGTAGAAGCACGTATCATAGTCAGAAACAAAAAAAAACAATGGAAAAATGGTTAAAGAATAAAAACACACGGGCTGTTTGACTTTTTTGTAGAGGTTATTATGATATACAGTGTATTTAAAGATGGTTTGATGGGATAAACCGGAGCGATTGAACTGAAAAGACGCACCGATGTAAGACAAAAGTGCAGTTTTTCTTTCAAGAGCACCACAGTGGCACTGAAAGCCGTTTTGGATCAAAACAGTTGAGTGTCCTTGAAGGACTCTGAAAAGAGCTGTGGATGTTTTGTGAAACCAAGTCTGATGTCTGTCTATCATGGGATGGTCACATTGCTCAGTGATGGTGGGTCTTAATGCAACACTTCCGGTTTTTCATGAGCCTCATATTCATTGACTGGTTTTTAGTAGATATGTAATTGCTTTTGACCTTAAAACTGGTCCATGTTGAACACTTAACTGGATGGAAATTTATCTATGAAATAGATTGTAAAATACAGATATTTCTAATCCTACTCGTCAAGAAAGTAACATGAGATAAAAGCAAATAACTTAATTTATGCGCTTGTGTTTTTATGGTCATTCTTTTACTTGTGTCTGTTTGAAATGAATATATGACATGATGTGATTGCAACTGAGCAGAAACGTTACGCACAGTATATGGTATATTTAACACGAGGGCTTTGGTGTGGTTCTTTTTCTAGAAGATGGAGCAAACAAGCCTAGTTGTGATCAAATTTACTGAGTAACTTTGAGGTCACCATCCTAGTGCAGGCGTGCTTATGCTACAGCATGAGGAGCATCTTCTGAATTCAGCTTCTCATGGACAAAACGAGCAGAGTAAAAGACAAATATGATATTGTCTCGATTTGTATTGAGCTGCATCTCCATCCCTTCTTGTCTTGCAGCTTTCAGCATCTCCAAATCAAATTGCAAGTTTTATCTTTCTTCCCTTCGTGTGTGAGATATGAGCTCAGACAGCTCAGTAAGTCAGCGTGATTTAAGGAATGAACAGGCCATTCAGTTTTAGTTGGAATTAAATATGTACTGTGCTTACATTTGTGTGTATGTAAACTGGAATTGTGCCACCAGGGGGCAACATGAGGGGTTTTCCTTGGTGCTGTTCACCTGTCTGTATGAGTTAGCTTCAGGTGGTGGGTTGGAGCGCAGCCCATACAGCATGCTTAATAATTTATGATATCCCTTTGGACTTGTGGCTGACATCTCGCCTGTATGGCCTGCTGTGACATGACACAACATAATATGAAGGAGAATAACGCTGTGTAATTGTGCATCAAAAACGCACCAGCGTATAATTCATTGGCCATGATAAATTTCTTCCACCCTTGTCAAGGCTGATTGCTTCTTTGTAAACAGCCTTGAGTGGGCTTCCTTCAGGCGTTAATGGTCAAACATTAATTCATTTTAAAGCACTCAATATACATGCATAGATTTGCAGAAATATCCCATTTGTTGGCAGGTTTTTACAGGATCTGTGCGAGCAAATCTTCCTTTTTTCCTGTTGAACTTAGTCTGATAAGACCAGAAGTTTCTTTATTTGTATTTATCAGCTGAAACAGTTTTTAAAAATCTGTCTATTTGAACGTAGAAGGTAAGGGCATATTGTGCATATGTGATAAAAGTCATCTCTCAGCCATTGTATGGAATTAGTGATATTTTTAGCACTTCATGTTCTCTGTTCCCTGGAAACCTGCCACATAGACAGCATGTGTTCCTTTTATGCGTTTCTAATTATTTCCTGAAACTATCCTACCCATGTTAACAAGTTGACGTATCTGTGGAGCCTTTTTAAGGGAGAGACGGACACGATTAGATAAAAGATGGATTAGAAATGGCTGTTACCCGGCTGAAAGGCTGGCTAAACATTGTGATTGTGAACCCCCTGTAGAGCTAATTCTCAAAAATTACCCTGGTACAAGCCCCCCCCCCCCCTATTTGTGCCATTAACACTTGAAATTTCTGTGCACCATATCACTAAATGCATACAGAAACAGTTCAAGTTGCTTTAGTCAAAGGAAAATAATGTCTAAACTTAGGATGATCTCCTAGTTATATAGTATTTTTAGTATTTGTAGGTCTCATTAGTATTAATCAAATTAGGCTACATGATCATGTGATGTTAGTGAAACAGGAACCAGCTGATACTGATCTGGGTGAATGATATGAATAATTATGTTAATGTGATGTCAGCGGTCCGCTTACGTAAAGTGAATTTAATAATGCTCCACTGGAAATATTAGCTTTACTCGTCCTGTCTGGTATGAGTCTGACCCCCATTAACTCCAAACCTGGAGTGCAGACTCCAAAAATGGAAAAGAGTGACAGTATGATAATGATGATAAAATGTTTCATTCTCAAACCCGGTCCACAGCACAAGACCTCAGAAAGTGGCCCATCGAGTTAGAAGAAAGTGTCACCATGACCATCTAAACATAATTATTTTGAGAATTAACGGATAAGTATCCTTTTTGAAGAGCAGGTTGTTGGAGGGACTTTGCTCAGTTCACCTTGTTGGTGCATCTTTCTTATGGAGATGTATTTTAGGAAGTTTCTGTAACTATGCTGCACAGAGTCATGCAGCTGAGCACTAGCTGCCTGATTGTAAACTACACAAAACTACATTACATTTAGAAATCCCACGGTGCTACCCTGTTTTACCCAAAATCAGACCAAACAATGGTTTATTTCTGATGTGAAAGCATTTTAAAGACAGTTTAGACAGGAGTTGTGACAGGTTTTCCAAACCAAATAGGGAGAATATCAGGCTTAGCATTTAGTGAGAGGACACCAGGTTTATTTTATCCTCTGAAAGACTCTTTTCAACACCTACAGGACAGCTCGCAGTCTCTGTGGTTTCCTGTTTGCGAGCGTGCATGCTGAGCAGAGAAGAGGCCCAATAAGAGAGAGGTAGATGGCTTCAGGGAGACCCAGGGATGGGTATCAATGATTAGTTATCGGCTCCAGAAACCCTGATACAGTCAAATTAAAAAAGCATGATCTGTATGATTTTTAGTTTGGGTATATGGCTGAGATATGACTTAAAGCTATGTTTTAGAAGCCCAGTACACTTTCAGCAGCAATAGCAGCATGACAGGCACAGTAAATGCTATAATTTCTTGTTTGTTAGTGGTGCTAATAATAGGCTGTGCAATAGATGGCTCTGAGTTGCCATCGTGTCACTTGCTAACTTGTGATTATCTGGATTCTCAAGAGAGTCGCAAGACCAGGAAACATTTTGTTATTGTGCTGGGTTCAGTGCTGGGTGTCGAAAACTCAAATAGCACGTCTACATCGGTGTGTTCAGGACATGCCGGTCGTTTGAGTGTTTGACGAATGTGATGCTACAGCTCAACAAAGGGCCTCTGCTGTCCTATTCAGCGGTGCATTCAGGCTAAGATCAACAGCCTGTGGAGGGGCCCCTGATGCATATGCGCCTCTGGCTGCCTCATCTTTGCAAACAGGAAAGGGCCCCAGCTCTGTGCTGACTCCTTCATTGTGCGGGGCCGGGCTCGGTGTGGCAGGCTTTGTGTGCCGCATGTTGGAGTCCATCTCTCCACGCTCCAGCCACATGAGCACCACGGGCAGGTTGATTCAGGGGCAATGCAGAGTTGGAATAATTACATTTAGCTTGTGTGAAGCTTATTGCTGTTTTATGCTCATAAAGCTATTTTATTTAGTTTTATTGACCCCCCCCTCCCGAGGTATATTCACAAAAATATGATATTTTCAGTTAAATATTGGAGATTTTTGTGCTGTTGGGAAGCAGCTGTACGGCAAAACCTGGAGCGCCTTTGTTTGGCATTACAGGGAGTGGTTTTGTGTGTTTGTTGTGTGTCCGTCTGCCCCGTTCCCTCGGTGCACGTTGGCAGTGTGGCTGGCTAATGTGCACAGGCCTAATTCCCTGCGGGTGTGTGATTGTGGGCTCTATTTCTCTTTTCCTCTCTCGCTTATTAAAGGGTGCAGTGACAAACAGACCAGCTGGGCGACGGGAGGAGGGATAACGGCGAGGGGAACAGAAAGAGGTGGCGGCGCTGCCCATCATGCCGCTGGCTTCGCCTTGCTTTCTTAACCAGTGTCGCTCTGTTGTGAGAGATGGCTTAATGTGTGTCTGTGCAGTCAGGAGCTGGGCTTTAGCCTCGGGACATTCCTCTGTGCCCTACTTTAATTCTTCCCTTTCTCAGAACTGTCCCCAATCGCGACAGATGGTCCTGCTTTCACATTTTAAAGTTGTTAAACCGATGCCTCGCCTTGTTACCCAGCTTCAGGGTATTTCATAACAATCCTCCACTCAGTCTATTATTAAATCTGTTTAGTTTTCATTTGGTTTTTACACCCGTCTTTTATTGTTTAGACATTAGGAGTACATGACAGATTTTTTTGTGTGTTTTGTGACTTCAGGCGGATTTTCTCTGCCCTTATTTTGTGCCACATCTGTCTTCCTACCTCTCTCTGGCGTCTTGTTCTTGACCTGCTGGAAGTTGAATTGTGGAAGTTATGGGGCTAACATGTGAGGGTTTTGTAAGTAGTAGTAATTTAGCTCAAAAATTTTCATGTTAGGTTATATTACTGTTTAGGGGGTTCTTTGATTTGGTTTCTGTCCTCCAAGGGGAGGCGATTGCACATCACTCAAGCTAGAATAATTATAAGTGCTGAGCCGTTTTGTCTGCTGAATGCTAACATGCTAACATGCTACATGGGTACACGCTGAGTGGGTGGATTCATATGTGTGGCTTTAAGAGGCAAAAAGTAAGTGTGTAAGAATGTGGCGGGGTGTGATTGGTCAACTCAGCCTGCATGTCTGTGTTTTTTTTACATGTTTGTTCCACAGCGTGTTGTGTGTGGGAGGATGAGAACGGTATCATAGTAGGTCAGGGGATTGTTTGTCTGATCCACTGAGGAGTGATTAGTGCAGACACAGAGCTGAGCCCCTTCCCACCCATAACGAGGGGACCAGACTACTGGTCCCACTCCGGACCAACCCCCCACCACGAACCACTCCCACAAATATGTTGTCATTATCGTCTTTGTGGCTCTCCGCTTCCATTTAACTTCTCTCCAGTGTGGAGATTATTTAGGATTCAAGATATGATCAGAAAACACAGCAACACACACTTTCACAACCAAGTCCTGGGGTCCCGGTGAGCGGAGAGGTGACAGGTCAGGGGGACAATGTGGAGGCGTTGTTCTGCCTTCCTCTCTAATCCCTGCATTTAGTTTCTATTCCCAGCCACTTCTTAATCTACCACTAATTGGATTCGGAAGCTTTTTTTTTTCTTTCTTTTTTAATAGCTCCAAGTTGTGGGATTCGTTTCACTTGTCCCAACAATTGTACTTCCTTGACTGGTGTTGATGGAAAAGAATGATCCAGGCATCATTCGATGGATGCGTCCAACACTGGACCCTGCAGACGGGCTGCAGCAGCAGCTCTGAGTCACACCCCTGCCAACAGCCCACCAGTTTCCCACTTGATTTAGTTTTTATATCTCGTCTCCCTGAGCCACAGCGATGAGACACAGCAAAGGATAAAATAAAGGTATTACCAAACTGACTTCTCAGCCACATCTATTAATCTGGTCAATGCTTTTAAGCAGAGGGTCTCAGTTGGTTAATCGGTCTCTTCGGCAGGGGGTTTAATCGCACAGTAGAGCTCCCCATTGTGTGTAATGGTAAGAACATGTATCTGGTTGTTTGTAATTGGCTGCTGGTCAGTTAAATAAAGGAGTAAATAAATGGCACACTGTTGCTAAAATCAAACAGCTGGAACATCTGTAGAGCGCTCACCATGGGTTGTTTTACATTTTTGATTTGGGATTATGACTTTCCAACCTGCTGCTGTCAGTGTGATGTTGAGGATATACTGAAGTTAAACAATGAGATATGAGTATTGATGTAATAAAATGAGACTCTATGCTTTTAGTTTGTTCAATGTGAGTATTTATCAAAGATGGCACAAAAATGTCAGCCTGACTGACCTCCTTTCTGTTAAGGATCGGTTGCTGTGATATTAGCTACCCTTGATATGATAACTAGATGCTGAATTCATACAGACAGCAGGGTAGCACACAGCATCGACTTATTCTGTGGCTTTTTGACCACTGCGATGGTTGCCTGTTTGTGTCACTTCCTGTTTTATTTGTGTGTCTTTTTGTAGTTGAGATATATAGGGTAGTCGTTGGTGTAGCTTTGCAAAGCTACAAGCTTGAATTAAACGTCTGGGTCTTCCAGCTTTTATGTTGAATTATTGTTTGACTAACTGACCTACTGACACCTGCTGAACTTATCTCAAAGTCTGGCAGTTGCAGTGTCCAAGCCTTCATTTGCATATGACTATCATTTGAGCACTTAAAGCTAACGTGCAGCTGGAGAGTGTGTGATGTTCATCATTTTGCTTTTGATTCTCAGCTAGAATTTTACAAACGTTTGCAACGAGAACTTGAGGCTCAGTCGATGCCGTGTCCTCCTCCAGCTGTACTTTAACTGCATTTTGCGTCTTGTGTTTCTACTCTGTAGGTTGAATGAGTTTTCCTTCTGCCTCGACACCATGAGCACAATCTCGCCGACGGACTTTGACAGCTTGGAGATCCAGCAGCAGTATAATGACATCAACAACCGCTGGGACCTGGCAGCAGAGACTGACTGGGACAATGAAAACAGTTCAGCGCGTCTCTTTGAGCGCTCCCGCATTAAAGCTCTCGCAGGTACGCTCCACTTGTAGACGCCTCGCACCGCTTTCATCATCGGCTCACACCATTTCCAGTTGTGATGTTTTATCAGGGACATCTGTGCAAGTCAACAGAACCGCACCATGATCACGGGGTGGCTTTAGCTCAGGAGAAAGAGTGGTCGTCTGCCAGTTGGAAGGTTTCCTGAAGCACGCGTTGAAGTGTCCTCAGGCCCATAAGTGCGCAGAGTAGCCTGTAGAGACGAAGACGTGCAGTATGAGTGTGTATGTGACTGGGTGAATGTGGTTCATAGTGTAAAAGAGCTGCAAATTGAATAAGTTTGGGCTTCAACACGTTTCTGTTAATATTGTAGTTGGATTTAGAACATCTTCAAGGGTTTGCCCTTCAAAGTAAAAAATGATTTATATGTCAGTGCTCTAAGGATAACAAGCTAAAGTTAGTATTTTGTTACATACACCGTCACATCCGTCTGAGAAGCTTCATCGCTTTGTTCCGTCTATTCTCATCACGGCTGCGGCAAGAAAACATGAACTACAAGTGGTATTTAGGCTTGAAACACTGCACTATAAAACCTAAAAAGTACCATTCTGGCTTTGTAACATGAATTTACACCAATCATACAAAGCATCTACGGCTGATTTTCATCATTTGGGTCAGTAGGTAACAGCTTTTTAAGTGATTGTGTCAGATATGCAACAGGGCTTTTAGACACAGATGTCAGATTAGACAAAAACACAGAGCTACTGGTAATGTGCAAAAATCTAATTAGGTTCTGTAGACGGGGGAGCAGATGTGGTTCTTTTCTTTCCCAAAAGGCACAAGTCTCTTTTATAGGCCAAGACAGAAATACCTCAAAAAGGAGGACAAAGCCTGTCGGCTGTACAGTTGGTCCATCATGAAGCAAAATCTGCCAGCTGTACCCGTGTTCAGGTGTTGAACTGCACCTGGCTTCACATTTTACAGCTCAAAACTATTATTAGTCCAAAACAAGTTGCAGTATCATAAAGAATCCAGCAGAGGGAAGCAGCAGGTAGCCACCAACACACACACACACACACACACACACACACACACACACACACACACCAACACGCTGAGCAAAAACCACATAGAGCCATGATGTTTGCACACAGCTTCAGCCGACAGATTTCTTAAAGATAAACCTCATTTCACTAACAAATGAAGTCCGACTTGTTCCTTCATGCCAACATGGATCTTTATCCGTATTATTTATATTGTATTCATTTCAACTTCTCAATGTGCAATATTATTTATGCTAGGTCACTTTACTTTTTAGTACTTGCTTTTTCTCTTTTTTTAAAATTTCTCTTTTTTTTTAATTTCTTGTTCATGTCTGTTGGAAAGTGAATTTCCCCGTTGTGGGATAAATAAACTACAATCTAATCTAACAGAAAAGTTGCATTCATGGCAATTTCATACATGTTGTATTTAAAACATGTTGTTATAATGAGTCTTATTAGAGTAACGTGTGTGTGTGTGTTTCTATGTGGGTGAACACTCCAGTGTGAATGCCTGTTATACCAACTCAGTACAACAAGTGTGGACTTGATGTGCACATTCTTTTACATGCTGAAACCACCCCCCCAGGCTAAGCTCCTGCCCACCTTTTACAACTAATCCCCAAATGTCAAGGCCTTCTTCATTCTGCAAGGTGCCTCCGACTTACGCTTTTCTTACACTCTCTTTCTCTCTTTCTGCTTTCTCACAAAGCGCGATGATCGCCTCGTTCCCCAGTTTACACCTCCCACTCATCATATGTATCTGAATCGCTTTACTCGTTCGGTGACGGCGGTACGTGCCACATGGTTCACATCCGAGAAACTCTCCTATGTCAGGATCATTGTAATTTGCATTGATAACAGCTAATCTCACACCTGCGTGGGTAGCGTGGCTCTACATAACTTTGCATATTTTCAAGCAACGGCGTGTTATACGGTCAAACACTGAATTTACATGTTGGAAAGAGCAAGACTTTCAGAAAATTTTGAAACACTTTTGCAACGTATTCACATCAAATATAAAAGCAGTTTGGTCTTTCGATGTTACAACCTTGTGTATAGAGTTCACTGAACTAGAAAATAAGCACGAGTTTGTGTGTGTGTTTACTCTGCGTCTCTCACGATAAATCAACTTGCATCACACCGAGAGGGTTTTCCTTCCACGCCACATATTTACTGACAGTGTTTGGAGTGTGGTCCAGCCTTTTGTCCTCCCCTGGGCCCTCAGAAGGGTGTCTGCTGAATTTATGATTAAACAAACACGCCTTGCGATAGAGCTTCCCTTTTTCTCCCCTTCTGATAGTACTCACTCCCCCAGCTGCTTCTGTCTTTTCTCTCTCCTTGCGGGGGTTCATTCACCATGCCAGGACATCATTAATAATCATTAATTCCAGCTCGTTCAATGGGAAAGTTTCTCCCATATTTCATTTTTGGGAGGTTCTCGCTGTTTCTTTGAGTTGTTTACAATATTCATCATAACCTTGTTCATTGTGTTTATTTATTTATATCTCAAAATGTCTCCTTGTTAGTATATGAAGATACTCATGTTAAGAAGCATATGGCTGACACACAGACCTGCTAAACTATTACATCTGCGTCTGGCGTTAAATGGGATTGTGTTTGATATATGCTGCAGACTGTGACTCGCTAGTTTTCTCGCTGCATGTGTCCACAGCGTAGCCTCTGTTCCTCAGAAGGAAGGGTGTCCTCCTCAGATCTCATTAGTCCAGTCTCCTTCCATAAACAAGGCTGTCACAGAAGGCCCGAGGCATTCAGTCCTCTAATGAGACGCATCCAGCTGCTGCCATCTCATCAGATCTGAAAATAATGAGTTTTACTGCTGCCCCATGACCAGATCAAAAAGCCACCAACTTATATGAGAGGCTATGACCTTAGTCCTGACTGTTTATAGCTCTGTGTGATTCTTGCACTGACTTTTACTAAATCAGTACCTTAAAGTTTCAAAATATATTTCTAATCTGCCCCTGACAGTGCTTGCTTCTGTTGTTCTCAGATGCAGAGAAGAATGTTTTATTCTGTAGTCAAGTGTTTTTCTTATTTATTAAGGCATGAAATGTGTCAGAAATGCATATTTCTATTTGTGCTTTAGACGTATAATGACTCACTGCCCGCTTAAAACATCTGCCAGGCAAACGGATGCACAGAGTTCACAGTTTCAAATCTCGTCATGCAGGGAAGTGCTCGATGTATTTCTGAAACTTTCTCAACAACTTCCTTCCTGCCTCGATGCCTTTATCTTGAGGCATTTTCCACGTACAAAGAGGGGAAGATCAGATGCTACCCTGTGTGATTAGAAGGAAGGAGATAACGACGGTGATAACTTTGTGCACACTGATGAACCCTTTAGGTAGGCCACACCCTGCTGCCTGCTGGAATTAAGGTGGAGTTTGATAATCCACCTCAAGCTACATTACGCAAAAGGCTGTAATGGTTCAGTCCACCTCTACACCTCCTCCCCTTTCTCCTCCACCATGTTCTATCTTTGTCATTTGCATAAGGTGTGTTTGAAGGAGGAGCACACAGTTTTCAGGCAGCACAGCGGGCTTTGTTTACACAGCTTTCCAACCACAGCCAGTTAGCTTGCTCTGCAGTGCTGTGCTTCAACGAATGCACGTTCAGAATTTGGAGGGAAGGAATACGCAAAAAGTTTCTTTGCTCAAACCCACAAGAGAGTGCAACAGGAGGCTTTTACTTTGCCCAGAGGCCACCAGTGAAGAGAAAAGAAAAAAAAGAGGACATTTTGTTCCTCACTTTTTTTTTTAAATGATTCTTTGATAAAGAAAAAAATCTCACTGCTGTGCTTTCGTTCGACGAGGTGGGATATACGATAGATGAAGAGAAGAGTGGTGTGTTCCAGCTTTTTTGTGCCTTACTGAGGAGCAACTGAAAATTTAAAAGAGGGAGGATAAACCAAGACATTCTGGATATACAAAAATGATCCTCTGGAAAAGCCTCCAAAGGATTTGATGCATTTTTGTGGTTGCCTCTGCTGTGCTATGCAGGAAAACTTTTATTTTAAGTGTTCCTGAGAAGAATTTTTAGCCAAAAACTCAAGGGAAACTACAATGGAGTGGGAGCACAGGGACCGAGACCCTTGCTTGTCCCCGGCAGCTTTTGTTAACCAGGTGCAATATTCTAATATCCTGGAAGGAAGATTTAAACAGCTGCAAGGTAAGAGTCACGCTAGTCTGTCATTGTGGTTGAAAGGGATACTCCATTTTAATTGGTAACTTGTTGTAGATGTTTATCCACCAGTTTAGGTAGCTGAAATGTGAACACACACTCCTCTTTCTAAAGTGTTTCTTATGAAAACAATAGTAGATATGTAGGTAAGGCTGTTCTAGATCCTGCAGTAAACATATCCCGTGTGCTTAAAGAGGACATGTTAGGTCTGAATGGTTAGGGCTACTATTACAGCAGGTGCTTTTGGGTTGTTCTGCTCCCAGAAATTGCTCATAAATGATTACCTCTCGGAGTTTGCAGAATTTCCTCTCACATTTCTGAGCTGTGTGGGGAGAAATGAGGCTGCTCACAGTGGGCTTCAGCTCAGATCTAAGCAGGCAGGCAGGCAGTCTGGCACCTGATCACTTGGCCACCTGTCCGCTCTTATCTTCTTACAATACGCCGCTCTGTCTTTGGCCAAAGCCTGAGAAGACCGAGGTTCTCCCCACAGAAATCACAGAGGCCGTCGGTTGTGACACACGAAAATAAATTTCAGACTAAAACTTAGTGGATTCATCTTTTTTTTTTTTTTTTTTTTTTTTGAGGGATTTATGCAGTAAAGTTCAGTTTTTCTTTGATTTACCAATAAGTTAATCTTTATGTTGGTGCTTTTCAAATCTTTTCAAATTCTTTCAAATCCTTTCAAATCCTTCAAATCTTAACTAGTTCAGCATACTTTCAGCTAGAGACACCATTCAAATTTTAAAATGTTCATAAGACATTCAGCTATTACCAATTGTTTCATCTTTTAAAAATATTCAGCCAATTTTGAAATATGACAGTTTCAACTTTGTAAAGCTTTTTGTCTGATACACGTCACCCGAACTTTCTTTTTTTTTTAATTATCACGTCACCTGCTTCTTTGAACTTGTTTGCCACAGGCCACAAGTCTTTAGGTCAAGTATTTGCTGTGGCTTAATGCGTGCTGGGTGTGTGCGTGCGGCAGTGTATGAAACTCCCATGTCAGTGTGCATGAAGATTAGTTTTTCGTTTAAACAAGATTACGAATTCTCGTAGTTGCGAAACAACATTTCACACCTCTTTTTGAAGCGATACCTTCAGTTATCACGGCACTGCTCTGCTGATAGGATCTATATGTCAGTCAAGTGAAAGAACATACCTAAAGTTTCCCACTGTAAGCCCCTTTCATTTGACAGGAGATGAGATCCACAGAGGATGGTATCTTTCTCTTGAAAGAATCTGCAGGTTTTACAACATTGTCGGAGTTGTTGTTGCAGCCTTGTGCACCCTAAACTCGCTGCTTAATGTTGGCGGTCAGAGATCGGTCACTCAATTAGTCCTGACGTAAATATTCTGAAATTAAGCGGTGGTCATCTCTGGTTACGGGTAAGTTGTGGAAGAAGTTTGCTGTAAATACACACACATACCAGACGCACACACACACACATGTTGGCAACACCCACTCGTCTTTCCAGTTTGACTGACCCTCGTCTCTTTCTTTGTCACTCCCTCCTGTTAAATTGTGATGTCTACAGGAAGTATGAGGTATAGTAGAAAAAAACTCAGTTTGTTATTTCTCTCCCGTTGCACACACATGAAAGCATTCACAAGATGGTTTTGCATAGAAAAAAACATGCACTGAGTCGACATTTATTCAGATATTTCTCAGTTCACATGCAGTTTGTGCAAAGATGACGGTTCTCACCTACCGTTTACAATACGCTGATGTGAAGATTCAAAGTTCTTACAGAAAGTAACACTGTACATATCTAGCATTTCTTGATGGTGAAACATTAAACTGAGCCACTAGATTACCATCACCAAAAGAAGACGGGTGGAATGGAACATCGGGCCATGTGGGTTGTGTCACATCCCTCTGTCAATAGTCCCTGTTGACAGATGAAAGTGGATTTGCTGTTTTCTGAAAGGCTTCTCTCGATGCGCTCTAACATGACCATTTAGTTGTTATTCGTATGATTTTATGTGGTATTTCCGTCCCTCTTGGACACGAGATGCAATAGAAATTCCATGTGAAAGTTGATATTGAACCGCTGTATATTTAAGTCGTAGTTAATGCCAAAGTAAATACATTGAGAGATTGGTTTTATGTCTCAGTCCATACATAAATACACTGTGAGAGTTATCTTGGACTACAGGGCTTTTGTCCAAAGGGTCACTGTCCTGCCTACAAAGCCAGTTGCTTTGGACTTTAGTTGGATTGCCACTCAGCAGGCATCAACAGCATGGTGTTGTTCAAATAGAGAGAACAAACTAAACCACAGGTTTGCCTTTCTTTTTCCTTTCAAGGCCTTTAAACATACAAAAAGTGCTGCTTTGGCACCAAGTTTCAGTGTTGGATGTTAATCAGGTTTCAAGTCTAGCAGCACTGTGACTTGAGCCTTGTAACATTATATTATTAAAACCATTAGTAATAGCTCAGACTCTTGTGGCCTCCAGCTGTAACTGTCACATTACTCCGGTAAATGTTTGCCATCGGCACAACCATGATATGCTCATACACAGTGTTAGGAAAACAGCTTTTTGTTCTTGGTAAAGTAAGAGTGGCCGTTTGAGACATTTCATGCTCTTTGTGTGCAGCTGTTATTCCTCTGAGGTGCTTGATTCTGTCTGTGTTCTCATGGGATTGACCTTGGGACAGTCCCTTCCTCCCTTATCTTCCCCTTTTCCACCTGCAGCTGCAGTTTGCACAGAGTTTGAAAGGCATGTTCGCTGCCATCTGAAAAGAAAAAAATACACCGCGCTGTCAAAGAAGTCTCCATCTTACTTGCATCATCTGTTCTTCTTATTGTAGTAGCAAACGTGTAACTGTTAGGTAAATTAAGCACTTGCGACATTAAACTGTTAAAGTGTGAAAATAGTTAATCCCACATGTGGCAAGGCTGCGGTTTGACCACAGTCCTACTTTCAAAGTCATAAACAGAGGAAGGGCAGTTCTGCTTTTGCAGGAGGGGTGAAAACATGCGCATCTGCTTGTTTTGCTCACACATTTCCCCACAGTTCCCCTCCAGAAATGTGTCAATTTAGGGTGAAAAATGGCCCAGTTTGGACAAACGGTGGCAGATCCGTACACAACTCAACCGCCTGTGGCTGTTGGGCAGCTGCTGATTTATTTTTGTAAATTAAATGAGGAGACTCAACTTCACCTTGAACTTGTTGTAGATATTCCAACATTCCTTAAAGGTTTGACAAACTCTGAAAGTTAGGAATGCTATTTAAAGATAACTTGTGTCGAGACGGTTTGAGTTTGAAAGTGACGCTGTCCTCTGTGTCGGGGTCAGGGCCGAGATTTGGAGTCTGTCCATCCTTTGTAGGGATTTAATTCCTATTTTAGAAGCTAATAGTTGCTTTGAGTACCACAAGTATCGTGTAACGCCTTCATTTCAGCTGCTGCCATCTTGTTTAGAAACCTTTTCTTGGATAGTTTGTCCCTGTTGGCTGCATTGGTTATGGCTCCCTGAACCATAGTTTTATTTGACTCTGCTTCCACCACCCACTGGTGTCACTAAAGAACGGTTATCACAGCAGTATGTGACATGAGTTTATGGTGTTTATTTATTAAAATATCTTATCTGGTCTATTACAGCAAAACAGTTCAAGGCCAATGACTTGTTTCTGGAGCCTTGGGGGACTTCCAAATGATCTGTTCTGCGACCCATTAAGATTCTCTTTTGTGGGTCTGAGGCATTCATAATGCGAGTGAGGGCTGGCTAACAGACAGGATATTAAGGGTTTACAGAGTCAAAGTCATTTAAAGTGACCGAGAAAGGAAACCAGGGAGATATGACCGAGGCAGCGCATAAAACGAGGGGAAATTGTTCAGCGCGTAATGAATACCAGCCTGTGCTGAGGCCAGAACTTTGCTTAAGGCCGCTGCTATTTTCCTATGAGAGCTTTTTATATATTGAGGAGATAATCATGTGCGTTCGACTGTGAAAAGTTTAGCAAAAGAAACCTGGGGAAGACATGATGCTACAGTGTGTCTGTCCTTGTGTGATGTACAAAACCAGTTTGGTCAGTATGAATGAGCAACAAAACTTGTGATGTTCTAGTGTAACCTGTACATGAAAAGAGTCTTTATCTCTGTGATGTACAAACAGGATTTAATCAGTCACGGGCCACGGTCAGTGGTGGCGGCACCTCGTACTGTCCCATTGTCTGTTATGGATACAGCAGCTCACATTAAACAAGGCTTTATTTGTAAAGATTGAAAGTCTTAATCAGTTAGTAATCAGTAATCGTTAGAGCTGTTCAGGCCTGATCAACGATATAAGTGGCGAGCCACCGTGTTTGTGCTGTGACAGGAGGGTTAGTGACTGTCCAAGATGATTTGTTTGTCTTGTGCTTTGCTTTGCTTGCTGGAAACTAGTGACCAAATTAGGACAAATGGGTTCTGGCATCTTATTAGCCAAGTTCCAGACAATCTTGACTCTGACTAAAACATTTTCACGACTTTCTTTTTATCTAAATTGACTGTTTATGGCCTTTTTTTATTTTATTTTTGAGTGTGTGTCATTTTTAAAAAGCTGAGACATCGACAGAGGTCGCAGGTTATTGATGGGAACCAATCATTAAGGGCTCTGGTCATTGTCCAGGTACCCACAGATGATCATCTTATCATTAAATTACCTCAGCACAAAGCAATGGTTGATGAAGGCTTAATCTTTGTCCTGAACATCCTAGAGATCACTGTGAAGCATTGAGACGTGATTCAACCACACAACATTCTGCGAGTTGCTTCTGTCTACATGTTATCACTAAACATGATCGCAGGAACCATGAGTCACACAGATGGGATTAAGTCTGGCGGCATGTTTGCTCAGATTACCTGCAGATAATCATCATTATCAACCGGCCTCCGAGTTTGTTTGAGGTTAAATTTTTGTAAAGAGGACGCTGGCTGAGACAGGCCCTGATTCTAGTCCTGCTCCGACATATACTTAAAGGTTATTACCAGATGCAGCATGTTCAAAGTGCCTGGACGTGCCCAAAAATGCTTTGAAACATTTAGAAATGCCTCTAACTAGAGCCATAGAGTAATACAGAGTTGCGACACGCTTTGAAGTCGCCGCTAGGGCTGTCACGTGGTTGATGTGAGCCTACGGAGTTTCAAACTTCACAGCGCTGTCAGTCAGTTTGAACGGGTCTTAGCGGGACGGAGCACAAAAACGATAACTTTAACGTTTACGACGCAATTTTCGGTAAATATTGACCCATAATGTGCATTGATCACTTCACCGACGATGCATTTTATCAACGTTTTTCTTTTTTGGAGCGGCAGAGACACATTTATCACTGTTTTAAATCGTAGAGGGTACCCCTGCATGCTAGCAGGAGGCAGCTATAGGCCTACCTTGTCCTCCTTTATACTGAATCATGCCAGTGGTCCAGCTTACCTTCAGATCTACATCCTTCAACAGAGCCTGATGTTACTGTCTGTTTCCAGGACTTACTCCTGTTGTCCCAAACACTCCATCTGTATGTCATTCGGTCTGTCTGTTCTCTCTGGTGTCAGATGGACAATGAACCCCCTCGCGACCCGATCGACGGATTCAGCGGGTATAATGGATGGATTAAAATATGAATTTAACTTTTTTCTGGTTAAAACCATATTAATGACAAAATAAATGTGTCAGTTGTGAAAAAAAAATAAACAAAACAGATTTAAACCAAACATTTTATTATAAAATGTCATCATGGAAAATGTAAAACAAGCCTTAATAAAGAAGTTAATTTACTGCTATTTATACTGTAGATTAATCTGCAACAATGAACTGTATTTGATCAAATTCAAGGGTTTGGACATTGTAGAAATCGGCTGAAGCCCTAATAAGGGTTGATCAATGGCAGCATGACAGCAGCGAGCACCACATCTGCTGACCACCCTGACAACAACAATAGAGAAATTAATAAATTCATTATCACAGCTGCAAAGTCATGCTGATTAAAACTTACTTAATTAAAGACCAGTCAGCTAATGCCTCACTATGCCAAAAATGTTGTAATTTAATAGCCTGGAAAACCAGCGCCAACTGCTGGACGGCAAAATGTTTTGCCTGCGGTTGGGTCTGGCTTCGAACCACTTTTCATTTTGAAAATACTGCCCTGAATCTGGCAGATGGCAACTAAACCAATCACAACGCAGAGATGTGTTTTGAATCAACGCGGGCGGGGCAGAGGGTTCTGGGGCGGGGTTTTGAGGGAGTGACGACAGAGCAGTGCGACGTTGGGCAGTGGAAGCGAAAGCACAACAAGAAAGATGGCGGCGGCAATGGAACAGCGCTCGTTTGATTCAGCCTTGCGGAAGTTGCTTCACTTGTTTACATACAGTCCCCTCCCACCAAAGCTTTCTGTCGCGCTTACTACGTACATCACAGTCAGTTGCGCTGATTGGTCAGAGCGTTGGCCTATAGGCACAGACACGGTTTGAAAGACAACGGGTTGTGCTCATCAACAATGTTCCGTTGTATCCATTCATCGGAGCCAGACTAAATTAGACATCCAATCCATTTAGGCTGGTTTATCAGGCTAGTAATTTAAAGCAATACAATGTAACTTCTCAAAAAGCCCATTATGGAGCTCCCCCTACAGGCTGTTCCGAGAGCAACTCTAGTCCGGTCTCTTGCTTTGTCGGCCTCTCTCCTTGCTTCATCAGTCAACGTCTTCTTCTGTTTCTTCTGCCATGATGATCGTACTGACAATGTTGCGCTAGCTTAGCCTTATACCTGGGAGCGTGAGAGGGGTCTATTTGTTTTTGCGTTAGGTGTGCCAGAAAGCAAGTCGAAGTACTTCCGCCAGAGAGTCTCTATTATGAGGAGAGGGAAAACTGGCGGCTATTTCCGGGTGGTACTGCACTCTAGGGGCGCCAACGAAGCAGTGCAGAGCACGCCGAACTCTATGGTGGTACTATGAAATCCACCTTAGATGCAGCCATTGCTTTTGATAGAATTTTTTATATTTTTTCATTTTAATTTTCCTAAAGGCAGGATAAATTATCCTTTCAAACGGCACTTGGTTTGATTTTTTTAGACTCACTAGATTTGTTTAAAATACACATTTATTGTCAGTATTGCATCCCGAGTGACGTCACGCATGTGGCATCACTTTACGGCATGGTCAGTCCTAGCGCTGAGCTGGTAGAGAGGGGTTAGCTCAAATAGTTACAGATTTCAGCACAGCTCTTTTACATACTCTCTGACTAGCCTCTGGTTTAGCTTTGGTTGTTGTTAGCGGCACCAGGTTAGCACTCTGGCACAGTGGACGAGTGCCGTAAAGCAGCCGGTCGTAATCAGCCGTGCGTTCTTCAGATTCCATTAGCTAGATGCTAGCGGATACTGACTCGCAAATGCCAGACCTGTAAGAAAACAGAAAGCTATAACTCCCAGGTTATTGTACTTTCGATATAAATCCACATCCCTCTGTCAGAAATCACAGTAATATTTTCAGGTTTCAGTCGCTAGCGGGGACATTTTTTGAGTTATTAGCGCCAGCCCTATGGAAAATGGTCATTCTGCACTCGCTCGCCAGCGCCCCCAGAGAAAATCAACTGAACTGCAGCCAAATTTTTTATAATGGGGCGAATAGGAAGTGGAACGGCTGTCTGTAAAAGGGCTGTGCTTCCGCTCAGCTCCCGGGCCGGTCCAGCAAAGTTACATAGCGCAGTTATTCCAACTCAGACCCCGAAGGGCATAGGAGACAGGCCAATCGTAATATCAAAACTCATTCTAGCCGCACAATTTTTTTCAAACTATTATTTTAAGGTAGAAATGTTACATGGTATTGCTTTAATCAATTTACCGGAGAAAATACGGCAGAAATACCAAAAATTTATTAAATGTATTATTACTATAGGCATAGTATTTTGGTAATGTTTTAAAACCTAACAATCAAAACAACTTTACATAATGTAACCTGACAATAAAAAGTTAATGGACTTTAGTGAAATGATCACGTTAATTACCTCACGTTAGCCTCCTTTACCAAGCTATAGGTCCATAAATCATCATTACATCATTACATTTTTAACATCAACATCGACGTTTCATGCTAACCAAATGTAAAAATAACTATATCTAAGAGTATACTTCTGATAGATAATGCTTAAAAATGTAAAAAAACGTTTAAAATGCTGTTATTTTATTAACTTACCAGTAATTGTTCTTGACGAGTAATTGAGGTTAACGGAGCTGCGCCCCTTGTTTGGAACTCTGGCGTCTCCGTGACCCACGTGACTTCCGCATTCCTTTCTTTCTTTAGAAGTCTATGGGAGTGTCGCCACTCTCTTTTTACACCACTCTGCCTCTAACCACCGGTTTTAATCTGTTATTAGTAAACAATGCCACTGAAAATCTGAATGACTTGTTTTTTGCTAGCTTACACTCAGAGGTCGAGCTCCACGATAGCCAGAAGTGTTTTAAAATGGTTTATACACACATGTTTCAGTTGTTTGGTCCTCAAACTGGAAGGTTGCTGGTTTGATCCTCAGCTCCGATACGTAAAATACCCCCAAAAATGTATCTGTCCATTTTCTATACCTGCTGAATCCAATTTAGGGTCACCGGGTGAATCAAAAATTGGCCCAAATATTCCCATTTCTGTGTGATTGTATATTGGAAAAGTATTCCCGTAAATATATTCATATATATCCATCCATTATCTTCCGCTGCTCCGGGGATCGGGTCGCGGGGGCAGCAGCTTAAGCAGAGAAACCCAGACGTCCCTGTCCCCGGCAACTTCCTCCAGCTCTTCTGGGGGGACCCCGAGGCGTTCCCTGGCCAGCCGAGAAACATAATATCTCCAACGTGTCCTGGGTCTTCCCCGGGGCCTCTTCCCAGTGGGACGGGCCCGGAACACCTCACCAAGGAGGCGTCCAGGAGGCATTCTCACCAGATGCCTGAGCCACCTTTTATTTATTTATATATATATATATATATAAGGGCTGGGACTTTAGCGCGTTAATTTCGATTAATTAACTACACACATATTGGCGCGTTAAAAAAAATAACAGATCAGCTGGTATTTATTTTGGGCGTTACTGTTCGGGCAACGAAACCGAGATTAAAATGAGCAGAATTATCACATCTGTACTGTGAAACATCTGTTAGTTCAAAAGCTTTCTTTCTTTTTTGTGCAGAACATCTCAAAGTTACGGGCGGTTGGGCAGGAAGATATTCCAGTAATTTGTGGTATTTTGTTTCCCGTCACTCTCACTCATCGTCTTTTGTAATCGTCTAATTGTAATTTGTTTGGCAGGCTCTGCAGGTGTTTCACATGAGGTGAGACGTCTGGCATCTCAAGAGAAAGCATAGTTTTTGTCTTCCGTCACCTCCATCCAACAGTGTTTAAAACGAACAGCTGTTATTGAGTCTGAGCATTCATACCGGCTCGTAGAGGAAAGGTCACCATGTAGGTGCCAGCATGCACTTACCAAACCGGAGCTTCATCGGGGTTATTGGCTATTGTTGCAACAGTGACTGTGACAAAAGACTAGTTTGGTCAGATCATGTGAATATTGTACAAACTCTGTAGTTTACCTTTGATAGATTTAGCCTTTTTTAGAGCAAGTACAGGTTTTTCAAAGCAAGAAGCCCCGGCCAACGCTGAAGGAAGCTAAAATACGTTAAGGACACCTGTAAGCGATCACAAAAAGGAGCATCAGAGCCTGTTTATGTGTTATTTAGGAGTGCAGGACTAGGGAGATGGCCCCTAAATTTACCCTATGCCCGCCTCGATGCCGGGTGCTGTCACAACATGACTGAGCCACGGGAGGAATGTGGACTGCTCCGCAGTATTTCACCTGTCGGTGCATTTCCCCCGTGCTGGTTCATTTAATGTTAATGGCCCTTCAGTAATTAAGCAATCTGTTTGTGTGGTATTTAAGGAAGGCAAACAAGGCAGGTTTACCTCGGGCTTACACGTTGGACCGTGTAACCATGTTTAAAACGACGTCCCTAAACCAACCAGTGCATCCCATCATAGTAGGAAGCAAACAAGCCTGGTAATAAGCTAAAGCTAAAGCAGTCCCTTCTGACTGAGTGGCTGTTTGATTCTGATGATACCATATTATTTTAGATATTTAGAAATGCTTAGAACAACAGGGGTGAGGTATCTGTCGGCCGTGTCTGTAGGCAGCCTGGTCACCTGCTTTGAGTTAATTTTCTCTCTGTACTTGTCTTAAAAAGTTTTATATTTGTATTTGTTAAAAATCAAGAGCTAAAATCTCTTTAATTTCAGTGTTTAGTCGAAGGCCCGTTGGCAGCAAAGGTCCTATCTTCTTTGGAGGGTCACTGAAGGCTTTGCAGACCTGGATTTGGGCACTTTATCCCATTCTTCCCGGCAGATCTTGTCCAGCTTTGTCAGATTGAATGGGGAGTGCTGGTGTGCTGCTGTCTAAAGGTTGCATTATAGATTTCATATTGAGTTTAAATCGAGGCTTGGACAGACGCTTGCCTTTTAAAGTACTTGTCTTGGCTGGATGCTGTGATTCACTGCTTTTCTGGCAGGTGAACTATTGCCCCAGCCTCTTGTCACATGCTCCCTTGAGGAGGTTTTCTTCATGTTTCCTCTTTATCAGGCTGAAATCATTCGGCCTTGAATTCTTCTGAGTCTTCCTGACTCACTGATAAGCTCTCACACAGCAGCACCTACCACTATGGGGATAACAATGACCTGTTGATCACAAAGTCACGTTACTTTAGCTAAAAGGCAGATGTTGTTAGAAAAGTTTAATTTTTTTTTACCCACAAATGTGAATGAACCCGAAAGTGTTTGGAGAAATCACGGCACCGGCATTTAAATGGAGCAGCCACTCTACGGGATACTTTAAATAAGATCGTATTAACATTTATTTTAGAGTTGTTGACTTTAAGCCCAACCTCACTAGAACACGAGTAAAGACGTTTCTGTGATATAGATGGAGAGGAAGCCTCTTTTTAGCCTGCGGCTAAACGTTATGAACCAAGGCATTTACTCCACCCTTGAAGGCATGTGTGAGATTACAAAATATGTTCTTTCCGCTTTCTTTTTATAGTCGACTGTTGGCAAAGAGGCTCTCTGGGCCTTAGTCATTTCATCCTGGAACACGATCTGGTTGGATGAGAAGACCTGACACGGCATACAACAATTAGCTTTCTTTGTGCGTTAGCATGTTTGACAGATCAACACATGTACGGGCTTATTTCAAGAGTTTATTTCAAGTTTGTGGACTTCTACAGCACACAGGCCTCTCTGTTAGGATGCAGTGAAAGGGACCAAAGATGGAACAGAATTGTTCTCAGTCTGGTGTAGGTTGTTGGAAACGTGAAGACAGATTATTGCTGAGTTGCATTTCGATGTTTGCTTTAGATTTTTTGGCAACATCGGAGGTACATTTGGAGTTGTATTTCACAAAGAGGGTACGCACTAACTACATAAACTACATTAAGTCTGTTAAACCCTTAAAATGCAGCCTTATTTATGTGGTTCATTGTGGTAAGGGTTAGATTTAATGCTGTTTCACAGTGGCTGTTGCGAGTCTCTTTAAGTTCAGTTGAACTTCTCCTCAGATCAGATTAGCTTCAGGGTTGCTCTGCGTGGGTATGTGCTGGGTGCAGTGTTTTCAAAAAGCAGGGAGACCTTATGTCCCAGAAATTAGGTCACCTTGTTAGGTGGCGGAGCAGGATTAGCCTCTTACTCCTGCGGTCCATATGTCTGAGCTGCTGTCACAGCTTACTTTGATTGTCATTCTTTTTTCAGCCCTGTTTTCAAAGTTGGAAGGAAAAAAAGCAATGTTATGCAATGTTGTTGGAATTTTAAGGAAATTTTATTTAGTCGCTTTTTTTTTCTCTCTTTAAACTTAATTGAATTAATTAAATACACCGACGAGTCATCAGTCAATGTTGGTCTAAAGAGGCAGAAGCTCTCACTAAGCCGTCAGTGTAGAGATCTGAGACTTAATAGCATAGCTTACCTATGAAATGAACTGCTATAAGACTGGGGTTTAAGTCCTGATGGCCAACGGTTAGCTGTCTGCACGCAGAAATAATCAGAGCTCTGAACCTCATTGGTGCTCATTACCAACTAAACTGATTCCCTGCATGTGTTTATTTCCCACAGACTAATGCAGTCGAGGCCACATCCCAGGTAGCCTGGGAGCAGATTATTCTCAGAGCTCTGAATAAACGTCTCTGGCTTCCCTCCCTTCAAACTACCTTCCACTTGGCCTCGCTCGGGCTTGGCCAGTCATCACAATTATCTAATGTGGGGCGCGTCAGATATGATAAAACTGAGCAGATGTCACATGTTCCGTCGCTCTGATTAGTTGCATTGAGATGCGTTTGGGTCCCTGATGCCAGACTAGCTCCGTGGTGTCTCAGAGAGCTGACCCTGTTCATTAAGTTGGTGTAATGTGAGCTCACCCCCCTTCTCTTTTCCCACATTTGCAGATGAGCGTGAAGCAGTACAGAAGAAGACCTTCACCAAATGGGTAAACTCTCATTTAGGCCGAGTAACCTGTCGCATTGGTGACTTGTACACAGACCTGCGGGATGGCCGTATGTTAATTCGCCTTCTGGAAGTGCTCTCGGGAGAGCAGCTGGTCAGTACTGTTGAGAAACTACTCTTCTCTATTCTAACTCTGAGCCCCTCAGCGTGACCCTGAACATGCACCTCAAGTCAGGGTGAAGAAATCCCGTGTGCTTCTTTTAGAATGACTTACTTCTCCTTCTTTTACTTGTTTTTTCCTTCCAGCCCTTTCCCCTTGGTGCATTTTTAGGATTGCTGTGTTTTAAAGATGTCAACCTAAGACTTCCTTGTTTTTCCTCTGCTCCCCGTAGCCAAAGCCCACCAAGGGTCGCATGCGTATCCACTGCCTTGAGAATGTCGACAAAGCGCTGCAGTTTCTAAAAGAGCAAAAGGTCCATCTGGAAAACATGGGCTCACATGACATCGTGGATGGGAATCACCGTCTCACTCTGGGCCTCATCTGGACTATCATCCTTCGTTTCCAGGTAACGCATAAAGTTTCCCGGTTTACACTCTGTTACTCTCTGCTTTACTTCTTTCAAAGGGAAAACTCCGCTTTGGGTCATCGGGTGTCTTCATGTGATCTCGTACTTCCTCAAACTCATAAAAATGCTTTTACACGCTGCTGGTTGTGGTTTCACACATGCCGTCAGTGTTTGTTTTGAACTCTTTTATGGTATGCAACCAGTTAATTGTTGTCATTTATAATAACAGGATGTCTAATGGTGTAGGAATTGTGTGAAATTACGTTGGTACAGTCTAAACTAAATGAACACTTAAAAAAAAAAAACAGATCCAGGACATCAGTGTGGAGACGGAAGACAACAAGGAGAAGAAATCGGCCAAAGATGCCCTGCTACTTTGGTGCCAAATGAAAACTGCTGGGTGAGAAAGTAACAGTATAAGACTCTACTCATATGTCCACTGTATATTTGAACAATTATGCTAGCCCTGTTACTGGAGGGGTTATAGATGAATTTCATGGGGCTAATGATTAATGACTTCTAATCTCGCCTCTGCAGTTATCCCAATGTCAACATCCACAACTTCACAACCAGCTGGAGGGATGGACTGGCGTTCAATGCCATTGTGCACAAACACAGGTCAATGACTTCTCCCTGTACCTGTTACAACCCTCTTCATTTATTGTACATGTATTGTTTTCTTTTAGGTGATTATAGATTGTTCTGTGCCCTCTAAGGACCACGAGTTTAGCACTTTAGTTGCCTTTCTTTAGGGCGTCCTCATCCCATTTTCTATTTGGGTCTCCTTCCATTCTTCAGTCTGCAATACGGCTAAAAGGGTGGAAATAAAATAAAGAGTGAGATGACCTAGATCGCAGAAATAATACCCTAGTTGTCTTAGTGCTTGGCACCTCAGTTGGACGCTCTGCTGTTAACGGAGCCACTAATACTGCGAGTTTAATTGAAGAAGTCAACTGAAAGCCAGAGGTGTGGCCTAAACAGAGACTATTGATGAATTGGTTAATAATTAATTACAGTGAACACGTAAGAGGAAGGGGAAAAATAAAACATTCTTTTAGCCTCTGGCTGATTATCTAAACCATAAACGCTGCCATTCATGCTATCAGTCAAGCAGTGATGATATGCTGAATGTAGTTAATCTTTCTTTTTATTGTGTCTGCTTGTGATTAATCAGGTTTCACCACCATTGTGTGATTTTAAATGTCCCCATTTCATTAGTTTGAGAATAAGTTTTTATTAATAGTTGTATTCACACCCCTCTGAGAGCCAAGTGAACTCTAAATGAGAACATAGGTCACCCAGCAGTTATTCACTGGGGCGGCTCGCTTAATCCACAAATTAAAAACCTGTTTGCATGCAGACGACTAATTCCAGTGGAATTTACACAGCTGCTGAGGAGATGCTGTCTGGTAGCCTCAATGTTTTGCACCATGGTCCACAATCTGCCCTTAACGAAGCTACAATTGTTACCCATCTTCTGCAGACCCGACGTGATTGAGTTTGACAACCTGAAGAGGTCCAACGCTCACTACAATCTCCAGAATGCTTTCAATGTGGCTGAGAAGGAACTGGGACTTACCAAGCTGCTGGACCCAGAGGGTGAGTGGTTGAGCCTCGCATTGATAACCCGATGCTGTCCAATAAGCCGTGAGGCTTTTCCCTAAAACAGGGTGACGCGTTTGGCTGTGGAGGAGTCCTGCAGGTTACTGTAGCTGACGCAGCATGACATCACATTTCAGCTACAGGGACATAAAAAGCACGTTGAAAGATGGAAGCAGCTCGGCACTAAATCAATTTGAGTCAAATTACAGAGTGCAAGTAGAAGAGAAACAGCAGTGCAAGTGAGTCCAGGTTAAGTTGTTAGGAAGGAGGAGATAAGTCTTTAAGAGATGATTAAAACATCAGAACATCTGGATTCAGACTCTTATGCAAAGGATGGTAGTACAGGTGGGGTTCCTGAGAGAAATAAGGAGTATAAGCCTGTATGAGTAAGTTTATATAGCTGGGAAATTGTAATTAAGATACATGTGGAATTTGCTTTCTTCTTTTTTCTAGATGTTAATGTTGACCAGCCTGATGAAAAGTCCATCATTACCTACGTGGCAACCTACTACCATTACTTCTCCAAGATGAAAGCACTGGCAGTGGAGGGCAAACGAATTGGCAAGGTTAGCTTTGTGTTTGTCTGGCTTTACCAGTGTCTAAGTGTACAGTACATTCACCTGTGAGCAAAATAACATAAACTATTTGTGTTATGGGGAATTTCAAACTTATTTGCCCCCCAGTTGGCTTAATTAAACATTTCTCTGACTGCAGGTACTTGACTATGCTATTGAAGCTGACCAGCTGATAGAGAAATACGAGACCCTGGCATCAGAGCTTCTGCAGTGGATCGAGCAGACCATAGGCACGCTCAATGATCGGCAGCTAGCTAACTCGCTAAATGCTGTGCAGAACCAGCTTCAGGCGTTCAACTCCTACAGGACTGTGGAGAAGCCCCCGAAGTGAGTACCGGCTGGCTTAACTGAACCCAGTGAAAGAGTTGATCAGAAATTTGAGCTAGCTAAACAGAAATGGTGCCTCTTCTCCACAGATTTACGGAGAAAGGGAACTTGGAGGTTCTCCTCTTCACAATCCAAAGCAAGATGAGGGCAAACAATCAGAAAGTGTACATGCCAAGAGAGGGGAAACTCATCTCTGACATCAATAAGGTCAGTTCTTCCAAAAAAAAACAACTCTTTATTTGGAAATGTATAAAAAAGGCACATATGACTATTTAAATATAGATGAATAAGATTGACAACATCACGTATGAAGTGTTAGTATCCCATCTGCTGATTGATACAGGTCTGCTGTGTTTTCCTTTAAATTTGCAGGCTTGGGAACGACTGGAGAAGGCAGAACATGAACGGGAGCTGGCTCTGAGAAATGAGTTGATTCGCCAAGAGAAGCTGGAGATGCTCGCTGCTCGCTTTGACCGGAAAGCTGCTATGCGGGAGACATGGCTGAGTGAAAACCAGAGGCTGGTGTCTCAGGTAGAAAATATCACTTCGATATTAGGAGCTGATAATAAAGTCGTGTGGCTTTAGTTGCATTTGAACGCTTAAAACTTTTGCTCTGTTCTCAGGATAACTTTGGAACGGACTTGGGAGCAGTGGAAGCCGCCACCCGTAAACATGAAGCCATTGAGACAGACATTGGGGCATATTGGGAACGTGTGGCTGCTGTGGAGTCGGTCGCCAAAGAGCTGGAAGCAGAGGGCTATCACGATGTGCGGCGTGTGCTCGCACGAAGGGATAACGTGCTCCGACTCTGGGAATATCTTAAAGAGCTCCTAGCTGCTCGCAGAGAACGTCTGAATTCTCATCGGGACCTTCAGAGACTATTTCAAGAAATGCGCTACATCATGGACTGGATGGCAGAAGAGAAGGTAGAAACGGACACAAGGACACATGTTTAAACAACTTTAACGGCGCTGACACCATCTCAACATGCAATAAATGTTTGCTTTTATTCCTAATTTCAGTGACTATAGTTTCTAATTACCTGAAGGACGTTTCCTAATCCACTCATTAAAGATGGATGCTGTTCAGGCGTATCCCTGGCGGCTTTAGTGTTGGCACTCAACTGCAGTAATTAGCCTTTTTCAGGACTAGCCTGATTGGTGATGCCTGTCACTGTTGGCTTCACTGAGGTTGACCGAGGTAGACTTAGGTCTGGTTATTCCTTTTCTTTATGCTGTGATCCTGATCAAGTTTGATGGTGCGCTGTGGCTCTGTTTAGGTTCTCCAAACTGTTAAGCTTGTAGTTTCTTTTACTTTAAACCTGTGAGTGTCTGTCATAGACACATCTGACTAATAATCAACTCAGTTCGGTCTCTCCTTCTCATACCTCCTCCTCGTCAGCCTCTCCCAACCATTGAATAAATATTGCATCATTTTCTGCCTTTGAGCTTTGACTCGTGCTAAAGTTAGCGCTCTGTGTTTTCTTTACATTCATCTCTCTTTCTTTCATTTGGGTTAGAGTTTCATCATTTACTTGTCTACTTTTCAGTGGTAGCTGGAACCATATGATTGATGTCTCGATGGTATATCACCCATTAATGTATAATTTTAGCAGTTGTCAGTTCTTTAAAGGCCCTTTTCTGCCAGATGCTGCCCTTTGGTTGAAGCTGATCTTAGTGAAATTATGTTTTTAATCTACTGATGTTGTATTTTGATAATTTAAAGCACCACCACTTAAAATCTACTCATAGAGTATAGATATGTGTAATATGTAGAATAATCTATTGAGGAATATGTACCAAGCCCCTTTTTCCACCCTTATTGGTGCTGTTGCAGAGTTTGTATGCTTTGATTAAAAGATGGACAGATGTCCTACTGAACTGTGCTTCCTCTCTTTAAGGGTCGCCTGCAGTCTCAGGACAGTGGTAAACATTTGCACGACGTGTTAGACCTACTACAGAAACACAATCTGGTGGAGGCTGACATTTCAGCACAGGCAGAAAGAATCAAGGCAGTGCAGGGAGCCGCCAAGCGCTTCACCTCCTATGAACAGAGTAAGTCCTGCAACTCGGTTTCAAACATTGTCCTGTCCTTTTTGTGGGCGATATATAAATGCATTTCCTCCTGTTTTTTTTTTTTTTTTTCAGCTTACAAGCCTTGCGAACCTGGACTAGTTAGTGAAAAGGTCGACCAGCTGGGTCAGGCCTATGAGGAACTTGGTCAGCTTGCTGCGACGCGCAGAGAGCGCCTCGCGGACTCGCGTCGTCTGTGGCAGTTCCTGTGGGATCTCGGAGAGGAAGGAGCCTGGATCAGAGAGCAGGAGCAGATCTTGGCGAGTGGAGACTGTGGCCGTGACCTCACCTCGGCCCTTCATCTACTCAGTAAACACGAGGCTTTCAGGGATGAGATGGCAGCCCGCTACGGCCCCCTGTGTAACAGCATCGCTGCTGGAGAAACTTTGGTAGATGAGGGACACTACGGAGCTTCAGAGGTCACCGAGAGGATTCACGACATCCGTGCACAGTGGACTCATCTGGAGGAGGTGAGCGTTCTTTTTGCATGATTTTAAAGTTACTCTAAATATTGCGTTCATGCTGATAATTTTCTTTGTTTCTTCTCTCTTCAGACAACTAGGTTCAGAGAGCAGAGCCTCAAGGAAGCAGTGGCGCTGCATCAGTTTCAAACGGATGCCAACGACATGGATGCGTGGATTATGGAGACATTCAGACAAGTATCCAGTCAAGAGGTTGGCCACGATGAGTTTTCCACCCAAACTCTGGCTCGCAAGCAGAGGGAAATAGATGAGGAGATCCAAAGCCACCGCCCCCTTATAGAGTCCCTGCATGAGCAGGCCGAACAACTTCCACAGGCCTACATGTCTTCTCCACAAGTACGTGCGCTTTGTTTTTCATCGTTCCTCCATGACGACACGCTCTTTGTAGTGGTAAATGATTGGTTATCGTTGACTGCAGGTGGATGGTCGTCTGCCTGGTATTGAGCAACGCTACGAGGAGCTGGAGTCTCTGTCAGCAGCCCGGCGCCAGGCTCTGGAAGGTGCCCTGGCCCTCTATCGCATGTTCAGCGAGGCTGACGCCTGCCAGCTGTGGGTGGAGGAAAAGGAACAGTGGTTACACGGCATGGAGATCCCTACCAAACTGGAGGACTTGGAGGTGGTACAGCAGAGGTCAGTGTGTTGGTGAGGGAGGGGAAGCTGAATTATTGTCCTTCCAAACCTCTTCAGGTTGCAAAGAACAACACTTTCTGTTGTAGTTGTAAAAGAAAAGGCAGTTAACTGTCGGTGAAATGTGAAAATAGTGGAATTAGTACATCTTTCTGTGGCTTGCCACAACTTTCAGTTTTACCGCTTTTATTATATCTGGAAATAAATGAGAGAATACCTTTGAGAATCGGTGAAATGATGCTTGTCTGTTATTTCCCGAATGCAGATTTGAGACACTGGAACCTGAGATGAAGAACCTAGGAACTCGTGTCATTGACGTGCACCAGGTGGCCGCGCAGCTGCTGAGCTCAGACAACAGCAGCAAGGACCAGATCCACCATACAAGAGACCAGCTGAACAACAGGTCAGAGCCAACACTGAGGACCTAAAACTTTTCACTGCTTTAAACTCTGAGGTATCTGTGCTTAATCTGCACTTTGGTTAGTGTTTTTAGCCTTGTGTTTGATGTCATTGTTAGATGGACAGAGTTCGAGCAACTGGCTGGTCAGAAGAAACAAGCCCTCGAGTCGGCTCTTGACATCCAGAACTACCACCTCGAGTGTAATGAGATCCAGTCTTGGATGAAGGAGAAGACCAAAGTGATTGAATCTACTCAGGGCCTGGGCAATGACTTGGCTGGAGTGATGGCTCTGCAACGGAAGCTCACTGGAATGGAGAGGGACCTTGAGGCTATCCAAGTACGAAGGGCTCAGATAGTTGTGGGTGGGAGACGGGAACAGAACAATATAGATCGGTGATACTCACTATTTTTTTCACTAGAGCCACATTGGCAGAGCAAAACCAAGGGAAGAGCCACTTTTACGAGTCCCCTTTTGCAAATATGCATTTCTACAGATAAAACATCCCACAAAAAAAGAAACAACACAGCCAATACATTTTCAATTAAGACCACATTTACCTTAATACTGGGATGAGCGGAAGCTGGCATGCATGTCCTTGACTTTCTTCATGTTATATTTGTAGTTTGTTGTTGTAATCATAGTGAGACATTCAAGATGAGCATGTTTTTGTGCTGGTTTTTGCCCTTTTTTAAATTAAAAACCGATCCATTGTGCCTGCATCTTGCGCCGGCTAAAGGAGCTAGCGTGCTCTGCGGTTAAGTGTGACGGTGGTTTAAGGGGGCTGCGTTGCCAGGTTTAACAGTAGCCCCCCTTTAGGAAACACCATTAAGCCTTAATTAATACTTAATAAACAATACTTAATACTACAAAAACATTAAACTTAATAAAAATACTTAATACTGTGCAGTATTTGCTGTATATGATTTGAAAAAATGCATTGTTATTGTTACCATATTGTTATAAGCTACCTTATGTATCTCTGATATAGACACACTGCAAAATTATTGTGGGATTAATTTTTGCTTTTAAAATTCTATTTTAGGGTAAATTGGATGACCTGAGAGGTGAGGCTGAAAAGCTGGCCAGTGAGCATCAAGATCAGGCCGAAGAGATCCAAGGACATTTGGCCGAGATTCAAGAAGTGTGGGAGGATTTGAATGAAACCATGAGGCGACGGGAGGAGTCGCTGGGAGAGGCCAGCAAACTCCAGGGCTTCCTCAGGGATCTGGATGACTTCCAGTCCTGGCTGTCCCGCACTCAGACAGCCGTGGCCTCGGAAGACATTCCTACTTCTCTGCCCGAGGCGGAGAGTTTGCTCACCCAACACGAGAGCATCAAGAACGAGGTTGACAACTACAAGGAAGACTATGAGAAGATGCGGGCCGTCGGCGAGGAGGTGACCCAGGGCCAGACGGATGCCCAGCACATGTTCTTGGCCCAGAGGCTTCAGGCGCTGGACACTGGCTGGCATGAGTTGCGTCGCATGTGGGAGAATCGTCACAATCTTTTGGCCCAAGCCTTTGACTTCCAGACCTTCCTGAGAGATGCAAAGCAGGCGGAGGCTTTCCTCAACAGCCAGGTGAGCAGACGGCACTATCAAAATGAGGCTTGTGCCAGTGAGCTGTGTCTTTTGGTCCCATTTGCTCTATTTACAGACCAGCAATAGGTGCCAAATAAACAAGTAAAAAAAAAAATACATACATGAATAAAATCCTACAGAATGTGTAAATAAGTTGGACATTATTCAGATTTCTTACTGGGCCATCGTACCTTTTTCCCTGTGTTATCTGAGGGGACCGTCTTTTATTGCTTGAATTGTTTCTAAGGTAATGAGACGGATACTTCTACTCCTGTTCAGACTCTACGGGTCTGTGGGTTGTTTACATCGGTTACTAACTGTGCATTTTCACACACCTTGCTCTGAAATCAAACCAGCTCGAAAGTAGAGACGTAAGCCTCCGTATGACCCCGTAATTATAAGATAAACCAACATATCAGGTTTATTTTCATGTCATAAAGTAACATGAAGTGTAAGAACTGTTTAAAACTGTTAAACCACGAGTTTAAAATGTCTTTATCTCTAAACATCACTTAATGTTCATGTTCTTTAACAGGCTTTAAAAAAAAAAAGAAGCTATGATTTCCATCATTACAGCTCAGCGCTCCATGCACAGCATAATCTGAACTTTGCCTCTGTGTGTAGGAGTATGTGCTGTCCCACACGGAGATGCCCACCAGTCTTCAGGCGGCCGAGGAGGCCATTAAGAAGCATGAGGATTTCCTCACCACCACAGAGGCCAGTGAGGAGAAGATAACTGGTGTTGTGGAGGCTGGACGGCGCCTCATTAATGACTCCAATGCAAACTCTGATAAGATCCAGGAAAAAGTCGATTCAATCCAGGAAAGGTTAGAGCTGAAGTAAAAAGATAAGAGAGGAAAAAAAAGTTTTCTTCTTCCGTAGATATTAAATATTCTGCTTATCTCCCCCAGACATTGTAAGAATAAGGAGGCTGCAAATGAGCTGCTGACTAAACTTAAGGATAACCGTGAACTTCAACACTTCCTCCAAGACGGGCAAGAGGTAACAATACAGACAGAAGTTTTAATAATCAGCATTTTATAATGGTATATAAACCAGCTCCGTGATCTGTTGTTCTGTAGCTGACGCTGTGGATCAACGAGAAGATGCTGACAGCTCAGGACATGTCTTATGATGAAGCCAGAAATCTTCACAGCAAGTGGCAGAAACACCAGGCTTTCATGGCAGAGCTGGCCTCCAACAAAGACTGGCTGGACAAGATTGATAAGGTGTGACCATAAAAGACAAAATCTTTTTACATGTAGCATTTAGACATTTTTAAATCTAGGCTAAAAACATTTATTTTCTCATGTGTCTATGCATGAATTCTGCACGGTATCCTTTCGTTTATCTGGACTGTTGCTTGTTTTTAAATTCATTTTAATTATTTTATTTGTTTCTCTTTATATTCTTTTATGTATTTTTAAATGCTTCTTCCACTCCCTGCTGCAATGCTTTTATTTTATCTGAAGCACTTTGAATTGTTTCGCACATGAAATGTGCTATACAAATAAATTAGATTTGATTTAATTTACGTTGCCAAAGCAGCACTTTGATGCACTCTGTCTCGTCTCCAAAAGGAGGGCCAAGCGCTGGTGGCAGAGAAGCCCGAGTTGAAACCTGTTGTCCAGCAGACTCTGGAGGACCTGCAGCGTCAGTGGGAGGAGCTGGAGGGCACCACTCGCACCAAGGCCCAGTGCTTGTTTGATGCTAACAGGGCAGAGCTCTTCACACAGAGCTGCTCTGCTCTGGATGTCTGGTTGAAAAACATCGAGTGTCAGCTGCATAGTGACGACTACGGAAAAGATTTGACCAGTGTCAACATCCTCCTCAAAAAGCACCAGGTGGACTGCAAATCTCTGCCTTGAAGACAGATTTAATAGTGTTATAATAGCTCAGAATGCTATTTAATTCCTGACCTAGTGGAGGAAAATGATGTACCTTCTTGTTTTTAATTTCTACACTGTCCCTGTGCAGATGATGGAGCATCAGATGGAGGTCAGAGAGAAGGAGGTGCAGTCTCTGCAGTCTCAGGCTCTCGCTCTGTCCCAGGAAGACGCTGGGCTGACTGAAATAGACGGTCAGCAGAGGCACGTCACTGAGAGCTTCTCAGGCCTTCAGGACCCTCTCAAACTGAGGAGGCAGCAACTGCTCGCCTCTAAGGAAGCGCATCAGTTCAACAGAGACCTGGAGGATGAAATTGTGAGCGTGACTGCCCCTAAATGGGAGTGTCTGAATCAATGTTCCCTCTAAGCTGCTCGCACATTCTCAGCGCACAAGAAAATCTATGCAGCGCATAAAATAAAATTCACCATAAACGTATTAATTAATATCTAATACTAGACCTAATCTAATCTAAATAATTAGACCAATGACGTGTTTTTCTGTACCATTTTTCAATGTAACGCAGTGAGTGACGGGTGTTCAGCCAAGGATACGGTTTACTTATGCTATGCAGCCAATCAGAGCATTGATAGTGCTTGCATATGTGCCCTGCCCATACGCGCCGTGCAGGTTAGCTAGCTAACAACAGTGCGGCGGAGTTAGGAGTTAAGAGACGCCCCTTATAATGGCGAAACGAACGGGCAGCGCCAGCGACACATCCACTCACCAAGCCAAAGTAAAAAAGAAATGCGGTTCTTTTAGGATGGAATGGCTGTCTGAGTATGTGCAAATAGAAGAACAAGCGGTGAAACTGGGTGAGATTTTTTTTTTTTTTTCTTTTTCGAGTGAGAAAGGTCTAATCTGCGAAACACGCAGGCTGCAAGCATGACTCTCACATATAACATACTACACATCTAATAAACCACAACATTTTTGTCTTTTTCATTTTAAGTGGGCAAAATCAATTATATTAAAATTAAACTAATAAAAATTGCTGCTGTGATTTGATTATTTTAATAAGCCGTGTAACTTGCTATGATCCAAGGTTTTGAACAGGTGTGAAACTGGTGTGTTGCCACAGCGTGCACATCTGATGTTGCTCACAGTGGTCCTCAGTGTGCTCAGGGAGCTTGTGTGTATGGCCAGACACATGAAAAATTAGAGGGAACATTGGTCTGAATGTTACTGTTGCATCCTGTTTTGTGTGATGCTTAGATTTAATTCACGGTGTTTTTCTCTCAGCTTTGGGTGAAGGAGAGAATGCCCCTGGCCACTTCCATCGACCATGGAAAAGACCTGCCCACCGTGCAGATGCTCATCAAGAAGAACCAGGTACAATCATGAATGTAGAAATGTTTTACGTGAACATAACTATGAATTAAGAACATATTTAAGTGTTGTAATGAAGTCAAATAAAGGTGACTTACTTATCTGTTAATCTGAGTAGCTTTAAACTAGTGTAGATGGTAAAGAATTGAATGTCTCTGGCTGTAAATCAGACTTTGCAGAAGGAGATCCAGGGCCATCAACCTCGCATCGATGACATCCACAGACGAGGCCAGACTCAGAGCCAGGTTGATGGGGAGCGACAGTCTGTGTTAGAGGAGCGCCTCGTTGAGCTGAAGGACCTCTGGGACCAACTGATTGCAGAGACGGACAAGCGCCTTGCCCGTTTGGTAGAGGCCAACCGTGCCCAGCAGTTCTACGCTGATGGAGCTGAGGCGGAGGCCTGGATGGGAGAGCAGGAGCTGCACATGATGTCGGAAGAAAAAGCAAAGGTGACTTGAGACGAACGCAGACGGCGGATCTTTGTGCAGCTCTTTCACAATCTTTTTGTCTTGAGCAGACTTTATAATTTCCCATGTTTTTTTTCCCAGGATGAGCAAAGCGCCTTAACGATGGTCAAAAAGCATCAGATCCTGGAACAGGCACTTGAAGACTATGCCCAGACCATTCACCAGCTGGCCAACAGCAGTCGCCTCATGGTCAACAGTGAGCACCCAGAGAGGTCGGAGCCCCAGCTGTTTTTAATCCTCAAGAGTCTGGTGTAGCACAAACTCTTATCAAATCAAATTTATTTGTATAGCACATTTCATGTACAAAACAATTCAAAGTGTTTTACATAAAATAAAAGCATTGCAGCAGGGAGTGGAAGAAGCATTACAAATACATAAAAGAATATAAAGAGAAACAAATAAAATAATTAAAAGGAATTTAAAAACAAGCAACAGTCCAGATAAAGTAAAAGATATCGTGCAGATTTCATGCATAGACACATGAGAAAATAAATGTTTTTAACCTGGATTTAAAAATGTCTACATTTGGTGAAAGTTTAATCTCCACTGGCAGTTTGTTCCACTTGTTTGCAGCGTAACAGCTAAATGCTGCTTCTCCATGTTTAGTCTGGACTCTGGACTGGACCAGCTGACCTGAGTCCTTGGATCTAAGAGCTCTGCTGGGTTTATATTCTCTGAACATATCACAGATGTATTTTGGGCCTAAACTGTTCTGGGATTTGTAAACCATCAGCAGGCTTTTAAAATCTATTCTGTGACTGACTGGGACTCTTATGAGCAAGCTTGGGCCCTCACAATGACATGTTTTTGTCCTTTAAACAGTGAAAGAATCACCCTACGACAAGCCCAAGTTGACAAGCTGTACGCGGGCCTCAAAGACCTTGCTGAGGAGCGGCGTGGGCGGCTTCAGGAAAGACTGCGGCTGACCCAGCTGAAGCGGGAGGTGGACGACCTGGAACAGTGGATCGCTGAGAGGGAAGTGGTCGCTGGCTCCCATGAACTGGGACAAGATTACGAACACGTCACAGTGAGTTATTTTCACATTCCTGAACTTAAACTGGGAAATCGAACTGAATTAATTGCGGCGCTCCCTTTTTTTGTCCTGATTTTTATTTCTGCAGATGCTGAGGGACAAGTTCCGCGAGTTCGCTCGTGACACCAGCACCATCGGCCAAGAGCGCGTGGATGGCGTGAACGCGTTGGCAGATGATCTCATCGAGTCGGGTCACCCTGAGAATGCCAGCGTGGCCGAGTGGAAGGACGGCTTGAACGACGCCTGGGCCGACCTGCTGGAGCTCATCGACACACGCACACAAATGTTAGCGGCCTCCTATGAGCTGCACCGCTTCCATCAAGACGCCATGGAGGTGCTGGGGCGTGTAAAGGAGAAGAGGGAGGCTTTGGCTTCAGACCTCGGCCGCGACCTGAACACAGTTCAGCATCTACACAGACAGCACAACACGTTTGAAAATGACATCCAGGCCCTGAGCGGACAGGTCGGTCATCGCCTCAAAGAGCTCTCGTGCCCAACTCCCCTGAGAGTAGAACACTGAAGAAAGTCTCTTCTTCCTTTTTGAACTCTCAGGTGAACCAGGTGCAGGATGATGCGGCACGGCTGCAGAAGGCCTACGCTGGCGAGAAGGCAGACGACATTCAGAGGAGCGAACACGCTGTGACTTCTGCCTGGGAGGGCCTGCTGGAGGCGGGCCAGGCCCGCAGGCTCCTCCTGGAGGACACGGTGGAGAAATTCCGCTTCTTCAATATGGTGCGAGACCTCATGCTGTGGATGGATGGCGTCAACCTGCAGATCGATGCACACGACAGCCCCAGGTGGGTGCTCTATGTTCCAGTTACAAGGATTGTAGGAGCTATTTGTTATTTTGTAATATTTGGCTCACTTATTATTTAGTTATCTTTTGGGGGTTTAGTTTGGGGAATACAGTTTTTTTGGTTGTTTATGATATTTAGTATTGTTTGAGTTAATTTGGGTATTTAATTATGCTTTTATTTTGAAAGCACTGGTTTAGCTGGGGCGCACTGGGACAGTTTACTTAGGCTACGGCTACACGAAAACGAAACAAGGTTTTTTTTTTTTTGAAAACGGGTACGAAAATTCTTGCGACCACACGGCAAAGCTGCTGTAAAGACTCAGGTCCAGACGAAAACGGATGAAAACGATGAAACGATGCAGTACACACGCCACTGTGTCACGCCACGCTGTGAGACAATAGAGAAGTCTCACAGCGTCAACGTTTGACTGACGCAAAAACGTTTTCGCTGTAACAATGGAAACGAAACGAGGCCGTTTTCAAATCTTCCCACTCTGGAACCCGTTCTCAAAAACTATCGTTTTGGGGTAGTGGGAACACCGGCTCCGTGTGGCCGCGACAGCGAAACGATAAGAAAAAGTATCGTTTACAGTGAAAAACGTTTTCGTGTAGCCGCAGCCTCAGATGGGCAGGCAGTCACAGGTGAGCAGGCACCTGGGAGGGCTAATGGTTTTTTACCAGGGCAAGAGAGGCGGCAAAGGCCATTGTTCTTTGTTCGTTTGCTGGTTTGGAGCAATAAACCTAAAGAAACGTAATTTTTTGCCTGGACTCATTTTACCTGCGTAAATTCACTCCCTAGGTCTCTCAGTGGCCATTTGATTTAATTTAGTTTATTATGGTTTTGACATTTTTTAGTTTTGATTATTGACACTGAGGACGAATAGCCATTACAAGGATGAATAGAGCTATGATGACGTGTATATTTATGTGAAGTCTTTCTGTTTTCTTTCGAAGGGACGTCTCCTCGGCAGGGTTGGTCATTGCCAATCATCAGGACATCAAGTCGGAGATCGAGACCAGAGTAGACAGCTTTACTGCTACTACTGAGATGGGAAATACTCTCATCAACAATAACCACTATGCTGCTGATGAGGTATTTCGGTTGAAAATGGTTGAAATAAACCTGAGAACTGATTTTCAGTGTCTACGAACTTCTAATCGTCTCCTTTCTGAATGCTCCTTGATTCACAGATCCGAGAGAAACTCACTCAGCTCCAGGAAAAGAGAGACAAGATTAACAAAAAGTGGCAAGACAAGATGGACCATTTACAAATCGGTAGGCATACTTAACATATTTTACAGTTTATGAAGGTTCATTCAGTGTAACAGGGCTGTGGGAAATTGTGTGCTGTGAAATGTTGATCGGGTTTGTGGAATGAGCCCAAGTACAATCAGAGCAACACTGCGGTTCGTCTGCAGTTCCTCGATTGTTTGTTTTGTGGCTTTGCCAGTCCTCCCTGCCCCGACATGATGGTCTTACTGAAGTGTGTTGGCTGTGTTGGCTGTGATGCTGCAGCTGGTATAAATGTACCCTCAGGAAGTTAGTGGCTGTGAACCTGAGCCTAATAGTTTTTATTTGCAGCTTATAATGTCTCGCCCCGTTTCTCGTCATCTCAGTGCTTGAAGTGCTGCAGTTTGGACGCGACGCTTATGTGGCAGAGTCGTGGCTGGCAGGGCAAGAACCTCTGGTGCGAGCCGCGGAGCTCGGCGCAAACGTAGACGAGGTGGAAAGCCTGATCAAGCGCCACGAAGCCTTTGAGAAACTCGCTGCAGCCTGGGAAGATCGCTTTGTGCTGCTGGAGAAACTCACTACAGTAAGTGGAAAGATTTGGTTGGCTCTGGAGTGACCCGCTCGATTACAAGCGTCAATCCGTCGTCATCTTTCTTTCAGCTCGAGGAACAGGAGATACTGAGGAGGCAAGAAGAAGAAGAGCGAGCGAGGCGACCTCCTACGCCGCCACCAGCACAAGAAGTGGCGCGCTTTGAGACGGAAAGTCAAGCACACGATTCTGCTGCCAGGTAAAGTAGAGCGGAGATCAGGAAGAGCTGTGTGTGTAGGCCAAACCACCTTTTTTCTATTTTTGTAACCCGCCGCCTCCTCCTCTCACGCACAGAACCAGTCTGGACCAGACCACACTGAATCAGTCGGTGTCGGTGAACGGAGTTCACAGTGATAACGACACATCTCAGGTGAGCTTTGGACCTTCTCCACGTTAATTTAGCATGGATTGCTCATCTATTGTAACATGTTCCTCCAATCAGATGGATGGATTTGTAGAATGATTATTTTCTTAACTTCATTTGAGAAGTCGAAGAAAGTTAAAAATGGATGTTTACACTTTACTGCATCCATTATTTTAATAACAATCGCATCATTTTTCATAATTACGGAAGCCCAGAACGGACGTGGTACGTATAAACTTTACTCTGATCGTTTTCTCGAGATAACGAGTTAATTTACCAATGGTTTTCGAGGCCACTTTATCTCCCCAGTCCGCCCCTGTTTATTTGTGTTTAGATGTATTTCTGGCAAAAATGATGCACGAGAGGTGCCGTTATCGAGATAACGAGATAAATAACTCGTTATCTCGAGAAAACGAAATGCTCGTCACACCAGCGGGATTTACTTTGTGCATGTTCACAGCAGAATTGTTACAGAAACGCTCCACATTCCATGTTTGATTCATAGGCTACTTTATTCAGTTTTCAATGAAAGGGGGGTAAAAATGGGTACAGCTTTGCCAGAAATACATATAAACACACATAAACAGGGGTGGACTGGGCAGAAAAAGTGGCCTCGAAAACCATTGGTAAATTATCTCGTTATCACGGGAAAACGGATGGAATAAAATGTATGTACCTATGGCCATTTAGGACTTCCGTACATAATGAACATGTTCTGATACTGTGTTTCTGTCCAGTCGAGCATGATGACAAATATTATCGTTGAAACAACACAAGCTGTGTTTCTTTCTTTCTTCCTTTTTTTTTTTAAAGAAATCTCAGATGATGGTTCTTAAGGAGGTGGGCGGGTAGAAAAACAGTCCCTTTCCACGCATGTCATACGATCTAACTGAATCTCCTCACTGGCAGATGAAAGCTCACCCTGTCACCGATGATGAACTAAAAGATTTAAGGCCTGAACTAACGTTCCAACTTTCTGCCACTGACAGAGACTCCTTAACAATTTTTCATTGCGTTTTTACCAGCAGTCATTATCGCTATCGTTGTCAGTGGGAAAGAAATCAGAGCCTAAACGTGTCTGTAAGCCAAAGCAGCCGGAGCGTGTGAGTACTAAGCCATGGTCAGCTTTGTAGCTTCCCCCCTCGCTCTCCTCACAGCCTCCACTCAGCTCCTGGTCAACCGCAGTGCCTCTTTTTCCTTTATTAAGAAGCCACCGCCATTGCTTTATTTATTCATGAGCCACACGGTTTCATTAATGAGCCTCATTGCAATTTAAAAAAGCATGATGCAGATTCATGAGCAGATTGTTTTCATGGATCAAACACATGGCAGCCTGCTGCTGCGTAAGTGCTCGTATTGACCAGGACAGGAGTGACTGTAAACGTGGAGCTGTTCAGTGGTATTTTATATGTAGCTGGTTGTAGTCTTTCCTTCTATGTGTGTGTTTCCTTTGAGTGTCAAAGTGAAGCAGTCGTGTGACAACTGTTTGTAGAAAAGGGTTTATTGAGGAAAAGACGGACCCAAGTCGTCAATTTTTACACTTGAGTACTTTAAAGGGATTCATATGGTAAATAAGAGCCCAAATAGTTGGAAGTAAGAGCTTAAATTTTTACTAAATCCTTGTAGCTGAACTGTGACTGAGTGGACTTCTGTCTGTGCTTTGTGCTGCAGAATAAAACTGGTGTTTATTAGCTTACGGTAGTTTACTGTTTACATTACAAAATGACTGAAATTAGACCGAAGAAGAAAAGATATGATGATAATTATGTCCTTTTGTACTAGATGTTAATTTAAAAATAAGATAAAAGTCAGACAGCAAGTCTGATTTTCTGAAATTATCTGAAATTATCCCTGGTCCCTGTCGTTTGTATGTTTCCTGTTATTCATGTCTCAGCCGTGTGAAACTGTAATCGCATGAGTAATGGCAGTGTATTGTGCGATGATATGGATTCTGTCAACCCACACTGTCGGTGTAACACGTACTGAAGCAGTGCATCATTATGGCTTTTCATGTATGGCTGTAAACGGCTGCTTTGCTACTCCTTTACATTCATCCGGTTCTGTTATTTTTCCACCTTTTCACCACCCGTCGTGTCCTGGTTTTTAACCACAGGGCTCAGAGTCTGAGTCTGTTAACGGGCCGGGGAGAGACAGTGGCCTGGCTTCTTCTCGCCTGGATCCATCGGCCACTTTACCGAGCAGAGGCGGAGCGGACTCTGACCCGGAAACCATGGAGGGGATGCTCTGTCGAAAACAGGAGATGGAGTCCCACAGCAAAAAGGCAGCTACAAGGTGAGGATTTGGTGTGACAAAGAGAGGCTGCACAGTTTAAACTGGAGCTTGCACGACCCATACTGAGGCTAATCCTCACTTTATACCTGTTGAATAAAGGCTAAACTCAGTTAGTCTGTCTGTAAGGCCTGCACGGCGCTAAACTGCCGCCTTTTGTTTAGTTTGTTGGCTCAGACTCGCAGTGTTTTATGGCAGCTGGTCACATATAAGCTGAGGAAAAGGCGGAGTAGCACCATCCTACGCTCACCATGATTTATTTCCTCTCGTAGATCCTGGCAGAATGTGTACTGTGTCCTAAGAAAAGGAAGTCTCGGGTTCTATAAAGACAATAAAAGCGCTGCCAACGGCATCCCGTACCACGGCGAGGTGCCCATCAGCTTGGGAGAGGCTGTGTGTGAAATAGCCCACGATTATAAAAAGAGGAAATATGTGTTCAAGCTAAGGTGAGAAAACAGCAAGTTTGCAGAATCGTAAAGTAGTGAGACGTCTCGTTTTATAGTTCATCTCTGCCATGCGGTTCATTTCTCCACCTTGTGTCTGCAGACTAGGAGACGGGAAAGAGTATCTATTCCAAGCCAAGGATGAGGTGAGAGCTACACAACAGAGTTATGCTGCTAAAATGAGTCCGTACGAACCGAATGTGTTTGCAGAAAACGAATGCCGAAGCCTAATGACACTGTTGTCTGTTTTTAAGGCGGAAATGAGCTCCTGGATTCGCTCCATCATGAGCTCCATTCCAACGGGATCGGGAGACTCGCCCGGAGGTCCGCGGGCCCTCAGCCGAGCCATGACCATGCCTCCCATCTCCCCGAGCTCAGGCGACACCGGAGGCGTCACCATGCGCAACAAAGACGGGAAAGACAAGGATCGCGAGAAGAGGTTCAGCTTCTTCGGCAAGAAGAAATAGAACACTTGTAAAATAATCACCGAAAACTACATTAATCGAAACAATCGAACAGACTGTGGCAGACTGAAAGAAAAGAACACGCAGGTCTCACACATTTACTGCTCTCAGAGCGAGCCCCAACCGCCCCAACCCCCCACCCCCCCACCCCCCCATCTCCGAATCTCACAGGTTTTATCCGTCGTCTCACTTTTTGTTTCACATCCAACAATGAAACCTTTTGTAGTCTGAGGAAGTGACAGGTGCAGCAGGCATCTGGGCTCAGTGCAGCTCTGCTCCACCAGAACAGGACCGACAGGAGTATTTTCTCTCCGGTGAGTCTTGGCGAGCAGAGCTGTTGTGACGCCACGTTAAAGAAAACAACAACAACGGGCCGGTTTCCTCTCCCCGCGCTCTCTTCTGGGAGCCATCACTTTAGTCTCTTTTTACGTTCCTGGTATTGATGTTATTATTAACCTGATCAATATTATTGATATTGTTATTATTATTACTATTTATCTTTTTTGCAATTGCTGGTTTGAAAAAAAAAAAAAAAAACAACAACTTAATTAGTAGATAATTTTTGATTTATGTTGTGGAGAGAAAAACGAATTTTGGTTCCACTAGTGCAGGATGTCGGGCTCGCCCCTCGTACGTTTTCTTCTTTTTTTTAGGAATTAAATTTTCTGAGATGTGTTTTGCAGCAACAAATATGAGCTCAAATTTTAGCTGTTTGCAGTAAGTGCTAACGAGTTTCATCGGGAAAAAATTATCTATATTTAATAAGTGGTTTTTATTTTGTTTTAATCTCTGATTTCTGCCTGTATTTGAGTTCTTTTGAGTGATCTTTTCTGCTTGATTTTCAACTTTCTTTCTTTTTTTCTGTACAAAGCAGAGAAGATTAGTTTTCTAGTGCGCGTGCGTGCGTGCGTGTGTGTGTGTGCGTGTGTGTGTGTGTGCGAGTTGTGGTGCTGTGGATTTTGCATGTTTATTTGTTCCTGATCAAACATGTCCAGATGGTCGACGCCACTTTTCAGCGCTCAAATGCAGACGAAACCAGACGAACGAATATTACCGGAATGATTTCTCATCCGTTTTGGTTTTTAAACACACGTAAGCTGGCATTACCGTCGATGTTTTCCTCGAGACTCTTTTGCTTTCCGTTTCTAATATCTGTTTCCCTTCTCTCTCTGTGTGCTGGTGTGAAGGCACCAGGGGAGGGGGGGTGTTATTTGTAGATAAAAAGCTGAAGCACATCTTTTTTTGTGGCAGACTGCAGGGAAAAAGCAAGACATACGGACAGCTGACAGATCTCATGACAGGTGAAGCGAGGAGTGTGAACATTAGAGGCTTTCTGACAGATGGAAGCCTGAGCTTTACTTGAACCCATTACATTTACTCTGAGCCCCTTTTTTTAACGCACTCACCCTCCATTCAAACAGCCTAAAAAGAAGGTTTTCTTAATACAAAGATGTGAATGTTAAAAATGTGCCCTGTGGCAATGACCTAATGTATGTCGGTGGATTATAAATGCAGATGCAATGTGCGACTACTGCTCACAAGTGGTGGCAGAGAGGGAAAAAGTCAGAAATTTTCTATTATATGTGGCATGATTTAATGTAGGTTTATACGTGTGTGTGTGTACTGAATTATTGCCATTTATTCTCCTCTGTGTCGATGTACTCTGAAAACACGAGATCATCTTATAGTCGGGATTGGAGACCAACCAATTGAATCAATGAAGACGAGATCGTTTCGATCTGGTCTCAGATGATGGGGAAACAAACGAGAGGTGATAGGTATGTTAGTTTCCTCAATGATGTAAATGTTTAGAGCAAAAAAAGGGGCGTTTGCAGTATCCGGTGAATGTAGCTCAGTGAAAGTCCAACGTAGTCTCATCAGAACTTTGCTGCAATTTGTGATTTTTACCACATCAGAAGCAACACTCCGAAGCTGGTAAATTCAGCTTGAAGCGTTAGGACAGCTTGGCCTTAATTCCTCCCTCCGAATGAACAGATCAGAGACCCTCTGAATCAGGGAAGACAAATTTCTGAACCGGGTTCAGTAAAAAAAAAAGCACGCAGACTTGCCTTTGTCTCTGTCGGTGGGACTCAGCATCCTTCGTCTGTGTCAGAGCTCCTGGTTTCAGGAAAGTTTCAATCTCGTGAAACCCATCTGGGAACCACTCAGCATACATGAAGCGAGCCGATACAGTTTGCGTACGTCGTGCACGGTTTTGGATGGAGGAGCCATTCCTCCCCGATGGATGAGCTGCTTTTAGTTACTTACTGATTCTTTTTCTCCGCTCCGAAACATCTGGACACGGCATCAACGGCTCAGAGGTCACACACGGTGTATTTTTTCCCATTAGCTCATTTGAATGTGAATGATTCAAATTACTTTGGCCAAATTGGTCACGTGAAGCAGAAACGGCTCTTAATACTTGACATCCTGTACACAAGCTCGCTCGACATCCTTTTAAAAATAACATCGTGCTGCTGGTGAGCTTCCACCAGAACATTGGAAAGTTACGCATTATTGATGTCAAACAGATTCTTGGTTCTATGAGTTCTTGTAACAACCAAGTGCTTAATTAAGAAAAAAACAGCTTTTACATGTTGAGTATTAGATATGAGCAAATACAGACTGATGACAGTTTGAGCTTCCTCTTTTTGGGAAAAGTTAGGATATTTGCTGTCCAGCGGGAGCTTGTATTTTTTTCATCCAGTGGTCTGTCTTGCTGCATTTGATAAGCCTGTCCTCCTCCTTTCATTTCTCATTACTTTTGACGAATGTTCCTTCCTCTGTATTCCAGAGTTGTTAATACCACTACTATTATTAATTGCTATTATGATCATTATTGCTACTGTTGTTACTATTAATACTACTGTTACTAATGCAACTTATTGCAAAAATTACAACTGCTGTCCATTTTCAGGTACGTGTCTGTAATACCAGACCCTTCCACACGATGTCAGTGTGCTGTGGAGCATTTTCATTACAAATCGAAAATACTGTTTGTTGACTTGTTGTATCTCTACATCCGATATTAGGAATAATAAAACATGGTTTAATCAAGAATGTTTTTGGAGGATCTTTTCTTCTTTTTTTTTTTCCTCAATGGATAACAAGTTGAATATTTTTACGTTTATCTATGTCACATCATATGTAACACAAGTACTGTATTTATCTTCAGTTCGAGCCCCTGCATGTGATGTCAAAGCGAGAATAAATTCAATTAATGTTCAGATCAAGTCATTCTAAACTCTCTTTTTGGTAACGATTCTTCTTCTGTAGGTGTCTCGTGTATTGCACGAGTCCATTTGAACTCAGGATTGATTAATTTCCCGTCATCTTTAAGGCGTTAACAGCACTAATTATATTATTTTCTAAGGTAAAACTGGACAAAACAGGAATCGGGTACAACTTTTGCACTCTTGTCCCAGGATCTGTGGCCAGCCTACCCACTGAACCCGGTCTTATTTTTTCTCGCTGTTTTGTTCAAAATAGACCTGATATTTAGCTACAGTAGTTTTATATTTAATTGCTTACAGGTGAATTTAATTTTCTTTCAAGGTGAATTTCCTTCAAAGGTGCAAAACGAGACCTCAAATGTGTCATTTTCGTCTCCAGTGTATAAAAACGGTGTGGAAAAAAATTATCGTGGCTTTATTTTGTGGCTTTCCTGTGACCTACAAACGTTCTTCGACAGACATGTAGTTTTATATACCGTGTGAAAAAACGTGCAGTATTTTAGGGAAAATTACGTAAAAATTCGTGAAATTGGAGCTGAAAAACGTCACCGGAATTACTGACCTGAAAATGTGAGTTTAGATTGCTTTTTAAATTTTTTTTTTGTCTTTTTGGATCCTCCCCCCCTAATATGTCCTTGTGTGATATCGGGAAATTCCGAGTTTCTAGTGGTCTACAAACGCAGTATTAGCTTTTTTTTTTTTTTAATAACCTGTCATAGAAGAAGATGCCACAAAACAGTTGTTCCGTCGTAATATAAGTGTTTATCTACTGGAAAAGAAGAGGAATCCGTACCTGACATGCAAACGATAACGTTTTTTTTTGTTATTATTGAAATAACAAGCCGAGAGTTGCCTTCAATCCGCCTACAATAGCACGTTGCAACCAGTAGGGGGCGCTTGGACCTACGTTCCCGTTCCTGCCTACAAGTACGGATAGAGGGCACTCATTACCCGTCAAGCACTTTACTCATTTATCAAAGCAAGATGGCAGCTGTTGTTGAGAATGTTGTCAAACTGTAAGTGCCGGACTCCTTTACATACCTTACACCTGGGCAGGTGACACACACCGCGGTCACACAGAAACGGCTGTTTGACCACACCGTCACTGACTCTTTAGTTGGTTAGCTTAACAACATTCAAACTGACGTAGTACGGTTAGCCAACGGTAACGGAGCGTCGTGTCTGTGTGTTCACATCCTGGAATGGAAGTGTAAGTTAGCAGACACGCAGCTGACCCTTTTGAAGCACAAATCATCGGGCGGTGCTGGTAGAAAATGTGTAAAATCTGGCTGTATGTGTACTTATTGGGAAATTATGGTTACTCGTTGTGTGTTTACACTGAAACGGCTAACGTGCCGCTAACGTCCGATGAGTGGAGCAGCTAGGTGGCTCACGCGCTAACAAGCTAAAGAGACTGTTGTGTCCAACGCTGTTTACGGCGACCGGTTGACTAGGTTGAAATGAATTAAAAGGCTGTGAAAGAAGGTCAGCGTTTTCATTTTGAAAGCCCAACCCGAGTAATCGCTTTAGCTGTCAAGTTTAAGATCCGCTTACAGCAACTTTTGGAAGGTGTAAAGTTTAACGCTTTGATGACTCGAGCCGTCTGTGCTCAAACGTGCTTCCATTTCCGTTGCCTCTGCGTGCGTCGGTGCGACCGCACTGCTTAGAATAGTAATACATATTTAAATCTTTAAACGACACATACACTCATCATTCTCTGGTATTATTTATTTTTTTTACAAGTAATGATTTGATTTTATATTTAAAACCCACTGACTTGTGCACAACTTAATAAATGAGCAGTCTGAGATCACTTTTAAAGACAATTTGAGTAGTTCCCTTTCACCTCTTTGAAAACAGCTTAAAACTAAAAGAATAAGCCAGTATAATGGGTGTTTCTTTAGCTCTGAAGAGTGCTTGTGACAGCTACAGGAGTTGGATGATAAGACCTTTTGTTTTCATTTCCTCCTCATGTCTTGGAAATGAGTGGTTTGAACAAACAGTGAGATGTCTGTCAGGAGTTTGGAGTGCATTCAGCCTTAGCTTTCCTAATGGGAAATAAGTATGCAGCTCATTTATGCTGATTTAAAAAAAAAAACACGGGCGGGGTGGTGCTGACTACCAAGTCTTAAAGGATAAGACCGGTTTTTTGACATTGGGCCCTTGATTTCACATTATAACATGATGTTCTACTCACCCCTGCGTGTTGTTGAACATTTGGAGCTGTTCCGAAGATATTCGCGAGGCGTCTGGCTGCTCTCTAGAGATATTCGGCCATGAAACGGTTTCCTATGGGCAAGCTTATACAGGCACAAACAATGCTGTTTATAATTTATTAATTACTGTACACTAGCACTGATAACGTGGAGGTGCGTCGCTTACTTAAAAAAATCCGGGTTACTAATTTTGAATTTTAGCCGAATGAATAAATAGGCAGCAGGTCTGTGGGCTGTCTGTGGCAGTAGCACGACGAGGACGTCAGTAACACCCACTTTACGACAAAAAAATCAAAATTACAATAACCCGGATTTTTTTAAGTAAGCGACGCACCTCCACGTTATCAGTGCTAGTGTAGAGTAATTAATAAATTATAAACAGCATTGTTTGTGCCTGTATAAGCTTGCCCATAGGAAACCGTATCATGGCCGAATATCTCAAGAGAGCAGCCAGACGCCTCGCGAATATCTTCGGAACAGCTCCAAATGTTCAACAACAAGCAGGGGTGAGTAGAACATCATGTTATAATGTGAAATCAAGGGCCCAATGTCAAAAAACCGATCTTATCCTTTAAGCTGTTTTTGACTCATCTTTCTCTGGTTTTGTTTCGTCAGGCTGGGAGAGCAGTACTACAGAGACGCCTTGGAGCAGTGTCACAACTACAATGCCAGGCTCTGTGCCGAGAGGAGCGTTCGAATGCCCTTCCTCGACTCTCAGACCGGTGTTGCTCAGAGCAACTGCTACATATGGATGGAGAAGAGACACAGGGGACCAGGTGAGGTGTAAGCATGCTCCCTGAAACGCTTCCCAGAGCTAAACGTGAGATTTCTTTAAAAGAAGCTTTGGGGAATAAGTTATGAGGGGCAAATTGAACAAGTCTTACAAGAGTTGGTCGCCGTCTGTCAGTTTTACAACATTTTATATAGAAATAACAACATCACTAGCAAAGCAAACTGCTACTGAGTCGGATATCTTATACTGACTCTCTGCTTTCAGTGAGAACACTAAAAGTGCTTCAGGAAAGTATGATGGATGGACGTTTTTCTGTTGGTCGTGGTTTTGTATGAGTGAGGTTAGTGTGATGCTGATGGATGGGCTCTTTCAATTCCAAGGCATGGCTCCTGGGCAGCTTTACACTTATCCAGCCAGGAGGTGGAGGAAGAAACGGAAATCTCATCCTCCAGAGGACCCCCGACTTATCTTCCCTCCTGTAAAGTCAGGTACCTCAGCTCAGCTCGGTCTCCATTTTAACCGTTAGAAGAGATTTAGAAGGGATAGTTTGTCTCTTTTGACATGAAGCTGTATGACATCCCATATTAGCAATATCATTGTGACACGTCTGTTTGCCACCGTGGGTTCACCCAACACACACGCAGAGCCCGTTGTCTGGTTTGCAATGACTTTTATTACTTTTATCTCCTGATCGAGGTTCTCAGCCCAACGGCAAGACGAACACCCGCTCTCCTGCTCTGCTCGTCTTTTGCTTCTCCGTTCTCTTGGCCCCGTCCTCGATCTCTCATCCCTCTCCCCTCCGCCTGGACCAGCACGCTACTGATAAAGGGGAGAATGATTAGCCGACGATGTACAGGTGTGCCAATCATCTCCCCTCCCACCGTCCTCCGAGCTCTTCCCACCTCTCCACCTCTCCTCTGCACCTGATGCACCACGCCCCCCTCCACATACCTCCACCGCCTGACTTAGGCCGGGGAGCTGTCCGGCCTAACCTACTCCCCCCCCCCACCTCCTTGTGGGAGCGGGAAAGGAAGTCGGCCACGACCATCTGCGTCCCCGGCCTATGGACCACCTTAAATTTGAAAGGCTGCATGGCCAGATACCATCGGGTGATCCGGCCATTCGTGTCTTTCATGCGGTGGAGCCACTGGAGGGGGGCATGGTCCGAACAGAGGGTGAATGGCCGCCCCAACAGGTAGTACCGCAGAGCATCGACCGCCCACCGGATGGCCAGGCACTCCTTCTCCACCGTGCTGTACCTGGCCTCCCTCTCGGACAGCTTCCTGCTGATGTATAGCACTGGGCGGTCGACACCCCGCACCTGCTGGGACAGCACGGCTCCCAGCCCTCTGTTCGATGCATCAGTCTGCAGAGTAAACGGGAGAGAGAAGTTAGGAGTGTGAAGAAGAGGCTCCCCACAGAGGGTCTGTTTTACCCTCTCAAGCGACACCTGGCACAGATCCGTCCACTGGACCGGATCTGAGGCACCCTTTCGGGTGAGGTCGGTCAAGGGGCTGGTCAGCTCGGCGAAGTTGGGAATAAAACGCCGGTAGTAACCGGCCAGCCCCAAAAACCGCCTCACCTCCTTTTTCGTCTTGGGCCGCGGGCAGGCTGCAATCGCTGCTGTCTTGTCAACCTGCGGACGCACCTGCCCGCCGCCCAAGTGGTACCCCAGATACCGTACCTCCCTCCGTCCAACTGCACACTTCTTCGGGTTGGCCGTGAGCCCCGCCTGCCTCAGTGACTCGAGCACCGCGGCCACCTGCCGCACATGCTCCGCCCAGCTGTTGCTGTGGATGATCACATCATCCAGGTAGGCGGCAGCATATGCAACGTGCGGCCGCAGCACCCGGTCCATGAGGCGTTGGAACGTGGCTGGGGCCCCGAACAACCCGAACGGAAGTGTGACAAATTGGTACAAACCGTACGGAGTGGAGAAGGCCGATTTTTCCTTGGACTCTGGAGATAGGGGAATCTGCCAGTACCCCTTGGTCAAATCCAGCGTCGTAAAAAATCGAGCTGTGCCAAGGCGATCCAGGAGCTCGTCGACCCGGGGCATAGGATAGGCGTCAAACTGTGAAACATCATTCACCTTGCGATAGTCCACACAGAACCGAATAGACCCATCCTTCTTGACTACAAGAACAATGGGACTACACCAGGCGCTGTGGGACTCTTCTATCACACCCATTTCCAACATGGCCTTCAATTCTGCCTGAACCACTTTTCTCTTGTGTTCAGGCAACCGATAGGGTCGTGAACGCACTGTCACGCCCGGGTGAGTCTCCACGTGGTGTTGAATAAGGCTTGTGCGTCCTGGCAGGGGGGAAAACACATCAGCGTACTGCTGCTGCAACTTGGCTACATCTGCTTTCTGTGACGGAGAGAGGTGGTTCTCACAAAGGAGCGAGGCGGGATTGGTTGATTTTGGCACCTCAGGCCCCAACTCATCTCTCTCTGCAATTGTCGTCACCAGAGAAACCGACTCTGCCTCCCTCCATGCTTTGAGGAGGTTGAGGTGGTAAATCTGTGTCGCACCTCCCCTGTCAGATCGCACAAGCTCATAGTCAACGTCACCCACTTGCCGTGTGACCACAAAGGGCCCTTGCCACTTGGCGAGTAATTTAGAGTTATGAGATGGGAGTAATACAAGCACTTTATCTCCCGGTGTAAATTGTCTCAGCCTAGATCCTCTGTTGTACAGCCGCTGCTGACGTTCCTGGGCCCGGAGCAAATTCTCACGTGATAACTGACCCAGTGTGTGGAGTTTTGCTCTCAGGTCCAGGACGTACTGAACTTCATTTTTACTGGGGCTCGGACCTTCCTCCCAGCTTTCTTTTACCAGGTCCAAAACCCCGCGTGGTTTCCTGCCAAACAGCAGTTCAAAGGGAGAAAATCCCGTGGAGGCCTGGGGAACCTCGCGCACTGCAAACAGCAGAGGATCTAGCCACTTATCCCAATTTGGCTTATCATCGTGCACAAACTTACGGACCATGGACTTCAAAGTCTTGTTCAGGCGCTCGACGAGGCCGTCAGTTTGCGGGTGGTAAACACTGGTACGAATAGACTTGATGCCCAATAATCCGTAAAGTTCCCTCAGTGTTCGTGACATAAACTGGGTGCCTTGGTCAGTCAGGATCTCTTTCGGGATCCCGACTCGGGAGATAACCTGGAACAGCGCTTGCGCCACACTCTTTGCGGAGATGGTGCGCAGGGGCACTGCCTCTGGATATCGAGTTGCGTAATCCACCAGGACTAACACAAATCGGAATCCACGTGTGCTCCGGTGAAATGGCCCGATGAGGTCCATCCCGATCCGTTCAAACGGGACCTCGATCAGTGGTAACGGGCGCAACGGCGCTCTCGGGATGGCCGGTTGGTTAACCAACTGGCATTCAGCGCAGGACGCACACCAGCGGCGAACGTCTGCTCTAATGCCAGGCCAATAGAAACGGGCCATTACACGGTTCAGTGTTTTTTCGTACCCCATATGCCCAGCCATCGGGTTGTAGTGAGCCGCCTGGAAAACCATTTCCCGGCGGCTTTTTGGTACCAGCAACTGGGTAATTATCTCTTCAGTCTGAGTGTCACGACTCACTCGGTATAACCTGTCCCTCCGTAATGAGAAGTGTGGATATGATACCGCTGCGTCAGGGCGCACCATCTGACCATCAATTCGTATCACTTGGTCAAAGGCAAAGCGTAGAGTATCATCACGAGACTGTTCAAGTGGAAAATCTTCCATGGAGTCAAACACGGGAACCTGCGGAGCCTCCTGTGGAGGCGCTGCCGGCTCCCCCTCCCCGTCTGCAGCGTCGGACAACCTCGCGTCACCGCTGAGCACAGCGCACATATCCGCTAATCCTGTTGGTCGTGAGCGCACCCCCACACACTGCCCCACTAGCTTATCAAACCCCGGCCAATCAGTACCCAGAATAAGAGGGTGCGCCAGGCGGGAGCTAACCGCAGCCTTCACTCTATGCTTTTTCCCCTTATATCGAATTTCCACTGAAGCAACAGGGTATCTGTGAATATCCCCATGCACACACTTAATTTCCACCCAGCTCGCCTCCATCAAAGCCCCGGGCCGAATCAGATTCTGGTGAACCATGGACTGCATGCAGCCTGAGTCCACCATCGCCTGATGTGTACCCCCCTGAATCCTTACCGGAACGCTGTACGTCCCTCCCGGACCGGCGGAGGGTGCTGCAGGGCCGACGACCCGGATCACCTGACCGACCTCCATGAGCGGACACTCCCGGCGAAAGTGCCCGGGTCGTCCGCACCTCCAGCACTCCTGCACTGCCGCTTGAGGGACCGTCTGTGGGCTGAGAACAGTGTCCGTAGCGCGCTGGCCCTGTGGCGGGAGAAAAGGAGAAGGCTGGTTAGACCGGGGAAGCGGGGTGGGTCGGGTGGCTGTACTGTACGGTGGTCCGGGTGGCTGTGGAGGTCTCCTGCGGGGTGCCGGTGTGGGACGGGTAAAAGGCTCTGGCCGAACCACCGGCGCCTGGTTACGGGAGTGGACGGCCAGGTGGTCCTCCGCCAGCGTGATGGCCGTCGCCAGGTCCGCCGGGCGATGGCACCGCACCCAGGCCGAGGTGTCGTTCGGGAGCCCCTCTGTGAACTGCTCCAGGACCACCGTCTCCAGCATCAGCTCCTCCCCCGCCGACCCCCCTGGCTGCAGCCACCTGGTTGCAGCGTCTTTCAGCTGTTGGGCGAAAACAAACGGGCGGTCGTTGGGCCCCAGCTTTATCTCTCGGAACCTCCGCCGGTGGTCCTCCCTGGAGAAGCCGAGGCGGTCCAGGACAGCCCGCCTCACGTCCCGGTACCGCCCTCGGCTGGAGGCTGGCAGGCAGAGCGCTGCCGTCTGCGCCTCCCCTGACAGCAGCGGTAGCAGCCGCACCGCCCACTCCGCCGCGGGCCAGCCACACGCCGTTGCTGTTGCCTCGAACATGTCCAGGAATGACTGTGCGTCATCCTCAGCTGTCATCCTGTGCACAGTCATTCCTGCGAGTGAGGGGCCCGGTGTGCTTGCCCCTGCCCGAGCCAACATTGCCTCCAGCAGCCGCGTCTGTTTTTCCGCCTGCGTGTGCAGCGCTGACAGGTGTTGTCTGCTCGCGGCGGCTTGGTCCTGGCCCATCCTGGCGAGTTCTGTGAGCATTCCTGCCAATGCGTGCACGGGCTGTTCCGGCTCTGACATCCTGTGTCGGGATCAGTTGGGCGCCAGTGTGACACGTCTGTTTGCCACCGTGGGTTCACCCAACACACACGCAGAGCCCGTTGTCTGGTTTGCAATGACTTTTATTACTTTTATCTCCTGATCGAGGTTCTCAGCCCAACGGCAAGACGAACACCCGCTCTCCTGCTCTGCTCGTCTTTTGCTTCTCCGTTCTCTTGGCCCCGTCCTCGATCTCTCATCCCTCTCCCCTCCGCCTGGACCAGCACGCTACTGATAAAGGGGAGAATGATTAGCCGACGATGTACAGGTGTGCCAATCATCTCCCCTCCCACCGTCCTCCGAGCTCTTCCCACCTCTCCACCTCTCCTCTGCACCTGATGCACCACGCCCCCCTCCACAATCATTTATGAAATTTGACTTGCCCCCTGCTGCATCCTGTGAGCCGAGTTCCAGCCTCGTTTTGGCGTTGACAAAAGTAGTCCGGCTAGTTGGCTGGGGCCACAAAAATAAAGTGTTTTGCTTCTCAGAACAATATGCGTTCAAAAGAGTAATACATTTGCATCACAAAATTGTTCTCCAGGAAAAAGTCAGACCTCACAATCGCTTGGCGCTATTTTCTCTCCCTTCGTATCACTGCGTGCTGTGCAGACCGAAGTGCAGACCGAGCAGTCCCCTGCTTCCGAGCAGCAAACACTGTAACAGGTGCGGCTGTCGGCAGCACGCAGTGATACGAAGGGAGAGAAAATAGCGCCAAGCGATTGTGAGGTCTGACTTTTCCCTGGAGAACAATTTTGTGATGCAAATGTATTACTCTTTTGAACGCATATTGTTCTGAGAAGTAAAACACTTTATTTTTGTGGCCCCAGCCAACTAGCCGGACTACTTTCGTCAACTCCAAAACGAGGCTGGAACTCGGCTCACAGGACGCAGCAGGGGGTAAGAAAATGTTCATAAATGATATTGCTAATATGGGATGTCATACAGCTTCATGTCAAAAGAGGCGAACTATCCCTTTAAGACTTTGAAGAAAAATGTGGATTTCTCATTCTGCTGTAATTTGATCACTAATGAGAGGTTTTTCCATTTGGATTCAGTTTGTTGTGTTATATTTCTTCAGTGTGAATCTACATGTGCATCAGAAGGAGGTGAAACATACTGTAGAGTGTTTTTTATCACAGAGGTTGATATAGGACTGAAGAAGGATGCTGTGGTGTCGTCGGACGGCAGCAGCCTGGAGGCCCTGCTGAAGGGCGACTCCTTGGACAAACGGACGGCCGCAGACCTCCGGGGATCAGAGGAGGATTCAAACCAGAGTGATTACACTGGGAGCTTGAACCCCGCTGCCCGAATTAGAAAGGTTCTTGTTTTTAGTGTTAAACGTCGAAGTCGTTTAGGCTAGAGATGAGTTCTAAGACGTGTCTGTCTTCATTTTGCTTCATTGAAGCGAATCCTCGAGCCAGATGACTTCCTGGATGACCTCGATGATGAGGACTATGAGGAGGACACGCCCAAAAGAAGAGGCAAAGGGAAAGGGAAAGTAAGGACTTGTTCATTCTCATCGACACGTGTTTTTTCACCCCGGTCCGTCTGTTGACCTGAGTAATGTCCACAGGGTCGAGGAGTCGGCAGCAGCCGGAAGAAGCTGGACACGGCGGCTCTGGAGGACAGAGACAAGCCCTACGCCTGTGACAGTGAGTCCTGATAGGCCAGAACAGAGCATGTGAGCTCAGGTTGGGGTCGAGGGTCTCTGCTGATCTTGGTAGCAGTTACATTCGCAGTCCTTTCCTCTCAACCTCCTCCCTTCGTCTTAATGTTCTGTGCTCCATCTTCTCTCTGTTCTTTGTCAGACTTCTTAAATCTGTTATTTCTGAACCTAGTTTAGACTTTTTTTTTTGCCATTATGATGTCATACTTTCCTTTAACCTGCATTTTAAATCTTTCTCTGGGAAGCTGTAAGTGTTCCTGACACTTCTTTGGTATTGTCAGACTCCAGATCTGTACTGCTGAATGTGTTTTTTTTTTTTTTTCCTCTTTTGTGAAGCAGTTTGACTTTCAGCAGCGGGGCGTTGCTGACTGACTCTGTCAGTCTTTGAGCCTGTTTCTGAGCCTCTGTCAGTGCTCTCTCCTTCTCTTCTCTCTTTCAGACACTATCAAACAAAAGCATATTTCAAAACCTTCTGAAAGAGGTATATTTCTCTTCATTACTTTTCCCTCCAGTCTGCCTTGTCTTTTGTCTTGACTGCCTGTTTTTAATTTCCTATCTGTGTTACCGAGTAGATTTACGCTTTGTGTAGTTCAGCTCATCGTAGACGTTCTGTCCCTCTCAGGTTACTTAGATGTAGAACAACACATCCCCAGACATCAGTCACAGTGGAGCTGGATGCTGCTGCTGTTTTCCCCTCTTTTGTGTTTTTTCTTACGTCTAAATACTTAAAGGGATAGTTCGCCTCTTTTGACATGAAGCTGTATGACATCCCATATTAGCAATATCGTTTATGAACATTTTCTTACCCCCTGCTGCGTCCTGTGAGCCGAGTTCCAGCCTCGTTTTGGCGTTGACTGAAGGTAGTCCGGTTAGTTGGCTGGGGCCACAAAAATAAAGCGTTTTGCTTCTCAAAACAATATGCGTTCAAAAGAGAAATACATTTGCATCACAAAATTGTTCTCCAGGAAAAAGTCAGACCTCACAATCGCTTGGCCCTATTTTCTCTCCCTTCATATGAATGCGTTCAGCCGCCTGCCGACAGCCGCGCCTGTTACAGTGTTTGCTGCTCGGAAGCAGGGGACTGCTCGGTCTGCACGGTCTACACAGCAGGCAGTGATACGAAGGGAGAGAAAATAGGGCCAAGCGATTGTGAGGTCTGACTTTTTCCTGGAGAACGATTTTGTGATGCAAATGTATTACTCTTTTGAACGCATATTGTTTTGAGAAGCAAAACGCTTCATTTTTGTGGCCCCAGCCAACTAACCGGACTACCTTCAGTCAACGCCAAAACGAGGCTGGAACTCGGCTCACAGGACGCAGCAGGGGGTAAGAAAATGTCCATAAACGATATTGCTAATATGGGATGTCATACAGCTTCATGTCAAAAGAGGCGAACTATCCCTTTAATACCAACAAGTTGATTTTGTATGTGTTTTGTCTTGTTTTTTTCCCCTTTTCAACACCTCTGCATCCTGTAAATTTTCATTTCACAACTGTCTGCTTGACCTTTTGAAGGACTTTTCGTGTCTCTTCTGCCACACAACTGTCTTTAGTCTCTGAGATGCTTTCCAAACAGTCGACTTTCTTTTAAAATGACACATCAGGAAGCAGGGTAACTTACATTTTGAGGAAATGAAAACCAGCGCTTATATGGATGTGAAAGAGGGAAGTATCGTCTTCGAGCGTTATGACAACCGTCACACAGCCTCTTATCTTTAAAGCCTTTAAAGTCGATCCTCCTCACACAACCACGCTGGCTTCTCTTAGTTGAAATGAAAATAATAATGTTTATAGCCTCAAAGATTATTAATGTCAAAGTAAAGTGAAATGAGACGAGTCACTGGTGTCTCTTAGCTGGTGTAATTTAGGCGTTAAACACTATCGGTGCGTCTCAGGAACTTGAATTGAAGATGAAGGCAGTTTTAGGAAGAAGCCACAAGTTTAATTTACTAACTGCAGATGTGTGACGGCACATTAAGATGTTATCTTAACCCATTAAGATCGGATGTTCCGCTTTTTCTGTTATGATTTGCAGTGAAAGCAGAAAGTCGGCTGGTTTTTAAAGATTTGTTTGTAATTTGTTGGGAAATGAAAGTTCGACTGGACAGTTTTTTATCCTTTTTAACGGCTGTTTTGTGCTGAGCATGCGTTTTTTAAAAGGGGCCTCAGTTCTGAGTGGCTCGTGGCTGTGAAGAAGCTTTCATGCTCGTCCCAAAGTATTTATCTTTCAGCCCAGTTTCATTGCCCGTGTGTCATTCATTCTGCCTGTTCTGATACCTTAACACATTATCGCTGATCACCACATTAATGCCGTCACACTGAATTCAATCCAACCACCACACAAGAGCCTTAAAGGAAGCTGCACAGGTGTTGTTTTCCATCTAATTCTGGTCCTTTAAGTCTCTTTGTCTCCCACAGACTGTTAAACAGGGTTTTATTTATCTTTAACTCCCTCATTTAGTCTCAGAAGGTACCTTTAAAAGACATTTTAAACTGTCTGATACCCTTTCATCACCTTTTACATTAAAGCACTGAATGCTTTTCCCTGTTTTCATATTCATGCACGTTGTTTTTTCTCATTTTGGTGGCAGTCTGCGGGAAACGCTACAAGAACCGTCCTGGCCTGAGCTACCACTACGCCCACTCCCACCTGGCTGAGGAGGAGGGCGAGGAGAAGGAAGACCTGGAAATCAATGAGTCCTCCCTGCCGCTGCCCGAGGAGCCAAAAAGTAAGAGACCGGCAACAGAAGTGGAATGGGATACAGTGTCTGTGTGCAGCTGGCTGGATTTGTGAGGAACTGATAATCAGATTGTTTTCCTTTTGCCAACTAGCTCCTAAGAAAGGGCCAGATGGGCTCGCTTTGCCTAATAATTACTGTGATTTCTGCCTGGGAGACTCCAAAACCAACCACAAGACGGGCCAGTCGGAGGAGCTGGTGTCCTGCTCTGACTGTGGACGCTCAGGTACTTTCTGCTTGTATCGATGATATATATATATATAAAAATAAAAAACTGCCCATGTAGCTGTGACGGTGAGAACAAACTGTTTCCCTCGATGCAGGCCACCCCTCCTGCCTGCAGTTCACTCCTGTAATGATGGCCGCCGTGAAGACGTACCGCTGGCAGTGCATAGAGTGCAAGTGCTGCAACATGTGCGGCACGTCGGAGAACGATGTGAGTGTATTGGATGAACCGTCTGATGTGTCCACTTCTGTCCACTCACACACTTTAATGATAACAGCGGCAGCACTGAGGTCTATGCTAACGATGAAGTGAGAGGTTCAAGTGTCATTCAGAGCATTTAGACCTTTGATTTTTTTATATTTTTTAAAGATTTAAAAAGTAGGGCTGGGAAACGATAAAAATTTTTAATCTAATTAATCACGATTAATCGCATTTGTACGCAAAATCCAAAAATGAATTCAAAAGTAGTGTATAGCTTTTAGCATTTAGTTTTATTTTAAATGTGCTGCCATATGAATGAAAGTGCCATAACATTTGTTGTGCAAACACACTTTTAACATCAGCATTTTGATGTAGTTTTTATGTAGAAGCCTCGCTCCACTGTCTGTTTCCTTGAATGACTAGCTGCTATCAGTTGTGTGTTTTGCCTTTAAGTGATATTTTAGACTGGAACTACTACGCTGAGAAGACAATTCAACTTGGCAGTGTTTACAGATGACTGTGGTTCTGTCGACTCTGCCGTCTGGAAGAACTTTAAAATGAAAATGGCCGAGTAAAAGTTCTGTACCCTTCTCCATGTTTAATGGGTCCGCCGATTACTTTCTTTTCCTGTTCCCCAGCAGACAGCAACAGACTTTTACAATAATAAAATAAAATAAATAATAAAACCGGATTGGTTTGTGGCTCAGTGGGTTGAGCAGGCGCCCCATGTACAGAGGCTATAGTCCTCGCTACAGCTGGCCCCGGTTAGAGTCCCGTATCGGACGGCCCTGTGCTGCGTGTCGTTCCCCCTCTCTTGGCCTCCTGCTTCCTGTCTCTCTGAACTTTCCTATCCATTAAAGGCATAAAATCCCTCAAATTTTTAATTTTTTATAAAAGAAAAACAAAAACATGCGTTAATGTGCGATAAAATATGTATCGGCGTTAAGTAACTAATGAGTTAACGCGATAATAACGAGTTAATTCGCCCAGCGCTATTAAAAAGGAAAAAAACAACACAGATTGTCTATGAAAGCTGAATATTACATGCTAACCACTTAGTGAAGCAGGATTGTTCAGGAGTTTTTCTTTGTTTCTGAACGTTTGTCCCCAGGATCAGCTTTTGTTCTGCGATGACTGCGATCGAGGCTATCACATGTACTGTCTCAACCCGCCCATGTCTGAACCTCCAGAAGGTAAATCCACCACGAGAACAGTCATTAAACCATGAGTGGTTCACACGTGTTGATCCAAAAGCATTTTCATTGCACTGAAGTTCCCAAACATGCAGGATAAAGTTGGACAGCTGATTGTAACACGAAGCTTTTCTCTGTGTGGCGTTCAGGGAGCTGGAGCTGTCATCTATGTCTGGACCTTTTGAAAGACAAGGCATCCATATACCAGAACCAGAACGCCCCCTCGTCGTGATGGCGACTCCAGCCGGCTCTCACTCGTCACCCAACCGTCCCACATATGGTTCCCCCCTGAAGACGCACGATAAACTGCCCGGCAGGGTCACCTCAGAGGGACTCGGGTGTCCTGGGCCGACTAATTGTGAAAAGGGAAGTATACCCGGCGAGCCTGGCCTCACTTAGCGTCAGATATGACTGTTACACAGTTCCAACCTCAGATTCAGTCCGATAGGTTTTTATTATCACCTGCTTAGTGTAACATGGCAGCACTCGTGTCAGAGATGCAGCATTAACAGCCAAATTATCACGTCCTGCTCAGCTTTTCTACATAGTGTTGCTGAAGCCTCGTCACTGTCTGCAATGTAATCGTTTCATGACTCGAGCAGAATCATGAAAATTAAACGGCATGCCCATGCTTGCTAATGGAGAAAAGACATTTTATAATATTTATATATTTCTATAGTCTATAATAGTGTTAAGTATGTGTAAATTGGAGGAAAAGGAAAGGGTCTTTTATTATCGGCGCCCTTCTGAAAATCAACGACCAAATGTTCTTCAATGATCCGACTGATGCGGTCAAAGGGATTTTTGCTGAGATTGCTGTTTTTGGTTTCTTTTTCCCATCTCATCCGCTGCCACCAGCCAAACACCAGCTCACAGAAACAAACTACCAACCCTTAGTTTCTGGTCAGTGGCTCCAAAAGCTGCAGGATTTCCATGTTGGCGGGTTAGACGGCGTGCTGCTGGCTGACTGAGCTGCACTTAACGTGCACGTTTCATCCATTTAAAAAAATTTTTTGTCAGAATGCAGCAACACAAAGCCGACCTGCCGGTGATAAATGACTGTTCTGCACACCCGCCGCCTGTGTGACGGATGTGAAAATGTAACGGTGACGCTTCCAGATCCGGGAAAGGGAATAATATCGCTGTGTTCTAGCAGTTCGCCAATCGTTGCCCTGGAAACCGGCGTCCATTAGATTGTAATGCAACGGAAGCGCGAGTTATCTCACAGGTTGTCACTTCCTCACTGTGGAAAAGCAATATTCGAGCTCCTGTATGATGCTGCCATGACGGGGACTCGCGTAACGTGCGATACTGTAAATTTAAAGAGAAAAACGTTATCACAGGTAGACTGTGGCAGCGGCTACGGATTGTAGAGGAGAGCTTTTTCGTCTGTTTGCTCAGTCCTGGGGACGCTGCTGTTTCTGTCGCTGCTTTTAGGGGCTTTATTATGCAATAGTTTCCTTCTGTGGCAGGTCTATAGAAAGTCTGTCTGAACGGCTGCTGCGGCGGCTACTTTACCTCAAACAGAAACAGTATTTAAAGGGTTGAAACGTGCCGGAGCCGCAGTGTCCGTGTTCAATAACTGCCTATTTTACAGTGAAACAAAGTGCGTGTTCGGTGATTGTCTGCACTCTCATATGCTACATAGTCGTTTCAGAATTAGGTCGTTCAAGGTGTTGGGGAAGTGGTGTAATATAAATTAATCACGCTATCATGTTCCAATAACCAACTAACAAATACTAAAGCATTACACGAGTGTCATTCGGTTTCTTTTCACATGTTTTAAACTTACTGTTTTTATCTAGAGACACGGTGGCTACTAGAATATTTATCTGTTGTTTTTGTATTCATCGATAACTTTGGCGTACCTGATGTGTGGGACGTTTTTTTTTTTTTCGCCCTCCAGTTATAATCCTGTGATCCAGGTCTCGGCTGAGCCGCTCTCTTCCAAAGCTCGAAACAAGCAGCAAAGTAATCCGTAATGGGATTAAGAGGCAAACGCTGACCGGCTTAGTTTCCCGCGAACCCACGAGCAAGAAGATTGCTTTCGAGCTGTGGGAGAGAATCGCTCCATAAGTAATATTTAAATCAAGATCATAGATTTACGTAGTAGGTGAATTCTCTTTGGGTGGACTTTTTATTTGCATTGTGATGGAATGTTTTATTGTATAAAAAAATGTCTTCAGGAAAATAAAATACTAAGCACTATAAACTGGGTTTCTCTTTGATGTCCCATGTGCACACGCAGAGATGCCAGATCATGCAGGTGATCTGTGTGACTCCGACTCGGTAACAGAGGTTCAAAACAGCCGTCGTTATTGCACAATTTTTTTTTTTTTTTATTGCACTCAAAATACAACAGTCTTCTAGGATCCAATACAATCTCTAAAGCAGTAAAGTTTTACTCTAAGATATCATCTACCTCCAACATCACAACAGAATGAACAGAATATTCTTTGGAGAACTGAGTTCAGCTGTTTGGATTAATATGATCGTTATTATCGGAGCTGGATCAGGAGCGCGCGGGCCGGTCGGTGGGAGTCGACCGAGGACGGAGATGATGAGGGTGCGAAAAGACCCTGAACTAGAACACGTTTAATTCCAGAAGGAAACGCTTTTACAGTCACTACTTACTCTCAATTTAATCATTTAAGTTGATGGTTCCTCACGTTTGACAAACCGAAGGAGTGAAAATGGAAGATCCGTTTTGTTTAAAACGTCTTCAGGAAGTTCGCCTTCTCTCTAAACCTCGCTTAAACCTGCATTTCGGGAGCTCAATTTTCCACGATAAGGTCGAGCGTGTCGGTGGATGAAAACGGAGACGAAAGATGGCGTTAAGGATGGAGGACGAGAGGAGCGCGCGTGTGATTTTTAAAGCCTTCACAGTCCATTAAACACACAAATATGCATTCATTCTCTTACAATAATTCACAAATAGGCTTTACATTATGTATCTTTTTAAAAAATATCAAAATACAACAAAACAAGTCTCTTTCAGACATTCAGTCTTGTAAAACTAGGTAAGTAATTTAACATTTAAAAACAGTCTAAAGTACTGGTGGACGGTGATAATTATTGTACAATCATTTGAAAAAAACAACAACTAATAAATCGATCGGATTCACAGAGATAAAGAACCAAAAAATTACCAAATACTGAAAGTTCCTCCGTAAAGTTAAACCGTAACGTGCCCAGATTGAGGAACACTCAGTAGAAATGAAAAATGAACAAACAGCATCTTTTTAAGTCGTTTAAAAAGGAAAGAAAGAACGTCGGCTTTCAGTTCTCAGGTTTTACATGTCAGGACACGATAAAAGAAGATGATTTAGATGTTACAGATGGACAACTACACGTCATATATTCCACTGTCGACTAAAAACTGAAAAATGCAGAAAATGATCCATGATTGGCTGAAATATGTCACAAACTTTAAACATTTAACAGAGTTTCTGCATCTTCTGTTGAATAAAATGTGGCTGTAAAACCCTTTAAAGACCCAGCAAGGATCAGATGGTTTAAAAGTCCTCAGACATAAAACCGCAGAACTGACAGACGCGCGCGTTCTATCGTCACGTGACTGCTCGCGTTGCGTTTGAGTCCGTCCCGGCTGTTGAGTGTTTGCCAAACTTAAAAAAATCTCGTAAAATGTGCAAGAAACATTACAAAACATCGATTGTCGTACCTAAACATGAAGTATATTACTAACCTGCACTCGGTCATCAAAGTTTGTGACACTCAGAAGTACATCATATATATATATATATATATATTAGATTTCATATTCATAAGACTTAAAAATACGGTAATACTAAGTTTATCTCTTTACTTGTGCTGTAGCCTACTCGTGCTCGCTGTTTTGAAGTAGTTAGACAAAGTATTGTCACGATAATGTGCATTTTTGTTTTTAACATCGACTAATCTAAAAGTCTCCTTTTTATTAGCGTTTCAGAGATTGTTTGCTGTAATTCAGTGCCACCTGCTACATTTGAATGCATCTTATACTGTCACACTAACGCTGTACATTCAGAACATAGCTCGAAAAATAGTCGCAAGCAGGGGCGAGGCTAGGGTATTTTTCGTGGTGCCAAGGCACCACCGTGAGATAGCTCGGCACCCCCTGGCTCAGCACATTTTTAAAATATTATATTATGCAAAAACAATTTTTTTTTTGCTCAAGGATGCATTAATTTAGTGACCATTTTATTTATTTTCTAGCATTTGTTTTTGTTTTAACTCTTTACTCCCAAAATAAATGTTGAGTTATCTTCAGTATTTGTCTCAGGCTCTCTGTTATCCCTGTCGAGCCCACAGTCTTTTGAAATGAAGAGGTCCAAATTGAATGTTGATGGGGAAAACACTACTCAAAGCAAAACTAATACGGCTCCAAAATTTATAAATGTACTAGTTCGCCTCAATTAGTGAGAAAAAATGTGCCTCTGTGAGCACTGGGGGCTGGGCACCCCTAAAGACCAGATCCTAAAATCGCCCCTGGTCGCAAGCATGACACAGCAGTATGAATCGTCTTTGATTTCAGCCTTTTTTTGACGCGTCTAGAAGCCTCTGGACATTTATTTCCTTACGGAAGGTTGTTTTTAACCCTTAAGTTCCCCCTTCCTGTAAAAGCGCAACTGTGCAAAACCCGCTAGAACTGTTTGATAAGTGCTGCCAGATAAAAAACAAAATATTCCAAAAAGAGGCAGTGTAGCCAGCACCAGGTGGAAGCTTGTAAAGTTACTCTATCAGCAATGACTTGTGCTTGCAGTGAGCTTTCACAGCTCAAACACTAAAAAAACAGAAATAAATAGGAAATTATATGTAATTATTCCGAGTTGAAACTTCTATCGGCTTATTGCTTTAATAAGATAGCTACAGCGTGAGATTTGTTCGATAAATTTTCGAGCGAAAGCGGTTCAGATCTGTATTTGTCAGCTGATTGGCTGGTTGTTTTTGTAAAGTATCCTGGAGCTTTAGCTGGAAAAATGGAGCTTTATAAGAAGGTGTGAGCTGAAAAAAAAAAAAAAGGCCGGGAGAACTTAAAGAGGCATGAAATTTGTTACAAGATGCAGAATTTCCGCTCAGTTTTTGGTTTCTATACTATTATAATGTTTGCCGTTAAATAGCAACAGTGCAAAAAACTGAGAAGTAGAAAAATTCCAAGGATCATGTCGTCAGTGTCGCTTCCTTTTTTTTAAACGATAATAAAGACCTACAAACACTGCTGCTTCCATCTGTTGCCTCGCGATATATTTTTGGCTAAGTCACCCTACCAAAACACTGTAATCAAACACAGCACTGTACAAAAAGGACAAAAAAAACGTGCTAAAAGACGCGTATGTTAGTGTAGTCGAACGTTATCACCGCGGTGACTCCTACAGAAGAGCACAGAAGTTTTTACAAGAAACACAACAGCACTGTCACTCGTTTTTTTTTTTGTGTTTTTTTTTTTGGCTTCGGGTTAAAAGACGGTCTGGTAAAAAGGTCGACTGACAAGGTGGACGTTTGACATTTGACCCCGAGGCCTTACATCTGCCCGAAGAGGATGGAGAAGAGAAGGAAGATGGCGTAGAGGAATATCAGACCCAGACCCAGCCGGCGGTCCAGCCTCCAGTGGTTCAGATGAACGCTCGTGACCTGAGAGCAGATGGGGACCGAAGCAGAGTCAAAGGGCAGGGAAAAGATTCACCTTAAAGGGATAGTTTGCCTCTTTTGACATGAAGCTATATGACATCCCATACTAGAAATATCATTTATGAACATTTTCTTACCCCCTGCTGCGTCCTGTGAGCCGAGTTCCAGCCTCGTTTTGGCGATGATGAAGGTAGTCCGGCTAGTTGGCTGGGGCTTAAAAAATTAAAGCGTTTTGCTTCTCAAAACAATATGCGTTCAAAAGAGTAATACATTTGCATCACAAAATCATTCATCCAGGAAAAAGTCAGACCTCACAATCGCTTGGCCCTATTTTCTCTCCCTTCGTATCACTGCCTGCTGCCGCCTGCAGACAGCAGTGCCTGTTTGCCTGTTTCCTGGAGAACGATTTTGTGATGCAAATGTATTACTCTTTTGAACGCATATTGTTTTGAGAAGCAAAACGCTTTAATTTTATAAACCCCAGCCAACTAGCTGGACTACCTTCGTCAACGCCAAAACTCAGCTGGAACTCGGCTCACAGGATGCAGCAGGGGGTAAGAAAATGTTCATAAATGATATTACTAATATGGGATGTCATACAGCTTCATGTCAAAAGAGGCGAACTATCCCTTTAACTACAGTTTTTCTTTGCTAAAACCTTTGTTTGGGCACTCAGATCTGTTCAAATCGGACACATGTCTGACACTCGATGTCTTTTTACTGAGGTATGCCGTTAAACTTGGGCTGGGCAACAACAAGAAGCGACCCCACGCTGACATAAAGGTTTCACAGATTTACTCTCCTCCAGATCCACTGCAGTAGGAGGAGCCAGATCTGCTGGGATGACTCCCTAAAAACACGTTTCAACCTTTTCTAATCTATAAAACTAATTCATCTACTTGTACGTCACATTGTTACAGCTGAAAGGTGTCAGGAGAAGAGAAGTGTCCCAGCTGTGTAAGCTGTGCTTAGAGGAGATTCTGTGGAGCGTCAGCAGCGTCTGATGCCAAACAACCGACGCCAACCACCACCCACCCGTTCACGAGCCACTCTGCCGTGAGCTACGAAACAAAGCGGGATGGCGTGCATGCGAAACAAACTTGTTGAGGAAATAAAAGGATAAAAATAAAGGTGATGAGCTGAAATATAGAGCGGTGAATTATCACTTCAGGAACACGGCCTAAATAAAGGGTGGACTGGCGCTGCCTGGTGTTCTGAAGGCAGAAAAAAAAATCAAGTCTCGCACCTCCTCCTTGCTGTAAATGTACCAGTTAGGTGTTGGGAATGATAAAGAGAAGCCAACTCTTTTTCAATTCACATTCACGTGTTTTTAGCTGCTAGTTATTTTTCCAGAAATAATTCGCTGTCGTATCTTTTCTGCCAACAGAAGCATTGGACGGCACCGACTCGCTGGAGATAATTTTGATCTAAAACAAATGTGAGGTCTGAAACACACAGCTCATGACATATGGTCTTTAAAAGCATCTAATAAATCTCCTGTTTCACACTGAACTGCTTTACCGTTTAAAAACACAACAAAGAAAATAAGAAGAGCGCTTCGACTTCAGTTCAATGCCGAACACGCAAACAGCTGCGCAACATCTGGCACTTAGTGTTTACTCACCGTCAGAAACACTGATGCTAGCAGCAGGACCACTGAATATACAAGTCCTTTATTATTTATGGAGACCTGGGGGGGGGAAATTAAGTTGTTAAGATCAGCACCCCAGAGTCATTTCATCCAAAAGGAAATGAGAATGCGGCGATAAAGCGTGCGCATACTATAGATCCGTTGTCCACCACAAGGGTACGCAAAGCCCAAGGGAAGCCCAAACCCAGCAGGATGTCGAAGATATTGCTGCCGATGGAGTTAGACACCGCCATGTCCCCCATGCCTGGAAAAAGAAAGGCGGAACTGACACCAACACCATAAAGAGAGGCGGCAGAAAATGAATGGAGATTCAGGGGGACACTCGTTTTCGTTACCTTGTCGAGCTACAATCAGACTCGCCATGCAGTCGGGCACACTGGTCCCTGCTGCCAGGAAGGTTATGCCCATGATGTAGTCTGGGATGTCTAGTGTGAAGCTGATGATGGTGACCTGACGATCACACGAGCGCAAATCAGATCAAATCCCAAAACCCGGAAAGGAAAGAAAACAAGCAGCACGAGTATATTTAACAGTAAACATCTTGCGTAGTTTCTGTCGCCATCTTACCATCCACACCATGAGGTAGGAGAAAATAGCGATCCACAGGGTGGAGGCCACGAAGGTGACCATGAACCAGCGGTGCCAGCGTGGCCGAATGCAGTTAGGAACGGTGCAGAAGAGCAGCAAGCCCAGAGGCCAGGTGATCACCCACTTCACCCGCGCACAGCAGCTGCCTGGTGAAACAATGGAGGATTTCAGGTTTCCAGCAGCTTACACCGGACACACAGTAAGTTAAGATAAAAGAAGAGCTTTAAAAAAACCTCGCTGGTTGAGGCTAACCTCACCTGGTATGCGCACCGGACTAAAGATCCCATCCTCGTCATCTTCTTCCTCATCTGGCTGGCACACCTCAACCCCGGGTTTGTCTCCTGACTCTGCGTCTTTTAAGCCGGGTCTCCCGCCTCCGTTCTCCAGGCTGCAGGAGCCTGTCCTCTTCAGGCTGTTGCTGGATGAGCCGCCTCTTGAGCCGGGCCCGGCGTCGCCGTCCCGCTGGTGCTTCGAACTCCTGATCAGTCTCTGTCTCTGTTGGGGAAGAGTGATGAGTTTTTTGTTGCGTCTGTGCTCTATAACGTCTGCCAAGGGTGTCAAATACCTCACTGATGAGCACGCGTCCCGCCATGGAGAGCCTGGTGCGGGGCGAGAAATGGGGGGTTATCATGATACGCAGGCCGGCTTCTGAGAAGGACAGTTTGTGGGGGTTGAGGATGAGGAGCTCGTCCACCATGACGACCGGAGGATTCTCCTGGCCATGGGCTTGCCCTGTGAGCGGTGATAGTCACTAACATAAGAACACGCTTTAAAGACTTCGCAGGCGTGTTTAAAGGGATAGTTCGCCTCTTTTGACATGAAGCTGTATGACATCCCATATTAGCAATATCATTTATGAACGTTTTCTTACCCCCTGCTGCGTCCTGTCAACACCAGCCTCGTTTTGGTGTTGACAAAAGTAGTCCGGTTAGTTGGCTGGGGCCACGAAAATAAAGCGTTTTGCTTCCCAAAACAATATGCGGTCAAAAGAGTAATACATTTGCATCACAAAATCGTTCTCCAGGAGAAAGTCAGACCTCACAATCGCTTGGCCCTATTTTCTCTCCCTTAGTATCACTGCGTGCTGCCGTCGGATTTATGGTCGTCTTCGGAGACTCTCCCGGAGACGCTCTCCGTTGATGGCGTGCATCGGCTGTGTTCGAAACAGCATACTTCTCCTACTACTCATACTAACTTTTTGAGTTAGTATGCGAGTTTGAGTAAGCGAGAAGTTCCCGGATGCATACTAGATTCGCCGAAATGTTGGGTATGCATCATGAGGTTACTACTCATACTTAAACTACCCAAGATGCAACGTAACGTGACGTCGTCGATCGTCATTTCCTGTCAAAACGGCAGTTTCAAGCTAGCTACAACGAGGATAGGTTCACTTCCTGTTTTCAAAACAAAAGCACCAATTGTATCGTAATGGCTTTCCCTATGATAAAAGGCAACGGGTATTTTATTTTTGTGAAAATAACCGGAAGTGTGTTGCTCACTGCGGCTACCTTTAGTAGCGCCGAATTCGTCGGAACAATATTGTAAATAGCCGGTATTTTGTCAGATTTTCAACACGTTGGGGATCTAAACGACTACTTTCTCGCCTGAAAATGTTTCAAATGTTGCTCAAGTTTACAGAGTTTAGAGCTTAAAGGCGGGGTAGGGGATCTTTTTCTGGAACATTTATTTACATATTGCTTGAAATACTCTTCACACCCCCATTGCAACCAATTAATTAAAAGTTTTGACACAAATATGAAAAGTTTTAGTGGCCTCTAGAACGTACAATCTAGGAAAAACATGATGCCGTCTATCAAACTGCAATCTGCTCCTCCCTCCCCCTCCTTCTCCCTGTGCGCGTACCCTGCTCCGTGAACGTCCAGAAGCTTGGCAGGAAGCTAAACTAGAGCCAGCTTGGCTAGCACCTAGCATTATTAAACGTATAGTTAGCATATACTAAATACGGCAACGATCGATGCTTGCTGTCAGAACAGCGCTTGTGCACCTTCGTGCTCGTGCGCGTTCATGTACTCTAGAGGCGTGCCTTCGGGGGAAAAGTGAAGAAAAGGGTTGGGACTTTTTACCGGTGTATTTTCAAAATGCAGCTTCGCTGGACTCAAAATCCAGGATCTCCTACCCTACCTTTAAGCGAAATCAGCTTCAGGCCGGCTGATTTCGGCTCGGGCAGGAGTGAAGTGCATTGTGGGTAAACGCTCTGCATACTGTCTGATCGATGAGTATGCAGTATGCAGAATGGAAGTATGCAGTTTGCAAGTGTGTAGTATGCGGTTTCGAACACAGCCGGAGACTCGCGGAGACCGCAAGGGTTGTGATTGGTCGGCTAACAACATTATTTCCGGAATCACTTTTCCGGTTTAGCTCCTTCCTCTCAGAACAACAAAACTGCCATTTTTGAAAGAGTTTACTGTGTGCCGGTCAACATTTGGTCAGAATTATTTGCATTTCAACATCAACAAGCTCCAACTCCAACAACAGTCTTTCTCTCTCGGTCGCCATCGTTCACTGTGAGGAGTGGAACGGAGCTGGAAGGTGAACAATCAATCAACGACTTTAGCGATAGACGTCGCAAGATTGTGTTGTTTAAAGTAGCGACGCCTACTGATCGGGAGGTGAATTGCCTTGCGTATCCGACATCCCGACTGAGAACTTCGATAGGTTTAGTGACCACGGAGTCGGATTGACGGATAGCGACGGAGAAGCATACCGAGGCCTTTACGGTGTTTACGGCTCGGTTTGCACTTCGGTCTGCACAGTCTACACAGCACGCAGTGATATGTAGGGAGAGAAAATGGGGCCAAGCGATAGTGAGGTCTGACTTTTTCCTGGAGAACCATTTTGTGATGCAAATGTATTACTCTTTTGAATGCATATTGTTTTGAGAAGCAAAACGCTTTAATTTTTTAAGCCCCAGCCAACCAGCCGGACTACCTTCGTCAACGCCAAAACGAGGCTGGAACTCGGCTCACAGGACGCAGCAGGGGGTAAGAAAATGTTCATAAATGATATTACTAGTATGGGATGTCATACAGCTTCATGTCAAAAGAGGCGAACTATCCCTTTAACAGCTTGAGCAGGGAAGTTGTCCAACCTTTGTTGAGAAGAACCAAGGAGGTGTTGCAGGCCGACGCATCTTCTCCCATTTTATTGTCTCGGTGCTCCTCTGATCGGCGGCAGCACGACCCGCCGCCCCTGAACTGACGCGTCACCAACACCGAGATCTGAGAGTTGAACCTGCCACCAAACAAACACTGTCGTCTGATATCTGTGCACAGGCTGAGCGAGGTTTCTCCTCACAGTCCACACATGCAGCAGCCGAACTGGTGGCTCGGTGTTGGTCTAACTTACTTCATGATGATGATGTAGACTCCGTACATGGTCATCAGCATCAAGGACTCCCACCTGCACAGCGAGCAGCACACAAAAGCTGTCTCAGAATGTAGATTCACCTTCACAAACTGCCTTCCCCTGTTTTATACCAAAACATGGCTCTAAGAGCGTGTTACCATTCTGGTTTTGAGCAACGAGAAAGAACAACAGCACCTGTTGTTGTGAGTTTCCCTTCACATTTAAAATGAAAGATTTCTTACAGGCACAGGTATCATTTTAGAGCTGGTTTTAGGCTCTGATGTTACAATATGAAGCTTTTTCTGGTCTGTTTCCTCTAACAACACTTTACTTTCTTTCCAATGATCACATAGACCTAAAGTACTGTGTAAATCTTATCATTTTCCTCACAAGGGGTCAGACTTTTTTGTAATATTTTAAATTGATCTTGAGAAATAGTTTCTGTCAGTTTGTTTTTCTTTGGACATTGGCTGCTGTTTCACTCATTTTCAGTCCAGCTGTTGTCTGTTTTTGGTTTGTTAACCCACTAAACTCTGATCTATGAATCATTCAAGCATAAAAAGGCATCAAAGTCATGGGATGAACCTGTGTTGCATCTACACATCATTAGTTCACATTTTTGTTGTAGCATCTAATAAAAACACAGATAATGATGATGGCACAGTTTGATCAGCTGACATCTCAACATGGTCTGAGGTGTGTCCTTAAAAAGAACGTAGGAAACAGGACAAGTGGAGGACTAAAAAACTATCTACAGCAGATGAACAGGATCTGAAAGTGGTTGCCAAAAATCCAGCAAAGACGTGACACAGGAGCTGAGAGATGCATCTGGACCTTCAGCTGATCCATCTGCTGTTGGCCCAAGCCTCATCAGAAATGGGCTCCATGGAAGGGTGGCTGTCAAGAAGCCGTTCTTAAGGAAGGGAAACAGGGAGAAAAGGCTGAGCTGTGCCAAAGGACACAAGAAGTGGACTGAAAATCAGTGGCAGCAGGTCTGATGGAGGGATGAATCCTCCCCAGAGCCCGGAGCTCAACATCATTCAAGCAGTGTGGGGTCATGTTGGCAGAGAATGGAACAAAAGGCAGCCCACATCCAAAGGGATGTTCTTCAAGAAGCCTGGAGAACTATTCCTGAAGACTTAAAGAGAGGACAAAAAGCTCGTCTAAGAGGGTTCAGACTGTGTTGGAGAATAAAGGAGCTCAGAGCAGTGTTGAATTGTATTAACTCCCTGCTTCTATTTCCCATTTCCCTGTCAGTCCAGGATCAAAATAAAACTCCACAACACCTCAACTTCATCAGCGTCTCCAACAAACAAGCTGTGAACTCGTGCAAACCGCCGGTGCAGAGACGCCGCATGCAGCACAGCGGCGTGTGTGAGGATTTAAGGCTTGCCATTCTGAAACTGATTTTTGGCAAAGTCAGCTAAAACACAAATCTGCCAAACCGGTGTTCAGAGGCACAGTGGAGAGGTGAAACACAGCCGGGCGGCCTCAGGCTGTGAATCCATAAAGAGTCTTTGCGACGACAAATAAATCCACTCTTTCATTAAAGCACTCTGGTAAAGTCAGGACATAAAGCTCAGCAGGATGGGAGCCAACTAAATGCAAATGTCGGAGGAACAGCTTCCCTAAAGAAGACGAGTGAAGCGGCTGCTGTGGCTGAAACGCATCAGGAAGTTCCCCCCGTCCACTCTCTGATTGAGGCCACCAACACCGTCATCAGAGGAGGAGGTTGTGACAAGAAACAGAAAACCATGAGAACTGTGACAGAAACCCGAGCAGGAAAACTTCAGCGGAAAAAATGTGCTCACACTGCGAGCGCCGCTCGCTCTTTTAATAAATACGTGTGAAATATTAGTATAAAACACCGTCTCATGCTCCAAAAAGGGAGCGGAGCGGTTCCTAAATCAAGCAAAAGTACAAACACAACTCACCAGACAACTCTGGCGTCGTAGATGACCTAAAGAGAGAGGAGAGAATGGGGGGTTTCTTTATCATGCAGCCAGGAGGACATGAAACAAAGCAAAACTGTAAAAATGTACAATCTCACCATGATGAGGGCCAGTACAGACAGGATGTAGTAGGAAGAATCTCTGAAAAGTGACCACCACGTCAGAACCACTGTCTGTGGAGGAAAGGTTACAGCGATTCCTCCATCATTCAGATTCAGAAGTATTTTACTATGCAGCGCTTCTCCGGAGCAGAAACACCGGCTGTAAGTGAGTGATGCATTTTAATACGTAATAAATAACGCTTAAACAACCCAAGTAGCTTCTCAAGCAGCAGATCAAATGGACATGTGCTTAAAGTCCATTTTTAGACCTGAAAAAGTCCCTCAGAGCATCAAAAAAAGTTTGCACTACCTGTCCTGCAAAGATGCCACACAGGCCGATGATGACCAGGATGTTGAAGACAGCTGAGCCCACGATGGTGCCGACCCCGACGTCACCTTTAGTGATGAAGACACCTGAAGACCAGAGGGTTCAGTTTAAGTTCAGCTTAGATAGAGAACTGCCACTGTGCGTTTTTTCTGTTTCTGTTCTGTTAAAGGGATAGTTCGCCTCTTTTGATATGAAGCTGTATGACATCCCATATCAGCAATATCATTTATGAACATTTTCTTACCCCCTGCTGCGTCCTGTGAGCCGAGTTCCAGCCTCGTTTTGGCGTTGACTGAAGGTAGTCCGGCTAGTTGGCTGGGGCCACAGAAATAAAGCGTTTTGCTTCTCAGAACAATTTGCGTTCAAAAGAGTAATACATTTGCATCTTAAAATCCTTCTCCAGGAAAAAGTCAGACCTCACAATCGCTTGGCCCTATTTTCTCTCCCTTCGTATCACTGCCTGCTGTGTAGACCGTGCAGACCGAAGTGCAGACCGAGCAGTCCCCTGCTTCCGAGCAGCAAACACTGTAACAGGCGCAGCTATCGGCAAGCGGCAGCAGGCAGTGATACGAAGGGAGAGAAAATAGCGCCAAGCGATTGTAAGGTCTGACGTTTTCCTGGAGAAGGATTTTGTGATGCAAATGTATTACTCTTTTGAAAGCATATTGTTTTGGGAAGCAAAACGCTTTATTTTCGTGGCCCCAGCCAACTAGCCGGACTACTTTTGTCAACACCAAAACGAGGCTGGAACTCGGCTCACAGGACCAAGCAGGGGGTAAGAAAATGTTCATAAATGATATTGCTAGTATGGGATGTCATACAGCTTCATGTCAAAAGAGGCGAACTATCCCTTTAATTTCTGTTACATTTTACAGAGAAAATGGACATTTATTGACAGCTGACACAGGAGAGTCAACTGTAACTCTTATTCTAAGAGGCACATCTGTTTGTAAGGGATTATTCGTGATTTGATCTACTATTCAACCCCTCAATAAGTCCCTCTTTTGGTGCTTTTTACTGAACTCTGCTGACATCTACTGGAGGACTATGACATGTGCAGAACCCAGAGCCTCTTATCTCTAATTCAGACTTAGTTAAAATGTTGAGAACACATCAGAAAAAGGTGTAGATATGCCTCCTAAAAACCGGCACCGCTGTTGTTTGGTCGAGATTGGCTGAGCTACCAACCGATGAGAGAGGTGAAAAGCTCTGGGGCGGAGCTTCCCGCAGCCATAAACGTTGCCCCGGCCACATCCTCGCTGAGCTGCAGGTTCTGCAAGATGAAGGCCAGAATGCAACATCATCACAGTGACCTAGTTAAGCAGGACAGAAATGCATGTGATGCCAGTTTGGGTGCTGGTTTTCTTCACCTCGGATATTTTCTCCAGGGAAGGGACAAAGTAGTCATCACAGACTAAAGCCAGAGCGTAGAACATGTAGATGGCCTGGGAAGCACAGTTGAGCACAGATAAGAGAGCTTTTTTCATCAGATAAACCAGCTCGGGTTTGGTTGATTTATGCCATAATGAGTCAAAGATAGAAATAAATGGGTAAAACATCATCAGAAACACTCACGCAGAGCACATGCAGGAGCACAGCCCCGTTCTTTCTCTGCTCCTTGGTAAAGATGTCCTCTGGAAACTCATGGATGGCTGTGGGGGGGGGGGGGGCGGGGAATCAACATCGTGATGAACATGTTAGCTTGGTAATTCATCATTTAGAAGCGTGAAATCTACAAACAAGGACATTTTATTATCTTACATTAATACAAAGGTTTAGGTCAGAGTGTTGTTATCCTGTGTGCCAACAGACATGGTGCAAAACCCACAACAGCACGATGCAGACGCAGCATTCATCCTGCACCGAGGAACAAGACAGGAAGTGAAACTGACAGCTGCTTCCTGTCTTCTTCGGAGTGCAAAAAGCAAAAAAAGAAACTCTTTAATGGCAGCTGCTCCCTAACTGTTGCGAAAGAGAGACGGGAGAGCGTGTGCTACAGCTCCGATTCACAACTCTGAGCCGAGCTGGATGAATTTAAACTACAGGGGAGCGTGCAGCTATTAATAGCTCCGCTGCTGTGTGAGACAACAATGGGTCGACAGGCACAAAATAAGCAGAGTGTAGCTGTCACGATGCACAGAAACTGAAGAGCAGACTGGGTGGATTAAGAGAGGGTCCCTTGTGAGATAAGAGATGTGCTGGTTGGTAGCGCAGCAGCACAGGGTCGGAGGCCATATGGTCCAGAGGAGGGGACTTTGGTTTGATCCCGTTCGGATGGGAAACATAAACGCTTCTTTTTTTTTAAAGACCTGGAGTTGAAATGAGTGTCTGAGGGGTGGCTGTGTCTCTGCCTCTTGCTCTCTTAGGACTTGAGGAAAAAAAGCTAATTTTCGCTGTGTGCCAGCTGTTGCTGCGGCACAATGATTCACTGAGGCTTAGCACGTAAACTTTCTGTCATCTCATCACACGGAGGACGGGGCTTAGATGAGAGGCTGCACTCTGTGTGTCTTCTGCAGCGGCCTGTCGAGCTGATCAGCTGTCGGACATCTGTGCTCTCTGTGTGGCTTTGTATCATTTTCATCTCTCCTTTTCTCATCCTGGAGGCCTTCCAGTCTCCTTTCCGCCCGACACACAAACTCTCATGGTTTTTTGTTTTTTTTCTGCTGTGGGTGGAAACGCAGGACTACTACGAGTGGCTTCAGACGGACGCTTTCATAGGTTGCTCTGGTGAAGGCAGTTGCCATGGTGACCTTCTCCCTTGGGGCAGCTTTTTCTTTTTTTCTTTCTCTTTTTGATGGGTGGCAGTAGGAAGCCAAAGGCTAGGCGACTGCGTGAACAGTGAAAAAGGGGGAGGTGAATATGTGTTTTCCCATGGTAAGGGTTTATGAAAAATGAGTAAAAAAAAAGAGTAAAAGTGACAGCAGCTCTGGACTGTAATGTCTAAAAATATTTATTTTTCCTCACAAACCCTCAGGAGAGGTCTGAGAGAGCGAGGGGGGGGGGGGGGGGGGGGGGACGGCACAGAGACACTAAGTTGGTTTACTGAAGGCTGCTGAGCTTTGCCAAGACTCCTATGCTGTGGCCTCACAGAGCAAGGCACCCACCGGAAGCACCGGGGTTGATCTGCAGCGCCACAAATCATGGGCCGAGACGAGACCATCTCCATAAAGTTACACGCTTCCTCGCAACAAGGGAATATTGGCATCCAGCATCACATCTCTGTTTAATTTGTGACTTTTGCTGCCAGAATCCCAAGATACTCCTTTTCAAGTCATTTACCTCCGATCCCATTCTGCCCGTCACAGCCTTCACGGCAGCTAACGTGTCTTTGTTTCACTCCCACACGAGCTGAGGTGCTCAACAAGGAGCGTGTGAAACCTCCAGAAAGCTTTCAGAAAGAGGCTCATCTGAAGTATGCAAGCAAAGTGTGTTTGTTTAGCCACTTTCTCAGATAAAGAATCACAAAACGCTTCACAATGAAACAGGAAAAAACACAAATATCGCATCAAACCACTCTCTGAATGACATCATTCGGTGTTTTTAGGTGTTTGCTCTCAATGCAAAGTAATTGCTTGAAAGGAACTTTTGTTTTAAATCTGGTGTCAGGGGGGGGACCACCAATAATCTGCCCTTAAATGCCCTAAAAGTTTCACCAAGACTTTAAAATCTATTGTACATTTTACCCATGAAGACATGCTAAAACAAGAGTCATGAGTGCTGCTCGGTCGGTTCCAGTTATCAGTCTCGCTGCAGCCCAATCTGAAGACCATCAAAGGCTTTTTTGTTAAGACAAGTCAACAAGTGCATTGTTACAGCAGCAGAAAACATGCAACAGAGACATAAAAGCAGGGATTATCATCTCCAATTCAGTCTTCAGACACCAGCTTTCTAAGTGATGAAATACGAGATCAGCTGCTTGGAATGAAAGTCAAACACAACACCTAAATGTCCGGGTTTAACTGTAGTTTAGTTACTGCATCTATATGTGCAACATCTATATAAATCTATCAACACAACATAAGTGAAACTTCAGAGTCCTTGCATGAGCAGTACAGCTGGTCAATATCAGACCAGAGGAGAATATATAGAAAGAACAGCAAAGGACCCAGAACAGAACCCGGAGGGACCCCAGGTAACAGACCAACAGTCTCTGACATGATCTGATTCCCACAAACACTGAAATTTCTGTAATTCCTTCTAAAACAGATCCAGAAATCCCAACCAAGTCATGAAAGGGGCTGCGATCAACGGTGCCAAAGGCAGAGGAAAGGTACAACCCACTTTTGGACTCTCCAGAGTCTATTTGAAGTGGATTACCATTCGGGATAAGGAGGGTAAATTTAAAAATAAACCATTCCAGCTGGAAAACAGTTCACTTCACCCCACAGAATCAAATAAAACAGTTAAAACGGATCCGGTTGAAGGTGAAACATTGTAATAATGATAATAATAATTAATATAATAACAATATTTAGGCAGCTAAATATTCCGATAAGGTTTAATTATCCAATAACATGTTTTTAATCATATAAACACGTGATAGAATAAAACTGTGAAAAAGAACGTGATAGCTTTATAGCTCATTATGTATTCTACAAGCCAGTTAGCCACTTATTATGGAGACACTGTGATGGAAACTGCAGCAGACTGAATTAGAGCTCAACAAACCAAGGGAAGGATCTACTTCTAAATGGCCTCATGCAGCTTTTTATGCAGAAAAAAGAAGAAAAATACATCTTTTCTTAGGTAGACATAAAGTAAATAGCAGTTCAGATAAATCTGTGATGGTCTAGCATCAACTTATCTTGAATTTAATGGCAGAAACCGGCCCTGATCACCACTCTGTGTCACCCTGCCTTCTTTTAACAGTCTGTAAACGTGGCACCTTTAATGTTAAAGGAACAATGCATTATCATGGCTCCAGATGTACTGTGAAAGAAAATGGGTGCACCTACATTTTGTAGCCGTTAGGGGCCATAAAAAGGTACTCTGAAGCCCTGTGTGAGCTACTATAAGGACGATAAAACCAGTAGATGCGTGTTAGAATGAGACACTGCCTGTTTCTGACACTGAACACAAAGAGTGTCCTGTTCACAACTGCGAGGAGGCATCATTCCTTTTGGTGTTCTTCAGATGGTGTAATAATGATGAATAAAACAGATCTGTTGTTTATGAGGTGGTGATGACATAATCCTGCAAAAACAAGCATTTTGTCTGACTCTAAATCAATAAAGCTTTCGCAATAGATTAGATCTTTCAGCGTACGTCAAAGCAAATTCTTCTCAAGGCATGAAAAGAGGAAGCAGCGCCGATGCGAGCAGCTGAGCTGAATTATAGGTGAGCGACAGGCAGTGGGCGGTACGAGATACCGTTATCGATCGGGGAGTCTGCAGGAAGTCCTGGAGTCAAGCTAAGGTTCTGACTGCCACACAGAGGAGAGGCGTATCGTGCACGAAGCAAACCGCAAACATCAGAAACACGGCTGCATTTTTTATGAGGAATCAAAAAAAATAAATATTTCATCCAGGTGTGTAATATAAATTCAATTATGCATTTGTTCTTTGATTTACTCTCCTTTGAGGTGGTTTGAATGCAAGACTGATGAGCCGACAGCAGCAGGGCTTCAAACCACACCAGCCAACTCCCTTATCCAGAAGAACAGCAAGTCCAACCAAAGGAATAAAACAAATGCTTGTGGCCGGCTTTACCCAATCAGACAGCGTCATCCATGGTCACCCTGTTTGGCAGGGAAATAACCACAAACCCAGAGACAAAACAGATTCTCATCGATGACAATCGCAACTTTTAAGAGAAAGTTTATGACAAACCTTTGGCTCAGAGGATTTCTAGTTTTCCAATTTTCGTGGCCAGAGGGAGAAAACATGCAAACATATCTGCTTCGAATGTCCCGAAGCGTTTCGAGCCTAAAAAGCTATTAGATAACCTGCCAGTTTCTCTTTCTCAACACTTTTTGTCCCCAAAAAGCATGGCTGTGGAAAAATACTATTCTCAGCTGAATATCTCTGGCCAAAATAAACATCATAATAAAGCTCAACGCCGTTTACTTCATTTGCATGGTTGGGATTCTTTGAACTCCACCCCCCTCCACCCCCCGAAAAAAACAAAAACCCTCGTCTATTTTTAGCTCTTCGCTTTGCACTTTTAATGCTTGAAAGACAGAATTGTCTGGGTTTCAAAATTTAGCATTCAGTTGCCTAGCAACAGCGGTCTCCGAAGGCTTGTCAGCTGAAGCCGGATCACACCGTCTCCATCTTGTTAAGCAGCTGAGAGATAAAAAAAAAAAGAGAGAAAGAGAGTCTGAGGCTGGACGTTACTGTGCAATCCTCAAGATAATATCCCCAAAGACCCGGGGTAGGCTTTTTAATCACAGCACAGATTACACAACCGCTGTCAGGCGGCCCGCTGAGGGAAGAGGGAGGCGACCCGAGGCTGGAGCCGTGCTCGCTGCTGAGTCTAACACTACCTGTCCAGCCTTTTGTTCGCCTCCTGCTCCCCAGTGTTTTGCACCAATGAAGTATCTGCCCGCACCAGGCTTGTGTCTTTGTTAGAGATAATGATGGAGGTCTGTTTGCAACCAGGAACTCAATAAAAGGTTAAGTGTGTTATCAGGTAGCAGAATACAAATGGCTGCACAGAGCAAATTGAGCACTCGCAGAGAGACACTCCGACAGAAGCACAGCTCGTGTCATATCAGAGTGTCACTGTGGAGCAGTGAAGTGGTGAGATGAGTTGTTCCTGATGGCCATGCACACCTCAAATACAAGCTTTTTGTTTTTAATGATGTTGCAAAAAGGTTATTTGTGATGTGGCTGGAACCCTATTTCTGCTAAAAAACTGAAACAAAGTTAAATCTACAATATGATGAAAAGAGGCGACTCACAACGTGTGCAGGCTACAATATTCTGATCAAACCATTTGCATCTGAACTCAGGAAGGGGATCAATAAGATTTTATAAACGCCAGAGCCGTTATGGATGCTGCTTATCACTAAACTTTAGTGTCTCTGTAAAACTCATACAGATAACGTGTAGAAAGTAAACCGATTAGCACAAACATGCAGTTTGACAAAGCAATATCATTTCAGCCCCTTATCTCACACTTCATTTTATACTGGATTACAGAAGACTATGCAACCTGAAGAATGAGTCCTCCACTGTTGATTAAGGGTGCAAAACCTGGCACCAAAGCATGGTGCTGAGGTTATCTTTGGTTAGAGATTATGTGTAAACTGATACTGCACATGCGTTAAGCATCATATACAGTACATGGCACTCCTGAAAGTGAATCTCATGTTGTATTAAAGGAGCTTTCACGTGTTACTAGTGAAATAATCAGTTTTCCCCCTTTGTTTAATGAAATGTAGCCATGCTTTGGACTGCTTCGTCCATCCTTTCTTACAGCTGCACAGAGACACGTGCACGATGTTGTTGACCTACAATCAGTGCACAGTGATAAGAGATCGATAAGCATAGAATTCCAATGCTTCCCAAATCCCATCTCTAATCTCAACACGAGACAAGTAGAATAAAGGTTAAAGCACCAAAGTCCCCACCGAGGGGAATGCCTTCCTACTCCTGCTACTCATCCACATCACTATGATGCAACACGTTTAAATAATGCTGGTTGTTTGAGACAACTAAAACAAAGGAAGAGCATTTTAGACCAATCAGAGTACTTTCTGGGGGGGGGGGGGGGGGGGGGGGGGCTGGGGGCTGGGGGCTGAACAGAGCAGATGATGGGAGATACTGCAGCAATGTACAAAAGAAGGAGAAAAAAAGTTGATAAAACATGAAATTACATAAACCTCTTCAGCAACACCGACCCGATGAAACAACGATGCCATAAATACGCATAAAATGGGCTCTTTAAAGCGCCGGGGAGGCTTCACGCTCCCTGATTTTGTATATTTTGTAAATGTGCGTACACACCTGCATGCAGATGACGTCATCGAAGAAGAAAGTTTCACTCAAATTCATCACGACGCAGCTCGACTTTGTACACCGAGTAAACATTTCTCAGGTTGCACATCCTCTGTAGGCGGCGGTTTTTAGTTGGAGTGTGATCCGAGCAATCCGAGCATGGTTTACTATTAGCATAACTCAATTTGCATACATCTCCGTAAAGACTGTGCCTGACATTTTGTTGCCGGGCTTCGACAATAATTGCGTAATTTGCATATTTTGCTGCATTGTGACAGACAGGCTTATATTAGCACAGCTGTAGTGTAAATGCAAATAATATGAAGACACGGTTATTTTCTGTTAGTACAGCCAAAGATTTCTCATTGTGCTGCCGTATCATTTTACCTGCTCTGCAGTGTTTCCCCCTGCACAACAATACAGAGATCTCCTCTTCGATCTAAATCTTTCATAATAAAACTGTCAGCTCTGATGAATGCAGCTCATATCAGCCAGCAGCCCTAATCAGCCTGGGAGCCACAGAAACAGAGGTCTGGTTAAGGCTGCATGTCTCAGTAATGGCTTCCCGAGCAGAAGTTTGAGTCCACCCTAATTATTCAGCAAGCACCAGAAATTTAGGAAGCCAAAGTAAAGTAACCGAGCATCCGTTAAAATCAGATCACCTCAGAAAATCTCATCTGGCAGCCTCCTCTGACGCGCTTCATCTGTGTCCCGGAATATCTCGGCGCACACAGACTGCACACAAATGCAACGTCTGGTCCGCGTGACCTTTCAGTTCACCTGCAGGGGAGATGCAGAGATGTCTGCTCCACTGGCTCCATGTATTAACACACAACAGAAAAATCACGTCACCGAACCTTCGACTCCAGGTTCATTTTCAAAATTCAAAGCGGTCGAAAGAATTTTTGCGCACAGATTTTATGGTCAAGATGGCGACTTGTGATTCCAAAACTGTGAGAAAGAAGTGAAGACGCCTCTCCGAAGAGGTTCTACTAGGCTGTGGTTGTTTTCTTTGGTCCTGACACACCAAACCGGCAGAGTGGAAAGGTCCCACTGCTGCGTCTGGGCAGAAACAGGTCGCACTTGAGCACACCGCAGGGTTCGAGGCCTCAAGCATTAAAAAAATAACAGTTATCGAACGCATGAACACAGACAATAGACAGAGTGATCGCTTTCACTGACAGGCCCACATGTGTACATAAAAAAATAGGGATGCACCGATACCGATACTGGTATTGGGTATCGGGCTGATACTATTCTAATATACTCGTAGTCGTTAAAGTTAACAGAGCATGAACCGATACCAATTTATGGCATGAAGACCGCAAGCAGAGGGGGGCTTGTCATTTTTGTTGTATTTTTTTTTAGATTGGCAGCTCAGGGAGATGTCGAGCTAATCAGGAACAGTGTGGTTAGGCTAGTGAAACCGAAACCTGTCTTCCAATTCATTGCATTTTTTTTGTGGTGGAAGTATCGGCAAGTAATCAGATCCAAGTATCGTATCATATCGGTTTGAACAAAAGTGGTATTGCTGCATCCCTATAAAAAAACATCAGGCTGACAGACGTTCACCAAACTCTGGAGAGGTTTTCTTCATCCGGACAAGTCTTCCAGCCCGAGTCAGTGACAGAATGATGCCGCCACCACCGTGTTTTAACTGTAGTGATGGTCTCCATGAGGCCATTTGAGCCTGATGCTTCCTGGTGATGGATTACTGTAGGATGGTTGTCCATCCGTCAGGTTCTCTCAACTAGAGAACTCTGACTGGTTACCTGTAAGATCAGGGGCCTTAACACTAAACCCTTCAGGTATCCTCTCAAAGATCTGAGCCTGGACACAGTCCTGTCAGAGGAATCTTAGCCTCATGAACTGGTTTGCACTGGCATGCATCATCAAATGTGAGACGTTATGTTGACAGGTATGTGGCCTCTTAATCATGGCCAGTGAATTCCATGAAGCAAATGTTTACTGCAGTTGAGGACTGATTTCTCTCTGGTTGTATTAGCTCGACTAAGCAGCTTTGTTACATCAACGTGTTGAGATGTTTCGATCCGCCAGGAGCTGCAAACCATGGAGAAGTTGTAAAATCACATATTCTTGTTTAGTTAGTTTTATTGGCTTTGAGAATACGTACAATATTCATGCCAGTGTCAATATATCTGAAGAAAAACAGTTAATTGATGATAGTGTATGATCCATGATGTCTTCTGAAGCCTGCAGGTGTGTCCTGGGGGACCAGAAGGCATCTATCCAGGGAAAGGAGTGACTCACCTGCCCGAGGCTCATCCAGGCTCTGGTTGTCTGACTTCTCCTGCATCAACCTGCGCGTCCATCGCAGCAGCTCACCATTCACGCCTGGCTGAAGCCCGGAGGACTCTGCGTCTGTTAAAAACAACGGCAGTCATTTCGGATCAAAGCCAGGCCAACACAGACTCTGCGAGGTAAAAAAACTACGGTATTTTTCAGTATTTACCACAGAAACCTTGGTCACTTTTTATTTAATTAGTCAATAAATTGATTAATTGAACATCTTTGAGCTAAACAACTGAACAGAAGAGAATTCATAAGCCTCAGTTGTGAGAATTTTGTGATTTTTCTCCAGTTATGTTCAAAGAAAGGAACTTTAAAACTAGAAGTCTGTAATAAAACGCCCATCATAATGTTTTAAATCCTAAAATAATCTAATATTTATGTCATACTGACCAGCTTCAACAGAATCAGCTTCATAAGATGGACTCAGCAGTTGGTTTGGATCTTTTCTCTCTATTTTCTTATTTAATTTTTTGTAAAAGGCTAAAATGATTAACACACTCGGTCATTCTCATGTGACTCTGAGCCTCTGACTAGCACACATTCAGCAGAGAAACGATCTATGAAGGATTGAAGCATGCAGTAACCAGTGTTCCTGGTTATCCCGAGCCTTCAACAGTGAAATGTCAACAGCTCGTATTTTTCTCTTCCTTCTTAAATACTTAATCCGCGAGTAGGTTTGACTTTTTGCAGCTTTTCGAGGGCGACAGCTGAGGAACTCCCATCAGGTATATCTGTCTCATCAACTCTATTATAAGAAAAGAAAACATATCCCTCTCCCCCCACCCACAGAGATCTTTCCACCGGGGACCATAAAGACAGTGAGCCATTTATCCCACTCTCTGTACACGTTGTAGCATCAATATGAGGCAGCTCGGTGCCTGTGTCTGATGCATTTGGTGATTGCTGCAGATTCTCTTTGTACCTCACAGCTCAATGAGCCCATTTCAGGAGGGGGCAGCGGTCGTGCCTGAGAAGAGCCACGAGGGCTTTCATGTTGAGGCATCAAGAGGCGCTCCACTCGTATGAAATTCAAATGGGTTTTTTCCTGCCGCAGATGGCTCTGCAGCATTTTCACACTTCTAACTGGGACGAGTCACCTAAACAAACATGTTGTCTCCGAGTCTATGAAGAATGTGGATGTTTGTTTGTTTTCTAGATTCTGATTTCATGAACTCGAGACAATCTGAACTCAGTGTGGAGAGCTGACAGCGACTTTATGAACAGACTTTTATGGACCGGACATTTGATAATCGTACCAAACATTTGGCTAAAAACAAACATCCTTTTCATATCACTTTAGTTCATTTAAAACTGATTAATAAGGGGATTTTTTGCTATTTTAAGACATCCCACAGGGAACTTGTGGTATGAAATAATTCATTTTAAACAACTGATATATTGTATATTCCTTCATGTGAAACTATCATGAAAAGCAGCCTTCATACTAAGAGAATGTCCAGCAGGAAAATGATGCATCACAGAATAACACACCTCAAAAGCGCAAACAGCGTTTATTGTGTGATTGTGTTAAAGACAGATTAAAGGAGTTCAGGTGATAGATGTGTCATGGAAAACTCCTTCACGTCTTAGATTGTTAGGTTTGATTGTGCTGCTGTTGCTAACAGGGTTTCCCTCAAGGGACTTGTTGTTAAGCGCCTCTCATCTTGTGACCACTTCACTTATTAGATTACATTCTCTATATGGCTTTCTAGGCCAAATATCCCATTTGTCTCATTTATTTCCCTAATTGCCACAACAACAACAACAAAAAAAAGGTACAACTAAAAACGGAGGGAGAAGCTTGCCTGGGGATTGAAACATTTGGACAACTGCTCCAACTCCTCAAAGCACAAAGCAACACTGTGTTCACTCTGACTTTTGCCTTTGAAGTGTAACTTTGGTGATTTATAGTGTTGCATCTAACGGGATTGTTAGAGGATTTGGTGGAGTAGATAAGACTGAAGCCCTAGAATGTAAATACAGGGAAGAGGTTATGGAACAATCAGTGATAAAGCCTGAAAAATGGCGTTTGTATGGAAATAAGTTAATCCTGATGGCAGATTCCTGAACATACAGACGAAAACTGCAGTAATAACAGGATTCATCCGTTAGCTGTGCAAACTGGGAGGAATCCTCCAGCTGAAGCTGGCAGACTAAGACACTGTTGTGCAGTTAATTGATTTATTTCGCAGTAAAGAAGTCAGAAATCCAGGGAATATGCTTTATCTAAATAAATGCCGAACCTCGGTTAAACGGTGGGACCGCTGCAAACCTTTAAACAGCACCGTTCAACCTCGTTTTATCTTTTATTTGCAAAACATTTGGACATGACATTTAACAGGACAAGACAAAGAAACAGTTACAAACACAGCAAGTGTTAACGGTAGTTTTTTCATTTGATTTCTGCAGGACTTTAAAGAACAAGCTGTAATTAAGGATATGAGACTCCAAATAATCATCTGTTATGCCCTGAAAAGACAAACCACTTTTGTCTACTATTTTAGCAAGAAACAAGACATTCGAAGCCGTCAGTCACACATCGACCGGTCAGACCGGCTTCCTCGGGTCTAATCCCAAACAGATCCACTGCAGAAGGGAAAAAAAGAAAGGCTGCAGTGGTTGTAAATGTGTCCGACTGTGAGCATGGCTGCACATAAAACCAGATATTTCTTTATAAGAATAACATTCATATATCAGCCCAGCTCTCCCAGCTTCAGCGCTGCAGCCTCCACTGACGTCCACTGTGACATTTACACTGAACATTCAGTAAGTGTCGAGGCGAAATAAACACACCTTTGATTCCGCCTTAAACTTTGGTTTCATAAATATCAAACTAAAAAGCATGTATTTCCATTTTAAAATAAGCTGATACTGACTGTAGTTTAATACGTTTCTCCCAGTTCTCTCATTATGAAGCGGCTTTTTTGGGAAATGACAACTCTGACTTGAGTTACTTTGTACTTTCTGATACATGCTGACGGAGAGAAAATACAATTTTACCTCCTCTCTGAAGCCACAAAGTGAACCTCCATCAGACTGCATCACTTTACCCGTCTGACATCATGCGACGCCTGCGTTTGTAGAAAAATTATTCAAATTGGTGCAGTTCACTTAAGTGTGCTGAAGACAGAAATGTTTCAAATCTACAAAGAGGAAGTTAATAGTGCCTGTGACATATATTTCTATCGTAGCAGGAGATCAAAACATAACTTGTACACAGTTAGAAATTTTCAGGAACAAATTCTAAGAAACAAAGAATTCTAAAAACAAGACTTTTGTATTTTCTTCCCCGTTGTTAAGGGTCCATGTTGAGTATAGCTGCCACTAAATGCCATCAAACTTCACTTTTATCATTCAAAGGTTTTAGTTGAGATCTGAACTGCAACCCTTTGAATTCCAGATGTACAACCTATAATCGCCTTGTGATCCTCCACAGATGATCACTACGCTGATATTTGGTAGTCTTTTTAGCTTATGAAGGTTCCTAACTGAGATAACTCTTCTGGAAGTAACTGAGTGTAAAGACACAATAAAAGATGTTTGATTTCTCTAAAATACTAAAGAAAGGAGCTCCCATACTTCCTTTGCTATCTCATTTAGCATAAGAAACAATAGATAATCATTTACTAGAGAAAGAACGCACATCCATCCCATAATTTTCTATGGCTGTGACTTTTAAACCAACGCAAAATTAGATTCATCCAGTTGTCCTGACTGGGATTTATCTGCATTAATAGTGTGAGTCTGGGCAGCCTTAGTTATCAGTATCTTTCACTTTTTAGCCCATTTCTGTTTAATTCCGTTAATTACCAACCTTGATAATAATGTGATATCTTATATTTGTGCAGGTTTTATGTAACAATGAGATGAGCTTGCATCAGACGAGGCACCCTAAAGAACTCTTTGTAGGATATTCAATGTGGTTGCAGTGCTGCAGAAACCACATCACAGCTCAGTCTGAGTGTGGTCGGATTCTCATCTTCCTAATCCTTAAGAATTTCTCCTAACACCTTTCCTTAACCCCATGACGTTTTGCATCAAAGTCAAGGAAAAGCGCTTAAAATTCGGCACAGTCAGCTTGAGCAGGACTCCGTCCTCGTTAGCAGGTAATATTCAAATAAAAAGAGTCCATTCTTTAAACCTGATAGACTGATGATGTGCTGCAGGTGGGAGTTCATGAATAAATTCATCTGAAAGCATTGTGACATATTAGATTTGTCCAACCTTGATTTTTTTTTTTTTTTAAGCAAAAGGAGGCTCAGCAGCAAGTCTGCGGTTACTTTGGGAAAATGTGAGACATTTTGGATTCGAGTCAGAAAAGTAGGAACGAATAACACACAACAACACAACCAGGAGGCAGACTTTGTCACGGAGCTATTTGGAACTAAAGTAGGACACACCCTGCTCTACCTGATCAAAGTCTCCGTATGTGAAATCTTCAAAGGTTAACGGCACATAAGGTGTGCTACTTGTACTGGATTACACACAAGAAATCTTAAAAATGCCTCCAACAGCCTAGAGATGGCTCACTGTGCAGCTTGCCGTCTTTTTAAGACTTTCGGTATTATTTTGGCTGTAGCTGTGAAACCTTTTATGCTTGCCTGACACCAGTAAGACAGCAGCTCACATCAGGAAGTGATGTGTCATGACAACATGTTGTCAAGTGTTTGCAACTGGAATTGTCAGTGATACTGTGTTTCGAGAATTTAAACAAGGTTAAATCTATGCTCTGCCTTTGGCTGTTTGAGGCTAACACAGATAGCTGAGAGTGAGCAAGGTGTTCACTAGGTGTTTCATTGACTCTCACTGCTCTTATTGACTATGTTTCCTGCCAGATATCAGACAGGAGGATTAATGAAAAAAACCATTGATAAAGCTGTCGTTCATCACATATTCGGCCCCACATGAAAGAAAAGCAAGCAAGCTGTTGAGCGAGCATTGAGGAGTCATACATTTCCCTGAGTAACGCATCTATAAAGGAGATATAAATAAGTCAAATTCATCAGGAAGACACAGATGTTGCTTTGTGTCTGCTGGAAATATAACTAGGTTACTGTTTGATACATGTATCAGCTTTGACAGCTAAGAAGTTTCCATTTTATTTCCACAGCTGCAGAGCGAGCAAAAGATATTTGGTATTTTTATTTAACATAAAACCAAATGATCCAGTTGCTCATGAAGCTGAATGGATTCTGCATGTGATTGTGTAGAATCTGTGGACGAAGGGACGAGCTTTCTTATTTCCTTCTATCGTCCATCAGTAGCCCAGGTCTGACAAACTGTATCGCTTTGCTTTATTTTCTACTGTTAGCGCAGAGATAATCACGATTCGGCTCCTAACCAGTTACATAAGATCTTTTTAAATTAGCATTTGCTGCCTTTTCTCTCCATACATAAATCTTTTTTGTAATTAATTCAGGGCTTCTTTGTAAGGATGAGGCCCGGACATCTTGGACATGATACTTTGCTTTACTTGAGCAAACTACTTTGTATCTTTGCAGCCGTTTGGCTGACCAAAGGTTGTTTTGCACACTTCTTCATCATATGCGAAGGGTTTAAGTACGTCCTCCTCTCACAAGCAATTTTACTATCAGGGATATCCACATGACTCACTGTTGGACATGGACATCCATAAATGGTGCAGTGTTACTCAGGATGCTACAGTATGTGTAATATTTTCCAAGTATTGGGTGAGTATCCTGCCTGTCACCATTACAAACAGCAGAGCATGAGCTTTGCCCAGCGCTTCCAAGCCGAGCAGCCTCGGGCTCCGTCCCGAAAACCTCTCCAGGTTGATGGCACACTCATAATTTAAAGGTGAAGTATAAATATTAATGACGCCGCTCATTCAAAAGGACACTCTTCCACAAAGGACAGTGCGTAATAGCAGGATGAAGCCCAAATGTAAATCAAACACTCCAAACTGAACAAAAAGTTCACCTTTTAAAATCTTTGCACTGCACGCAGGACGGAGGAGGAAAATGGTGCTGAAGCATCCGCTGAATGTGTGTGTGCGAGACAGTGTGTGACAGCAGCAGCAAAGGTGATGAGAGGATGACGAGCTGGAGGCGGAGGAGGAGAGTGGGTGGGTGGGGTGATGCCTGATTTGACACTGAAGCGTTATTTTCTCCAGTGGGTGTATGTGCCCAAAAGAAAATGCATCGCATCAGACTATTTCCATGTCTACGTGTATTTTTATAGATGCGTTGCACTCAGCGTGTGAAGTTTATTTTACCCCGAGGCACGCGGGAAAAATCGCTCCGTGGGGAAATCAGGATTATGACCATCTGATCTGTGTGTGTCATGTTGGATTATGTTTGGAATTAAATGGCATTCACTGCAAGAAATCATGGCTCTCCAAATTAATTTGTCTTATACTGTAATGTAAATCACATAGTATTTATTTAGTGGTGTAAACATGTTCAACACCCTGAGAAAAACTATAGATATGCAGTTTATTTGAGGATAAAGCAAATATATACCCCAAAAAAATTAGACCTTAATGTGCAGACTCGTATCTCGTATATATCCCCTGAGATGAAGATAATGCCTCACCTACACAGTAACTGTCCTCACTCCCAGTGATTGGATTTGTAGATGCCACGATTTGCACTTGCTTTGTGTGATCAACAATCTGTCACCTCCCTGCAGGGTGAGCAGAGTCAATCATCCCAAGAAGAGGCAGAGGCTGGGAGACGGTTAGCGGGCATGTTAGGAAATGCTGAAATATCCGCCATGAAGCACCATTTGCCACTTTTGGTGGTTTATAAATGGCATTCTGCTGTGAAATAAACCTGATCAACGCAGGTTCAGCTCGCTTTCCAGCCCGAATCAGTCAGTCCCAGATAATAATAGGCAGTTTTAACTCCATCATAAGACATTTTGATGGAGAATGTGGTATGTGCTGCTGTGACATGTGAGCACTTCTAAAGAAGGTGTGGATTCATATGGCTTGTGCCACATACATACAAAGGAGACATGATATTATTTAACTAAATATACTACAGGACTTTAAATGATGCCGCTCTTTGTTTACAGCAATAGTAATACAGTAGTTTAATAAGGGCGTGATTTAGTCATATTCTTATGCTTAGAGTATATTTGTTCATTCACCAGGATAAATATAGGCTATATCTGGCACAAAGTGAGCTCATCTTTTCTCATTCATCAGTGCTAACAGACACTTTCATATAAACCCTAACAACCATGAATGTTCTTAATATCAAAACAAAAAAAATAGATATTTAATTTCCAGTGAAATCGGTTGATTGAGTGCTGGATTGTAGTAATTGTGTACGCGCACGCGGCGCTGTACGTCTATATTAAGGTCTCACCTGGAGTCTGGATGACCTGCGCGAGCCAAATGACGGCGACCAGCCCGACTCCACAGCAGCAGAACCGCTGGAAGGGCCGCCGGTGCCTCGCTGCTGCTCTCATTCCTCAGCCGGCTGCATATCCACGAAAAACATCTGTTGCTCTCTTTCTTGACACTTGTTTCACACTTTGTCCGCAAAGAGCTCCGAACAAACAGCCACCTCCGGGAGCAGCAGCTGCAGCAGCAGGCGACTTCTCTGACAACTTGTGTCAAAAAATCCCCTCAACGACGAGCCCGGTTTTCCCCTCCGGACTCCGAGCAGCAGGCGCCGCCGAGCTGGTAAACCCCTTTAACCGTCCTGGTCGCTCATAGCGCGGAGACGCGTAAAATAGCTTTCTGCGTTCATGTGTGTAGCCTGAATGGTCGACAGCAGATCCCACAGTGAGCTGCAGCAACAGGAGGCGATGTGCTCCGAGCACTGTGTTCCTTCACTCTTGTCTGCTCACACTATCGCTTTCTCTTTGTGGCCACCAGGCGACGACAAACACGGGGCGGCTCTGCAGATCCAATGCACAAAGAGGTATGTGACACATGCACGCCTCTGAGCTGCTGGACCCCTTCTCATAATGATATGCAAAGGCGAGACTAAACTTTTGGGGGCCTCAGGCAACGAAGTCCACTACGTTCAGTTCATATTCACAGTACCAAATCACAACAAATGCCATATCAAGGCACTTCAGTCCAAATACAAGCCGATTATAATATACTAAACTGCAATACAATCAAATTAATTAAAATAAAAACGAGTCCAGTTCATACACTACCAATTTAAAAAAAGCTGCGTAGCCAAAGAAACCAACAGATTGCATCCTAACAATTCAGTCTCCCATCCTGAGCATGCACACAGTGACAGTGGAAAGAAAAAACTCCCTTTTAACAGGAAGAAACCTCTACCAGAACCAGGAGGGTGGCCATCTTCCTCAACCTTCTTCATCCAAGAAGCAGTCTGGGCCAATAGCATCTTAACGATGGGATGTTTCAGGATAACCTGAGCCGTCCCTAACTATAGGTTTTATCAATAGGAAGGTTTTAAACCTAATCCTAAAGGTAGAGAGGGTATCTGGCAGCTTGTTCATCAGAGAGGGAACTGATAACTGAAGGCTCTGCCTTCCATTCTACTTTTAGAAACTCTAGAAACCACAAAATGACCTGTAGTGTGAGAGCAAAGTGCTCTGTTGGGAAAATATCCAACAATGAGAGAGCTTTAAGATGTGATGGAGCTCAGTCATTAAGAGCTTTATATGTGAGGAGAAGAATTTTAAATGATATTCTGAATTTAACAGGGAGCCAATGGAGAGAAGCTAAAACTGGAGAAATATCCAATATTTTGGATCAGTTGGAGGCTTTTCAGAGAATTCGGGGACAGCCCAATAATAAAGAATTACAGTAGTTCAATATTGAAGTAACAAATGCATGGACACTTTGAGACAGGGTGTTCCGAATATGCCAATATTATGAAGGAGCAAGTTATATATCGGATTCGAAGGACAGATCCTGGTCAAAAATGACTCCAAGGTTCCTCACAGTAGTGCAAGAAACCAAGGAAATACCATCTATAGTAACTATATCTATATAGTTGTTTCCTGAGGTGCTCAGGTCCAAAGACAACAACTTCAGTTTAGTTTGAATTTAGTCAAATCAGTCAAATTTTCAAAAGTATAAAGTATCTATTTATGTATGTATCAGTGAAACTTTCAACATTTTTTATATATTTACAATGATTGTATGTTAGACAACAACAATGAAAAAATCTGCAGTATGCATGCATGTATGTTTGTATGTGTGAAATTTTCAAAAATATAATTTTTGTTTTTAGATATTTACGTATGTATGTATGTATATATATATATATATATATATATATATACATACATTTATGTATGAGAGAAATTTTAAAAAATAATGAAAGATCATAGATATGAATGGAAGTCTTACCTAAGGACCCCTACTGGTGGTAATTTCTTGTATAGATGGGAATTTTTTTTACATATGTATGTGGGAAATTTTCAAAAATGAAAAAATATCAACAATTTTTCATTTTTACGTATGTATGTATGCATGCATGTATGTGGGAAATTTATGTATATATATATATATATATATATATATGTGTGTGTGTATATATATATATATATATATATGTGTGTGTATATATATATATATATATATATATATATGTGTGTATATATATATATATATATATATATATATATATATATATATATATATATGTATGTATGTGTGAAATTTTCAAAATTCAAAAATATCAAAATTTTAGATATTTAGGAATGTATGTATGTGTGTGTGTATACATCATATGTGTGAAATTTTGTCTTAGTCTGCTTACGTGCAAACTGCAACTGTACCTTGGAAGTGGGGGCTCAAAATTTCCTCTTCTGTGTGTTTGATGCACAAAGTGGATATAAGCATGGTTTGGAGTGCCATTAACAATGCTTCATCAGCAGTTAACAGAAGAAACAGATGAGTTAAAACACACTAAAAGGAGAAGAAAGATCTAGTCTTTAAAAAGTCTTTGGGATCACCATGTTATTGCAGCTCTGCAGGAGTAATGCTCGCTGTGCTTCTGTAACCTATTTGTCTGCAATGTCTCAGAGTGGGAAGTGTGATTTTTCTCCCGAGGTGATTCTCTGAATCTCTGGAGTTACTTCTCTTCTTCTGCGCTGTAAATGGGAAATTGTACACCAGGTGGATTCCCACAGGAGTGCTCGCTTTGTGTTGTATTTCCATGATTCAGAAGATCCAGCAGGTGCATTACAGCTTCAGCTGTGGGTAGCTGCTGTGCACTGGTGTTGTTGTGTCCCTTCACCGTCACTCTGTGTTTTTGTGGTCCTCAGAATTAGGCTTTTATTCCCTGTTGTTTGTGAGTCATCTGCATTAAAGTGAACCAGCTCCTTGAGGGCTCTTTGCTCTGATTTGTTTGTTGGTTTGACTTCTCCTCCATCAAAGAAATGACTTCTGGTGTATAAATGATTAAGAAACGAATGGTGTAACATTTTATAGCCATAAAATGTACGAACAGCTGTTTCATAGAATTAAGCATTTATGCAGATGCATTTTTTATCAGTATTATTTGCTCCAATTAGTCTTTTTAACACTTTTGTTGCATGAGATTTTTGTTGATTGAAAATATTCTGCAGCCATCTTTACAGACAACTTTCTGCCAGCTGAAATCAACGTGGTTTTGAGGGTATATCTGCACCTAATGTGCAAAATGATAGACAGCAACAGGCCTAAAAAGCCCTTTCTTGTTAATATTTTGGATTTTTCCATTGCATAAACTCATTTTCCACCTGGACATAAAAATCTGGGCTGACCTGACATGGATCGGTCCAACGTCTTCAAAGGTTTTATGTGTAAAATATTCATCAAATGGCAGGAGGGGTTTTGACCTGGCACAGGCTTCCTCACGTTGAAGGTCAGAAAACATTGTAAAAGGTTAAGATATAACCGTTTTTCCAACTATAAAATGCGGCTGAAATGAGACATAGCTTCTTCGAGAATTTTAACAAAACCATCAAGATCGTAAGTGTATTTTTTTTTTTTTATGTTGAAGGCCTTTTCCTAAAGAGGACACCCAGATAATCCTCTCAGCTGCTTTTACAGTGTGATTCACCACTGTTTTCATTTTAGTGCCAGACAGTCGTGTATCTGGCCCGGCCACTCTCAGCAGGGGAGAGGAAGGGATAGGGTGACAGAGTGATATCCATACGAATCATAATAATAAACTGGGGTGTTGGGGTATAAATAAGAGACTCAGTCATTTTTTATTAATTCCATCAGAGTTTTTCTGGTCATTTTGTTTGTTTACTGCTTAGTTGCTCGTTGGCTGAATTTTGTTGCGCTGCGTCTTGCTATCTTACTTTGTGCCCCCCCCCCCTGCAGCCTGCTCACAGCAGGAGGAGATTTTGAAGCCTCCCTCCTACTGTGAGCTCCCCCTCGCAGGAAGAGTCCATCTCGACAACTTGCCAAGTGTGGAGACTTGTTTTTATCTTCAACACAAACCTGTTGACAATTTGTCACTGGGGTGAGATGGCTTATTCCACTAACAGATAACCTGAAATAAGCAACATTCAGCGATGTTTTCTTTATTTGGACGTGTGAAACTCTGTATAAATGTTTGCTTTTTTTCATCGTGTGTTCTCATCTTCAGCTTTTGAAATATTATGAAATAAAAGTGCATGTCTCTCTTTCAAGGAACCTAACCCGAACGATTTGTCTCGTGGAGACCTTCCAGAAACCGGTAGAAGATTAAGACCCTGCTGCTAATGACCCAGCCAGCTCCTCTCCACAAAGTCACTAAATGTACACAAAGTCTTTTGCACTAAAGTGTGTGTTCTGCACAGCTGGAGTTGTCTGGCTAACGTCTTCTACGAAACATTAAGAACATTGAAAATAAAGACCTATTTTCAGTGCGGCTTTAAAATGCGCAGCCTCCTGCAGTGTGCTGGTGTTTGTAATCTTTAATGTTTAACTCAGCATATGACATGAGGGCAGGACCCTCCGATTAGCTATCACAGACTTAAATGGCTCGTTATATGAGGTGATAACTCATTAACAGACCACATGTTCTGTTTATAGAAATTCATTAAACATGTACAGTCGTGTGAAAAAGAAACTGCAACCTCTTTCAGTTTTAAAGTATTGCATATCAGAACTTTAAGAAGTCATCTGGTCCTTATAAGGTCTTCAGATCTGGCGAATGCATCCTCAGATGAACAACAACACTTGACATATTGTTGTTTAACATGAGTTATGTAGCCAGAACCGAAGCAAACTGCAGAGGCAGTGTGTGACAAACTGAGAACGCTTGATGATTTAATGTCTTGGAGAACCTCCTTCAGCCGCAGTAACATGAAGCACTTGTTTTCTGTGTGACGTTATCAGTGTCTCACATTGTTGAGGTGGAATTTTGGCCCCTATTGAGGTTTGCAGGAATTCATTTATGCACAGCTCTCTTAAGGGTCCCACCACAGCATTTAAATAAGGCCGAGGTCGAGACTTTAACCATTCTGTTCCTTCTCTTTCCTTCTTTTCTGACGTTCTGTTGTAGATTTGCTGCTGTGTTTGGGATATTTCTTCATGCAACAGATGGCCTCACATTTGACTCTAGAATGGACTCAATGACTGCAAAGGTTCCAAGCCCAAATCATCCCTCCTCCACCACTGTGCTTGGCATTTGTCTTTGGTCTTGTTTGGTCATTCTCTCGTTTTTCTGTCGTGAACTTTACGACAGAACCGTTTAACATTTAACGCGTTAACTGAGGCCTGTCTGACGTGTGGCTCTGGGTGAAAATACCAGTATCCCTGTGTGTGAGAGCTCTATTCAAGGTAAAGAATGACCTGAACTCTGGATGAAGGGAGGCATGGTTTCAGCAGCATCTAGGAACAAAAAACAACCAATCACTGTCACAGACTATCACTTTCTTAACATAGTACGTGATGACATGAGTGACAGCAATTTGAAGTTTTCTATCTCTGATATACAGCTGCTGGAAATGACCTTATGACCCGTCGATGGGCAGCAGCAGTTGCTTCTCTGAGATCCTTGCTGATGGGTTTCCTTATTGGCTTTATGTGAACACATAACTGAATGTTCCAGACCAAACCTCTGCTTTAATAGAGGTGCTCACACTCAATTAATCAAGTGCATTTAATCAGCGTACCTGGTTACTGAGAGCCTCTTAATTTGCTTCTTTTGCTACTCAGGTTGAATGTACAAGCTATTGAAACTTACTATTTTAATACACTGATTCAGCATTTTGGCTTTCCTTTGTTAAATAATCTCACTTGGTAATGTGATGCTGTTTATCTGAGGTTGTTTTCACCTCATTTTAAGACGAGATGATGCTTGTTCTGTCCTATTATGTGAAATTATTGAGGAGAACGTACTTTCTTTTTCACATGACTCACAGCATCACAACACAAAACTTCAGAAATGTTTTAAAATTGGATGTGTTTGAATCTAATTTCAGCCGCTTGTTTAAAGACGAGTCTCTAGCATGTAGCCTGTCTATTGTATAAAATACATTTAAACCAAACTTTAGTATTGTTTAAAATGGAAATCCTCAGTTTCCTGTTAGCTTAGCACACGTTAGCCTAGCTAATTAAAAGAATTGGGTGAATTTATGAATATGAGATGACTTCTTGGATAAACTATTTATGTGCCATCTGCATCTCTAGATGTGTGATGATCCTGTGGAATTAAACTAATATATCCAAAGATTTATTTATGGCAGTACCACAGCTGTAATGCTGCAGTAAGACTCCCATTAGTCCTCATCTATGTCTTTTATATGTCGCAACAGTGGCCTGGCCATTAAAAATCGAGTACACAACCTTGTGACCCAGGAGTGTAAACACGGACACACACACCCACACATTACCTCTGTATTTACAGAACATGGATGAGTCCAGTTGGCGTGAAGCCCTGGAGCTGTGTGTGTGAGATGCAGCCTCGAGTAAGGGCTTCTGCGCTCCAGCCCCAAATAAAGACATGGACTGGCGCGCTGTTGTCATCAGCTGTCCTCCTGGTGTCAGGGCCAGGAAGATAAGTGTTTTTCTGTGACTGGTGTTTAGGAAAGCCTTCAAGAGGACAAAGTGCTGCGAAATGTTTGCATGATGTTGTCCTGAGATACGCTCATGGAACAAGCTCTGGAAAATTAATTTGTCTTGCCTAATGTGGCATCAATTCAGGGAGAAGAAACTGTGCATCCTGTCAGCATTTCAAGATGTTTAAAAACTCTGCTATCTGACTCCAAATCTCTGCCTGAGACTTCAGGCTGCGTTTATTCTCATGTCCTTTCAAGTTGTTGGTGATGCTGCTGTGAAATCAAACCCTGGTGAACTGACAGTATCCATGGTAACAGGATGAGATGACGATCAGTTGACACTAAAGTTGTTAAAAATGCTCCTTTTTTAGCCAATACTAACAGTGACTGATCAGCCAACTACTTTGGTTTAAAATATCCCAACATGCTGAGAGATCGTGGTAAACACATTCTGGTTATGTTGATGATACCCAGACTTATTTTCCGTCAGCCTCACTCCATTCTGCTGTCGTTGTGGTTGCATTTAAACCCGAAACGTTACGATGAAACTCTCTCACCAACTGGTTGGATTTAGCTGATAATTTCAGTAAACGATCAAAACTGAGCTGTTCAAAACAGCCAAACGAGCTATATCTTTCAACTGAGGCCTACGGAGCTAAACTGTTGTGAAAGGAGTTTTATGCAAATAAAAACAATGTACAAATAAAGCTGCACAGTTTGTAAAAATATTAGCAACAGACTTTGTTTTGCTAAGAATATGATTATCTGATTTAAACTGGTCTGATTGGTCATTAAGCCATCACTGACAGTGGAGTGTGTGTGTGTGTGTGTGTGTGTGTGTGGGGGGGGGGGGGCTTTACTGATGAGGATTTAATTAGACTTTAGCACTTGGCAGGATGATTCATGTTTTCATTTATTATAGGAAGATAACAATAACATTCTGAATGTCTTAGTAACTTTGCACAATTATTTCCTAATGGCCCCATCTACATACTTATTACAACAAGTAATCGGTCATGCATGGATTTCTCAGCTGCAGCAGCATCTCTGCTGCGTCCCTCAGCCAATTCTTCACTTATTTCCCAGAGGAGCTACATCCCGACCAGGTTACTGCCGATTTATCCCTCCTAATGGGGAAGGCTGGCCCAGTAATCACACATCTTCATGAAACATATTTGCATTTGCAATGAAGCTGCAATAAACATAATAATTTTTTGTCCATTGCTGTTGGTTCTTGCACCCCAGGACCCGGGTTTCACCACAAATCTGCGAAAAAACTCGCTTCAAATGCTCCCACAGTTTAGTGTTGGTTAAAAACATTCATATTTTTGTATATAAGCAGATGGGTGTGTATATGTGTGTATAGGTGTATGTATATGTGAATATGTATATATGTATGTGTACATATGTATATGTGTGTGTATGTAGTACTTTCATCTCTCTGAGGAAATATAACTATAATTATTATTTCATGTTGTCAGAAAGGATATTGGAAACTGAAAATAATGTGATAAATTACTACTGGAAAAGGGGTATGATTATATAAGTTATACTTCATCATACTCCTTTTCAGACTCATAATCACCGATGTGATGTGTCTTCAAGAAATTTATTTATAATTTATTATGTACTTTGTGTTTGCTTTGCACTGACCGGTGAAATGTTTTGTCTGAAATAAATTACTATCATCATCATCATCATCAAAAGTGTTAACTTGCAGAAACAATAAGAAAACGATAAAGGTTAACATGGCACCTGCTCGGCATCGGTCTGGTTCGCAGTCTGACGTGCAGTTTGTGCCTTTTGTGAAGATGAAGTTTGGTTAAAGTCAGTTGAAGATAGACAGATGTTGATATGGTCTGTGGTGTCAGAGACTGAGATGGGAATCACAACTATGTGATCGTGGTGGTTTCAAAACATTAGCGTTAATAAACTCAAGAGGTTCTACAGTCGACTCTGTCAGCATGTTTCAGTTCCCTGTGGGAAGGCAGAGAATATCTGCACCATGTCTGATACTTTACCAGATGACATAATTCAGCTGGAGTATTATAGCAGCGGGCACAGAGCTTGTTGCTGCCATGCTTGTACAGCTGTCTCAGCAGACAAACAAGACGTCGAGCTGTCTGTGTTTTGGGTTTATTTCAAGTTGGTTGAGTGTGTTGATCACAGAACCTTACAATCCTCAGCATTAGCAGGTTGTGGCTGACACCACAACTCAGGTCAGGGTCAAATCAAAGCTTATCTTCCTCAGCAGCTGAGCTGATTTCTTTTGTTCAGTTCAGAGATGCTCTTGATTGAAGACATATCACACTGCTTTAAAAGCAAAGCCAATTCATTCAGAAGGGTGTTATTGGCTTCTGGCAGAAGATAATTCAAATGTTTTGCATCTTACAGAGACCTCAAAAAAATTTGATTTAGGACACGATGGAGTTTGATTGTTTTTAAATCCTGCCTGTCAGATCAGCTGGGATTCATTTTGGTGGTGGGACAGATTTACACCTGGAATAACATTGCAGATACAGTAACAGCTGGTAGGACAGAGGGCCAACTGTACTCCATAATTCAAAGATTTACCTCTAGCTTTTCCCCAAATTCACATCACAGCATGTCAGCTATTTTCTCTCTCTGAACATTGTGTCCTCTATAATGCTGAAGCAAAAGGAATTAACACTGAGATTGAATTTTTCAGTGTTTAGTAAACAAGAATCATTTTAAAATTCCTTTTGGTACCGTCTGATCTTTTATTCACAATATAAACAGCTCAAATGATTCTTTTAATACTTCATCCTTGTGCTTTTTTCATTTCTCTATTTTTCTTGTGCTTTTCTTCCCACTTTATGAACTGACGTCAATGTTCTATTTCCCTTAACAAACTGCATCGAGCTGTGAACTTTGACACCAATCGCTTTGTTGCTGTCAGATGCTGAAGATGGTTTCCCGTCTCCTTGGCTGCTTCCAGCTCTGTTTTACCTTTACTGCCCGGAGGCCAGTGCAGAACGTGTGGTTCTCACGAGTTCCTGCTGCTGCTGCTGCTGCTGCTGCTGCTGCTGGACAGCTTTTAATATGCTTTTAATTTCACTTTCTGCTTAAGAAGTAGATAAAAATATGAATAAATCACACAAAACTTTTCAAATCCCTAAAGTTCATCAGATTCCATTTTTTTTTTTGTCTTTAATCAAACCTAAGAAAGACAAACATCCTTCACAGTCATTCCGTAATATTTTGAAGTCAGCAGAACAAATGTCTTAGTATAATCTGCTTGGGGGATATCCTTCAAACATCTGTATAGACTTAACATGTGACCAGGATTGGGCGGCTGCACTTCCAAGTTAGGTCAAGTAGGTGGAGCGTGCGTCGTCCAAATTATTGCAGATTCTCTTCCTCACTTTTTTTCAGCTTCATGTATTTATTTTCTTTTGTTTTCTGAGACAACTTACTTCTAAATATTTAAATACCAAAATAAGGATCCTTTAAGGGAAGCATGCGCCATTCAACATCAACATCTCCACTGACACTTCATTTTAACGCATCATCAGTCATTTTGAGCACCATTTCCCTTTAATTCACTTTTAAAAATCTTATTCTCGTTGCTTCTTTTGACAATCTGCGGTACTCATTAATATGCAAACCTTCAGCGATGCTTGAGATTAATAACACACATCTATCTGATCTTCAGATCACGTGGCGCCCGGCGACTTTTCCCCCACACGGTTGATGAAAGACCAGATGTGGCGACGGCCTCAGAAAATCCTTCATCTGCCACAAAGTAATAGCAATAATAACGACAAAAAAATTAAGTGCAAAGAAATGAAATCACTAAGCTGGGTTGACAAGCATTACATTTTCAGGTAGGCACAAAGTCAGAGAAATAAGCCTTCACATAACACCGGTATGACCAACCATTCTGAAAGAGATTCACTCATTAAGGCGTACCCAATGGTGTTTTAAGACATTATCAAATATGTAAGAGCTGCAGCTGAAATAGCTCAATGCTAGAATGTTAACACCACCTACAGTTACAGGATGTTTCAGGTATCTTTTTATGCTATATTGCAGTTGTTGGTTGTCTACAAACAAAGTGAAGTTTCTAACCTTCCTTTTTCACATCTTTATGTTTTCCCTCTAGTTCAAACAGCTACAAGAAAGTCCACATTTGAATGATTAATAAGTTACATTTTTATACATACACATACAGAGGGGAACTTGGAAGTTGCATGGCACATTCTCATGCTCGGCCAACCTCCTACAATCTAAATAAATATACAAGACACAGTAAAACAGGTCCTCTCACACCAAAGACTCCCTGTTTGAATCATGAGGCCTTTAGATGTTGAGATGAAACAAGAGCCTGCGGTTAACACTAGTCTGCAGACCCAACGCGCTAACACGGAACAGTTCAGCTGTACATACAGTATCCTCACATACTGATAAAGGTTAGATTCATAATTTAATCTGTATATACCGTATCTTAATATGCTGGTACCAGGTATTCACAGTGAGTCTAAAAGAAAGTGACAGGAGGAAGTTTGTACACGAGGCGACAGAGTCTGAGTGACGTTTGGCATCCCTTTGCACGTAGGTTCAGAGTTTGTTGTTGGTGATTAGTTTGTGGTCAGCTGTGTTTGATTTCAGTCGGAGATGCAGGAGAGCTGCCCAGACTTTTTTTTTTTACGTTGGCACTGAGGAGAAGCAGTCCGACTCCTCTGCCCGACTCCTCCGTCACCGGCGCCGTCAGTGGCGGACAAACAGAGGTGAGTTAAGGTGGTGTCGATATCAAGTAAGACGTAACCCGGGCAGGCTAAGTGGAGTACAGCATGTGCCATGACCAGTGTCGACTTTACAAAAAGAAAAGTGCAAGAATGACATAGAAACACGCACACAAACACACGCCAGGGTGGAATGGTATGATGTCATCTGCCACTCTGAACCCTAAATAGTCACTGTAGACATCCGCCAAACACAAAAAACACTTTTCAGTAAGATAGTCTGTATTTCACCATCAGTCGAAGGTGCTTTATTCACTAAAGCTATTTTGCCAGCTGAAAATATAACAAAAAAAACCCAAAAAGCTGCCTTTTGGCATTCTGCGGTTCAGGCCAGCAGGAGGAGATCTTCTACAGTACGGCTGCTACAATAGTGAGGTTAGAAGATAACAGCTGCAGGCAGTCGTGGAAGGAAGCTCGAGCAGTTCTTTCCTGCCAGAGTCTGTGTCTTCAGGAGAGGTAAAACCCTTGTCAGTATACTTTTTGTACTGTTTTTCAGACATACTTTAAGAAAGACCAAGCAGTTTGTTTGTTGACCCCCTTTTTTTTTGTTCCAGTTTAGGTCCTTTTTCTGTGTTTTTTAAATTGTTTCTCCCTAAAAACAAAATGTATCGAAAACAGTATTACAGTATTAGGACGGCAGATTATGATGTCCTTAACATAACAAACCTTGCTCTGAGGCAAGTCAGCTGGCATCGTTGCATCTTCTGGAGTAGAAGGCTGCCTACAGGCTTGTAGTTTTCATATATATTTTTTTTCTTTTGTGTTTTATATCCAGACCGTCCAAACTATCAGTGTCAGGCAGAATCACACCCAGACATTACAACTACATGTCTGGCAGAGAGGATAGTGATACTAACTGTTCTCATATATTATTGGTGACACTGTATATATGTACACTTTTGGTAATTTGGATAAGACACCAACAAACATGCTATACAGTGTCCTACTCAGCCGAGCTCGTCAAGTATTTGAAGCAAGGAACAGGCGCACTCACATCCACGCACACACACACAGACACACCAGAAGAAGCAACACAGCAGCCTGTGCTGGTCAGCGTCTAAAATGTCTTCATGGGGTTTCGGATAATGTCTTTTTTTTAGGATCTGATTTGCATACTCCTTCACCAGCAGGCGGGTCCGCGCTTCTGGACAGAGGCGACTGTAAAGTTGTGCGTTCACTTTTGCAGCTATACATGAACACAAAGAAGTATGTTGAGCGAAGAAGCACGTGGTAGGATTTGCATCAGTTTGTGTTTTGTGTGTGCAGCGGTGAAGCTAACAGGGCTTGTTGACGTTGCACAGCAGCTCGGTGACTTTGATGAGGCGGGCCACTGTGCTCTGCGACTCCTCCTGCAGCCGCTGGTTGTTCTGCCTGAGGCTCTGGACCTCGGCCTGGAGCACTGCCTTGTCCTCTTTCTCCTGAAAGACATCGGCACACAACAAAACAAAAGCTGTCGCTCAGATGGCTGTGGCAGGGACGGGAGGAGGGCGACAGGTACAGTGCTGGCTTTAAGGAAACGTGTGGATGCAGGTAAACACAGAGCGTGAAAGGAGACAACTCGAGTGCAGACACGCACGGCACACAGCAGCCAGGAAGAATAACCTCACCATCCAAAACTGCACAGAAACACTTGCTGAACTGATCATTTGTTAGACAGAATAGATTTGTTTTGTTCCAGTAATTTATCGGGTGAAAACAACCAAACATTTGCCGATTTTTACTGTTGCATATTGTTTATTGAAATCAGTGCTTTAAGGGCTGCTGATGAGATGAGCAAGCACCTTATCACTTACAATGAGTACAGGGCTGCAACTAATGATTATTTTCGAGATTGAACAGTCTGATGCTTATTTTTCATCGATAACATGTCAAAACTAACGGTAACATAATGACAAGTTCCCAGAGTCCAAGGAGATATCTTCAGGATGAACTCTTTTTGTTATAAAACTGACAAACACAGCAAACCTTCACACTGTTGGACCATTTCCTTAAAAAAAAGTTGGGACACTGTGTAAAAAGTAAAGTAAAAACAGAATGCAGTGACATGCAAAACATTTGAACTCGAATTGTAAATAACACAAAGATTAAATTGTGAAATGTTCAAACTGATTGTATTGAAAACGTGACGCTCAATTTCACTTTAATGCCACCGAGTTTAAAAAGAATTTGGAGCTACGGTACCTCTGGCTCAGCAGTTCGGACCCCTTTTTGTTCTATTTTTCCATTCAATAATGAACCGAATGTGTTCAGTATGTGGCAGGTTTAAATGTCAGGCGGGCCTGTTTAGCACCAGCACTCTTACAGGATGTGGTTTGGCAGCGTTAAAGATGACAACGAATGTCGCCCCAGGACCTCTTCACATCGTTAAGCATCAACGGTGCCTTCACAGATGTTCAAGAGACACATTCCACATGTAATAACTCCTCCACACACCATCACAGATGATAGTTTGTTAACTGTGTGCTTGTGACAGGTCGAATCGTCTTTTAGCCAAGACACATTCTCCATGATTTAAAAACACAGCTTAGCATTTGATTAGTCAGACCTCGGTTAACCCACTTAGTAGAACCATGTTCCATCAAACTGGAAAGTCTTTCGCCGCCCTTATTTTAATTTTTTTAAACAAGTTTCTGGCATCAAAATCAAATTGCGCATTTATATTTTTCAAGACACAAAGATTTGATGTGTTGTTTTCGTAGTGTATCTTTTCATTTACACTCTACACAGCATCCTAACTTTTCTCTGTAAACAGATTTGTAAATGAATAACCGATTGTCAAAAATCATTGACTAATTTGCCGTCAATCAACATAGTTTCAAGCTCTAAGCGTTTCCTTTCATTAGCATTGTGAGTTCAGAACTGATTGATTAGAAAAATATCCATTAGATTAATCAATAGTGAAAATAGTTATAGTTGCAGTCCTAATCAAGGACTTCAGAATAGAAAAATGTGGGAGAAATATCATGCTTTGTACATACACAGACATACACAGAGACAGTACTGGCCAAAAAAAAATGAAAGAAAAAGAAATCAACACAAGGTCCACTTGTCTGGAGTTAACGGAGTGGCTGAATCAGCTGAGCGAGGCCATGAAATACGTTTGAAATCTCTGGAAAAGCAAGTGGACTTTGTGTTGAGAATTGTGTTTTTCGTAAGGCAGCTGAGTTCCATGTTCAAAAGAAGTGTTCATCACATACAGTACTCTGCGGCATCAACGGGGAAGAGAAACGAAGCAACACAGACTCACGTTTGGTGGAAATGTGCAAAGAAAAGTAGAGATAACAGCATCGAAGTTCTCATAAATACATGAAAAATAATGATAGAATATTCCCAAAAAAATCTGAAAATGTTTCTGTACACAAAATCATAAATAAATAAATGCCTTTTAAAGTGTTTTTGTTATTACATTTCTACAGTGAGTCATCAGTGACAGGAAGTGGTTGCATGGATGGCAGGATTTGTAAGCACACAGCGGCTCAGCAAATACAAATCTTCTTGCTCCATCGACCAAAGCTGAGCAAAGTAAATAGTTTTTCCTACCTGCTGACTCTCTAGTGGAGCTCAACGAAAATATTATCACAGAGAATAACATTCACGGAAGTCAAAGCACCTTTTGCAGGTCATCCTGCAGCTTCTTCAGCATGGCCTCCAGCTGCGACACCTTCTCTTCTAGGTGGCCTGGAGAGTCACTGCAGCAGAGAGAAGCAGTGACACCACGTCAAAAAGCAGTCGCAGAATTGTGCAGGCTGTAATCAGCAAATGCATTCCGAGCCATTAAATCAACAAACGCATTCTGGAGGAGGAGGAAGTTCTCTCCTCTTGTCATAACACCTCCAGCTCCAACAGAGTGAGTTAAGTTTTCAATTTGTATGATTGGTGGCGGAGCTGTCTGAGCTCCAGACTTTGTCCTTGCAACCGTTGATCAAGCACATCTCACCCTGAGATCAATTTACAGTAACCACTATGTTCGATGAGCAAAGCCAGTCTGAGTGAATGCAGTTATAAATAATGACTCCACCCTGCAGAGTGGGGGAAATGTGGTATCCTGGCTGTCTAAAATAGCACGGCGTTGTTTTAAAAGGATTCAATAGTTTCATGGCAAACTGCAGGGTGGTCTTTAAACTAGGGCTGGGCGAGTTTACTTGTTATTATCGCGTTAACTCATTAATTATTTAACGCCGATAAATATTTTATCGCGCATTAACGCAGGTTTTATTTTTTCAAATTTTCTTTTAAAAATGTATTATTTTTTTATTTTTTATTTTTTTTGGGGGGCCTTTAATGGATAGAAAAGTTCAGAGAGACAGGAAGCAGGGGGCAGAGAGAGGGGGAACGACACACAGCACAGGGCCGTCCGATGCGGGACTCGAAACGGGGCCAGCTGCAGCGAGGACTCTTGTACGTGGGGCGCCTGCTCAACCACCCTTGTTTTATTATTTATTTTATTATTGTAAAAGTCTGTTGCTCACAGGCTTTTATTTTGTAAAAGTCTGTTGCTGTCTGCTGTGGAACCGGAAAAGAAAGTAATCGGCGGATCCACCAAACATGGAGAAGGGTGCAGAACTTTAACTCGGCCATTTTCATTTTAAAGTTCTTCCAGACGGCGGAGTCGACAGAACCAAAGTCATCTGTAAACACTGCCAAGTTGAATTGTCTTCTCAGCGTAGTAGTTCCAGTCTAAAATATCACTTAAAGGCAAAATACACAACTGATAGCAGCAAGTCATTCAAGTAAACAGACAGTGGAGCGAGGCTTCTACATAAAAACTACAGAAAGATGCTGATGTTAAAAGTGTGTTTGCACAACAAATGTTATGGCACTTTCATTCATATGGCAGCACATTTAAAATAAAACTAAATGCTAAAAGCTATACACTACTTCTGGATTCCTTTTTAGGATTCTGCGTACAAATGCGATTAATCGCGATTAATCAGGGAAATCATGTGATTAATTAGATTCAAATTTTATTCGTTGCACAGCCCTACTTTAAACCTTACAGTTATACGGTTGTGACACCTGTTCTTATTCCTGAATAAGCTGTCAATTTCTTTAGATATTTGTTCAAACTTGCTAGTTCAGGTTCAGAAACAGACGCTAAAAGATGATAATTGATTCCTTTTGGTGTCATTAGCTGGTGTTAATCCCACTTAGTGATCAGACCTTTACATTTCACAGGTGGACATAAAGTACGTTGGGGTTGTAATGACTGGAGACCAAAAAATGAGCCTCGCATTGGTTTTATTGGATTTTGCACGAGTTTGGAAGAGCAAAACAAGGCAACCAAAGGGCTAGGAAGAGTATCAGAGAAAAAAATAAAAAAGGTTTGGAGCTGCTTTACAAAAAGATGGCCATTAGAGTGAGTCAGGCACGCCACTAAATCAGCAAGACGCCTCTCTTTATGGGGGAGAAAGGCCAGCACTCTGATTCAAACAGTTGGATGTAGTTAAGCAACTCAGAGAGTAAAGGAGAGGGTTTAACAGAGTGGAGAAAGGCACAAAGTAAAGCGAGAGCTGTTAAACTGCTTTATCTGGTATACTTTATAGCAACCCACCTCTCCTTTGAGTCTTTCAGCTTGCCGTCGGTCTGGTCGGCTCCTGCTTGAGAGGAATCTTTGCGATCTATGGGACAACATTATCATCACTTAAAGCAGAAACAGGCGTTCATCACAGTTAAAAGACGGAGGACATATATTCAGAGGAGAACACACTACTTTTTTTCCATAAATACACCACATATCCAGAAGCATGGAGACTCCTAAATACGTCATTCTGAATGAGTCATGGCTGTTAATCAGCTGCTGTAACAGCCTCCTCTTCTATTCTGCTCAGAGATTGCAGGGATTTGCTGTCACTCAGCTTTAATTAGGCCAGATATCAATACTAGAGCTGGCTTAAAGTCATTTTTTTAGCAAAGGTGCTGGATGGGGCTGCATTGGGGCATTTTTTAAGCTGAAAAAAGTGAGAGCTCTTCCCACACTGCAGCAAAATCGCTGAGAGCTCCACAGCCTTTCACAGATGAGGCTAAGACATTACTTTGTGCAACTACTCCACCACAATTTAGATTTAGATTTACTCACCCTCTCGTGACAAAGCCTCCAGGATGCTGCGGCAAGCTGTCGCCAGGTCAGCGATGGACTGCCACTCCTCCTCAGTCGAATCTGTGGTCTCCGAGAGAACTATGAGGAAAAAGGTTGGGATTTAACACTCAGCCGTACACTGCAAGCTGTATCTCAGTGTACTGGCAGCAACATGGGAGATCAGTAGGACTGTAGCAAGCTGCTATGTTCCCTCTGATCCTGCAGCAACAAAGAGTCCCCACTGGGGGGTGCTACTGTGTCGGCAGTGGACATATTCAGGGTTAGATTGTGCACCAAAACACAGGAAATGTCATCATGTTTCTGCTTCGCCCGCTTTTTTTCGTTTCAAACTTTTTTTTTCTTCTTTGTTGCTAGTTTAGATCAAATTCATGAAATAATTCAACTAAAACCCAGAAGATGAAAATGCGAGCACTGAGTCTTATTTTTTTTTCATGTTTTTATAAATTAAAATTAAATTTAAAAATGATTATTGAAAATCTAACGAAATAGATCAGTTGTTGCAACACTTATCAAAGCCTTAAAGCTTGTGATTCTGTTGAAAAAGGTTGCCAGTGTTTGGTAAAAGTCCCGCAGACTTCACATGAAGGATTACAATGCAAAACAATCAGAGGCTTCAGCAGCCGCCCCCACAAAAATCAGAGGAATCTGATGAGAGGATGAGCCAGTGTGCTCTTATGGTGGTTAAACGATGAGCCTCATAGTCTCAGTGGAGGCAGAGCAGATGGTGGAAGAGGGGTTCCTTGATTTGGGGCTGCCTAAAACTCCACCCCTCCCACTACCCATCTGTCCCCCTTTTATCCCAGCCCTGGCAGGGGGTGGCAGCAGAGCAGGGGTGATATTAGATTAGAGGAAAAAGGGGCAGCGTGCATAAAAGAGGGGGAACAAAGGAGATGCAGTGGGGACAAGAGGGATAATGAAGAGAGAGGTTTAAGGCAGGAAAAATCTGGAAAAAAGGAGTTTGTTCAAATTAGGCAGAGATGATTTGCAAACATGTGTAAAGACTCCATTCAGGCATCATGTCGTGAGTCCATGATCAGGGTCATATTTTAAATTTTCATCCCTTATACAATTTATTCAGTTTAACATAAATATTTAACATTAAAACTGCAAACCTGTGTGTTAATCTGTATCTTCCTATCTGAAATGAGGAAGTACTTACTCTTGGTGATGGAGTTATGAAGACTTAGGGCTCGCGAGTTTCTTTCAGCCCGGTCCACACTTGACAACCGGGAGAATGAGAGAGAGGAATCACTTGCTGACGCTTTGTCATCACCAAACTCAGCGGCCATGAACTAAAGACACCACAGAGGAAGAGATGAGGGGGTAAACAACACTGTAAGAAAGGAGATGGAGCGTTGGAGTAAAGCTGCTAAGAAGCCTTTCTTTCTTAAGTTTGTCACCTGCTCATCCTCTAGGGGAACCTTGGGCTTGACAGCCAAGATCAGATCAGGTGTGGCGTCCCTCAGTTCCCCAATGTTCTCGTAGATGTGGCGTCCCACCTTCTCTCCCACATTGTCATACACGTGCCTGTCAACGAGGCAGGGAGGGGAAAAAAACCGCAAAACATCTTTTTATGCAATCCAGGGGTTTAAAATAAACAAGTAATCTCCAGGTTGGCTTAGATTTGGGTGTCACTGACCTTGCAGTATAATAAAAAATATCGTGTACTTATCATGTCCAGTCAAATAATTCAGATCTACATTGTGTAATGATGAAAATCTTATTCAATTTGGTATGTAGATGAATGCATTATATTGCATGAGTGTTTCCTTTATGCAAAGTGGGATTTGTAGTTAACCAGACTTTGACTGACTGGAAGTGCCAGGATGCTGATGATATGAGAATAATAAGTGCCCATCATTATGTAGATGATCATTTAATTAAAACAAAAGGGATTTGATGATATCATCACTAGTATTGAAGAGTTGAAGATCCACTGCTCAACCATATAAATGGCTTCCTGTTATCGTCTTACTCCCTCAAATTTAACGTATGTAAACTGTAAATCTTAAAGGTACAGAGAAGTGTGCACGGTTTTTAACATTTTTCTTTATATAATAACCAGAAACAGCTGTAGTACAGTGGAAACTGCTTATAGTGGTCACGAATATAGTAATCAACCGCTTATATAGATCAAAAGGCTTGGGACAGAATCTTTTCTATACAAATGCTGTTTAAATAATTTGTTTATAGTAATCAAGAAATCCGCTTATAATGTTCAGTTTTGGCCATTTTATGAATGTAAACATGTGCAAAAATAATTTTAAAACTACGTGTAGCTATTTTATTTTTTACTCCTTTGATTCCTTTCTGGACGTCTGCTTCTGCCTCGCTAGCTAACGTAACGAGTTGACACCGGGCAGCAAGCGTGCGAATCATGGCTGGAAAAAGGAAGTCATTTTCTCTGAATGAAAAACGTAGTCTCCTCAAGACGTATGACAAATGACCAAAAACGAGCCAACGAGATGCTGAGGCGAAGCTTGGCATTCCTCAGGCTACCTTGTGTAGTCTAATTAAGCAACGAGAGACAGTCATGAATGCGAGGGGGAGGATGAAGAAGAGGAGACCGTTGTCCCATCCATAGCTGAGATGAGGAATGCAGTTTGCATTTTAAAGACTGGTCTCCTGCATGGTGGTTTCAAAAACTTTGACCTTTTACATCGTTTTGAAAAAGAAGTGAACTTGGTGTTGGACAACACTCTGATCCAGGGAACCATGGATAAATATGTGAAGTGATTTCTTAATGCGGCGCAGCAGAGCCGCAACACAAAACAGAGGTAGCTTTAATTTTCTTGATGCAGTTATCTTCTATGTTGTTGTTCTATGAAACAGTTTGTTTCAAACTTTATTTTTAGACATGTTAAAAAATGCACCGGCGGCACAGCAGAGCCAACGCACAGAATAAGTTACATAGGCCTACTGTATTTGAGTTATGTCTGCGCATTGCGCAGTACTGTGCTGTGATTAGGCATTTGTTTAAAACTTTATTTTCAGACTTGTAAAAAAAAAAAAATGCACCGGCGGCACAGGAGAGAACAAGTTACGTACTGTATTCGAGTTAGCCTACAGTATGTCTGCGCACTGCGCAGTACTGTAATTAAACTTGCATGATAATAAAATTCAGTAAATGCTGAAGCTATCCGTTTCATTTCATTTTTCTCATTGAAAAACGATACAAATGGCATTTAGATGATATTCTGCATAAAAAAAACAAGTGAAATATCTGTACAGTAATACAAATTCGGTTTTAGTAATCAACCGCTTATAGTGTTCAAATTGGCTCTGGACCAACGTGATCACTATGAGCGGTTTCCACTGTATTAACAGCAGTAATAGTATTACTAGCCACTACTATCACTACTCCAGCAGGTAAGACAAGATGGACCCAAAGGCAGCTAGAGAACCACACTGCAGCAGGACCCAACAGGGCTTTGGAGGCCATCGACAGGGCAAGAAACACAGGCGATGGAGGTAGATCCCCTGAGCAGTGAGGACATCAGCACTCCCGCAGATGCGCAACCAACACGCCAACTTAAACAATCAGAGAAACGTAATAAGGTCAATTGGCCTGAGTCAAATAACCAGGAGGAATGGCACAGACAACATAAACTCTTGTGTAGAGTTTTCAGAACACCCTTTACGAGAATATGTGGATCGCAAGCTGAAAATGGTAGGCAGCATCTTATCTGAGGAGTGCAAAGGAGGGTTTGGTGAAACGACACCCCAACAAGCAATAGTCTCAATACAGCAAGAATGTAGGGAAACATACATCGAAGAACTGCTACAGGATAGATGCCAGCTATATAAGAGGTGGAGGAAAGCAGCCCCAGAGGTAAAAGTCGGTCTAAAGGCACTGTGGGCTGAGCTCCAGCAGAGGCTTGCCAAGCTACGCAGAGCAGACTGCGTTAGGAGGAAGAGGAAACAGAAGGCAAGAAGGGACTTCTTCAAGGACCCATTCCAGTTTGCCCACCAGCTACTGGACAAGAAACAAAGTGGAAAGCTTAACATCTCCAAAGAAGACCTGGAACAGCACATCAAGGGCCAATACTCAGAAGGGCTAGATCAGTGTCAGCTCCAGGCCCCAACGGTTTCCTGTATAGGCTATTTAAGAACTGCCCCCAGGTAGTGAAGATGCTGTGGAAGCTCATGAGGGTGACATGGAAGAAGCACATTAATCCTTCAGAGTGGCAGCAGGCTATTGGGATCTTCCCACCCAAGGAACAAAATTTCTTCTCCATCAACCACTTCAGCAGCATTGCCTTTCTGAACGTAGAACGCACCTAGCCAGAATAATGTTCAACTTTCTCAGGAACAACAACTACATTGACATGATTTGCCAGAAGTCTGGCCTTCCAGGATTCCCAGATTGCATGATGCATTCAACCATGGTCTGGGAGCAGCTACAGCATACCAGAAGGGAAAGGAGTGATCGACTTGTTGTGTGGCTCGACCTAGAAAAAACCCACAACTTAATACCACACGAGCTGATAGTAATTTGCATTGGAGTTCTTCTACATACCAGCCAGCATCACTATCACAAGCTCTACATGTGCTTCTATGCAAATGGCAGCAGATGAAAATTGGCATTGCTTTTGGATTCTCCATCTGGCTGATAATGTTTGTCAATGTCTTTGAGATCATCCTCACTGGAGCCAGGCAGGTGGTGAAAGGGCTAAAGTTACCAACTGCTGAAAGACTCCCAGCGTTGAGAAGCTACACGGACAATGTAACAACTATCCTGCAGACGGTCCTGTGCACATCAAGAGTGGTAAAGCGACTCGATGAGCTGACAGCATGGGCAAGGCTAGAGATCAAGCCATTGAAATCTAGGATCCTCTCCCTGAAGTAGTAGGAGCAAAACATGACAGCATGGTGTTCGTAGCAGGAGGAGAAGAAATCCCATGGCAAGCGAAGCAATCGATCCAAAGCCTTAGGACGGAGTACACAGCAGAGCTCTCAGACAAACAGGTGGGGAGGCAGGTACAAACGCAGCTGGCAGACTGTCTGGCAAGGATCAATAGCAGCGAATTACCAGGTAAATATAAGGTGTGATGCTATCAATTCACACTCTTACAGCAGTTTCCACTGAAGTCCATCAGTCTCGGGTAAAGGCAGGAGAAAGCACACCTAGTATTAGAGCTGAGGGAGTCAAGGGATCAGCTTGTAAGAGGCGCAGAGGCAGAGGTGGACCAAGCCATCAGCAGGCTGCAGCTAAAGAGGTCCCAGGCAGAGTGCAGAACAACCAAGCAGGTCTTGGGTGGGGAGATGGTTCCTCAATTGTGGTCCAAAGCGACAGAGGAGCAGAGGAAGAAGATTGTGGTGGAGGAGGAACAAAGATGGAACTGGAGTGCTATTACATCAAGGCCGTCTCCCAGGGCCAGCAAGGACCATGGACTTGGAGGCCATTACAACTAGAGTCATCAGCTGGGTAGACATATGTCGGATCACACAGCTTTATTACAGGAGCAGCCTATGACACCCTACCAGGACACGTGACCACTGTGCATCAACACCAACTCAGGGGCATTACAGGTGGAGATGTGCTCTTGGAGGTCTGCAGAGTCTCTGCAAGCAGTTCCCCAGTGGACCAGCAGAAGCTCAAGCATTTTGCTAGAGCAGGCGAAATCCACCAGAAGCCAGCGGGAAAAACACCTCTGCTTACTCCTGAAAAAGCGTGGGAGATGAGGGTTGACTTTGGCAGACAGCTAGTCTTCCTACCAGAGATCATGACGATCTCTCTCAGGCCAGACTGCGTCATCGCCATCATCAAGATCAACACTCAGATATGAACAGAGAAACATTGACACCTCCCCAAGCTCACAGTCCCTTTTGGAGGAAGGGATAGCAGCAGCAAATGAGTTCAAGTGACTCAAATACACTGAGCTGGCAGCGGAGTGTAGAGAGGCAAGCTAAGTAGCTGCAGGCGCTTTGTGGGGAAGTCATTGGTCCAACTTCTCAGGGCAGCTGGGATGACTGGGACAAGGCTACAGATGGCCACCAAGGAGTTGGCAGAGGAAGCCGAGAAGACAAGCAACTGGTTGTGGCTTCGGAGGACAGGGGAAAAACACTCCAGTAGGGTCAGCTGTAGGGGGTGGCGGGGGAGCAGTCCCCATCGGGCCACTGCTCCACCCACCGGGAGATGTACTGAGTAGGGTGCAAAACATTAGTGAACTATGGTTCCAGCTAACGACCACACAGCTGACCCAGAGGGCAGATAGAGCTAGTTTAAAACCATTTTATGTAGGGCTCAAACTTATGGTTATTTTCATTATTGATTACTCAGCTGATTATTCTCTGATTCTCAAAGAAAAAAGTTGGAGGTATCCACTCTTATTTTTTCTTTTGTCCAATCAACAAGATGCTAAAATATTCACATTACTGTGACATAATGAAAAGCAGCAAATGAGAAGTTCAGGCCATTAAATATATAAAGAATCATTTCCTGATATTCTGTATCTTAAGCTTAACACTTCTTAAGCTTTTAGTGTAAAATCTTAAGAAAGAAAGTAACACAATAGTAATTGTGGCTATCGTAAAAAAGATAGCATTAAATACAAAATGATGATATTTCCCACTAAAATGTGTGTCGCACTAGTTAAAACTGCACTTAGTGTAAATGTGGTTATAGTTAAAACTGGTTTAATTGAATTAACAAAGTGAGGATCTGGCATATCTGCTGTGCTGTATCACCAGCAGAATCTATTTAGATTAGCAGCATTTCTTGTGATTTCTTGAAGTTTGTCTTTTTGACGCTTTTGTGTGACAGGTTATAAGAACAGTGGTATTAGTCTTAGTAACACTCACCCGTCACATGTGTCTGTGTAGGACAGCTGTCTCTCCAAAGAGAGGCTGCGAGTGAGCTGCGAGGTGCTGCCCTCCTGGCTCTGATTGGCCGGTTGGTCCTGCAGAGAAGTGGCCCTTAACAATGGTAAACTGGGCGGTGTGAGGAGCGAGCTGGGATCTCCTTCACATGGCTCTTCATCACCAGACTGCTCTTCGTCCGCTTCTGCCACTGTCTGCACCTCCATCTTTTCCACCTCGCTGACCACACCCGCCTTCGGCTCATCCTCTTCCTCCTCTTCCTCTTCCCTCTCATCCAGCACCCAGGCCTCTCCTGACCGATCCTCGCCGGGCTTGCACTCTGCATCTTTGATGGCCTTCTGGTAAAGCTCAGAGAAACTTCTGTGGAACATAAAACAATGGCAGACTTTGTTTGAACAAAAGGGCCTCGCCTAGTCGCATTATGACTCATACATTAATCACAAAGAAGCCAAAAATAAAAATGGGGTTCTTCTGAAATCCCACTTTCAGCCATGACTTGTGACATCTTTGTGACAATTTGTGCCTAGTTGTCACAGACGTATAAATAAATCAGGGGTGGATTCTTCTGCTGCCAGCTTTGTGATGCTGCTTTTAGCTGAGAGCTGCAGAAATGTCCGGTTCAATATTGGTTTAGTTTGTTCTAAAAAATCCTGTCCACAGCTGTTTCTGCCCTCCCTTGGACTTCAGCAGAGGGGAAAGTGCTTCTTACAGTAGGACAGGCTGTGCCAGTGTGATTAAACATCATTAGAGGGATTCATTGGTTGTTAGCCAGCTGACTGCAGGCTGTCAGCAACAGAGTGAGCTGTGACCTCTGAGTGGTTCTCGTCCAGCTCTGGATTAACTTGTCCCTCTAATACCTCCTCCTTGTTTGCTGTTTTACCAACTCTCTGGGACTACTTTTCATTTCCTTCTGCTTGTTTGATACCCACGGCTCCCTTCCCCAGTCACACTCTGTGTCTGCTGACCCCACCGTGAACTTCTCCACCTCCCTCCCTCCTCCTCCTCCTTGCTGCAGCAGCACCCACCTGCGAGGCTTGCCGTTCTCATCTGGTGGGATCACGGTGATGTGGATCTTGTGTGCAGTGCGGAGCAGCCTGGTCCTCTCATCGGGACTCAGGCGAACCAGGGAGTGTCCGCACAGCCGCACCACACGAGCCCAGAGCTGCAGGCCTCCGCTCTCGGCATAGCAGAACCTCTGCAGCTCCGTCACGAAGCCTTCCTCATTCATTAGGAACCCTGGTTGCCCCACTCCGTCACGCAGGGGGGTGACCTCCAGTGCCTCGCATCCCCGCGTGACCAGCTGTAGAAAAACAGGACAGGATGAATTAATCTGAGAGATAATAATCTGCCCAGTGTGACATTTTAAATAGGGCTGCAACCACCCACCTCCAGCCTTTGCACCACCTCTTTTATGTCCTCCGCTTGATTTTCCAGCACACTGAGAGACACAGAGTCCCCACGCTCATAGAAGATATCCAAGCATGGCCCCCCATCCTTACTCTCCATCACTGCCTTCCAGCCGATGACATCCCGACAGGAGCAGTTGAACACCACCCTGCGTGTGTACCTCTCGATCAGCACCACCGACTCCGCCGACACTCCGAGCAGACAGGGGAGCTTATGCTCTCCTGCCTCCCATTCATAACTGCTGTTGACCATCACCGCCCACACCAGCGCGCCGGCACTGTGCAGCTCAGCTCCTTTAGCGCCCTTCAGCTTGTCTTTACGCTTGCTGCCCAGAGAGAGCAGAGGGAACTTGGTGGAGGAGTCAATGGGTGTGGTGGTCACAAAGTTCTTAGCCAGGTCCTTCAGGTATTCCTGCCTCGTTCGGGTAGCCATCGAGCGAAACTTCTCTGACTTCTCGGCAGCATTTTCAGCGTTCACTGCCTTTGCCAGGAGGAAGTCTCTGAAGGCAGACGAGCGAGGGAATCGTGCACCCTTAGGGAACAGAGGGCCAAATAATGGGATGTCTTTAGAGCGTGTCACAGCCACCCTGAGAGGGAAAGAGGAATGACAGAGTAAGAGACTGGTACAGCAGAAACGTTCAATCTATGTCTAGTTTTCAGTGCAGGAGGATGTTGTGTGCTGCTGCAGTGTTACAAATCACTGTTTTCTCCTAAGCTGCCACACACCAATGGTGATGGGAATATAATACCAATAATAACACTCGTACATCATCGACATGATCAAACAGCGTGGATTATCTTGCTTTCTTTTGATCTAAGCTCAGATCTTTTAATTTATTACTTATCTTAACACACGACTTCCCAACTAACGCATGGAATCCAAAGGCTTGAATTGAATGGCTTTAACAGAAAAGATGAATGTCTCGATTCATCACTAAATACTGAAGTATCATTGCCAGAGGCAGCGCGGCAGATAGGATGGAGCCAGACCTGTAATAGGTGTTGTCAGGGCAGGGCTCGTGAACCTGAACGATGATGAAGACGTGTTGGAAATGAGAGCGTATGGACTTTGGAGTAAAAGGCAGGGCGCCGGGCTCCTGGAACACGATCGTCACGATGTCGTTACCGATGTGTCGCTTCCTCAGCAACTGATGAGACAAAACAGAAACACAGAGATGGTAATTAATCTTCTGCAGCTCATCACTGTTAACTGAAGTAAAGAAGGCAACCAGCTGCATTTCACCAGACAGCTATGTTTGATCATTTTGCTTTGCCACATCATACTGTTTAAGTTGCCAGTGGATATACCCAGTTTTTGTTGTTAAGTTGTAACTGCTTTAGTCCAGGATTGGTGAGGATTTATAGAGATGCTTAAAAGTTGATGCACCCTTTAGAATTGTCTGCAGAAATATGACCTAAAACATCCTTAGATTTTGACACAACTTTTAAAAAAGTACACAAAAAGAGCACCAAGATTTTTAAAAGTGTTGTTGACCATCCTTTATTAGGGAGAATGATCCAAAATGTTGTATCGGGTTGATTAAAAGGAAAAATACTTATAAAATCAGCGGTTATTTTGAAGGTGGAAATTACAGGTGGAGGTTTTTTTAATCAATGGAATGGTAATTAGGTGTGAGTGGGTTCCCACTTTTAATTAATCAATGTTTTATAATGATATAGTAGTTCTAATAATAAAAAAAGAACAGAGATATTACAATGTCCAAAGTACCCCAACAAATTTTGGAGAATACACGGTAACCGTGCTTTGATTCTTTATATTTTGTTTTCAGGGGACCAGACTTTCTTGTGATCTTCCTCAGTGATTTTGAGCAATAGTTTTCCAGGCTGGCAGGATAATGCTAAGGTATGCCAAATGACACTAGAACTGGGCTGAAATCAGTGTAAACAAGTCCAGTCTTAAGAGTCTGAACCTCATCATTATTGAAGCAATGTGGGATCATTAGGCTGGAAAAGGGTTGATGCTACTGAGTCCACTATCAGGAGAACACTGCTGTGAATGGGAGGTCTGCATGTGCTGAAAGCCACTGGTGTCCAAAAAGAACATTGCTGCGCAAGTGTACGTTGATTGAGAAGCCAAAAGACTGGGGAAAATATGCAAGAACACTACCTAATCTGTGAAACATAGTGATGGTAGTATCATGGTTTGGGCCTACTCGGCTGCAGATGGACGAGAACAACTTGCCATCTTTGATAGAACAATAAATTCTAAAGCAGAATATCTGGATATATGTTATGAACCAGCTCAATAGAAAGTGGATTATGCAGCAAGATGACCTTATAAGCACAGGTGATTCCACCAAAGAACAGATACAGGAAGCATTAAGGGAGTCACAGTAGATAATGGAAGAAAAAGGTTTTATGCCTCACACAGGGACAGAAAACATTATAATTTCCCCCAATTAATAACTAACTTAATCTAATATGTTATGTGCTTTGTCCAGTTTGGTAATTCTTTCATATGTTTTTACATTTGTGTGAAAATGTGATGGAATTCTAAGGTGGGTTATACCAAATACCCACAGCTAAGGAAAGATAGAATCATTTATTAAATAACCAAGTCTTGGGACAAAAAGTTGAATATTTTTACAAACGGAAACTTAAAAAATCTGAATATCACCAGATTAAAAGAGACCAGATTACAGGCGGTTATTTCACAGAGTTCAAAGAGGCGTTTTTAAGGCTTTGCCACTCCTTTAATCTCCGTTTTTTTTGTGTCGTTTTCTGTCTCTTCATAAAAGACAGCAAACAGGCTTTAACCGCAGACAGCACAGAGAGGAACAGGAACAGTGAAAACCTTTTAGGTGGAAGCGAACACTGGGGGGCAGGATTTCTATGTCATGCTTGTTGTGCAGCACAGAGGCATTTTCTAAAGCTTTTGGCAAAGCATGACAGCCTGAACAGGGATGAGTGATGAAGGTTTTACAATGTCTGATGTGATCTTTTGAAGAAGCGAGGAGAAACATGTGAGAGTAATTCTGTGAAAGCCAACAGATGGACATGGTTTTCGAATATGTCACAACTCTGTTAGGTTTGGATTAGTCTTACCTGCTGTGTGTTGTTGGCTGTGTAGGGGAGCATCGTGGACACATGAAACATAATCTCGTAGTCCTGATAGCGCGTATAGAGGGAATGCGTTCCAGTGGAGTCCGCTGTAGACGCACATAACGCACAGAAACACAAAGAGACCGACAGGTAGAGAGATCAGCCATCGTTCTGCCACAGCCAGGCTGAAATCTGTCCCACTGGGAATACAGCTCGGAGATAATCAGCAGTGACTATGCTATTTTGCAGGCATTACTCAGATTACATGTGGGCAGATGGAAGTTATCTTGGGCTTTCAGTGAGACACTGATGCCCTTCAGATAACAGGACTGTGATAAAGTGAGATGTGGCTAATAGATCTGGGTGTAGCGCATGTTTTCAGCTCACTCTTGTTGTCCAGCTGAGCTCGGTATTTTTCCCAGCCCTTCAGACGCACCCGCTCCCCGAGCAGATCCAGAAACTCTTCGAAGGCCGGTCCGGAGCTCTCGTTGTTGTACATGTCTTCTTCTGAGCTCTGCCCGGCCCGACAGTACATCACACCAACCTTTCTCTGAAAATTCAGCTGCGATGGAAGGCAGAAAACACAGAGTTTAGTCGTGCCTCTTTCCACACTGCTTTCGTTCAAACTGTTCAGACTATTCTAACACCTATTTAAATTCCTTCACATGAATGCTAACATAGTTTAAACAAACACACGTGACAGTTTATTTCCTTCCTTTTTTTCAATGAGTCAGCTACAAAAGGTGGAAGTTGCCTACAGTGAGTGCATTAAAGGGGTCATATTATGAAAACATGATTTTTTTTCTGCACTTCAGAGAATATATATGGGTCAAAAACTCTGACATGTTTACAGGATACTGGCCCATGACAGACCCAGTTCGTCATCTTCACCCACAACTTCACTGCACCTTGGACTTTGGAAGCTGAAACTCTTGCTCTTGCATTTTGCTTTTCTATTTTATTTAGTTCTATTAAGACATAAATGATCTAAAAGCACTCATTTTCTACCCATTTTCCAATTAGGTACAATCAAACTTCTTGTTGGCATCTTATTAGGATTTTTTTCTCAGTTGAAAGTTGGAAATTTGGAGTTCCCATTTCTTTTGAATGCACTATATTCCCTTATAGCGTAATAACATGCATCAAGAGTCCATCCATCCATCCATCCATCATCTTCCGCTGGTCCGGGGATCGGGTCGCGGGAGCAGCAGCTTGAGCAAAGAGACCCAGACGTCCCTGTCCCTGTCCCTGTGGCATCAAGAGTCGTTGAGTGTAATTTGTGTCTATATATAGGTTTGCATTGTTGTGCAAAGCTGTGTGACTGAAGTCAAAAGAGGCGCATTATGTGGAAGAGGGTCCTGGAGTGGAGGGGAGTGGCTGACTCCACTGACTCCACCTCCTAAAACCGGCTACAATGAACCAGGCTGTAAAGACCCGCCTGAAAAGAGGAACTGTTGTGCTGCAATCATGTGGTATTTTCAACAAAGCATCCCGCAGAAATTTCATTAAGATCTCAGGAAGTTATGTCAACCTGTGCAGTGAATTTCATAATATTATCTTCTGGACTTGTGCGTGAAATGAAGAGGATATCTGAAATTTGGGCCATTTTTGGGAGTTTCTAAGGCTTGAAGAATTTCTTCCTTTTCTCATTTAAATCAGCGAAATTAAATAAAAAAGCATTTTTGTATGTCAGTGATTATTAACATGATGAAAAAAACACAAAAGTGGTCAAAGAGGATGAGCAGGAGCTTATATTAACGACTCTTTTTACTGGACTCAGCTGGGTCAAAATGAGCCACGAACTAAGTGGCTGCAAAAGTAACTGAAAGTTGCACTTCACATGTTCACGACACAACTGATCACCGTGCACAGCAGGTATGGACTTAGAAATAAGCACAAAATGTTCTGGGAAATTCAGTCTGACCTTTGAACTAAGCTGATGCAATTCTACACTATACAGTGTGCTGCAAAGCTTTCTGGCTGACACACGTGCAGCAGCCTGTTGTGTCACAAATGTAGCGTTACTCACCCCCTGTTCGTCCAGTTTGAGCAGGGTGTCCCGGACCTTTGGGGAGTTTGAGGCCAAGCGAAGGCAGTGTAGGTTGAGTTCAGGCATGATGAACTCCAGCAGCCTCTTTGGAGACAACCCTCTGGGAGTCGTGTGACGAGCGGCAGACGGCACCGACTCCTCGAAGATGGAACCTCGCAGTGTCTTCATCTGAGGAGAAGATTCACCGTCAAATCATTTTCACACCTGCTCAACCTGAGGTGAAGCCCAAAGAAGGTGGGGATAAAGTGCAAATTTACCTCTGTGGTGCGAAAGATGATTCTGTAATTGTACTGAGCTCCACTGGAACCTTCTTTCTCCTCTCGCCGGAAGCTGATGGCCACTGGGCCGAGGCGATCATCGATTCCAAAGAAATTCTGATGTTCTGTGATGAAATACCAGTGAAGCAAATAATGTATTGAACAGTAATGGGAGTCCCTTCTTCGTTCAGAAAATTGTGCCTATTTTGGGATCAAAATAAGAGGCTTTACAAAAAGTATCAGGATGTGGAGGAAGGTTGAATCTTATATTCTATTATTTAAAAAGGGAAAACCAATTTTACACCATATTTTGTACCACAGCAAGACGATATGCTGCATTTAACACTTTATAACAGCAAAAAAATTAAAATACAGCCCCTCTAAAGTTAAATCATGAACCTAGAACCTCCCAGAAAAGGTATAATTCTGGGAAAAATACTGTCAAAATAGCTCAATAATGGGTTTTTTTCAGCTTAGAGGTCATGCTTAGTAAGACTTGTGGCAAATTCATTTAGCAGCAGGACCGATAACTAGATGAGATATAACATTTATATGCAGTTGAATATAAATTAAGTCAAATGAATGTATGCATTTTTCATTGATGTTCAGTAAAGACTGCTTGGTTTCAGATAATAATCTGTCCAGAGAAAAATGAGCGATTGTTGAAGCTTAGTTAGAAATGCCTCCATTTAAAGCAGATTGCACAGTTAAAGATTCTGTTAAAGAATCACTTTTACTCTTATATGTTCCCCGTGTTTTACAGCTGGATAAGCAGGCACTAAATCAGCAAAGCTCAAAGTGTGCCGTGGTGTTTCACGTACCTTTCATATAGAAATATTTGCGATAGTAATGGGCTCCCAGATCAGCATGCTCTATAAAGTAGTTGCTCTTGCCCTGCAGTTGGACGTGACTCTCTCTGGGCTCCTCCAGGACTGAAACTGCATCGTTGGGGGTTCGCAGGCTTAACCAAAGTCCCCGTCTACCCGAGGACCAACCCAGACCCACCTGTTCCTCTCCTCCTGTCTCGTTGCGGAAGTGGGGACAGCTGAGGAGGAGCTCGTTATCGTTTCCATCACCTTCATCGAGCAGCAGCGACTGTTCGGGGTCATCTGCGTTCCCCCCGTTGCTCCCCCCGCCCTGCGCAGGTGAGCACGGGGTGGACTGGGAGAGGGGGCGCAGCTGGGAGGCAGCTGAAGCCCCTGAGGTGATATTCTTTTTGCGTCCGATGCTGTCTCTGTTTGTGGCCGCCTCGGTGAGGTCAAACAGGATGCTCTGAACATCATAGTGGGCAAAGTTCCTTACCCACGCTCCACCTCCGAGGTTGTCGTATGGACCTGGTTGAGGGATCTGAGGGGGGGTAAATTTAGACTTTTTACTGAGACCTTCAGGCTTGGGCGGCTTCGCGGGTTTCGGGGAGTCACCAGTGGGAACTGACAGACCTCGGAAGAACCCATCGGGCTCCGGAGGGTTGCCCTGCAGTCCTAAAAGCAGGAAGGGGTCTTTGAAGCGGAGGGCGTTTGGACTCAGGGGCCCTTGATCTTCTGCTCTTGGCTCCTGAGCTTGAATCTGTCTCTCCAGGGACGACAGGCTGCCATATTCCCTGTGCAGAAACACAACTGAGTCCCCCTGAGCTCCCGGACCCACCTTATCCCCAACCACTCGGACCACTTTGCCTCCTGTCTTCCCGGAGGAATCTAAGTCTCCTAAGGTCACATCGCTGTTGCTCCTCTGCATGATGTGGCCCCGACCCACCGACCTCAGGTTCAACCCCACCAGGCTGGGAGTGAGGCTGTCTGCGTCAGCTCCATCGCCGTCCCTCCTGGGAGGCCATTCCACTACACCGGCTTCCCGTTTGGGGTCAAAGTTGACGGTGGCAATCGGCGGCCGCACATTCTGCCGGCGAAACTTGCGGATGAAGAGATCATCTGACTGCATGGCGTCTCCAGAAAGCGACTTCGAAGCTAATAATCTTTTCCTAAGAGTTAACTTTTTATCCCGGTCTCTGCGGTGCTGGTGTGAAACGTGGGGGTGCTGCGCATGAAGAGGAAAAAAATCGAGCTAAGTGAACGCAACGAGTGCAGTCCTCATTCACACCACTTAGGATGGCTGAACTCTCTCAACCCTCGGGCTCTCATAGGTGCCTCTGTGAGATGCCACACCTTGTCAGTGAGTTCTTGAGTGTGAATGATGAAGACAGAGGAGAAAACGCAGCTGCTGCTCGCTGCAGGGGTCCATCCAGGTGTGCAGATGTGCGTTTACTTCCAGTTGTGGGTTGCTCCTTCCATTGGCGTGAGGATGAGAGAATCATCACTGGAGCCCGACTCTCTGCCCTCTGAGTAGGAGAGGCTCTGTTTGTATCAGCCTGTCTGACATGGCATCCGTTGGTTTGCACTCCTCAGTGCCTGCAGCCTTCGTCCACTGGCCACCTGAGCAGAGAACGACAGAAAGAAATGCCTTTGTCAACCTTATCCTCTTCATCGCTCACCCACACCGCTGCGATCTGAATCAGCAGCTTTATATTCAACCTCTGCAGCCTGCCAGGAGACCCGGGAACACTTTGTGGAGAGAAATGCTTTTGATAAACAAGTATTGAATTCCAAAGAAAAAAGCAGCAGGCAGCTCTGACGTGTGTTTTATTGTTGAGTAATGCCTTGTACCTCTGTTTTCTCATTATTATTCTTTCCTTTAGACACTTTCCGTTCTGACGTTTCCCAAAATAGTTCTATAGCAAACGTAATGCTCAGCACATCCACCCTGCACACGCTCACAATAGGCCGTATTAAAACAGGGGAGGGGGCCTTCCTGGCTCACTGACAGTGTGCCAGCATACAAGAAGAATAAGTGCAAGCAGGCTCTCGCTCCTACATATGTTCAGACACACATGGCCAGTTTTGTTGTTTACTCCTCCACCACATGAAAAGAAAGTAAAACAAACTTTTTTACACGAACAAACTCAGGAAGTGAAGGGTAATTTAACAGCAACGGCTTTGTGCCAAAGCCTATGAAACCGAGCGCTTCCCTTTTTTTAAATCAATCAGAATTGATCTTCTTTAAATCGTAATAGCAACTTACCCACAAAGTGTTGTCAACAGGTCAACATCGGCTTGTTTGTGCCATCATGTGACGCTTGTGCCTCGTCTCTGACCGAACTTACGTCAATTAGCTCGAGCTGAATGCTCTTGCTGCTGTCAGTGAGGTACGAGGCTTCTTCCTGTCTGGCTTTCTCACATGCATCTCCTCTCTGGTGCTTGCAGCCTAAAGAGCAGGTGCAGTGGTGCAGAGCAGCTACCAGAAAAAGTGACACACACACACATTTGTGTTTCCATCACTTCAGAGGACATTGCATCGACTTACGTTCTGGAGAAGAACTCTAAGCTTGTGTCGTGTCTTTAATTCAAAGAGCTTCTTCAGTGTGACTCTGTAAACAGGTCTATTCCCTCAATTAGATATAAGAATATGCACACATACACATACAGAAATGTCATATAAAAGGGAGGAAGTCACCAGAAATCTTTGTTTCCCCTCCACGTCTGCTTTCACTCTCCCCATTTCCTAACGCAACGAAACTTCATCGACACGCATTCAAAATCCTCTGAGTTCATCTGAAAGCTGACCAACTGCTGTCTGCATCCCAGTTTACCAACAATTTTTAATAGTGTACCAAGAGATGTTGATGAGCATCGAGGTGTTCACATTAAAGAAAATACTGCAACAGGTTTGTTTGTCCGTTTTAAAAAAAGGGAACAGGTTTGTGCTTGTTCTATTGAACTGCTTCTGGGGGAATCTCTTTAATCCTCGTCCTCTGCGCTAGTCTTTTGTCAGTCATGTCACATCTTTGTCCGTCTGCATCTTTTAAAGATTAAAAGTGATGTGTGATCTGAATGACTGAGTTGAATGTGTTAGTTCTGTGATAAACTAAAACTTCTCTATGGATGGAAAGCTGGCATATATGTTAGGAGGCCACAGTTACTCCTGTTGTTTTGTTGAATGACCTTACAATGACCAGACTCTTCATTTTCTCAAGGTTAAACCATGAATACGAGCAACGGTTTTGGTGGTGAGGCTCTGCTCATGGAGCTCATCCAGCTTTAAAATAATCACAAGGTGTAATTTGTCTGATATGAATGTCAGTTCTGGTTTTATTTGTATGAATCAAACCACGGTAAAATATTCATTTACATGCTAATAGGCTCTATTTAGCACCTCTGATTGATCCAGGCTTCTGTCTTCATGACAGTGCATGACATCTCTGACTATATGCGGTTCCCCATCTGAAATACAAGCACTGGATCAGACAGAGCAGCCTCTGTGCACTGTCTATATGGTGCCAAGGCCTCTGACATTGAAATCCTGCTCATGTTTCTCTCTGGGAGCGTTCAAATGATCTTACACAACATTACCCGTGTGGGCTCATACGATTTCTGCCAATACGCACACACTAGGTCCAGTATAATCTGCATGCTTTTACAATGCCATTAAAAGTGTGAGGAATCCATTTTCAACACCGTCTTTAAATGGGCAAAGATTATTGGCAGCAGGCTATTTCTTAAAAAAAAAATCCCAGGTTGCCTTCATGATCCGAAAACAAATCAAATTTCCAGGGTTGGCCAGAGACACACCACCAACAAAGAGTGAACTGAATGCTTATCACTTGCTGCTTCTGTAAATCTCACATGGTCCTCAGTTTCTTAAGACCCCCGCCAACTTTATGAAACAGCCATTGTCTGTGCAGGAACCTTTTTTCTGCAGCCTCCGCCATAGATTTATAATAACCCTGTTTACACAGCCCTGGACAAACTCCACAAACAAGACAACTAGGACAAGCAAGGCAAGAAAACGATGAAATGTAACTTAAAATGGATTTTTGTAAATCTATACTGATGAAAGGGAGTTTAAAAAGGGAACTAAGAAACATTTTTTTCTCACCATATATCTCTCATTTTGCTTATGGGGACAGACATGCGCTTTGTCTTGTAGGCTTCTATCAGTTAGACACATTTCTCAAGGGTTTTTGTCCGGTGCAGGTCACCAAATATGGGTCAAAACACACTGGAAGAAGTTCCAAACTGGTAAAAATGTTTTAAAGTTATATCTACAGTGAAGATGGTGGTTTGATCTGCAGAGACATGCTTGTAAATATGGCTTCAGAAAGATTATATATATAAAAAAAAGGTTGATCTTCTGGGCAAATAGTAAAATCTTAACATTTTTTAATAGTTATTGTATGCATTGATATAGTTATTCCTTCTTTAACTGTTTGTATTCTGAAATGTTATGTTTAAATATGCATATTATGCATTATTTAATTAATTATGTGCATGAAGTGACGAAGTGTACGAAGAAGATGATATGGCAAAGTAACCCAGAACATCAAACTGTGTGAATGTATTGTGTTTTGGACCTTGCACATGAAGAATTAATTGTGAAAATGGAATATACATAAAAATAAAACACATCTAAGTGATTAGATTAGTGCATCCCGAAGATTTCTGTTACAATCTAAGTTGGCTGAATAGTTTTGATGAGTAGAGTTTAGAAATTTGCCAAAAAGAGGGAAAAGCAAACACACAGTTTTGTGTTTAAACACAGCTAAAGATGGATGAATTAATCCAGTGCAGTATTCAAGTCTCCCTCTCCAGAACCATGCTGTTGTCCAAAAATGGTCATTTCTGATTGAAAAAAACCCAACGTGGTGATGAACACTCCTCAGACATTTTGGTCCATATTGACATGACAGCATCACGCAGCTGCTGCAGATGTGTCGGCTGCACATCTATGATGCCAATATCCTGTTCCACCACATAACAAAGTTATGTTCTGTTGGACTGAGATCTGGTGACTGTGGAGGCCATTCTGAAGCATATGGCCTATATCTATCTATATATATATATATATATATATATATATATATATATATATATATATATATATATGAGACAAAAATCCTAAAGAAATGTGCCAAATCAAACAAAACCCCGTGAACCAAGTACATATGTAGGACATATGAACACAAATTGTGCCGCTTTTCTATCAACCTTAAAATTGCATAATAATTCAAATACATTTACATTTAAATCTACATTTGACTAACCCTTTCTAGTGGCTGCATATTGATAAGTAATTATCCCAATGCTCCCAAAGATTTGGGATTTCTAATTGATATAAATTCCCCTTTCACCAGAAAAAAAAAAAAAGCTAAATTAGTCTATGTGGTAAAAAAATAAAAAAAGATCCCGTTGGATCCTGTAAATATGCACAAATGTACCTAAAGAAAAGTTACGGCAGCCGATGTGTTGAACTCCTGTGACATGCTTAGCACAGAGAACATCAAACCTCCATCACAAACCGAAAGTGGTAAAACTGAATGCATGCGGTGCTGACCCCGTTGCAGTTTTGACAGTCTACACGTTTATCTCTGGGCCAAGAACAAAAAAAATGGGTAGAACTCATCTACCAGGACCAACTTCTTCCTTTATAAGGCACAGAATATTTAGACACCAGATATATTTATCGGCTGTCTCAAAATCTCCTGTGAGATTAGCTTGGGTAATTGGATAATTTATTGTTAGCATGATGCCTTACTACATGAAACAAACCGGTACCAAATAACCTGCATTTCAGGTTTTTAACTGATAACGACTGCATTTCATTTACTTTTATTTACTGGCATGATTCACATAATCTTCTGAGTGTTTCAGCATCTAACCAGTAATCGGGGGGTAGAATGTTTTTTGTCTGTGTTCACCACAATAAACACATAGCTACGCCTTAAATAAATCAAGTAAAATGATCTTCTACAGAAGAAATTCATTGATGCAAAGTAGCCAAATGTTTGATAAGCAAGTCAGTCGTTGGCTCACCATGAGAGACGTGTGATGTCCTCAGTCAGACCTTCAGTAAACCAGAGTGGCGCCTGAAATTAATGATACCGTCCCTTTAACAGCAACCTCGTACTGTATAGAAACTGTCCTCGGTGTTACAACTACAGAGAAGTATGTAATATACCCTACGCAGAAGCACAAAGTGAAGAGGAAGTAAAGACTTTGGTCTCTGCCTTACATTTCTGCTCTATTTCTATTGAAGACCAGTGTGTGTAATTTTAGTGTCTTTCCTGCCACAAGCATTTAAATGAGATTGACGATGTCATCGTTCAGTTCTTCCTCCCAACACAAAAAAATCAGCCAAGCTAAGTCATTTAAACAGCTATGCCTTGATCCACGAAAAAAAAAACTGCTAGAACAAAACCTTTAATAACCAGCTTAAGCTTCTCCCAGGACATGTCATATTGAACCCTGTTCTGGGCAGATATAATCAGAAACAGATTATTTTATGCTGTGGGTTCATCTGAGTGGAGATGAAAAACAACTTACGCTATCAAGGATTGAGACGATATTCAGCAGTAGGATATTTTTTGTGTTCCTTTTGTTAATTACAGCCAGCTTAACTTGAATAACTCACAAGTTATGTTTTATGTTATGTGTTTCCAAAACAAATTAACAAGAAATCATCAGATGAACAAGGTCTCGCTCTCCAGTTCTGTGTCCTGGATCTCATCAATCACCTTCGGCATGTACTGGACTAAAAAAAAAAAGAGCTTGTGCACAATAATCTGCAGATGTTAATTCCTCTTTGAATACGGCTGTAGGCTGAAACTAAAGATGGCTGACACCATGGTGATGGTGCAGTTGAGTCACTTTCTGCCCATGCATAAAACGGTTAACGACTGTCCGTGCAGAGGCCCTGCAGCGAGGTGTCAGGGAGCAGCGCACATCAACTGCCCTTTCTCTTGTTCTTGTAAGTCACAGATACTTTTTATAGCAGTAGCTGCATGGATTTAACAGCATCCACGGCGCACACGCATTTCTCCGTGTCAGTCTAACATGCACATGTGAGTAACAATTGATGGAAACCTTGAGCCACAATTCTACAACCCTATCACAAGACACTTGAGCAGAAACCACTTTAGAAACATTCCATGAAATGGTTTGGAGGAGGAACTGCACAGTCGGTTTGGCTGTTTTTTTGACTGATATTTGATGCCTTTGTCACCTCCAACCTTTTCCTCGTTTCAGGTGAAACCAGTCGTGGATGATAAATTTTGTTCACGTGTGCCCTGCTTAGCAGTGCTATTCAAGATGAATTTAAACTGATAAACACAATAAAATTGTTTACTTTTGCCACAGTTTCAGTCCAGAAGCGATTACCTCGACATGCAGATGATGATATCCAGGATTCTTTTAAAGATCTGGAGCATCAGAAACCACTGGGAGGCCTGCGGCCTTCGAAGGATTCCCTCCTGGTACCAGAACCAGACGATGATCTGCATCCAGAACACTGTTTTTACCCTTGAAACGAACAAGTTAAAACTATGAAGAAAGTGCTGATCTCAGTACCATTCTCCCATTAAACTAGGCTGTATGTTGGTGATGAAGAATGCCTGTTTTGTTGTATTTTTATCTACTGGAATGACTGGAAGTGTCATTCTATGAATTTCCTTACTTGAAATAATTTAATTTAGCATCAGATTTAATTGTTCTTTTTGTGCCAGATTCATCTTAAAGGGCCATCACTGTGCGAGGTGAAGGCTTGGCTCGGCTGCTGACAGTGAGTCCTGCTTCCATGTTAAGCCCAGTACAAGGTTAATGAGGCTCTGGTGTACAACGGACACAAACGGAGGTTACAAGAGAGGCGAGTTAAACCTGCACCGTTTTGGGGAAGTCACGGCCGCTTGACTTTTTCTGTGCCTGCGCGTGCAAGTCTGTGTCCTGTGAAACAGGAAGAGATGACTGACTTTTGAACCTTGAGAGGATGAGTGTCGTCATCCTCTCAACTCGACACTTCCACACCTACATAAGACCCCCTGGCACACTGCAGCATGAATGAGCAGATTTTTAGTTTCTCCCACTTACCGAAGTTGACTCAACCTTCAGCTCATCAAGCTTAAATCAAAATAACTGCTGACAGTGCCACCATCTGAAGTGTTTAATGGTGAAGGAGAAGTAGCGTGCTGATATAGAGGACTGAGATTCGATCTCTTTTCCCTTCAGGTGAACCTGCGGCGATCAGCTTAACTGCTTAGCAGCAATTAGATATGACTAGTGACAGTTGTGCTCTTACTGCGGGCTTTTCAACTTCATCATGTCAGGTTGCAGTCGTTTATTCGACCCGCAGACGTAACGTTGGGTGTGAAATACACCGTTTTCCTGCTCATATTGTATGCTACAAGTCTTTCTAAGGGAGCGCTGCTTTTATATGTGACATAAAATGATACAAAAAGGGGAAGAAAGCAGCTCTAACAGCAACATTTGGCAATATGTCCATCGGTGCATGTTTGTTTTAACTCTAGCTTCTGTTGGAAGTTCTTTAAAATGACTAGCTTCATTGTCTGGAGAGGTAAACTCTTTGTCTTTATAGTTAAAAGCTGCCTTGCCGATCCTTAACCGCAAGTTCTGAATCAACTCCTAATAGTGATTGATTTTGGGAAATTTAAAGCCAGGCTCAGTCTCACGCTCATTATTGATCGCGTGCAACCCTGCAACATTTAGGATCGGGTTGCATTCTCGTTTTGCTTCAGAAATATGTGACACTGAGCCTCAGCAGATGCTTTTAAAGGAGTAAATGTGTATTATTGTGGTTGGATCCGATTCAAAAAATGAGTTCACTCTAATGCCCAGCATCCCTGCTGAGCACCGCCCCCACCACACTGCGGACAGCGAACTGGGCCAAGTCCAGAGACTTCTAAGTGCTGCACTCAATTTTTTTGTGAAGTGTTTTATCTCTCTTTTTTTATTCAATGTATTTTGCAAATGTCAGTCTGAGCTATTGATCCCCAAAGACACATAATCTGTGGCACCTGGTGCTTCACTGTCTGGTAAAGAGAGGGGAAAAAAAAGAAGATATCTGTCAAGATGATTCGAAAAACATCAGAAAATCTGTTTCCATTAACGTGAACAATATCTTGCTCTGACAAACTCGTGCTCAAGCCAACAACTTTTGATCCCGTCATTGATAATCTTTGGTGCAACACGTTGTTTTCCACATGCATCACAAGTGATGCTGTTTTACAGCTCTGCAAGGTGATTCTGACCGATATCAGAAGACTATTAACGTTGGTTAGAGGTGCGGACGATTATATCCTTCAAATATGATAAATTTTTTTATCAGTTGTGATTAAAAACTATGATTATTTATGTGTTCTGTTTTAAATAAGGGCCTGAAGAAGTCTGAAGGGGGAAAGAATTGTGAAATAGTCGGTAAATGCAGTCTTTGTCTGCGTAAGTTGTGCTGCATGGCACAGTTATTAAGGTTATATGTGGAGGTCAAGACTTCCTCTTGGTTCCATAGGATAAATTGGAGAAAAAAAAAGTCTTCTGCCTAATACATTATTAATAACACTGGGCTAAAGGGGGTGAGGGTTACCATGGTGTTAATTATTCATTGGTTGGTTGGAGCTTATTTGTTATGATTTATATCCAAGTCTGTGCCTGACTTCTCTGAGGATGTGCACCCTGTGTGCTACAGTAAACCGCTGTGGTAAAGGTCATGTGCTGTGTGACTTCAGCCGCGTCTGGTCCAGTTTCAATTTGTTGTTTTTCTTCTTCTTCTTTCTTCTCCAGTAAGAAGACGAGGTTAGAAAACAGGTGGCTAAAAAGGCAGCAGAGACGGGTGATTACACGAGGAAGCTTCACAAATCAGAGCATGTGGATTATTTTGGTTTATTTTTCGCTCAGTGAACTTCACCTTAATGTGATGAGGAAGTATGCTCAGAAAAGCTGCTTGTATACATTGTGTTGTACATTTTAAGACTTCACTTCCTCTTTTTTTGACACTGCAAGCTAAAACTGGTGCCCTTAAAAACAAGCATTGTTGGTGCGTACTGCAGTAAAATGAAGGTGCCTAACTCACACTTATTGTCTGTGGTGTTATTTGCCGTGACATCAACACTGTGTGCTGGCAGAGGACTGCCGCTTCCTGTGTATCTGAAAATACACCTTGTGGCAGGCCGTGAGTGTGACAAAGGCGGGGAGACTCAAGGCCTAAATGTGAGAGGTGGTTTGAGGTGTGTGTCTTTGTGTGTTTGCTGACTCTTTTAAAACAGCGTCCGAGCCTTGTAGATGCAGCACAGAGTCCACATAGTGACAGGAAGAGCAGCTGTCCCTGTGTGTGTGTGTGTGTATGTGTGTGTGTGTGTGTTCATGTGTGGGCGTGACAGGGAAAGGAACTGACCCTCAGCGTCATGACTGTATCTATTATGTTGAGCTCAACGGTTCACTGTTACCCCCTCTGTCATCTGTGCAACCAGCTCTGAGACAGAACACAAGAGATTACTCAACATTGCCTAAATGGCAGACTGTAGCATTTTAATCTACCTTGTCTACTTTCAGAGGAAGAGAGGCTGACCTCTGCTTCCTCACTGTCCTCGCTGTCCACAGAAATGCAGCCTGTGAAATGGCTGCTGCACCAACCTCATCCCCATTTTTCAGCTTAAAATCTTCTTTCATGGGAGTAAAAAAAAAAGATGAAAAAAACTGGATGAGTTGTGGTATCAGCTGAGAAAGGCCACTTCTTAATGGTTGCCATTTAATTTACAAGCAGCACTGGTTCCGTCTATGCCCATTAAAAACTCAGAGGACGCAAATTGCTCTCATTATTCTGAGGAACAGACTAATGTCTCTTGTTGGATTTCACAACACAGATATCTGTTTGGGTGACTTTTTTCTGCTTTCCCACAAAAGGAGAAGAGAAGGTGGCTGTTCTTAAATCGCAGGTTACTGCATGTGCAAATGTTTTGCAGTTTTATTGTTGCAGAACGTGCAGATCAAAAGATGTATATCGAATTCTAGATATATTATAATCTGAGTATATAGATTTTACCAGTTACATGATGACCAAAACTAAAAAAAAAACTAAAAAATCTGACGGTAAATCCTGGGAACAGACTATTTTGGTGCATGCAAGCACTCACTGCTTGCTAGCTGCTAGCTTACAGCCTCTCTTGTGTCTGGTGGCCTTGTGTCATTTATACCAGCAGCTCTGCACCTTCTGACCTACATAAAAAAAGAGCAGCTCATGCACCAATATGCTTACTATGGTGATGCAGACAGCGGCTGATTTACTGGAGCTTCTGTGTGATGCCATGTGCATGACTTACGGTCACATTCACATCTGTGGCTTTACATTTGTGAATGGAAACACAGTGTGACACCAGGAGGCTGCTATACATTCTGTGAAATATTAGCGAGCTCTTGAGTCTGCATGCCGTGATAGAAAGAAGCTGTGTGAAGTTTATCAGTGACTGCCTGCAGCCAACATTAATGTTACTGCTGCAAATTCATTTTCATCAAAGTATGCAATTGACTTCTAAGTTCTGTTCCTGTGAGGCACATATTACTGTCATGTTGATAAAAATGACCAAGGCCAAAGGGAAGCGAATCAGAACTTGCATTCAAAGCAAACACCAAATACCAAAGCAGCCCTCTTCCCTTCTATGTCACACAGATCACATCTCTGCTGTCAGCTTCCTGTGTGTGGTCACCGTTTGTCCCCCACCCGGCTCGACCGACTGTGCAGTACTGAACAGTTTATGTGCTGAAACCGATCTCTCCTCTCACTTCTTTATTACGAGCGCCTTTTACGTGTAAATGAAACAGTTGAGGATGCAACTTCCTCCTCCTCATAGCTGCGACAGAACAAAGAGGCTCTTTACTCTGATATAAACACAATGATGATGTCTCATATTTCACACTTTATTCCCAGAATAGAATACTTCACAAGGGTATTTTTAAACTCCTATCAACGCAGGATGTTTTCTGCCTTTTTGATCTCCATCGACCGAGCGTAGAGATTAAATGACGTGGCGCGTGCATCGGTGAATGTTTAGTCCTGGACTGCTTTCAGTGGCTCTGAACCCTCCTGAGTGCACTTTTCTGGTAACAGCAACAAGAACAATGAGAAGGAGCCACCACTCCACTTAATGGCTTAATGTATGTATGACATAATTGAGTGAGACATTGTGATTAAGGACAATGAGCTTGAATTTATTTCTGGAAGGGGGCATTTTTCTACGTGAGCTTCAGTTCAGGGCGTAATCTGTTTGTGTTTATATAAATATGTCTTATGAAGAAAGCAGCGTCTGGCTCAGTCACTGATTCTCTTTCAACGTAGTTATCAAAACAATTGCAACACAGTTTTATTTAAGTGGGAATTAAACACCAATTAGCAACACAGATGATGTTCTTTACACTTAAAGAACGGATTTCTCTGCTCATCTTTCTCAGTTTCACACTCAGAGAGCTGATGGATTCTGTAACCTGTTCACCTTTTAAAAGAAAAAGTTTAAAAATGCTGCTTTTCACAGAGATGATAGCACTTCTGGAGAAACAATTCAAGCTCACTGAAGATCTTTTATACCAATGCATCTCAACAGTCTGAATGACGGGTCATTTTTTTTCATCCTGCTTTTTATTCTGTCGATACCAACATGGCCTGATCTTCTGTTAGCTTCACAGGCCAACAGGGGGACAGGTGACATCAGAGGGCACGAGCAAAGAGGATCCAACACGGTTGCTTACACCGCCGGCAGGCTGCCATCGATGAGGGGGAGGCCTCGCCTGTCCAACTGCCTCCCTCACTGAGCCCCCCACAGGGAGCCTTCCAGGGTGTAGTCATGCAAAAAGGCTCCAAATGAGAAAGATGATATAATGCTGACTCAGACTACAAGAAAATCTGCCTGGTAACCTTCAGACGTATAAAACCACATGGACATTCTTGTACTGTGAAGTGCAACCAGCATGAATTCTCTCGATATTGTGCTGCCAAGTGAGGACCGCTGATCATCTGCAAGCTATTTGACAAAGACTGCGTTCTTCAGACAAACAGTCATCTCAGGTTTCACACCTTTATCACGTGCAGAAGCAGGACAATCGGTGTGAAATAAATCTTAAATCCTGGCAGCCAAACAGCCTGAAATACCTGCTACATGGTTTCCGTTGTCAGAGGCTCTAATCACCACAATCAGTGACCGGGGGAGATTGCTGATAGAAAACGGTGAAAGCTGACAGTTAAGTCTGCATCCACATGACACACAAAGACACTCTCTGACTCTCTTGGCTCTTGTTTGGTGCAGGAAATAAAAAGTGGGTCAATTGATTTAAGAGTCTCCTGTGACTCCCTTTCTACTCAACATGCAATAGTACAAATCCCATAGGGGAAGCCTCATAATGGAGTCACAGCAGGAAAGGTTCGAGTCCTGACCCGTGGCCTCGGCAGCATGTCGTCGCCTTTCAGTTTTACCAAGGACTTTCGATGAAGAAGTTAAGTAACAGCAATGCATTGTTGCGGGAGCTTCTTATGGACTAAATGAAGTGCAGCCATGTTGGATCAGAGACCAAAGGAGCAGGCAGGACAATAAAAACAGACGTATGTGCACCGTCTTCCACTATTTTCTGCAATTGCAAGAGCTAAACATTCATTTAAGAGTGAAAATTCACACACAGCTTATTTGATCTTTTTGTTTTTAGACAGAAATGATCATTAGCTGCAACCTTAATCCCAACGAGTCTTACCTCTATTCATCACTTGCAATCAAAGCTCTAACTCTAAAGTAATAGCAGGCTGACATAATTGTTTTAGGGGATTTCATCAAGGACAATAATGGAAACCAATTTGCCTTAAGTGCTACATCCCCACCAGTAGAGGGAATTTTCTATTAGTTTGACTTATAAAACGTGTTTTTCTGGGGAGATTATAGAAAGTAGTTCAGTATTGCACCCCACAGTTTTCAGGATGAAATGAAGCCTTCAGCTCTTCTGATATTAGTATGTTTTAAAGTCACATTTTCTGTTAAATGCACCTGACGCAACACAAATGACACAAGCATTGTGAATTTTGGGCTTTTTGAGTGATTATACTGTTTGTGCAAGGCCTTTGCTAAAGGATTTCACTACATTTAGGTGAACGGCTAATGCACTGCAGTGGATGGCAGTGGAGGAAAAGTCAACAGCAGCTGAGTTGGATGATCAGGCCGCATACTGTGAGCATCATCGTGTCATCATGTCACTCACCGGAGGCATCTTTAACATTTGCCTCGATGGATAACTATTGGAGGAGTGGAACAAGGTGGATTTCTCACACACACACACACACACACACACACACACCCCAAACTGTCCAGTCAAAGTTGACCCTGGCCGAAAACAACACCCCCCTCCTGTCTGTCCGGCTGAGAAAACAGCCCTTTCAGGTCAAATTGCATTTTATCCTTTAAATTGTTAATAACGACCACCGCGAATACCACAGTGGATGAGGAATCATGCAGCTCAATGTAAATTAAATGGCCAGTCCTTTGAGTGCACTGGCTTATGTAAGCTACGGCTGCTCGTCTTCCTCCTGCTTAGCTCTTCATCCCTGCTTTTCTTTCCCTGCAACAGCCGATGCAGCCCCCGAAGCCCCAGCGTCTGGTGAGCGCACAGCCCCATGGTAAATTAGAGCGTGCGGAGGGTGGTGAGGAGGGGATGGGGAGCCCGACTCCTGCATCCCTCATTTTCTCTGCCACCTTGAAAACAACACCCCAGCTCAGGTTGTGCTTCTCTCCATCATTGTCTGAGCAAATCACACAATCCTCTTTATCCCCACAAATCCCAGAACGCTGCACACCGATGGATGATGGCTTGTCTTTTAAAATGTGTATATGGAATAAACGCTGATCCTCCTTTTTTTTCTTCTTTTTTTTTTTATTGTCCCTGCATCTTCTTTCTGTCTGAGCCCCTTTCATTCTCTGAGAGTCCCTCCATCCATAACTGCCCCTCCCCTCCTCCCTCCACCTTGCCCTCATCCCTGAGTCCTGCAGCCACGAGCGCGCTACAGCAAGGTTTGGCAGCGCCTTCTTGACAATGTCATAACACTGTTTTTAAGGCAATCTCGCCTAATTGGAGCGCGCACAATGGAGAGAGACGGAAAGATGATTGTGTGTGTGTGTGTGTGTGTGTGTGTGTGTGTGTGTGTGTGTGTGTGAGCCGGTGGGGGCTGGGGGGGGTTTAGTGTTGGGAGAAGAAGAGGGCAGGCCTGAGATGAAATGCGACAAAGATTGTGAGCTGCTTTCAAACCTACAGTGCCGTGTGTGAACGGTATGTAAAGCGCACGGATCTCAGTGAATAAAACACATTTACGAGGGTTGACAGTAACACAATAGGCAGCGAGGCATGATATGATGATGCCAAGCCATTATGTCTATCATACATTGTCTGTGGCTGGACCGGGTGCCTACATGAGCATATGCATGCCTTTACAGAGGTATGTGTCAGACACGGTGTGCAGATCCGTCCATCTGAATTCATTATCATCACATAAAGGACCCGGGCAGGCCGGAATGTAAATTCTCAGCGCAGAAAGAAAAGGCTTACCTCCACATTTCAGTTCTGCTCGACCCTGCCTTGTTTCATCCTGTTCCTCTCTGCCGACTCCCTCCCCTTCTCTCCCCATGACAGCATTTTTCTGCTATCTATCTCCACGGCGAGGCTCTTTCTCCTCCTCCCGCAGTTCCTCCTGGCCGGTGTCCTTTTCCTCTCTCCAAAAATAAAAATAAAACACAGCACGCTTCCCGATGTCTGCGCCTGCCAGCTCCTCCGTTCTGTTGTTGAAGTCAAGAGGCAGGTTGATTTGTGCTGTCCTCCTCCCTCTTTCTCTCCCTCTCGCGCTGATTCTATTCCATTCACATCACACTAAAGCCAACCCCCTCTTTCTCCTCCCTCCCTCTAACACAGCTTCACCCGGCCTCTCTCTCCTCCCCCCTCCTCCTCCTCTCCTTGACACAGAGAGGTTGAGGCAGTGACGGACAGACAGCAGCAACCCAGTGGACACTCTTAAATTAAAGAAACTTCACTGGGGTTTACACTGGAAAAAATGCCCCTCCAAAAATAAGTTAAAAAAAACAACAAATAAAAGACGCTTTTGCTTGAAATAAGCAAAAAAAACTGCCAATGGAACAAGTGAAAATCGGCTTGTCGAGATTTCTTGAAATAAGATGTGATATTTAGGACTTTTGAGATAAAAGTGATCTTGAAATTAGCTTAAAAACCTCTTCAAATGTAAAAAAAAAGCTTGTTTCATATGAAATCCGACTCAAAACAATTTGTTTTCAAGACTTTTTCATTTAACAAGATATTCAAGATGTATTGTCTTCAAACAAGTCCCTATATCTGGCTAAAATAGTACTTGTCAGGCAGTTGTGTCTTATATTAAGTGTAATGAGATTTTTGGACTAGAAATGAGACAAATATACTCGGTGAGACTTTGATTTTTTCCAGTGTAAGGGAGAATTTAAGAATTTGCTAAACAGGGATGTGATACGTTTGAGGACACTGATCACATGACACATACACTGGGAAATGTGGCATGTGATATATCGATCCAACAACATCTCCACCTTTATTTCACTGATAAATGAATGGGAACATTTGCCGGGGGAACATGAAACGCTTTCATTTAAAGTCTCCTTCATGTGCCGAACCGACATTTCTGCACAAGAGAGATAAAGGCAAAAAAGCCTCAGGGGCAAAGGTGAAAATGGTGCTCTGTGTGTGTTTACTTGTAGAGACCTCTGTGTGCCCCCAAAAACATATATTCTGTGTGGTTTGAGATCCCAACAATCAATCAACCTGCATAAGAACAATGAGAGTACAGGAGTGTAACATTATAAATGCTATTTTTCCTTCCCCAGCAGCCACTCTACTGTCCTAAGAATGACATACCTGCAGGTGTGTGCGTACCGTTTAATGATGCTGGAGAGAGGAGGAGATGAATCATGCTGCTCACCCTACTCTGCAGCAGAGCCAGTGTCCGGCACCATCCCCCTAATTACTGCACGGAGTTTGGTCCTGGCCGTACCATATGGCTGCGTGTGCGTTAGGAGGTCAGCAGCTCCGGTCTGGGGTTGGGGGCAGGGGGCAGGGGGCAGGGAGGAGGAGAGGCCTGCGTTGTTGGCGCTGTGTGTGTGTGTCTTGGAGAGATAAGAGAAATAAAAGCACAGGCAACAGTTGATAGTGCTTAAAACTGTTTTCTTAAACACAGTCGTGCCTCTTTGCAAATTATAGGTCAGGTGGTGTCTTAGTATTGATCGCCTCCGTCTGGTTTGATCAGAAAGATGAGCAAACAGCAGAGACACAGGAAAGGAGTCTGGGTTTATAAAACATGTGTGAAAAGAATCCCAGTTCAATTTGACCTACATTTCATTCTAACAACGTGCTGCTGGTGATCGTACAGAGCGACTTTCTAAAGGTTAAAAAAAAATTAAATGAACATATTTACATGATTCATTTTCAGAAAGGTCCAGCATCAGAGTACGAACACAGTCTGGATGCTCAAATCTGACTAAATACATACTTTTCAGAGCCGAGGAGTGTGGCTGAAGATGGTTGGAACAAACTGAGTCCGCGGATTCAGCTGGTAGATAAGCCAGCAGAACTCGATGTTACAGTGACACCATGTGGATGTTTTCCATGTCCATCGTCTCTTCAAGAGCTTTCAGTCCCAGTTTTCCCTGTTTTTTCTTAGGTAGCGAGCTGAACTGGGCCACTGAGGACACTGCTTTGGCAACAGGTAACTTTTGGCAAGCCGGTTCTGGTCCAGAAATGGTTGTCTGAACTGGCTAGTTCATGTGTTTGGGCCAACTAAAGGACCATGTGTGGTGACCTGAATTTGGACAAGATAAAGGCAGCTGAATATTCAATATCAGCACCCAGACCAGGGACAGATTGCACAGGACCGTTTGAGGAATTTTATTTACTCTGCATTTAACTGGATAATAGAGACTTCAGATTAATTTTACAGTAAATAATCAAGAATGTACAATATCTGTGGTGATTTATCAGTGTAAAATAACCTGCAGTCATGAATTAAGACATAAAAAACCTTAGATCTGCTGTTCAAAATGACACAAAACCTCCTGCCAGTCAGGAATGAGGATAAGGAAACTTAGACGTCAGAAAGCGTACTGAAATAAGCACTGCAGGGAGGATGTTAGATTAGTGTGAAATTCCTCTGGCCTTATGGGGACTGGTGTGGCTCAGCCAGGTGCAGAAAGAAAATGGGTGTGATGTGGTGCCGCGAGAGGATTCACCAGAGCTGCAATCCAACGGAGCGTCAGAGAAGAGAGGCTAATAATTCAAACCAGAGTTGCAGAAATTAAAACAGCAGCAGCAGTGTGCACCTTCAGGTCATTGACTCTCAGGGTGTGATGCCTCAGGAAAAATCACTGCTAAGCTCACTTAGATAGCTGTTAAGATACATCTACAGATGTCAAACGAGCCTTACGTACTTACCCAGAGTATCCATCCATTTTCTATACCCGCTGAATCTGTCGGTTGGGTCGAGGGGGGGGGCGCCGGAGCCTATCCCAGTGGTCATCAGGCGAGAGGCGGGGTATAACCTGGACAGGCCGCCCGTCCATCACAGAGACAAACAACCAGACACACACTCACTGCTAAGGACAGTTTTTCTTTAGAGACACCAATTAACCTAACATGGATGTTTTGGGACAGTAGGAAGCCAGAGTTCCCGGAGAGAACCCACACAGACACGGGGAGAACATGCAGACTCCACACAGAAAGGCCCCAGCTGCGAGTTGAACCTGGAACCCTCTTACCCAGTCTACTTTAATCATTTTACTATTGTTTTGGGATTGCATTGGTTACTAAATGTGTTGCACTGCAGGTGTCATTTGGAACTTGTTGTACTTTGATCTATAGTTGCACCTTTGGTGAAACTATAGCACAGTTCAAAGGACAAAGTATCCCATACGCCCCCTGGTGGCCGAGCGCCATATTTAGGGTGGAAGATCTTGAACTGCACACTTTATTCATGTCACTTATTAAGAAATAATAAAATCTTATACAGGGTATGTATATATATATATGCGTCCTTCTGCAGACCTCATGGCATTTACCTCAGGAAGCCCTACATTAAATGACTTAAATCCTGTTGGTTGTGGTGTTCTGAGCTCTATAACCTGCTAAATGTAGCTCTCAGAACACCCATCATGGTATAAAAACTCAAATATACACTTTCAAGACATTCATGGGGGGTTTTTAAACTTGCTTTTTATGAATCCAACAAGCTTTTCATATCAAACGGTCAAATGACACTCAAGTGTGCTTCACATAAAGATATACTAAATTATTTTAACAGGGCAAATTCACCATCTTTTTTCTTGACATGTAAACATAAAACACAAACAAAAGGGGGAAAAAAATATCACTTTCAGGTCTTTTTCCCGTAGATGTTGTGCAGTCTGTTAGACAACAGCGAGTAAAAATACAAAACAACTGTACACTAGATTTACATTCCTCTAACAGTTCGGCATGGCTTCGGTCTCACGTATGTACACTCACAGAGAACACGGATTTAACTTAGGGGAAATAATTCATGTCGTTGAGGCGATTAACTAAAAAAAAAACAAAAAAAACATCAAAATAAATACCTATCAGACACATTGATGCTTTCAGATATTTAAAAATAAGGTGATAAAAGCAGAGCAACACCAGTATGTTAGAATAAATCCCAAATTACTCATGTTGGTTCTTCAAAAAGTTTACACATCATGAAGGTTTTGATGCGTAATATTCTTTTAAATTTTAAATTTTAGCCGATGCTAAAAGCAGCCTGAAAGCATGTGGTAAAACACTATTAGACCCACTTCCTGCCCAGTGAGATGCATCTAAATTCAGGCACTCAGAGGATCACATATGAAAAAGATTCAAACAAAAAAAGAGAGGCTCGTGTAAACCTGCGAGGACAAATCTGGTTTCGTGTTGGAGCGCCTACAATCAAACCTTTTTTTGGGACACATAAATTATATAAATACATCATTTTGATGACAACATTCTCACTTGGAAGATGCAAAAATATGCAGATAAACAAAAAAAAGACACTTTGTTTGCATTACAAAACAGAGACGATAAGTTTGCTTTGAGGGTTTTTACCAAAATAACGAAACATTTGACTGTAGAACAAAGTATGAGGCCACCGTCAGGTGACGCCTGCAGTTTTATGCCTTAATTTACACTATTAAACAGACACCTTCTGTCACTTTTAATGCACTGTTTTGGTCATCAACAACATCTTTTACACAGTAGGGGGGGTGTGTGTTGTATATTTGCCGTTGTTACTGTTAACAAGTCCAAAGTTTGACAACTTTATAAATTCACAATACACAACGACGGTCCTTGATAAAAGCTTATGCATCTTAAGTGGCTCAATGTTCACCGCCTCTCATCTGGAGAAGAGCTCTGGGCTCATTAAGGTTCTCAATGTGACAACTTGACCAAAATATTTTATCTGATTCGCCATCTGCTTTGCATCTGCTGACATAGTCCGGGGGACAGTGACCGGTAAACTGAGCCAGGACTCTACCACTTTCCCCTTTTGCTCCAGTCCTTCGGAGTGAAGTGAAGGCATTTGGGATCTATGCGCAGGTGCCTCTTCTGCATCGCTTTCTCGTGGCCGTCCACGATTTCCTCTGAGAGCGTTAAGATGTACTGACCCTGGAATAAACACAGAACAGTTACTGCAAACGTATCCCATCAGTGATGGAGGGTGTTTAACAGCATTTTATCCACAATTTAAACGCAGAATAATGTGATTTAATTGGGAAGAAAACAGTTTGGTGCATCTTATCTGGGAAACATCTGACAGAGTTTACTGAGAGCAGTTTCCACTAAAGTGCCAGAATCTGAGCTTTTAATGAGTTTATATGTAGGATCGGGCGATTCAACGATGGCAAAATTAGATCGAGATCAAGTTTCCGTTGCATCTTGTAGGGCTGTAGCGATACATGAATCTCACGATACGATATTCAGCCAACGATTCAATACACTTACATCATTTTCTGAAAGAAAAAAAAAAAAAAAAAAAAAAGGGAGTGTGATTTGACATGACTCGTCGCTGATTGGACTGGTGGCCCGTCCTTTGAAGCGGAAGGACAACACCGCCAGACAAACAGAAACAAACGTGAGAGCTGTGCACTTTATATAACATTTTTATGAACTAATCTATCACTGTTTGGTATGTAATGTGACCCCCTGGCATTGTATTGTATTATATTAATGTTCTGTGTTTTCACTAATTGGAACGTCTAACTTTTCAATAAAGTTTGCTTTAAAATTTTTAATGCTTCTTCCACTCCCTGCTGCAATGCTTTTATTTCATGTAAAGCACTTTCAATTGTTTTGTACATGAAATGTGCTACAAATAAATTTGATAAAATAAATAAAAATAATAATAAATAAATAAAAAATGTAAAACAAAAACAAACAATAAAAAACGATACCCGTGGCCAAAAAAAAAAAAAAGATACTTTATCAGGAAACAATATCGATATATATAGCAGTATGGATAAAATTGCTCAGCCCGAGCATCTTGGTGATGCGTGCGACCACAAACAGAGCCAGCTCATTGGCTGGGAGGATAACAGGAGTTCAGTCTCAGTCAACAGACTGTCGAAGCAGTTGGAGGAGAAAAAAAAAAAAAAAAAAAAAAAAAAAAAAGTGACATGAGAGTGGTTTGGATTCAGTAAAAAGGATGAAGAACACATTAATACAATGTCCAAACTTTGCTGTGGGTTGGTGAGCAGAACGGGAAACACGACATATAGGAAATAATATTGGGGATGAAGTGAACCTCTAACCTGTGGCTACCAGCCAGATGTGGCTCTTTTGATGTCCGCATCTGGCTCGCAGATAAATCTTAGCTGACATTTCTTAGCGCGATAAGAAATCAATAATTCCGCTGACATTTTAAAGTGAAACATGACAGAAATGTTCACAATATAAAACTTTCTCATGCATTTTAATCCATCCATTAATTTATTTATTTTCAGGGTTGCAGGATCCCAGCTGTCCTTCGGGGTACAGGAGGGTCCGACCCAAAACGCCATTTTTAATTGGATAATACGGCAGCCTACACGGGTGGTTGTGAGGTCAAGAAGTACATTTTTAATTAAAAAGCTAATTTATACAGAGCAAACCCTTTGGACGAAGAAAAAAAAAATTTAAAAAAGATGTGGAGTAACGTACATTTCAGCACGAATGGACAGAAGAATTCGCCTTTGTGGAGAGAGCAGGTTCTGCGGTGCGTCTGATAAAATTTCATCGATGAAACGGTCAAATATAAAGCAGCACTTCGACACACGCCGTGCTACATTTGCATCGAAATATACAGGAAGAAGGCAGGCCGAGAGCTACTGCGCAATTAAGCTATTCAGCAGCAGCTCTGTGTATGGACCAGACAAGGGGAGTGGAATTCGGCCATCTTTGCTGGTTCCTTAGCAGTAGCGAGGAACGGAAAGCCATTCACAGATGGCGAGCACGCCGAAAACATTCAAACAAAGGCATGCAGGCTACAAAGCCCTCAGCAAAACCAAGCAGCACCAGAAGTCGCATTGATGGTAAGAAGTATTTTATTTATTATTGGTTAGCTTCAGTGTTTATTGTTGGCTGAAAAATACATGCATTGAGTTGTATTCGATGTTAAAATATATTATAAGGCTCTTATTTCAAAATATGTGGCTTTCATGGCCCCCTGCTCTAACCTGAACGTAAGGATTGTGGTGCAGCAGCTCAAAAAAAGTGCTACCGAGTAAACCCGCCATCATTATATGCGGCCTGTTGGGGATGGGAATTGAGAACCTCTTCCAAATGTGTCCTGCTGCTTTTTGAAAGGTGGCTGTTTCTGTGGTTTTAAGGAGGGCGTGAGCTGTGTGAGACGAACGTGGGAGACACCGTCTCTTTAGTACACGTGAACATAGCCGTAGTCACTGCGCAGGCGTCGTGTTGGTTGTGTTCATTTCATCAAACGTTCTCTGACTGACTGCGAGTGCATCAGTTTGGTCAAAATTATTTGCATTTCAATATCAACAAGCTCCAACTCCAACAACAGTCTTTTGGCGCTTTTCCACTAGCTCGCCACGGCTCAGTTTGGTTGTATTTCCATTACAAACGAGTATACTTCGTGCCTCCTCGACGTGGGCGGGGTCGTCGTAACACAGTTGCGCGTGTTGCTGCTCACCCTGTGGCTTTTTGTCGCACAGCAGGCAAGAGAAGAGAGCCAGAGAAGACTCCTGGCCGCCCTCCAGTGACGACACTCATTGGCCAGTCAGTGGAAGGCAGTCGGCTGACGTCACGTTTTAGTAACGCTTCGGCCCGCTTGGAACCAGGGCTGAGGTGATACGGAATATCGTCCCGTTTGCAGGTACGGCATTCTCGTGGAAACACGCAATAGCGCGCCGAGCCAAAGCGAGCTAGTGGAAAAGCGCCATTTCTCTCTCGCTCGCCATCGTTCACTGTGAGGAGTGGAACGGAGCCGGAAGGTAAACAATCAATTAGGGACTTTCACGATAGACGTCGCGAAATTGGGTCGTTTAACGCAGTGACGCCTACTGACCGGGAGGTGAACTGCCTTGCGTATCCGAGAGCCCGACGGAGAACTTTGAAAGGTTTAAAGCTTCTCCGTGACCACGGAGACGGATTGACGGATAGCGACGGAGAAGCATACTGAGGCCTTAAGAGGGCCTTAACCCGGTTAAAAGGGAGTCGTTTCTCTCCACAGTCGCCTCGTGCACGCTCAGGACAGGAGATTGGACCGAGGAGACGTTTCAGAGCAATCTGTTGGTTTCCTTAGCTGGGAAACTGTTTTTGAATTGGCTCTGTTCTGTATGAATTAACTGGATTATTTTTTCAATTGAATTCATTGGATCACGATTACAATGAAATTAACTCCAATTGGCTTGAACTAGACTGTATTATTGAGGCACCTTGAGATGACATTTGCTGTAATTTGGCGCTATTTAAATAAGACTGAATTGAATTAATGAGAATATCGTCTCTTTTCTTCTACTTCAGCTGTTGACATGTGACCGTTACTGCCGCTAACATTAGCTGTGCCGACAGCTCTGTTCACGTGGGCTGAACAGGAAGGAGGAGTGGCAAAGACCGTCACCGTTCTGCCACAAAATCAGCCGCGAAAGGCTTCTCAGACGCAAAAGATCCACGTTTCAGGTGGGTTAGGTTAAGTCAGAGTCTGGCATGAAAGTTTTCTGAGTTGTTAAGGTGCTTGTTGATATTCTAATCAGTTTAATAATTTATTCACATTATCTGTAAGGAGTTGAAACAGACATTAAACCCAAAGTTAATCGTGCAGTGAACTGATTTCTAGTCAACAACTGGATCAAGAAGAAGCATCAATACTTGCATCGGTACCAATAAAATCGAATAAATTCCCTCGGCTTAATGTCATTTATCTCATTATTATTATTTTCATGTTCCAGATGCAGTAAGAGGAAAAGCTCTCCCTGTATATAAGCCTCGTATGATGAATCAGGGTAAATTAATCAATAAAACCAATAACCAACTGTTATAAATGCTCGTTTTCATCTGAATCACTTGGATAAATGTGCTTCACTCCCACCTTGTAATAGTTGATTAAGTTGAGGTACTGAAGTGTTGAAATGACGTCTTCTTTCTTCACACTTGTGATCTCACTGATTTCACTGTGCAAACAGATAAAAGAGAAGGTTTTAAATCAGCCGATAACCGATTATTTGAAGAAAGATCCGAGGAAAGTCTCATACTTTATCGTAATCTGTGGCCTTTCTCCATTGTCGGGTTTAAGGTCCATAAGAATTTCTAAGATTGTTTGGGACCAGTAGGAACGATAAGACAAGAGACCGAGATCAGACAGCGGCTTCTCAGGAGTGCCCGTCTTCCCCTCTACTTTGGACAGCTCGTAACCTGATAGATAAAAAGCAGAAATGAACACAAACGCTACTAAAGAACATTTCCTGACCGCATTGTGACGCCTTTCAGAGGAACACTTACTAAACTCGATGAGCAGCTTCCCGTAACCTCTCCGCTGGTACGGAGGCAAAGTCAGGATGCAGGCGACATTATAATCTTCAGTCGATTCCTTTTCCTTCAAAAATAGAGAATAAAGACGTAAAGTTACCCTCTGCCAGCTCACAATTAGACACAAGGCTTTTCCCAGGAGGGGTTACAAGTGGAGCGTACCTTGGAGAAGTAGCCCACTATGTGGAATCCTTTAGAGTCGTACTCCGTCATTACGTAGAAGAGGAACGGGTCCGTGTCATAATACAGCGTTTTGTGGTCCAGGAAACACTTAGCGAGTAAACACAGGTTCTGGGAATAATTCTGGGAAGAAGAAAAAAAAAAAAATGCAAAAACGTTGGATTGACAAATAAACAAAAAAAACGTGAAACTAAGATACAGACAAATCATCCGATCACTTACTTTGTTTTTCCTGCCGTCAATCTCAAAGAACGAGATGGTGCCTTTACGGTAGATCTCGTTGCCTGGAGGGTGTCTTAAATTACATTTGGTCTAAAAAAAAAAAAAAAAAGATAAATAAAAGATGAGAGCAGTGTGAGACGGTGCAAAGATGCCCCTCAAAGGCACGAGGGGCTTTCCAATAATCAGACAGCATCTGATCTGGTGAGTCCACACGCAGTTTTATCAACAGACCAGCATGCAGCTGCGCTTTTAGGTGATCAAATGGTTCAAACGGCTCAAATCTAATAAACATTTGATGCAGCAAACAGCACGGGAGCCAAATGAGACTCCAGGGGAGCATCTACACGACGACTGTTCAATTTGTTTAAACAAGAAGGAGAGCTTCACATACTAATAGAAATAGTTATGTGACATGTTGTAAGAAAGATGTCATAACATAAGATAAGCCAAACCCCACAGACACATAACGGCCCTCTGCCGTAAGAAAAACGACTGAATTCAGTCACTTTAACACATTAAGTAGTCTGAGATAAGGAGATTGAGCCGATGATATGAGATCAAAGTTTGAAAGATTCTTACCAAATGCCTCTGGAGACACTTTAGGCTTTTGAGGTACTTGAGACAGAATTCGCAGAGGTAGAGGATGGGCAATGCGGTGAGTTCCTGTGGGTACGGCGAGAAGTACCAGGGCTTTAGTCTGTGCCGTCCCAGCTCGATGCACTCGATGTTTTTCATCCGGGTGATGATGTCGTCGTGGCTGCGATCCGACACCAGACTGCCCGTCATGCGAGGCGCAGTCGGGATGCCGTCCGAACTGTCCTGGGAGTCCTGGTGGTGGAAGTTACACATGTCAGACTGCTGCAAAAACAGTAGTGTCGAATATCATGTTGAAAGCAGTTTCATAGGAATTGTAGTGTTTTAGATTTTAAAAATGTAGTCAGATAAAGTTCATTTGATCAGATGGACTAAACTTGGGTCTGAGGTAAGCAAAACCTCCGTTTATTGGACCTGCTGCGGCACGGGTGAGCTTGGACAGCAAAACACAGTCAATGGGCAGGAAAAGGAAATGAAAACAGACCTCTGGTGGCGGCAGAAAGACACTGGCACTTTGAGGCTTGTTGTACTGCAGAACCTTTATCATCTAGCAGAAACAGACACAAAAACACAGGATTTCTGAATATTGTTGTCAACACAATCTGGTTGGTTAGAAAACGGAGTAAAAAAGAGAAACAGGAAAAGAGGAAGTTAAAGGACAACATTCTTTTATATAAACTTTAAAAAAAAAGAAAGAAAAAGACTATATTTGACACCAAATAATTCTAAATAAACTCTTGTAGATTTAAATCACATCTTTTGCTGTGACGTCTTTGCTTTGTTTTGACTGCTTTTCATACAGGATGGCAGTCACTGATGAGGCTGGAGGGTCCATACAGCTCTGTGCTGATCACTGAGATCAACGTAAATCTAATTGTGAGCTAATTTTGCAAACGTTTATTGGCCAGCCATAAGTATAATATATTAAACTTTGATTTAAGTATAGGATTTAGACCATAAGTGTAAAACAGTTTACAGCATTTTGTCTACATTTGGAGAATAATATCCCGTCTGAACTTCTCTGCAGCGTACATGTATGTACATTTATGTAAATATTTTATCATAAAATGGAATTTAAATAAAACCATCCATCCATTTCCTATACTGGGGGGCTGGAGCCCATCCCAGAGGTCATTGGGAGAGTGAGGGGTACACCCTCGACAGGTGGCCAGTCCATCACAGGGCCACACAGACACAAACGAGACACACAACCAGCCACACTCACACTCACTCCGAGGGTCAATTTAGAGAGACCAATAAACCTAACATGCATGTTTTGGGTGGTGGGAGGAAGCCGGAGTACCCGGAGAGAACCCAGGCATAAACGGGGAGAACATGCAGACTCCACACAAAATGGAACCAGCTGGAATAGTCCTGGAAACCTCTTGTTTTGAGTCGACGGTGCTAACCACCACACCACCGTGCAGCTCCAGCTTTAAAACCACAAATCCAAAAAAGATGGGAGAACATAAACCGACTGTCGGGATTTAAAATAGGAGTTACATACCTCATCAGTCCCCCCACAGTTGGCTTTCCTCTTCCTCCCGGGCTGAGAGGGGATGAGGCGTCGGGCAGTGCCGTTCTGTTGTTAGAGAGATATTAGAGAGAGATATCAGTTGTTATTCATAAGGACTTCGACTCTAAGACACAGACATCCAGGAGGATTCTCTTTACCGTTGTGACCGAGGCGAGCGGGTCATGGTCTTCTCGAGCCTTGAAGGTGTTGGTCTCTCTCACAACGGGAAACACCGCGGCCTGAGAGGCTTCAGTTGAACTTGGCAAGGAGGGCACGGGGGTCGCCGGGGGGGCCTGAGGTGCCATGGGAACCGGTTCTACTTTCCTCTTCTGCAGCGAATAAACAGAATTAGATATTTGGCTCAAAATCAGCACACAGCAATCAAACACTTTACTGAACTTTCTTTATATATCCCAGCCTGACCAGAGGCTTGAGTTTCAGTTTATCTTAACAAACACCTACGTCAGGATAAGAAAATGAGTCTCCAGTTTTAGACCATCTGATTAAAAGCCACAGCAGATCAAATTTAAGCTTTTTTTGATAATGGAACTCAGTCTGATGTAAAATACATCACATCTAACTGGTATTAAGATGCAATGGACACAGATGAGCCGCTTTGTGTTGCATTGCAGCTAATGTCTTCAGGAGGATTAAAACATGAAATCACAGCTGTATGAGCAAACAAAACACTCGTTGACACGAGGTTTAAGAAGGCCTCAGGCATCTCTAGAATGGGTAAATTCAACTTGTACCGGCGTGGGGAGGGTTTTGCCTCTGGAAGGAGCTGTGGCAGGTTGTGGGTTGAGATCTATGCTCTTCCTCTGAATTGAACATAAAGGAAGAGAAGGAAGGGGATTAACTGATATTCATGTAAACCCTCAAGTTATTATTAAGATTTTGTGAACAATGGAGCACCGAATAATGACATGATCATAATTAACACTCATAAAAGAGAAACTGCCACAGATACTGTTAAAAAAGACATTCTTTAAATGAAGATTTCTGCATAAGACACTGGGTTAGGTTAGGCAGTGTATCAGACAGTGCTGCGTATATCGGTATATCTTCATGTTGCATTGGATTACCTGTTTCTTCTGCAAAGCAGCTGCAGCTGCTGCTGCTGCTGCTACCGCTGCTGCCGCTGCTTCAGTGTTCAGAGTCGTCTCGACCCTCTCGCTCACCTCACGGGAGAAAAGCAAACGCAGGTCAAGGCCATAAAAATACAAAGCATTCACATGAAATATGTGGATGTAGACTTAAAAAAAAACCACAACAACTTTTGGTTCAAACATCAACAATACACACAGGGCCAGAGAATTAAGCACTGAGTACGGCACCCCAAAAAACACACCGACACCTTTTCATAAATACAAATCAGTATTTAAAAAGGACAAATTTACAATAAAGGAAGAGATCAACTGCTCCGCTGGTGTCAGAAGACTTTGGAAATGTGACTTTAATGAGAGAAGGAGTATTTGGAAATCATGTGTTGTCCTTCCTGAGCTGTGTGAAACACTGAGGCCCTGTGCAGTCGTGATACAGCCCTCGTCTTTTCTATCATTTCTGCCAGTTCCTCTTACAGAGTCCATTACTTCTGTTGCTTTATTACTTTCACAAGTTTTTGTTCTTGTCATGACTCCAGAACCGAGGCCACAGAATACTGATATCACCGCTGAGTGTTTCAGTTTCACATTTATTAAAATGTGATTCTTCTTTGTGGCTTAAATGGAATTTAGTTGCTTTCCTTGCAATGTTCGCTCAGCTGTGGTGACAAAAAAAGATAACTCCGGGGAGTGCCAACACCCACTCGTGACCAACGTTGGGAGCCGAAACTTCAAGAATATTAAGATTTATAAAAGAGAACATCATGTACGCACAGCTTTATAAGTTAGGTGAAAATAATGCAGATTTCTGCTGAACAGGTGCTCAGCTCAGCTGTTTTATACAGCAACACGGACAAACTCCTTAAACTTTTTGCGGAAATCATTCTTGTATCAAAGTTGTTTCAACATCATGTCATAAAACTGAGTCGTATGAATCTCTTTTCATATGAAAAAGCACTATATGGATCATTTTTGGTATTCTGATGAATATTTCCTTTTATAGAAAACCAAATATTTGCATTCTGGCGCTCAAGCAGAGCACAGAGTTGTGCAGGAGAATATTTCTCTAAACAACAGGGAACATGTCCAGAAAACCACTAGTTGTGTTTTATTATTTTTTTATAAACACAATGTGACAACGTTGCCAAGTTGGCAACTAAGAGGAGGAATTGTAACCAATCGCAGCTCAAGGACACAAAGACAGATTTGGGCCATGGCCTCCTAACATAGGGATCTTATATAAGTGCTCCACTGCAAAATATTTAATTTATCAGTCACTTTGTGAGAAATAAACAACTGAACGATATTTTTAGCTGCAGCTAATCCCCCATCTTGGTCTCGAGCTGGTGACGGAAGCCATCTCATTGTGGCAGAACCGTATGTTGTCACAGTCCTGGTCAGCTCGGTTTAGGTGCCCATTCACTAGTTCTACACTTCTGCTTCTCCAACAGAGACTACTGACACCAGCTGAGTTCACCTTCAGGACAAGAGACTGAGGTGAAAGACACTGCTGACCATCACAACACCATCCTGACCCATCTGCAGTCAGGGAAACACAAGATAGGATGGGCAGGGGCTGGCTTATCATCAGAAACTGAACGTTTACAATTAAATGCTCTATACTCCATATGAGAAACACAACCCATAGACGTCGTCATTGTTTCAGACACAAAAATACATGATTCATGATCGATATTTCTGGCTGGTCGCCTTCAAATTTATTCTGAGCAGTAAATGTGTTAAAAAATAAGGAAAAAGGTTGATTATAGCTAATTATTAACTGTATATGTTGAGTTTTCTGCCCAATAAGCCACTGCAAACGAATAACTCGTGAAAATTAGCGTACATCTAACATATAAAAAAAGTCAACAGGTAGGTTTTTAAGCCCACTTGACAAAATTCATGACACAGAACCTGAAAACGACATCAGCATTAGCTTTTAAATACTGAGTATGTTAAAGTCCCTTAAAAAGGTTAACAAGACCAAACTAATCAAGGAAAACGAGGGCAGATGCTATATAAACGATGGCTTCAGGAAAAACTCACATTTACCACATTAGAGCGTCAGAGATAAACATTTGGTGATGCAGTATTGACCTACCACTTCTCTCTCTGGTGAACTTGGACGGGAGCCCGAAAGACCGTTCTTGGTTGGCGTTTTAGCTTCTTTCTTAGGAAACTGAAGCTTTTTCATGTCCAGCCTGTCCGCTGTGACCCACTCATCCAGGCGCTTGTTAACTATCGACACAAAACACAACGATTTTATGTGTCTGTTACACAATTTATCACACGAAGGGATACCAACTTAAAAAGAATTGAGCCTTTATTTTCTTTGGTTTTACACTTAAATGCAGACACCCCACAAAGATGGATACAAAATCAACGATAAACAGGAAGGTTTAAAAACTTTACTCACAGTCAATGTAGTGAACATAGTACAGCTTTCTCCCAGAAACTTCTTTCACACTTAGGATCTCCGCCAACGCTGAAAAAAATAAGACGAGTTGTAATTAATTAAATGATTAAAACTGATATAATGGATTTCTGTGAGATGAATGTCACAACAAAACAAGTCCTGCTGAAGCGATTAGCTGTTAGTTTAGTCGATAAACAAAAGCATTTCAGCTTCTCCGGCATTTAAAATAATACAGCTTTTAGACTTTTAAATGGACAAATCTTTCACAGCTCTGTGCCAGTGTTTATGTACATCCTCCCAGTGTCTTTACGCCTTCTTTAGATCTAAATAATACCCCAAACCAAATATCCGACAACAACAAACACTACATTAAGTTAAATGACAAGCATAGATACATGCTATATTTTAAGAAATTGCTGTATTTTAACATGCTTAGAGTGTGAATGGATGACATTCCTGCGACCCTTTAAAACATATTTACTGTAAACAGTTAAAAACGAATAATAGATCACATGGACACTGAACACATGGGACAGTTCTGACTATAATGTAATTAATCAAGCTTGACCAATCAATAAGCTTTGTTGAGCTTTAGGAATACAGTAAATGTTAATTATGTCCACATATGTTAGGCTAACTTAAGCCTTCAGAACGGAAGGTCTCACCAGACATTTAGGATGAACACTTCTGTTTGTAAACATCAGTCTGACACACGCCTCCTTTTCCCTTAAATTAAATGTATTCTAAAGAAATGTCACGAACTGTAGACATGAGTTTTTGAGTAAATGTCAGTGACTTAACTAATTAACTAAACTTTCTAACACGTTACCACAACACATGAAGCCTGTGAGTGTTGCTTTATGCTTTAACTGGAGGCCGTGGTTTCTGTTAACAACAGCCAGCGGAGGTTGGCTACCTAGCATTAGCTTAGCACTGGAAAACAAACGGACAATACTTACGCCATTCGTCCTCGTGCTCTTGGTTTTTACGAAGAACGGGGAGGCGACAGCCCTCGACAATCTCGACCTGTGTAAAACGATATGTTATTTTACCACCCAAGACGGATCAATGTCTTCAAAATAGCAAATTATCTTTCGAAAACCTACCGAAGATGAGTTGTCCGCCATTTTCGTCATCTGTTTGAGCAGGAGCAGGGAGTTGTGGGAAAATGCCGGTCCACATCAAAGACAAAATACACACCAAGATAAGTAAGTCTCCCTAACCGGAAGTCGAAAAAAACAACCCGGAAGTAGATTTTTGCTTCCAAAGAGTATTGCGCGCGTTGTGTAGAACATAAAATGTCCGTTATTCACTCAGAAAATAACAATTTACAATTTTAAAAAAAATCTCAATGATTCCTTAAACTCACCAAAACATAAAAATAAATTATGTTTTCACTAAAATTTTTAGAAATCTATTTTACAATCGCTGCATGTAGAAAAGTAATCATAACCGACATGCATTCAACAAACATTTCTAAATGATTTATGTACTGGCCTTTTATTTTATTGTAGTGCACAGCTTGTTTTGTTTATCCTCATTATTTATTCCAAGCCATTGCATTTAGAATATAAGTTGAAAATTAATGCCTCTGATCATAAGATTTGTTCATCCCTGTTGGGGGTCCAGTTTGGCACCCCAATCAATACCCTCATTGCCATATCAGGCAGGAGTTCAGTGAAAGTGGCTCAGCAAACTTTTCTTTCCTGAATTTTTTTCTGAACTCACCTTAGAGACAAGTCTGCATGTCAAGAGTTTTTTGATCAGTTTCGTGCCTATAGGAACAATACTTTTGCTTATTTTTCTACAGTGTCCGGACTAATTCAGGTCAGCATCAGTGCCTTAAATTGTCCACATCCAATATGTATAGGTTTGCATGTGGTAATTCAGGAGCTCCCTTGTAGAAGTGATTCTGGGCTAAAGCTATATAACCTCCACAGTAGATTGATGCAGAATACTGAGAAAGGAGGAGCAGCAACAGCTGCATTGAGAGCTGCGTTGCCATCCTCTACTTTATATTTGATGTGATCTCTGGCTCATTTAGTGCAGCTCCAGCAAGAGTATTGGCTGCCTGAAAATGTGTAGTGCATATATCCCTTTTATTTCTTAAGCAAAAGAATAAACTTTTTATGTTGTGCTTTACAGTTAAGGCCTGGGATATCACCTCAGGGTTCACATCTGCAGAGAGGTTCAGTGCTGGTTTTCAGAGGAAAACCTCGAGTATTATGAACTCTTGTATTAAGTTGTTGCTGCATCACTTGCTGTCCTCTTGTTCTCATTAAGTGGATTTATCGTGAGCCAGGTGGCAGGCATATAACATCTGGACTGGCCATAGTATGGCTTCATTGGACTTTCATTTGTCTCCGGTGGCTGAGGCAGAGCCTTTTAAAAGTCAATTTTATTTCTTTGAAGTACTCATAAGGAACCAACGATAAGTTTAAAATACTGTGGACTCATAATCAAAATTTGTCCGACTTCAGCTTTCAGTAACAAACATTTAAATACAACCTTACGGAGTGAGTTTGCAATATGTCCTTCAGGTCATTTTAACAGATTAGTGCGTAAAAATAACACAATTTAGTGTGTATAATTTGAAAGGAAAAAAGATGCGACATGGTGATGGGAAGATGATGAAACAAGGTTTTACATATTAGTGTTCATGAAAAAAATGAAAGAACATGCAGTCCTGCATTCTTTCAAGCAAAAGCAGTTCACAGTGGCTGCAGCTGTAAGTTTTGTAAACAGCTGCTAAACAAACCTCAATAGAGAAAAATAGGTAGGATTTCAAAATAAATAAGTTATCTACATAAATTTACAGATGGAACCAGCAACCTAATCCACACAGTATCTTACTTAAAGCTGCTTTTCTTTTGTCACCTGCACTCAGCTTTTGCAGTGGCAGTCAGTGTGAATTGTGACAAAACTGCTTCTCTGCACTGAATTAGCCCATTATGTAAATTTAGGGAAGCACTTCAGTCCCTCTCATCCTGCCACATTGTGTCAGCCTGCAATTAATGCTCTCACAATCACCAAGACAATGGTGCTTTTGGGCTGTATAATGTCTGATCAAGTATGCAAATCATTTTTCTGGCTCTTTGCGATATCTGCATTCAGCACTCCGTTATAAAAATCCTCTTAACGTTTCATTCTTTCCACAATAACAGTGCCTGCACTTGGAAAATGTTAGAGGGATTTTCTCTCAAGAGGTTCTCAAATAAAAATAACAGTCAGGCTACTGTTAGTTGTTTCAGCAACCTCTCATTTTTCTAATGTGGAAAACGCACATGAAGAGTGAACAAAGCGATTACGTGCAAGTGTGGAGCATTATCCACCTAAGCCCGTGTGGATGTGGGTTTGCAGCTCCAGCTGCATGATGTTGAATAATACGAGTGCTCAGTTTTGGAGCAAATCATCTCAACGAGTGAGGGTAAAGGTTATAAATTATCTTTATTATAATCATTGGAACAACGTTCAGTATACAGAACTTGCATTTTTTTTTTGAGTTGACAAACTGTAAATGAAACTTCAAATGATAATAAAATCAAATAAGATAAAACACAAAAAAGAAAGAAAAGTGAGAATAAAATAACCCCTTGAGTCCATCAATATTTTTCAAAGCTCTCTGTAGGATTAGCCTGCATATTATTTTTCAACATGCATAATAGAGTGCGCTTAAGTCTGGTGGTTTATTAGTGAAAAGATCATTATGAATTCAAATAAATAAAAAAAAGAAACATTTTGCGCTCATCAGCTGAATCACCTCCAAAGCCCCGACACGATGCTTACACACGACTGTTCCCAGTTAAAGTAGGATCACCACGGCGACAGAACCAAGCTCTTTCATTGGATGGAAAATGAATGAAAGCATTGGGCTGCAGTGCAGTGCAGTGTTAGAACAGTGTTACACGTCACGTCACACGATTTGTTGGTTTCTTTGATTCCACAGGCCAAGACTTTCCCTCCTAATCACTTCTTCCAATTTTTGCGCCTCTATTTATGTGTTGGAGCTCTTTCTTTTCTACGGATGTTTATGTCACACATTCAGTGACATAGCTTACATCTTTATGGAATCTGGAAAAGCCTAAACTACATTCGTTATCTGACAAAATACTTTAGATTTTCCAGCAGCAACTGGTGAATCGGCAAGGTCCGAAATTAAAATTGTCTCATCTGCCCCAGAAATTTCAACACACCACCCGTCTATCGAGAGTATATTTGACTGTTGTTATTACACCATTGTCCTTAAAATCAATCAATTGAACTAAACGCGTGTTTCTGAACGGAAACCAACAAAAATACAACCAAAAAACGTTCTGACAGCAGTGTCACAGTTCCCTTTTCTTAAAGTTAAGTTACCTTTGGACGGTTATTGCACATAATAAAACGCACAGGAAGATAAGACTTATAAAGTGACTGAAGCAACAGCAGGGGGAGGTATTGCACTAAAAACATCACAATGTTGACTATTGCTGTTATGACAGAAACAAACCTGCTGCAGCAGTCCTCTCTCTTTGTGCTGCACTGATCTCCTACTCGATCCAGCTGCTCTTCAAACAGACTGTCAATCAGCTACATATTGATACATTTGGAGAACCGTTTCACATCTTTACCTTCATCCATTCAACACATATCTCGTGTTTATATGTCCCTTTGTTTCCAATCCACTCAGCGATGCACATTTGATTCCAAACCTTCTAAAAATGCCCAGCGGAAAACAAAGGATTTGAATCTCCTTAACAATGTCGGGTACGTACATCTGAAAGAGGAAATTCAATCATTATTACTAGCCTCTGAACTCTGACATTTGGGTCATTTCCCTCCTACAACACCCGGCTGCCGTTTTGCCTTCATACTTTCAAGCAGCGCTTGTTTCAGATATATAAAAATAAAATTAAATACAAATAAATAAAAAATAATAACCATACACTGAAGGGTGCAAATGTACATTTGTTACAGCATGACATTCACTGTACAATCATTGATTATATGCTCACATTATGTTATGCGTTATAATAAGGAGTACTAAGTAGCATAGTCTGAGTAAGAAATATTTCATAGCAAGTCTATTGGAAAATATTTGCATTGACCTGTGACTAGGAGAGGCTCTTCTAAACATTACCAAGGTGAATGTGTGTGTTCGATCGTGTGTGTGTCACATGTCTGTGTGAGTGTGTGTGTGTGTGTGTGTGTGTGTGTATGTGTGTTTGTGTGTGGGAAAACCAACATACTGTAGGTATGTAGATATAAGGTGTATGTGCAAACAATGAAGCAGAGGAAACTCAAACCATTCTTGTTTAGAGGCACAAAAACCACCCAGCCAGCATTTCAAGTATCTAGCATTGTTTTGGACAACACACATCTGTCAGACATCAGCAAAGCAGGGAATAAGGAGGAGGGCGGAACAAGGGCAGGTCCTTTTGTAGCTCTGGGAGGAGGCAGCTAAAGAGTCATACAACAAGTGGAAACAAGCATTTCAAAGAGTAGAAGTGTCAAAAGAATGACACTAATTAGACAAACACAATTGTTTTAGTCCGTAGTATTAGCTATTGCACGTCATCTAAAACACCACTCGCTCTGTGATCACGACAGCGCTCCTCATCAGTCTGGAGGCAGGTTGCTTGGTTTCACATTTTGCTCCCGATTCGCTGAATGCTTCCTTGATTATGGCAGAAACAAACATGTTACAATAAGTAACAAGTAAGGACTCGTAGGTCTGGTCGCAGGGGGAACCAACCAGCATCAGTCGCAACATGAGATGTCCCGCTTAACTTTTTTTTTTTTTTACAAGCGCTCCTTCCAGGTTTTGGTGTTCTGCCACCACCAGCGGTAGGGCAGAAGGCTTGTGAAAATGATCCACACAGGAAGTCATCCACTGGCAGTTGGTTTGTTTTTAGGTCGTATTCTATAAAGACAAGTCGGCATGTTCAGCGTCTTGGTACAGAAACCTGATCATCCAATGAGAGTTTCCAGTTTTCTGATGGCAATGGGAGGGAATTCCATCTTTTGGGGTGTTTTCCAATTACATATCAGTTAGTAGGATGATGTGGATTGGATTACCTTTTTAGGCACTGAATTGGGACTAGTCACTGGATCCTCTTGCACTAAGAGAGTTATTATGGAGTTCCCATAATCACAAGGCCATGTGATACTTTCATGGATTGGCCAAAAAAGTTCAAATCAAATTTCTTAGTTTAATTAAACATGCTTTAGATTTCTTTGTAAGCTATTCTGTTCCGTTATGGTGCAGATACTCGACATTTTATCATCATATATTTGTATTTAAATTTTTTGGGGGATGGTAATAGTGAGCTATCACCTCGTAACAAAGTTGGGATAAAACAAAACTTCATGGTCTGAACTTTTCTTTTTCTTTTTTGATTAACAAACCACTTTAATCTGTATTATGCTGTACAGTTTGGTTAATGGTGCAGCACGGCTTTCTGATGATTGTATGCACTGGATTTGTGCCCGTCTTTCTATGTGTATGTGAAGTGAAGACAGAGAAAGGAAAAACTGAATGTTTTCTCACACTGCTTGGATATGCATGAGCATCCAAATCCATCAGTGGTCGCCTCTGTATGTTTTAGCGCTCTGACTTGACTTTGTAGCGCAGAACCAGGTAGGTAGCCAGTCGGAGGACCAGGAAGAAAACCCCCAGCACCATAAAGTCCACATAAAGCTTGGCATCCTCCACATCCAACAGCTGCAGGACCTCCTCTGGCTTTTGAAATTTACAAATCGGGTCTGGACACTCTAGTTCAGAACGGTTCATCCCGTAGATGGAGAGTATTACCCCCTCAAAGCCATACCTGAAAGCAGATAGTTTAGACAAAACCCACAAACACAGGGACATCCAAAATTAATTATCATTACTTCATAGAAATAAGTAAAGTCTGAGAACTCTAAAGTGAAAGTGACAGTACCTGACATAGGACACATAGGAGCTCCACTGTAGGTATTTTGGAATAGTGTCAAAATTGACGAAGAAGCCAGAGAAGAGGAGGACAGGTATGGCTGTGACTGGACCCACAAACGTTGCTACCTATAAAACAAACAGAAGGGTATTATTTATAATACTTTATATTTATAATATTCCTTTATTTATAAAGGAAACATTGACAATCAATTAAAACATCTAAATAAAACCCGATGGTGAATTTAATCAATTAAACCAAATGATGACACTGCATTTTAGCATTTGAAAAAAATGTTCTAAACTAACTGTTGTTCAGTCATTCAAATCTCCCAATATACAGGACAGCCAATAGTTCAATGAGTAGTGAGAAATAGATTCAGATTTCAGACACATATCAACATTTTGCATGGGCTGTTTAGTCCTGTAATGGTAATGTTTTCATCTACAAGTTGCCATAGACACTACTAGCTTATTTCTTTGGAAATTTGGAGAACACTGTGTGTTATGCTAATAATGGCTAGTGGCTAGTGGTTGGCTTTAAAGTTCTCCGTGTGAGCCCTGCAAACGCACAGCCATACACACAAAGTAGTTGCCATGTTGGAGGCCAACAAGGCCAACAAGCCCCCAAAAATGTCAAATGACTGTAAAGCAAAAGGGTGCGGTGGGGGCAGGAAACCAAAGTCGTGAACTGCGGTATCCCGGCCCATAGGCACTCCAAGGCAGCTTCAGGACTAGGCATGTGCATAACAAAGATCAGTGAAGTTTAAAAGGAGTCCGAAGCACATAGTTTTAGACTCAGGGGCGCAGATGGGATTTTTGAACTGTCAACAAATGATCTCAACTCAATAAGTTATTTTTTGGGCATTAACTGGCGCTCACGTAGGCACTTTTGCAATACCTGTTATAAATTGGCTTTATTCTTAGACTTTATGTATTCATATTCTGTAGTTCACTAAATAATCTATGTTCCTAGTTTGTACGTTTACACTCTGCTCATACAAACGAAATGTATGTCAGATAGGTCTGGTATAGTAGATACACGCCTGAAACAACACTCACACACACACACATTGTTTATCACATCCAAAGAACACGACAAAGACGGTGGATGGCCTGCTCATATCACTAGCAAATGTCCAATTATACTTTGTCGAGTGTAAGTACAACCTCTGTGAGATAAAGGTGAACATAAATATGAAATGTGTCCGGATATTGGGGCTCTCTCTGATGGAGGCCCTGCGAGGGCTCTGTCTCTCCGAGTTCAGCACGGCTAAAGTTCACATGTGACCACGAATAAATACTTTGTTTGACTTAAGATTTCTCCAGCTTGTTCTTGGGCTTCCAATTAAAGAATCGGGCTAACAGTTTGGTGCCGTGGACCCTGATTGGCTGACTCAGACTGTCCGAGGGAGGACTGCTGGAGGTGATGGGGACCCTTTTTTCAGACAATTTGAGGCGCCCGAACATAAGGTGAGCAGAAAACCTCTTATATGAATATATGTGAAATTTCTGCACATTGGTCATGCTAAATTAAGTTGCCTGAATTAAGATGTCCTCATTAAAAATCCAAGTATAAATTTACTGTCTGATGGTCACATTGAATGTTGATACGTAAAGTATAAACACATTTGAAAACATTGGAATATGTCACAAAAAATGATCAATGAGTGGAAAACATGTAAACCCGGCTCTTTGGGGTCGGTATTATTTGACACCTTGACTAGATGGCAGAAAAAAGCAGGAACATTTCTGGCAGAAGTTAAATTCTCTATTCAGACACAGTCCTCTGCACAAATACAGCACCTCATGCCAGCAGGGCCGCAATCTTCTCCAGGGACACATCCTGACACACAAAAAGATAAGACACCTCTACACAACATAACTGCAACCGAGGAGAATAAGACAACACTGTCTCCTCCTGCCCCTTATGCTGAAGCTTGCGTGCTATTGGACGCGGTCCAGACACAGTTGCCGCACGCTAAACGTGCTTCGTCAGGAGCACTGCCCAACTCTACACCACCTTCCTACCCCCACCAACCTGCTGCTCAGCAGAGCAGACCTCCAGTCAGAAGAAATGATAAAAATAAACACCGTCACTCAAAGAAAAATGATAAGTGTTATCAATGTGGAAGATATGGCCATTGGGCCAATGATTGTCGCCACAGACAGCACTTAGAACAATCAGAAGGAGGGACTCCACGATATGAGTATGATAGTTACCCTCCTCCACAACGGGGTCCCCAGCAAGCCCCTCCCCACCCCTACCCAAACCAGAATTCTTGGCATCAGGCCTCTGGCTCCCATCGAATGCTACAATAGGGCGTCCCAGGACTTAATAAAATCTTGTGCTTAGAGGTGTGTTAATACTTCATTGGTTAGAATTTACAGAGCTGTGATGTGCATTGTTGTCTATGAATAGATCCGATTGGAAGCATCTGGTTAGGGCAAAAGTTGGGGCAACACCTTTAGCTTGAGTCACATCAAAACAGGTTGAGCAATAACCTAGCTCTAAATTAACAATAAAATAGCATTTATGGTATTAGCAATAAAACTAATATCAATCTAACTCCAAACTAACAATCACAAGAGCAACAAGCCAAATTAACCTAGGATCAAAGTAAATTTTTTTTCCAAAGGTTCATTGACAGAAATTAATTTTTTTTCCAGCATCAACTTTGACGTCACTAATAAGAGACCTAAATAAGAGAAAAAGAAAAATCAACAGAGTCGGAGGCTTGGCCTGAGGTTTCTAACTAAAGATCAGCTGTGCAGCAGCATCACAGTAAATAATGAATCACAAAGATTAAAAGCTCCAAACACTTTTTCAGATAACTGATAACCTCCAAGCTGCTCCATAATGTTATTAGTTGTTCTCTTTGTCATAAAATACTATCACCCTAAGATTGTCTCATCTCAATCCTGCTTCCTTCTTCTCTCATTCAGCCTGAGAGCGAGACCAGTCCAAACAATACGTGTATCTACAGACTCTGAGTGATCATTGGCCGGTACTTTAAGAGTACAAGAACTACATATGATAATGGATGTTTAGTTTTATACTAGAGCAATTATTATTTCCTCATCTAGTTATTTTAACATGAATATGATTAGGAGAGATACCAAAGTACTTCGATAAACTGAAAACAGCTTTTCAATGCAAGAATCACAGTGAAGAGATAAGAAGCGATAAAATGCCCAAAATGAATCCAGGAAGAACACAATGTTTAAAACAAGACATTCAGTTGTTGAAAACTGTCAGAACAAAACGTTCTACAAATTGAGACTTTATGATTTCCACCTGAAGCAGGACTGAGATAAGACAGTCAGACCATATGACAAGATAAGGTTTGTTTTTATGACGCATTTAAAAACAGCCACAGTGACCAGAGAGCCGTACAAGAGAAACAATATATCAACACGATTAGCAGTTTCTAACCCTGCAGATAAATGATAAGTGAATGAAACAGTATAGCATTGGATAGAATGGGTGAAATAAAAATAAAATGCTGTTTACAGTTAAAGAGATGCCACTCAACCATATTAACAAACTGAGAAAAGGAGTGAATTTTAGAACATTTTAAATAATTAGAGGTCTGAGCCGCTCTGATTGGAAAAGGTAGATTAATCCGTTTATAAGAAAAGTTTTTGTGACCTCAGCCGGCGCCCTGTTAAACACCTACATCAACTCAAGAAGCAGATAAAACAAAGCAGTGAAACCCAAGGCCACATACAGACACACGCACACTCACACATAGATAAAAAATAAAGGATGAATTAAGATCAACTAACAAATAAAATAAACCTATATTGCTAATTCTAATCTGTATGAAAACATGTTATGGTATCACGTGATGTTGGAAACAGCTCTGATGTCACACTGTTGGTACCACATGAAGTGTTTCTAATTCAACTGGAGCAGAAAAACTAGATGCTGATCCTGAACTGTTTGTGGACGGTTCAGCATCACGAAACACAGCCACTGGTAAGAATTTAAGAAAATTTAGTGGCAAGTAACAAGTGAGAATTAAACTGATTATCCTGAAATTGTATCTTAACACTCTGAGCTGAATTAAGAGAGGACAGACAATATTTATCCTAAACAGGTAAATCAGTTGGTCTTTGAGAAGAAATGGCTGCTTTCTTGATGCTGTGCTGCTCCCAATATAAAATCTAACCACAAACATTTCTGTCCTGCAGCAGAGAGCAACACAGGAGCAGGAACTGCAGTGGAGGAGTTCGGCAATTAATTGCTTCTCAAGTTTTCCCAACAAAATTCTGTGTGTGTTTTTGTCTTCTTTTGTCTTTGTTATGTGTTGTCTTATGTTGTGTCGCTGTGGTGATATGTTCTCTAAATGATTTGAAGTTTTTTCCACAGCAAAAGGAAATTGATGGTACTGAATTCTGCAGTAATGCACAGCATTGAGTTATATGAGCGCACAGGGGTTATATCAACTGGCCAGTTGTTTTGTTTTGGGTTATTTTATTTTATTTAATTTTATTTTATTTTGTTTGGTTTGGTTTGGTGGTTTTTGTTTTGGTTTGGGGGACATAAGGAAAAATTGGGCACTAGGATTGAACCTGTCATGAAAGACATGTCCTGAGTATAAAATACAGTGCAAATGACAAATTGCTCTGGTGTGCTGTACGATTTGTTCTCCTACTAATATTAATCCACAGATTCAGAACCACTACGGGACTCACAGCCAAGCAACGGACAAGGAGTCCATCTGAAATTCTGGAAGGCCGTGCCCATCATGCCAAGATGATGGTTGAACAATCACACAATCTTCAACCACGGTCAACATAATACATCTGAATTCTCTCCTGAATTGTCCTAAAAGCAGATTAGTTAGGGAGAAGGGGTGGTAAAGATCCCTTTATGGAAGTGAAGTGCTGGGAACCTCTCCTTCCAAGATTAGTTCCTGATCAGAATGCTGAACTGATGTTCAGCCATGAGGAGAACCGAGCACCAAGCAGTGACAGGATTGGACCAGAAGAAACTGAGCTGCACTACACGACTCGGCGCATGGTCAGTACATGTCATGGTTAAATGTTCTGTATTGTTTTGTGTTTTGTGCCATAATGCTTTTCGTTTAATCATTTAGTTAATTCGGAATAATTTTAAGTGTATAAATTGCCAATCATGACTATGTCCACTGCCAGTGGGGGGACTCGGCTGTTCGGAGCGGGACCTTAGACACTGAAAGGTAATGAGGTGGTCAGTCGCCAAATGGAAATGGGGCCATAGGAGAATTTTTCCCGGTTCAGCCATCGGGTTTTCGCTCCTATTCGCTGCGAACAGTGGACGAGCCAGCTGGTAATGTTAATTGCCTTAAGCACTGTTTGAGTTTCAATAGTTTAGAATGTTTTTGTAGCATTAGTTAATTATTGTTATGTGTTGTGAGCAGGTATGGGTGAGCAGGGCTTGGCACTGCTCAAACCACATACAGTTTAGGCCATTATGAACAAAGAGGATGGGTTCGGGGCCACATACACATAGAATAATATCAAGAAATATTTATACATGTAGTCCTTGCATACACGTAGAGGCGTGATACTTGATACTAGAAATGTGCTCATTTGCAGAGTTATAATCAGTGAGATATGAAGGTCTTAACTCTCTCGGAAAGAGGTTCTGTTCCGAGCAAAATGATGGAATACTCCTGATAGAAAAGTTTTTGCTAACGCATTAGAATTGTTTTATTATATTTATTATTTCCACATGCCTGTGCAATGAAGACTTGCTTGCTGCTGATAAACGCAAAGAAGAATAGCTTACACATTGACGCTCACATAATGATGACAAAAATCTCCTCTCTGGTTGTGCTGCACCTTAAAGTGGCCGCGGACTTGCAGTTTGAGGCCCTGCTAAGTTGGCTGCCGCTAACAGGGGTGACACAATACAGAATATAACACTCCAACCTCATTTTAATTGACATGATAAAATCATGCCAAAAGGGGGAAAATGTTATAAATTGGCTTTATTCTTAGACTTTATGTATTCATATTCCGTAGTTCACTAAATAATCTATGTTCCTAGTTTGTACGTTTACACTCTGCTCATACAAATGTATGTCAGATAGGTCTGGTATAGTAGATACACGCCTGAAACAACACTCACACACACACATTGTTTATCACATCCAAAGAACACGACAAAGACGGTGGATGGCCTGCTCATATCACTAGCAAATGTCCAATTATACTTTGTCGAGTGTAAGTACAACCTCTGTGAGATAAAGGTGAACATAAATATGAAATGTGTCCGGATATTGGGGCTCTCTCTGATGGAGGCCCTGCGAGGGCTCTGTCTCTCCGAGTTCAGCACGGTTAAACTTCACATGTGACCACGAATAAATACTTTATTTAACTTAAGATTTCTCCAGCTTGTTCTTGGGCATCCAATAAAAGAATCGGGCTAACAACCCTATGGGCCAATAGTTTGCACTAACCCCCGCTCCGTCATTGACACATTGTGCAGCAACTTCTTCCTCTTTCGGACCCTGGGGAGTGACGGTCGTCCCTTTGGTGCGTTCATTTACAATGAAGCTCAGAACTTGGAGCTCAGAACAATGTGACCCCAAAGTTGAGCACTCTCAGCGCATCCCAAGCATACAGAAAAGCATGTAACTACTGTTTACGTGAGCAGCAGACAGCATGAATTCTAGGGCTGGTAAGATTAAAAATCTGATTAAAAATCTGACTTGGATCAAGGAAATTCCGACATCCGTGTACAACTGGAATGCATCATTTGTCGTAGCACACAAACGGCGGCCTCTCAATGCACACTGTAATGTAAATTAGACAAAGTTATCTGTGACGTTTGCCGCCTTAAGTACGGACGGGGTCACTATGAATCTGGGGGGGTCATGACCCCCCCGTCCCCAGTGCCACCTGCGCCCATGCATAAACTTCTCTAGTGGTTCTTCATAGAACTCTTGCCCTTAAGACAAAATGTTCAACTCCTTCCAACTCAAATCAAAAGTAAGCATACAATTTGCTAACTCCTTCCAAGTTAGCAAGCTTGCCAAGATCATGTCAAGTTTGGTTTGTAGCTCCAAGGTTTTGGACAGATTCGATTGCTCTGATGGGACACCCAGTTCTTCTCTCAGGTCATATATAAAGTGCACAACAAGCACCCTCGTCTCACAGAAATATGTGAGATGTGCACAAGCAATGGCTTTGCATGGTTGCTGCAGTACATAATGTGCTAAAATTATGTGCCAGAGGGCAACAAGATTCTTTTCCATGATCTTGATTATCTTGAATGGGAACAGTCCTGCAGACAATGTCTCATAAAAGGTCAATTAATGACAAGGTTGAAAAATAAGATAACCTGACAACTATAAACAATGGTAACACATGAGAGATAAACCCTCGTCTCCTTGTCTGTGTTTACAGTGGAACGCAACTAAAATAAATTAATATATACTTTAAATTTACAAACACAATGTCCTATGTTTACAGCAGATAAGGAGAGAGGAAGTATGCTTATTCATTCAATAAAAGACGTGCCTTGTTCCATCTTAAAGGAGCGGTTTAACAGGTTTAGTGATAAACTAAGTGATAAGGTTTCAGGTCACACCCAACCAAGGCTACGTGCCCACGACAACGCTCTGAAGCATAAATGCAGATGTCCGTTTTTTTTCCTCCACAATTTATCTGCGTTCTCACGAGCGCTTGGGGGTGGATATCTGTCTATCCATGGGAACAGGGAAAACGTATAAAACTCATAGTTTGCCGATGTAGTATGCACGCCCCGGACGTAGGTGGCAGTAGCAACAATACTTTTGGTATTGTTATATGAGTTATATTGTTATATATTAATAAATATGAGAAATGCCTGTTTTGTGGCTACTTCCTCCGCGTCAGTTGGAAGAAAATGGCGAAGCGCGGCAGCAACAACAGTACGCCTTCAAACTTTGTTTGGACAGATGATGAGGTCCAGTTGCTCCTGAACACGACACTGAACTACAAAGCCAGGAAGGCAGTGGATAACGTGGATTGGGAGAGTGTCCAAAATAAATATAGTGAGATATGGGAGTCGTTCATGGAGAACTGCCCACTTAACGTGTGCAAAAAACGCACTTCTGCGTTTTGAACTGTTCCTACGGCGACGAGAGGTTGGATCGTTTTCAAGATCTCCACTCTGGAGGGCGTTTGCGTTTTCTCCGTTTTGAACTCCTAAAAACACCGTCGCCGTGTGCAAGATAGGCACATCTGTCGAAATGTTCTGCGTTTATCTGTCGTTACCGTTGTCGTGGGCACGTAGCCTAAGACCTCCCGAAGGATGTAAAAAACATTAAAGTGGCAGCTTTTCACTGTAAAAACAGTGAGGAGACATACAGTGAAAAGTGTAGAAACCCACTCCATCATTGGCTCATTCTCAATTAAACAAAACACATCATTGTTCACATAATTCTACATGAATTGAAGCATGATACAATGTATTCAGTTGCTTTTCAGCATGTATTGCTCAAAATTACACATACAAATTAAACACAGCAACTATAATGTTAAAGTTTACATGAGATATTATTATATTTATAGTGGTGCAAAGAATTGGTTGGAAATATTGTAGGAAATATTGAGTGTGTAGGTTTGCTTACCTGGAGAGACGTGGATGCAGCCCCTATAAGCAGACCCAGGGACTGGGCTACCAGCGCCGTGGATGTTGACAAGGCCATGAAGAGCAGGTAGCGTCCTACCTCCGGAGGCTGTTCTGTCATCCAGTAGACTATACTACAGTACATGATTGGACACATCACCTGTGAAGGAGATTCTTTTTTTAGCGTCATTAATTTGCATTGTATGGAGTCTTACACCACTCAATGTTGAATCATCTAGAGACATTACCTGGAAAGGAATGTCAGCCATGGTTTTGGCCAAGTAATAGGCCTTCAGACTGTACCAGTAGTTGAGATGTTCCCTCATAAACACAGACATCTCCAGGGGAACTGTGAAACAACAGCTCAGTTAAAAGGTCTTCCACATCAGCCGCAAGAGCGACACACCAAAAACAATGTTCCCACGAGGCTCAGCGTCTTACAGGTTAGCACTGTAGGCATCAGGGCGGCAAACATGAGAAACAGCATGGAGAAGAAGAGGAAACCAGTGTTGTTGAAGACTTTGCTGGCATCATTTCCGATTTTGAGATAAAGCAGGCCAATGAGGACTCCAACTGACAGATGGGACATCACCCTCAGGTGGGTCAGCACCTTGAGGAAAACATCAACACAAACTCTAACACTTGTAACTGATACCAAAACAACAACTGAACTTTTTTTCAAACGGTATTTGAGCCGGATTCATTTGAAAAAAATGGCTTTTTTTTTTACCACGTCCCTGCATATGGTAACGAAGGTCCTTTTGAAGAGGATGCAGAACTGTGTGAATGTACTGGTGGCAAAGCTATGCTTCTCAAGAGTTCCTGTATCCTGTGGGAAAAGACAGAGAGTCTGTGTCAAATAAATAAGCAGCAAATGAATGCAGTGCAGTTTTTGATTAAAAAAGTTTAAAAAGTCTGTTTTTGACCAAGAATCAGAGGCTGTTGTGGCCATTTTTCTCCTTGACTTGGTAGTTTTAGGGTGCATAAACTTCTCAAGTGTTTCTTTAAAGAACTTGATAACTGTCAATTTAGACTGCTACAACGAATAACAAAGACACGAGTACACCATCTTTCCTTTAGATCTGAGGCTTTGTTTAAAAACTATTTCTGGAGGGCCTTGAAAGCTTTTATTTCTTAACCTCTGAAGAAACCAGGAGCATAAATTAAACTATAATTGAAGTTTATTGAATTTGGCCTTACATTCATCAAATTTGACTAAATTTCAATAAAGTCGGCCCGTTCACTGAATGCCCCGTAATGGGGACCTTGGATATTGCCATCCGTGTGTTCAAATGCCTTCTCAAGTCTTAAAGGGAGAATATCAGAGTGCTTTTCTGGCTGCAAAGTAAATGACGTTAAACAATCGACAAACCTTTGATGCCTGTTCGGATCTGATAAACCAAGTTAGACCAAGATTCATTTATAAAAGCATGCAGAAGGAAATAATCGAATCCACTTAATTCAGAAACGTTTTATCGGAATAGCCACGAGTTCGGAGTCCACAGCCACATCTGCCCCTTTATTTTGCAAATAAAACTGTCCATTTACAACATTAACACTATGGAAACATGTATTTTTGTCTTCAAAGTCCGGTATCAGGTACACACAATTCCATCTCATTTACAACAATATTTTCAACATAACTCAAACATTCACTCCAGAACAACTCGACAGTCTAAGCTGCTTCATAGCCCACTCTGTTGTACCACCAGAGCACAGTTTCCCATCAAATATAAAGGTGTAACTTTATGGAACAAGTATTCACCTGACACACAGCTCTCCCTCCCTCCCCTTTTATAAAAGGAAATTAAAAGATTATCTGTACTTTATGGGGTTGTCTTAATACTTTTTCTTCTCTTTTTTGTTTATAGTTGCCATTGCAATTTATTCCTTTGATTCATTGTAATTTATTTCTTGATTCGTTGCTTAATTACTGATTTTTGTGATGTTGTTTTTATTCTTTATTGTTTTTTTTCTCTCTCATTAATCCATTTGTGGTTTTATTCTGATAAGATACATTTTATTTTGTTTACTTATCTTAATGATGTGGTTCTCGATAAGCCCTCCCAGGGTTTCTAACCTCTCCAGCACTGATTCATTGCAGCTTATCATTTATTATCTATTGTATATATATTTTTTATTTGTATTTTTTTGTGATATACACTTGTTGTAATGTTTTATGAAAGTGCAAAAAGAAAAAAGAAAGAAAAAGAAGAAACAATCGTCAATAATCAAGTTTTATCTATAACTCTTTAATAAAAGAAACAACATATCAGTAGTTACAAAAAGAATAAGGGGGTTTGAGGGTATAGGGAGGGGTAAGGTAAAGGTTAGATAAGGGGCAGGGTAAAGTCAGGGCGGTGAGAGGTTGTTTGGGGGTGCAGTCAAACTGCTGTTGTCCTGCTCTCAGTTCAGCCTCAGATTTGTTTCTTCTGGTTCTTGACCGTTATGAGTTCCTGAACGCAGAAAACATCCCAAAGTTAGTTTAACCTGCACAGGTCCACAGGCGTCTCTAGAATATCCATCTTAAAAATGACTGTCTGAGGCAGCTTACCTGAAACTGGATCTTCTGTTGAATGAGGATTTTGATGTCCTCTTTCATCTCAGCCTCCTGATGGATCCACAGCTTCTCTTTGGCCAGCAGCATCTCCTCCATTTCTCTCTTTTCTCCCCGAAGCTGCTGGACTCTCACATCTGAACTCTCAGAGAGCGCAGAGAGGTTTTTTAAGGCCTTGTCCAGTTTTTCAGAGAGTTGCTCCTGGAGCATCTCCTTCTCAAAGAGCTCGTCTTGGTGTCTCTCCTCCTGTTCAGCCAGCTGATTTAGAAGTTTTTGCTCCAGAGCTTGACAACTCAGTTGGCTCTGCTGAAGAGCTGCTTCCACCTTATCCAGCTGGGCCAACGTGTCCATGTGGTCATCTTTTCTTGCACGACTTTTTTTAATGGCTCTGCTGACCTGTTTTTCCCTTTCCTTCAGAAGCTCCTCAAGCTGGCTGACTTTATTCCCCTCCGTGTGCTTTAAGTTGCAGGAGTTTTCACCAGAAGCTGTGACCCTTTCACGCTTCTGATTCTGAGCTTGGAGGCATTTTTGCAGGCAAAATACTTGCTCATCTTTCTGTTTAAGCTTCGTGTTAAACTCTTTATCAAGTGTGGAGAGCTGTTCCTGAAGAGAGATGATCGTCTCTTCTCTCGCTTTGCTTTCTTTCTTCACTTTTCGGAGGGCGGCCTTCAGCTTTTTGCTCTTCTTTTCTTGTTTGAGGAGCTGCTGTTTGCAACATTTCCAGGTATCACTTCTCTCCTTGAGGACCATGACCTTTGCAACCGATCTCAGTTTTTCCTCAGTTTCTCTCATCTGTACCTCCATCAGTCTTTGCATATCTTCCTTTCCTCTCTTATAATCCTATGCAGGGTTATGTTAAAGATTTACATGAGAGAGAGGAACCACAGAGACGGAGAAAGCAAAGAATACTTTAGCTAAGGTATTTAGCTGACTCCCTGAAATTAACACCTTGTGAAGGTAAAAATATGAGCAAACTTTAAACAACAGCAGTGCATTGCTAAATAAAGAAGATATTACCATGCTGCCTCCGTTCCCTCTTCCCTCCATGGTGACAGTTGATGATGGAAGTTAGACGATTAAAATGCGATCAGGTATGTTGTCAACTAATGGGATGATGGTTTCTCTGAGACACAAACGTACTTCTGTTCAACATAAAGGTCAGTGAGAACTGAACCTACTGGTTCCACAGAATGCTGCACATTCTCGACTTTGCATTCTAGAATTTGGCTTTAATGTTGACGTCGTTTAGGCTTCAGAATTTTTCCCGGTTACCTCGTTAGAAAGAAAATACACCCGCATGCTATACTGAAGCGTCTTTCTGTCTCTTTTTAGATCGGTTTGGGCAATAACATCGCTTGCTCTAAGGTTCAGAAATAATAGATACTTGGTTAGGGTTAAAAACCCTCATGGTTAGAACTGAAATACATTCTAATTTGCTACCGTAACCTAAATGGATGCCATTTTTAGATGCCACATGCAGTTTCTCCTACAACCACTAGAAGTCATATTTTATTTGACTGTAATTTCAGGTCGTTTCTGCCTGCATGGAGCTATAAACCACACATGGAGACACTTCTGAAAGTCTCTTGAAAATTGATGTAAAGGGCTCTTGACTGGAACTAAAAATGAGAATGTGCTGTCCATCAATGAACATTTCTGAGACCTACAACTAAACATCGACTCCAGAGTTGCAGGCGGTGATTTCTGCCGCCTACTGAATTGAGTGTCAATGTTTGCTGGTGCACCTGAAAGGACCAAGCTATGGGAAGATGATTTAAAACTGAGACACATTATTGTGGATTATTGCTTAGATATTAGATCTCCATGGACGTTTCACACAATTTAAAGCTAGCCTTGCTGAAATATGACACTGTCCTACTGAAACAACTCAAGAATGCCTTTAAAATGATCAAACTTCAACACATGTCAGCTTCAGAACCATAAGGTCTGTAGGAATAAGTGTTTAAAAGTAAAACTAAAATAACTGAAGAGCTCCTCAAACAGCCTCAGCCTAAAAGGTGAAACAAAGCCAAGTGTTTGTGGAGCAAAATATCACAGGAAGTGTAATCTTGGAACCGAGGAGAGCAACTCTAAGCTTGAAGTCTCTCCAGAATGGAAAATACCCAGAAAGAAAGAACCCAGACTTTAAAACAATTTTACTATAAGCTAATTGCCATCTGAAATTAGGCTGGAGAGGATTCCTTCAAACTAAATCCAAGTACATTACAGCACATTATTTTGCACCACAGCTGACAAAATCTTCAAATAATTTGCAATTTAATGTAGAAAAATACTATTTTTAAGTGGTTGAACTGCTTGCCTAAACAGTCTTTCACAGAGCATGAACACCTAGTTATATTTACATCTGATATGCTCATTCTTTCTGATATTTCTTGATAAACAATCATTTTACTGACCCTTTGTAGATTAACCAAGTTAGATCTTCTACTGTTGTTTTTAAATGTTTTTTTTATTTTCGTGACTCTGTGTTTAAAGCGGTCATATCATATAATGATATTCTCCACATCTTGAGGTGTCTTTGAGCAATTTGAGGTGCTCTGCCCTATTTTTTGGAAGTAATTGAGAAATTCCTTGAGGTTCGTAAAGGCAGATACTTTCTGTGTGTTTTCGGCACTTTTCTTATTAACTTTTTTGAACATAAGACGCAGCAGTGCATGTTTTGCATTAAAGGGTAAGCATCACTTACACTGTGACACTGAGAGGGACACGAAGAGTCACTTTTGTCTCTGGAGTTCTTCTTGCCCTCCTCTGAGCACAGTCCACCCTGGACAGCCTCAAACAGCACTGGGTTTAGGTCTCCGTACTCCCCTGATGCCACCTCAATGACTAGTAAGAGAGATGACAAGCTAGTAAGAACAAACAGAGCATAAAAAAACACACACATATACACACACTTGCACTCAAGGACTTGAAGGACTTACTGAAATCCGCAGGATTGTGATACGTCGGGCAGTGGAGGCCCAGGTTCTTTAGATATGGGATGAGGTAAGGGACTGTGCCCTTGTATATGCACTGACCCTGACTGAGGATGTACAGCTGGTGGATGAGCAACACAGGTACAGAGTTATCAACATAGTTTCCAACACAGCGTCTCCCTCAAAAATAGATCAATAGCCGACAAAACAATGGGACTTGATATCGACTGCTTCGCTGCCTCAGCCGTATAAAATGAATCATGCCAACCTACAGCGCACCGGTCTGAGCTGCAGCTAATGGAAGATTAGAGGCATCCGGTAGCAAAAGCACTCAACTTACCTTATCAAACATCTCAAAGAGCTTGGCACTGGGCTGATGAATGGTGCAGATGATTGTCCGCCCGCCCTGAGCCAGAGACTTCATGAGGGAAACTACCTGGGAGCACGAAGAGCTGTCCAGACCGCTAGGATAGAAAAACAAACAGAGAGATGGAAAAATGTGGAGATGGATGCGCTCATGAGTCTGGATTTAATATGAAACTATACAGATCTGAAACACATGTTGGTCAGTGAGATTCTACCTCGTGGGCTCATCAAAGAACATCACCGGTGGATTGTTGACCAGCTCCAGGGCGATGGCCAGTCTTTTACACTGGCCCCCAGAAATAGAGTTGGTCCGTGTCTGAGCACACTCCTGAAGACCCAGAGCTGTCAGGATCTCATCCACCTCAGACACGAACAAAGAGAAGACGTGTTACACACAGACGTGCACTGTTGAAAGTATATCTAAAGAATTATCTAAGATGGTTCACAATATGTGACTTTTAACCCCACACGAGTATGGATAGATGTTGGCTGCAGACAGGAAGGCGGTGGTCAACCCTGACTGCCACCTGTGTGCAGCGTCCTGCTTTGTTCTCATGCTGCTCTGCTTGTTGTCTATAAAGTTTTCCCTGAATCAAGCTACTGTGGCTTTCATGTGCAAAACACACAAAAAACACGCAAAAATCTCATGAGTGTTGTGGTTTACCCTGACTTGTCTGCATCCACTTTCTCTTGTGTTGTGGGCTTGTGATGTTCATTAAGAATCTGTGTTTACCATCACGTTAACAGCGGGATCCTGTCCATCATCATTATCCCGTTTATTTTTCTGCAGCCTTACCCACCATGACAAAGTACAGCCATGAATATTCGTAAAAATGGCATTAAAACAAATCTCTATTTTGGCGAACATCGACTTATAGTAGCTTCAGCATATTCATACTCACAAGTTCCTTTTTGACCTGCATGCTCTCATTCAGCTTCAGATTGGCAGAAACCTGAAAGACAGACAAAACTCAGCACTTATTACTCAATTTTGGGATTCAGTGAGGTGTTGGAAATACATTTTTGATGACCTCACCATCATGGCCTCCCTCACAGTGAGGTGTGGCAGCAACATGTCATCCTGCATGATGTAGCAGGACATCTTCCTAAAGGTCCTGAGGTCCCTTGGCCGGCCATTCACAAGGATTGTGCCCTTCATGCCAGTTTCCCTGTTTCAAAACACGAGGCATTTTTAGATGTGATATAGGCCTGCTTATGCAAGTATCCCTAATGGGCCAACGTACAGGTCGAGTTCTCACCTGTACCCTGCAAGAATATTCATCAAAGTGGACTTCCCGGCTCCAGAGGGCCCCATGATGCCAATCAGTTCTCTGCTGCAGAATCGTCCTGACAGACACTTGAGGAGAGCTTTGTAACCTGACAGCGAGAACAAAGACCCACTCATTTATGAATTGTACACATAAGCTATCCTCTAATAGAGTTAACATGAGTAATTCCAGCTCCTTTAATCCTCCCAGTTCATCAGAACTCCATTATTGTTCATTGGACCTTGGAAATTCCTAAAGTTCTTTTTCAAAATCTCTGTGTTATGAATTTAAGAACATTGTTGAGTTTATGATGACACACTTTTTAAAGTAAAGCAGTAAAGTGCTTCATTACTCCTTCCTAAAGCCTAAATAGTGCAGGTGGAAAACCTCAGTCTGACACCTACAGTCAAAGAAATAGTTGAACCCCCAACATGAGAGATTCCCCAAGTGGAAATCCCTCAAGTTTGGAAAAAATAACGTAGTTTAATCGGTTTGAGTACTTAGAAATATTTGGCTTCAGCTAAAGTAAATTATCATCAGGTTTCCATGGATGTTCAGTACAAATTTGAACCTAATTCAGGTAAAGATAAGCCACTGATGATGCTCAGAGAGCCAAAAATTCCCAACTAAAAAGGTATTTGGAGCAGAACTTTAGGATATTACGGGGTCCCATGAAGTTTTCTCATCAAGTTATTTGGCAGGGTTGGGTCAGTTGGCACTGAATGACCAATTTATGTTTCTATATCAAATTTTACGAGGCCTTTATGTAACACTAAGATCTCTCACTTAAAACATTTCCTGCTAAATATTTCTACCATTGACATTTTTGAACTCTCACAAATAACAAAAACACTCAGTAAGCTTTTAGATCCATGCTGCCAAGAAATGTTAAAGCAACAAAGAAGATATAAATCGTTAAAGAACAGAGCTCCATGTGCATTGAAAGAGCTTCAAAATACCATCAGCTGCTGGTATAGTCCTGTCGTTTTACCCCCCGTGTGGTTTTATATTGACTTAACATCCAAAATTAGTTATTTTAATTACAATTTGAAGTGAAACCATTGTTATTATGTATCTTATTCGGACTCCCTGGAAGAAGATGGGACCTTCCATATAAAATACAGTGTAAATAAATAATTCATTCATTCCTCTTAAAGTATTGGTGAAATAAAGACAGATAATGCCTTATTTAGAGGCTGTATTGTCTCTGCCCTGTTCTCTCCCGTTATATGGATATACGTGGATCTCCATTGATCTAAATATCGTCCGAAGGACGCCGACTTTCACCAAACTGTTATCAGTGAGTCGATGAACGTATTTTATGCCAGAAATAAGGTCTTCTTCTCCTTTAAACATCGTAAAAAACACTAGTCTTGCACTGTGCAATTAGGGTCTCAGCAGAGCTGCCATCTATGAGTAAAGCAGTCGAATAATGCTGCCCCCTCATCGCTGACAAAGTTATTACATCAGACAGCCTCCACTCAGACAGAAGAGCTGCCTGCTATCAGTGAAGCAGCCATGCCCTCGGTGTGGTGCATACTGATGATCTAACCCAGTGCTGTAGGTTGCACATAACAATGGTCTTATCTGTGTGTGAGTCTGCAAGCACATCCTAAAGTCTCCCGAGAGCCAGGGAGTATGCAGCTCATCTCAAAGTCGACTCCTAACACCACCATGATGCTAAGACTTTTGACAGTATTTCCACAGTTACCCCAGCCTGGTCTCACTGGTAAACCCAAAGTAATTATCATTCAGTGTGTTCACCCCACTGTCTGAAACTGAGACCCGAATGATATGTCAGGTCTTTTTTTCTGTGAACAATCTCAGCTTCTTTTCTATAAATCTATTCAAATCTAATTCAGTTCACCCCAAAACATCACAGCCTGGATGGGTGGAGCATCACTTTACTGGGTTATTCTAACATGAAAAAAATTGATTACTAATCAACATGTGTTTAACTTTCAGATGCTGATAAATGCTGGATTAACTGATTCCTAAAACTAGCTTCTCAGACTGGATTCTCAAAGTGTGAACCATGCATGACCACTATGTTTAATAAAATCATACAAACTCTATATAAGATCAATACTCTATAAGATCAGTGTTGTTGCCACAGTTAACAAAGGATAAATGTCCTAATTATGAACCATCTTTAGTGTAAATCTACCATATTAATATACCATATATACCCAAAAATATGACATTTGATAGCACGAGTCACCCTTTACATTGTGAAACATAACACAGCAAACTTAAAAGAGGACCATCATACAGTTAGATCTTTGGAGACAGTATTCTGATCAGCTTTAAACAGATAAATTCTGCTCTAAAAGAAAATTAATGTTTCAACAAAACTTATCTTCCAAAACAGTCGGTTTTCGATCACATTTTCTATAAAAGTCTGTGAAAGTTAGAGAAGCTGTGGCAGCGATGGAGAGTCTGTGTGGATTGTTTGTTCATCAGCAGCTCTCTGATTAACTTCAACCACTCCTTCATTGAGAACGCTCTGCTGTTGTACTGCATCACTGTGGGGAACACTATCTGCACTTAAGCAGACAGCAGGACGCTTCAGAGGGTCATCAAAACAGCACAGATGATTACTGCCTGATGTCCTGCGCCTCAGCGAGGCACAAAACATGCGGAGGGACATCTCGCACCCCTGTTTGAGGTCTGGCAGGTCCGAACCTGGAGACAGTTTCCTTCACAGAGCCACGGTCATGCTGTACTCCAACGTCCACTGACCTCACCACCTAACATACATCTACCTCTCATCTACCTCTTATTACATCACAAAATATCACACTGTTATGTCCGCTATTCCTTCCCCTCCAACTATGTTGTTACTTACTTCTCATGTTTATATTCTTTTATATTCATACTTCTTTTCAGGCTTGTTTCCCTTAATTAGCACCCTTATTCAACTACACTGATAAGGAGGAAGCTCATGTTGTAGGGGAGGCCTGAAGAACATAAAACTAACAAAAAGGTTGGGGAGATGATTTAAGGCAGGGGCAGTCTTATCTGCAATGTGTCAACTGTGGTTAGGGCTGAGCCGACCACTAAACCAGCAGTAGCACTAAAACTACCCAGGCCCCATGAATTAAAACAGATTCAAATAAATAAATAAATAAATAAAAACAGCATTTTTTTATTTTTTTATTCTCATGCTTCTCAGTCTCAAAAAGATCCCATTTTATCCCAACAGAATGATTCCTGGTTGAGAATAAATCCTATATTGTGCACATTTTTAGGAAAATGCATGTTTAAAAGAACATTTCCACCCCATTCATCCCAAATTGCACACGTCACTTTAACAGTGTACATATTCTTATTTATTTAGCGATTACGGTTTTTAATTTACTGTGTGTTATTTTTTATTTTTTTAACTACTGTCTAAGGGAGAGGATGCTAAACTCATTTCACTGTTTAACACTGTTTTTAACATTGTTTTATCAGGGACAATAAAGATATTCTATTCTATTCTATTCTATTCTATTCTATTATTGCTGGACTCCTCCTGCACAGTTTAAACAAAGCATCAAAATGATCCATGCATTGTACGTCCTTGTCAAAATCTCGACACCAATAGAACTTGACAGGCGACAGTTCAAGACCTGGGGTTTCTCGAGTGCCGACCACTTAATTCTGTTCAGCAGATTCGAGGTTGAAATTGAATTAGAAGGAAAAGTGAACGGGATCATTGCTTTATTCGTTTTATGTTCATTTGAGCACTCGGAAAAATGCAGACAAAGAAAACTAAGCATTATCAGTCGGTTCTTGATGATTTTTAGTGGTTTCTCCACATCAGAATATCTAATAGACAGCAGGCTCAGTTTCCTTGTTGCTATGACTTCTGTTTCATCCATCCTCTGAGCTGTGATTCAGATGTTATTGCTGCCGATCAAAGGCATTCCTAACCATTCTTTTAAAAATGATAAAATCAGCATGGATTGCTTCCATCGCGGTCATACATATGAGTTACTGTGAGCATTCCAAAGCATTTCAAAGGGAGACAAAGGAAGCATGCAGCATGCTAAAAATAAACTGCGATTTTATCTCTGACAACTTGTCTTTCTAAAAATCCTCCCATCGTCAGTGCAGGTGCAGGGAGACGACTCGCACTAAATCACCCAGAGGCATGTAAACATTTCCTGCTCGCCCCCCTCCTTCCCTGCGTCTTTCCCCTTTCGAAGCTTGGCTAGTTTCTCCAGTAATGCCCCTCGGGAGGAAAACACCTTCAACATGAAAGCTGGTCACAGCGGTTTCGTCCCAGCAGCGATAAATGACTGGCCTCACCAGGAGAAGCCAACAGTATCGAATGCAGCTCCAATCTTCCTGAGCCCTCTTACAACAAAGGAAATTATTCTGAATATACCACGTTTAAAGTATCCCTCTCTTGGTAATCTTTTCCTGCTCGACACAGACATTTGAAGACACGACTTATCGTGTCAGAAGTTTAAAGACTAAACCACATTAAAACACCAATGACTTCATTGGCTTAAAACATCATGGTTTATGCCGCATACCATCCTTTTTCTTCCTTTTCCTCTCTGCTAGGTGCATAATTGCATACAATTTAGCAGAGGTGAAAGGAAATTATGTGTTTTTTAAAGCCGAACTAATCACTAACTATTAAAGCACACAGCAGAACAGCAGTGTTAGTCTCTGTGTGATTAGACATGATTTACAGCTTCCATAAGACAGTCAGAGAATAGGCTTTGAATTCCTCAAAATTAACGACAGCCTGCAGATGATTTGAAAGAGAGTGGCCACCCCCCCGCCATTATTTGCCTATTCCACCAATTCCCTTGCAGCAGAGAGGTTGCGGGGGCACAGTCCACTCTGCCTGACTCATCGATCGTTTATCGGACAGAGGTTTGTGCAATAAAGAATCTATGGCCCCAAACATGGCTCTGAAATGTCAGTGGCCTGACTGTGCTGTGTAATGATAAATCCATGAAGCTGTCTGTGGTGCTGAAGGAGAAGGCAGATTTATATCTAGACCTTTTCTCTCAGTCTTTCCCCTCTGACAGCTTTGCCTTGGATCTGTATTCTTAAGTTTTATTCTTATGTAACAAAAAAAAACCACAATCCAACCACCTTCATCAGCAATAACATGAGCTAATCATTTTCTGTATGACGTTATCAATCTCTCATATCTTTGTGGAGGACTTTTGGCCCACTTCTATAAAATGTTGTAAAGAAGTTGCATTAGTTTAAATACGAATATGCAGATATTCATGTATGAACAGCTCTCTTAAGGTCCCATATATTTTTAAACTGTAATTTTTTAAATTGTTTTTTAAATTCTTAGATTGTTTTTAAAGTGTTTATAATTGTATAAACATTTTTATTGCTTTATTATATCTGCTATTGGATGCTTGAATTTCCTTCGGGATCAATAAAGTATCTATCTATCTATCTCTATCTACCACAGCCAGTCAGGTTAAGGTCTGACTGGACCATTGCAACACCTTGATTCTTTTCTTTTTCACACATTCTGCTGTAGATCTTCTGCTGTGTTTGGGATCATTGTCCTGTTGATGACCCAGTTTGAGCCGAGCTTTAGCTGTCGGACAGATGACCTCACATTTGACTCTAGAATACTTTGGTATCCAGAGGAGTTCATGGTCAACCTGGGTCCTGTGGCCACAAAACAAGCTCAAACCATCATCCCTTCACTATGTTTTACAGTTGTTAAGAGATGTTTGTTGTCATATGCCTTGTTTGATCTTCTTCAATCTTTGTTTTGGTCTCATCTGTCCAAGGAACATGTCCAGAAGTCTTGTGGTTTGATCAGATCCAAATTAGCAGACCTAATCTGTGCTGCCATGTTCCTTTTAGAGAGAAGATGCTTTCTCCTGCAGTCTTTCCAAACAAGCCACACTTTTTCAGTCTTTTTCTATTTGTACTGTCAGGAACTTTAACATTTAACATGCTAACTGAGGCCTGTAAAGTCTAAGATGTAGCTCTTGGGTTTTTTCAGTTTCGTTAAGCATTGCAGGGCCTTCGACCTTGGAGTGAACTTCCTGGGACGTTCACTTCTGGGTAGACTGGCTACCTTCTTAAGTCTCACGACCCTTCCCAGAACGGTGTCCTGTAACAGTTGCTTTTCTAAGATCCCTGCTGATGTCTTTCCTCCTTGACATTGTGTCAACGCACACATGAAGCCTGCAGCCCAGAACACTGCCGAAACTTCTGCTTTTATAGAGATGATCCTACTTACTGATGATCAGTTCATCAAGAGTGTTTGATTTGCAGCGTCTGGCTTCCACTTACGCTCTTAATATCTCTTAAATCAGTAAGACTTTACTTACTTTTTCACCCACTGCTTCTGCATTTAGTCTTAGTTGTTTGTTCAATAGATAATGGCACAGTGTAATAAGTTCACATGATACTGTATTCCCCTAACTTTACAACCTGCTTGAACCAACCAGGTTGTAAAATTAGGAATGTTCTGATACACTACACTAGATAATATGACTGAGGAAATTAACCCAAACTGCCCACACTATGCTCAGCTGCTTAGTTACATAACTTGAGTTCAAACTAACAGGCAGTTTACAGGCGGATGAACACCAACCTTGTGTCTGGCTCAACCAGAGGGACCTGCCTGTTAAAAAAATCTCATCTACCAACTATCAGCAATAGTGTGCTTAAAGGGAATTGTTGGGTTTCCCTTTAAATTGCCCCAGGTTGACTTTCTACTTTGAACTGGCAGCTCATAAACACAACCAAACTGAAAAAAATTGTAATTCTAAAATTAAGAATGATCAAATCGCACAAAACTTGTATTTAGCAGGCTCAGACAATAATCCTGCAGTCCGGATATAAAGTAGCCTCACAGAAGCCAGTTCAGGTGGTTACAGGTATCTGTTACTCTTGTAGATGGAAGGAAAAGAAAATGTGCAGCAGCCAAACAACACAGAGATGGTCAGAAATGATCTGAACACAAAGCTGGACACCTGAATGCTCCTCTGCTTTTGTGAGAAGCAGAGGTTCTCCCACTCAGCCACCAACCCCCCAAACTGAAAAATAAATCCGACTGACTGCAGCAGGACTGAAGGAGCGACTTTCTGTTCACAAATCATCAGCCTGATGGGCTGAAGAAGGAACCCCAGGGAGAAAAGGCCAAAACGTGGAGATCACAGGTTGATTCTGACTAATGAAGGCCAGCCAGTTCTTCAACGCACAAACAAAAGCTGATTTATTGATCTCAGCTCCAAAGACCTTCACTGTTTTTCTCCCTGTACCTAATTCTCCTCATTAATACACTACATACATTCAGGCTTGACAATGCTACAGCAGACACTCCTCCGTCTGGCTTTCATAATACACATCAATATTACACAAGACTAAAAATAACACAACCTGCAATGCATCATGTGGCGGCGGATTTCCAAGGATGCCATGTGGAGAATATGAATAAAGGATTCCTCTGAAGTCTCCCATTCTCAGCCTCCAAAATATACATAGCGAGGGCAGCTGAATGGGATCATTTGCAGAGGACAGGTTATTTGCCAAGCAGAGGCAGCCAAAGACTGGGGGTTAATCGTTTAATAAGTCTGGTGAGTTCATATACCGTTCGAATGTCATGAGCAGATCAATCATGGGCTTGACTCGCAGCCACCGCCTATCGTCACACAACACAGGGAAAAGAGATGTGAGCAGTGTGCCAACCGCAAGTATAAATTATTTACTATGTCTAAACTCTGCTGAGTGCAGCAAAGCTCGCAGGCTCACTGGCTGCTCCAACATGGTGGAAATCTGTAAGTGTAGGTGTAACAACTGGGCTGGGCTATATGTGTCACAACAATGGAGAGGAAGGAAAAAGAATAGCGCCAAGAAGGCAAATAGGCCTTTTGATATAAATGTCAGCCCTTAATGTTTCTGATCTCCAAATATTGATCATCATGGGTTTGTTTGCTTGCTCATCAATCATTTTTATTTATGTGAGCTGAGCTTGCAGTACCTCTCCTCCTCCACCAGTGACCCTCCCGGATGGTGTAAGAGAGCTCATTGAACTCCAGGTCCACAGCAGAGCGGCGTGGGAGGTGGGAGAAGCGCTGAGCCTCCGTGATGTGGTTCTCCACTTTCTTCAGGTGGATGAGCAGTGGCGCCTCCGGGGGAGCTCCTCCTGGGAGTTTTGTCTCCTCCATGGGGATGCTGACCGAGCCCTGCTCCAGTGTTTTCTCGGCCATGATGAAAGGCTGCAAAGGAGGACAGATCCAAAAGAAGAGAGTGAAGTGCTGCCTATAAGCTCTACATATTCACATATGGATCACCTCAGATGCTAATTGATATTCACTTGAGAAAATCTTGAAAGTGAGTCTCCATCACCGATATTCTACAGAAAAAACCTTTATGATTTGATTTAAGCGTTAGGACAAAAAGGGAATAATACTTATTCTGACCTGAATTCATCATTTATCAGTAACATGAGTGTGTGTGTGTGTGTGGGGGGGGGGGGACGGACACATGTATGGCTGACAGAGACATTCAATGTGAAATAAGGCTTGTGACTGACACTGCAATAAACCAGATCAGCTGAAATGAAATCCAACTGAACAATGTCCACTAAACAAGGAATTTCATTGATGACCTATGATTCATTTCAGTGACATCATAATCGGTGTATTGACTAATGGGCCTCGATAGGAAATCATTGTCTCCTCTGACATCACATTACAAAGGTGTGTTCCAAGAATGATTTCACTCTGACTGCAGTCATCTGAAAACAAGGTGCTGGACATGATCTGATTACTGTTTATTCTGTGGACCGGCTGCTTGAAGCGAATGAGCTTGTGAGGAGCAGGAGATCCGGTTTCAGCCCTGCAGCACACTTACACTCCAGTACTGCTGATTCTCGTGAATTCCCTGCTAGACGAGGCGGCCTGTCTGAAGCGTAAGCCATGAAGTGCCTGATGATGTATGAGCCTTCCAATATTTTTGAACCGAAACAACACACTGCTTCACTAATATCAGTGTACAATCAGAACTATATTAGTATAATGACACTGATGATAAACAAGTATTAATTGCTTTCAATCAGGTGAAAGTCGATTGCTTTTTGACTTACAGAAAGTAACAATTAGTCACTTAAGGTGCATCCAATTCTTGCAATAAACAAAGATTCTTACAATTAACAGATTAAGGTTTGTAGAGGCGCAAATTAAAAGTGTGTATTCTCCTCTTTTTTGATCGAATCAAAGACAAAATAAGGATGGATTCAAACAGATTAAAGGTTTAAATGATAAATCTAAAGAATAATGGTTTCTACAAGTCAAGTGAAAAAAAAATCCCCATCTCAAATGATGAAAGTAAGACGTTTTACTATTTCATGAAAAATATTAGCTCATCTTGAATTTGATGGCAGCAGCATAAAAGAGAACTTAGAGAGACAAAATATCTCAGAATCTCTCAGAAGCAAAGATGGGCAGAAGTTCAGCAATCTGCAAAAGACTGCATCTCAAAAAGTGGTGAGAAAAAGATAAAAAGATTCAGAGAAACTTGGAGGACATTGAATATTTTTAGCAAGACAGTGCTAAACCGTATACTGCATCTTTTACAACAGCATGGCTTCATGTTAGAGCTGTCCAGGTGCTGGACTGACCTGCCTGCAGTCCAGACCTTTCATCAAATTAAACATCTGATGCATGATTAAATACAGAACCAGGACTGCTGAGCAGTCAGAATCAAGAATGGGGCAACCATCCTCTTCCAAAGGTCCAACAGCTGGTCTCCTCAGTTTCCAGATGTTTACAGACTGTTGTTAGAAGAAGAAGGGATGCTACACAGATGCTACACAATCGTAAACATGACCCGCTCCCATTTTAGATGAGTTGCTGCTATGACATTCAACATGAACTAATGTTTTTCATGAAATAGTAAAATATCTCAACTTCAACATTCGTCTTCTATGTTCTATTGTGACGAAAACATTGGTTTATGAGATTGGAAAATCACTGCAGTTTTACCCCCAATTTGATAGATATGAAGAAATACTCAGAAAATGAAGAGTGTTGATGTTCTTTTCAATCTCACACACCAATAATTTACTGGGACAGATCAAAAGAAAACAACTTCTGTTCAAATACCCTAGAAATGCTCAAGAAACTGCCCAATGTGCATAATGATAACTATCTATCCATTTAGGGCTCCTATCAGCTATTTTTTTTATCTAAATAAACAGTGCACAGTACTACCTATGCATATAGAAACAATGTGAAATCATCTATTCAACATCAACATTGAAGCTGTGATCAGTTCAGGCACATTTATCCTCCCTAAAAGATATAATTCTGTGGCTGGTTAGTATGTAATACAGTCAATATTTAGAATTAAGACATAACACCAGCACCAACAAATGCATGGGAGCAACTTTCCAAATCAAAACTGCACATATTTCCAACGCATGAAAGCACAGCCACACAATGCACTGCAGTCCTGTAGTATTCTCCAGCCACTGTCTACTATCTCCGTGAACCAGTGTTGTCTCTGTGTAATAAAATATCCTCATGCAAAGACGAGCAGTGATGAAATTGACCATGGCTTTTATTGATCACCCTGCCATTAGCGAATTTCCATTAGCAGCCCGCTTATAATCCGTGCAAGACACCGACGGACTTTAATGGCCTCTCCGTCGGAATAAGGCCTCCATGTTTGGTCATGTGCAGCTCCCAAAGCATGACACGTGAGCACCACACAGCCATAGTAAAAGTCCCCTCTAAGAGGATGAAATATGGTTTTGAAATGTATCTGAAGAAGAAGGGGAGAAAAAAACGGGGGGGGGGGGCTTGCAGTGGTGCGGAGACTCTGCCCTCTGCTATGACTTGTCAGTGATGGGATGCTCCTCTAAAGCACCTGTTAACAGCAAACTAACGACAATGAAAACACACATATAACACACACTATGTATTCCCTATAAACACGCCATATAACCCAGAAAATAACAGAGCAATCGGGGAAAGTTACTTTGTATGAATATTGAGTCATAGCACGTGAAATCTTCTGAGAACACATGAAGTGGCCTCACCAGTCAATCCTACAGTGAGCTGCATTGCACACGCACACGCACACACGCAAAGATTGAACATACTTATTGTTGTGTGTTGAAATGAGCAGCTGAGCAGCTCAGCTCAGGTTCTCTCCTCTTAGTGAGAGCAACAGCAACAGCTCAGTTGATCTCCTCAGCCGAAACAGCCCCAACCGTCCAACACCAGTCCTCCCACCAGTGGGCTACAGTCCCGGCCAGTAAAGCAAAACAACACTAAATAATCAAGATGCTCACGGTGCGCCACAGTCCAGCAAAAATCCGGATCGGTTGTGGGACATGGAAGGACCGAGCTGTAGTCTCCTGATTAGTATTTCACGGGGTGCGGCGCTCATCATCCTGCATCCACTACAGCAGCCCCTGAGATTAAAATCACGTCCGGCCGGGTTCAAACTATGACTGCATCCCCGAGAATCGCCAGGAAAAGAGAACGCGCTTCATGTTTCCCCTCGCAGAGGTAATTCCTTTCATGAAATCCGTCCGTATCGAAGTCGCCCAGATTGCTCACATACATCCTTAGCAGAGGTGAGGATGACAGTCTTCATCCCCTGACACCCGGGATAATCTGAAATCAGCCAGAAAGCGCTGCAGATGCCTCAGCAGCATCAACTGCAGCCGCCGTTATCCTCTTTCACCGGCTGGTGCGTCTGCGTGGAGCCACGCTGGTCTGGGATACAGGGCGTTGCTGGCAAGATGCTAGGGCAAGAAATACATCATGTTCTAAGATTTAAAAAAGGAGATCTGTTAACACACTCACACTAATTAATAGAAATCCAAGTATCTGTGAAGGGGGGTTTAAGGAAGCTGTTGATCCAAAGCTTGGACACAGACCTTAAAGTTGGAATTACTCCAGTTAGTTAAATGAATTCTGATCATTCGGAGAGAAATAGCCTCATTGAATCAGCCTCTCTGTAGCAAATGGAAACATTTTAGGTCTTCCATTTTTTTCCTGGGATTACTTTGTCTGTGTCCTAATAAGATAAATGGGTATGAAAATAACGGATTGAAAGAAACTGTTTGGTGAATAACGTCAGATTTGCCACTCAGCTGCCTTCTGATGCAGATTAATCAACTTTGATGTCAACTGGCTGCTGACAGCCGGGAAGATTTTTGGTGAAACTGGGGCCCCGCTGTCTCTTTAAAGGCCGCACCTGCGCAGCTGCCTGGTGCTGATGCTGCAGTGCCCGGGTTATTTTCGGCAAAACAGCCGGGGTTACTCGCGTTCAAGCGGGTCCTACATGCCTTACATCACCCCCTGAGAGGAGATCAAAACCATTTTTAGCCAATCGCACCTGCTTCTTAATCAGACTAATTTAAAACGTACTCTCAAGTCGCCCAATGCACACTCTCAGCACACAAACCTATTTCTCTCCGAATGATTTAGCCTCTTATAACTGCTAATGTTATCAACCAGGACCAATCTCTCACACAACGGACAATTACAATGTTATTTTGAATGTGTCAGGTTGACTCAAGAGTCTATCAGGCAATTAGAAATGTGTTGAAAGGTCATTTCAAGCTTAACTGATAAGACTACATGTTTGGGTTACAGTTTATTAAACCTAGCTGCATAATAATCTTCTAGTGTTGAAAATAAATAGATCATATTTCTTACATTTTCTGAAAAATTAACAAAGGTTTGCATTTGGAGCATTAACAGTTATTATTCTCAATCTCACCATTCAGGGGAAACAATCGCGATCATTAATCAATTACTAATCATTAACAGCTTCTTTGTTCATGAAGGACACATTAACAGTAGGTGGCGGTCTCCTTTGTGAGATAAGAGAACCTGTGTTGGTTTTCATTTCAGGCGGTGACTTGTTTAAACTTTACAGAAATGGCTTGGCAAACACTGTAAGAGTCCTCTGGGACAAATGTGGGTTCGGCCTCCTATAAGTACCAAGGTGGTGTGTTCATAGAGGTATACCTGAGTGAAAAGAGCTCACACCATGGCACCCGGTCCAGCCACTCTGCTCTCCGTCGGCTTTCTTCTGTTGCTGGCACAAGGAGGTCTCGCCAACAAAGGTACATTTAGGAGAATATGTTTCTTCTGTGTGTAAGACGCAGCGCATCATTGTGACTTTGTGTGCAGGTCCAGCGTCTCTACCTGTCAGGGTGACTGTGGAGAATGATCTGTCCAACCTGACTCCTGAGTCCTATGCCATCTCTATGGTGGAGGGGGGGGTGCTGATTGGAGCTATGAGGAGACTGCAGGATACACAGCAAGGCTTCAAGTAAGACAACCAATGAGATCCCCTTTAATACGTCCACTTCTTTATTCTTTATCCTTAAAGGAGGGCCAAGCTATGTTTTTAAGCTGGCGATAACCTATTTCAGCTTTCGGGAGTGATGCCCTGACTTTCTGTGTTGCCAGGTTCACAGTGAAGGAGCACCCGGACTTTGGCCCGTTTCTGGAAAGTGTGAACGGCGTGGCTGGAGATGAGAATGAGAACACATACTGGGAGCTCCTTTCCGAAAGCTATGGAGAGTACACCAGACTGGATGTGGGTGAGTATCCTCCCCAGAGTTTCGGCATAAAATATCCGAGGAAGACTTAATGAGCCGTAATGTGGCAGGAGAATTGGTTGTTCTTTCACTTAGGCTACTGCTTTACTATGTTGGGTGGCAGCATTGTTGTTTTGTGTATCTGTCTTTTTAGTTATGGAGTGAGCACCTGTGAAGTGTTAATAGCTGAAACAAGCACTTTGGGTTGCACAGACATAAATATCGACGCCACATGTCCTTTTTCACAGGAATTGGCTGCTACACACCTAAAGAAAATGAGCACATCATCCTGAGGTTCAGCTCCTGGTCCCCCAACAGCGCTGAATGATCAGCAGAAACTCTCCTGCATCAGATGCAAGCTTTTTCTTTTTGCTAACACAGTTGTCAGTGTACATGTTGCTATAAAGTGCATGCTGGTGCAACATCAGATGTCGTGCAATGCTGTGAAAGAAGGAACACAACGGCAACATCTAGTGGTTTTCAGGAGTAACGTGATCCCTTAAACGCACAAGTCAGTATCAGTCTCTCTAAATCTATCAGTATCTCGGCATTAAAATAAAAAATGGACTGTAGTTAAGATGTATGCAACCTTTAAACTGTGATTAAACTGTCTTCAGCAGTTTTTTTGTTTGTTTTATTCATTTCAACACACCAACACCAACATCAATCATTCTACAATATATAAAAATAAAGATTGCACTATTTTTCACAATCAGTAATTACAGAGTACACATACTACACCACCTATCAGCATAATCTGTAGCTAAGGTATACAACACACTGACCCCGTAGCCACAGATGCACACTCTGTAACAAGATTAAGGTCTCAGCTCCTTCTTAGACGGATGGACGAACAGTAGGAGGAGTGAGGCAGAGATCCTAATCTGTGTTTTCAACTTTTCTTTCTTTCCTGAAGAGACGAGCACACGTGTTCAGAGGAGCAACGTTGACAACATTTCATGCGATTCAATTTGTCCTCGTTTTTTTCTTTTCTTGTCTGACCCTCTTGCCCCCTTTGATCACATGTGTTGACTGAATTTAGCAGCTTTCGTTGACCAAGATTTGAACCTCAGGCACGTCTAAATGGGAGAGTGTTTCAGAGTTTGTAATTTGTGTCTTAAAGCATCCATGTTTTAGGCAGTCAAAACAGTTTGCGTCTCCTCTTCCTCTGAAGTCTCTCTCTGCGCCGTCGACTTCTTTTCTTGTGTTTTTAGCCCACGGATGCTAGAAATAGAAAGCCCAAAAAGTACCTCACAAAAAGATGGCAAAGGCATCTTCAAAGCAGCAACAAAGCACATTAGGTCTATTTTTGTTCTTTAAGACAGTGCAACATGCTCATGTTGCATCTGTTCACCAGTCAGAATTTGTGACAGAAGGCTACTCACCGCATGCTAAAGCACAGTCACAAATGCAAGGGACACACTGTGCAAAGAACCACTTCCAGCCCGTCTCCTTCTTCCTGCAGTTGTCTATCCAAGAGCAGCCTTGTTTGGGTGGGCCAAAGTAGCTCTTATATGCGCAGGTGGAGTTGCATGTCCCATTCAGCTCACGCTCACTGATTTCAACGCGCCCCCGCTGACACATCCCTAAGAGGTAGGCAGAAATGCTGAGAAGTTTGCTTGGGAAGCCTTTGTCATTGTGGTTGGTGTTTACTCACGGAGGCAGGTGGGTTTCGGGGTCCACAGGCCATTAGCCTGGCATGATCTGGTGGAGTTTCCCACCAGCATGAAGCCAGAGCGACAGGTGTACCTCACCACAGAGCTCACCCACCAGTCATTACCGTACACCACCCCATTATGGTCCACATCAGGCCTCCCACAGTTCACTGACAAATAAAGAGAACAGAATGCAAAGCAAGGCCTTAGGCTTTGTTACGGGACAGCGGCAATAGTTTGCCCATTGAAACTTACCTCTGCAGAGGGACTTGTAGCCGAGCCAGCAGCAGGTAGAGTTTCCACATCGATCTCTTCTCAGCTCCCGGTGGCGTGCCTTACAGCCTCCTACACAAATGGGTGTTGACCCAGACCAGTATGTGTTGTCCACAATCTCCGGTTGGGGAATCCACTCCGTCTCCCCTGCATAAAAACATTTTCATTTGCTTCTTCACACCCCAGAGCGAGACAAACGGGCGCATCCTTAATCAACGTTACAAGCCTTTTAATGGAAGCCTCATTTAGAAACTGTTGTGTGGATTTATAAAACCTGCTCCCACAATGCATTTAGGTAATTCTGTGACTTAAAGGCAGAAAATGATTGAAAAAAAACATTACACTGGAGAAAGATCGTACCACTAACTTCCAGCTCTGCATTCCACTCAGGCAACTGAGAAATCCCTCTCTGGGAGGACCCAAACAACAGCAGCAGCACCGCATTTAACAACATGGCGCCCATCTTCTGATTCCGTTACCTTCTGTGAAAAATTAACATATTCATCTGAGGACTGCACAAGATGAAGTCAAAAGAATGAAGCCACGTGAACCCGTCCCAGCAGAGCTGCATCCACTGAAGGAAGCAGGGAGTCGGAGTCACATTTAAACTAAGCTGTGTGTGTGCTGCCTAATCTTCTACACCCAGGTAATGCTGTGCACTGCAGTCTACAGTCGAGGCTTTGGCAAAGCTTGGTCATGATTTAAGTCACTTGATAAGGCTTTGAAAAGGATGAAGGGATGGCCAGGTATGAAGAAGGCTAAGGGTATGATTCTGTATGCATCTCATCATAACATAGCCAACACAGCATTAGATGTTTCTGTTTAATAAGTATGTGCTCAGTCTCCCTACTTACCAAAATTGACAATGAAATGGTCACATTTCTTGGTTGATTTGTGGTTCTTTGTCTGTGGAACATTAAATATGGCGAAGAACAGTCATTTATGACATTAAGTTGCTGAATTTGTCCAACAAACACCACAAATATACACGGTCTACGGTAAATGAACAACTGGTCAAAATGGTTGATTAATCTCCTCAAGACTGAGGGGTTATTAAATCAACCAATCACAGCAGTTTAACCATTACATAACAATAATATCATAATATTATACAGTAAATACTTTTAGAGAGTCTCGCCCAGTCTGGTCAATACATTTAAGATGAACAAAGGGCCCATTATATCCAACTCTCAGCTTGGAGTAGAGCATTTACACTCAGCAGGGGGCGCCATAATAGAAGAAACTGAGGGTGGAGGCAAGAGAGCGGCGATTAAAGGCTCCTGCATGCCCTGCTTTGTTGGTACGGCTCCACGTGGTGTAAATATTTCAGTCTACGTCAGCCTGTGAGGGTCCAACAGATCCTTCCTCTGTCATCCGGCTGCAGCTCGAGATATGAAGACCACACAACATTTTCAGTTGCATCAAATGTTCCCAAACTAGGAAAACAACAGTATTTACTCCAGATTACGTGCATGGTCTGCTTTGAAGACAGAGCGTGCCGTGAGATCCAGAAACATTACAGATAAACACCGACTGAACGCCTGCAAAGGTTTCAAAGCTGAAGAAAACGCTTTACTGTGCAACACAGAAAAAAAGGTTTCAGATGTTTATTCAAGTTGCAGACAGAGCATGCTCATCAACAGAGTCCTCTTTGCTGGGCTCCACACATTTGGGTCAATCAGTGTTAAAAGCTCATGAACTTTAAAAAGTTTTGTGGCTGAATCGAGCCCACAGCGTCTCACTCGTCTCATGATGTTTCATAATGACACAATAAATAATAAAAGTGTTTAAAATACTGGCAAACATGGTTAACATTAGCAAATTAATAAATTAATTACCTAATGTAGGCTCTCTAAAGTATTCCATGTATCTGAGAAACTGCACAGCTACACAAAGTTCTGCCACGTACAGGATAGAGGTCGGGTCATTCCACCGGCATCGCCTGTTCCTGGACTCCATCCTGGAGCTGCAGCAGGACAGAGTTCTCCCCCGCCTGTGTAAAACCTCCTGTGAGGACGTACAGCATGCCCTCTCCCTGGCCTCCCTCCTCAGTGCCGACGGCCAGCTCCTCAGTCCTCTGCTCCTCCAGCAGCACCCCTCTTAGTTCCACCTGCGCCTCTGAGGCAGCTGCTGCAGCACCTTCGCCCTCCAGCTGCTGACCCTCAGCGTGGCCGCCGTCATCATCGTCCTCCACTTGCCTCTTTTGTCTCTCCCTCATCAACTGCTCTGTGAGCTCCACGCTCTCGTAGCGAATGAGCTGCAGTCGCATGAAACCGTCCTCGTGTTCTTTGTACCTGACGGGATAACAAAGGCTCGAAATCAACACATGAAAATCAGAGGTTACCGTATTTGTATAAAGTGACGATTTACCTGAACCTGGGGTGTCCAGAGGGCCATTTGAACTGATGCTTCTTGTGCAGGTGGACAGTTAGGCTGTTTCCACGGGTGAAACACTGGCCACACACGTGGCATTTGTAACGAGCTGAAAAGCTCCTCTGGTTATTAGAAAAAGAAAAACAACATTACAAACTTATAGAATGACACTAAAGGGATAGTTCGCCTCTTTTGACATGAAGCTGTATGACATCCCATACTAGCAACATCATTTATGAACATTTTCTTACCCCCTGCTGTGTCCTGTGAGACGGGTTTCCGCCTCGTTTTGGCGATGACGAAGGTAGTCCGGCTAGTTGGCTGGAGTTTAAAAAATAAAGCCTTTTGCATCTCAAAACAATATGCGTTCAAAAGAGTAATACATTTGCATTAAGAAAAAATCGTTGTCCAAGAAAAAGTCAGACCTCACAATCGCTTGGCGCTATTTTCTCTCCCTTCGTATCACTGCGTGCTGCCGCCTGCCGACAGCCGCGCCTGTTACAGTGTTTGCTGCTCGGTCTGCACTTCGGTCTGCACAGTTTACACAGCACGCAGTGATACGAAGGGAGAGAAAATAGTGCCAAGCGATTGTGAGGTCTGACTTTTTCTGGATGGACGATTTTGTGATGCAAATGTATTACTCTTTTGAACACATATTGTTTTAAGAAGCAAAACGCTTTATTTTTTAAACCCCAGCCAACTAGCCGGACTACCTTCGCTCACAGTACCCAGCAGGGAGTAAGAAAATGCTCATAAATGATATTGCTCGTATGGGATGTCATACAGCTTCATGTCAAAAGAGGCGAACTATCCCTTTAAATCAGCTCATCTGAGAGCCAATCTGCAATCTTCTTTCAGGGATCACCTCGTGCTCTCTTTTGTGGTGACTCTTCATGGTGCCAAGCGTACGGGAGGTGAAGCCACAACCCGGGACGTCGCAGCGGAATGCCGGGTCGCTGCTGTGGGTGTCCAGATGTTTACGCAGGTCGATCAGATTCTTACAGCTACAAAGAAAGAAAGAAGGAAACCCCAGTGAGTGACGGGCAGCAGTATCTCGGCTCGTGCCGCTGAAGACGATGCGATACCTGTATTCGCAATAGTCACAGCTGTATGGCTTCTCGTTACTGTGGCGGAACTTGATGTGGCTGCGCAGCGAAGAGGGCGATGGGCAGGTCATGTCACACAACGGGCATTTGTAGTGGCTCACTGCCCCATCACATGGAAGACAAACCAGAACAAAAGTGCATATCTGTGAATAATGCAGAGTCAAAAGGATTCCTTCATTCATTAAAACCAAAGGCAAACATGTGGCCAACTGAAAAGTAACTTCATAAAGTCTTTTATTTGATCTATAAGTACTTTTTTTGCAACATTCTGGGAATGATTAACAAGAGTTGGAGACACAAACGGTTTGTCATATCTGAGCAACTCTGAAATCTGGTAAACTGTGTCCGGTCCACACGGAGAAAGCACCGATACAAGTCGACCGCGGCTCGACAGGTGTTATGCCGAGAAGTGCATCCCCAGTCGCTGGAGCGCGCGTAAACCGGTTCAGGTGTGGACTATTACATTTATCCAATAAAGTTACAGTGATAATATCCAACTGACAATGGTGTTTCATTAGTTCATCTTTTTTCTCATTTCTTTATGTAGATGAAGAATACATGTACACTTATGGTAATCCGACAATTGTACAGTTTAAAGCGTCTCTTTCATCTATCATTGTACAAATATTCCAAAGAAGGGGCTGTGACTAACACTTTTGTAGTAAGACGGTTGGAGACATTTTCTATGAATATCAATCTTTACTCAGAATAGCACAGATGAAATAATATAAAAATGAACCTACAACTATGAAATTTGATTATTTTAATTTTAGAGACAATTTTGGACTTGTTGAAATTCACATCTGTTAATTCAATCAGATAAACAAATTTATGATGTAGTTATATCATTCCATTCCAGACTCTCTTTAAAGCATGACCAGCAGGGGATGCAAATTTCGGCAAAGGTCTGTCGAAATATGCATCCCCTGCTGGTCCTGCGAATGGGGATGCATTTCTCGGCATAACACCGGCTCCTGTGAACGTGAGGGCGACACGACTGCGATGACACTGACCGTGGGTCCTCATGTGGTCTCTCAGCAGCCGTTCTGTTGCGAAACGTTTGGAACAGTGAGAACACTGGAACCTCTGACCTGCAGCACAAACACAAACACACAAAGCAAAGATTACTCGATTGTGAAACTCGAATCTGTTAGCCTTCCTCTCGTCATTCCAACAGACGTCACCTTCCATGGCGCTCTGCCGTATGATGTGGTCAAAGAATTTGGTGTTGTTAGCGTACATCCCCCCACAGCCTGGACACGCCACCACTTTCTCCTGCGTGTGGCTGCGCAGGTGCTCCCGCAACTTAGGACGCCCTTTTGCCGTCGCTTCACAGTCTGGAGAAAGATAGCGACAGAACGTAGACTGAACAACCCGAGCGCTGCTGAAAAACTGGATGTCAGCTGTATGAGTTTGAGGTGTTAAATACCTTTCCATCCACAGCGGATTGGGAACTCACAGTCTCCTGTTGGTACATCTATGGACAGGCTGTGCATCTCCACATGCCGATAGAACCACTCTGGGTTCTCAAACGGTGGTTGCTTTAGCAAATATGAACAGAAAGAAGAAACAAGGAATATATTTAGTTAAAGAGTAAAAAGGCTTCAAACGAATTAAAGGGATAGTTCTTAGTTTGATATGAAGCTGTATGACATCCCATATTAGCAACATCATTTATTAAATTTGACTTACCCCCTGCTGCGTCCTGTGAGCCGAGTTCCAGCCTCGTTTTGGCATTGACAAAAGTAGTCCGGCTAGTTGGCTGGGGCTTAAAAAATAAAGCGTTTTGCTTCTAAAAACATTATACGTTCAAAAGAGTAATACATTTGCATCACAAAATCGTTCATCCAGAAAAAGTCAGACCTCACAATCGCTTGGCGCTATTTTCTCTCCCTTGTATCACTGCGTGCTGCCGCCTGCTGCACCTGTTACGGTGTTTGCTGGGGACTGCTCGGTCTGCACTTCGGTCTACGCAGCACACAGTGATACGAAGGGAGAGAAAATAGCACCAAGCATTGTGAGGTCTGACTTTTTTTCCTGGAGAACGATTTTGTGATGCAAATGTATTACTCTTTTGAACGCATATTGTTTTGAGAAGCAAAACGCTTTATTTTTTAAGCCCCAGCCAATCAGCCGGACTACCTTGTCAACGACAAAACGAGGCTGGAAATCGGCTCACAGGACGCAGCAGGGGGTAAGAAAATGTTCATAAATGATGTTGCTAATATGGGATGTCATACAGCTTCATGTCAAAAGAGGCGAACTATCCCTTTAAGGTGTCACTGCCGGTGTTACACCAAATTCTGCGACCCATCATATTCTGCGACCTCTGCGACCACAAGGGGCGACAGCGTACATTCCTCTGTATGTACGTCTTGAGGACCAGCAAGAAGAAGAGTATTAACTGTATGTACGTCTTGAGGACCAGCAAGAAGAAGAGTATTAACGTCAACTACGTAGCACTAATATGGGTACGCTGAACACAGTGAGACGGACCATCGCGTTCAATTGCTGTTGTTTACATATTTAAACCCAAAATAGCCGTTTAATAAATCGGTAAATGATTAATAAATGTTTCCAAGTGCTTTGTTGGGAGGGATATTGGGTTCAAAACGGGTTCTAATATTCTAATACTTTCTTCTAATACACTGACCTTACTGTAATTTACCATAAATAATATCACAGCTCAATACAACTATGTTTCAGAGTTCTGCCACTTCCTCCCTACAATCTGGAGGTATTTCACATAACATGGGACCCTCAAATAGCCAGTATCACAGAGGTCACAGAATATGATGGTTATCATATTCTGTGACCTCTGTGATACTGGCTATTTGAGGGTCCCATGTTATGTGAAATACCTCCAGATTGTAGTGAGGAAGTGGCAGAACTCTGAAACATAGTTGTATTGAGCTGTGATATTATTTAGGGTAAATTACAGTAAGGTCAGTGTATTAGAAGAAAGTATTAGAATATTAGAACCCGTTTTGAACCCAATATCCCTCCCAACAAAGCACTTGGAAACATTTATTAATCATTTACCGATTTATTAAAAGGCTATTTTGGGTTTAAATATGTAAACAACAGCAATTGAACGCGATGGTCCGTCTCACTGTGTTCAGCGTACCCATATTAGTGCTACGTAGTTGACGTTAATACTCTTCTTCTTGCTGGTCCTCAAGACGTACATACAGAGGAATGTACGCTGTCGCCCAATGTGGTCGCAGAATATGATGGGTCGCAGAATTTGGTGTAACACCGGTCTTACCTCACACTCCTCCCAAAGGCAGGTGAAGTTGTCTGGGATTTCAGGAATGATGTTGCGGTTGTGGAAGGCGATGGAGCAGCTTCCGATGTCAGGCTGCGCGTCCAGGACCTGCTGACCCGACTGCTTCAGCTTGGTGTGGTAACAGTGGAAGAACAGGTGTCGCCGCAGCTCCTCGGATCCCTCCACAGAGCAGAAGCCACAGTCTCTCCACAGGCAGTTTCTCTCACCTTGACAAAAGCACCGCATTAGCAGGCATCACACCCTTCTTTAGCAACACTTTAAGGCTAAGAAGCACCTAAAGGGGCCCAGTGTTTAAGGTACATAAATGCACCAATTGTATCACCTGTTTTGGAATCACTTGCATTAAATGACTGTCTGACAATTTGAGGAGACTAAAGTTCTTAAAAAAAAAAAACATTTTAACTGAACTCACCCTCTGCTTCTTCGTCTTCCTCCATGTTTAGAGCTGTCAGATGACCCTCCGCGTGCCTGCAAAAGTTTTCCATCTGACTGAACGACTCTTGACACGAGCCCCACTCGCACTCCAGTTTGAGCGTTTTCTTCTGTACTCGTTTGTTTGGCGGCATCTCTCTGAGCCAGAGTTAACGGGGTGGGGGTTCAGTATTTCACTCCCACACTACATCCACACAGGACTGGACCATTATCTGTCATCTACTGAGAGCAAGCTAAAGCAGGTACGCGTGCACGCGCCTCTGAAAATGTCACCAACTCCACCCGGAAACACTCAAACTAACCAAACTCTCACAAATGAATGAAAACGTCTTGCAGACTTTAATTCGCCAATGTCTACAAGCTCCGGTTTGAGGATAACATCGGAGTTATTTATCCTCAGCCACCAGAGCGCGGCTTGTGTGCAATACATTGTTCCGACTGAAACAAAGTGTAAATAAATAGTTCCGGGCCAAATTCTTTTTCTTGACATTTCCATTAACGTTTATTAGTGTTAGTAATAAATTAAATGCAGTTACTAAGACATTATACTTAAGCGCCGAAGTAGCTCAGTTTTCGGCCACCGTTCACTTCTGCTTCACTACATTTTAGAGTCAAATCTGATGAATATTGCAGCACTTATTTTTCTTCTTATACATTAAGACTTAATTCGTAAAGTAAAGACTTTCTGCGGTGTTACACATATAAACACATTAATGAAAAGATTCACAAGGCTGTCACAGACCTGTCGTGAACATTTAGTTTAATGTGGAATAACTAGTTTTTGGTCTAATCTGGAATAATCTCAAATATTAGACCAATAGGGGATTTTATCAGGTCAAAGCCACTTTTACACTTAAAACTCCTTCATTTCAGTTTAGTTATTTGTTTGAAAATCCTACTCAGCAGTCTTGTAAGGAACTAAATTTGTTCTTTTACTTGATGAAAAACTTTTGCTGTCACATTGAACAGTTTCAGACCACAGCTGACTTAATCTCTGGTGATTACAGCAAGGAGGAAAAAGGTCCCCACAGCTGCATGAGATGAAAATAGTCGGGTGAAGCACAAGCACCTGAAAACTGCATTTGAGGGGCCCGCAGCTTCATAAATGATCTCATCAAGGCTCAAATATTTACTATTTCTCCACCATCATCCTAAAATCTCCTACTAGGAAAAAAATCCCAACACAAAACAAGACGGTTGTCAGTTTGAACGTGCACTTATCAGATTGTAAACAAATATCTTCACAGTAGTTTCATGTAATTTTCTATTGGAACAGTCAGTAGTTTACTTGCCTTCAGCTAAAACCGAGCGCTCTTTCACTGTGATGCTGCCACTTTTGGTCATGAATCTGAGTACTTACTAATTGGTTCAAATAATCTTAAAAGAACAATCTTATTTTTTTCAGTTTTATTCTTTAAAATCTCTCTTGTAGTTACATTCTGTGAGAAAAGGGTCCAGTGCCAGTTGACTTCACAATTTCTGCTGAACTCATTCTCATAAATCAGGACACCCTTCACCCATAATAAAGCTTTACAACACTTTGCCCCTCCCCCATTTCCCGTGATAGCCCTCGGGTTGGCATCAGCCTGCTTATCGGTCACTGCCTTTCTTCACAATGACCATTCGTGTGCGTTTGTTCAGAGGTAAAAGAGCGGAAAAAAACCCAAAAAACAAAACAAATGATTTCCACCCAGAATGCACAGATTAGTATTCATGCAAGAATGACTGAATAAATGTTCTTTAGGCCATTTTTTTGCATCTACAGCAGCTTCACAGAATGCGCCATAATGTGAATCTTTTACCTTGTTTTTCACTCAAAAGGGACTCAAGTGCTCATTAATCTGTTATCAGATGGTCAGTGTAGCCACAGACTGCGGCTCCAATGAGGGAAACCGAACCCTCTCACTGTACTTTCATTTTTTTCTTTTTAAAAAGTACAAAAATATACTTTCAAGATGAACACACAAGATGTCGAAGACGCGGCTGCATTTCCTGCCTGGAGCACTGAGATCCAGTCCTTGCTGCTGCAGTCAGACAATTCGCCATTTATGTTTGAAATCATACAAAGTTTTTAATGTCACACTGGGTCTGCACTGCAGGCTGAGTCACAGGAAGCAACGTAACAGGGAGGTAATGGAACCTTTTAAAAGGCAGATGAACAGCAAGCCTGCAAGTTCCACAAACAACGAGATTTTCCTCAGTCACTTTTCTCTCCTTTGTCCTCGAGAGCCGCCTAGACGTCATAGAAGAGACGCACCAGGTGATAACGGATCCCAAAAGCTGCTGCGCTGCCCATCACCTGCGTGAGACACAGAAATGAGCGGCAAAATTTTTTACCATTTGACGAACACTATTCCAGCATATTTGGACATGACAGCTGCTTTTTTTTTTTTACCTGTATCATGAGCATGATGACCGTCAGGTTTCTCTCATGGATGGGTCCCAGTAGTTTTAGAACCAGATTTATTAAAGTCATGTTGTTGCACTCTATAAAATCATCATCTCCCTCCTGAGCTCGCCGCACCTCGAGCAGCTTCAATAACTCTGCCACCTGTTGAGGATCAAAGTCATTATTGATTTTAACCAATCATCGCAGAAAGAACCCTAAATGTACTTCACCTATATTATAATAAACCTGCACACAGCACACAAACGTTCATATATCAAATCAGAATCAAATTATTCTACTACATTCTAACGCTCTACACTGCCACTGTGTGTGAAGTAGAGCAGAAACAATCAGCTTAGTTGTCCAAAGCAATTAGCGAGCAATATTCCCCATTTTCTCATTAAATCTGTGCTAAGCAAGGAAAGGCACGTTTATTTGTAGAGCACAAGGCAATGTGCTTTACAGCTACATAAAATCAAAAGTAGGCAAATAAAATCATTAAAACATAAAAAACGATCATTAATTAATTAGATTAAAAGTGAAGAGTGCAGATAAAACACTTTCAGGTGTCATATGCACAGCTAAATAGAACTGTTTTCAGCCTGGATTTAAACATTGTCAGAGTTGAGGCCTGTCTCACATCTTCTGGAAGACTGTTCCAGATGTTAGGAGCATCAAACTGAAACGCAGCCTCACCTTGTTTCGTCCTGACTCTGGGCACCAGCAGGAGACCCCTCCCTGAGGTTGTCAGAGTCCCAGTTGGTTCATTTGGCTCTAACATGTCAGAGATGTACTTTGGCGCTACACCATGCAGAGACTTGAGCTGTTTTAAAGTCTATTCTCTGAGCGACAGGAAGCCAGTGCAGAGACCTGAGCACTGGACTAATATGGTCGTATTTCCTGGTTCTAGTCAGGACTCGAGCAGCAGCGTTCTGCATGTTCTGCAGCTGTCTTACAGCCCGTTTAGAGAGCCCAGTGAGCAGGCCGTTACAGTAGTCTAACCTGCTGGAGACAAACGCATGGATCAGTCTCTCTAAGTCTGGTTTAGACACTATTCCTTTGATTCGATTCTGGCCATGTTTTTTAGATGATAAAAAGCTGCTGATGTTACAGATTTAATGTGGCTGTTAAAGTTCAGGTCTGAGCGATATGACCCCGAGATTTCTAACCTGATTATTAGGTTTTAAAGTGAGAGTCTGAAGGTGACTGATAACACTTTCTCTTTGTTTCTGTGGGCCACAGACGATGATTTCAGTTTTTGCATCCACACGGTGTGAGGCTGCGTTTCAGTTTCATGCTCCTGCTATTCTTTTTCCATTGTGGATAACAGCTCAGAAACTAGTAACCTACATCTCTACCATCAACATTATTACAATATTCTAAAAGGAAAATGCAGAAGGAGAAGCTTTACCTTCAGAATAAGCTGTCCCAATTTTGAGAGGTCTTTCATTTTAAATTTAGAGTAGCTCATCCCCAGTTTGCCAGTGTCTGGATTCAGTCTTTTATTTGTCATGATAAAGTGAGAAAGAAACGGTTAAGAAATGCAAACTCCATAGGGTATAATATCAAGTTCAAAAGGAGTATGTTACCTAGGAAGTCGATGCCTAGGGCAGGGGATTACGTGAAAAAGCTGAGGCAAGGAGTAGACAAAGTTAACCACTTGAGGAATGAAGAACAGCAGCATTGTTTTGCTGAAGTGTCCCAGGATGCCAACTACAGCGAAGGTCATCCCGGCAAAGTAGCAGAACGTGTCTCCCACAAACACAGACGAGGGGTACCTGTCCAAAAATAGGTTGCGAGCTGACAAATCATAGCCACACTCACATGTCGAATCCATCAGCATGTTCAAATGCAAAACTGTTCCTGTACTGGAGTGACTTTAAAGGGATAGTTCGCCTCTTTTGACATGAAGCTGTATGACATCCCATATTAGCAACATCATTTATGAACATTTTCTTACCCCCCGCTGCGTCCTGTGAGCCGAGTTACAGCCTCGTTTTGTCAGACCTCACAATCGCTTTGCGCTATTTTCTCTCCCTTCGTATCACTGCGTGCTGCCGCCTGCCGCACCTGTTACAATGTTTGCTGCTCGGAAGCAGGGGACTGCTCGGTCTACACAGCAGGCAGTGATACGAAGGGAGAGAAAATAGCGCCAAGCGATTATAAGGTTTGACTTTTTCCTGGAGAACGATGTTGTGATGCAAATGTATTACTCTTTTGAACACATATTGTTTTGAGAAGCAAAACGCTTTATTTTTTTAAGCCCCAGCCAACTAGCCGGACTCGTCAACGCCAAAACGAGGCTGGAACTCAGCTCACAGGACGCAGCAGCAGAGGGTAAGAAAATGTTCATAAATGATATTGCTAATATGGGATGTCATACAGCTTCATGTCAAAAGAGGCGAACTATCCCTTTAACTTACCAGTTGTGGTAAAAAAGTGCTAATGTGGTGAAGAAGAACGGTATCATGAAGTAGAGGGAGAAAACGTGGTCATCACGGTAATCCCCTGATAGATGTGGAAACACAGCAAACAAAAAATACGCCCAGCATTATTTCACTGATACTCACAGATTTTTAGCTGAAATTCATACATCTATGCACACAATAAGCAGCCCAGAGGGAGGAACCTGTAATAATGAGGATGAAAAGGGAAACAAGCACTCACCACTGAGCTCCAGCAGGTTGAAAATGATGATGGAGCCGGAGATAAACAGCGCTTGACCCGACTCGATGCCGTTGATGCCTGCTAAAATGTTGATGGCATTTGTGCAGAAAACTGCGAGCATTCCCATGTAAACATAGTAGAGAATACCTGCAGAATAGACATAACAACAAGACTTGAATGCAGCAGGGCTGTCATTTCCTCCATCAGCTTCTGTGCTTTTAGATCACAGTTACACTATAAAGTGTTTACTTTAAAATGCCTTAGTATGATTATCGACATATAGAGCACAAAGGTTCTTCTTCTCTTAAATCGATAAGTCCGTCTGTGAGGACTCATATTTCCAGAGAGGTGCCTCAGATTAAGAGCGTAATAGGTGGATTATATAACTGATTTAGCCCTGGAATTCCCCAGATGTAAGCAAAGTATGTGGTGGAAGAGCATCCACCTCGTTTAGCATAGTGCCTTCCAAATGATGCAGTAGACAACTCACCAAGATCCAGGTGCAGCCCAAGCAGGGCTCTGAAGGGCTTGGGCACCACAATGACCGTATTGCCAAAGTTGGTAAAGTAGACCATAAGCAGCGGCAGAGAAGCCATGGTGGGAAGAAGGAGCTTGTGTCTCCACCGCAGGTTCAGCACGTCGTCAGCGAAGCCCAAGAAGATCATGCAACAGATGGCCAGAAGCGCACCGATCAGCTGTACAAACTGCTCAACAAACCACACACACCCGAGGAAACAATAAAGGTTCAAGATTGGAGAAAAAACACAAGTTTTCCGACACATCAACACACACCCACCTCGTCATGTGGGAAGCCCATGCACTGATCTCCTACGAAGCAGCTGAGGAAAGGCACTGGGATGAAGCAGAAGAGGATGATGAGGAAGACTGTTCCACTGATGACTCCTTGAGACTCTGGTCTGCACAGAAAAGGGACCAGGAAGAGAAACAAAGCAGAGACTGAGACGTGTGGGAGAAAAAGACCTTTAAACTAGACTCAACATTTCACCATATAAACTGAGGGATGTATATATATATACTCACACTTCCTTCTTGATTGTTTTGTTTAGGTCCATTCCGTACAGCCGAGCTGAGATGAAATGATCTTTGAAAGCGGGAATGAGCTTGAGTGTCATCATGCAGCCGAAAGCAGACATGAAACAGTTGATAATCAGCGGAAGGATGGGTATCGGTGTCATGTTTTCAGGCATTTTGAGGGGACCGGTTTCTGAAATCACGTCTAAACCCGCTGCTAATCTGACGACGTCCTTTCACGCGAATGATGAGGAAAATTTGTCCGTTTTGACTTAGAGTAAAAAATGTCAAAACATCATTTTTAGACCACAATGCATCTCGGTAATTCTGTGGTCAAAGCACAGATCTGGAAGTCAAAGTGGTCATCCATATCATCTTATAACGAGCTGTTTATGAGGTGTATTCATTGTACTCTCACTGCCTTCCTGTCATAACTCCACGTCTGATTACATTTAGCAGTTTAGTTTAAAACTTTATAACAAGGCACGATTTCCGGTTAAACTCCCAAAATAAGATGTCGACAAGTCTTATTTGGAAAAAGCGTGGCTGGAAATAAGGATATAATTGGTAAATGCATATAAGCTGTTGTATTTATTGTCTTTAAATAGCATTCTACTGTTTAACATGATTTTTTTGGGGGTCACATCATAGTAATCTAAAATTATTTTTACCTTAACTGCCGGAAACTGCAACATTATCAATTCAACTTAACACGGAAGTGATAGTTTCTTCTTCTTCGCCCTAAATGAACACAAGAGAACTGGGCTGTTTTAAGTCTTTAGCGCCCTCTATGGTTGAGAAATGAAAAAACACTGTCATAAGAACTTCATGGGAGGCCTGCACATTTTTTTTTTACCCCCAAAATACTTTATTAACCAAAGACAAAGTACAAAGAGTTATCAAGGACACATTATGAATATATATAGTAAGTTATGTACACACAAACACACACACGCACACACACACACACACACACACACACACACACACACACACACACACACACACACACACACACACACACACAAAGAAATTCAGGATTCAAATTCAAGTGGAACATGGGAATATGTGCCAGGACACATACATATGCATAGATAAATATATGTACAATTTCAAAAATGGTAACACAGTATCAGGGATGCAAAATAAGAGCAGGTCAGTAGAGTTTTTTTTTATCGCCTTTTGATCTGTGGTGAAGTGGATATACACTCACCGGCCATTTTATTAGGTACAGCTTACTAGTAAAAGGTTGGACCCCCTTTTGCCTTCCGAACTGCCTTAATCCTTCGTGACATACTATCCAGAAGGTCTTGGAAACATTCCTCAGAGATTTTGGTCCATATTGACAGGATTGCAACATGCAGTTGTTGCAGATGTGTCGGCTGCACATCTATGATGCAAATCTCCCTTTCCACCACATCCCAAAGGTGCTCTGTTGGATTGAGATCTGGTGACTGTGGAGGCCATTGGAGTACAGTTCAAGAAACCAGTTTGAGAGGATATCAGCTTTGTGACATGGTGCATTATCCTGCTGGAAGTAGCCATCAGAAGATGTGATGTGTTCATAAAGGGATGGATAAATATACACACACACACAAGGGCAGTAAAAATTAATGTTAATGTTATTGTGGGGAGATAGAATAAGGACAGAGATAAAATGAGGACAGAGATAAAAAAAACTAATGAAGCAGAGTTTCAGGAGCCCTGCTCATGTACAGCCATACACGTGAATTTTTTTAGTCTAAGCTCACAAAGTTGTCAATGGACCCCAAAGCAAAACAGTGGGCTGCAAATTAAAGTTGTGAACCGCGGTATTTAATCTCTTCGGGGCAATTTCAAGCCCAGAACAGAGCAAAACAAACGTGAGTGCACTTCAAAACGAGACTATGTACATAGTTTTTAGGGTTCACTAACTTCTTTAGTGACAAAAAGTCATCTTTCTTTCTTATTTTAATTTTGCTTTACTTCACTTATTTTGGTTAGTTTTAGTTTCGTGCCTCATTACCATTTTAAGTTCGAAATGTTGTTAAAAGAAAATTATGATTACTAGGTACTAAAAAAAACTACTAAACAAACTAAATGAATAACCGAATAAACAAAGAAACATAGATTATTTTTCATAAATAGATGAATAAATAAGCTAACAGTAAAGATTAGTCAGTTTTTTACAATGAGCTAAAGATAGTTCACGTTCCCCTGTGATAGATGTTATATTGCTTACTGTTTCATTCAAGAATCCAAATAAAAATATCTAAATATCTCTTTTAAATGCTTGCAGGTATAAAAAATGTCCCAGCACACTTAAAAAAGGTTATTTGTGACGTATTTTGTTCCTTCTCTGAGGTTTATCTTGGAATTTTTGGGGACCAACACTTAGGATGAAAACTTCTAGTTGGAAAGCTAATAACATTTTAGTATATAACATCTACTCTAATAATATTTCATCGGTATTTTTTTTATCAGCTACATTTTCCAGGACATTACATCTTTAAGATTAACATATTTGTAAGTAAATGGTGGAAATTCAAGAATCCCTGCTTTGATTTTGAAGCGCGTACTTTCCACTTCCGGTTTGGCCGTCGTCTTCTTCCTGCGCAGCGCCACCTGCAGGCCAGCGTGTCATTCGCTGTCAAATCATCGTTTCAGACGGCTCTGCAGCGGCGCCTCGACCAGCGGAGATTTTAAATGCCCTAACAGAGAGCAGGAGGCTTGTTTTCGGGTCGATAGATGACAGCGGGGAGGCATTAGCGCGACGCGGAGATGGGACTCACGTTTGTTGTTGGAGACGCTCCACATCGCCATGAAGCCAGCTTCATTCTCTTTCGGTTACCTGCAGCCCGCAGCTCGGACCATTTGAATTAAACTTCAGGTTGGTGTGCAGCTTCATTTGATTATATGAGTGTCATTTCACTCCTCATTGTGCACGATTTTTTTCTATGTATCATCGTAACGTCAACGCAGCCTCGGCGCATTCATGCCGCTGCCTCAAGCACAAACAAGCGGTGCCCGATAATAAACACATCAAAGTTAGAGGGGGGTTGCGACCAACGTTTCCCTGTATTTTTTTTTTTTTTTGGTAATTCTGCTGTTATGATATGTAAATGCCCAAATAATCGAGACGACTGTCTGTGTGGTGACATTCACAGGCTGAAAGGAGCTGATCTGCTCTAACTGGCGGTCCTGATATTTCCATCTGGACTTGATGATATGAGAGGCTCCGGGAGGCGGTGATGGAGCTCCAGGAGTTGAGCTGGCTGTGTTTGGTGGGTCTTTTCTTAGCCTCCTTGCTCATTGTGCTCAGATGGCTGGTCCAGTACTGGCTGACTGTACTGCGTCTGTGGAAATCCAGGAAGACTGCCAAGGAAGCCAGAAGAGAGACAGCCTGGCAGCAGCAGCAGCAGGTCTTCCTCAAACAACCCCTCCAGAGCCAGGCTGGGGGCGTGTGGGGCTTCCTGCTGAGTCTCCGCTCAGGCAAGGATGGAGGACCCGCATCTGAAGCTGGAGTTAAAGGCTTGTTGACCTCTCTGTTCTCATTCAAGTCCTTCAGGGAGCACTGGCAGAGAACCTGGGTCAACGCGCTGAACAAGCAGGCTTGCAGGCATGGGGTGAGTTGACATCTTTAAGCTATTCATGACAGGTGTGTCACTTACTGCTGTGCAAGAAGGGCGCTGGGTGTAGAAGAAAACGCCTCGGGTTAGTCCACTAAGCAGAGGCATGCATATTAATCAGGCGCTGATGTGCTTGTGTGTGCTGGAAGCGTGTAGGCAGTGAGGTGGAGGTGTGGGAGTTTGGAGTATTTCTAATCGGTAAGAGGACGGGGGGGCAGAGCCTTGCGTAACAGCTCTGAATCAATGCACAAAGGAGCAGAGAGGCAAGACTTGTCAGCATAGCCACAGTAACACCCACACGCCATAAAAATAGTCTGAAATGGATGTGTGTTTGATCGCAGTTGTCTCACCTTCCCTGCTCTGCCTCACTCATAAATGTTTGATTCGGCGTGGTCAGTGGTCCAGACGGCAGGCAGCTTGGCACGTGTTACAGGGTCATCATCATTTTTTCAAAAGGTTCTCCTCCTCGAGTAGTTCCTTTCATGTGTGTGAATCAAAGTCTGCCACACAGTCAGATGTTTCCTGTGAGTACTGGCAGTGGACAGGGCTCTCTCCCCCCATTTGGAAAACACTGTACACTACGTGTGGGAGTTTAAAGAGGTCAGATCAATCCGCTCAGTGAACATGCTCCACAAACAGCACTCCATTCGGATTCACAAGGCTCATCTCACCTTTGTTGGTTTGAGGCCTCACCTCTGCTGTTCAAATCAACACCAGGAGGAACAGTTCTTTTGTGACGGTTCAAGAGGTGAAGGGAAAAGAGGAAAATATGCTCCGAGCCTTTTTTAAAACATCCAGACTGTAGCATGAAGCTAAAAGTCTTTAGGTACTAAAAACATGTGAGGATGCTTTCATGAATTCTTGCTCCGTACTTCCAAGCACGCCATCTGCTCGTGTCTCTGCATGTGACCTCTGTCTGCCTTTATGATATTTGATCTGTGCTTTGTTGGAGCTGTACTACCTGATGCTGAATATAAAACTTGCTGGGATCAGTTTCAGATCCTCCGTGATGATCATGTGCGACGGATAAAAACCCAAATGCCGGTGTTGGTTTACAGTGCGCTGACCTCTGGTTATATCATGTCTTCTCTTCTGATGGAGTGAGTGCCCTCACACTCGGATTAAGCTGCATACATTATCTCTGCGGTCCACATGTATTTTGGTCTGCTGGAATTCTACAACATCTGTTTTCATCTACCCTAATTTGTTTAAGCAATAGGCGCCTGTCAGGGATTTTCTGGAAACGGCTCTCTGTCATACACTGGAAGAAATGGAAGTGTGCCGGCTCAGTTATCTTACAATGGCCTAATTAGTTGATCTGTTGTGCCCTTTGGAGCCGCCGTTTACACACTGGAATGAACACTGGGTGAACTTTGGACTCTTTAATGACTTTATGATGATGATGAATGATGTTTATTGTCTCTGGACGCCAGCTACACTGAACCTATCCGTCATAACCTTTATGGAACGAATCCCACTCTAACTCCTTTAGAGGGTTTGTGTGTTTTTAGAAGTGATGGCTTCACATCTCTGTGCCTCTCTGTAGTTTTCCACACAGGGTGCATCAGTGGTTTGAGAGGACAGAGATGAGCTGCATATATCTGTTTGCCCATATGGTGTTGAGTTTGAGAAAGGAGCTTGTGAGCCAAAGATTGCTGAGCTCGCTCGTCCCAATAAAATATCTGCTTGTCACTATGAGCGCGCACAGAGCGATCTGTTTTCCTAAATGTGTCTGGAGCGTATGCAAATCAACCATGATTCTCTGTGAATGAACCCCTAAACGTGACACTTAGAAGATGTATCACCAACATGAGTTGATGCATTGATGGGATGTTTTTAAAAGAGTCTCTGTGGCTGGGAGATAAAGACACCATCCTTGTCTCGAAGTGTAACGGTCACATGATCGGACTCCAAAGTGTTCTTTAAACATTATCCACAGATCTGATGGGATGTGTTTCTTAAAGGGATAGTTTGCCTCTTTTGACATGAAGCTGTATAACATCCCATATTAGCAATATCATTTATTCAATTTGACTTACCCCCTGCTGCGTCCTGTGAGCCGAGTTCCAGCCTCGTTTTGGCGTTGACGAAGGTAGTCCGGCTAGTTGGCTGGGGCCACAGAAATAAAGCGTTTTGCTTCTCAAAACAATATGCGTTCAAGAGAGTACTGTAATACATTTGCATCACAAAATCGTTCATCCAGAAAAGTCAGACCTCACAATCGCTTGGCGCTATTTTCTCTCCCTTCGTATCACTGCGTGCTGCCGCCTGCTGACAGCTGCACCTGTTACAGTGTTTTCTGTTTGGAAGCAGGGGACTGCTCGGTCTGCACTTCGGTCTGCACTTCGGTCTGCACTTCGGTCTGCACTTCGGTCTGCACGGTCTACACAGCACCGTGTAAATGTTTTTTCTTGGGCAAGTCAAGTCAAAGTCAAGTCAAAGTCAAGTCACCTTATTATTGCAATTTTACCTGCAGAATCTGATCTGCACTTGTGACTTGACTTGACAAAAAATAAAAGACTTGAGACTCGACTCGGACTTGGAAGTTAAAGACTCGGCACTTGACTTGACTTGAGGCTGAGAATGGCGTCATGATTGGATCACTATCCTGTCAATCAGTCATGTCCTCTCTACATACCTTAAGTGTTTATTGGAGAGACCCGCTCTCTCATATCAGATATGCATCAACATGTCAGCGGGAGGGGCACCGAGACTCATTGTCTTCAGCTTTCGTAATTACCATTTTGACGGCAAAAGACGAACAGCACAGTGCAAGACATGCGGCATCAACATCTTAGACAGCCAAACGACAACTTCGAACTTTTTTCGTCATTTGAAGATCCATTCTGACCAGTAAGTGCTTGTCAAATTAGCTAATATTATCCTGTTAGCCTAGTCGGTAGTTAGCTAACGTTATCTTGATATGATACGGTGTGGACAGGTTGGAACCATTGGCCAATAATGTTTACTGACAGTTACTTATATTTTGACTTTTCACTTTATTAAGATCAGATTCTGTAGGTAAAATTGCAATAATAAGGTGACTTGACTTTGACTTGACTTGACCTGTTACAGGACTTGACTTGACTTGCCCAAGAAAATTTTTACTTGAGACTTGCACATGTGTGACTTGGTCCCATCTCTTGCCAAAACTCAGCTGGAACTCGGCTCACAGGACGCAGCAGGGGGTAAGTCAAATTTAATAAATGATATTGCTAATATGGGATGTCATACAGCTTCATGTCAAAAGAGCAAACTATCCCTTTAAGTGGCAGGAAACGGTCACCTCTCGGGTGCCATATGTATCTGCTACCTGCCACGCAGGTTTCTGTGGCCATTTTGAAAGTAGACACGGGAGCAGCCACCCATGCCGTGGTCGTCCACGCTCACGTTCTCTTCTCAACTTGCAATTCATGATTATGTTCCCGCTTCAGGCAAAACACGAGCTTCCCTGGAGGAGCACGGCCCGGTGTCATCGTGTGGGGATTAGTGCCCAAATCCTTCATAGCATTAACCTAAGTGTTTCTCCAGCATTTAAGATTGATGCTGACAGAAGTCTTTAAATAATAATGTTGAAATTTATCCAACTACAGACAAGTGGATGAGCTCTCCTCAGCAGAAGCCATTCAGTCATGTTGTGGATGATGTTTCCGTTTCCATAGAAAATCTAATGTTAACTCAACTATGGATTCCAGCCTCAAACTTTAGTGTTTTAATCTTTGGTCTTTTCATAGAATACGTATCTATGTGATGGACTAAGGCTGAATATTAGAATTCTGTGGAATTTTTCATCAATTTGCTGCTAGTTTTACAGAGAACGAGTCAGATTTACAGTTTTTGGATCAAATACTGCGCAGGTTTCCAGCTTAAAAAGGTCGTTCTCACTTTCGGCACATCTCATTTGGATTTTAATCAATTAAAGGAAGCGGAAAAGGGGTCGATAACGCTGTAAAAAAGGTATTTTTGTGGATTCAAAGCCTCAGATGGTCAGTCTGATCTGCCTGAAACTGGCCTTTAAAGATGGCTCCTCAATGAAAATGTTGCTTTTTTTTTTATTCATTTTCATATTAATTATCTTCAGAAAGAATAAAACATCTACAATACGTGTTTCAGAACACAAATGGAGAATTATTAATGTAATAGTGATGCGTTCTAAATTATTTACCTTCACTACATATTTTGCTTCTGAAATGCGACTATTACTATGCATTTATATGTAAAGTAGCTCTTATTAAGCAGATTCTTCCTGCCCTGAAAAGACCATTTTAGGCCACCATTATACTATAAGATTGCAATGGTGATAATAGTAATTTAATAACTCAGCTAAACCCATCACATAGCTTGAAAGCAGGAGCTTTTAAAGCTCCGGTTCACCGCAGGAAACCTGAGAACTTGAGTGTTGTGTTCAGTGTTTCAGCCGTTTGTTGGTCTATGCTTTTCACAGAGATCTCTGATGTTGTTCCTGGGTTCTGTTGCAGCCACTCAGATTCACACACTGGTACCGATGTTGCCTTCACTTTGCACACTTTATCATTAGAACATTCTGTGTCCCTGTGCCTTCATTTTTCACCCCATTAGGATGTCAGATGAACTGTGAACACCTGGAGTCCCGTCTGGTGGATCAGACCCAGCTTCTGTTGCTGCCATGTTTATTGCCTCCATGCCGTCTTTCATATCAGCTTTATCTAGCCACTGATGGGACTTCTCAATATCTATATTCATGCCTCTTCTTCATTGCGTTTCAGCTGCCTGAGGCCTTCACTTCACAGTTCACCACTGGAGGCTGTCTTCCTGATGAATTCCTGGATCTTTGTTGTTTCACCCTGGATAGTGGCTCAGATACTCACGAGCCCCCCGGGCGTCTACATGTTTGCCTTTAAGGATTCCTAAACAAAGATTACATATGGCAGATATACAGTGTTCACAGTAGAGGACAAGATTGTGTCATGAAAAAGACGTAAACGCTGGTTGTCAGTCGGTCAGCTCTATTGAAAGTGTGAAAATATGACATTTTTGTCAGTTTTCAAACAGGTGCTTTACAATTAAAGCCCCTCTGACTGTGAAACTATGAGAACTTGATATTCATGAAACAAAGTGTGTTATTAGTTACAGCTACCTTTAGGAATTTCTTCATGATGATATCGTAATGGGTGGAAAGCCACCATCTGTAGTCTGTTTTGTCTCTTTCTATAAATATTCTCCTCACTGCAGCAGAGGATGATGTAAGCCTGAAATCCTCGTTCTGTCGCACTAATTTTTCGTGTCTTCCGAATGCTGTGTCCTTGTAGCAAAACATTCCCAAGGGGAGACCTGGCTCTGACCTCCAGAAGTCCACAAACACTCAATGAGACTAAAAGATTCGGAGGACTAAAAAGTGACTTTGGGTTTGCTTCATAAACATCAGCAAATGTTTCCGACGGACTCTTCGTTGTGTTTTTCAGTAAAGAACTTTTTACTCTGGTCAAAAGAGCCACTTACAGCCCCTAACATCTGATTTTCGAATGCAATGATAGTGTTTTATTGGCGTTTAGTCTCGTGTCAAATAACTAAGACACGGCATTATATGGGTGGGAACCCAACACTTGAGAACAGATGCTAACTTGGAACATGGTGCACTTTTTCTTTACTGAAGCACGTAACGTTTCACATGGAAGCTCTGAAAGGGACTGCAACAACTCACATAGAAAAAAGAGAAAATTGTTCCATTTTTTTGTCATCTCAGACTCTTTTCAGTTTGAATTTATACCAGTAGTTGGAAAAAAAAAAAAAAAAACACAAGTCGCCCCCTGCTGGCTGTTGGTCAGAATGCAGGTTTAAAGTACTGGCGAAGTGGCTTTAAAGCTGCCGTCGGCAACTTTTTTTTTAGTCATATTAGGTTGAACTGTCATGGGATTCTGGAAGAAGAATATTAAATTGGCTGTTTAGGAAAAATCCCGAATTCTGTAGCTCCCTCTGAAGCCTGTAATCGTGCTTGCAAAAATCGAGCGCTTGTTTTTAACCAATCACTTTAGGTTTATTATTGATCTATTATCTGAGCAGAACAGTCACCAACCACGTCTTCCATGCTGAGCGTGAGTCTGCCCCCAGCTTGTGTGCGCGCACACTGGTGTGAACTCCCGTGCACAACCTCGTCCACAGAGGGTGAGGGACCTGAAAGTTGTATCAGTTCGAATTTTCCGACTTTAGACTCGGAATTTTGAAAACCTGCCGACGGCAGCTTTAAGTTTCACACGGGAGGGTGCGGCCATCTTTTCTGCGTAGTTTATGACACTGGTGCTGCCGAAGGCTGCAGGTCAGTCTGCATCAGATGTAAGCGCCCCATTCAAACTCCTTAAAAATGCTTTAAGTTGTAAGATTTGAATTTCCGACTCGGATGTTAAGTAAGTCAGGGTGGGAGGCAGATAATGCTGTTAATGCAGTGGCCATTTGGGTTTCTTCTTTGTAGCATAAAATAAGTGTTGAGTATCAGTCAACTTTGATGATCATTTATTCTTGCTTTGAGGACCCACAGCCACCCTCCACTCCCTTTATATGTGCCTGAAGTCCAAAGATTAGCCCGAGGCTTCTTGTAGCTTAATCAAATGATGGTGATTTCCATTAGGAGCTATCAGTACACAGAGATTTATACTTGATTCGGCACCACAAGGACAGTATTTTCAGTGTTTTCTTAGCATACCCGCAACCAGTTAATCTGATATAAGAGATTACAAAGTGAGCTTTTATTTAAACATCACCAACTCTGTGTTTTTTAGGATTCTCCTGCACATTTTTGAGAGTAAGACCATGATGCAGCTCATTTCATGAGTCAGGTATTCAGAAAGGTCTGTATGCTGAGGTATTGCTACACAAGCCTGTGGATATTGTCTTACTTTTGAGATACTGAGCTCCTCGGATGTCTCGGGCTGAATTAATCTGCAGAGGAGGCTTGAAGGAGAGGGTGTGCATGGTGCCCCCCCCGTGGGCCTACATTGCATTAAGCAGGTATAGAAAATGGATGGATGGCTTGAAGGAGAGGTCGGCCTCCCCAGATATGCAGCTCATGATGCAGCAGCAGACGGTGCGTCCATCTGAAACTGACGCTCGATGTCAAGTGGTCATTACTGGCCGGTAGAGGAGCATAAAACGAGGTGCATCTGCAGGAAAGGAAGCTCCCCGTCCATCCACAAGCAGCAATTATAAACAGCCTTGTGATTAGCTTGAAGACAGAGTTCATTCCTTCCCACTCTGACTGCCAGTTGCTGCTAGATGATTAATGCTCTGTGATTATGCACAAGTAGATTCCTTCCTAATGACGGGGGGCCTCAAGCACTCAGCACTCATTTGATATGATAGCGCAGGAAGCTATCCTTTTTCACCCTTCAGTCACATCTGTGGGTGAGATTCAACTTCATCAGCCAATTTTATTTTCACAGTCAAAATGGACTAAAATGGTCCCATTTCTGAGTGGTGGGGAATATTCAACAGGATAACTGCTTTGACTTTAAAATGACACTATCTTAGTGCTTTATTCAGATTTTTATGCGTTGTCTGAATCAATTTAGAAGAGAAACTGTATTCTAAATACATACAGTGGTTTTAAATGTGCTTTATTTTGCAAAATGAATTAAAAAATAATGTAAAATATGATAAACATTATGAAGAATATATGAAGAAACATTCAATCAAATATTTTAATGATTGTTTAATGTCCGATGGTTTTACATATTTCAGCATTCTAGAAGAGACAATGGACAGTTTGTCAGTTAGCAAAGTCATCCATCCATCCATGAATCCACTTTCTATATCTGGGAGCCTATCCCAGCTGTCATTGGGCGAGAGGCGGGGTACACCCTGGACGGGTCGCCAGTCCATCACAGAGACAAACAAGACACACAACCATGCATACCCACTCCTACCATCAATTTAGAGTCACTAATTAACCTGTCAGGCATGTTTTCGGACGGTGTGGGGAAGCCGGAGTACCCGGAGAGAAACACTCACGCACAGAGAGAACATGCTAGAGGAACCCTCTAGCTCTGAGGTGACGATGCTAACCACCAACCCACCGTGCAGCCCTGAGTGAGGATGACCAGCTGAATGTTTTTCTTGTTTTTATTATCATTGGCAGTATGCATTTAGCTAATGAATGCCTCCAGGAATGAATGGTGATGCAGCTCTGTTTTTAGTAAGTCCAGGGGGTAATATCGTAGACGTATGGCAGTAATTCAGATGATTAGGCCACTAACAGAGTTGTCTGCATCGGTCTTTGGAGACACATCTGATACTTGGAAATGTAAACCCAAACAGTTTATCAGTTGTTGTTACCATTTCTCTGTGCTTCTGTAGCACATCCAAACCAGCAGACACACAAGTCCAGAACACTTTGAATAGAGGGAAAGTAGAATTTTTAAAGGATGCTTGTGTGTTCAGACCCCAGGTCCTATTTAACCTCATGGTGAAGCATTATGCTGAATGTTCAACAAGTTCTAATACCTGTACTGTTAGAGGAGAGAAGTTCTTTGCTTTAGTGGTGCTCAGCAGAAGGCTGGTCCATTGGCTAATGTTTTGGGGACTTTGGGGGCACGTATCTGGATAATGGATATCCTGACCAAGACTTTGCGTCTTGCTCGGAGATACGTACATGAAGCTAAACTGCTGTCACACTGTAAATGTGGCCAAAGTCCACTCGGTCATGGCTGCTTATTACTAATTGACCACAATGGACTTCAAACCACAGAGAAACCGTAGATCTTGTCCCTTAACTGGAGACTCTATATATTCATAGGCAGTTGTGTGTTTACAAAGGTTAGGGAGAGGGTCATATTAGAGTAGAAATGCGTCCAAAAATGGCCCAAGTGTTGACTCTACCCCACAACCCATAGGGCACATACTTATGGGTTATGGGGTAGTGTGGATAGACACTTGACATTATCAGAGACCCACAGTTTTTCCATTATAATGTCTGCTTGGGACACTGTATTCCAGCATCTACAAAAAGAAGATATCCCATGCATGGGTGTCACAAATCAACACTTTATGGTCACCATGCATAGTAAAAACCCCTTCACGTCCAGCGTTTAGGGGTCACACTGAGATAGGATTCACATGCACGAAAGGCTCTAATGCTTAATGGTGCGTAGGCCTGGTGCTTAGAACTGTAGCGACATCGAGTCATAAGATCAGAGGTACGGCTGGTGAGTTCATTCGATTGGTTGGTGCCGCTGCTGCCACTTGAAAACTTTACTGTAGCGGAGCAACAGGCCCAGAAGCTGTTGAATTTCTGGGAAAGTGATTGATTTTAACCCGCTAACTAAAGAAATCGGCTATAGTTAAGTTAACTTTGACTTAAAATTCTATGGCTGGTTTACCGGGATAAGTAGAGTTACAACATCAGCATGAGTAGGAGGTCATGTTTACAATATTTTACTGTATTTTAGAGTAGTTTGTCATCAAGCTAATATTTTATTTCAAGCTGATGATTGTGGATAGCATTCCCTTGGTTTAGCTGTTGTCTCGCTTTCAGAATTCCTGAAAACAAACACCATATGTTTTGTATTCATCAGGAAAAGATTGATAAATAAATGAATAAATACATTCTACCTTGTTGTAGACTTAGCCTGATAAATGCACTATAAGCAGAAAACATAGGAGAGGAAAATGAGGGTCACCAAAAGCCAGAGGGGGAGTGTATTTCTGGTTGACCCACATGCTTTACCGAGCCAGCTGGACCCAAAGGGAGTGACGCTGACAAACCTGAAATGACACGATGAATGTCCTCAGGAACTCTGCAAACTTGTCCTTCACATGAAGACTCTGTTGAACAGTTCATCAGGATAAATCGGTGGCAGGGCTTCCAGCTTTGCTCTCTCTGTGGCAAAATAAACTGCAGCCTCTGCAAGGAGGACATCCAACCCAACTGAGCACCAGATGGCTACCTAAGAAGGCAATGAATCAGAAACGTCTATGCAACCTTTACTAAAGAAAAAAAAACAACGTTAACCCACCTCCTTGAATTAGCTTGTTTGGAAAAGTTTGATATACATTTAAAATCTGTATCATTATTGGCTCTTAAATCTGCGCCACAGCAAACAGCAACTCTAGGCTCCTCCTAGCTGCTGCTTCAGCACTTTTAGAACATTTAAGTGATTGATGACCAATAACCAGGAGAAGGCTATAAGAAGGTAGCAAAGTGTTTTCAGGAACAGCAACAAACAGGAACTTTGGAGGTCAAGTTGAGACCAAGAAAACTGAAAACTGCTCATAGCTTTGGTAGAGAGACAAACCAACGACCCAGTTTGGCTTCAACAGATCTAACAGACCCGACAGGAGTGGTGTTGCACTGTTCTACTGCGTCACCAGCACGAATACGACCCTCATGAAAGGGACCTCAGAAAATCTTTCCTGTGTCCTTACTATGAAATTTAAAATCAGAAGTTTCCAAATTAATATTGAAACAAGCCCCGGTCGTTATGGAAACAGGTCCTTTGGAATGATGGAGTGGATGTTGGGCTTTTTGGGGCAACAATGAGGAGAAAAAAACAGCACCTCTCCAGCTGTTCAACGCAGTCAGACGCTGGGCCGGTTACAGCCAGTGATACTGGGAACAGTTCATTGGTAGAGGGATTAATGGATTCACAGAAGAGGGAGATTTTCCACCAGGATACTTAACATAAACACACATCAAGAATCCACAGCGGACTTACCTGAAGAGGCACAGGCTGAATGTTTTGCCTCACAGAAACATCGCTGGGAAACAGTGGAATGGCCACAATAAAGCAGCACATGTAAGGTGGCCCCAGATTCTCACAGAGTTCAGAGTTACTGGCAGAAAGAATCCCCACACAAGAGATGAAACACTCTTGTTTTATTGGTTAGAACAGGCCCACAGATCAAAATGTTGAAATGGTGGTGGCACGGTGCATCTGGGGGTTTAAAGCTGCTGGCCACTTTGTTTGTTTGCCCGGTTTGTGTGAGTCTCCTCTGGGTGATTTGACCCACATTCTGAAATTCTCTTTGAGCGTGAGTGGTTATCTGCTTCTGTATTGTCCCTGTGATAAGGATGGAGAGTAAACTGCCGCCGTGGTAACCCTTAAACACAGATGGTGGAGCTGGGGTAATAGTTCAGCCTGGAGACTTGAATTTAGATCAGCGCCCGGTGGCAGGAACAATAGGAGATAGAAATCTGTTGCCTCACTCTTCTCTCAGGCGAGATTGTAATTTGACTGTAGCTGCACGATATGACTTCTTAACTCTCGTTAGGTGCAATTCCTGCATTTCTCCTTTTCTTTTTCTTCTAGCTACACTTGCAAAATGCTGAACAAATCTAAAGAAATCTAATGCTGTTCTGCTTTCTTCATAAAAATGATTTATTCAGAATGTCCAATCAGTGAAAAGACTGCAGCAGCACAAACCTTTCTCAGGACAAGCCTTGTGACTGAAGTGCATCATATCATGTTTGTTCTGCACTCTGGATGTCATGAATAGTTGGGCGACTGAGCATTTTTTGAGCCAACCGACCGAAGTAAACACAGCCGCTTGTATGCTGATGTCATGTGACTGCAGTGTTAGTCCGGGGAACCGACGTAAGCCTGCAGCATTGCTCTTGGCTTCTTGCCCTTCTGGCTGAAACTCTGACACGCGCACACGCAGACACACAGCACAAACTTTGTTATGTCATCCTCTCACCTCTGCCCCGCCTGCACCGGCGTGTTTGACACAGATTGGACCCGGACCTGGAGGAACATATGCCCTGACAGTGGGGGATTTGTTTTCTCTCGCTTGCATCTCCTCTCCAGTTATAGTAAGCCGCTGGTGTCTCCATGTTTGTAGTGCGTCTTAATTCCTCTGGTGGTGGGGTAGCGTTCAGCTCTGACACTCAAACAGGAAAAGCTGCCTTGCTGTAAGCATGACTAAGCACTGACTGATGCAGTTTTGATCATGGAAGCTGCTTTGATGACCGAGGCACGAGGTTGTGTCGGCGGCTTTGACCGTTTGCAGTTTAATAAAGGGAAAACACTTCAGTTTTGCAGAGACTCATATTGATTCCCTCTTAGAACCCTTTGGTGAAACATATGTTGTCATGTTTTTTGCCAATAACTTCAGGCGCTTTTCGACTGTCCACTAATCCACAAAGCTGCCTGGGCTTAAATCACTTGTGCTCTGCTGCTGGAAACACGAAAACTGTGCGATTTTCTTGCATTTACATTCACATTCATTATGGCAACTTCCAAAAGTACAGATTCAGATTGATGTCGAAGGGATTTGCATCTGCCGTGAGTCCTTTGCTTTGTAAAAGGAAAGACCTTATTTAAAGTGATAGCCTTAAGGTCTAACAGGTTCTTTATTTTTAAAGATTGTATTGTATGGATGATTATCCAATCACCACAAGGGATCACCTGTGATTAAAAAAAAATACCTAAATGACAGATGATATTATCATTTTCTAGTTAATTAGAGACTCATGAGGACCAGCTGTGTAAAAGGCTCTTTGATGTCACCCCGAAGTGTGGCTCCTGCTCCTCTTCTGTAATATTTAGGACATTTTTCTCTTCCTCCGTCTCTACCAGAGCTCCCTCCAGATAACTTTTGACAGCACTCTCCAGTTAACCGCTGCCTCTGAGATAGAAAGTGTGACCTGCACTGACCAATCAGCAAACCAAATGGTGAGTTAGTTTGTTTTTTAGTCCGTGCTCTACGCTGTGGACGGTGTGAGAAGTCCTTAATTAAAAGAAGATATTTTACTGCAACAAGTATATAAAGACTGTTTTCTTTACTCTCCAAGACACTTGGTCTGCCTCTTTATTTTCTTAAAGAAACAACAGGCTTGAATGTAGTTGGTTGCTTGTGTGAAAGTGTGCTGAAGTACATTTTATCGCATCAGTCTCCTACTGTCAGAAATGCAGAGAGCGGCACATAACAAAGTGTGTGTGATGAGTGTCGTCCGCCTCTCGTTTTGCAGGTTTTACACTGTAAATGTCGAGTGGACACTCTGACATTTCCTGTGACGGTCACCCAGCAGTCACCAGCGGCCGTTTCCATGGACACCTATCAGATCACTACAGCACCAATGGTGGCAAAGGTACCCGAGCACAGCGCCTGGACTTTAGTTTTTGTACACAGGAGGTCATTTGCATTGTTATGCAAACCTTTGGTCGCTGACAAATAACTCTCGTATGCATTCATAATGAATTGTATTCTGGTTAGATTCCCGTCTGCATCTAATGCGTTGCACCCACTGTCTGCCTCCATCAGGTGGTGGTGCGCCTGGAGGAGGTGGAGGACGAGGGTCTGCTGATATCCTGGACTCTTTCCAAGCAGCCATCGTTTTCTCTGACCGTGTCCCCGTGCAAGCAGAAGAGACGGGTGAGAACATCTGCTCTCACATCTGAGAAAGCTCAGATCTTATTAAACCACACACACAGCAGGCAGTTCCTTTCTTCTGCTCCACTTTCTCACAGATAATTTTCCTAAATATCAGTCAACATACTGTTTATCATGTGTGTCACTCTCTCTGGCCCATTTTAACTCCTCGTGAGTCATGTAGGAAATGTTGCTCCATGCCTCAATTCTCTAAGGCAGCAGTAAAGCTGACAAAGTGAGAAGGAAAGATACTGAGGACAGTCATACATGCTCATTGAACTAGAAACAAATATAATTTTAAAATGTAAGATTCTGTGGTTATGCCAGATGTTTGGGGGCAAAGCTCTGAAAAAGATGGAGAAAAGAAAATGAATGTTGAGATTGGTTTAGTCACCCAAAATGTGCAATTCATGCTGAACCAAAGTTAAACATTGGACATAAATAACTGATTAAAGCAGCAGTTTCTGGTTAGTTCTCTTCTGCACATACCAGAACTGGTCCATCACCAGAGGAATAGCATGTGCTGCTTTAACTCCTCAGGGCGCTGATGGAGAGGCAGACCCGGACACGATCAAAGGAATGGTAGAAGATACTCTTTTCAGCACTCAGCCAGCCATGGTCCTCAACCTCAAGACTTGTGTGTCCAGTCCTTTGGTGAGAAAAATGTTTTTTTATTGAGAAAAACTAACCACAGGCTATGATCAAGTGAAAAATCCAAAGGTTTTTACATATTCTGGTCCTTACCAGAGCTTTAACATTTGATTAAAAACAACCTGAGATCATCAACAACACATGAGAAATGTTTTTATGAGCCTCTGAGCCTCTGCAGCATTCACGTGTGTTAGAACAATGCCAAGGACACGCGTGTTGCTCCTTATTGGCACAAACAGCTCTTTTTGTGAACCTGCTGCTGTTCCTCCTCATAATTCACACGTGCCAGAAAGAGGCCGAACATCCTGGCATCGCTGTGCTCTTTTACGCATCAAGCCGGCGTCGCAAAATCAGCTGAGTGGCGACAGCAGAATTGGTTCGATGGGATGGTTTCACCTCCGTTACTATCTCCCTCGCCGGCACAGAGGTGTAACGGCGGTGGATCGACCCCCCCCCCCAACTCTGCCTCTGTAATTTCACACATGACAGGATGCACAACGAAGGCGCCTCAGTCCCGGCTTGAAAAGGCACACGTGTTGTTGCCTTTCAATCTCAGAAGGATTATTAGGTCATTTCCAAACAACCGGGAGTCCATCGTGATACAGTGCTAAAAATGATTCTTCAGTGGAAAACATTCAGGACAGTTGACAGTCTTCCCAGGAGTGGACGTCCTATTAAGTTTACCTCAAGGTCAGACTGTTCAATGCTCAGAGAAACTGCAAAAAGAGCTCCATCTCAGAATCTACAGGCCTCAGTTAACATGTTAAAGGTTAAAGTTCAGGACAGCACAGTTAGAAACAGACTGAAGAAGGATGGCTGGTTTGGAAGGGCTGCAGGAGAAAGCCTCTTCTCTCTAAAAAGAACATGGCAGCACAGCTTAGGTTTGCAAAGCTGCATCTGAACAAACCACAAGACTTCTGGAACAATGTCCTTTGGACAGACCAGACCAAAGTGGAGATGTTTGCTAATAATGCACAACAGCACGTTTGGAGGAAACCAAACACAGCATATCAGCACAAACACCTCATACCAGCTGTCAAGCACGGTGGTGGAGGGCTGCTGATCTGGGCTCGTTTTGCAGCCACCTTGGATACCTTGCAGTCACTGAGTCCATCATGAACTCCTCTGGATACCAAAGTATCTTTCTGTGAAAGGTGCTATTCAAATAAATGTATTATTATTATTATTATTATTATTATTATTATTATTATTATTCTAGAGTCAGATGTGAGGCTGTCTGTCCGACAGCTAAAGCTCGGCTGAAACCGGCTCATCAACAGGACAAAGATCCCAAACACAGCAGCAGATCTACAGCAGAATGTGTGAAGAAGAGAAAACAGTCAAAGTCCAGACCTCAGCCTGACTGAAATGCTGTGGTGGGACCTTCAGACAGCTGTGAATATGAGAATGTTCCTCCGAAATGATACGAGACTCATAGCACTATACAGAAAATGATTACATCAACTTATTGCACCTAAAGGTGATTCTACAAATTCTTAAATCGTGGGGTGTACTTAGTTCTTCATACTGCTTGGTTTAAAAATGGTGATATATATAATTAGCTGTTCATCTGAGGTTGTATTCACCCCGTTTTAACACCTGGTGGTAACCAGATGATTTTTATTATGTCCTGAAATATCAAACCATAGAATTGAAAGAGAGTCTGCTTTCTTTTTTCCTTAAAAAACATAGACTGGACGCTTGTGTGTGTGGCTTCAACATATTTAAACTGAGCTGTTTTCTCTGCACACTCTCAGTCCCCAGTGGACCATCTCTCAGTAGGACTGAACTCTGCAGCACAGAGTGTCTTGGTGAGACGGCTCCTCCTCCGGCAGCTCAGGGTGACTTTAAACAAAGGTCAGATATTATCCCCCAGCGTCGGATCACTTCCGCCCAGGTTCCTGCTGGGAGCCCAGGTCTCACTGCGTTTGCTGTGTGTTTGCAGGCCAGTGGTCCAGATCAGGGGAGCTGTGCTGTGTCCTGAACTTGGACCAACCCTCTGCAGAGAGGAAAACCCACTTCCTGCCTGCGCCCACCAACCCCAATGCTGCCCTCGAATGGAGAGAAGAAATATCTCTGTAAGGTTTTCTCTCTGTCAGCTTCTTGTTGGTCAAGATTCATCAATATTAAAATCATAATTGACAGTCACAGTCATGACGAGGCAGATTAGTAAAGTGTTTGAGGATTGAATCTTTAATAAATACAGCCAGCAATGCGCTTAATTTTCACTGTTGTACAAACAGACGAGAATGTCAGTGCGGCAGGTTTTTAGGGGTTCAAAGGAGCAATCGGAACAAAAGAATCGTTGCTTAGTGGCGTTTCGCTTTAATTCTAATCGCTGTTTCCTGTGTGTTGTAGAGAGCTGGGCCCAGAGACCAAAGAGCTCAGAATAAGGCTTCTGGAGCGGACTGGAATGAGAGAACGTAAGCGATAGTTCAATACCAATTAACCACTGGCTACCGTCCACAAACCCGGTCAGCAGGAATGTTTAGACTGCTTAAGCAGAAAAAGCCATGCCTGTAATGCACTGCTGGTAACTCAGTGTAATGGTCTTTGTCAGGAGAGGATTTTTAATACCAAGGAGGTTTATACAAACTTTCTTTTTGTGTTAAATCCTTAAAGAGTTTCTTCCGGGTCACGCCTCCATCGCCTTGAACGTCCAATGCAAAATCCCAACGGGACAGAAAAGCCTGTCCATAAGCCCCGGCCACGGCTTGGCACCAAACGCTACCATCACTACTGAGGTGGGTGACCACATGAGTTGCTTTTCTCTAAAATAGTTTAAAAAAAAAACTGTTCTGAGGCCTTTTTCATGCTCTGAATCATGAGGTTACATCACAGTCCATTATCCAACATGGAGCAAGCTGGAATTTAACAAAGATTCACAATAAAAGATGAGGGGTTGTTGTGTAACAGATGATACATGCTTCATTGTTTCCCATCTCTTCTAATTAATTCAGCTGTAAGCTTGTTATACTTCTGCATGTATAACAAGCTGCTTATGTTGTAAAAGTGAACATAAACTGCAGTCTCCTCTCAGTGGGGTAACCCGATGTTGGTACATTCCATTATTCTCCAACAAAAGATGCGCAGTAACCTTCAGGACACGTTTCTGACCCATTGTACTCGGCCCCTTCAGACATTTTCTTGCTCTATTGAATGTGAGTTTTTCCGTCTTCATGCAGAGGTTTACATCGCTTGCATCTCCTGTTTTCTGTAAATATTATACCAGACCAGCATGGATCCTAATCATTTTCTGTAAGAATGCAGATGTGTTAGTGGTTATTTTCACTTTTCCAGCTGCTCTACATGGAAACCGAGGAGCCTCGCAGTTCCCAGAATGCTTTACTGCTCCGCTCCTCAGTCACCCCCACCAAGAAAGTCGATGTCGACCGAACCATCATGCCAGACGGAACCATCGTCACTACGGTCACGACTGTTCAGTCTCGCCTCAAACTGGACCGCAGCCCAGGTAAATCCACACTGTCGAGTGCTTCCGTTTCCCAGCGTCGCTACACAGCGAGAGCTGAAGATCTGCGTTGGTTTGCATTAACGATGACTTCAGAGAGCTGCGTTTCCTTTCAGGTGACTCCCCCATGCGTTCCCCATCTAAAGTAGAGGTGACTGAGAAGAAAGCCACCGTCCTGTCTGACGGCAGCGGCAGCAGCCCCAACCCGAGCCGTGAGTTCCAGGCTGAGCACCAGGCATTGTTTTCCATAACAGATGCAAAGTAGGATAAGCAGCAAACACGAGCAGCAGCGTAGCACCAGCTGAGAGGAATGATTTAACAATGACCGAGACAAAAGATTCTGCACTGCTTTACACGTTTGTGTTGGTGTTGCTCAGGGAGCAGTCGCCTCTCTAACGGCCTGGATCCCGTTGCAGAGACGGCCATTCGGCAGCTGACGGAGTCTGCATCCAAAGCGGCGCGGAAAACGCCAACGAAAAGGAGCACGCTGATCATCTCCGGTGTGTCAAAGGTTAGAAAATGGCCACTGCACAGTTCGCTGATTCAGCACCACAGAACTTTTTAAACAAGTACATGGAAGAGGAAGTATGTTAATGGAGGACAATGAGGGATAAATATATGAATAGAATTGGGTTAATTGTTATATTGTAATTTAATTAGTATATATATATATATATATATATATATATTTGCAAGAATATGTGTGTAGTATATATTTATTTTTGTGATTATATATTTATTTAGATATTTAGGAAGTGCATATATGGCAAATATTTATATAGGTGTATTGTAGTTAGGATATTTACAAACTGAAGAGTAGTTAAAAAGGGGTGGGAAACTAAAAAAGAATTGTACTTCTTCCCATTCCTTTTTCGAACAATGTGTGGTGTTTTGTTATGTATTAGCACTTTATGTGATTGAATTTTTTATTTTTAATCATAATGTACATTATATTTATTTAAGTGGAACTTTTTAAATGAGTTCTGATTATATGATAAAGTGAGCCTTTAAAGGAGACACTTTATGCCCTTTTTTTCACAAGCTGGCACAATTTCCTGAGGTCTGTGGCATGCTTTGATCATAATAACAGAGAGAGACACTGCAGCTACTCCTTTTTCATCCATTCATTTAAAGCTCTATTCAAGGGGCTCATTCTGGGGTCACACACTCCTCTCTACTCCTCTCTTCCTCAGGATCAGCCTCCTTTTGGGGCTGTTGTACCTAAAAACCATGTTATCACGTTATGAGAGAGCAGACGGCAAAGGTCCTTAGACCTCAGACCACACATCAAACTAAAAGAAAAATATTTGATTGACTTATTTCATTCTCAAATGCTTTAGTTTGCTGTTGGACCGTGGACAGCTGGTTGGCTGCCAGTCCCTCTTTTTAGACACAGTCTTGTCATTAGTAATGTGTTGAACAGACCAAGTTGTTTAAAACAGGCACCGTCTTATTCCTCCATCACATATCGGCTCCATAAACTATCCTGTCGCTCCATTCCTCTGCTTTTTGTTTATATTTTTTGCAGCTGACATAAAAATCGTTGCTTATTCGGCCAATATTTCACACGCGTCAGAAGGGAAATCATATTTTCCAGTTTTCGACTCAAATTATCAGTCAGATTTTCTGGTTGGGATATAAAACATTAAGTATTATCAGCTCTTATCAAGACATTTGATGTTAATTGCAAGAGTTTCACTTTTCCAACTCAGAGGTACAGCGAATGAAGCATCATCTCACGTTAAAGCTTAGGCTGGATAACCTTAATAAGAGACGAAAGTTTCCTCTCCAAATCTGAACGGGTCACTCAGTGACGCATTTTCAGACAAATGAGGCCCAAAACAAAACGCCAGGGTTTATAACCACTGCTATTAATGTAAAATACACCGACACGAAACCAGGCAATACGAGTGTGCTCTAAATTTAGTCCAAGGTCACAGCCCCCCATAGGACCACATTATGGCAGAGGACTTCTGACCTGATTTTTGCTTGAAAATATGTAGAAACGCATTAAGATAAAAGGTCTCATTATGTTGAAAGTAAGCATTCTGAGAGAATACAGTATAAAAGCGGTTACATCTCCTGTTTTATGTATATATTTGATACTGAATGCAATGTAGCAACCACACCAGCATGGGTCCTCATCAGTGTTTTAAGCCTGGATTTTCTGAAACAAACAATGTAAATCCCCTCTGCCTCACTTTGATTCTCTACAGGTTCCACTCACAGAGGATAACTGTGCGTTATCCAGCAGCTATGCGGCAGCCATGGACGCAGCCATGCATGGCAACCATTACAGGGCGGGCCACCACCAGGACCCAGATGAAACCACACCTTCTGACGTGTCTGAGCGTCCTTCTGTGGAAGATGTGGAGTCGGATACTGGTTCTGCTGGTGCCTTGGAAACACGCAGCCTCAAGGATCATAAGGGTAACACAGTGTTTGCAATTTGCTGTGTGAACCAAAAGCATCAGGGGCGGAGGCTCTGCTGAAATGCAAATTTATATGCAAATGTATATGCAAATGTATGTAATAATCAAAGCACATTTCATTGCTTTGATTTCAAACTGTACTTTTCACATGCACACAAATACTTTATAGCCTTACATAACATTGACTTTAACATTGACAGGTTTTCACACAAAGTAGCAATGACTGACTGATAATACTGCCCTCTGCTGGCCATGCGCAGCATGTACAGCCCCCAGATAAGACTATAGACCTTCAATTAGCTGGGGTTTTTTTGTAGAAAAAAAGAAATCATGACATGACATGAAGCTATTTCATTTAACAGCTGGAGCGTTGTAAAACATACCTGAAATGTTTTTTCACATTAAGGAGGAAAAGAAATTGGAATCACCTTGTACTGTGCATTTCTAAAACAAGTAAATGCACAAGTCTAAATATGCAAATGAGTCTGCAGTTAACAGAGAGTTCTTGTGGACCTTAATGAGCTGTCACACCTGGCTGATTTACAGGAAACAGGACTCCACCAAGAGAGCTGTCAGTGGAAAACAATGAAATTATAAAACTCCTCCAAGAAGGTATTTCAACTGGGAGAACAAACAAAATGGGAGGGTTGTAAATGGGAAACATACAGGTCGACCAAGGAAGACGTCAAAGCGTCGGGACAGGAAACTCAAAGCAATATGCCTTGAAAATAGAACTCGCACAACAAAAGAAATGGGGAAACGCATAGAAACGGGAGTCAATGTTTATGACCAAACTTCAAGAAACTGGCCGAGGGGAAAAGGGATTTACATCCAGAAAAGCCAGTCAAACCATCTCCAATACAGAAAATCAAGGTTACATTAGAGGCTAAAGAGAAGCAGGACATATAAAGATGACTGCCTAAAGAAAACAAGCAAATTCCCACAATCATTGATGAGGTGGGGTTGGTTTGAGGTAAAGGAGCAGAGAAGGTGGCAGTCATTACCTCTGCAGGAGGACATTACATTACAAAAGAACCATCGATCTCACGACGTTTCAACGCAATGACATGTTCAGCAAACAGTCTGGATCTCAGTCTGAGTTCAGATTGATTGTGGAAACTGGAGAAAATGCTCCATGAAAAGGCTTTTTTCTACAAAGCTGATCTGACATCTGCTGTTTGATGGAAGTGGGAACCTGATTGATGAAGAATACTGTTTTTCATTAATGAAGCCCAGAACCAATAAATCCAAACTGTCAGAAAAGCGCACCAAAGGATTGTGTTTTTTCTTTTCTTTTCCCCCTTAGAAATGATCTATTTTCCCTCTACATCTGCTGAAATTGAACCTTTTTGAAGGTTTGATTTACAGAGAATGTATAGCTGTTAAATAAAACACGTCTTCTGGCATCTATCAGAGAGCTGAATGAACGTCCTCACATATAGTGTTTGAGTAAAAACAAAAAGAATCGGTTCACGATCGACATAATTAGCATTTAGAAATCGACAACTAATAGATTTATTTACTGGTTACTGCAAAGTCCCTCATCGGTAGTGATGGATTCATGTCGTGATGCTTTGTATGGCTTGACGTGTGCTTTGCTTCCTGCAGTGGGCTTCCTACAGAGCGGCACAAAGCTGCTGTTCCGCAGGAGGCATCGAGAGAAGGAGTCCTGCCTCAGCCAGTCCCACGAGGACATCTCCAACATGGGCAACAACTTCGCCGCCGCCGCCCCAAGCATCAGCCGTAAAAAGTCTGGCAGCTTCTCCCGTCGTATCATCAAGCGCTTCTCTTTCCGCTCGTCGGGCAAATCAAAGGGCAAAGCTCCTGCCAGCAATGGAGGAGCGAGCTCTGTGGATAACTGATTATCATTGCAAGGGTCACCGTGGCTCTTCCATCACAGGTGGAGCTTTGACAAGCTGAACATCTCAAGTTCGTAATAATCTGTACCTCTGGGAGGACTCCTTCTGGAACAACTCGATGCACCTTCAGGACAGGATGTGTGATGACGTGATTGACTCTGAAATGTATGTTCTGTGAGGAGAAATCTGCTGCTCGGTGAGAAGAAGGGAAGCATTTTGAGTCGAAGACGAACTGCAGATGGTGATTTCATGATGCAGAGTGATGTTAACGGTTGCACTTTGGACTGAAGTCTTTTTTTTAATGGCACATGTAAGACTTTGTCGGCTGTAAAAAGATAATTTATTACTATGTGAGATTCATGGAATGTGCTATTTATTTTACCCTGCCAAAACGTCACCCTACTTGCATTACACTTTAAAACAGAGGCTACGCTGTGTGTTTCCATGCAAATGTCATTTTAAAGATAATGTAAGTAAGTTAACAAAAACTCTGGCTCAGCTGAGCTGTACTGTGCATTCATTGTTGTTTTTAAATAGTTTTCTGAATGTTTTTTCTTCTGTAAAAATCAGAAAAGACTTTCTACTTATTGTAATTTTGTTATGAAGTTGCTTTCTGTGGAATATCACGACTTGAGTTTACAGTTATTGGACTGTGAAAACTAAACTGAAAGAAATAAATCAGGGTGTAATGAGATGTAGATATCAACGTGTGAGTAAGAAAATCAACACGATCGGGTGCTGTTTCAGCTCTGATCCAGTCCGTTTGATGCTCATAGAGTCTTCATTGTTGTGATAACTTTCATTGCTGTGCAGCAAAAATAGAATACACTCACATACATTCAGGGGCATTGTTATTAAGAAATATTCTGAGATTAATCTCCTTTGGAACTGCTTTGCTCAGGACAAGCTGATGGGTGGAGGAGCAGTTGGAAATGAAATTATTAGCAGGAAACCTGCTGCATTCAAAGGCTAACAGAACCAGTATATAGAACTGTGGATATTTTTTTTTTTTTGCCATTTGTGTTTTGTCTGGGATGTTTGTTTTTTTTTCTGTTTTTTTTTTTTTACCGACTGCAATAATTATGGAAACTTGGAATTATTAATTAAATGATTTAATCTTCAGGGTTTGACTCGTCCATCCAGAACAACTAAGATGTTAAAATAAGTCATAGAAGTTGAGCCACTGAGTCACAAAACTACAACAAATAATTCAAAATGAAGAAAAGAAGTCACTTATTTGTCTAAAGGCACAATGAAAGAATGTGGATGTATAAATGTGGCCGTAATCTGAAAAAGAGTGGTTGCAAAATTTAAGATATGTGAGATACGACTACTATTATATTTTAGAAAATGTAATTTATTGCAAATAAATTATTTTTCAACCATAATTTAGTCTGTGCATTTGATTGGATTATTTCATGGTTTGATTTATGAGGAAAAGTAAATTTTCTCACCTGTGGTGCGACTACAAAACGTGTCTGTGTGAAGCTACTTGGGTATAATTACATTTTTCATTAACATTCTTTCAAATTGACCAAATTACAGGAAGAAACTGGACAAAGTGGTCAAGTCCAGCTCTGTCCTGGGATGCCCCCTTCACACAGTGGAGGTGGTCAGTGAAGGGAGGATGAACGAGCTCCGCCCTCTGAAGAACAGCTCCTCCACCCTAACTGTGTGGTGGAGGTATCATAAGCCCTTTGTTCCCACTGCAGTCAGACTACAATCAGCTCTGCTGTCAGTACATCACAGATGTGTTTAAATTACCCAAAAATTACCCTACTTACAAGCAGCTTATTTCCAGTTGCAAAATTGAGCTTTTCTTCCTTTTCTGGAAGAGCAGACACATTTCCTCCTCTCATATCTGGAGTGCAGCTTCAGCATTACAGCTGGGGACTGAAACTGCTGTGCTGGGGGCTGATGGGCTGGAGAAGGAGAGGAGTAGAAGACATTCAGGTCGTCAGAAGGTCTTTGTTTGCTGCAGCGGGGTTGAATGCTGTCCTGCTGTTTGAGATGTCCATTTGCATCCTTTTTCGAAAGGGGTCCCGATGATAAAGTTTCAGTCCGTCTACAAACTATATGGCTTTTATTTCACAGAAAGCCAAATAAACAGGCCCTCATAAAACTTGATATAACAGAAGTTATTGTTCATGTAGATTTCTGCAACAGTATTGGGTGCTTTTTGGGTTTAAGTGGTAGTTCATCTTATTAACAGCATACGTAAAAAATGATGGCTGTATAAGGTCTTTTATCATTTTGTGGAACCCATCAGAGGTGCTTTCTATTTTACCTCCAAAACAAATGAGTGACTGCCTCATCTTATAAAGATACCAGCACGGTTATTTTGGCTAGTTGTGTTTCATCTGAGAAAATGACAGGACTTTAGATCATTTAGTTTGCTATTTTGTGATAAATACAGGGACTAGACCTAAAGGAACCACAGAAACTGAGCCATATACCACGTGATTTGTAAAACTAAGCAGAAAACTACAAAGCCGCCAGCTTCTCTGGCTTCTGGCACATTGGAAAATAAAAACAATGCTGTGTAGTAGCAAAATAATTATTTATGTGATATGATATTAGTCACATTTTAATAATCTAATTTATTGTAACAATAATTAATTAAATAAGTCTTAATTGTTTGGGGGTCATTCATTTTTTAAAGACAATTCTGCATCATCAGCAGGCTTGTGCAGAACTTAACAATCTTTTGAAGATTCGTCTGAATCGGGTGTGTTGAAGCAGTGAAACATCTAAAACCTGCAGGACAGCGGCCCTCCAGGACCGGATGTGGATATCCCTGCTTTATGGCATAAATAAAGTGTCTGTGTGGATCGTTTTCGGTCATGATATGTACTGCTGTCCCGTGTATAAGTCATCCGTCAGCATGGTGCCATCTTAAACAAAACGGATGATCATTAAATGATCCAAACGCAATCCAAAATCCGCCTGCGCAAATGTTTCGTCGACGACACACTCGGGTTTAAAAGGGTTCACTTTTTTAATTTTGCTGCAGAAATGGCTCTAGCGCCAAAAAAATTGAAGCTGGAGGGAAGACACTCGATTGGTCTTCTTTGCCCGCCTTTGTACGTATGTCCCACCCAAAATAAGCAGGGAAATTAAGTGACCAATCGTCTTTGTTTATTCCATAGACAACATCATGATTGGTTTAAAGCCAGAACGCTCAAACCAATTGAAACCGACTTTCGGTTCCTCTTGACATCTCAAAGCCAATCAGTTCAGACTTATGCACTCTACAAGCCAATCGAAGTTGAGGGTGGGACAAACAGTGGGGTTTATATCCAGGTCGTCCTTTCTCTTCTTCCTCATCGTTTGCGAATCTACGCTTTACTGTCTTAGGTCGGAAAACTCATACCACAACCTACAATGTCTGGAAGAGGCAAAACTGGAGCAAAGGCCCGTGCCAAGGCTAAGACTCGTAGCTCCCGTGCCGGTCTGCAGTTCCCCGTGGGCCGTGTCCACCGTCTGCTACGCAAGGGGAACTACGCTGAAAGAGTAGGCGCCGGAGCCCCGGTCTACCTGGCCGCTGTTCTCGAGTACCTCACGGCTGAGATCCTGGAGTTGGCCGGCAACGCTGCCAGGGACAACAAGAAGACCCGTATTATCCCTCGCCACCTTCAGTTGGCCGTTCGCAACGACGAGGAGCTGAACAAACTACTCGGCGGTGTAACCATCGCCCAGGGCGGTGTCCTGCCCAACATCCAGGCCGTCCTGCTGCCCAAGAAGACCGGCCAGGCTGCTCCGAGCTCCGGCAAGGCGGGAAAGAAGGCCTCCTCTCAGTCTCAGGAGTATTAGCTTGCTGGCTAATAACTTTTCACCCAAAGGCCCTTTTAAGGGCCACCCACACATTGAAAGAGCAACATCCCTGTCTGTCTTGCTTCACATGTTTTTATTTTCCTCCTTATTTAATAAAATCAGGTTTTTGTAAATACCGTCTACTCATTGGCTTCAGGCCAGGTGATACTTTCTGCTAGTATGGATAAAGGTTCCTGGTATAGCATTTGAGGTAGTCTTTCCCTACAGCAATATGGGATTCACTGGCTATTAAATGAGAGGGAGTGAACGTTAAGAATCGTTGCATAAACGTGCTGCTGTGAGCTGGTCGTCCCCATCCAGCAGGCCATTAAGTTGCATGACTCGGACAGCGTGACTATGCTGCTTTGCAGGAGCTGAGAGGCATGCAACTTAAAACCGTTTAGGTTACCTGTTAAGTGCTTTCTCAACAAGGTTTCTTTTTTAAACCGCAGTAGCCCACCTAAATTTATCCAATCTAATCTAAAAGTAATCAGTTTATGTTAGGGCTATATTTAATTCTTGGTTACTTTTCATGTTTGTCTGCATCAAAAGGACCACAGTGTTGGATCAATGCATGAGCATATGGGGAGTATTCTTTTGCAGGGGTATCATTTGTTTTAGTGGAGTGTTGCTCAATCTGAGGGTATAGTAAACCATTTGTAATGTTGTTTTCGAGGGATATTGTTTTTTGTAACGGTCCTTGTGAGCACACATGTGTGACCTGAATGTTTTGAATGTGGTTAAAGCCTGCAAAACATGCTCTAACGGTTCTTGCATGTAGCTCCAGGTGTTTCCTTGTTGCTTGTAAAGCAAAAAACTGCAGCAAGTTTATCAGCATTAGGACAAGCATGTATGAACAGCTTTTGTGCAGCAAGCTAATGAGTAACTTTGAATAATTTAGAGCATATTTATCTCAATTTACAGGCTATATAGCGAAATGGCTTCCTCAGAGGTCATGATCCTGCAGGTTTTGGTCTTTATTTACTCTTTTAGTGTTGATTCAATCATGTCCGACTACCAAATACTGAGTCGAAAACAGGGCAAATCCTCACTACAGCAAATAAATCATATGGTTAGGTGAGAGGCACTTAGTTACTGATGTCTGATGCATGGTAAAGCAGCCAAAGAGTTCAAAGAAATTCTATGTACATTTACACTTAAACTTTCTGAAAGCTGGAAATTTAGCTGATAAATCATGAAGGAAAAGTGACATGAAAGTCAAAGATATACACAGTCATCAAAAAAATATCTACTCTCTTGAGTTTAATGATTTGAAAATGGCACAAATGACAGATTACTTTGATATCATAGTTATATTATACATAAAGACAGAAAAAAGGTAATTGGATTGACTGGTGATGCTGTTCCTGATATAACCAGCAGGGGTTGACTGTTTCATGTGTGAAAATTTGGAGTGCGTGGAATAATGCCCATGTTTGTTTCCATTTCATAACAACATAGAGCAGCTCACCACCTATTTTTTTCGGTGATATGTGCATCTCAAGCAACCTTAACATGACACTTTGAAGATTCGGATTCAAATATTGCTGAAAAAGAGGAAAATGGCAGAATCTGAGTCACAATCTGAAAAACTATCTTCAGGATCAGTCAGTACATCTAACCTGAGAAGGTTGAGGTCATTTCGGGCCATCTGTGGCGGTCGATGACATGTTTCCTGATTACACCTCAGACATGCAGCTAAGGTCCTCCATGAACTTTCCGTAGGAGGAGAGCGTGCAGGTATTTTTGTCAGCTTTGACTGTTTTATGAGTGGCAAAAGCAGCATGACGCAACAAGTTGAGCTGAGCCCAGCACAGGCTGAACCAATTACCCAGGCCTTGACAACGTGTCCAACATCAACATCCAGGCTAAAAATTCCAGCCCAAAAGGAAAAACTAAGTGTCCACTGGCTGTGACAGCTATAATTTTCTGACTGAGCAATATCAGGGACTCTAAATTTACCAGTCGTGCTCTTTTCAGCTGTTTGTGGTAAAAGGAAATCTCTGGGTTAGCAGCAATTTCAGTAATTTCATGGTATTTTGATAACTTCAAGCATGAAGCAGAGATGTGAAAAGTATGAGGCACGTTTTTTTTTATGTTCGGTAATGGACCAAAAAAAGAAAACATTATCTAAACTGAGCCGTGAAAATGTTTTTGTTAACCAAACAAGATAAACATATTGTTTGGTCGATCAAATGTGGAAATTCTTGAGATCCAGTTTCCCCAGACTCGCATGGGAAAAAGGAACGCTGAGTGGAGAAAGCTGGAAAGAGGGGTGGACCTGGCAGAAAGATGTTTGTCAAACAGAAACGCCGAAACATTCACTTTGAAAGTAACTCAACAGCATGTTTCCATCTTCAAGACCAGCAGCTGAGACTTTTCACATGAAGATTTGGGAAGATGCCTGGTCTTGTGTTTTTAATCTTTAGGCTGAATCCCTCCACAGAGAAGAAAATGTTCCTCCCCAGCTCGGGTAATTAGAAACAAAAATATCGCTTGATGGTCTGTGTGTGTGTGTGTGTGTGTGTGTGTGTGTGTGTGAGAGAAGCAGAGAGAGACAAAGAGATAATGGGGCTATTGTGGCAGTTCACTCTCATGGTTTTGACCCAGTTATTTGTCACTCACAAGGCAATGTATGTGAGAGAGTTAGCATACTTTCATCATCAGTGTTTTAATCTTCTCTTATTGTCCTGATAAGCAACCATTTCTTAGTTTAATACCACTAAACAGTGGGGGCAGGTGAAAGTCAACTGTTTTCAGACAGATTAGGAGTCAGACCCAGCTGGCTTTGTGAATGGACACTTTTATTTGTGTGTGAGATCCGGCTGCCTCTGGGGCTCAGGCGTCCAGTAATGTGCTTTGGTGGAATTACAGGATGATGAAGTATTACTCCGGCGCTGAGCGTGAGGTGCACATGTGGCTGAGTGAGTATATTTTTGACCCGAAAATAAAGAAAAATTTCTATGATGGTGCATTGTTGTTTGATGGAGCAACAGTTTGCTTGCATCTAGATGTTATGAATTGATAAAATGTGAGAGACGAGTGGGCAGATCTCACAAAGACATCTGCTCAGTGGGCGACTCCAAACAACAGTTGGGAGAATATTACGCAGATTCCTCTTGATTGTTTTCATCTTTCTTATAAGAGCAGCCTTTGGTCATTTTTACACATCATGATAATGGTTGCATTATATGAGAAAAAGGGATGAACCAGCAGATTAAAATAGCATGCATGTGCACACATTGTTGATTTGTTTCTACATTGCAGGTAAAGTTTTGTAGTTACTGGTATTGCTGCAAAATTGATTCACTTCAAGACACTGTAGGGCCCTGTGACTATGTATCTGTCTGCTATCTCCTTCAGGATGGTCTTTCTTGCCCTATGTTCAACCTCTCATGCAGCATTCTTCCTGTATGACCACAAACAACTTTAGTGTCTGTTAAGTTTAGGTCAACTTTATGGCAGAGGTCACGTTTGGATCTGTCACAGGAAGTGGAAGAGGCAGGATTTGCGAGTGGTCTGAGAGGAAATGCTGACTGAAGACTTCAATTTATAGCGAGGAAGTCCCTGTCTTTTAAGGGGAAGACACATGATCTGTGACCTGGTTCAGAAACAACCTCAATATGATTTCTTTCTTGATGCTTGCATGATTCTTCCTGCATTCCTCCACCTGTCATGTTCAGACACCCCGCAGAGACCTGCAGATATCTTCCACCAGACACATAACTCAAGATCTGTGAGAAACGCTCACACCAAGGCAATCAGTGCCTTCAGACTCTCACAGTGCAGCTGGAAAATACTCCGGTGACTGCGACCTTTCAATAGAATCCCTCCGCCACTGGTGGGTGTTTTCAGTTTAATTTCTGAACAGAGTTTTTCTTTGGAATGAACACAAAATATATCTGTGTAACTATTCAAACATTTGCACGAATGAACTAGCTCAAAGCTTTCCTTTAACGTGTTAACAATGCATGTGGTCAAGTTAATGAAGATGTGACATCACCACCATCGCACACACAGAGGGTTAGGAAAAAAAAGTCGGGGGCCTTTTCAACCGTGAAATCCTTTTGAAACACAACTATATTAGTGGTTTTCAGGGAAGAGGACCCAAATGAAGAATGGAAAGGAAGGGAAGAGTGGAAGAGACAGGGAAGAGTGCGAATTCAAAGTAAAAGTCACAAACTGGTAGATGAGTAAAAATGAGTCCAGTTCAAAAAGTCCAAATAACCCCAGGCGAGTGAAAAAGCTAAAGCAAAAAATAAAAGAAAAAAACAAGAGGCTGACACAAATTGTCTGGCAGAACAAAGACACACAGGGAAGGAGAATCAAATTATGGATAAAAGATTCAACACAGGTGGGGAACCTTAAGGCAGGAAGCAAAACCAACTGCGAATTTCTGATGTTTGACCAGGACAAATGAATGAGAATGTCACGAAATCCATGGTGCCGGGGCATTTGATCCATAAGATTTTGACACTTTTCTTTTCGTCTTACATTTACATCCCAAAACGCAGTTTGCACAGTAAAAGCTTCATATTTCTGCTGTTGTTCTTGGGTTTGGTTGTGATTGCGTCCCATTGGAGTACCCGCCATCTGACCTGAACATTGCACTTCCTCTGGGTGTCCATCAACACTGTCGCCAAGTTTGGAGTAGATCAGATGAGTGATCGCAGAGAGCAACGAAGAACATGTGTGGATACAAAGACGGGGATTTCTTCTATCGTTGATGAGATAACCTCGTGTGACGTAGAAATGAGTTTGTAAACCCTCTGTGACTTTTTGCATGATCTGTGTGGATCTGACGACCTCCAAGTTGAGACCGTTTCCGTCACAGGGCATCGTTTGTGTGATTTCTACGACCTGCTGCATTTGCTTAGTTTTTAGAAGATGGGCATGTAAATCGCCCCATTTAAAGGCCATTCAGTAAGTGTCCATCCTCTCAGCTGTAACCTCCACATCGTCACTAAGGACCACTGACTCACAGCTTCAGCCCTCTTCAGTCTGCAGTCCATCTGGTTACTTAGCTGCCTCTGTTTGCTTGTTATTATTTTCCTTAGTGAGTCATCATCTGCTTCATTTCCTCCATCTCCTCTCTGGCCCCGACCATGGGAAAAGCCTTTTGAGATCAATAGTGGAACCTTTCTCCCACTCTCTCCTGCCTTCTGTGTTTATCTGAAAGCCAAATATTGTTCCTGTGGGACATTTTGAGAGATGCTCACATGTGTTCGCTCACTTCCTGTGGACCACAGTATGCGTCTATCCCATCATCGCTGATGTATCAAGAAGAGTGTATGCATTATATTCCACTGTAGTCCACTTCATCATTTTTTTCATGAATTGTTGTTCAACAGTTTCCCAGAGCGGAAAAAAAAAAAACCTTTTTCCAGTTTGTTACATCAGTTTCTGAGAGCTCAGAGCAGGAATTCAGAGGACAAAGGGTCTGTTTCATCTGCTACACCACATGTTGTTTCCATCATGAATCAGACCTTTAACACCTGAGGAAGATGTCCAGCCTTCTCCGGTCACGTGGTGTGGTCAATCTGGACTGTCAAACAAAGGGAATCTTACAGTCAGTGCATTCGAGAGATCCTCTGAGATAAGACGGGTTGTTATTTACTCAGGGGGTTCATCAGCCAAATAGACACGTTGAATCAATGAATAGGAAATCTGAGCTTGTTTTGGAAGGCAGTGATTCCCCCCTCTGCCGCGTGTAACTCTGATAGGATGTAATTCTGCACCGGGATGGGCAGGAGAAGGGGCTGGGAGGAGGGAAATAGCAGAGGAACTCAGTGAGTGAATGAAAAGCAAGGAGCAAGACATACACAATAATGTGGACACAACTCTGTGAATTGATCATCCTCAGACAAGCGCATGGATCTAGCTGTTGTCTGGAATCTGTCAAAGTAGAGAGATGGTAAGAGCTGCATGACTGTCAGACAAGTAAGTAAACTAATGACGATATTTCTCAGCTCTTTTATTATTATATTCTGCCCTACTTCAAATAACCCTCTTTTTTTTTTTATTGCTCTATTCCAATGTAAAAACTTTCCTCCGTTTTGTCTATGTTTGCTCCCGGCAGAAGTCTTTAAAAGTAGCAGTCCAGACTGTGTAGCTGGCAGTATCTATTTTCAGAACTTCATGGCAACTCTGAAGGGCATAACTGCCTCCATAATGACAGGTTACAGTGCAAGGCCCTGCATTTGCAGGCTTTAAAACTGCTCTCCAGCCTGGGTGTGTACGTCAAATCGTTGGGGTTTGTGGGAGCAAGAGCAAATGTGTGCATGTGTGTGTGTGAGAGAGAGAGGGAGTCAGACAGACAGAGACACGTTACCCTGCCCACTATCCTGTTCTGTGTCTGAGCGTGGGTCTCAAAGAGGGCCAGTGTTGACAGCCAGTGGGCTGACAGCAGTGGCGTCAGGGCTCCAGTGTCAGTGGCGAACAGAGGGTACGGCCTGTTCTCTGTGTCACTGGGTCCTCTGAGACTCACACACTGCAGGAGATTGTCAGATATGTGTGCTTTCTCCAGGCAGCCTTGTCTGGAGTGACATCAGACACCAATTGAACGGCCCGTTGTCTCAAACACCACGAACTAAACTTAGAGTACAGCAGCTGTGGATGGTTTTTGGCTATTTTTGCAAGAATCATAACCCGATCAGTAATAACAACATGGAGCGAAAAATCGCTGAAGAAACCTCACATGGGGCATGACGTGTCACTAATTAGGACTAAGGTCCTAATGGTGCAGAGCTATTCTCTGAGATGTTCATTTTGGCATACAGTTATGCCTATTTGTTATGGTAGACAAAACAGTTCCCAGAATGTAGGTAGTTGTGTCTACTCCAGTTTTTCCTGCGATGCAGAGATTGCAGTGATGGTGAAAGACAAGCGTATGAGCTTTTTCTGAAAAACATGCCGCGTTGTCCGGGTCTGTTTACGAGTCTGCATCTGCTCGTTGCTGTTTTCCTCCCGTCTGACGCGAGCGCGATGAGTAGACGGCTGGATCTAATCTCCAGCATCTGTGTGAAAACACAGAATGAGCGTCTGTGGGACGTGTGCATGAGTCACAGTGACTCACCGCAGTCAGAGGAAGCAATGCGCTGACCCCTGACGTGTGAGGCACCTGCGCAGCTCAGGCACACCCTTTGCTGTATGTAAAACCACATTTATGATATTGACATAACGACAGTATTTCTATTGTCCGACTTGTTCATTCTCTAAAGTGTGAAAATCCTTTTAGGCTGAGGCACAAATCAATGTCGTTTTGTCTATCGTTCTAGAGGAACAATTACCCTGTATAGTGGTTTGGTCACATGGGCTTTTAACTGGGGCAGAAGGGTTTCTAAGGAAAGCACTGTTCTCATTGTAGTAGAGCTCTAGTAGAATTACTCCCAAAGCTCCCATTCAACACTGTGTGTGTGTGTGTGTGTGTGTGTGTGTGTGTGTGTGTGTGTTTCAGGATCTACATGTGTCAGATACTTCTGACCATCCTGCCGACATGGACCGCATGAGGAAGAATAAAGTGCAGCATGAGCGACAGACGCACCAGGTCTTACAGGTGAGTCATTTCATTTAGTGTCCACCATTTATAGATAGTGTAACTATGTATGTGACTCCTGTCATTAGTAACGATGTGTGTTGTGAGACAGCTTCTTATACCACATAACTGAGAAGTACAGATTTTGAGTAATAAATCACCTTTAAATCAAACAGCAGCAGAATCTGGGAATCTGTTCATGCTGTCAGGACGGACTCTCATGTCTATATATCCACAGACCTCTTGTCTCATCACTCTTAGCACTCTTTAAAATGTAAAGTTATGTAAGTGTTTTTTGCTCTATCTCATTCTCAAATGTACTACAGTAATTGTATTCATTGGTTCACAAATTATGCATGACGTCAACTTTATAGCATGTCATAGCTCATAAAATATAACTGTAAGGAATATCAGTAACCAGATGGTAGCTCCTGTATTTACAATGAATAGCATGCAACATCATTTTCTCATCTTGGCTAATAGTGTCCTATCATGCATATTTACAGTCTTTTTATGGCTCAAGACAAATCTCTTTAAGTACAGCCGGGAAAACGTGCAAACATGAATGAAAATGCACTAAATAAAGCAGTTTATGCACTTCTAACCAGCTTGAAAGTCAAGATTTGGTATGACCATCTTTTTACTTAAACACAGTCTGAACCCTCTGAGACAAGCTTTCTGTCCTTTCTTTAAGGAGTCTTCAGGAATAGTTCTCCAGGCTTCTTGAAGGACATCCCAAAGCTCTTCTTTGGATGTCGGCTGCCTTTTGTTCCGTTCTCTGTCAGGATGATCCCACACTGCTTCAGTAATGTTGAGGTCCGGGCTCTGGGGAGGATTCATCCCTCCATCAGACCTGCTGCCACTGATTTTCAGTCCACTTCTCGTGTCATTTGGCACAGCTCAGCCTTTTCTCCCTGTTTTCCATCTTTGAAAATGGCTTCTTGACAGCCACCCTTCCATGGAGACCATGTGGGTTTGGCGAACAGTAGATGGAATAACTGAGGGTTCAGATGCATCTCTCAGGTCCTGTTTCAGGTCTTTGTTAATAGTTTCCTTATTCATTAAGGAGTTCATCTACTACAGATATTTCTTTTAGGTCTGCCACTTATACTTTTGTCCTCTACCTGTCGATCCTAAGAGCTTCAATAAGGACAACCAGACTTCCTTTTCTTGATTCTTGAAGACATTTCACCTCTCATCCGAAAGGCTTCAGTTCTCAACAAGCTGGTGGGGGTTTTCGGCTTAATAGTAGTTGTAAGACTGTTCACACTTGGCATACCCACCTTTAGTGGCATAAAGATCACATCTCACAGCTTTAATTAAACATTAACAGCAATGGGGAATTGCTATTGGATGTGCAAAGTCTTTACACATTAAGTAACATTGGGTAACGTCATGGTTTAAGGATAATGGCGTTATTCCTATAGGATAACAATGTTTTTTTTCTCTTCTGCTTCAACAGAACACTCCCTTAGACCTGATTGAAACAGGTAAATCTTTGAAAGTCCAGGCGGAGCGCCCCCACCTGGTAAGCCTGGGAAGTGGACGCCTGAGCACAGCCATCACTCTGCTACCTCTCCTGGAAGGTAAGGACCTGTGTGTGCAGTATATGTTTCTATGTTGATGGGAAAGGGATAGATGGTCAGCTAATAAACATTTCCGGATGGGTTAAACAAGTATGCGTTGCTTTAATACGTAATAAAGTAAATACCACCTCACCACATTTTTTTTTTAACATATCCTAATGAAATGTCACAAATCAATTTGGGATTACTTTAAGAAAGAAAAAACTAAGACACTTTATGTTGGTTTTACTTTCATCTGTCACTTGTCTATATCAAACAAGTCCCATTTAGGTACGCATGTGAGACACACGTTGTAGGTATGACGTGAGATTAAGACCAACCGTCACTACAACGGCAACACTTTACTACTTTATTATTTCTCACTTCCTGGCTGAATTCAGAGCATAATGACACGAGGTTAGGGTTAGAAAACCATCATAATTAGGGCTAAAATAAGTTTATTTTTTTTACACCGCCACTTTTGTACGCCATTTTGGCCGTTGCCTTGGTTACATGTAAACACGACACATCGTGACGAAACTCTGTCACTTCCTGATTGGCATCACCCAATGAAATCACTTGGTTAATGTTAGAATTAATTAACTATTTGGGGAGAATTAAAAAAATAAAATAAATTAGGGATATATAACATTCATTTACAACGTAACTGTCCGTCATGGACGCCATTTTTACCCTTCATATGCAGTTACTCTCACCACCGCTAGATGTCGCATGATCTTTGAATGTAAATTTGGCCCCCATGTACTTGCATGAACAAAACCCATATGGGAACGTTTTGAGTTGGAGGAGGACAGTCTCAAGTGGTACAGCTTGTCATTCGTGATGAACTGGCAACAACTGATGACACGTTACCCTTTAACCATCTTGTTGTTGCTCATACTGAGACACAGATGCGACTGCACCCTTGTCTTTGAGCTGCTGGCACCATGTGTCTTTCAGTGAGTATCAACATCTCATGCGAATTCCAGGCAAAGGATGTCATGCTGGCGCCCCAGGGAAAAGCCTCTTTGTACGTCATCTTCTCTGTGTTATCAAAAAATAATAAGTAGTGTGTGTTTCACTGTATTTTTTGCTCTCATAACGTAATACAATATAATTGATGATCTAATTACAACCCAGAAAATAGCTGCAAATTGTTGTATTCATTTCCAAAATTCCAGTTTTCCGACAAAGCACACTTCTTTAGACTTAACACCTTCTATTCAACACTTAGTCACTCACTGGTTCCATTTGTGACTCCACCCACGTAACCTTGACCTCAGAGACTGTCGGCTTCAGCTTTGAACCGTAGGCCTAAGAATACTTTTGTGGCTGTTCAGGAACTGACGCTGAGAAAATGTTTCTGTTGTTGCAGGGAGAACCACGCTGGGCAGTGAGGGGACAGATATCCCCCTGCAGGGCCCCGGCATTGCAGCTAAGCACTGCTACATCGAAAACCAGTCGGGGAGCATCACCTTGTACCCATGTGGAAACCAGTGCTCCGTAGATGGGCTCCCCATCACCAAACCCTTTCGCCTCACACAAGGTAGCACCGTCACAAGCTTGAGTAACTACATTTAAGTGTTAAATGTCACGGTCTAGTTTCACAGTAACAAAAACAAACCCTTCCATATCCTTCCAGTAACATGCATACTTACCATAAAGCAGCCGTAACGGTCCCGCCCCCTCAGTCCCCTCTCTATGAGGTCCAAGCCAGCAGCTACACCAGAATGTCATTTGAAGCTGGTGTGTGTAGAGGCAGCAGCTGCTGAACAAGAATACCTCAGGCTTTGCTTCATTCAAAGGACAATCACGACACTTTGAATAAAACAACTCAGAAATGGAGCAATCTACTTTATTCGTACGCGAAGGAACAATGTTGCAGCACTTCGGACTCTAAAGGAGGAAATAGATATTAAACTTCCTGTGGAACCTTTGCAGCTGGAAACAAAACTTCTGTGTGACTCTCAGGAATCTGATCAGGCATTCTTGAAAGGCATCAAATATGCAGGGAATTTATAAGGAGTTGATACCGCTTTCTGATTAATCACACGTAAGTTTAACTTGTTTATTTACGTAGGTCTGCTGTTCCGGAGGATGAGTACATTACATCCGTCATAACCAAACTTTTTTCATAGGTTGTTATCTAATTAACCGATGAACAAATAAAGAACAATGGTTGATATTTTCTTTATTCATACCTGCCAGGAGGAAATATTGTTTACATTCTGCACTATTTAAATTGAATTAGGCTGACAAACTGACAACTCAGTCCTCCCAAATTAATTATTTAATTTTATGCTGATAAGCTTTTTATACACAGCACAAATGTAGGCTACAATAACCATAAAGGTTCAGGACTACAGCTGTAGCAGACATTTTGACTTAGTTGAGCTAAGCCGCTGTGAAAGCTTAAATGGATTTAATTTCATGGCTGAACCATGAAAATACAAATAAATAACCAAAAAAACAAGCTGCTTTATGTCCATGGGCATATGTTAAGTATTGTGAATGGCAGTCGTCTGTCTTTAAAGATGATACACATTGAATTAATCAAATTTAACTCTGCCAGGGTGCATGCTGTGTTTCGGTCAGTCGGCCTTTTTCCGCTTCAACCATCCAGAGGAGGCTCAGAGGATGAAGAGCATGCTGCCTGGAGGGAGCCTCAGACTGGACACCTCAAAACCACTGTCCTCTGGTAAAGACAACACAACAAAAGTGCCTCACTCCATCAAATCAAACTCCACACTGAACAATTCCTCTCATTCAGAAATAAGCTACTTGTGAAAATTGCGTGTAATTAGGTTGCACAACCGCCTTCAGCAGCTATTCTGGGCAGAGCTAAAGCTTTGGGCACATAAACCACTGTGAATTCTTTAAAAATGGCTAAAGGCTAAAGTCCTGACAAATGAACGTTGAGACTTTAGGCAGTAAATAGACATGATTCGTTGGATTATTCAATGTGCAACTCACATTTTAATGTAAAGAAATCAAAATATTTGTTTTGTGCTTGCTAAGTTTGTCACAAAATTGACCTTTAAGTTTGATTTACATCATTGATTTACATGAATATTTTTATCCCTGAAAGGATGCAGAAATAGCTTGTTCAGAACTAATTATCAGCAGCCTACATTGTGATCTACTTCATCTACACATTCGCTCAGTGTGGTGACCTGATTGTGTTCAAGAACTGCTGGAATCTTTAGCACAAGTGCTTTTGGTATTCTTTTGCAGTAATGTAATATTATTCTGGCCCACCGCCCACTGTAACTGCTGCCCCGGGCTGTCTGTGATATTTAGAACCCATTCTCCTTTGACCTTATTACTTTGGCTGTCAGTGCCTGAACAGTAAGACCCACCACACCCTTTCCAGAGTGAACTGCCCACTCTTTCCTGACCAAGCCCTGATTTCATCTGCTTTGAATGAGGTACACGGCTGTAGCTTTATATTTAGCTGCTCCAGATCCCTGTGGGATTACAACACAATTTAGGAGCATCCCAAACAGTGAGCTCAGCTCACGCAGGAGACCATAAGTTCTATAGGAGACACCCACCCCTCTTTAAAGTTGGCTACTTAGACACTGTGTGGGATTGAGTGCATGCCAAAACATTTACAGGCATGTGTATATTTCTTTTAATGGACTCTACCCTTTGCCCTGAGGTGGGGAAGAAGTCAACAGGGTTAAGATGGCACAGGGCAGACCCCCTTTTATAGTGTATTTGTTTAGATGTGTTTTTGCAACTGCCCCCTTCTGTTTATTCTACCAGAATGCTTATTCTACGGGCAAATGTTTCTGTCTCCCCACCTGCAGACCCCCACAGTGCCTCTAATGGAACCCATGAGTCTTTTTCATGCAACAATGACGATGCGCTCAACGACTTTTCAAAGAAATTGCAGGACTCCCTGGTGCTGAAAACTTCATTGTCATCATCGGGTTTTGGTAAACAGCCACTTCAGTCATCTCATGCGGACATCTTTAATGGGAGAAACGGCTCCACAGCAGAGGTTTGCATGAATGAAAACAGCATCTCTGTGACTCAAAACATCGGCAACAAAAGGCTTCCAGTTCCTGCTCGGTCTGCTCAGACCAATCTGGCTCCTGTCCCCCATCCACGGACCTCACTCTCCATGGGCTTCAGTGGTACCGGTGCGGGTCAGAGGTCCCAGGAGAGCCCAAAGCCTCTCAGAAATGTAAGAGCAGAGGCCACATCAAGCCCCAAACCACATGTCAGGGGCTCAGGACAAGGCACAGAAAACTCAAGCCTGAGTCACAAACCATCCTCCATCAAGCTTTCCCAAACGGCCCCATCAAGCCCCCAGTTAAGAGGTTCCTCCCGACAGAAGAGATCCAGCAGTCCCATGCGAGAACAGGGTCAGTTTCTCTCTCATGTAGATGTCCCTCAAAGGCCAGTCGGGTCCACTAGCCTAAGGGAGCTTCCTCCTCTCAGCCCTTCCATGTCCCGTAGAGGCACTCCACTGTCACAGGGAGTCCTAGAGAGCCCCCAGGCCCACCGAAAATTTGCAACCCCTTCAAAATCCGAGGCAGTGTACACACAAAGGTCGTCATCTCCCCCTGGGCATGAGAAAGAGTCTGGAAGCAGGCAGTTAAAGACAGGCCCGGGAAGCACATTCATGTCGAGCTTGGGTTCTGTATCTGGTTTGTCCCCTCTCGCCAGCCCTCATAGCCAAAGGAAGACCTCCTGCATGAGAGCGAAAGGATCTGCCAGCAAGGAAGGGAATGTTACGAAACCATACACCAGGGAACGCAAAAACAGCATCTCTGAGATCAGTGACAATGAGGACGAGTTGCTGGAATACCACCGATGGCAGAGAGAGGAGAGGCTGCGGGAGCAGGAAATGGAGAAACTGGTAAGTGATCCGTTTGAAAGTAGATACAGTTGGATTTTAACTCCTTAACCACATCTAAAGCGTGTGTAAATCTGGATTAGGATGTGCCTTTTTTCTTCTTTATATCAAGTATGGCTGATATCTGACAACCCAACAAAAGTAAATCAACAGGCAGAAAATGGCAGCTGAGTCTGGGTGCATAAAGAGTGTAACATTAACACTGAGGTGGAGCCTGTTAGGTAACAACTGTAGATCTAGAGTTCAGTCTCTTTTTAGATGGGGTTTGATCTTGATCTGAATTTATCCTGCCAACAAGAAAAACATACCTAATATAGTGGTTTGCAGAGAGGCTTTGGAGATACATAAATTGATGGTTTATTCGGAAAACAGATTATTGCACACAGCTTGGTTAGCGAGGGACTTTTATTTTCCACAATGTTGCTGCTCAGCCTTGAAAACACAGACACTATGATTTTAAAGGAGATAAACACACGTCAGTGGAGAAGACAGCGAGTCCTGGCACAGCAGACTGAATGTCTGCTTTCTGATATCTTCCCCAAATCCTCTGGCTCGTAGCCCGTAGCTCAGCTTGTCTGAACATTACTGGCATCGTCGGCCCAAACGGTCTGAGAGATACGGGTTGAACATTCTTCCAGACGTCTTGGGGTCCAGTGCAGAGGGCGCGGCTGGTTGTTTCTCAACACTATATTTACCAGATGAGCGGCATCCACTTTCAAAGCCGCCTCCCCTTGACTCAGGGTTCTTTCTTATTCGTTCCCACACTATATCACAGACTGCATACTTGTTATCTATCTTCAGTCCAGAACCCACTCTCTTTCCTCAGTAGCCTTCAAACCTGTAATTCTGCCCCCACCCATTCCTGTCCGCTGACAGCTGAGATGACCACAGAGATGGGTGGTCCATGCAGGCCCTCCATGTCTAAAAAGATTTCTGCTAACAATAAAGGTTATAAACAATAAACGTAACAGGAATTTGAGTCGTAGAACACGTAGAACACATAGTTTGTTCAGTTCTTGCTGTTGGCGTTTCATGGTCTTTAGCTTGTTAGCGCGATTCTTTCAATGGAAGCCCAAGAACAAGCTGGAGAAGTCTTAAACAAAGTATTTATTGGTGGTCACAAGTCAAGTATCAGCGCTGGACTCGGAGAGACAGAGTTCTCGCATGAAATCCGTCCGACCGAGCCCCGATATCCGGAAACATTTCATATTTATGTTCACCTTAATCTCACAGAGGTTGTACCTACACTCTTCAACGTATCATTGAACATTTACTAGTGATATGAGCAGGCCATCCACCGTCTTCGTCATGTTCTTTGGATGTGATAAACAATGTGTGTGTGTGAGTGTTGTTTTAGACGTGTATCTACTATACCAGACCCATCTGTCCTAATAGAGACGCTTTATCTGACCCAGTTATTTTATCCCGCTACGTCATCTTAAAGTCTTGAACATACATTGCGGTTGCATGAGCAGAGTGTATACGTACAAACTAGGAACATAGATTATTTAGTGAACTACAGAATATGAATACATAACGTCTAAGAATAAAGCCAATTTATAACAAGCTACAGAAACAGCATTTGGCTTATTCCTGATCCTCCTCAACTCCACAGTCATCTCCATGAGGGGACTGTTCCTACACAAAGCAGTCCACCAGTTACTTGGTGAGTATTTCTGGAGATGACAGGAATCTTAGCAGTTTTGGACGTCTGAGGTGCAACTGTTTAAGAGAAACAGTGAACGTTCAGTCCTCTGTGGGGGTCCCGCGCTGCTGGCTGGCTGCTCTTAAACCTTGTGTGTGGTCTGTCTTTCAGGCTGTCAGGTAGTCCAGGTGCTGGACTTTTCCTCAATGTGCGGTTTGCTTTGTCCAGATTATAATGGGCTCATTGCAGGTTGATCACTGTATCTTCAACTTCAATACTGTGGTGACGAGCAAACTGCAGCAGGTTTTCAAAGGTGTTTAAACGCTTATTTACTTCGGTCAATGACAATCTTTCCAGGACTTTAATCATAAGGAATGCTAAGGCATCTGGCCCGTTATGGATGAGACTTTTCCTCTTAAGACATTGTATGATTTTTTTTAAAGGCTCAATGTTGAAATTCAGATGTATCTAGGTTATAGTAGGGTCATATATTTAGCTTTTACGCTGCTAAGAGATAGTTGTGTTGCACCATCGTACAATAATGGGCTACTGAGACAAATACATGTCTCAAACAAGGGCAATTATCTCCTGCTTATCTGAAAAATACCAAACTTAAACTGTGTTTAAATTGGAGTAAGCAGGTATGGAATATGGATGGACAGATGGATGGAAGCTAATGATAAAATATTAAACCATTACCCTACATTGAGCACAACTAAGCTTCCTGTTATTTCTGTAAAAGTTGTGTTCAAACATTTCATTACTAACCAGGTAGCAAGTGGTGCATCATGCTGGAGTCATAGACCACTTCTTTTTCTTTTAGATTATCATGGCCTTGAATTAAGCACCTAAAAGCCATATGTTGTGGACAAAGAAAGGACTTCCTCACAGCAGCATACATTCTCTATATCTGGCGCACAGCTCTCCTGGCACGGTTGGCACAGATATGCAGGACTGTGCTGTAAAATAAATATTACTTTGCACAAGTGGACGTTGCTGCACTAACGCTGCCATTTAACATGCAACAAAAGTAAAGGGCAAAAGTGGAGTGGAAGGGATGTGATAGAGATGCTAATTATAGTGTATTTTCTTTTGGGAGGAGGTCAAACTACCATTTTCTTTTTACTGTGCATAACAGAGAAATACTGGAGGTTTTTCCAGTGCCACCACGTTCTGTTTAACAAGAGAATCATTTATTAGCGTCTTTAGAGAATTAGACATCACTCTCCTATCTTCTGAGTTTGAAGCTAAGGTCAGCTGGTAAGTGCTGTCCCCGGGTTTATAAATCCACCTTCTGCAGCTGCAGGTTGCTCAGAGACAGATACGTCAGCTTTAGTAATGATTTCAGGCAGTGGCGAAACAATTGCGGACAGGGCCCAGGGGCAAAACATCCCGACCGGGCCCCCTCGTTCCGGTGCGCGCGCACGTACACCCACACGCGCGCGCGCTCATTAAAGCATGTCCATCTCATCCATCGAGTGACGAGAAAAGAAGGCTATTTTTTGACGCCAACCCTCCCCATTAATCCGGGCTTGGGACCAGCACCTGTTTGAGCTGACTACATCCAAGTGGCTGGGTTAGGCTAAACTATATACATGATTTGCAAAGATTGCAACAAAACATTTCGGAATGTTTAAACATAGATGTTTAAACATAGTTACCAGTTTGTTTGCGATGCAAACAAACTGGTAACTATATACACTTTTTTTTTTTTTTTTTTTTTTGGTTGAGTGGGTGAGGGCCCTGGGCCCAGGGGCAGTTGCCCCGCCCGCCTCGCCTATAGCTCCACCCCTGATTTCAGGCCTAACAGAGGTCCAAACAATTACTTTTACTTTAATACTGAAGCTTACTTAGGCTGTTAATGTACTTTACTGAAGTTGTGTCTCTAATGATGGACTTAAACTGGAAATAGTAGAGTATTTTTACATAACTTTTACTGAAGTAAAGGTTGTTAATATTCTTACACTACTGAGTGGCAAGAACAGAAACCCTTACCTCCGATGAAGAGTTTGTGGTCAAACCATAAACCCAACTTGAGTGTTTGAGTCAATTCTAAAACATAACCAGGTCAACTTGTTGTCATTCATTTGATTAATATATCGTAAGAAATTCCTGTTTTTTTATCTTTTATCTTGAACCATCGGTAATTAACTTCTATTGTCTGTAGATATTTATAGTATTTTACAAACGCATAGCTGGAAGTATAAATAGTAGTAACTACTTTATTTACCCATTGTTGTGGCTAAAAGTGACTGCACATCACACACAGTTACTCCTGGTCCTGCCAGCCTTCTAATTATTGTCAGATTGGAATGATGATTACATATTCCACACTATTTCGTTAGATTAAAGCAAGTATTCAATTGTTTGGTGCAACGGGACACAAAAGAATAACCCCAAGCTCGAACAATAGCATGTCGAACAAGTAAAGTAATAAAAAACAAACCGCCTAAAGCGTCCGAATTAGAATGTTAAACTCCCGACAGCTGTTGGAAACTTTCAGTCAGTAAACAAAACTTACCCATGTCTTATATTTGTTCTTTTCATTGTCTCTCAGACTCTTTTTTCATGCACAACTCTGTCAGGTTTCATTATGAAGCCCCTCCTGAGAGACAGACTGCTATCGGGTTGCAGCTGTCCCGTGCCAGTGGCTAAGGGACAGCTGCCTAAATGGGACAAAGTCACCCAAGGACAATTGCAGCTAATCTGCAATATGATCTAGAATACTGGACAGCATGACTATGTCTCACATCTCTTCTGTAGGAGCGACAGAGGCTGGAGACCATCCTGAACCTGTGTGCAGGGTATAATCAGGAGGACAGCGCTGCAGAGCTGTTGAGGAGTGGGCTGCTGGGGGGTGTCAAAGGAATCTGCTCCGACCTCGGAGGGGGGATGTCCCTTCAAGGAGCAGACGGAGCCCAAAGGGTGGGAGAGAATGATGAGGAAATTCACAGAGAGGAGTCCAGCAGCACAGAGAGCACACATCAAGAGGTAACATTCACATTCTCATACACATGTGGTGAGAAAGACATGTTAGGTTTACAGCTTTTAAAAACACACAACTCTGCACTCAGTGTGAAGAGCTGCTTGGTGGGCAGGAGCAGGGCCACCTGGAGGAGGAGCGGGGCAGGATCTTGGCCAGGGTTGATGACTTAAAGCACAGAGTCGGTGAACTGGAGCAGCAGCTACAAGAGACCAAACGGGAGGTCAGCAGACACACCTGTACAGACGTTCATGTGTGCTGATGAAACACGAGGCACTTAAACTAGCACAATCAGACATCTTCTTCTCTTTTCCTTGGCTTTTAATACCACATAGGCTGTTGATTTTATGTTCACAGATATTCTATTTGGAGTGGGGTTGGCAGCATATTTATTTATTATGTTTTATTGTGTTTATTTTATTGTACAGCACAAACCTTCGTGTTTATTTAAACTGTGCTTTATAAATAAAGTGGATTGGATTGGATCTTCTCACCAATCTAGAGTGAAGAGTGAAGTATTTATGTAGCCAAGCAGCGGTTGTTAGTCAGCAAACTGTGGCACCATATTTGTCTCTAGGTGGAGATGGAGCAGGCCCTGCTGCAGGCAGAGAGGAGGGCAGAGCAGGAGCAAGCGGAGGCCGAAAATGAAATCATCTCTCGGCTGCAGCTCAGACTCAGCCAGCTGAACAAGGCCACCCAGCAAGAGAAAGACAACGTGAGTGATGCGATGCAATACATGCTGTCAGTTTGCCAACAGCCGCTAGTCTATTGCACGTGAACGACATGTTTGCATACATAAAACTCACTCTTTTCTGAATGTGCAGTCTGGATCAACAGTATGGACAGATTTCCCAGCTGACTTGCACTGCTTCTTAAGTAGCAGACTGTCGTGAATCACAAAGCACAACCTGCTTTCTTTCTGAAGTAGTACATTTAAAACTCAGCAAAACAGCTGCTTGCAGGGATTGGTAGTCTATTGTAACCAAAACTACTTATAACTAAAAACGACTAACTTTCCCTCTTTATGTCTCTCCCATGCTAACACTGCAAACACCCACAAACCTACCCTCTGCCTTCTCTTATACCCTTTTAACTGCCTCGGCTGTCTCTTTAGCATTTATAGCTTGACTGCATGGATTTTTTTAGTTGTCCTTGATTTTATTTTTTTTTCTCCCTGGCGTGGTATGTGGGTCTGAATGCGGGAACAATTGTGTGTGCGTGTGTGTCTCTGTGTGTTTTTAGGGGAGGGCTAATGTGTCGGCTGAGCGGAAGGTCCTGGAAAAGCAGAGGAATGAGTACAATGAACTGAAGAGGCAGTTTGATAAGTGCCCCTTGTCTCTAAGGGAACAGTTACAGGAGCAGCTCAGCAGGGTCAGTGTTCTCACGCAGCCCACTGGCTGGCAACAGTGAGTTATAATATACTGAACACAACAGTACTGTATGATCTGCACAGAAAGAGCCGCAGATGTAACACTGACTCTGTTTTGAAGCACTCAGAGTCACTTATAAAACTGCTGACTGTGCGTCTCCTCATCTTTCTGCTGTTGCGCTTCCTCACATAAACATGTACGGTTTATTAAAGCCCTTCATAGGGCAAGTGACTGTTTTTCATCACTTGATAAAGTGCCCTATGAAGGTTTAAAGCAGTACCATTTGTTGCTATACAGCAGCTAACCGGTTGCTTCCCCAGCAGCAGTTTTAACCTGAAATGTAATCACTGCTGTTCCCATCCATATTTGCTTGTTGATGTCAGTTGTAATTTGTAACAAATAATAGAATTATTAACAGCTTTGCTCTAAAAAGTTTGCATGCTTTTACCGATAATACGATTCAAATCACCTTCATCCACTTAGCGTTTGTTGAGCTAGAGCAGTGCATCTTCACAGACCTTAAATGATGAATCTGGTGTTTTTGCGCCTTCTTAAAGTCTATAAATTGTTTTATAAAGAGATCAACGCTGTGTCCATTCTGTCTGGCCTCAGCACTCATTCTTTGTTCCTCAGCAGGAACCATCGCAGACAGAAATCTTTACAGCCCCATTTGTAAAGAGGGTGGGGTGCTGTGTAAAATGTAAAACCTGAGCTGTAAAAATTAACAGCAGAAAGCAACAATTAGTAAGTCACTGAAGCGTCATAATTACGGTTATTAAAAATAGCACAAAGTGCAGAAATGTACATGCACGCACTTTGAATCTGATGTAAGAAATATAAGAGAAGTTGTAACAGGAAGATGTTTATCACTGAGTTGCATCACCTCTCTTTGTTAAAATCTGTAAGTGATCGGGAACTGAGGAGAAATATTTCTGTCATTTTTAAAGTGAAGAGTTCCCCCGTTGCTGTTTGCTATAGCTGCCCTTCATTTTGGGGCCTTGATTTATTATGTGATCAGTTTACCAAAATTTATTTAGAGGGTGTCGGATCCAGGGAGCAAGTTGGTCAGTTTCACATCTGGATCTTTTTTAGTATGGAGCCTGATGGCAGCATATGTTTATCCATCCATATATGTTCTTCTTCTTCTTCTTCCACTTCTTCTTCTTTTGGCCTCTCACTTTTATCAAGGGTCGCCACAGCGTGATCATCGATTTAGCACATGTTTTACGCCAGATGCCCTTCTTGACGTAACCCTCACCATTTATACGGGCTTCGGAGCGACTTATCCATCCATGTATACAGTATATATATATGTATATATATATATATATATATATATATATATATACATATATATATTATTTAGCGTTAATTGTGCAATCACACATGTGCAAGTTACCTGCTAAAGTACTCCCAAACCATCAGAGCCAAGAAAAGGATATTTCACCTTGAGATTTATAGTTTTTTTTTATACTTCAGGATTAATTCTTAAGCGATTTTGTATTGTTTCTTTCTATTTTTTCCTTCAGTTTTATATTTAGAAACATTATTCTTTAATTGTTTAAGTATTTGTCCACAGTTTTGGTGATGGTGATCCCTTTTTCTTATTCTCACTTCTAAAAGACTCTCTGAGATATTCTTTTTATATCCAGTCATGTGACTGTCTGGTTTAACATTGCACAACCTCCCAACATCTGTCTTTTATTCACCATCTCAGCTGTTGTTTTGTTGCTGACATAGATTTGAAAAAAAAAGCCCATTTTGTTGCAACATTTAGTTCTTTGGACTATTTTAGATTAAATATACAGATTAAATCTTTAAAAAGTTCTTTTCTTTACATTTTACACAGCATCCAAACTTACTTGTCATTCAAACTGGTTTTCAACCGTGATTATTTTTCATTAGAATTCATAGACAGCAGGCATTTCACGAAGGATTAACTCATAATATAGAATAATGTGTTTATGATAAGTTAAACTCCAAGGTGAGCATCATATAGGAATCTTTGGATTCACAGCCCAAAGGTAGCAATTCATTGTTTTCTGTCTGGAATTCTTTTTTAGCACTGGTTTCATGCTTAGAGTCTGACTTTAAATGGTGTGAATAACTTTGTATACGGACAGAAAGCTGAAGCTCTGGAGTCTGGGACCAAGCAGTTTGAGGAGCTGGAGTTCTGCCAGCTGGAGGAGGAGAGCAGTCTAGATGAAAAGAAGGAAGCTCAGAGCTCACAGCTTCTTCAAGAACGAGCCGATTATCACTGCAGTGTGGCCAAGAGGAAGGTGGGATGCATGTGTGCACAATAATGCATATGTGTGCACAATCCTGCTACCGGCATGGTATTACTGTCTGTGTCCGCCCAACATCAAAATACATGTTGATTCACAGGAGAAGGTGGCTGCTCTGGAAGCTCAGGTGAAGCAGCTGGGGTTACAAGCGTCTCAGGACTGTGAGCGACTGGCAAAAGACAGAACAGTGACTCTGCAGCTGTTACGCAAGGTGAGCCGTTCAGTGTTCGTGAACCTGCTCAAAAGTGCGTCGGATTTACAGTCCTGGTCAGACGTTTGATATCATGGCAAAGTAGGGGTTTGTGACCCTTTTTTGGAACCATCAAGAAGCTTCTGGAATAATGTTTGCTGAATATTTGACTACTGGCACAATTTGTAGATTTAAATGAATGTTGTTAGTTTAGAGTTTAGAGTCCAGAGTTATTGGAAAAGCTAACGTTGGTGCTCTAAGGTAGAGCTGACAGCTCTGAGGTAGTCCTCCTTTTTCATTCTTCCATCCAGCTAAACAGCCCCAACCACCGCCACCCTCTCTTGTAACAGCTGGTAATTGTTCTGGTTTCTGAAAGTTTTACTTTTACGCCTCCAGATATCTGGACATAATGGCCTAACAGCTCAATCTTTTTCTCATTAGAGCATAAAACTTTCCCCCTGATGGCTTTTTCTTTGTCCAATGTGTTCAGCTGCAAACTTTGATGAAGCGTGAAGCTGTTGATTTTGGATCTGGGGCTAGTTTCTTGGACGGCAGCCTCTCAATATACGGCGATGTACAAAAGTTTGAACTGATGATCTTGGAAATCTTTAGCTGCTCTGAAAGGACTCTTATTTAAGACAACAATCCTCTTTTTGAGATCTGCAATGGCCTTCTTGCACCAGTGAATTTCCTGTTTATCGATCCAGTTAAAAAAAAAAAACACTTCAAAGAAATATTGAAAGCAAAACCAAGCCTAGCAGTACTATGACATTTATTTCCTCTATAATAAGAACTGTGAGCTGATGCAAGACACGGTGGCAGCTGTGACTAGCTGTATAACACCTGTATTCCCATGTTGCTTCTGCCTCTCAGGAGCAGGACAGGCTGTGTGCCCTGGAGAAGAGGTACCACTTCTTGACTGGAGGGAAAAACTTCCCAAAGTCCACCAGCAGCACGAAAGAGGTGAGCAGGTACATGTGAGACATCGTATCGCAGCCACATGTGGTCTCTAAGCTGGAGAAGAATTACTGCAAAAGTGGACATTTTTTTACTCGGGTGAACTTTTTGAACAGGAATTTCTTCACATCAGCGAACCTGACCTTGTTTATGTGGATGGTGCTCCTCATAGCCCCTGTCCTTCCTCTGCCTCCTTCTCCTCCTCCTCTCACATCCCCTCCCCTGAACTCTGTCCTGTCAGACTGCAAGAGGTAAATCTGAGCAAAATCCTCTTTGAAAAAGAGCCTAAAGATCCTGTCTGTCTACAGTACAATTGGGCATGATGTGTGTTAGCAAACGACTGGCAGATAGCTGCAAGCTTGCGGTGTGTTTGCTGGTAGGAAGAGTGCCCGTTTCTTTCTTTATTAATGTTTAAGTCTTGAAAAAGACGATTAAACTGTAATTTTGATTTCAATGTTCGAGGCCAAGCGGGTTGGGAAGCTTTTGATTGACTCTCAGCGTAAGTGTGTCTTGAGCCATTTTGTGTTGTGGCTGTCGATACAGGAGTACCTCAGGCTGTCTGATGTCCATAGGATGTATGGAAATGCTTCTCTGCAGCCTCACTCTTCCTCTCCTGCTGCTCTCCACTGCATCTCCCTCACTGTATCTCCAGCTCTGCCATGCGAGGTAGTCCGCTTTTCTGCTCTTTGCAGTACTCTGCTCATTAACTGAGTCTCCAAATGTTCTTATGGATGCATTTTCTCACCCATCTTTTGAACATTGTCTTCTCTCCCTGTTTCCTAAATGTTTGCATGTCGTATTCTTTCTGTATCCGTGTGAAGGAGTACGTCACAGTCAGTCAGTTAAGCCAGATCTTTGGGATGCAGAGAGTTAACCCCTCCTCTTCTTCCTCTACTCCATCATTCCAACTTGCCTCGTCTGAATCTACCTTCTCATGCCACTCGACCGCATGTGGCCCTTCCTCCTTTTTTTCTGCACAGGTTTGTTCTATCTAGCATTTTTTTGGCACCATTCATTCTTCCCCAGCATTGCAGCAGTTCACTGAATTTCTATGATTTTCTGCCCTATATTTATCTTTACCTGTCTGTTATAAGCTGTTGCACCACTGTTTGCCTTTTTTTTTTATGTTTCGGCTGCATGCTTTTGATCACCTCAGAGCCAGGCTGAGCTGGGCAGGAATGTTATGCCTCCCATTAATCTTGAGCGCTGGTACCAGGACATCATGGCTGCTGGAGAGCCTCAGTCATGTCCTCCACCGCTGCCTGCAAAGTCTTTTTCCACACGCAGACATGGGCAGGTAAAGTCACTTATGCTCTCTTGGTTGTTAGTTTGAATAGTCTTGCTGAAGTACTCCCAACACACGAGGCGGTTCTCTCATTAACCACTAAGTTATCCATATGGTTAAGACTAGGAAGCCCTATAGTGGTAAAAAAGAAGAAAGAAAAAGATGGGGGAGCCGATCGGCATCCATTGTGCCCAATATTTAGGAATAAATAAACACTTAACCACAAAATGAACATGTCCATGTCCATCGTGAAAACCATAAAGTACAAATTACAAAGATATCAATCTGTGTTTATCTCCCAGCTTTTGAAGTCTAAATCTGAAGGCGAGGTTGGACAGGCATCATCAAGCACTCATTTTAGTAGCACAGCCGCCCTGTCACACTCCAGCGGTGTCATGCATGAGAAAAACGCACCCACCAAGGTCAGTTTTGTGTCTCTAAACTGTAATCAGATGTTGACAGCAGTTCACCACTTTTTCTGCCTTTCTTAGGGGTTACAGTTGATGCTGAGAGAGATGACAAATCCATTAGACATGGACCCTAAGAAGCAAATGTCTCTGCAGTGCAAAGGTGAGTCTGTCTGTCCTGTCATGTGCACGCACCAAACTGTAGGTTTTCATCAGGAATTCCCACGTAACTAACCAGTTGCTTTCTCTTGCTTGGTCTTTAAAGTCAGTGAGAGGATATGAATAGATCAGCAGACCATTAAAACCTCCTGTAGGACCCTTTATGCTGCCAAAATAGCTTTGACCTGTCAAAGCACGAGCACCTGGGTGTCCGACAGCTTTGGATCTTGTGGGTAGTGGTTTGGGGCCTCCATGGATTGGGCTTGTTCCCCCACATTCTGCAGATTCTCCGGGGAGTCCAAGCCACTGTCTTGGACTGTTTGTTGTTTTTTCTGGGCGGTTTTTGTGCCGCAAAGTGTCCCAGAATCCTGAGGTGCGAAGGGTGCTGCCTTTGATAAGTTCTGTTGCCATAGCAGCAGCAGTTGTTGGTCTGTAGTTTAGCTTGGCAGTGACTACCAAAGCAACGTCAACCGAAATGTCAGGACTCAAAGTTTCCCAGCAGAACATCATTGTTACTTTATCTAACTGAGAGCAATGATCGGGCACAATCAGCAGAGGGCGGTGTAAGTCTGCGACAACTGACGCCGCACCTTCTCTGCTTCCACAGATCCGTCTCCCACCGTTCATCACTCCATCCTGCATCATCAGACGCCATCGAGTGGCAGCCAGGCATATGACACCCTCAGCCTGGAGAGCTCAGACAGTATGGAGACCAGCATCTCCACCGGCAACTCCGCATGCACCCCGGAAAGGTGAGAGACTGGAAAAAGAGCAGTTGGCTCTGTTTCCATGGGAACACTCAAGTCTGCCCCCTCTCTTAGAAGAAAGGTCACCATGCTTTGTTCCTGTGACAACGTGTTTTGTTACATGCCTGCTCGTGTGACTACACTGGCTGTTGCCATGCCAACCCCTTCAAGTTTTGAAGTTAAGTTTACTGGTGTTAATGAAGAACCCGTGGCTTTTTTTTTTTTTTGTTGCTCTCCTGCTGTTTTCAGTGTTCGGTTTCCAGGCATGTTTGTTTGCATTTGTCATCCGAAGCCGTGTCATAGCTGTGTAATCAATGATCCTTTTGCCTTTGTGTGTTGTAGCGCCTGTGGGTTGGAGGCCCAGAGGATAGAAGAGATGGAGAAGATGTTAAAGGAAGCGCAGCAGGAGAAAGCCAGACTGATTGAGAACAGAGTGAGTTCCCGACTCTGTTGCTGCAGAGTCTTGATGTGAAATTGCTCAGTCCTCACATGACTGGACGTCGGTTCCCCATCACAGCGTGTCCTTCATTGCACAGTTACACTATTCAAGGAACTTTAACTGAGATTATTTTAAATTTTAAAGTATTTTTTAAATGAAAGCATGTCAAATACTGAAATGAGCTATTTTTCTGCATATATTTGACATTCAACTAAATATCTTCAGGTTTTGGACTAGTTTGAATTGATTGACTAGTGAAATATTCTGAATTTAAGCTGTTTTTAGCCGTAAATGTGAAATTTCTTTACACTACCAAAGTGATATTCATATTTGTGTGAAGGAAATAGTTTTCTATAGAATGTTTCATGAATAAGAATCAATTCACAATATTATTTAGAACATTAAAAATTATCAGGTTTTTGGCAATTAAATTATCAAGAGATATTTAGTGCAATAACCTTTCGGTTAAAGTTAGAATGAAATCAGATTTCAACACATTTTGTAAAACAATAACAATACCATCGTATAATTCCCTGAAAGTTATTGCAAAAATCTTCTGTTTTCTGGTTCAAAAGAGAAAAATGGTCAAAGGAATCAGAGTGAACAGTGAAGTTTAAGGTGAATATGTCAAATATTTTGTTAATCTTTGTATTATTTCTTCATGTTGAAACAAAGCAGACCTTTGAGTAAGCGTCTCAAAGCCGCAAAGGATCATTTTACATCAGCAAAGCTCACTCTTCCGTACACAGACTAAAAGAATGTACTTTACAAAACCCTGGATTGGGACTTGAATTCTCCTGTGCGTCTTCTGACAGTCATTTACTTTGTATTGCAATATTTGCCTGCCATTAACATATTTCCCTGTCTCCCATTTCCCCATTATTTTTTCTTCCCTTCTCCCCATCTGTTCCTCTTTCTCCTGTCCCTCCGCTCCCAGGAGAGGGAGGTGCAGGCTCGACGGCAGATGTTGGAGGAAGAGCGGAGGAGGCGAGAGGAGGCCGAGAAGAGGCTCCAGGACGAGACGGCCCACAGGCGGATGCTGGTGGAGGAGGAGGTGAAGATGAGAGAGAAGCACTTCTCTCAGGTCAGTGGAGCAGCAGGAGGAGACTGAAGGGAAGGGGGGGGTGAGACACTAAAGAGAGGCTGGGTGCAAAGGAAGATCAAAGATTGTCAAAGAAGGGAGAGAAAGGCGGGAGGGGAACAGAGTGAGAGGAAAAACAAAAGGGGGCAGGGTACAAAAAGATAAATGTGCATATAATTCACAAGAAGTTTTAATCCTGGCCCATCAGAACTATCAGCATCTGTCATTATGAACATCTATAAGAAATGCATCCAGGTCGCCTGTTGTTGGTATGTGAGACTCGCTTGTTAAGTAAGTCTTTAAGATGCTGCAATCTGTGTAATCTGTAGTGACAAATCCACAGATAATTAACACCTGGCTCTTTAGCCGAGTGAAGAATCAACTACCTGCATGGCGTCAGCCCAAAGCATTAATAAGGGACGCTAATAGTGCATTTCCCAGGTGGCAGCTGTGAGACAGCAGACAGGTTTAATTCATATTAGCATACAACCTTGATTGTGAAAGAAAAGCTTCCTCCAAAAAGCGCTTTGATGGTAAACGGAGAGTTTTACATGTGCGTTATGAGCTGAATAAGGTGATTAGCCTCCCTTGTTTTGCAATGTCTCCACAGCCCTGTGTCAGTGTTGGAGGAGGTCGAACCTGCACTGCCTCAAAGATTTATATATTTTGTTGTTTTTGTTCTTATTTTTTATTGACACAGACTTGTGTGAGATACTTACAAGTAGCCAGTGTTTTCCCTGAAGCAGACAGCGGTCAGAGCGCTCTCGGTTTGGAAAAGCCAAGCCAACAGACAACAGAACAGGGACAAGAGAAAAGCAAATTGTTCCCAACTAAAACTAAATTAATCTAAAAACTATTTTAGAACATTTCCAGGAAATACTGCATACGCTGGGTTTTTACAACACATCACTGTTGCATCACAGCTCTACTTCATACAACCTCACCTAAAAAAAAGGATAAAATAGACTTTTATTGCACTGGGATGGGGAAATGTACATTGATTTGTTAGAATTAGGAGATTGTTGTTTCCTGTAACAAAGGAAATTTCAAAAACTGTCACATGGAGATAGTGGAAGAGGAGAAAATGAGCAGGCTTATCCTAATAATAGATGTCAGGTGAGTCAAACTGTAGCTGTCCACACCACTGCCCAGGACTCACAGTTTTAAGACACACACTCCCTTGATTTGGCTTGAGTGAAAGAAGTTCTTCCATGCTGTTTTTATCCTGTTCAGGGCTGTGATGACACCAGATGCTTCCTTGACAGCTCGCCTGGAAGAGATCAATTCAGGCTTAAACCTAAAGCCATTTTAGATTCACCATTTAACCCATTATGCACGTCTTTGATAGTCTATTGCGCCATTATTTGATAATTAAGCCTGTTAGGAAGTGCATTCGTAAAAGGAGGAAAATATTCAAATACTTTGCCATTTTAATGGAGAAATGCATTCCTGACAGTTAGCAGCAGTAAGGCAATGTGAGATGTTTCTTACACAGGCTCGTCCAATGACGCGCTACCTGCCAAACCGGAAGGAGGAGTTTGACCTGCGTGCCCATGTGGAGTCATCCGGCCACTGCATAGACACCTGCCCCTTCGTCATCATCACAGAGAAAATGTGCAAAGGCCACCTGATAAAGATGGGCGGGAAAATCAAATCGTGGAAAAAACGCTGGTTCGTTTTTGACCGTCTTAAGAGGAACTTCTGTTATTACGCAGGTGAGGAATGATGACGTATTTGTACATATGTATCTGTTATTCACTGGTTCACATACATGTCAGTTCACTGCAGCTTATTCATGCAAGAGATCTTTGAACAAGTCACACGTATTCACAATTTATAAGCATATAAACCCACAACACACATAAAATAACACAAGTATCTGCAGTAAAGTCTCCATGAGTAACGAACGTCTCTTTACATTGTCCAGATCAAAGTTTCCATCCTTTAGTCCTGGTCCTTTGTAAAACACCAGCTGTTGTAATAGGAGCACAAATAAAGATACATTACATCTGCCTCTAAAATTGGACAACAAACCAGAATACATCACTTTAAAGTGGCATGTCATTGTAAACTCTGACAGCAGGGGCTCGCCTGAGGCTAATCACATGATCACGCCTTAAAATAGTCTAATTTGTCATAAGCATAATGACAATTCTGTACACTATCAGTACATTTTTATTATTTTATTTTATTTATTTATTTAAAACGGGGACAATGCACAAAAGCATTCATCTTGAGAGAAGAGATGCCTTGTGCCAGGTTGTTGCAACATTTGCTAATTTCCACTTGTCGTCCCTGGGCACGTAAGGTAAGAACAGATTAAGATAGTAAAATATGACAGATAAAAGTAATATGCAGACCATAATATTTTTAAAATAGACAAAATACACTGGCAAAAAAGAAAAAAAAGAGAAAGAAAAACAGGAAACAAGGGTGCCAAAATCATGAAGTGCACAGTAGGGATCAACAGCACATACTCTCTCAATCTCATCACACATTCAAACACAAACACACACACAGATAACAGTCCAACTTTCCCCTTCCCCATCCTCCCCCAACGACCACACTCATTACACACACCAGCAACCAGACATACACACACACAAACACACACACTCACATGTCACTCAATGTGTGCAAGCTTGCTTACTTACATAGAATAAATAAAAAAAATCCCTCTCAGATGCAGGACTCTAATTCAGAACACGGCTGCAGAACGGTGAGACAAAGACAAACTAAAGTTGCTGCAAATATAAAGGGCGGAAAGAACAACAAATATTTAACATTCGTTAATTACTTTGAAGGGCTCTTATACACCAAACTGAGAAAAAGAACCCTGCTGGGTCGGCACATTCAATACACCCAGGACCAGCAATCTGTGCAACAAGTGGTCGCTCAGCAATGCAGAAAGAAGCCGAAGTACATTCAAAAAACAAAAAAAAACAGAAACAGAAGAGCTCATGAGCTTGTGCCATCCAGAGCTAGTCTGTCCTGAGTCACATGCGCATGTTGCTGTGAAGGTGTTTTGGGATGAAAAAAAAAGAGGACATTTTGACATTTTTAGGTTAGCTGTTAGCTTTTTATCACTGCCACCTCCTTTTTGGTGCACTCATTAGCTACAGTCAAAGTGAGCTCCCTTTATAAGGTAAATTGGTGAATCGAAATCAGGTCAGTGGCTTCTGACAATGGTGAGTGGGTGCACACACCAGAAAACTCTGGAGTTTGTTTGCAATTAATCGATAATCTGCAACAGCTGGTCAAACACTGGAAAATCTTCCACCAGACTGATCTTTATCGAGCATTTCCAGATGTCCCACATAGCACAGGTCTCTTTTTACTGACATTACGTTATGATACAAGTAGCTCCAGGTATTTCCAGCCAAAACAATGATGTCACAGTGTTGGGAAAGGTAAATAAATGAAAAACAAATGAAATAATCCAGAAGCATGTGGAAAGAGGGAGAGACAAAACTATAATAATTCAGGATCTGATTGGACTACGAGAAACAGGTGGGAGCAATTATGAGGACAGAAATCGGAAAATAACGGGTTATAAGTAAACCCAGTACAATGGAAGTTAATGGCTTTTTACATCAACATCTTTTTCACATAGAAAATGCTCAGAAAACTGTGCGGCATGCAGAGAACGCACAGAACACTGTGGTCTTTACACAGATATTTAAGCAAATGAATGACATTCAAGTCCGGAAAAAAAGGTACAAATTTAATGCTACATTATACTCATGTTATACATGATGGGATAATTCCATAGAAATGACGCCCTGAGCTGGAGTCGAGCCCTTTAAACGGATCGTTCTGGAGGAATTTGTAAGTGTCTGTTACTGCTGCCAGCTGCCTCGGTGGACAGTTAACCGGATGGCTGAGCCCCGTAAACCTTAATGCAACACAAAGCAGACTGCAGATCACGGACTGTACCCCCAGTTCTCATCCCGGCTCCTGTGATGCATTCACTCTGAATTAATGATGTTTGCTGCCTTTGTTTTTACACTGCTGGGTTTTGGATGAACGGGTGACTGTCGTGTCTGCGGCTTTGGGACGTTTTGGCAGCACACGCTCCGACTCTGAAAACGTTCCTCGGAGGAAACAATTAAAAACCGAGCCTGTGGTGGAATAAATACATGTTGCTTTTTGGTCTTTGATGTAAAAGTGTTGACAGGACTGTGGTTAAAAAATGTTCTCTGCCCTCTCTCGTGCCTTTAAGGCCTAAAGGTTCCACTGAACACTGCCTTCTGCATCAACAAGTCTCCACATTGTAAAAGACTAATTAAATTACTTCAAATTACCTGCTTTGGATTCCCTAATAAAGCGTCCCATTCTGCTTAATGCTTTGGCTTCATTTACAGAGAGGCTTTTCAGATTAAAGGGATTCAACCGGTGAACTTTCTGTAGAAAAGTTCTCTATTAGACTTCAGGCCTGCACCTGATTTAGTGTCCACTGTGGATCTGTTCCTTCTTCTCAATCTAATATCACTCCCAATCACTCGTTATCCATTTCAGGGCTAATTGAACTATGCATTTTTTTCTCAGTTCCTATGTGTTAAATTTAAGTCGTTGTAGTTTTTTTTATTCCAGTTTATCAGAATTTAACAGTTTTTTTCCAACAAGCTTGTTTTGAAACATTATTTTACAATCAAGTTCAAAATAGAATCCGAGTATATATTTTCATTCCTGACACCCCGGTTCCTTTTGCTCCTCTTTCCACTCACTCGCCTAGCCTTTTCACCCCCTCACTCCTGACGAAGATGATGGTGATGATGGTGATGAAATAAGATGCAATACTTTCTGTGGATGTGTTTTTCTCAGGGAGGAGGCTAGCTCCTGGCTTGTTCGTGACTAATAAAACGAAACTCACATTTCAAAAACATTTATCTCATTACTAAGCAGATTTGACTTATGGAAAGGGGGGGGGCAAGAAAAAGTGTGGGACACATTTCAAAAGATTGCTGTTAATTGTTGGTGGATGTTTGTTTCTCCGCTGGGCGCTGCTCGCTCTGCACGCAGGAGACCAGAAGAGAAAGACCAGTTTTTATTTGAACAAAGTTCAGATGGAGACGATTTTATTTGAAGAAATTTGAGACGTTCCTCTCGTCTCTTAAATGCCTGTAGTTTAGCCCCAAACTACCAAAACCCATCAGCTCAGCAGCGGCGTCCAATGAGTTCCCCCTCAGGTTTCACTGAACTATAACTACCAAACTCTTCAGCGGGAAGTGACATCCTGCGGGTGGACGGGAAGGTCCGACCTGCTTTAAGCTCATTTTTCAACAGGAAGATCAAATGTGATATTCAAAAGTGGGGTTTTCTTTTTAAGATTTACAAAAATTCTGAACCTCGCCAGCAGCCAAAAGGCTACAAAAGAAGAAAAAATGCAGACGATCCAGAACGTACAGCTGAGGAAAACAAGTCAGATTAATAGGATGGTAAAGACTTCAGGCACTGCTTGAAATAGACCTGCACTTTTAATTAACTTTTACTCTTATACAGTTCAACTCATACCTATTCATAGATTTATGTTGCTGGGAAAGACTTCATACGTTTGTCGTGTATTGTCTCCATCTAAAAAATTAAAGTTGGGAGTGTTTCTCACTTTTTCTACTGAAGACAAAGGAAGCGGTCCTCATACATTCAAATACAAATGCTATTCACACAAAAAAAAGTTGTAAAAACGTCACATGACTTGATCATAAAATGATGGAAAATCTCCAACATGACAAGAGAAGGAGCACACGAGATAAACTAAGGATTACAAAAAACCTTATTTCAGATGATGGTGGTTTAAGGTTGTTTTTTAGGACAAACTTCTGGGGAAAAAACAATGTCTTCATGTGTCAGTTTTAGCTTGAACAAGTCACAGAGATGTCGCTTCATCCGATCCCACGTTCCCTTTTTCTCACCAATTTTGAGCTCATACGATTTATTTTGCTGCTACAAACTGTTGAAATAATTCTCATTTCAGGCCAAACAGGCCAAATGTTTACTATGATTTGTGTTTTGCAACAAAATACGAACCGTATTCTACAGGTAAAATAAAACTCTTTTACTATTAATGCTGTTATGTATCCCCTCATCACTGACTGATTCCCCTGTCTGGTGCTCGGGCTGGCTGAGGTCTTGCATCAGTTCTACAAGATGTAATGTAATGTATCTTAATATATTTATTTTCTTTTTCTCCTCTCAGACAAGCACGAGACCAAGCTGAAAGGGCTCATTTACTTTCAAGCAATTGAGGAGGTTTATTACGATCACCTACGCAGCGCCGCCAAGGTAAGCTCTTCTTTGCCATTAATTACAGTTCACAATGTCATTCACCATTTTAGATATTGGTTAAATATTTAATACACAGATAATTATAATTCATAAATTTACCAGCTGACTGGATGAGACTAAATTAACTCCAAAATGCTCTTTGTTCAGGTTGCTTTTAATTAAGAAACTACATTTAATTCCCATTTTATTCTAAGTTCCCTGAAAATATTGTCAAAATAATTTGCTTAATTCAATCCATTGTTTTCCTTAACTTGTTAAAGTGCATTTTACTACTGGAGCCGGTTATTTCAAAGCCGTTACAGTTAGTTCTCAGATTTGGAAAAAAAAAGGTGCAACAGGTACAGCTGAAATAAAACCTCTCTCTCTTTTCCTGTAATTCTCCAGAGCCCCAATCCTTCGTTGACCTTCTGTGTGAAAACTCACGACCGCCTTTACTACATGGTGGCGCCGTCCCCGGAGGCCATGAGGATCTGGATGGATGTCATAGTAACGGGCGCAGAGGGATACACGCAGTTCATGAGCTGATAGACCTCCCAGGTGTCAGATTTGGAGGGGACACCTGCGGGGCGACCCGAGCTGCTCCCTGCTGGAGTTGGTGTTTAAGGGACGGACGTCAGAAGAAATGAGATATCTGATGAGAAGCCTGACACCTTCAGGTGAATGAGGGCTTACTCTGTGCATTTTATTGAATTTATAGGTTGTATTTATTGATCTGGTATGAGTTTTAAGAGAAAAGACTGTTTTAGCCCGTCGGTAGATTTATGAATGAACGACACCAATCATATTATATTGCCAAAAAATGTATTATTAATTGTTTAGAGTATGATTTCAAAGATTTCAGGAGGAACATGTTTTCTTACTTTGTGACACTTCTGAAGCTGATCTATGCACACGGTGTTATGATGCTAAACTTTTTGATACGGCTCTGGTTTTACTATTTACTATTATATTTCAGACTAAAGAATCTGTTCATATTTAAAAACAGCAACAACAATAATACAAAGAACTATTCTAAAAGATTTTAGAAGCATGATGTATATTCTATGTTAAGTTAAACATTGTTTGGTGCCAAATACTTCTAATACTGCCAGATTTTTACTATATTATTATTAACATCAAGCATCAGTGCTGTTCCAGGAGCTTTTCCTTCAGGTAAATAACAACAATAACGTGTTTGTACTTGACATAAATATGTTAAACAAAATCTTCTTACAAGCATTTGAATAAATATCAGTAATTATAGGGCTGTAATGATATCCTAAAACCACTATGTACATTTATTAAATAAGAATAAAAAATTCACGTGTTGGTTTGTTTTGTCTCTGATGAACAAGTTTGATGTCGACAAATTGGTTAAACTGAACCCGCTCGATTACAGCTTCCTTAATTAATACTTCTAACAAAACAAGTCATTAATTACCACCTTTCTTTGAATAATCTCACTAGCTCTAATGAGATGCAAGCTTTCACAAAGGTGCTCTCTTTTAAAGAGAACAACGAGTCTATTTACATAAAAACGTCAGGTAGCTTAATTGGCTCTTTAACTTGTATTATCATAGAAGTTGGGGCTGAGGTACTGAAATCCAACCACCTTTTTTTGTATTTCTGGGGCATCGTCATTAATTACATGGCTCGTATGCACTGGATGGGCCACAGTGAAATAAAAAAACATGAAATTACATGCATGATTCAACACGGAGAAATTTGAAACCACATACGTTTCCCATGAAAAAGTTCTTATCTCTTCACAAAGTGTCTCGTGCTTCAAACGACATTAATGAAGAGGCGCGTGCAGCTTCATTACGATGTAGGACTTGGCTGCTTGATTAAATCACCTGCTGTGATCAGTGGAATATTTAGGAGTTATGTAGATTATCAAGGAAACACGCCTTGCTCCTGACAGAAAGCAATTAGATTCAGCAGCTGAAGTAAAACACGTTTATGAGTAAATTGAACATAAATCCTGCGTCGGTTCGGAACAAGTAAAGCACCCGTCTCGCTGTCTTTGAGTTTCTGTGACCTTGGGAAAGATTTTCACACATTGTGCCATTCGGTATCTCTGAGTCTCTGGTGCACCCAGCTGCATAATAAACACATCTTCAATGGGGGGTAGTGTAAGCTCATTACCATGGTGACGAGCATGAGTGACACCTAGCCTTATGGTTGATGAAATATTAATGAGCGAAGGGCGATCTCCCCTCACTTTCACACACCCAGGCTGGCCTTTTCCCCGGGCCTTCATCTGGAATAAGACAGTTAGGCTGTGAATTAGTGATGATCTCACACAAGTTAGTCAGTTTGTTAATGGGAGATATTATCCTCGTCTGAAAACAACCTCAAGAATTCTGATGAAATGGAGACATCTCCCAGCTCAAGTTTAACGCATAGCCTGTCAAAACCTCCACTCCCACATCCTTCTCAGCACTTTGGAGCAGGCGTTTGTGATTCATAAGTTTTCATATCCACATGTGAGTTCAGATTAATTTGGGAGATTAAAGGGAAAGATCTCTTGCCCATCCCCGAAACATGCTCCCCCCTCCACACAAACACGCAGATGAAAGCATCTTTCCCTAAATGCATCTGAAGCGGCAGCGAAACCTCCTCTCCCACTGTTTACCACTTTGAACCATCGTCCTCACTTTCTTTGAAGGAAACGTAAAGTGACAGCCATTAATTTAAAACAAGGCACACAGTGTACAAATTCACGAAATTACAATGCTTTTGGATTTCATGGCAACCACAACAGTGTGTGAAAAATATCCAGAGGGAAATCGTGCCAGCGCTGACCTAATAGGGCCAAGAGAAGTGCCATACTATGAGATATTATTCTGTTTTTTAAAAGTTATTACACTTAACTATGTCAGACACATGGATCTTTGTTTTCGTGTTTTCTTTCCTTTCCAAATAGTTAAAATACTACATTATATCTTACTTTAACACCTCTTTCTGTGCACGAACTACCAGAAACTAATCAATCAATTTCAGCTTTAATTTTATTTATATTTCTCTTCACAGGCAAATCAACAAAGAAAACTACAAATGTAGGTAGGTGTGGCCAAGCACTCCATCAGCTCTAACATCTGTCATAAAGACTGATAGGAAACTTATTTATATCCAAGACTGTGCAAAAGGGTGCAGATTTACTGAAACATGAGCAAGCATAAATGCAAATATAAATAAGGCAGTTTAAGCAATTCTAATCAGCTTTAAAGTGAATATCTGCTCTGAGCTCCTTTATTCTCCAACACAGCCTGAACCCTCTTTAACAAGCTTTCTGTCATTTCTTTAAGGAGTCTTCAGGAATAGTTCTCCAGGCTTCCTGAAAGGCATCCCAAAGCTCTTTTCTCTGGGGAGGATTCATCCCTCCATCAGACCTGCTGCCACTGATTTTCAGTCCACTTCTTGTGTCATTTGGCACAGCTCAGCCTTTTCTCCCTGTTTCCCTTCCTTAAGAACGGCTTCTTGACAGCCACCCTTCCATGGAGCCCATTTCTGATGAGGCTTGGGCCAACAGCAGATGGATCAGCTGAAGGCCCAGATGCATCTCTCAGCTCCTGTGTCAGGTCTTTGCTGGATTTTTTCCTCTTTCTTAAGGACATCACTTTCAGATCATGTTCATCTGCTGTAGATAGTTCTTTAGGCCTGACACTTCTTCTTTTGTCTTCCACTTGTCCAGTTGTAATTTTTTGTAGATGCAACTAACTAAATGAAAACAAATTATGTGTCTTTGTGACACAAAGTGCCATGAGCCATATTTTATGTTATTTATTTTAAAAAGAGCCAATGTCCAAAGAAAAACTTTGAAAGACTTCAGAAATCCTGGAGATTACAAGAAAGTAAAATATAAAGAAAGGGGCTTCAGACTTTTGCTCTGTGTTGTATAGTTAGATGTTATCGTTGGTGTATTATCCTCACAATATCATTATCATTTAATTCAGGTGCATCATGATGCCTCCTACTGGACAATAAAGCAAATAATCATAAAATAATTTAATTAACTTTATTTATAAAGCACCAGTTCACAAAAAAAGTCTTCTTGGGGCATCGACAAAGAAAGCAAACAAGTTTAAGTCCAATCTAGTTAAATACTGTCAAATTCAGTCCAATTCTAATTCAATTTCATCCAATTCAGTCAAATTCATTAGAATTGTATTTATGTGGGGTGGTTGGTGGCATAGTGGGTTAAGCAGCCACCCCATGTACAGACGCTACAGTCTTCGCTGCAGCTGGCCCCGGTTCAAGTCCCACACCGGGCGGCCCTTTGCTACATGTCTTCCCCCTTTCTCTGCCCACTGCTTCCTGTCTCTCTCCAACTGTCCAATCCATTAAAGGCATAAAAAAGAATTGTATTTATGTAATCCCAATTCATAAAAGCAGCCTTGCTAAGAAATTAAAAAGATCTTAAATAAATCTTAAATTCAACAACATGTACTGAGAAAAATAGCTCTAAATCAACATTTAGATTCTCAAAGTACACCCAGTGTCCTTCATGTTTTACTTCATTTCGACTCTCAGTGTCTTTCTACTTTCACTTTCACCCGCTGCTTTGTTACGGTCGGCAATTTACACCAAACTGAAGGATTTAGGGATTAAAACTAGTAGGTTAGGGTTAGCAAAACCTTGTGATATGCTACATCACTTTGAATGTTGTGGAAGGTGTCACACAGGACAAAATAAGCCATCATCACCATCTGGATGAATGAAAGTCTTTTTGTTCTGTGCCTATGTCATCATTTGCCATGAGACCGGGCTGGCAGGAGGCATATAGGCTGAATGCATATCGACCGAGTGAAGCTGAGGTGATAGACGCCGAGCCTCTGGGGCTTTAATGGTCCTGTAGAGCAGCATCCCACAGCCTGAGTGCTGTAAATAACACAGTGCAACCACCTGGGACCTGTTTGCTAAAAATGTCAGAATTCTCAAGACCACAAGTGATGCACAAACATTACGTCTGTTATCTGTAATCTTAGATATTCCGTTTCTGCTTCCCTTCCCCTCATCTGTAATTTCCCGTAAACTTCTTCCAACAAGACTTTTCGGATGACACCGTATGTGACAATCAATCAACCTGCTGATATTTAGGTCATCTATCAATGAAGTTTGCTTTATCATGGCAGATTGATGTGTTTTGGGCTGTGTTTGCCATGCATGCTTCATTCAGGATACCTTAATGAATTGGAGAAAATCTACTAAAAGCTTTGAGATCCCAAAGGAGGAAAAAAGAGGTGCTGCAGTCCCCTCCCTCAAACACCTCTAATTTACCACAGAGTCCTTGGGGAATGGGAAATAAACATAACCCCGAGACTGACTGGTTCCAATCTGTTACGGCTGTATGCAAATTAGTCTAGTTTAAACATTTGTGAATGAAAACGATATCACGCTTGTTACCTTTTTGAAACTTGACTACTTGTTTTCATGCCAAACAGACAAACATGTAAGCAACCAGAAGGCTGAACACAAGCAGAAACATCCACAAATCCCCTCCGAGGGGCTTCCATTCACAAGTGGTAACTGAACTTCATGTTTTCTTCGTGTGCTCAAAGAGGGGCATAAGTTGAGGACAATAAATTCTGAGAGAGATGATGATGAAATGATGGTGTAACCCTTACTAATGTGCCATACATGCACATAGCATGCAGCATTGACTTTTCTGACTTCTCAGCTCATGCACAATATTCAATGAATCTGGGTATCAGTTGATAGATGGCTTTGTTTTCCTATATTTATGTATATATATTTATATCACACATCCAGTTTTATCCATCATTGTTTACACTGTCCAAACTGATGTTTTAACAACTCAGAAAACATGTGTAATTCAGTTGTTGCTCTGAGACGGTGAGCCCACTGGATTATCTAATGCCAGCAGCAGCCTTAAAGGTGTTCTTCTGTCTAATCAACACATCTCTTCCTAAATAATGACAGAGAATATTGTACTTAATGGTGGAGACAACAGAGAAAGGCAGCATTACTGTCATGAACAGCAGCTTAGATTTCTCTCATGACACACAAACAGGAAGCCCTCAGTGGGCCAATTAATGCAGACAGAGAGAGCAGTCAGCGATTTCCTGCGAGACCTGCCAACTTTACCAGCTACTACTATCTCAATCTGGTCTTCATTACGACCACATTTGTCTAGATTGCATCAGGCTGCCTTGCTACAAACCTCTCAAAGCGCCTCTCCCATCGTAGCAAAAACATAGTGGGCATTTTGCTGAATAGCTGAATAACAGGGCGGCCCCTTTAAATGCTTCGGATGAAACAGGTGGACAGTGCTGGGATATACGCAAATTCAACAAAATCTACAGATGAAGAGTTTTTGGCATCTGACTGTACAAAAAAAATAGAAAAACACGTTTCACTGTGTGCGCAAACAGCTCCTCTGTCAGGATAACTTCATAATGTGTAACAGTTCAAGTTCAAGAGACTTACAATGAATGCAAAAACATGCTTCTTGGTGGACAGATCTATTACTTGTCAATCAATATGAAAATCCAGCAGAACTGTAAATGAATCTGTTGGTTTTGGCAAAATAGTAATGTCACAGAGATGCAACTCAGCAAATGAGACGCAGGACTGGTTGGACTGGAAGGGGTGACGTTACAGTGGTGAGCTGAAAAGAAAACAGTAGGTAAGGAGAAGAGAGAGATAGATGCAAATCCCATGGCAACAGCAACCAGAAAACAAGTCTAAAATAGGGGGCAGTGTCCGCTATTGCTATAGCAACAGGAGAACGGCACATTCGCTCGGCTTTGAGATGCGATGAAAGGAGAAAAACAAAGCTTTATTCTGAACATTATTACTATTGATAGTCATTGCTAGAAACTTTATTTTCTTCAACCAAGTGTCTCTCATAAACTTAGCCACAAAAAGAACTCACAAAGTATTTTTGGAAAACAGCCCACAACTTTTGGTGAATGATTTTCCCCCTAATTTTGGTGACTTCCTGTCATTTCCTCCAGCAAAACCCTGATGAAGTTATGAGCAAGACAGCTAACAGCAACTGGATAAACATGTCAATATAGTTAAAGTAAAATTCATTATTATGATAGAGTAATAGCAAAGGTTTCCCCCTGCTGTGACCACATACAGTAGATTAATAATTAAGGTAATAATCGTTTTAACTGTTTTCTGGGCTGATATGATGAGGCTTTTTGACACAAAAACTTCACCATAAGCCATTCCGTTCTTACTAAATGAAAAGGGGCTTGTACAACTGTAACATTTCAACTAAAAGCGTCTCGCAGCTCTCCACACCCGGTTTGTTTACATGTAACATGTGCACACTCTGCACTGAGGAAAAAAACACAGTGACGCCTCGCCTCGCCTGTCACTAACCAATCATATTTCGCATGCGGCCAATTCCAGCCAATGACAGAGCGGCAGTCTGAGTTTGAGCAGCCAATCGTACCGAGCATGGACCACTGATGCAACGGAGATGCAACAGCCTCTTGATAAACAACAAAGTGTGTTGTGAATCAAATAGTACCTCTACGAAACAATACTATACCTCGTGGTAAAGTTCGGTCCATGAACTGCATGTTGGAGAGCTGTGTTCACGTATTTACAGCCTCTCAGTTACAGGTTACGGACATTACCGAGCCCTACCTAGCTCAGTAACTAAGGGCACTTCCTCATCTCTATAGCAACAAAGGGTTCTTGGAAAACAAGTGAAAGTAGCGGGATTACTTCTCACCTTGCGGTCCACGTTAAATTTCAGTTTATTCCAAAATTGCAATCTTAAATTGACACGGAAACATTTTTTCTGCCCTAACCCATTACTGTTGGGCTCCTTAGCATGCTACAAAATAGTACGCAACTTTTCATGGCGTAACAAATGTTTGCCTTTCTGTTCGGTTTCCCTAAACGTTTTCTCCATCAACACGTGCGGCTTTCGTTAGTTATTTAATTGGTTTCTGTTCTGAAGTTGGAACCAAAGGTGACAAATAAACAAGTACTTCCCTAGTTTTATAACAGTTGTATCGGCTTGTGAGTGTGGGATGTCCTTCCGTGATCCGCGGAGGGATGGAGGGAGGGGCGGAGGGATCCGCACAGAGCAGCAACACGCTTTATCCCGGTGACGCGGTTGGTTGCTAGGTGTGAATGAACTGATGCTTTGTCTCAATTAAGCTGCTCCTCAGTTTACAGGTCGACCACAACAAAGCAGCATCTCATTCTCCTGCGTTGTCCCGGGTGTTCGGAGCAGAATTATGGCTCTCTGATTCCGTCAAGTTTTTGGACCTGAAAAGAAACCGTGCTTTGCTTTAGCAACGCACCCCCAAGTGCTCTACAGTTTTTCTGCAAGAATGGAGTAAGTCAAACTCTGTCTGTACTCAGCATCCTTAACAGCCGTGTTGTAACATGTATGTAACGAATAGCTTCAGATGAGACAGTTCCGTTCATTCACTGGGTTACATTAGTCTTCCTTCAGTTAATGCTGTTAGGATCATGATGTGTGTTTTGGCTTCTATTTATCTAACGATGCCTGCTCCAGGGTTGTCAGTGTAACTTTGAGAATTCGTTGTTATTTGGATATTAAACAGCATATTGTGTAAATAAATAGCCTCAACCTATTTATCATAAACTTGAGATATGCCACATGTATGGCAGTTTCAGTTTGTGTTATTTTAAATGATTTTGCTCAAGATTGTGAGAGTTGTGAAATGATCAAATAATGCTGCACCAATGTATGAAAGCAGTAAGGGTCTCCTGCTGAGGTCCTGTATGTTCTCATTGTTATCCAAACAGCTGAAGTGATCAAACAGTGGTGATTAATTAAAAGGGAGCATGGATTAGAAGAAGCTGATCAGGGCGCCTCTCACTTGAGAGAGTTACTGTGGAGTCAACAGTTGGGCCCTTGACAGCGTCACTGTGGGTCCCACGTGTTTTGAGGATGTGAAGCGCATTTTGCTTTGAGGCAGTTAAAAGCTCAGAGGACACAGTTTCCTCCGTCTCTGCAGACTGCCCCGGACCAGAGGGTTGTTTGGGTTTTTTTGGAGCATCAGTAGGTGGCATTTGTTGTGCAGCTGCGTGTGTGTGAGGACAAATGGTGTATTGTGAATATAAACATGACTCTCACAAGAACTTGGACGTCATTTCACCGTTGTTTCCTCTCACGAAAACCCTGAACCACGTTGAAATCAGTTGCTGAGGGCAGCGCAGACAGACAGATATCTTGTTTACTCCGTCTGACAAAGCTGCATCTTTGTAAGTGGCGCTCGTCTCTGATCCCTGTCTCTGTTTACCCTCCAGGTTTCATTATGCTCACCCTGCCCTGCTCTCTGTGGCCCATCTGTCAGACCCCGCTCTCTCTCAGCATATGCTCGGACTTGGACTGAATCAAAGCACCAACAGACAAAATGATGGCAACATCAGCTCATGTTTGGAAGAGTCTTCGTGTCTGCCCGGCAGACCCCCTCGCTCTCTCTCACCCACAGGCTAACCACAGCCAATCACAGGGGTGCAGGGGGGAGGTGTCAGAGGAGAGTCAGCACTTAATTGGTGAGTTGCAGCGAGAACGTTTTTTTATATTTTTCCTCATTTCAGGTGGGCTCGGCACTGCAGCACATTCGTCCTTCTTGAACAGTAAGTAAAAAACTAGCTACGTCTATGTTTCTGACTCTGGCCAACTTATTTTAACAAACGGTTTACTTCATGCGATCGGATTATGCTTTTAGGCAACCACTGCCTGCACTGCTGGGAACATATTTTTCATACCTGCATGGCTGTTATTTTCTAGCCGTAACGTTTTCCTCCACCCGACAGCTTGTAACGAACGCAGTTTTTTCCCCTCCTCGATAGGTGATGGTCTCACTGACTGGATGACGGAAGAAGTGGATTTCTCTTCGTACCTCCCAAACCCTCCTTCCCCTCCCTCCTCCACCAATCCCTCCATTCCCCCGTCGCCCCTTCAGAATGATATTCAGGTGCCCTCCGACTTGGAGGTCATGACCTCTCTGCTGCAAGAGGAACTTGCCCAACTGGAGGACTACTTCCTGTCTGAACCACTGCCAGAGAAAGGGCCGAGGCTGGGAAAATGCGACAGGGGTCTGCTGCCGGCGGGTCCTCAGCCATTCAGTCAGCTGCCATACGCATCGTACTCCACATCCAACCAATCGGAACCCAACCAACTCCTTGTTACCCTGGCAACCGGAGAATTGGACCTGCTGAGCATCTGTGGCGGGCCCACTGGGCGAGCCAAAATCCCGAGACACGCCCCGTACAGCTGCAGTCGCCCCACTGGGTGTGGTAGGAAAAGGGTTCTTGATGGTGTGAGGTTTAGTGAAGGCTATGACAACAGTTTGCTGAATTCCAAAGGAAGTAACTCAGGTAACTCGGCCGTGACCCTAACAGGTAACTACGGCTGCGTAGACGATGACCATCTGGTAGGGAAAAGCTACTGTCTGGGAAGTGCAATCGAGGTTAGACGATGTGCCGGCTTACCCAAAGAGGAGAAAAACTGCCGTTTTACTCAAGATGTGATAAGTGGTGCGAAGGTTGGCGGCGGTGGGTTTGGCTTTGGTGGGTCACTCGATGTCGCACATAAGAAAGATGATGTGTTGATGTATGGCATGAGCGAGGTCAGCGGAGGCTCTGCCAACGACGAGATGCTGAGCAGCATCAAAACTAACATGGAGGTGACAAAAGCCAGCGTTTCTTGGAAAACTCAGAGCAGTGAAGGTTGTTACGTTCCAGCAGCATCACAGTCTGAGGCCTATCATGGCTTCTTAGGGACAATCAATGAGCAGGTGAAGACCGAGGGTCTACAAATAGTTCAACCCAATTTACACTGTGGCTACCTAGAGGATCAGGCCCCAGAGTGTTTTTTGATGGCTAGGGAGAGTCTGAACCTGGAGTCTTCAGGGCACACACAAGCATGCAGGCTGAAAGAAGACCACTGTGCCCTAAAATACGAAGAGGAGATGGTACCACAGGAAGGCGGGCAGCGGAAACAGAAGAAAAGAGATCAGAACAAAACCGCCGCTCATAGGTAAACTGTCATTTCTGCCCGAGGAAAATAAGCTTTGTCGTGATTTCCAAAAAGTAAATGTCTTCACAGAGTCTTTGCTTTGCCTAACCTAGGTATCGCCAGCGAAAAAGAGCGGAGATAGATTCTTTGGAGGAACAACTGCATTGCCTTGAGGGGAGGAACCGAGAGCTCCGAGACAAAGCAGAGTCGGTAGAACGTGAAATCCAGTACGTTAAAGACCTGCTGATTGAAGTTTACAAGGCCCGCAGCCAAAGGCTGAAGCAGGACACGACAGCGTAACACCACACTCCTGCAAGTACACTGAAATAACTCGGAAAATGTGTCTTTACGTTTGTTAAGAGCTGAAAGTTTGCTTTTTTTGGGGGGGGTAGGGGCAAGGAGACAAATGCATGCTTTGTTAATGTGAATTATTTTCTACATTTTAAATCAACACTACCCCATGCTTCCATGACCTTTCGCACTCTAATCACTTGAGCCTTCACTGTGGCATTGCGATGCTTTAACTGACAATCATTTCTAATAGATCCTCCACCTGGTGACTACTGCTGGAAGTAGGTATATTTCTGAGGAGGTCGTGTAGTTCACGGAGCAGGTTATATATTTCTATTAGCCTTACAATTGAAATTGATGTCAGCAATAAAACCGAATTTCTTTTATTTCTCTTTCATTTAAAAAAAACAACAACTTGATATTGCCGTAAGACATTTGTCAATAGTTGGACTCATCAAATGTGTTGTTGGTGTCATTGTTTCATTTTTCAAATTAAATACTTTTCAATGATAATTTCCAGCCTTCCTTTATCGGCAATTATTGTGGATCGGCGTGAATATTTTAATTTAAATATTAGAATTAGAACCACAAAAATTATTCATTTTCATGATATTGTTCCAAAAAGTTTTATAGAAATACATTTAATTGACCACAGATTTGAAATAAATTAGGATATTTGTATTTTTCCTTGTTTTGTAATTAGCTTTTGCTTTTTTTAAGAAATGAAAATATCTTCATTTTTCCTTCGATTGAACAAACCGCTGCAATATTTTTTTTTTAGCAGTTTTTGCAAATGATGTCCAATGTATCCTCTGACCAAAAGATAAACGCGTCCTTTCTGCTGTTTTTGAAGCAAACTCACATTTTGTTGTGCAGTTTTCCTCTCTTGCAGCTTACACAATCTGTTTTACAGCTCAGGATACACAGTTTATCCTCCTGTTCTGCAGACATCTGTAGACGATCATGGGTGATAACAGACTTGAAGCTCCTCCGTCCTTCATCTCACGTGTCACTGGTGTAAAGAAATGGGTTTCCCATACGTGCAAATATTGTACCTAGTGGTGTTTTAGTGTCTCCCCCTGCATGCCTTTTCATAAATGTACGTGCTCTCTCTGAAATAGAAATACGTTGTTTCTCTAAACTGCTTGTTCAGGCAATAAGTTTTATAGGCCTCTGGCTGATCTGCACTAATTTATAATAACTTTTATATGTTCAGGGAGTTGAGTGTGTTAGCCTGTTCTTTCTACAAAATTAAAATCTTATCAGACTTTTATTTATTTTCATTAATTCATTTGTATCTTATTTAAGGAAGCACCAGCTGTTTTTGTTCACGTTTCTTTTAAGACAGATTTATGTTCATGTATTTATAGTCTGTTTGGGGGTTTTAAAACGTCCCCTGCGGTGAACTATCAACTACAATCTTTTAAACCAAAAAAAAAAAAAAAGAAAATGTGAACCACATTATAACGCTTTGTAATTTCAAGGTTTGTTCACATATGCGTATTTCTTTTTGTGTGGTGTAAACTTGTTTCCATTCAAAATAAAGTGCGTCGGTACCTTGGCCCGCTGTTTGTCGGAGGGTTTCATTCCGACTTCGGGAATTAACTGGAACTTTAGTTTCTTTTTTCTTTTTACTACAGCATGAAACACGAGCTTTTCCCATCACAATATAAGAAATCCGTCATTTGTAGGTAAGAGGTTCAAACCTGCGGGGCCTGATGGACGCTGGCCGGAAGCGCTTCTTTCCTTAATGCCGCGGAAAGGAACAGACATCACATCACCGAGTAATGGACATCTATCAATTATCTCTCCTTCTTTGTGTCGATTTCATGACGCAAAATGCATCTGAAGTGATATAAACTAAACGCGACGAACAGTTAAATCGTCGTCAAACCATCAAAAAATGCGTCTTCTTCGTCTACACCGCGGACGGGCAGGTGGATAAATGCAATAAATTTCATTTTCAGGTAATTCACACGTTTATTTAAAGGCCTTTAAAATACACTGTCAGTCTGGATTTAGATTTAAAAAAAAGAAAGAAACCATTAAACACAGTATAAAAGACTACAACCTTTGCTGCTACAACATAGAATTCCTCTTCTTACAAATACTATTCTTTACTTTAACTGCAAGTAAGAAAGTTTATTTTCAGAAGTGAAAAAGAGAAATTAATTTCTCTAACAATGAAAATGTTTATTTTAATGTTACTGGTGTCTTGAGATTACACACCACGCCACATTTAAAGTTTTTAAAAGTTGTAAAAAAAATAATCTAATGATTCAAATCATCAGGAGATACGATGATGCAGTTCTTCAACATCCAGCCGATCCAGTACGAAGAGACTTCCGTCTTCTATGACTTCAGGTGAACTGGAGTCACCTCCAGGTGTCCAATAAGCTGCTGATAGTCACATTGTGGAGGAGCGTCTCGTGAAGCCTGAAAAAGTTTCTCGCTGGCGTCAAGAGAAATCAGCGCCTTCAAAGAGATGTAAAGAAATGTGACTTAACTGGATAATATGTAATAAAGTATATAAGGTTGAGATGAAGCCAAAGGTGATACGACCTTTAAAAATGACAGAATTATCATTTGCCTTATTATACCTTACGTATTTCTTCCTGCTGGCTGTGCAGCCTCAGAGTTGCTACGGCAGCCTGTCTCACTGCATTATGGGAATCGGTGCATGCGGCTCTCAGAAGTAAGCCGGACACATCTTCCTCCAACAGCAGAGACACAGCACCATCAACCTTCACCAGATTTCCCAGCGCTGCGCAGCAGTGGCGGCGTATGAGGGCATCGGGGTCAGTGAGCAGACACGCCAGCATGGCCGCTGACCTCAGGGCCTCCTTTGTCCATCTCCTCTGATCCTCATCATCCACCTTCTGCTCCATGACTGTTGACCAATAAGCTCCTGCCTCAATGTGTGAACCCACGTGTTTGTTTTGTTTATTCTCTTTGTTTATTCTCTCGGTGCCGTCTCCAACGGACCTGCTCCCTGTGAACTCTGCCACTGCTGCAGTGTAGCCCAGCCAGTTCCCAACCGCCCTGCATGCCATCCGCCGGACCGGCACACAGGGATCATGCAGACAGTCGATCGTGCCTTTGAATAAATCCGGTTGTAGTGTATCCGTTAGCCAGAATGGAACTAAATTTCCCAGAAGTCTGCATGTGGCAGCCCTGATCTGGTCATAAGGGTGAGTCAGAGCCTGACGCAGCACCGACACTTCCACATGTGGCTGAGGGCGGCAGCGGGCGACTTGGTCCAACAGAGTTAGCAGCTCCACAGCAGAGTCCCACAGCACATCCAGCTGGAGCAGGTCTGAGAGGAGAGAGCTGGCAGTTCTGCTTAAAGGAGTCCGATGGGCTGTGGCAGAGGGCCGGCAGTCCTGAGGTGATGAAAAGAAGCCAGCATCAGCTTCTCTGAGGTGGGAAACGGAGCGCACCGGATCGCACAACAACAATCGGCTCAGCAGGGAGAGAGGCAGCTCGAGTAGTGGAGGAGGAAGAGTCTGAATCACCTGCCAAAGCATGAAAGACAGAAACACCACTGACGACTTTAGACTCAGACACTTTATCAAACAGCCAGCAACAAAAAGACACGGGCACAAAGACATTAATGTGTACAGCACTGCATGCCAGACAAGAGTTATCCTGTGTTGCATCAGAGAATCATGTCTCAGTGTGAGAGGGCCCAAACCTGCAGGAGGCTTGAGACGACGCCACAGCTGTCATACAACTGCAGAACTGAGGACTTGGACTGTGAAGGCAGGTCCAAGGCAAATGGAAAACATAACAGAAGGCAGCTCAACGAGGAAAGGCTGTCGTGACTCAGCTCCACATCATCTCTCTCCGAGTCTTTGGCAAGCAAGTCAAGACTGTAAGGTGTAAAACACGATGTTAGCTCTGTGCTGCTTGAAGATTTGTGATAGAAAAAGACGGCTGAACACTAACCAGTCGGTGCCCAGAAGCCGGCCAAGTGAGTATACACATTTTGATCCGTTCTCAGTAAACAAAGGGATGCACGAGTAAGGATTCTTGGTGAAGACAAGCAGCACAATAGACAGAAGGGAGTACATCCCTGAAATAGAGGAGGGGTCATCTTTTAATTCATCATCTAAGTGCTAAAAAAGATTTACTGGATGTGTAGTTTTACCATTTGCTGAGCAAAAGTCCAAGTTTGGTGTTGCACTGGCTAGTGAGGTAGCAATCCTTTCCCACAGATCCACAAACATAATCGAATCTAAAGAAGAAGAAGATGATACCGGGGCATTTGGATGCTGTTGAAGGAGCAAACAGGTGGAGCACAGACATTAGGTGGGGTCTGCCTCTGAAATCCAGTGAAGCAAATATTTAATCACATTTTAGCTGCCATCTAACCTCAGAGAGTGTGTGTAGGAGTAAAGAGAGAAGGCCATCAAAGAGTCCCCAACCAGCGGGTGGTGCAATCTGTGGCTGACGGAGTGAGAGAAAAAACTGAAAAATCACTGTAAAAGTTTATTAAACGAACAGAAAATACAAAAGTGTACAACTTCAGTACCTCACATGAGTCCAAGGGAAGAGTTTTCAGCAAGGAAGTTAAATTTTCCAGATCAACTAAAACATCGACGTGTTGTGTGAAGAGAGACAAAATGGAGGCGGTGAGAGGCTAAAAGAAAAGACGATAAATATCGACAGATTATTGCACCGCAAACAAATTATATATCAGGTAAAGAATGATAAAAACATGAAACTCAGGTGGTACTTACAGCCAAAGCAGTGAGATTTGGTTGACTGAGAATTGAGACGAAGGGTTTGGTTAACTCTTCCAATCTACAGGATGAGAGCAGATGATGAATAAAAATCTGTATTCAGCAAACAAACTAATTCTGCTGCAACAGGGGCCGGAAATCACACCGAGGTGCTCGTTCCACCCAGTCACGGTGCTTTTCCCAGTAGATCAGGAGCACTGTCATCATGTCTCCAAGGACGGCGACACTCCAAGGTTGCTGAGCGGGAGAGAAAAAAGAAAGAAAGAAAAGAAAGAAAAGTCAGCGATACTGTTGCAGAAGTAGTGCACTGCTGGGTATTGTTCCATTACAGAGGAAATAACCTCGATGAAGTCAGAATTCTCCACAGAATCGTGAATTAGGTCAAAGAGGAGCCCTGGCAGTTGGAGTTCATGGCTGATGTGGACAAACTTCTCCTGGTCAGGCGTGAGTATCAGGTTACGCAGGACCCGCAGTGGCTGCTGAACCTGCTGTGCTGCGTCCACGACGCTCCCTGTTAACTGAGGAAACCAAAGAAAACCTGAACAACTGTTTTAAACAAGAACCTTTTTTTTCCCACCCAGTTGAAAATGTATCTTGTTACCTGAGCTCGAAATGCCGTTATCTTGGATTTAATTTGGGATACAATATGACGGTAGTTTAGCTGCCCTTTCTGTAGCCTGCTTGGATCTGAGTCGTGAGCCAGAGTCGTCCAATAGTCCTCATCGTCAACATCCTGACAGAACAACAAATGACAGATAGAGCCTGGCACAGATCCTCTGTGCAATATACATGTGTAATATTTCCAGCATCTCTTTTTATCGATGGAAGAGGCAGCCGTCACTGACCTGCCTGTGCAGTGCGTCTTCACTGCATCTCCGCACCAGCCGCGGCCCGACCTCTACAGAAGGAAACTCCTGTTCGAAGTCTATGCTGATCTGACCCCTGAAGAGAAAGTTCCTATAAATACAAGCAGGAATCTCTGCATGTTTTAGTAGCATAGGCTTCATCTTTATTCTAAAAAACCCGCCTTTTTTGTGATCTCATGGAAGCTTGAATCTTCCAGTCGGTGCTCTTACTGGCAGCTCTGGTGACCACCTGACCCGAGGCGTCGGAGAGATGGCTGGAAGGAGGCTTGGGGGCGCACACATTAGGCGACGCTGATGCCACAGCAGAGTTTGCCCGTTCCTTTCCATCCTTTTTCTGTTAATGTCCACCAGTCAGGTTAAAGCTCCTCCATGACTTTTAAAGAAATCTTTTAAATGCAAAAACAAATCAATGACTCACTTTTGCACTCTCACTGGCAACTGATTTCCTTTTGTTCTCCCTCTGCTCCCGGACCTTTCGCAGCAGTTTGCTCTCCCCAGACGCCGGTACAGACTTTTCTGCCACCTGCTGAAGTTTTAGGGCCATCACATCTGGGCTGGGTGTGACCGTCAGAGGGCTGAAGACGTTTGTGTCTGACAGCACTGCCAACACAACATTACAGGAATAAAATGGATTAATCAGACATTAAAATAATTTCAAACAGAAGAAAGACAAGTTACATTTTCCATCATAGTTAGGAGTTCTACGAATCACCTAAAACACCATCAGCAACAAAGGGATGGTGCAGGAGGTCAGGCCACGACAACCGCTTCTGAGGGTCTTTAGTCAATAAACCTTTCAGGAAACTCTGTGAAGAAAAATATATAATTATTAAGGTTATAATACACCCAAAACACTGAATGCTTTATGTCTATTAACCCATCAGGCCTGTAGACATCTTAAAGAGAAAGAAATATAACAGAAGCCTTATTAAAAATCTCAACTTCATATAAAGATTGTGACTTTGACCCATTCATAGCACAACACGATTGGACTTCAACTGTACTGTACCATGCAAGTGTTGCTCATGGTGTCTGGCCACTTGACCTGGTCTCTCACAATGAGCTGCACCAGGTGGAAAATGGAGTTAGTATAGAATGGAGGCGCCCCCGTGTGGAGTTCATAAAGGATGCAGCCCAGAGACCAGAGATCAGCAGTGTGGTCGTAGGGCTTCTCCTCCACCAGTTCAGGAGACATGTACAGTGGTGTTCCTTTGATAGAAGTCAGGACCAAGGTGGAGACGCTCATGGCTCTGGCAAACCTATAGTGAGATTTCACCTAATTAAAGCTTTGATTAAGTCTTTAAGGGTAGACATTTTTTATTTAAAACAATCAACGTAAACATACCCAAAGTCACACAGTTTCACCACACCACTTTTTCCTAAAAGGATATTTTGTGGTTTCATGTCACGATGAAGAATGCGATGGGAGTGTAAATAATACAGAGCGGAGACGAGCTGGCAGGCAATCTCACTCACCTTGGAAAAGGAGAGGAAATGAAAATCATGCACCGGTCGTCAGGGTAAATCTAACATTTGGAAAAGCTGTTCAGTAATAGTGGATACCTGGCTTTCTGGCAAGTTCCCATCATCCTCCAGAATCTGGAACAACTGGCCCTCTGCGTACTCAGTTACAACTACAACCTGTTACAAAAACACAAGGAGGCACAGTATGTCCAAGGCATTATGCAATCAGATGAACAGATAATGGGTTTTGAATATGAAATCATGATAATAGCCACTTTTTTGTAAACTAATTTCTGTTTAAACAGATGACTATAAACAAACCTCAGTTTCAGTCTCAAAGCTGTCAAAGAGCTGGACAATATTAGGATGTTGGAGATCCCTCATAATCTCTATCTCCCTCTTCAGACCTCGGAGCTCCTTTTCAGACCGACCAACTTTGGGCATGAACTTTAAAGCCACCACCTAATTACAGACATTTACAGACGGTCAGAAGATGTAGATAAACAGACAGGAAACCAAACTAGGCTCCTGGCAAACTTTACCTGGCCAGTGAATCTTTTCCGTCCTTTATAAACTCGGCCAAAGGAGCCCTCTCCCACCAGCTCTAACACATGATACGAGTTCATCCCGAAGGCTGTAAGCTAACGGTGCAACCGACTTAAACTGAACTTCGAAGGTGTTAGCATCGGTAACTTTGAGACGTAACGTTGTTTTAGTCCTTGTGAGTAAATACAAAAGGCGCTTGCATTTCCTTTAACTTATCAAGTCACAAATTGCTGCTAAAATAAGTAAAGACAAGGATTTTGCTACTTTTGAGAAGCGCAGAAGTTCATTAGTGTGAACTGCCACTGTCTGTCTTACTTTTTTTCAGTTAACTAAAAAAACACGACGAAGCTAACATTTCTAACTGCCAATTCACAAAGTAACAAAAGACACATTTAATTTGATTTATCATACCTCTTTATTCAGTAGTTATTACAAGTGTTGAATTTGAGTAGATTATATTCACACCAAAGACTTTATTTAATCGTTATTTTACAATGTAATGTCAAAAGTCAAAGCTGGCTTTTCTATGGGCAACACAAAGGCAGGGGTCCTTGGCCTAGCAACGGCCGTTGCGTTCCTGGCAACGGGCTTATTAATGGAAAACAAAGCAGGTGGGTGCTGCTTGGAAAAGACACTTTTGAGTCTCAGGGTAAATTTGGCTAAACTGCGATCTTGATTTTTACCATTAATCTTAATTTCTATCTAACATTACATAAAAAAGACCTTCCTGAGATGTATACTGTGAACACAAGAAGAAATATTGTATAAATGATGCCCACCTGTTTTTTTGCCACACCTTTTTGTGTTCTTTGTAGGCTATGTAAAGAGAAAGCTTCTGTCGTGATTTAATCATGGTCTCTTTTTTATTTGGGGAACTTTATGCAACTTTACGACTTTATGCAAACAAAGCTCAATTGCAAGTCTTTAAGAAAAGTTACTATAGAAAGAAGTAGGACAAAGATCTAAATAAAGATCTAAATAAAGTAAAGAAAAAAATCCTATAATTCTTAACTTGTTAATTCACAAAAAGCCCATTATTACAAGGGTATGACACCTTTGAATAATCAAATAAAAATCAAACCACTCCAAGCAAAAATCATTTTACCCCATTATTCATTTGGTTATTCAGTTCAAGTTTTCAGGATGACCGGAACACTAATCAGCATAAGACTTATTAACCTTGAATATATGTCTGGGCCCTACAACTTCAATAACTCCCTAAATGCTTATATTTACCCCGTTTAAAAACCTTACATAGCTGTCCTAAATGATCCAAAGTATGTTTGAAAAATAAACCCAGTATTAAGGCTGGAATGATCATTTTGTTGCTTTAATAGAACATAAACAGAATGAACAACAATTAGGAACACTGTGTTATTCATTGCATATTCGCATGTTTAACTTTTTAAAATTCTATCCAACCTTGTCTTGCAAATACCAGAGCTTTGTGATTGATTAGTGATTCCCTAGACTTTCCTGTCACACCCGTCCCATCAAGTCAATCATTTTATATTCACATCACATCCCTCATAAACCTATCATGAGGGTTCGATGTCTTGATTGTTTTTAGATCAGGAAATAATTGCACCAGGACTTAGGTGCCCAACATTGTCCAAATTCACATACACATCTTTTAAAAGACAATATTAAGATGAAGTTTAAAGGAACTGCTTACATTATTAAAATGTAAATGTATGCCTAGGCTTTCAACAAATAAAATTCCTCCTCTCAGAGTCCTCATTATTATTAGACTAAATCTAAATTGAGTGCCTAATGGGGCGGTTACACCAGTGCTGTGAAGAGTGCTTTATAATAAATATTTCCAGCAATTAATCCCACTGCAAAGGAGTTTATGTGGAAAAATGTTGCTTTAAACAGAATTAATGATACCACATATTCACTCGTACAAACATTGCTCGATGAATACTTCTCATCACGTCTTTGCTCTCATGTCATTGCATTGCATCGTGGATCTGTCATTTAAAACGTGGCTGCACTCTACTTTAAAATAGGATCCCTTTATTGTTGTTGTCCACTAGATGTCGTGACTCACACAGATAAAGAAATCAGGACTTTATTCCTCTGAGGGACTTTCGATGCAACATTTCACATTTAACTGTATTTAACAAATTATTGTTGCCCACTTGCGTTCCGTTTAAAATGGAGTATTTGTAAGTTCCTGCATTCTGGGAACAGAAACTGGAGGACATACTCTACTGAGTAATATACTGCTTTTGATTTAAAGGTCATTTAAAGAACATATGATTTTCACAACGCGGCCAAAAGTTTATATTTAATGCAGTACAGATTGAGTGATATCAACTGAAAGTCAGCGCGAGGCTGAAGGCTGGAGATTTTCTTCTTCATTTCACTGAGTGGAGACATGATTATAAGTCTGCTGTTTGCTGAGTTTTGAGTGGCGGCAGAAAAAGCCCTCAGCTGAAATGTGCATCCAATGAACGCCTCCAGAGACCCCCCCCCCACCACAAAAGAGAGATTGTGTTTCCATATTTTTACACATGACGAAATTGCATAAAGTCCAGAGAAGGCAGCAGTGGACGCAGCACTCACAGGTGGAGGATGGAAATGGGTCATGACCGGGAGGAGTTTTCTCTGAGTGGACTTGTACGACCCGCTTTTTTGTTTTAGATCCTTGCGCTTGGATTATTCTCTTCATCCTGATCTGTGGCTCTCACCGCCTCCACTGAGCTTGCAGATTCAACATAATTTTCTCAACTCTGCTGGTCATTGCATTCTTTGTTGAATGCAAGCATCATCATGTTTATTAGAACGACTTTTCTCCTCTACTTTGTGGTCCCACTCTTAAAGATTGCCCACTGCATGGAAAGTGAAATTTGCTTTCCGATTACATTGGATAACGATGACTGGAGGGAATCTGACAACGACGTGGATACCCTTAATGGAAAACGTGTCATAAAGATACGAGCATTCCAACAGGAATTAGTGATCGATTTACACCACGATTCTGACTTCATTGCTCCCTCCTTTTCGAACCAAGACGCATTTTGGCTCCACAACACCGATGTCAGCGCTGACCTGAGCCGGTGTTTTTACTCCGGATATGTGAACGCTGACCGCTACTCCTATGCTGCTTTAAGCATCTGCAAAGGTTTACACGGTGCATTTGGCTACCAGGGATGGGAATATTTTATCAGCCCGGTGCGAAATGACACCAGAAGCGCAGAGAGTGCGCACGTCATCCGGCGCAGAAACAGCAACAACCTCAAGCACAGTTCTGCCTCCAGGTGCGCCGTGGACAGCGATTTAAGCCTCCAAGTGGCACAATTGCTGGAGAAGTACAAGCAACTAACAGACTACGACAATGTAACCGAAACTATGCTGAAGAGAATGGGGAGAGCCAAAAGGTTCGCTTCAGTCCCCAGATACGTGGAGACGCTCGTCGTGGCAGACGAGTCCATGGCGCAGTTCCACGGAGATGACTTAAAACACTACCTCTTGACACTGATGTCAGTGGCAGCGAAGCTGTACAAGCACCCCAGCATCCTTAACTTCATCAGCATTACGGTTGTGAAGATCGTGATTATATCAGAGGAGGACAAAGGACCTAAGGTGTCCGGGAACGCAGCCATGACTCTCCGGAACTTTTGCACTTGGCAAAAAAAGATGAATAAAAACAACGATAAGCATCCAGACTATTGGGACACGGCTATTCTTTTCACACGACAGGTAAAACATTGGCGTTCAAATGAAAAGGTGTGAGGTTGTAGCAGAAGAGGGTGTTCAGGCGCACAGAAATGGGTAAAAGTGTGTTGGAAAAGTATCTTTTGTCACCTTTAAATTTCTGTGGAAAATTTGACTTTAAATGGCAAGCTTCCCCTCAAAATACCCGCTTGTCACTTCACTAATTTGCTCTGAAACACACTCTCCTTCTCTGGTGAACTCAGTCCACCAACAGCATCACACATTTGACACTGATGTATGGCCTCAAAGGAAATCACTTGAGCTGAGCAGAGCACTAGTCTTGATTACTCTTCATGGATCCTAAGAGGGTAGTTTTTATAGACTTGGACCCCACCTCTGACTTCTCTCCGCACTCCCAAATATTTGGTGGAGGACACGGGGTCAGAGATGAAGTCATTGCTCACATTCATTTGTCAGTGTGATGAAAAATTGAAATAAACCTGACAAACCAACCCTCGGGTACATAATTAGTAAGCGAGAACGATGTCGTACACTTATTGTTTCATCTGGAGTCAAATGGTGCCGTTTCAAAGCCTCGGTCACCAGAATTAAAGAGCGAAAATGAACATAATAAGGTTCTGGATTAGATCTGGCCAGTATCACTAAACATGACATGTACTTTTGAGTTGTTATAGCTGAAACTTTACCTAATCTAATGAGCGTTAATGCCCTCAGGGATGACTCGTCGGAAGTGTCTTGTTTCTCTCAGCCGTTCTTGTTCTCCAGCTGTGGGTTTTCCAGCCCTACCCACTATCCTGCCTGCTCCTCATTAAACCGGCCCCTGAAGGGGGAATTGGAAGGGTTTGGGACGGTGGTGGTGGGGGGTTGCTCTTATATGTATGTCAGTCACATCCCTCTATGATTTTGCCCCACATGCTGGCTCCAAGCCTGAAACAAGCTGCTCCAGAACAGCTGCAGCATGCCTTTCACAGTTGCACCTTTACAACATATTAGTCACTCTGACACACACTTCCTCTGGCATTCATTCTTTTGGCTGTATTGGTTCTACATGTTGTGTTCATCCATCATGCTTTTCCTGTTCAGAGCACGACACCTCAAAAGCAGTCAGCATTCTCCATAAAAGTGTTTTCAGTGCAACAGAGTGTTGCCAGGTTTTAGCTGCATGTGCATGACTGATATTAAAAAAACTCTACAGCCAGTTAAGATGATCCCATTAAACTGTACGGGACCTGCCCACAGTGAGTCATGTGAATGTAATTTGCTATATAAAGCAGAAAGGCAGGCGTCAAGGGATTCCGTCACTGTTTCAGTTAACATATGAGTGAGTGATCTCATCTGTTTTAATCAGAAACTGTAACTGTAACAAGCACAGAAAAACTTGCATGTACAAGTAATAGTCAAACAAAGAGAATTTCTCATCAGTGGCCCTGACCGTTTGGTTTGAAAAGCTAAATCCTGCTCAAGGAGTTCCTTAAATGAACTGTGCAGGAGGGTCAAACACTGGTAAACACCTTCACAGTATACAGGCAGAGAGTAACATTTTACAGCAGACGTATATGTCAGTGTTTAAGTTGTGCTTTGTTGTGTTTCAACCCCTAATACTGCATCACCCATTGAACAATTCATCCCTCACAAGGCCACATTAAAAAGGCCTTCTGTGTATGTTAGAGGAAATGCAAGTGATGGAAAAAATGACCACAAAGGAAAGAAAACAATATTATATTAAACAAATGAGAACACCTTCACATATTTTTACTATTTTAAGAAAGTTCTATTCGATATGATCACAAAGTTGTATGCAGACCTGCTGGGTTTGCTCAGTAAAAGGTGACTGATATGTTTGGTTTTTCTCAGAAAATACTCCTCCCCGTCTAATATTTCAGCTTTAAACTCAAACAAAGTCATTGCACACACAGTAAGACAACACCTCGTCGTTTGTAGGTTCATGACACGGTGACTCCTTTTCTTTAGTGCTTACCATAACTTTCAATTGGCATTTAAGTCTCATACATTGTGCACATTTTACCAGCCCACAAGGTAATTTTCTAGGTTTTATGAAGACCAACTTGATGTTGTCCAGAGGCAACTGCGGTTGTGTTTAAATTCTACAAAGAGCCTGATTGCTGTGAAAGAATGTTGCAAGATTACTGAGTTCATTAAGTTAGACTGACTGATTACTGCACAAGAAGAGCCAAAATATTAAAACCAACTATAAACCTGCAAGTTTCCCCTGGGAGAGAAGAGATGACTGTACTTTAGACCACAACTCGTTTATCTCTACCTGATTAATAGATAGCAGGCTGAGCATGAAAAGGAGTCCCCCCCCTATCTGGATGTTATAAACTCTGTCTGTGATACTGTTGATATTGGACTGAGTACATTTTTACTACTCCTGAATTGTACCCTGAGAACAAAAGGAAATAGGTTCAAAAGGAGCTAAAAGAAGAGAAATCTTTCTTTGTTCAGGTATTTATTATTTTTGAATTGCAGAAATACACAAAAAACTTCGGAGATAGATGACAGATGTGGGAAGTAGGTCATAGCAGAGACTCAATTCCCTGTCATGATTGTTTCTACTCCCCTGTTCATCTCACGGTTTTCATTTTTTACTCAACTGGCCGAAGTGTTCACAACATGTCTGTTCACATTAGCACATCTGGACTGAATTTGCACCGGTCAACAATTGTGGTTTTTGCGGCTAATTCTTGGAACGATTTCTCAAAGCATTCAAGGTCTTCTCCTGGCAAAGTTTTTTAAGGTTGGATTCAGTTAGTGGAGGCTGTGTTATTAAACCAGTTCTGTGCTGACCGCCACCAGGGTTCTATGTTTTTTGGGAATGCAGAGCGTTCAAGTGCCGTTTTGGGACGAGGCAGATGGACAGTTCCTTGTGGCGTTCACTGCCAAAGTTGTCCTGTGATGATGGGGTTCAGCTACAAGTGGATACTCGCTAAAATTGGGCTTTAGAATGCTGTGGTAGAAAAATAGGTCATCTGGAAACTCTGCACTGGCATGGAAATGTTATGGTTTGGGACAGTTGCATTACCTCATAGAAGAAGGTGTGCTCTAAACACTGTTCACCACTAAAATGATTTAAAGACTGGGTGGTGGATGGCAGTGCTCAACACCACTGGATCTCTTCCCAGTCTTCACGAAACAAATTCTACCTCAGTGACAACAAGACAGCCTAATGGGCAATTTGATAATGTCATTTTTATAAATTGGATCTGGCTTCTCATATTGTAATAACAATACACTCAGACAAGTTAATAGCTTAGGTCTGTCAATGAGGTGACATCACAACAAAAAGCTGGACAGGGTGAGACCCAAGAACATTTGCAGAGAGGTTTCACACAAGCTTCAGTGTGGGAGAGAAAACCCAGCCAAGTGATAAAATTCCGTCTGATGCGCTCGAAGAGCAGGTTTTCCTGTGCTCTGGTGGAATATTTATGACTTAACTGGAGAAAGTTGGTTGTATTGCCTTTGAAATTTCTCAGTGTTTCATATCTGCAAATGGTTCCGGCTCACGGGAGACTGAGCAAAGACATACAATGTCAGACAATCTATCAGTATTGTAGTTGAATTTTTTTTACTGATATCTGTCCCAACATAATTCTGTTAAGATGTTCAAATTTGTGGTGAGTCTTGTATTATATGTTTTAGACCTGTTTTAAAACATGGATGGATGGATAAGCTCCACCCTTTGGTCACTGATCTTGTCTTGCATCAAACTAAATTGTAAATTAGTTCAAAACATCAAATTTTTAACATCAAATTCAGTTTTACATGTTTTAAAATCTGAAGACATTTGGACTTTTGGTGTGAGGGGCTTGGTCGTTCCCAAATCCAACCGCCTTTTTTTTTTTGGCCTTAGAGTGAAACCTTCTGGACAATCCTCTGCTGATGTTTTTTTTAGGAAGCATAAGCGCATCACTTCCCATTATTGGGCTGTCATGTTTTCCAGCTTTCTTCTATCCGAGATGCAGCACAAGAGGTCAAATTATAACACAGTATCCATCTCTGATAACGTTGCTCCATAACCCCTGGTTGTGTACATCTGAACTGAAAGTGTTTGTTATGAAGTTGTCCAACTCAGTGTATAAGATGATATGTCAGTGTTGTTTAGAACCGGTTTCCGCTTCCTCCAACTGGAATCTGTTATTGTAAGTGTTGTGCTCAGCTGGCTTTTGTTTCCATTTTGCAATGCTTTAATGGGCAGCTGCGGCTGTTTTCCCCCAGGACCTCTGCGGAGCCTCCACCTGTGATACTCTTGGCATGGCAGATGTTGGCACCATGTGCGACCCGAAAAGGAGCTGCTCTGTGATAGAGGACGACGGCCTGCCTTCAGCCTTCACCACCGCTCATGAACTCGGTAGGGCCAGTCATGATGTTCTTTCATCCAGTACATATTAATACGTTCCTGTATTGTGTCTGCATCAACAAAGATAAAAGAATCTTTGTGTTTATAAAAGATATCTGACGTCCCACTCTGTCTCGACAGGACACGTGTTAAACATGCCACATGATAATGTGAAGGCTTGTGAAGATGTGTTTGGGAAACTCCAGGACAATCACATGATGTCTCCGACGCTTATTCAGATCAATCGTACCAACCCCTGGTCTCCCTGCAGCGCTGCAATCATTACTGAATTTCTGGATGGAGGACATGGTGAGTTTCCATGGTCTCTTCAACCTGATGCGCGAGCTATGACGCGAAGAAGTGGTTTTTAACAAACATTTTGATGGGTGTCGATCGCATTAGAAGAGCACATCCTCGTTGACCTCCTCTTGTTGTTGAAGATCAACAAAAAAAAAAGGATCTTATTTCCACATTCTTCTGGTTAACACTACATGCTTCAAACCTGGCATCAGCCAAACCTCTTATTTTATCAAGCTCACAAGAGAGACCAGCAATAACCAAGAAGAAATTTATCCATTTGGATGCAAATTGTTTGCCAAACAGGGCAGACCGCGAGACTTGGCCTTGGAGCAGTGCTAAACTTTTATTTTAAAACTGCACCCACATCTCTCCCAAATTAGAGGGCTTGTTCTTGGGAGCGTCACCGCAGTGGTTTGGATGAGAGGTATATGTGCCCAGTGTTTCCCATGCAGGTTTATTCCAAATAAGACGACGGTTTTGCTTTTCTCCATGTCCATTTTTGAGGTGGTATTTGAGCATAAGAACACAAGCTGGTGGAAGAGAGAGACGCATAAAGAACATTTTTGACTTGACAGCGAGTGATTTCTGTGTTACAGAACACTTTTGTAACCTGGTTTCCTCGGCCGGGTGTCATAAATCTAGACTTCAAAAAGCAGTGGAAAGAAAAAAAAAATCTTGTTGCCACAAGTTTGAGACAATTTTCTCGAAGGGCTGTTTCCAGAATGTTTTTTTACCTGCTCGTCCGTCCACACACAAACACACACAGCCAGCTTTTGTTTTCCATGATTGTGCTTTTGAGAGAGAAAAGGAAGGAAGAGGTGAGGTTTAGTTTATTCAGTGTAGAGTGACTTGTATATATAACAGTTTGCTATCTGCTAATCAGTGTGTTTCTTCTGCCAAATTTGCGGTGAAATGAGAGGAAACAAATTTGCCACCAGCTGCTAGTCATTCATTCACTGCTTTATTATCTGTTGAGAATTCACCGCAGCACAAATGGCATAATAAACAGTTCACAGTCAGGGATACCAGTTTTCCCCAGAGCACATTATTTCTTTTCAATGCGAAGTTTTTCATCATGGTGAGAAGTGCCGTGTGTTTCTGAGGAATGTAAAGCTTCTCCTGGAAACATTTTTCTTCGACCGAAGTTTATCTTTCATCTTTCTGTTGTGGAGAGATTGGCCTATTTCTTTAAAGGTCTCTGTGTGTCATTTATGTTAAATGGAGAACTTTTCCCTTTGCATTAAATCCTAGTTGTACGTCATTCTAAGCTCTGATCCCAAAGGTTTAACAGTACTGAAGGATGTCCCTGCATTTCGTGCAACAAGGGTGGTTTTGGGGTGTTTTTTAGGGATGGATTGGGGTGGGGGTGGTTCTACGTGGGAGGCTCATTCATGTTTTTGTGCATGTATCTGTGTGTTTTATGTGGCTTGAACCTTATGCACAGCATAAAGCTTTGCTTCCACTTCAAAGAAACCAAATAACAAGGGAAATAGCTGATTGCTGCACCCAACACACAATCCCACCCACATATATGGTTAATGACAAGGATACAATATGTTTTTATTTATAAGTGGAGATTGCACTGATTTTCATGCCGTCATCTATTCTGTTGACTTGTCAAAAGTTGTACCTTCAATTTAGCTCCAAGAAAAAGTTGTGAACCTTGTGGAATTACCATGTGTTTTGTCAAATTTTCATCTAATTCACATTTGCACAGAAACAGAATTTGACCAAACTAACAATACACACGCTGTTATTCTTTTACTGAACACAGAATCTGGTAACTGGTTGAAGATTTTTGCCTGAATAGTCCAACTTTGGTCCCGTCTGTCCAAAAATCACTGCAGCATAAATGTTTAGGAACATCCATGATGTCTTTGCAAACTGGAGACGTCCTTTAGATTTTTGAGAGCAGTGGTTTCTTTTGATGTGTTTTGATTCAGGACTCTTTTTACTGTGGACATGTGTGCATGTTCAAAGGATACAAAGGGTTCACAAACATACTGTAACTCTAAATAGTAAGGTCTTTTAGCTTGTACGTTCTCACAGCTGGTAATTAGAAAATAAAATCTAGTTTAATTCCTACTTCCCTGAGTTGTTCACTGAGTCTTCCTCTTCCAGGGGAATGTTTGCTGGACCAGCCTCAGAAACCGCTCGTCCTTCCCGACTTGCTGCCCGGAACGTCCTACAGCCTTGACCGTCAGTGTGAGCTCGCCTTCGGAGAAGGCTCCAAGCCTTGTCCCCTCATGCAGCCACCATGCGGCCGTTTGTGGTGCACAGGAAAGTCCAGCGGTCACTTGGTGTGCATGACTCGGCACTTCCCCTGGGCAGATGGCACCCGCTGTGGTGATGGGCAGGTCTGTGACCGAGGGGTCTGCTCTGACAAACGGGTCCAAAATATGAAGGTAAGGCTCACACGATGACATCATTGTTAAATATCAGCACACACTTGCCATTAATGTAATCCGTTATTTATTAATTCATTTTTTACTATTATTATTCTTGTATTTCCAGGTGGATGGCCGCTGGGGTAAGTGGGGTCTGTTCGGGTCCTGTTCGCGCACATGTGGAGGTGGTGTCCAACTGTCTAAAAGAGAGTGCAACAACCCAGTTCCATCAAATGGTGGTAAATACTGCCAAGGGGTTCGGGTCAAATATCGCTCCTGCAACTTAAACCGCTGCCCTGACACAGGTAGGAACCTTTCAGAGGAGACAACTTTGACCAGTGACAATCCTCTCTCCAATCCACCTCTTACCTGCTGTACCCTTCCTCCTCTTTGTGTAGGTAAGACTTACCGGGAAGAGCAGTGTGAGAACTCTGGCCTCAGTTTCAACAGTAATCATATCACCCACCCTGTGGTGTGGGTACCCAAGTACTCTGGAATTTCCCCAGATGACAGGTGCAAACTCATCTGCAGGGCAAACGGCACCGGCTACTTCTACGTTCTCTCACCAAAGGTAAACAGAGAGTGTATATATTTTTTTAAAATCTTTGTTTCACCTGATAAAGGAAAAAACAAACCGACTGCTGATAAGAATTATACAGTAACCGATTCATACCCGAGGTGTCTACCAAACATGGATGGAGACATGTTCATATGTTGCATCAGGTCTTAATAGGTTCAAATTAGGCTGATACATTTTAATTTGTGATGCAGAAGAAAAATATATCTATCAGCCAGCTGTCTCTGGTCTTAGTGCAGAAACTAAAGTAAGGAATGAAGGAGGGGAGGAGGATAGTTTATCTGTTACAGATAGCGGGGTGTGGGGTGAGCTTTAGCAGCAGTGAGACAGACTTCACACTTTAGTCCACTATAATGCCTGCGGAGGAGTATTTAAGAGCTCCCATGGGACACGTAGCGCTGAATCACACAGCAGCTGGATGTTTTCACCACAGAGTCACAGAGACTTTAAAGATGGAGCTTTAGGATCCGAACATACTTCTGCGTTTGCTCTTTGTTGGGGATTTAAAAACTCACTGTTACATGCTATACCTTTCTGCTGCCACTAGGGGGCAGGCTCAGAAACAAGTGGATCAATCTGAGATGTGGGCTGCTGTTGTTGGTGCTTTAGCTTTGCTCTGCTATGGAATAGAAAGAGTTCAACGTGGACTAAAGTCTGCATTGTGATGGTGAAGATTTTCCAGTGGAACTGTTGAATCTTCTGTGCTTTTCACCTGTGTCCTAATCTATAAAACAAGGAAACTTAAGCGTAGCGGAGCTTCTTTTTGATGTGTTATTCTTGCTTATGACTACTTGAGATTTCTGATAGTGGAAGTGTATTTGATTTGGGAAGTTAACCTCAAAGTGTGTTTGCGGATTTTCAGGTTGTTGACGGGACTCCGTGCTCGCCAGATTCCACGGGAGTGTGTGTCCAAGGAAAGTGCATTAAGGCTGGATGTGATGGCAAAATTGGCTCCACCAAGAAGTTTGATAAGTGTGGAATCTGTGGAGGTGATAACAAGGGCTGCAAGAAGGTGTCAGGACTCTTCACAAAGCCCATGTGAGTAAAACCCTCATTATTACCATCATCATCAGATAGCCTTTATATAATATTACTTGTTCTTTTTGCCAGTGTTGCGTAAACATAACTTTCTTAATTTGACTCAATCATCATTGACTGTAAAATATTTTGGCATGCAGGCATGGCTACAACTTTGTTGTGATATTGCCAGTTGGGGCAGCCAATGTCGACATACGTCAGCGAGGCTACAAAGGAATGAGGAGTGATGACAACTACTTGGCAGTGAAGAACAGCCAGAGCCATTACCTGCTGAATGGGAATTATATAGTTTCAGCTGGCGAGAGAGATATCATTGTAAAGAACAGCCTGCTGCGCTACAGCGGCACATCTGGCCTCTCAGAGATCTTGCAGGCTGTGAAACCGCTAGGAGAAGCCTTGACAGTGGAGGTATTATGTGCAGGCAAGTTGACACCTCCTCGCATCCGCTACTCCTTCTACCTACCCCGTCAGAACAAGGAGGACAAAACTGTGAAGAAGGAATGGCGTTCAAGCTCCCACAACAGCGTCCTGGCCGAGGATAGCAGTAAAGAAAAGGAAGGAGAAACCCTAAAAAGCTCCTACAGTAATGAGGATTCTGCTCCTGCGAAATGGACAGCCACAGGCTGGGACAAGTGCTCTGCGTCCTGCGGGCAAGGCTTCCAGAGGAGGATGGTGCAGTGTCTAAAACCAGACGGGAAGCCAGGGTTTGACTGCGATTCTTCACAAAGACCCTCAGCCACGAGGGTTTGTGGAGACCCGTGTGCCGAGTGGCATATAGGGCAGTGGTCACCCTGCTCTAGAACCTGCGGGAAGGGCTTCAAGAGACGACCACTGCACTGCCAAAGCCAGACGGGACAACTTCTGACAAGGGATCACTGCACTGGCTTACGTAAACCACAGGAGCTGGACTTCTGTAACCTGAGTCCTTGTTAGGGATTTAAACCTATAAACTACATATGTTTTTTATGTTTTTAATGGACTGAATTGAATCCACCTTCAAGTATGACGCCATGTCTGTCAGATGCAAATGTTTCCACCAACATCGCTGAACTGTTGGAGGGTGACAGACATTGCTTGTAACAAAAACAAAAATATTGGAAGGAGAGTCACAGCTGGAGGATGAATGCTGGAAGACATTTTTCACTGCCATCAGTTTGGTATTAAAAGACATTATCTATGTATAACTGATGGGAAAATAGCTTAATAGAAAGTCAAGTAAAATTAAATCCCTTTTACTGTCATGTGATACAGAATGCCCATTTGCAAGCAATCAACCTACTTTGCTGAGTCTGGAACCCATTTTATGCCATAATAGTTTAACTTCAGAGTTTTAGTTGGGTCTTGTTAATAGACTTGTAATGCCAGCTACTTGTCCAAAAAAATTCTCGAATAATTTTTCAAATAGCAAATGTACCAGGACTGAAGATACCTGACAAATTTTAATCTTTTTTCTCATGGTATCTTAAATCGAGTTTGAAAGGAAACATGATTTGTGTGGTTTTACAGATTCTGCTGCTGCATCAATGATCCATTACCAATACATTTGAAAAAGCTTATGATTGCCTGCCTTAGAGAATCAAGATTTAAAAAGCCTTGGATGGCTTTTGTCAGGAGTTGCCACTGTGTCATTTAAACATGTTCGTCTCCTTCACAGAAACAAATAATAATGATAATAATAATGATGCATTCATGCTGGGGGCCTTTATGACTATACTGACTAAACAAAACAAGGCAGGAAGTAATGACCAGCGGCTCTCCCCCAGCTTAAGGCTGAGTTTAAGGCTTAATTTGAGATCACACACGACACTCTGATGCTCAGAGTTGCTTCAGTTCCTCCCTGCTATGTTATGTTTGTTTCATTGCTGCCTTTATTTGACCCCAACCATTTGTCTTCGCATGTCAGAATCCTCAGCCGGTCGTAAAGCCTGTTACGTCAAGCCTGTCTGGCACAGTTACCTCTGACAATTTATTATCAATGAAACAATAAAGCACAGAGGGAGTGTGTTGCTCTGGATCTGCTTATTCATGCCCCCTCAACCCGAAACAACCTGATCTACAGTCATGAAATCCCGTAATCCATTTAATCTATTGTGTACATCTTATTTTTAAGAGCCCACTTTGACCAGTCCAGCACCCAACTGCAGGGGAAATCCTGTATTAGTTGAATTATTATTATTATTTTATTTTAGTTTGTTTTTCTACTTTTCTAATCACCTTTTGCACTTTGTACAGCAAAAGAAACAAACGACCTACATGAGCTGTGCTGTATACTATGTATACATTTATTCAGCTCTGTGCAAAAACAATGTAAATACGTTTTTTTTTTTTTTTTTTTTTTTTTTACACAGGCATTTGTAATTGTCTTTGACTTCTGCATATTTATTCTAAAATAAAGCAATTACCTAACAAGGATCACATCTGTCTATCACCATCTGTCACCAACGGATTTGAACCAATCAGGTCAATGAACCACTGCAGGGAAACAGCTGGGTGCGTTGATGCGAGCTGGTCTGCAAGCAAAACAAGCCCTTAAGGGTTGTTATTTCTTCTGGTCCACAGCCACGTATGTTGATGCTTCGTGACACAGATCGTTTCCTGGTCATCATGCAAATCTTTCAAAGTTCTTTGACATTTTAAAGGTCAGTTCTGGAAATATTCGGATGTGCACAGAGTATAAACAACAACTTCTACAATTACATCTCCTCTTAAATGGAAAGTTTTTTTGTTTTTTTTAAACCTGGACCTTATTTAGCTGTATATACGTTAATTTAATCATTGACAATATTTTGGTGTCACTCGGACGCTATTTAGATCATTCAAGAAATGTTAAATGAAGGAGTTTCGTGCGTTATTTAGAGGCTGCATTGGCCTTGCCCCGTTCACTCTCGTTATAATATACGCGGCTCTCGAATGATCTAAATAGCGTCCGAACGACTCCGAGAGACACCAAAATGTTGTCAATGAGTAAATGAACGTATATACAGCTAGAAATAAGCTAGAACTTTCCCTTTAAATCAAAGTCAGAGTGAGAGTGACAAACTTCCAAGCAGAGATACTTTCTAAAGTTGAACTCAAGTCGATGATGCTTAAGCTGTCTGAATTAAATAACAAATCTTCAAGTTATAGGACAGTATTTTGTTTGTTATCCAGTATCTGTATTCTGTTAGTAACAAGGGATGCTAAACACATTTTTTCCCTCAGTTTATGTAACACATCAAGTGTCTGACAGAAGGAGGAAAGGATGAAAATGAAGACAACAGCACATTTCTCTGCATTAATAATCAGCTCTCACATCTGCAGCTGCAGTAAATGTAAAGGTGAAGCACGGGTGGCCAGCATGCCTTGTTGCAACTCACTGTAGCCTATAAACTTACTTTGCCATAGGTTTGTTTCACGGTCAACATTTCAGACATGCAGCTACAAATATTTTCCACTGGTTGTGCAGTGATGTGAACTCATTCTCCCTGTCTGCGTCTGTGATCAGTCCAAGAATGCAGCTGTGTGCTGAGGTGGAAATTTTGAATTGTGCGATTTTGACACGACGACTTATGCATGTCTGAGTGTCTGACTTAGAGAAATGGGTCTGTGAGAGAGTGGGCGGTCTTGTTTCAGACATTTTTTTTAAATTAGTGAGGAGAAAGCAATATTAGAAAGAAAAGCAAAGCTGAGGAATCTGACCTACATAAGACCAGATAGAGGAAAAACTGGAGGAAAGCCAATAGAAATATTTATTTGTTCTACAAGTTGCTTTTTTTTCCCCTGGGGTTTTATAGTCATATCTGGTTCCAGGTCCATGGCTTTAATTGAGCCAGACGTCTTATCAAAAGAATGTTTGGTTGTCAAACTTCTCACAAAAGTCCATCTTATATTTCATGAGCTGGTGATTTATTTGAACTTAAGACCAATGATAACTTATCTCAGACATTAAAGTTTATATTTCACTAATTTCCATTATAGTGATAGTAATTTTTTTTAATCGATGGTGAGAAACTTTGCAACATGAATTCTCAAAGAATGAGAAGGTGGAGTAATGGATATATAGGAGAGACTCTCCTCCAACCCAAAACATCCCATGTTAATACAGACATAACTAAGGGATGTCGTTGTTGGAGCGGTTGGCACTGCTGCCAAGTACTCGGGCTGCCTCCCACCATCCAAACACGTGCATGTTAGGCTTATTGGTGAGGCTAAATTGGCCCTAGGAGTGAGTGTGCATAGTTGTTCATCTCTCAGTCAGCTCTGTGATGAACTGGTAACTGGTGAACTGGTCCTTCCTCCTCAGGATGACTTTTTGGCTTCTTAAACCAGAGACTGACGTATGCTCCAACACTGAAATACTCATGAGTTGTATTTCCCCTGGAAAATGGACTGTACTTATATAGCACTTCTAGTCTAGCTGATCATTAAAAGCGCTTTTACACTACAAGTCACATCCATCCATCTATCCATCAACAATATTAACTGAACAGCTTTTATCACTGAACAATTAGACAGTGGTGTTGCTTTGATACATTTCATTCAATTTCTAAAACATTGAGATCCTGTTTTGCTCTCTCCAGCTGCAAGTGCTTGTCATTGAGCCACAAACTTCATTGCATTTCCTGTTTGAACAAATAACCCATCACTCCACATTCTTTTGCACCCACTTCGTAATTCTCTAATTACCAATTAAATGTTAACCCATAATCATGGAAACCATTATAAGCTGGTCAGGAACTGACACGGTCTCTAAGTACTTAGGATGGGGAGCCCTGTGACACATTTTGACAAATGTGGCGTCTTCTGTCTGATCAGCAGCATATTCTGTTTGTGCAGCTTTTGCTGAGTCAGATGGACTGCAACCACAACTCTTTTTAGAAAGTCTCAAAGAAGGGCTTCATAATTTGTGCATGCGCTTATGAATCGGTACTTGAAAAAGCCCGATGAGCCACTCTATTGCACGTCTTTGAGGCTGTCAGCTGACTGCAGCAGGAGCATGATCAGTCTGCACACAGTGTTGATGACAACAGAGCTCTGCTAATGGAAAAATAAGGCAATGCGTCAGCTAATTGTGGCTGAGTTGAACTACGTGACACTTTTGTGACACGTTTGGATTTATTTATGCCTGAGTGACTTCAATTCCCGCAAAGCATTGTGAAAGCAATTGTCTAAACTCATCTTTCAGTCTTTTGCTAAACTAAACATTGACCAAAAACTTAATTCAAGTTGGCAAATGCTTGCTCGAGTGACTAAGCCTGTCTGATGTGTCAGAGGGTATTGTACGATTTCCCGGTGGTCTCTGAACTGCTTCAAATTATCGGCAATAAGGCAGCAAGACACAACGAGTGGATGGAGTGTCTCCATGTAAGCAAAGCAAGCGCCGTGTCTGCAAACACACGACTGGGTCACAACTGTTTGCAGGTTGTGTGGTTTTCCTCATTGTAAAGGCAAAGTGGTGACTAGGATGAGAATCAACAAACTCAAATCTGAGGCCACAGTGCTCGCATTAAAAAGATAGACTGCCTTCTACCTTCTCAGAGCAGTACAGAAATCTTGAGGTCTTGAGACAGAGGCCTCTGCATAGATGCAGACACCGTTTCAGTGCAACCTCACCTTTGACAAACACTGGAAGAATATTTAGAGAAAAGATTAGATACGGGCCGAGTGGTGGTGTGGTGGTTAGCACTGTTGCCTCACAGCAAGAAGGTTCCAGGTTCAACTCCCGGCTGGGTCTTTTCTGTGTGGCGTTTGCATGTTCTCCCTGTGTATGTGTGGGTTCTCTCTGGGTACTCTGGCTTCCTACCACCATCCAAAAACATGGATGTTAGGTTAATTGGTGTCTCTAAAAAAACAAAAAAAAATGTCCTTAGGAGTGAGTATGAGTGTGTCTGGTTGTTTGTCTCATTTGTCTCTGTGTGGCCCTGTGATGGACGGGCGGCCTGTCCAGGGTGTACCCTGCCTCTTGCCCATTGACTGCTGGGATAGGCTCCAGCCCCCCTGCGACCCGACCGACGGATTCAGCGGTATAGAAAATGGATGGATGAACATCAGGGGACTGTCCATCATGGTTATAGCCACAGGGCACATCCAGACAGTCCTGGAGACATTATTTACCTCATTGGACTGCGCTATCAGTGATCCAGCGCAGTGATCAGTGATGCAGACTTAATAAGGCGTCGCAAGTATGTCAAATCACTCAAACAGCATATTTTTCAACATGATGAATAAAGGTTTTGACATCCTATGAAAAGATCCTTTGTCTTGCCACAATCAATGAATAGAATAGATAGATAAGACCAGAGGTGGAAAGAGTACTGAAATTTGTACTCGAGTACAAGTACTGTTACATTGCTTAAATTGCAATCAATTAGAAGTAAAAGTACTAGTGTTAAAAAAAATACTTAAATAAAAGCACTTGAGTACTCTAGTACTAGACTACAATTCACACAGGCTCACCAGAACTGGACAATAGAAGATTGGAAAAACGTTGCCTGGTCTGCAGGGGCGCAACTACCTACTTTCTGAGAGGTATGCATGACCGGCGCCCTATTTATTAGGGCTGGGCGAGTTAACTCGTTATTGTCGCGTTGACTCGCTAATTATTTTACGCCAATAAATATTTTATCGCGCATTAACGCAGGTTTTATTATTTATTTCATTTTGCAAAAGTCTGTTGCTGTCTGCTGTGGAACCGGAATAGAAAGTAATCGGCGGATCCACCAAACATGGAGAATGGTACGGAACTTTTACTCGGCCATTTTCATTTTAAAGTTCTTCCAGACGGCGGAGTCGACAGAACCAAAGTCATCTGTAAACACTGCCAAGTTGAATTGTCTTCTCACCGTAGTAGTTCCAGTCTAAAATATCACTTAAGGGCAAAACACACAACTGATAGCAGCAAGTCATTCAAGGAAACAGACAGTGGAGCGAGGCTTCTACATAAAAACTACAGAAAGATGCTGATGTTAAAAGTGTGTTTGCACAACAAATGTTATGGCACTTTCATTCATATGGCAGCACATTTAAAATAAAACTAAATGCTAAAGGCTATACACTACTTTTGAATTCATTTTTGGATTCTGCGTACAAATGTGATTAATCGTGATTAATCAGGGAAATCATGTGATTAAAATTTTTAATCGTTGCCCAGCCTTAATATTTATTTATAGACAAAATCCATCCTCCTCTCTTTATGATAATCCACAGACATGTACGGGAGGCAGCGCAGCCAAGAAAAACCTTACAAAAAAGAGAGAATAGACTTTTTGAAGTAAATTCATACACCCCCAATGTCAATGTTATCTTAAAAAGATTGTAATTTCTTGGAAAATATATAAAATGTTGATGACTCGTGTTGCACAAGGGGGCATGTTTCTCATCTTGGCTTCAGCTGAACTAGCACTTATTTGCGGTTTCACTGGAACATTAGCAATTAATACTTCAGGCGAGGAGTCATTTGTTTGATGCTCACACCAAACAATTTGATCTGTGCAACATAAGTCATGTGAAATGCTGCAGGAAAGCTTTCTGATACATGCAGACACACTTTGCTAGTTTACTTTCTTTGGGACTTTCACAGTGTAAGTGCAGAACCAAACAACCACGGGTGATGAAAAGAAGGCCCCTGACAGTTATGTTCATCAGCCTAATCCAAGCTGCAAACCATGCCTTGAAATTTCTGAGTGCACATTCGATCACAACATGTGCCACGCAATTTAGAAGCCCATTAAGCTGCTCCGTCATTTTTGAAGTAGTTCATGAATTATGGCATCAAAAGATAGGCTGGATCCCCAAGAGGAAACATATGGACTGCATCTTTAACTTTCACCAATTCGTAAAGACAAGGAGATTGTTCCATCCTTTACACCTCATTCACCTCAGCATGGGGTCTCCATTGCTGTATGGCTGACAGAGTCCTTAACTTAGAAGTTGTTGCAAATCCCATTACCAATAGGTGCCCTGAGCATGTCGGCAGCAGCAGAGGGAAAAAATGCAGAATATAAGTTGTATTTTCTTCATGAAAAGGGTGACATGATACGGGCTGAATGAGGGAGGTAAGGGTGGGAACTGACATGAGCTAAACTCTCAAACAATGCAGTGATGCCTCTTTTCTAACTGAATCAGCTTTTCCAAAAGTTTCCAATTTTTTCAATTGGGCTAAATAAAAAAATGGCTGGTATGAATTGGAGTAATTTGGAATTGTATTATTTTGATTTCATTGGATTATTATTGTCTTAGAATTAATTGGACTCTAATTTGCTTCAATTGGACTGCGACTCCCGGACTTGAGATGACATTGTTATTGCGCAATAAGAATAAAACTGAACTGAACTGAAGCATTAGTGGTCCTAAAAGGCTCAACAATAGGCATAAACATTGCAAAGGTTGCTTGTCTTACAGCTTTAAATGGCATGGTGTGGATGTACTCTATGATTCTAGCACTGCAGCTTATCTTCTAGTCTAACAAAGATGGTTGATCCTTTACTGTTCCTTCACCTTTGATGTCACTTGAGGGTAAATGGGAGAGAGAAGGCAACACTTCTCAGAATCTGATCTCTGATTTTTTTAATCAATGTCTTCATTGAGTTAAGTTAAAAGATGAAGTTTTTTTGGCCTGGTCTGTGAGTCTGATTTGTAATAGCTTCTTGATGAAAGAATACAAATAAGTATATAAATAAAACAGAAAAAGACTGCCGCAGGGATCATTATTTAGATCTGAAAGGAGATAAACGGCTGACTTTACTGTGAGCTTGTTTGCATGGTATGTCTGTGCTCGATAGGTTCACTGAGGGCATGCATTTGGTCAGAGCTTAATATTTACTACATCTAAGAGCATTTAGAAAGAGTAATGCCCTCTCTCTTAACTCAGTATTTAGAGTTAGAATGCAAAGCTTTGCCAGCGAGTTACAAAATGCAGACATTTGCAACTTTATCCACAACGTTCATTAAGATCTGCTGGGATATCAGGCATAACATGAACTTATATATTTTTACTGTTTTATGATGGGAATGAATGGATTTTCTCTACTGCTGTTAAGTTTGGTAATTTAAAGAGCGAACTGGCATGTCACACGATTTCCTCTGTAGTCAGTTTTGCAACAGGATTGAGTTTCAGTTTCAGTGTGTGTATTGGGGGTTTAGATATAACCATAAGCATGTTTGATGTAGGAAAAACAAGGATAAGAGAAGACAGATCCATCACTGTTTTAAATGAGTGTGTGCAAAAATGTCCACGTAACCATAGCAATCGTTGACTTACAGTTCTCTCAGATAAGAGAAAGCTTAACATCTTCTCCACTGTCCAATTATCAACAGCTGTTGACAGAGGTGGGTAAAGTAGCCAAAAATTGTACTCAAGTAAAAGTACTGTTACTTTAGAATAATATGACTCAAGTAAAAGTAAAAAAGTAGTCATCCAAATAATTACTTGAGTAAGAGTAAAAAAGTGCTTGGTGAAAAAACTACTGAGTAAATGTTGAGTGACGTCTGATTTATTTGTTAACACAAGCATTCAATCAGACAGACAAAAATACTAAATAATCATCTTTAGGCAAATTAGAGTTCATCCAGTTGATAAATTAAATTAAAATTAATTAATTAATTACAAAATAGCTTAAATTGAAATAATCCAGGTAAATTCAAGTACTTCAATAAAAAATAAAAGAGACTTAGGAAATGTTTAAAACATGTGTAACCCATATGTAACCTAAAAAACAAACATTCGCCTGGGGAAAAAAAACGAGTTTAGGAAACTTACCGCTACATGTTTCTTCAAGTTAGATGTTGAGTTTGTTTTGGTTGACACAGAAGACACATAATGTAGCTGCTGTTTCGCACTCTTTGTAAGGTAAACATGCTTTCAGTATGAAGCCTCGTCTGTGTCTGCATTTCCGACCGTTGATTCTGACATTTTTTTCATAAATTTCTTTGGTTTGCTACGACTGTAAACTGTAAAGCTAACCCGTCCCGCCGCTGAGATTGAGTCACGTGACGAGACTGCACGGCTACGTTTGATTGGTGAAACACAGTCAGGTGGTAGAGCCTTTGGTGGAAGTCTCTCTCTATGTCAGAATAAAACATTAAAATGAGGCGTACGCGGGGGGATAAAAATAATGAGGCGTAGAATACACAAGAGGTAAGAAGAAAAGTAACGAGCTCATTGTAGCCTAATGTAGCGGAGTAAGAGGACAGTTTCTGCTGCACAAATCTACTCAAGTAAAAGTAAAAAGTATAGTGATTTAAAACTACTCCAAGAAGTATAATTTTTTCAAAAACTTACTCAAGTAAATGTAACGGAGTAATTGTAACTCCAGCCACGGCTGCATGGTAACATACAAACCAGTAACAGTACGGCAGAACCAGTGCAATATCCTGTCTATTTTCTGGAAATGGAAGGAGTTCTAGTTCTGCCTTTAAAAATGAAGATGAGAAAAGTTATGTCTATCTGTCTGTCTGCAAGTAATTCATTTTGTTCTAGAAAAAAGAAAGAAACAAACCAGTTCAGACAGCTATTTAAAATAGATTTTATTGAATCTTGGTGGAAATTTGTTAAAATTCAATGTTTTTTTTACAACACACAGGACAAAAAGTCATATTATGCAGCCAGCTGAGCTGCTTCAGAATAACCGAGAGAGAAATAATTTAATGTTTCGTTTGAGTTGTTCATCAAAAGGCCAAAATCTGGGGTTTTATATTCTTCTTACTCTAATCATGTGGGCTTTATCAGGTCCAAGAATAAAAGGAGAGATTGAATAGAACCATGTGTGTTTTTATAAGAGGGGAAGTACCAGAGGGTGGGTGGGGCTGGGGTTGTTATGGAGTTTTGACATTTATTCTTCACACTGTAATTTGGATCACAAAGAAATGAAAATATGGCATCAATCAAGAAAACTATACACAACAGTGAAGGTGCACTGCGGGACGAAACCTGGCTGCATGGGCTCCCATAAGCTGAATATGGTGGGTGGTCTGGCTGCTCGTGGTTCTTTGTTTAACCCAAATCAAAGTAAGTTTGTTTAGCCTCTAATGTGGCTCGGAGTAGAAGAGAGGTAGCCGGACAGAAAAGAACAAAAGCTTATCTTTTTGCAAATAAATTCGATTTCTATTTGATCTGTTTCAACAAGAAACTCACAGCAAGTTTCTGGCAGGCCGAGTCTTCTGCTTTCACCTGAGAATGTTACTTGTGCTGGCAAGTTCCTTTTTTGGAAACTAAAAAGCAAGATTTTTCAACAATGTGATAGCTTCTTGGCAAAGATGAATAATCTACTACATTTCAAAGTATCAAGTTTAGCCTTTAACCTGTTCTTAAACTGACATCAGTCTGACCCCGTCAGTCCCCAAAGACCCAGTTCAGCCCTCACTGGCTGAGCCTCTTCAGTCAAGAAGCAAGAGGATGAAGTCATGTTCTGATGCTACAAACCCAAAACAGGAACAAGGTCGGTTTACTCTAAAGGACCTTTGTTTAATTTTTGAATTAGGAAATGCTGTGAAAAACATAACATAGCATTATTAAGTTTATTTGACCAAACCTTAAGTCTCTAATCGCCTGAATCAGTGTTTGAGAGCTATAATTACATCTCCTGATTTATGAACAAGGACAGCCAAGGCCAGAAGCCAAATAATCTAAAACTGCTGTGCGTAAAACACCTTAAAATGCTTGGAGAATGCATTGGATACTTGTAACTGGGTGCAAAAACAAGGTCATGTTCTAATCAGTAAAATGATATGCAGAGGGATTTATGCTTTTCTTGACCTCAAAGATTTCCCTGAAGTTTTCTGCATTTTGACGTCAGCTAACACTGTGACCTACACAAACCTGCAGGCCTAAAAGCAGAGAGGGGGATGAGGAAAAAGAGGAAGAAGAAGTAAGGAAAACAGTTGAAAGAGCATTTCTAGTAGAACAGTGTGAAAAAGCAACAGAAATGATCCAGAATATGATCAAAAGTCAAGTCTTTGATAGTTTCTGGGGATGAATTATCCCCATCTTCATGTCATATTTTGACAAAGTCAAAGTCTCCATTTCTCTTTCACTGTTTGATCAAGCTTCATAGACAAAGTAAAGCTCTCAAACCCCTTCACATAAATCAGTCACACAGGGGATGCATGAGCACAAACCAAACACCCGACGTGGTTAATCATTTTCAGGTGCTCCTCTATCTGCGTAGTCGGTCTTATGAGTCCGATTCATCAAACTCGTCACAGACCGTCATCCTGCAGCTGTGAAACTTGAAGATGGTTGTGAGAAAAGACTGGGATTATGATTATGATGATCACCAAGTGTTCCTCTCATCTGAAAAGAAACACACGAGTACATCATGGCTGGTTTGCTGGAAAACCAAGGAGGCATATTTAAAATTGCCTCAATATGTTGAGTTTTAGGGTTTAGAGAGAGGAAGATGTAGACAAAGACACGTGGCATATTGTTAAAATAAGCTCATTTGAACTCCTCACCTCCTTAAGAATCAAGGCTTACCCAAAAATGTTTAAAGACATAATTCTTATTCCCATGTTGCTCAGAAATGTGACGTACACGATAGAATTACATATTCATACCGAATAAGATACAAGGTTTTTTTTCCTTCTTTTTTCGAGCCAACCAGCACAACTTTTAAAGTTATGTGTGTAAATAAGTTGTCAGGTTTGTGTGTTTAGCCGATGGGCCGAGACTCGGGCGGGACGAATAATCAAGGAAAAGGATATTTTTGATGTGATACATTAGTGCACGGTCAGTTTTAAGGCACTGGTGGTCAGAACGGGTCTTGAACTCGAGTCTTTCCCCGTGTAGTTGGGTGTTAAGCCCCATCTTTCAACCTCTATTACCTCATATTGTGGACTTTTCCAACTATTAAATGAGATGCAACAGCCAATAATTTTCACTCTGGAGTTATTTTTTCGTGTGCTACAGCACTAAAAATCGCGTTTGTGGAGACAAATCAATAGATCAAATGCATGTGCCGGTTTCATATTTAGTCAGGAGGGCCGTCTCATCTGAGGTATTTTCTCCTGGATCACCAATTATTAAGAGTGCAGCGACATACGACCTCAAACCCTGTGTTTTTGTTTAAATCATTTGGTTCTTTCTCCAAGAAATAAGAGAGAAAAGATCCAAAGCCTGCGGTCGGCCTGTTGATAAAATGACGACGGGCACTGCGCTTGTTTTGATAAAATAAATGGGTTTGAACTGATCATTTTCCTTTAAGCAGGACACGTCTGCGTGACTCTTGCTAGAACTGTAAACTGGATCACACACCCACACAAGGTAGTGATTTTAGTCATAAAAGAGTTTCGAACTCACACAATTTGGCAGTCCAGAGGGGAAAACGACGAAGAAGTCCAATATTACTAAATTACTAAATTTTTTCTGACCCACTCTCACAGTCAGCCACGAGCTAATGTTTTTCAACTTTTCTTTTAGAAGTCATGTTTGAAGAATGCGTTGCATTCTTGTTTTTATTAATCTTTAATTACACAAATCAGATGCACAGGAATCCTCCTCAAAACACTGTGCGATATGTTTGAAAAGTACAGAAACTCTTGAGCTATTAAAGTAAATGGTTTAAAGCTAAAGTAAATTCCTTCATTACTGATGTCCCATGCCACTTGATGACAGATATGTATACACGATATTGCCAAAAGTATTGTCTCATCTGCCTTTACACGCATATGAACTTAAGTGACATCCCATTCTTAATCCATAGGGTTTAATATGACGTCGGCCCACCCTTTGCAGCTATAACAGCTTCAACTCTTCTTTCCACAAGGTTTAGGAGTGTTTATGGGAATTTTTGACCGTTCTTCAAGTGCATTTGTGAGGTCAGACACTGATGTTGGACAGAAGGCCTGGCTCACAGTCTCTGCTCTAATTCATCCCAAAGGTGTTCTATCGGGTTGAGGTCAGGACTCTATGCAGGCCGGTCAGGTTCTTCCACACCAAACTGGCTCATCCGTGTCTTTGTGGACCTCACTTTGTGCACTGGTGCACAGTCATGTTGGAACAGGAAGGGGCCGTCCCCAAACTGTTTCCACAAAGCTGGGAGCATGAAATGGTCCAACTTCTCTTGGTATGCTGAAGCATTCAGAGTTCCTTTCACTGGAACTAAGGGGCCAAGCCCAGCTCCTGAAGAACAACCCCACACCATAATCCCCCCTCCACCAAACTTTACACCTGGCACAATGCAGTCAGACAAGTACCGTTCCCCTGGCAACTGCCAAACCCAGACTCCTCCATCACATTGCCAGATGGAGAAGCGTGATTGGTCCCTCCAGAGAACGCGTCTCCACTGCTCTGGAGTCCAGCGGCGGCGTGCCACTGCATCCGACGCTTTGCATTGTACTTGGTGATGTATGGCTTGGATGCAGTTTCCATGGAAACCCATTCCATGAAGCTCTCTACGCACTGTTCATGAGCTAATCTGAAGGCCATATGAAGTTTGGAGGTCTGTAGCCACTGACGTGGCCGACCACTTCGTGGCTGAGACGCTGCCGTTCCCAATCTTTTCCACTTTGTTATCACACCACGGGCAGCTGACTGTGGAATATTTAGCAGCGAGGGAAATTTCCCGACTGGATTTGTTGCACAGATTGCATCCTGTCACGGTACCACGCTGGAATTCACTGAGCTCCTGAGAGCGAGCCATTCACAGATGTTTGTAGAAGCATTCTGCAGGCCGAGGTGCTTGGATTTATACACCTGTGGCCCCGGAAGTGACTGGAACACCTGAATTTAATTATTTAGACGGTTGAGTGAATACTTTTGGCAATATAGTGCATCTATGTGTTAACTTAGCAAGGATAAAACTAACTCGGGAAAGCTGATCGATAGGAAAATATATATTTGAAACACAATACCTGAGAGCTTCACTCCTGTATTTGGAAATCATATCCAGTGCCTGAAGTATGTCATTCATTTAAAAGAGAATACCTAACAGATATTTCAACAGAAGGAAAACGCGGAGCTTACAAAATCAATTTGTAAAGCAAATGTTTCCATTCTGTCCATTTTTTATTATCAAGTGTTTCAGGAAAAACACTTAAACACACTTAAAGACTCTTAATAAAAAGACACAACAGACTAAAACATGTCAATTACAGCCCGTTTCCTCATTGCACAACTTATTTAATCAAGTGTAAAACAGCCACAATCGGTTTAGTGAGAGGTTGTGGTTTCTGAGGGCAGTTCTGAGGGCATGATTTATTAAGGATGTCACATATCCAGTCATATTTGCCTCCAAAGTTCAGTTTATTGCATCTTGCATATGTCCAGCATTCATTTCTGAGGACGTGAACAACCTATGCTCCAAACAGACGATATATACATATATATATATATATATATATACATATAGAAGGCAACCATAATGTCATGAAAGTACACGATGGGCAAAGCTGTAGTTGGTTTGTGAAGCTGCGATTATGAGATATGATTTTTACCGTCATGGTCCTTTTGGACCCTGAAGTAACACAAAAAAAGTGGAGCAAGATACTTGGACTTAGACAAAAGTATGTATATATGAGGAGAAATCTTTACCAATTGTTTTCAGAAGGTTTACCAGCATTTTGATAAAAAAACAATTAATCCTGCAAATGAGACCAAAATTGTCACGATTTGCATTTTTGTCATGTTTTATGTTCCTGTTTAGTCTTTAGTTTTGTTTTCCTCAGTCTCTTCTACCCTGCCATCAGCTTCTCTCACTTCACCCGTGTTTCTTCCCTCAGCTTCCTTCATTCACTCATCACCCTCCTCAGTATTCATTCTCCCAGTTGGTTCATGGTCCTTGTCAGATCCTCACCGTCATTCATGTGTTTCAGGGTTGTCCTTGTTTCCGTCATTTCATGTCAGGTTTTGTTTTGTCATTTTAGGTTTTTTGTGTTCCGGCTTTGCCGCACTTTTTGTTAGTTTCTTTGGAATAAATCCAGTTTTCATTTATATACCTGCATCCGGGTCCTCTCTTCATCACCACCACACCACATGTGTTTGACAAAAATGACCAATAACCTTAAGGCACTTTGGCTTCATTACTGACCAGGAAGGCAATATCCATTTAATCTAGTTTATATATCACACACACATGTGACATGAGAAGCAACTGCAACTTTTCCTAATACCTAAATTAAATACAAACCAGTGTAGCTTTTAATCAACACAAATCATGAATACCTCTATGAGCAAACAGAATGAATGACCACAGTTACTTATCTGTTATGATAATTCAAACAGAATAAATATACTTCATAGTTTATTAATTTATCTTGGTGAAACAGTTACTCGTGTCAGGATCTCATATTAAGAGAAGCTTTTTGTTTTAAAGTTGCGTGTTGACTCAACATAATCTTGATTGTCCACAGCGTTATGAAGTAATGACAAAACTCCTCAGTCTAAATTAAAGTTGTAGCTGGAAGTTTTTAAAGCTACAAAGCCAAGTGTGATTGTATCGTGCATAACACAGACAGAGAGACACAAAACAAACGGTCAAGCACAAAGATTATGACACTAATTTATGATAATAATCACAAGATAAAATGTAAATGTATAACATGGCTTTGGATGACACAGATAATGGTTGGCTGCAAACTTGATGGATATTTGATATTTAGATAACTCATAGAAAGGATGTGAGCCTTCAAATGTCCTGTACTGACTCACAACATACAAAGCCTCGAGGGTGCGTAAAGACAGAGACGTTATTCATCACCTTAAATTCTCTAAGGATGGTCACAAGAGGATAAAGGGCCCATTATGCTAATATTTACGGGGCTATGTTCTTTTGTCAGACACTCCTACATGTTGATAAAGCTGTGAGGAGTAGAGCCAACTGAATGTGGGCCTAAACTTTCTTCATTTTGAGCACATTGCTCCAAAGGCTGTGATGAATAGAGGCCGGACGGCCAAATCTATCACCAAACAGAGCACAAAAGAATGAGACTGCATCCTCCTTGTTTTACGACTGTTGCACACCAACGATTGGTTAAGAGGCCTAAAGGGTCTTTGCGGTTTTCCATATGTAATGAGAAGGTAATAAGAAATCTGCAGGATGATGTATGCATGTTGAGTTGTATTTCATCAAACTAAATCTACAAGGGGCTGCAAAGTTCAGCGCACATTTATAACAGAGCAAAGAGTGATAGCGGTGCATCGTTTTTTGGTCATACTGAGCATAACGCCTCACTTCAGGGAACCCTCAAAGCTAAAGAGATGACATTTACATGTAGTTAATCCTTCTGATAAAAGAAACAACTGTTGTCTTTGTGCCTCTTCTATGCTTTCTGCTGCCGGTCCAGTCTTCTCTTCAATTAAAAGACCAGAAAACTCTAACAATGAGAACTATAGCTTTGGATTTATGCAACTGAAAGAAACATTTGATCTTACAAAGTTCCCTTTTCCAATAATTTCAGTGTCATTGTTGATATTTTTTTTTACAACACCGGTTGTTAAGGTGGCTCACATAAATTTTTGCTCTGGGGGCTACATGCTGAGATGTTTACTGATGAATAACCGCTTCATTACTTATTCCCAGAAAACAGAGGAAAATAATCCCCTGGAGTCTATGCTCCCACAAATCCTCTCTGGTGAGTCACTCGGGATGGCGTTCACAGTAATCCAACATTTGTTATGACATAAAACTGAGCTGGGTGAAATATGTCCTGTTGTGGAGGGGTGACTGGTGCTGCCAATTACGTCTGCACTTGGATCAGCTCTCTGTTCAGAATATACGGAGGATCCAGGAGGATGAAGAGTAAACCTTTATAATATACAGAACAGGAGAAACTAAGGCACACTGCAGGTGCTGAAAAAAAAAAAAAAATGAACAGGCACAGCAGACAAGAAGCAACAGGAACCTGAATGAAGGAGCTGGCACATGAGCCCAGGCAAAATATATACTGAGAGGACGAATGACAGATGGAAGGCAGGTGTGTTACCGTCAGAAAACTAAGACCAGGTGAACGCGCTCCTTCAAAATAAAACAGGACGTAAAACTAACTACGGTCTTGACAGTAAAATGACCACATACAAGCTATAGGAATAATAATGGTATTGGTTAAAAGAAACAAGCTAAGAAACAGAATAAACCTGATTAACACTAAAAAAAAAAAAAGGAAAGAAAGAACACAACAAAACCCACTGACTATGACAGTTTTGGGAGCTCATTAAATTACTTAAAACCAACATTACATATTCAGTGGTTTAAAATTAGAAAGCAGTTTTCTTAAGCCATCCACAGACCGGAGATGTTTAGCACGTGCGGACAGCTTGATCCAAACCGTCTGGACCAGTTGTTGTTCACACAAGCACGTCACAGTGGAGGATTGATCACCTTTTTTGTGTTAGATCCAAATAACCAGGAGCGGATGGAAGAAAACGTACAGAGCAGCAACAGTGCGCACTTACTCGCAGTTAATATTCCAGCAGATTTTCTGCTATGTTCACACATTGTCCAATCCAGTGAGCTTCCAGATGTTTTGTCAGACATCTGTTGTGGATATTTACTCTATCACATGCCACATTTGAACATTTAAGGACTGAAGTGCATGTGTGAAACAGCCTTGCTGAAATAAATGGATTCTTTGGGCGCTTTTACCCAACAATAAGACATAATTATTCATTGAAAACAGCAACAAACAGCAAAACTGTGTCAGAACGCCACCATAGAAACGTGCCAAATTATCAGAACGAATAACAATATCTTACTTCTTGTTGTATTGATCAGCTGATGACATCTAAAACCAGCCTCATTCCTCCTGCTCCTGAATTGTAAATCATTACAATCTTTTTAGTAGCAAACGCTGCGAAGGCTCAAAACTTTTCTCCAGCTCCTAAAATGACATAGATGTTTGATGGATGTTTCCCTCTGTCCCCAAGAGGTGAGGAACATTTGTAACATATTAATTCTGTTTTGCTTAGTTTAAACATCAGTGTTTTATGTACTTGTCAAAAGAACCCTTCCACCACCCAGAAAATCCCCGATGTTGGAGACACAGAACAGACCTCAGCTGTAGCATGTCCATCTGTTTTCAGTGGATACAGCGGAGATAAAGCTCCATGAGAAAGTGAACAGAGTTTGCATGGAATGGCAATCTCTCAATCTCAGCTGAGGTGATTTGGTAAAGCTGTTGAACATAAATAGAAAACATATGTTCGCTTTTACGTCAGGAAAGCGTCTGACCTATGGGTGTCTTCGTGTTCGTCTTTCTCTGAAACAGGGAGTCGGAATCGGCTGTTTTTGTCTCACAGGACAAGAGGACTTCTGTCATTCCTTGTTATCCTACGATAGCTCCAAATGAAAATAATATGAAGATGAAGTCATACAACTCCTCTACCCTTATCTAGCTTGGCTCGTTAGACGTAAAAAAGTGAACATGTTATCTATGAGGAATCCAATTTGAAGCAAAGAGAGAGTTTAAAATGTAATATTACTTGAGAAGTGATATTCAGTCAGTAAATTAATTTTGTATGGGAGTTGGTGGGATCTTCCCAAGCACACACATCCAAAAAAAGGGGAAAAAAAAAATTGGCTTCATGGTTTGGAGCTTTGCCTTCACTGGTGAGTTTCCCTGCTGGCTTTTACTGCCTTTCTGGTTGATACATGTCCCGGGAGAGGTGGGTCTGGTGGTCAGAAATCCCACAGCTTTTGCCAGAGTTCCTTAAATCCATGACGTTTTCTTTTAAAGTACAAATTACAACTAATGTTTAGGTCCAAGCTGAGAATCTGCTAATGGTCCCTGGAGTCGAGGTCGTGACACGGTGGGCTGGGAAACGATTTTGGGACATGAATTTGACTTTGACTTTCAATAAACAACATTCCAGCTACATGGTCTGGCCTGCCACAAAGACCATTATGCTCCGTGTGAATCCAAGTATACGAGGGAAAATTAGACATCGTATCAATATCTTTCACAATTTGGTCACGTGATATCAAACAATGTTTGTGTTTAAACTGACTAATTATCATTTTAAGGGAGGAATAAGCAAAAGGTTATTTTCAAAGACAGTGTCTGATATAGGAAAAAAACAACACATTTTTCAGCTTTTAGGGAGTTTATTAAAGTTTAATAACAGCCAGTTAATAACTTCCAGTTATCTGTGCAAAGAAAGAATTGATTTCTAATGGTTTTCATCGTATTGACGTCCGGTAATAATGATCTGTGTTGTTTCCCCTCAAAGCAACTCAGCTCACTCAAAATAGGAAACTATTAATACGTTTGGTAGCTTAAACACAAGATCGATAAGGAGAATCTGTTCTTTCTCATCCTGTTTCAGGTCAAATTTAGACTATTCCTGACTTTTTTTGTCACATCCACTTTACCATAAAATCAAACACAACTCAATCCTTTTTTCATGTAACGGCTCTTATCTGATAACCTTTTTTGCCTGATTTTTCTCAAATATTATATGTAATTGTAACTCTGTAATTCTGCTTGACAGACTCGATTTCAGAGTCTAACCACCAAAAGTCTTTCTTCTGTCACAGATAACATATGTAATATAATATTTGCTTGCAATGATCTCTCCTTTATTGAGATGTGCATGGGTTGGAAAACCGTTAGAGACTAATAACAATGAAAAGATTAGTTGTTTATGCATTTGGCAGACGCTTTTATCTCATGAGACTTTCCTATTCCCGAAAAGTTCGTTTGTTCACGGAAACAGTCTAATGGTCGTGGAGTGTCAAATTGATGTTGGTGATGGTGCCATTGTACAAATAATGTATTGTAGCCCTAATTGTTTTGTTTTTAACAATTATCTAGAGTTTTTTTTTCCTAATCCTAAGCAAGTGATGCATTTACCTAAACCCAACCGGGCAGACAGCCAAATGGCCTCCATTAAGACGATGGTGATAGTGGGAAAAGAAACATTTTTAGCCCTAACAATGATCATTTTTCTTACCCCAACCAAGCAGCATTGATTTCTAATTCTGTGGAAAACATAGATATTTTGTATAGGTGAAATATTTGATCATCAATATTCAAAACATGTTGTTAATCATGTTGAAATGATTAAATAAATTATCTTAAATTTACTAAAATATCAGAAGTTTTAATATATATATATATATATATATATATATATAGTGTGTACACACAAAAATCTGCCAATGCAGCACCTTCTCTAGGGATTGTGTAGATGTGCGTTGAGGTGTTTATTTGTGCTTCAGATCATAACTGCTGTGGATTAATTGTTAAATAATGTTTTATTATTCTGATTTATTACCTTGTTTTACAACTACAGTACTACAGCCTGTCTTTCCCACTAAAAAAAAACAATTTTTCTGTGGATATATATATATATCAATATATATATTTTTTTTTAATTTGTTACAAGATGTATCAGAAGCTAAATCAGTCCTTAGTGCTATGGATGAGGATTTTTTTGCTTTGAATCTGCAGAGCACCACCTAAAAGCCCCTCTCTTCAATGTAGAACACTGGAGGAACCAAATCTTGATCACCATCAGGGTGGTACTGTTCTGTAATATTTGCACGTGTGGTGAGAAGTTAGTGTAACCTCGATGGAGAAGTGACTTGGTGGCTTTTCCTCTTGTTGACCCTAACTGCGATGGCATGAAATCAGTTTACGTTCTCCCCTAAAATGTTTCAGAAGTGGATCCAGTTTACTTGGAGACATTGCGGCGTCCCATCAAAATACTAAAGAGGAGCTGGGTCTGCAGTCTTTATTTAGAGGATGGACATAAGCAAAGCAAATTTGTCCAGAAAACAGCTGGGTTTTACGATTTGACAAATTCCAATCCTTTATCTAGAAGACACCGTGAGTACAAACAGGCAGTAAGCTGGAAAGTTTATTTTTGCAACGTTTTCTTCTTCCTGTCCTGCTCTTGTTGGCAGTTCGCTGGCTGGGGCTCATCACATAAGAGGCTCACCCCGATTCGCTGGTTCTCTGCTCAGTGGCTGCTCTGGTGGCTTGAATGCAGGAGTCGCACAGGAGAATGGGACAAAGAGGTAACAGATCGGGTAAAGAAGCTTGTACATGATGAAAATGAAGTGTTAACAAGCCGGCGCTGCCATGAAAAACCCACGAGTCTCATGCTTATTGAGTGAGAGTTGCAGCCCTGATCATTATTTTATTTCTATTCGGCCTTTGCAGTATGTCAGCGCAGCAGGAAGTGTTTAACCGTTAAGATACTTTGCAGAACTGGTGGATGAAAAAATGTGGGCTATGGTAGGTCAGCATACTTTGGAGGTCCATACACTTTTATAAGTTGTCAAATGTCATTCAAAGTTCAAATAAAACTGTTCCAAATTAACATAAGCACAATTTCATTTATTAGTAGGAAAAAAAGAAACATTTATTCAAGTCTGATAAAGATAAATGTATTTCACCTCATCTGATGTATCCTGTTAAACTTTACCACTTTAATAGCTGAATTATGAGTAAAAGCATCACTTCAACAAAACACATGCAGGAGGACCAAGAAGTTTAATAAAGTATTGCTATAATAAGTTAAGACTGCCTGGGAGAGCTCATGGCTCTGGCTTTCATCAAATCCAGACTCAGAAATACTGAAATGTGGAGTTTGTTCTCATTCAAGTGGACCTTAAACGTCGGCAATAAAACGCAACATTTGATCCGTAAGATTCTGGAATTACGTTGCATTTTGTAACTTCTGTTTCCCAAACCGACTACAGTTCACAGAAACTGTGAAGAGGGCACAAAAAGAGCTTTAAGATAGTAAATTTATGTAATAATACCCCAATACATGTGGAGCCATCACCCACTAGTGCCTCTGCGGGCCAGTATTTTCGATTAATTCATTCAATATGAAAAATTACTAAATAATTAGAGACGTCATTATAATTAAGGTCTTATTTATAGTCGACTGACATGAAGATCTTCATGATTTCAGCTGTAATTTTACCCTGTTGTACAAGGAAGACTGTAGCAATGGCCTCTGTGGCCCCAACTGGTTATTACAGGATGCTCATGAAACTCTTGCCTAGTGAATGTGGCCTCATCACTAAGAGGAGTTTAGGGTTCCTGTTTACACTCACCAAGTCCACAAACTCCACTCACCATTAACATTATTATGTACGTTAAATGTTGCTGTGTTCATTTGCATTTGAGAAGTTTAAAGAAATGGGGCTATGAATAAAGTGATCGAGGATCGTTGTGGCATGATGCTCTGATCTAAACGGTGAGTTACAAACCCAAATCCTGGAGGTGGACTCCAAAGTCAGCAACTCAAGGAGAACAGTTAATGCCGTCAGATGGGAGCAGACTTTCGTTTTCAAATGTTGTGAATAAAACTCAGAAGGCCAAAGTGACATTTTGAATGATTCTTTAATATGATATGAGAGAAAATTTGGTGCGACAAATTCATTTATCCTTCTGTTTTCCCACTGAATTCAATTAAGTTTAGTTAATGTTGCAAATAATTGATGTTTGCCATCAGATGCCAGGTTTTTGTGGCCAACCATGCTGCTTCTCTCAAAGTTTTTTGTGAGATGAACAACATTTGATGTTCAAATTGAATGCTTCAGACGAACAACATCATTGAAATGCAGCAGAATTATTATTTTCACCGACATGGGTGAAAATGGTCTGTAATGTTCCTAGTGGTTTCTGAATAATCTACTACCTCACAATTACATTTTAAACATGGAGGCTCGTCTTCAGACAGTTTACTGTTCAGATCCTTGTCACAACAAGCGCCAGCACAAAAGAAATGTGTCTAACCGGCATAGAACAGAAACAAGAAAGCAATACAAGCCAGAAACATACCTCTTAAGGCTTCATAAATGCACAAACGGAATGTTTTTTCTGCACTTGTGAGGAAGTAAAGTTAGTAAGTTCGTAATTGAAACAGACTGTGTCAGAAGCCCCTACAACCCTCTCCGATTTAATGCTTGCTGATCGGGAATGTCCCGTATTTTAGCCGACCCTTCGCATGAACCGTGGCCCATTTCATTGTTTGGTTTTAGCCAACTGAGCTTAGAAACCTTAGTGCTTGAAAAATACATTAATCTTATATAGTCAGTGTAACTGTAGTAGTGGAGGTGGTTAATGAAGCACATCGATATCAATCACCATCTCTCCACTGTTACTTCTGAATTCTGCAGGAGGATCCATTACAGTGCGTCTCCTTAAATCTGTTCGCAGGGAAGCTGCTGCACGTTTCTTCAGTTTGTAACATTGCTGCCAGAATCCAAATGTATCTGTCAAACTGAGAAAGCCTTCTGCAGGTTGGCGTCCCCATCTGACCAACTGATTCACTTATCTTTCATCCTAATTAAAGAAATCAATCCTTAATATCGTAGTTTTCTCCACATTCCTATACAGAATATTACCTCACCGGTTATGAAACGAATCCTTTAATCATCATATTAAAACTGTAAAAAAGACACAGATGAATGGATGCACACGGTTTTTTAGAAGTGTAAATTACAGAGAAGGCCAACTCAAACATCAAGTGCACACATGTTTGGCAGGATATTCATCTTCTTTGTGTACAGTGCTTTGACCCACAGGCTCCGTTTGGCTGGCTCCCAGAGACGTCAATCGAAGAGATCACCCAAAACGGATGTGTATGTCTTCGTTATGGATGTCACTGCTCCCCAGGGCCCATTCAGCATGCCAACATTTCTGTCTTCCCTTGATGCAGGTGTGCTTTCTAATCTGGGCCAGTGTACTATGTAAGGGGATGACATCACTGTTCATGTCACCACTTTACATCTTTTGAATGATGGGAATTCTCTCAGCCTTGTAGATTTAATCTTTTGTGTTTTAATACACCATCATCAGTCATCATCATAACAACTGGGCCTTTTTCTCAACTCAATAACCCAAAAAACACGCATAAAAGATCTAAAAAGATTCATCTGACACAGAAAAATACAAAAACTGCAGATAAAAAAAAGCCTGTATTAGAAGTATGAAGACAAAATGAGTATTACCAGTATTTACACAAGTTGACAGTACTTTAATTTATAGTATAGAAAAAGGATGACATTTGATAGATGTTTATTTGTGTATAAAATGCATTTATGCAGGCATCACAGAGGAGATGTAAGACCTTTACTGCAAATGTGCCACAAATAAAGCACACAGTGAATACTAGAAAGAGATCATGAAACCAGTTCTTAATGAAAAGGAAGAGGGTCGTGCTAAATGTTGAAGTTTTAATGTCATCGTGATCTTTCACTCAAAGTGTTAGGCCAAGAAAAGCGGTTAAAACTAATTAAAAATGTGCAGAAAACACACGGTTCCTCCTTGTTTTATTTAAAAAGAGCTTCTTACCACACTAAAAAAAAAAAAAGAAGTGGGTCACATCAATTGCATTAGGATCTCAAAATGAATTCACCATTCAAACCCACAGCAGCATAAAAACAGGACATTGTTCTAAGTATTTTGTTTTGGTAGTTGTCTCTATGCCTACAGCATGCAATTACTGTCCTGGAGGATATCCTGTCTTCCTTTAGGCCATTGAAAAAAAAAAAACAACAAACCTTGAAAAGTGGCACAGATTAATGCACTGAGGTTATACAGTCTGCAATATATAACACAAGACGTATTCGACACTGTCCAGTGATTTGTCTTCATGACATAATCCATTTGTGTGATTGCTGGATTTTAGGGCAATTCCATTCTCTGCTAAAATGAAAAAAACACTGCTTAGTCACCACTGCCGTGCCAGAGGTTTATGAAATACAGCTGTCATACTGACCTGTTTTTCTGCAGCTAAAATGTGTTTCTCAGAAAGGGTTGCTTAATCTGGTTCAGGCTTCTTGTTTCACTGAAAATATGATAACAGACAATTTTTTTTTGTTTTCTCCGAGTTGTCAGGGAAAAAACACACAAATTAAAAAGCATTAGTCAGGTGGTTCTTATTATTAATACTGCTCCTCCAGGCTGTCCTCTTCTCCAAAAGGTGCCAATGGGTCATATGTTTATGCAAGCAGACGCGACCTATAATTACTTTTAACGGACATGTGACCTCTAGTGGTTTGTGAGAGGAACTGCACGTGACGTGTCAAAACGGAATTCATGAAGCTGATGGCCATGTATTTTAGCATTTTAGTCGGTTTAGTAGATTGTTTTTTGATGCTAATCAGGATGTGTTAAAGTCTAAACCCGACCAGGAAATGACTAAGTTGTTTTAGTAAAGCGTTGTCGTTTTTATTGACAGAGCGTAACTCAAAGAAAAGTCTCATCACACATAAAGGAGGATGATTCAACATGCTGTGCGTAGCCTCACCATCCAGTCAACCTTCCTTTCTCTTTATGAGGACTTTGTGGCTTCTTAAACAAAAGATCGAAGTATGACATCAGTTGCGGACACTCACATGAGCCGTATTTCCATCCTGCCACTAGTACGGATTATTATCTAGAGAACGCAGTTATGGGTCATATCTATGAGTATGAATAAAGGAGCAGTATGGAGGACTTGTTGGTACCTCACTGATTTTTGGCCGCCCCTAAACATGGCTTTACAAGAATCTCTCACATACAAAAAAACTGTTAAAAACTAGATGTTAAAAATGTAAAAAAAACTCAGTTAATGTGACTCGTGTCCCAGATATGCGTCAGAAAATTGATGGATGGATGAGCTGTAGTTTAGCCTGTAGCTCTGGGAGCATCACCACTGTTGCAGAGCTATGCTTAGCCCGTAGCTGCAACTCCTTTAATGTGGATGACATATTCTACACACAGATGCACATGCATACCTGTTGCCAGAGCAACTTCCTGGACAGTTGAATTACCCATCAAGCATCTGGTTTGCCAGCTCCCAGCCAGCTGACTCCAAACCACAGCCAGACATGATTGTTATTCAAATGAAGTCAAAGTTGCAACATACTACAGAAAAACGGCTTTCTCTGAGCACATCTTTCTCTGAGGCAGTGTTGAAATGGTCAGTTAGATCAGATCAAATCTAGTTTGACAGAAGAAATGCAGACATTTGGTGTTTACGGTCTGTGTTTTAGCAAATGAGCTTTTGTGGGCTTTGTGTGATTGGTGTAAACGCAGTTTATCTTGGTTTTAAGGAGAGAAATATAATTATCATCCTATTACAAACATTTATAACGCTTTACGCTTCATGAAGTAAGGTATTTTCATAATTTTAGAATTGCATGAAGCGAGAGATAAAGGTTGTGGCCTACATTTATATCATTTTGAACAGGGAGGTCATGTCAGTCTGCAAAAAAACTTGATGAAAAATGAAGACATTTAACTTCTCATTTGCGGGAGTCTGTGCTCATAACGAGGAGTGACCACAGTCTGAAGCTTTGCCTCTGCAAACACACACAAGAGGCAAAGTGTGTGCGCTTTACTCAGTTCCACTCTTTGTGATCATGTATTTGGGGAATGTGCGCATACATGTGTGTCTGTATGTGTTTTGGTCTGTGCTCAGAACAACAGCTTGGGCCCAGAAGGCCCAAGAGATCCTCACGGTGCCCCAGCACCTCAACCCTCCACCCCCAACAAACACACAGACACACACTTTCTCAGCTGTGAAGACTGGGCCGACATCACTCCACCCTTTACCCTGTGACTCATTTCAAGAATATTCTATTTTCCCTTCTTATTTCTTCTCTTTTTTTCTCTCTCCAAGACTGAAGATATCCATTTTATTTTGCAATGGATTTCAAACAGCTGTGGGGTAACCCAGTTCTTTTTTTTCTCTTTTCAGCAGAAGCGTCACAGCAACAGCTTATTACTTACAGTATGTGCACTCAATGTACGTATGTAAAGCACCTTTTGTTCTCTATATTCCTGCTGTGACTGCTGTCGCAGCATTATTCCAAATTTAGGATAATTAAGTTAAACCCTAACCTTGAAAATATTTGGGTCTCCTTTTAAATCAGATTACATTTTTGAGAACTTCCAATAGTGACTGGAGAGAAAACATGAAATAATGAAAAAGGTGAACATATGTGGCACCAAATATGTCGGTACCCTCCATAACAATGCAGGCAGCCGTTAACTCCGTCAAAGTGCACTATCTGCTCTCTGTTTCCAACTACAGTGTAGCACGCAACAACTCCAACCACCTGCGAAACTCATTAGCTCGCCCCAGATTGAATCCATATGTAGAGATGCACTCCCACAAATGGTGTGTCACATAAAATGTAAATCTTGGCATGACATATAGTAAGGAGGGGGGGTGAAGCTGGTAAAACTGTGAGAGAAACATAGCTGGACAGCAGCTCACATGCAGAGAGGTGTGCACAGTCTCTGAAATGACGAAGGGAAGAAGACAGGAAGCATGGTCAAACCAAGCTTATAGCGGCCTTCAGTACAACATTTCATTCATAGAATCGGTGAATAAAAAAAAGCCACCTTTGTATTAAAAAAATAAAAAGTAGAAGGAGTTTAGTGTCTCTGTTCAAATTACACCTACAGCACAGGTGTGTAAGCTGCAGTTTGTTGCATTTAAAAGCAAATATCTTCCATTTCTTTCAAACAGGGAGACCTTTAATTACCTCAAATAAAGATCTTCTACAGATCTTTATCACATCTTTCATCTTCTTTCTAAGGGGTGCATTTATCCTGTTCATGATGAAACCCTTGGTTACTTGGGAAGGTTTCATTATCATCACCTATACTGGCAAAAAGCAGCTGCAAAGGTTGGTAACCGCACAGAGCTGGATAAGAAAGTTGAACAACAATACAACTTATCCTTTAAATATTGAAATCTTTAGGTTAGTTCTGGGTAAAGGGCAGAATCATTTACATTATATTGTATTATCAATCAAAACACAGAAACATTTGATGTACGGCAGTATTTTCTCTCTGAATAATGCAGATTTGGACTTTAGATAATGTCAGTATGATCTTCACTGTCTGATAACTGTTCTTACTTAAAATGTGACACATCAGCACAGAGGAAAAATTAAGTCCTTGAGGTTGGAAAGCCATTTGTTTTCCAGTAACTGCCACAAATGATTCTATTAACAAAAACACAAGGCTGACTAAATGCTTATTGTCTGTGCGAATATGTAAGTGAGGCACGTTTCCTATGCGTCGGTTGCATTATGTAAGTCTGTGTGTGAGGCAGTAACTTTAAGCCATATGGAAACAACTGTTAACAGCAGGGATGGTTGTGGTAAATGTAACCCAGCAGGGCCTTTAACAATGTGAAATTACAATGAGTTTGTTTTAAAAGGCAACTTTACCCACTAGGGAGCCTTTCTTTCCCCTTCAAGGCCTGAGATCCTGGCAGCAAATTAGTACTAGAAAGTTAAGAAACTGTCAGTAATTTATTCCATCAACACGAGCAACGGGTTTTAAATCAATATCGTGCAATCAGTATATGCACTCAAGTTTTATAGATTAAAATATCACCATCTGCAGAAGATTAAGATTTAGATCAGATTTATTTTCATGTACAGGGAAATACACGAAATTTGTCCTCCGCTTTTAACCCATCCAGGTTGGCACCTGTTGAACGCACACATGCACACACACAGGGTCACACACTCAGAGACAGATGCCGTACACTGGAGCGGTGGGCAGCCAATCACAGCTAGGGAGCACAGGCGTACAGTGCCTTGGTAAGGAGGTGGACTGCCACCCTTCCAGCTGTCAGTTTCACCAATCTTTTGAATGGCGAGAATGGGAATTGAACTGCCAACCTTCCAGTTATTGGATGACCCACTCTCACCAAGAAGAGCTACACAGTTAGCCTGGAAAACCAGCGCCAACTGCTGGACGGCAAAATGTTTTGCCTGCGGTTGGGTCTGGCCTCGATCCACTTGTCATTTTGAAAATACTGCCCTGAATCTGGCAGATGGCAACTAAACCAATCACAACGCAGAGATGTGTTTTGAATCAACGCGGGCGGGCCAGAGGGTTCTGAGGGAGTGACGACAGAGCAGTGCGACGTTGGGCAGTGGAAGCGAACATAGACAAGCGAAAGCACAACAAGAAAGATGGCGGCGGCAATGGAACAGTGCTCGTTTGATTCAGCCTTGGCACACAGCCATTATAACGAACAGCCTTGCCACTCTCTATTAAGCCCCATTGTACCGGCTTTTTGGCTGCAGTTCCACCAGAATTCCACTGGGAGCGTCGGTGGAGACCAGAATGAATGGGGCCCAATGGAGCTAGATGCTACAAATGGTCAGTTTCACCTAAGTTTCCTCAAGAGCGCTCAGATTTGAATGTAGTTTCTGAGAGCTCAACATGGGTTTCAAGTAAAAAATCAACTGAACGAGTACATATATCCCTTTGATTTCTTACTGGTTGGCTTCTTGTTGTCCACAACGCGCTAGCATTGTGCTAATGACAGCTGGTCGACCAGCTATGTATGACGTCATATACACTTCAAATCCTTTTTTTAAGCAAATGAGTGGCTCTAAAAATCTAAAACTCAGCCATGGGTATTTTCTAAACACCCTCTTTCGAAAACAACATTCGAATTACTAGAGAAAAAATTATATCTTGAGATAAGGGCACGAAAGGGCGTATAGCTCCATAGGACTCCATTCATTCTGGTCTCCAAAATTGGGCGCCCCACGTGGAAAGAGGGTGGAACTGCAACCAAAATCGCCTCGTTGGAAACCGGAAATGCACCGTGAGTGGCGTATCTGTCCTATTATAGAATCTGTGCTTGGCATCAGTTTTGGAAGAGTCCCCTCCCACCAAAGCTTTCTGTCGCGCTTACTACGTCACAGTCAGTTGCGCTGATTGGTCAGAGCGTTGGCCTATAGGCACAGACGCGGTTTGAAAGACAACGGGTTGTGCTCATCAACAATGTTCCGTTGTATCCATTGATCGGTGCCAGACTAAATTAGACATCCAATCCATTTAGGCTGGTTTATCAGGCTACTACACAGTAAGAATATTAAATCCAGGACACTAAAAATCAGAGGAGCACTCAAAAAGTAGCAGTTGTCCACTGGAAATGAGAAGTTAAACGCTTTCGGCTCAGGACCTCCCGAGTTTTTCCCCACACACACACGCACACACACACAAAAAAAAAATAAAATTGTTCTTTTGAGGCAAAAGCTTTGAGAGCTAATAGGCAGAATGAAACTTTTCCCAATGCAATGCCCCCCCCCCAGCTGTCAAATGCCACAGAATTATGCGTGTTACCCAAAATAGGGCCCTTCATGCATGTTCGAAATTTGATCTTGACAGAGCAGGGAACTGCCTTTTATTTTGTATGGCGGAGTTCCCACCAAATGTGAAAAGATGGTAATCTGTCAAAAATGTTCAACCTTTTTATGAAAGCCAATATGGCAGAAATCAAAGTCAAATGCTCAAATTAGTAGTCATGAAATCTGGCATCTGATTCAACGGTTACAAGCATAAAAGCCCCTCCAAGTTCAACGTAATGATGGCACCACAGTGCTCGAGTTTTAATGGATTCTTTCTTCTCTCGTGCTCCAAGTCTTCACCAAGATTCACAAACATCCGCCTGGTAGTTTTTAAGCAACCCTGCTAACAAATTAACAGTACTAAACCCCAACCTACTTGGCGGAGGTAAAAAGAGCTGACAGCAAGCTGGCAGATGGTGCAGTTCATCCCTTTAAGGAGACATTATTATTCCTTTTAGTCTGAGGTCTTATCCAGAGCAGAGCTCAGATGGTAACTGAAATCTGCTCCATTAACCTCAACTCCCACATCTGACAAATTTCTGGATGGTGGTGACACTGACCACAGATGTGATGAGAACAGCTGTACTGAATAGACTTTTTTTTTTAGAGAGATATTCTTCTGCTGAAGAGAAACCACATCTAGAGGTGATCTGGATATGAAAAGCATATTAGATGCAGAGTAGGCCTGAAATCATCACCATCATCAGCATAGTTTCCTTGCTGCCTTCCTGCAAGAGCCAAGATTCAATGATGTGTGGAACCAAAGGCAGTTCCCTGCTGTGGTAACATTAATGATTAAAAGTGACTCTAGTAATTTCAGATGAAGTGCATGCTATCCGAAGTTGCTGAACATTCTTCTGCTCTGCAGCTCAAAAGCCTTCGTTAAGCTGTGACCGCTGTTGCTTGGTTTATCAGCTAATAACACGGAATTACACTCCCTACAAACTGCACAATCTGCAGAGCCTGCAGAAAATAATGGATGTGGAGCTCATCCAAGAGCTTCAACTCTGATGTATCCCAGAGTAATGCTTAAAACAGGGGGCAGGTTTTACAGTTTGAAGGATAGCTGCAAGGCACAATGAGGAGAAAGCCAAATGTAAAGAGACTAAGAAGTGAGGCACCAAGTCGGACATTCTTACTACTTCATAGAATATTGTTAATCTGATTGTTTTACACCGATCAGCCACAGGGAACCATGTGATAAGCTTTACAAAGACAGATGTATATGTGTTAGCTCACTAATTAAAAGGCTGTAACTCCTCAGTTTGTATGTGATGTTTGGGTACATGGTGTATAATTTCTTGGCTGTCTGCCTCAAAATATCTTAATTAAAAAGTTGTTTTACTTCAAGAACAAATGATCTGCCGACAGAGTTTCTTCAGTCTCTCGTGTGCGTGGCAAATAAAACACATGTTGTCCAAAACACGTCACGACCTTGGACAGAGATGGTTTTATTCTTATGTTTACAGAGAATTTTGTAATTATAGTAATTTGTGTATGTTTCCCTATTACTTGTGGCTGCTGTATTTTCCAAGAAGTTGTAGGATTTATAGTTTTTGGAAGTCTTTGCTTCATAAACGGATTGTTTCATGGCAAACATTCAAACTTAAACAAGCAACAGACCGAATGCCAGATCAATAGCACGTTAATCGGGAACCAGGTTACACTGCGGATACAAAGCTGAAAAAGTTGGAGGTATATGAACAAAGAATAACTTTGTTAAAAAAAGTGTCTGTTTGCAGTCATTTGTATTTTGTGGTATGGTTCTGTTCTGGGCCTTGTAAAAATTGGCTTTGTTCTCAGACATTATAAATGAAATAGTCTCAGTACTTTTCCATGATGACCTAGAGTGATCCAGGAATGGAAAGACAAAACAATTAGGAAAGCCTGGGAAAGCAAGGGCAGATTCACACACACACATTGTTTTGGCTGATCCAGAGAATATGAAGAAGCATGTTGAACCTACTCATGTCCAATCATACTCGGTCGAGTGTGAGTCCAACCTATGAGGCTATAAATGCAAATGATAACAGGAAGTCGAGGCTCAGTCTGACGGACTTCCTGCGGGAACTCTGTTCCACTGAGCCCAGCGCTGAAATACTTCATCTGTTGCCAGCAATAAAAACTTCATTTTCACTTGAATTACTCCGGTCCGTTCTTGAGCTTCCAATTAAAGAATCGAATCTAACATCCTCGTTGCCCTCGAATGGAGATTCAGAGGCAGAGAATTTACCAAACTCATTCTCTTCTTTCTTACTCAAGATAGTTATGGAGTGAATATCGTCAGAAAAGGCAAAGATCCAAATTAAACTAAGGATAGAGGCTGAGAGCATCACAGAAAACACATCCGAGCCAGTGAATGCTGAAAACCTGCCACTGAGCATTGAAGCCATAAAATGATCTCAAGAAGGAGGGAAATGAAATGCTGTTTGGAAACACTTTAATTGATTTTTTTTAGAGGTGACACTGAGCAAAATCATCCCGTATGACGGAGAAATTTTCTGCCAAGTCTCTCAAAAGGCTTTAAGAAAATCCAATCTTTAACTTTGTTACTTCCCATAGTTAGAAAAAATGAATAAATAAAGGCATGCGTGATAGATTTGTCTTTGTTGTCTTATTGAGATTTTGGGAGGAATTGGAGGCACCATAACCCAAGATTCTTCATTTGAACTCTTTAACACAATTTACTGAATTACAAGACAATTTCAAAGATTACACTTGGCCACGACAGCTAAGCTATGACCAGGAATCTTCTCCCTCTTGTGCAAATGGATTAAAATCAGAGGTAAAATTTGTGGACTAGAAGGAAAAGGCTGTATTAAGCTCTCATTATTTCCAGCTTTAGATTTGAAAGCCGAGGGTAAAGAGTCATTTTAAAACAATTCTTATGAAATCATCAGAAATTGAAACTGTTTTATGTAGTGTTTCTTTAAACTTTTGATACTGGCATCTTACACAAGCATACTTGTGGTGAGAATGCGTTATCTAATCCAGAGAAACGCTGCCTGCAATCAAACTACATCAAAACAATGTGGATTAAATGTTCCAACCAGAACACTTAGTCACATGGAGCCTAAACTGGGATGATGCAGGGCATGTTGTATCATAAGTGTTGGAAAAAGCTGCATTTAATTATTTGTCCTCTCAATACCATGCGTGTGTGTGGAAAAAGGAATACGGTAGTGTCTCCAAAACAGTGCAATTCACCTTTAAAACATACTGAGAAAGGCCCCAGGACTGGAGACCACCGAGCATGCATGATACTTAAGTGGAAACACCTGATGCTATTTGCACAGATAAAAAACAAAACTCTGGCATTTTAAAGCTTTATGGGCACGCATGAGAAGGTGGATATGTTTACAGAGAAAGAGGCGTTGGAGGTGTAAACAGACGAGTATCCCAGGTCACCGTGTGATGCAATGCAGCGGCGCTTACTCACCGTTCCCGTCACAGAGTGAGAATCGTTTTTTTCCAAACAATTATATCAAACGAACATGTACAAATATCCACAAAACAATGTCAGTGTCTTTGACTTGTTCAAGTATCATCATTTGTTCTACTGTAAATCTGTATCCTTTGCATGTGATTGACACGTACAGAGATTTGAAGGCCTCCGGGATTTACAGCCTCCACAAGGCTTTGACATAAATCGATGTGGTGTCCCACTTGAGAGGAGGGTGGTTTTAATTAGAACCAAAAGCCTTGAAAGCTGCCAGAGTTGTAAAGCTCTTGTTTGCCAAACCTTGGCGCCTGTGAGCTCAGCACGGACTGCAATTTGCGTTTCATCTGCACCATCAGAGCAAAATGAAAAACACTGCTTCGGGCACGTCGTTTAAGGAAAATATAAAAGCTAGAAAGAAAAAAAAAAAACTCTGGTTGAACAGTCATCCAATAGGTGAGGTGATGATTCAATGAAGTTACACAGAAGATCTTCAAATTCATCTTCCAAATGGATATTTGTCTTTTTCCTTTCATAAGAATGCAAAATTAGGATACTTGGCTCTAATATTTTCCCGCTGACTGTGATACAACAACAAAATAGATGCTGGAGGGTAGATGAACTGTCACAACCCACTTTATAGTGTATGAACCATCGGTAATGGTGATAATGGCACATAAACACGAGATGATGGATGGTCAGTAGCGCAGGAAGATTATTTTGTCTTTAGGTATTAAACCTTTCACAGCAAGAGGTCAACCTGAAGCCTGTGTTCCAACATGCAGTCTTCGGTATGCTCTGCAGGGACTGACCCCACTGGCCTGCACTTAGTTCCCTGCTCTATAAAGTGCAACCTCACAAATGTCCAAGTAAGTTTTATGACTCACTAAGTGCTTGACAGGAAGCCCCTGAGGTGATGCTCTGAGGTGACCCGATGAGGCCTGGTGAATCTTACTGTGCAGATAATCACTGTTAATCCTGCCGTTCAGTTAATGGACAAAAAAGTTTTGATAACCTTTTTATAGACGGTGACCGTGTTGATTTAGATTCAGATTTAGATCCCTTTATTGTCATGTGCACACAAAGGTTAACACGAAATTACTCCTCAGCATTTGACCCATCCAGGTTGGCACCTGTTGAACACACACGGTCACACACTCAGAGACAGATGCCATACAGAGGCCCCTCAGCTGTGGCAAGGAGGTGGACTGCCACCCCTCCAGCTGTCAGTCCATCAATCTTTTTGAGCAGTGAGAGTACTCACAGGGCAACTCCTGTCCTCTTTGAGAGATGGCTGCACAATGCAGACCACAGGTACATTGCTCCCTCAGTTTTTATTACTTTTGTCAAACTAGAAAAAGCCAGTGCTGCTGTTCATTGGACTCCTCAGTGTTGCCATGTTGTCTGGCCTTTTTCCCAAAGGCTTTGGGCAGCTAAGTTACAGTTAGGTTTGTAAAACAATGCATGACATCATATCCATCATAGCATCATGATATCTCAATTTCCTCAGTATATATAATGCAGTCATACAAAAAAAATACGTGGTATATTTTCAAACTTTAATGCGAAGATATCTTCACATTCTCTCCATCCTCTGCTTTGTACATGCTGTTCTTAATGTTGCTCAGAACAAGGGAAGGGACATCAAACATTCAGTAGATTTTACCCGAGCTCCAGTTGGACAATGCTGTGAGGTTACGGAAAGATCGGAAGCTGACACGCTGTGATGAGAATTCTAACAAAAGCAAATATTTGGTTGTAAAAAGATACAAAGTGTATGCACACACAGCACAGAATAAACTATGAAACGTTAGAATACATTGTTTTAGATTTACCAGTAAACAAGAAATCATAAGCTACACATATTACACATTTATTCCTTCAGTCTTGCCCTCTTAATGAAATAATTGCACACTGCTGCCTCAGTTTCTCTTTTTGATCTTCACTTTCTCATAACAACACTGCTAAACAAACTTCTAAATCCCTCCTTGTAAAATAAACACTGTGTGTTTTAGGACTCTCAATATTACAATAAACTGATATTTTAAGAATGAACTTTGCCTCTTTTGAGTTAATGCTAGAATTTCCTCACAGTAACACAAAAGAGAGGCAAGCTTTCCATGACACGTCATCGATATTGTAGCTCTTAAAGGAAAACTGCTTCAGTGTCGTCTGCTTGTTACTCACTTTATATCTACTTTAAGAAAAAGGAGTGGCAGCTTTGCTCCTCCTCCAACCTGTCGGACCAAGAATCCATCCCGTGCATGTGTGAGCACGTGCTGCCGTCCTCTGCTCGGGTTTAGTCTTCAGGGTTGTGAAAAGGATCTTAGCCAGTGTCTAACTAAAGTATCACAGCCACCATATCTGATAAGGATATTAACATCAACTTAAATCCTAAATCAGAATTTTGTAACCTTATTCATTTCCATCGTTACCAAATTCTATTCGGCTACACAAGCAAGCAAAAAACTGATTTTAATACCTTTTATTTTTCCTGAAATAGGATTCAGGACTGTACTTTCATGGTCAACAACAACAACCGATTGTCAAGCAGTAGGAAGACGCTCAAACACCGGTTAGGCTGCCTCCCTGCCAGCCATTTCCTGAATAACCTCGGTAACCGATTCAAGTGTGGAAAAGCTTTAGCAGAAGTCACCCACTAACTGATCTCTCGAAGAGGAAACCAATAAGTTGAATGTAAAGCCTCACATGCTCAGAAACCTGCACTCCCAATACTTCACAGAAACATCTGGACCACTTGATGACACAACGTGGAATTCACTTTAACAGCCATTGTGCGGTTCATGTACACAGCTCAGTTGCAGTTTAGCTGCAGTTGATGCACTCACAGATAAAACTTGAGCAGTGGAAAACATACAAGCCTGCTGACCAACCCACATCCTTTTCCTCCTACACGTCCTGTGAGAATAGAAGAGTGAGCGGAGACGCTCGTCTGCAGAGGAGATGTGATCACTCTCACAGGTGCTGACAGAGCTTTATGTGAGGATTACATAAGGCTGAAAAACCATGCTTCTAAGCTCACCTAAAGGACAGTAAACTGTGTTGAATTTAGCTGTTATAAGTATTCTGTGTTTGGGTTAAAAAAACGGGTGAAAAGATGCACACAAACATAAACCACGTGATCATTGAAATCCAACTCTCTAATGGCGTTGTGTTGTACAGATCGTGTACATATAAGGAAAGACTCACAAGTATCCAGAACAACATTCTTACATCTTACATCATTTGAATCATTATAGAAACCAGAACTGTGCTTGTCAGATGTTTTCATACAAACAAAACCAGGAAACTCTGGGCCTGGATACTACAGACAAAATCTGAAGTGACAACTGGACAAATTGTATAAACCATAAACGGCGATTGTGATGCAGATAATTCCCGCTTTAGGGTTTTCCAAAGTCCTTTGCTTGGGTTTCACAGGTTTGGAAAAGTAAAGGAAACCACCGTCTCACCGTTAGTGCAGGGGGGGGGGGTCTTTCAGAGTCAGTGCCAGTATGAGACAAGTTTTATGTAACTGTTTTAGTGTAATCGCTGGAGAGCATGGAGAATAGGTCAGCTGAACAATGGCAGCCAGGCTAAAATCACTTGTACAAATATAGCTGTTCGTAATTGGCCCAAGAGGTACAGTATAACAAAAACAAGTGGTCAGTCGTGTAAAAATAATTTCCTTTTATCCACTGCAATTTCTCCATATAAACTGATCTGCAGACAGAACAGACCATGAAAAAGTTTTCTTCAGTACATCATCATGATGACATGCCAATATACTTATATTTTTCTTTTTCTTGAATTTATACTCCTTCCCAAGTCTTACTGAACATTTGCCAGGAGCCATGGAGTCGGTTGTCTACATACAGAACACTCCTTTTAAGAGAGGTTTTAATATGCAGTTTAGTCTGATAGGCATCTCTAGCTGCCTTTCATCATCTGCTGGACTCAAGGCTTTCATCACTGATTAAATTTGAGGAAAGTGCACCACTTTTTTGTTATATGCACAAAAGGGATGCATGAGGGCTGCAGAGTGATGGTTGCAATGCTGCTCTCCGGTTGAATCTTACCTGTGGCTAAATGAGTTTACTCCAGCTTCCTCCTACTGTCCAAAACATGTGTGTTGAATTGACTGTAGGTGTAGTAGCTTTTTCCAATTTAAAGGTGCATTTATGTCACTTAAAAAGTAGAGACAAGAAAGTACAGAAGTATGCCAGTCTTTGTGGTGCAGTGCTTGAACCCTACCAGGGTACAGCTGGAGGAGCATATATAACCTTTTTTAGAACCATTCGTGCACCATGACTTCTCAGTGTGTATGTATTACTCATCAGACAAGTAATACAAAACAGTACGCTCCATTTAAGAGAGTTCAGTGTGAATTCTTTCACATAACTTCTTGAAAAAAAAACAACTAAATTGATTCTTCCATGGGGCCCATTCTCTGCTTTGGAGATATCTTTTTGTCCGCGTTCCACTTGGCTACACGTGTAATCCCTAATGTGCACATGAGAGTTTTGATGAATGACATAACCACAGTATCCACATTCTTTCTGATTACAGCAAAACTGAGGAGGAAAGTAATCTAAGGAAGTAGAAGTGATCTACTTTGAGTATTGAGTTCCCAATACTGCATGTTATCTGACTTCATATCACATCATTGAGAACAACTTTCAGTTGATTAAACATTTTAAGACACATTTATGTGTGAATATCAGGATGTTTTGTGCATTATAATGTTTCTGTGGTGAGATCTGAAACTTCTCACATGGGTACTTAAGGAGCTGAAACCTTTAAACTGCATCATCACAATTAAGTGAAAGAGATTTGTTTTCATATGTTTATGAGACGAGTAAACCACATATTTGATACTTGCCTCAAAATGTCACCACTTGGAGGGAGTTTCAGTGTTTTTTTTTCCCGCACTTAGCCTAAGGAACTTAGGGAAATATTTTGTTGTCCAACATGTTGTGGTTTGATTAGCCCATTTAACAACTAGGTCAGATCCTATAAATACAGAATATCGGTGATGAAAAAAATGTTTTTCTTTGCGGTTTTTGAAGAAAGAAATAGTGCCACAGCCATTTTTGGATTCGACAGAGCACCATAAAAGGATATTGGAGTGTGAGGTGATTAAAAGCACCTGGTGGTGAGTGCAGCAGACAGGTTGTCAGACTGTTCTGCTCTCAGTGAAGAGTAAGAGAAGCCTCTCTGAATGTAAGCTACACATTAATCTTTTTCTACAACTCTGTCAGAACTACAACCACGGTGTCAATTCTAATATGCATGTTCTGAGAAATATGCTGATTTTTCATATTAAAAGAAGGCAAAACAGTTTGCAATTTTTTATTTTCAATGAAACAAATGTTTAAAAATCTAAAAAAAAGAAAAAAAAGGACAAAGTCATTGAAGTTTGTGTATTTTCTCTTTGCAGTCCCTGCTCTGTTACCCGACTCCTAATAATTTGTCATTGAAACAGCAAACAATAAAATGATGCAAAATGTTTCTCTATGCAATGGCATTAGAACATGTTGAATCATGTGAAACAAATGCAATTGTAATCCAATCAATTGGATCACAGCACAGTGTTTGGAAGCATTTTTCTATGCATTCTGGACATCAACTGTCTGTATCTGTGTCTATGTATCTCTCGGTCTGTATATTTCAGTGCAATTCACCCAGTTTTCCTGTTGAATAATGACTGCAAAATATGCTTTAATCAACCCCGATGTCGTTCCCCTTGAATACGTGTCCACTTTGGAACTCCACACCGTGGTATTCTTGTGCAGCTCCTCATCAAAGCAGTGCAGTTGGTTTGCTGTTTGCGGCCTCAAAAACGCGCCATCTTCATCTTCTCTTTTGGCACTAACTCGAAACAGGTTAACTTAAGGGCAGAGTTGATTTAAAGCAACAGAAAAAGTTGCCAGCTGATAGCTCATATGAACACGGAAGGTGGTCTGGAGACCAGTGATGTATTTGTTGGCCAAAATCATGCCTTCCTGAAATCACTGAGCGTGATGGCATGTTGCCCTGGTAACGGATCAGGTCCCATTTCTTCATCGAAGCATTTCGTTTAAAGTTTGTAATTTTCGTATATTGAAGGGGAAAGTAACTGAAAACCAAGTGTTATTTGTCTCAGTGGACCATGCCAAGAGCCAAGCCAGTGATGAGCCTGTTAGCTGCAGCTTTTAAACAACAGATTCCTGGAGGAAGGCACAGACAGGATGACCAGAGTCCACCGCAGCACTTCAAAGCGCAGGGTGTCTCAACATGAAGCGTTTTGTCAGTGAAGTAACAGAGAACTCATAAAACCACAGGATCCTACAGTGTGGTACTAAACCCAATCTACTGGCTCTCTTCACCAAGCTGTAGCCGTCTGGCCGCATGCGCTGATTAATGTGTTACAGTAACTGCAAGAGCATGTCAAAAGGTCAAAAGCTCAGCCTTTCAGTGTAATCCATCATTCATTTATTTCAATCGACGCCCTAAAACTTCACATGCAAGTGTTCAATACAGCTGACCTCATAAATGTAGACACTCCTTTAAAGGATTTATGAGCTGAATGATCCGATGCTAACATGAAGTCCAAACGTGAACCAGTTTTCACCCACTGTGTAAACATCAAATAAACTTAAAGTTTGAATAGAGTAAACACACTCTAAGTCACTCAGCCATCATTTGGACTTATTCACACAGGAAAAAAAGCCGCTGACATTTTGTCAAGCAAAGAGCAATGACCACATCCATATTTACTTGTTCCAGTATCTTTTAGCTGTGATCTCGTCAACATTTCCATTGTTACATCTCAGGGGAAAACTAACAGTAAAAGGCGAGGTAATCTTTTCATTTAAATGTGGTGTTACTCAGCCATCAGCTTGTTGTTTTTACAGGTCAACGGGCTCGGCCCTTCAACCCTGGATGCCTCGGAGGTTTACTCACAGCCACGTTGTAAAGGAGTCAGCGTCGCATCACAGAAAGCCTGCCACTCTCTCCCTCCCACTGCAGCACATTTTCATGACTTGGCAGAAAATCAACGATTAAAACGGGAAAACCACACTTGCTCTCCTGAGAGTTCCAGCTTCTCTGAAAATCCCCAACTGGTGGTTCCCATCCTAACTACACTCTTGGAAAGCAAGAGATCAGCCATCTGGTCTTTTAGTTGTTTTGCTTTGACAACAGTAATCCAGCGAAGTGCACCTTTGCCTAAACTGTGTGACGGAATAGAGTTAAAGATTTTGGTCCATTACTTAAATGTTGCTGCAGCTGCTTACATGCTGGGAATGGAGTTGGCTGATGGAAGTTGAGTCTCTCTGCTATCAGATTCCATAAGTGTAAGCAAAGCTCAAAGGGCTGAATTAGCTCCAAAGTTGTCTTGAGCTTAGAATAAAACTAAAGACCTAAATTAAGTCAGTTAAGTCTTATGAAGTCAGTTATGAAAAGAGCTCCTTTGGGTGATGACCCTGCAGATCCTGCAAGAGCATCAAGTGTTGCCCAAGCTTGATCCGATCAGCTGCCACGCCCAAATCCACCCAGAACATTGAATCTGATATGTTGTTCCTTTGTGGGAATCGTGCAAAATCTCTCGTTTGTGAAAAGTTGTTTTCAGTCGACAGAATAACATTAAAGTCACGTGTTGATGGTCAAAAATTACCATCAAAATGTAGTCTGATGCCATGGTAAAGCACCCGGTTTTAGTTTGAGTCTACAGTAAACACAGACTGTTTAGTCTGATATCAGACAGAATTATTTACCCTTACCCTGTTTCCAACTCTCTTACATTCACAGCAATATTAACCCGACTTAGATATATAGGACACTTTTTTATTACCTTAACCTGAATAAGGTCATAACTGGAGTCAGCAATAATCAAAGTAAGCTCTGCGGTTAAAGCCAATGTTGGTCACAGAATGAAGACACCTTAATAGCACCGTTACATTCTACCGGGATTTTGACAGCATCTTGTGAACATTTGCTCCAGGCTTCAGAGTTGTCGTTTCCACAACCTTGGGCTTTTTTTCCAACAGTCAGTGGTGCACCATAGCTGTTTGCTCTAGCTCTAAAACGAACAACTACACTTTAGATACACTCATCCATGCATTCATCTCCAGTAGACTCGATTACTGTAACGCTCTTTTAACTGGACTTCCCAAAAAGAGCATTAAACATCTGCAGCTCATCCAGAATGCTGCTGCTGGAGTTTTAACCCGGACTAAGAGATCTGAACACATCACACCAGCTTTAAAATCTTTACACTGGCTTCCAGTCAGTCACAGAATAGATTTTAAAAGCCTGCTGATGGTTTACAATCTGTGATATGTTCAGAGAATATAAACCCAGCAGAGCTCTGAGATCCAAGGACTCAGGTCAGCTGGTCCAGTCCAGAGTCCAGACTAAACATGGAGAAGCAGCATTTAGCTGTTATGCTGCAAACAAGTGGAACAAACTGCCAGTGGAGATTAAACTTTCACCAAATGGAGACATTTTTAAATCCAGGTTAAAAACATTTATTTTCTCATGTGTCTAAGCATGAAATCTGCACGGTATCTTTTCATTTATCTGGACTGTTGCTTGTTTTTAAATCAATTTAGATTATTTTATTTGTTTCTCTTTATATTCTTTTATGTATTTTTAATGCTTCTTCCACTCCCTGCTGCAATGCTTTTATTTTATGTAAAGCACTTTGAATTGTTTTGTACATGAAATGTGCTATACAAAGAAATTTGATTTGATTTGAATTGATTTGATTTAGGCAGAGCAGATAATGACTGCCTCTTTGCAGAAGTTCTACGACAGCAAGGTGGAGGGGTTTGAGTACCATGATCCTGAGAGCTGTGTTGTTGGGGGGGTGTTAGCCCCCTTTGGTTCTCCTTTGTACGGCTTTGAGCTGCAGGAGAGAAGGCTCGGACTCTGGTTTTGTACATTTTCATAAGCAGTAATGAGACCTTTGCACCAGTACATTATGGTGAAGAGGGACCCGAGTAGAAAGTCGAAGCTTAGAAATAACTCATCCATTTTTTTTTTTCCAACCTTCACCCCCTGGTCACAACATTTAGTGACTAAAAGAATGGCATTGTGCTCTTTATACACGGCTTTCCATACACACAAAAAGGAACATTCTGGGTTAAGGCTGCTTTGTCCAAGTAACACAGACTAGCTAACTGGAAAGCACACTTTGTGAATACATTTTTTTGTTAATTTAGTCCAGCTTTGTGGCTTATTTCAGTGAGTGAATGTTTGAAATTGCACATCCCAGCAATGAAACAGCCAGAGCTTGAGACTGTAAGTACAGTGTGATATGCACTCACTTACAGTTCTGAGCAAACAAAATGATTTATTCACATGTCCTTACATCAAAAAGCTAATATCCTCATACACAAAGATATGTTTTCCAGACTTAAGTGAGGAAAGTGTGTTATGAGAGAACCCTGTTCATTTTAAATTTAGAGGCACCAAAGATCCGTTTATTAGTCCCGGCTGCACTTGTCATTCATTGGCATTACTTTGAGAAAAGAGTTTGAAGTTTCACATGATCTTGGTAACCTTTACACTATAATCACAAACAGACACTTTCCCTGAGGCCCTTTGCCAAGTACTGGGATTATTCTAAAAGTGAGTTTTTCAGAGCAATAAGCAGAGCTTCCTCAGTGATAAAATACTTGCACTCTTATAGCTATTTCCTTTACACACTATATACTGTCACATGTGCTATAGGATTTTACAATGCGTCCGTGTTTCTGATTTAAGATCAAAATCTTCTTTGGCTCATCACACGATTTATTCTCTTCTGGAACTGATGGAGAGATTGAGAAATAGTGCAAGATGAGATGTGGTTGAGATCTGAAGTCTGTCACTGTGAGCATGTGAAGTGCCACGCAAATATTCAGACTTCTTTTTTTAAGAGAGCCGAAGCAGGATAAGACAATCAAAGATGATGTCACAGTGAAATGATCAAAAGCTGCATTTCAACTCCAGGAACCTTTTCCACGGACCAGGGTCTATTAGGGGGTCCCGTCTTTGGCCATCTCCATTTCAAATTACAGGAATGAGGGACCAAAAATGTTTCCAGGGGTGAAATTTCAGCCCCAAAACCAGCCCTGGTAGGGAGTTTGTACTTCTGACACTACCCTGAACACATCTGATTGGTGGAGTAGTCCCAGCATTTTATTTCCACCTCTCCGTTTCAGTCATCTCAAGTTTAATAAGCACAATAACTCATGAAAATCCAAGTTGTACCACTTGAATAGCACAATAACGTCTTTCAATTCAGAAATCATGGAGAAAAAAAATCCTTTTATTGCAGAACTTACACAAAATTACTCTCAGTTAACATGATATTTTTAATCAAGCTACTTACTAATAACTCAGCAGCTGCCTTCTCTTTTAGTGAAATCTTTAAATCTGGTACATAAGAAGATAGACTACACATCCCAGTCAATGTGTTATATATCAACTGTTTCTATATTCATTTATGAAACCTACAAATTAAATAATTCTCATGATCAGGAGTCATTCTTACATTTATTACTGCAGTAAGTCAGATATGTGAATGAGATGCAGTCATGTTCAAAACAATAAACATCCTCTTGTAGTTTTATTGCTTTAAATATCAGAGCATCATTAAAAAAAAAAATCATTTGGTCCTTTCCAGGTCCTAAGATCAGGTAAATACAACCTCTCATGAACAACAACACGTGGGGTTACATGGCACTGTAAATAATCGGATTAATGGCTAAATTACAATTGTTACAACTACATTTCTGTGTTATTATGTATTCAGCATAAAAGTAAGCCAAATTTCACAACTAAGAAGGTGAGAAGTGGCCTCGTCAGCTCTTAAATGTTTGTCTTAAAAGAAGAGGTGAAGCAACACAGTAGTAATTATGATCAATTATGATTAACCTTCTATATGCACTGAATTCAAAATTGCACATATTTTTGCAAGAACAATCACATTTTTCAGTTTCAAATGATGTATTTTTTATTTCCTAGTAAGCATACGGTTGTAATTATTATTTATTTTATTCTTTAAATACATTTTACACAGAATCGTAGCATTAATGCACACCGACTTTGCAAGGGGATGAAATAACTCTTCCTTCTAAAGAGCTGAAAGATGTATTTATGCAGCAACACAATACTGTCAGTATGCAAACTCTGCAGAGCTGGAATCTCCATGTCATCAGGAGATCTCTACAGGTCCCAGTCACAGTGAAAGTATCTGCTGTCTCGAATCTCATTTAGTTCCACAGATTTTCAGGTTTTAGGGGCTGGAACATTCTCATCGGACTTTACAATGTTCTGTACCACGAGCACTTCAAGGAAATATTATGTTACCCTGCTCACATTGCCTTAAGTTAGCTGTTAAGATAAACTGAGTGCACTCAAGAGCAATTTGTGGGCCCATAACATTCCTTGAGAATTCCACCAATATTTCCTTCCTCTACTTTGCTTCCATTTGTGGAGTTTTTGAAGAGTAGTGATACTGATAGCAACACACTATGTCCAGTTATCCTTGACAGAGATTGTGATTTCAAATGAAGGATGATCTGCTTCGGACCAAAATTAGCACTATATTTCAAAGCAAAACTGCAAATATTATCTTATTAGGGGCAGATTAGATCATAAATAACCACTTGTTCCAACAGAGGGTAGTTCACTTTTATGAGAACTTAATCTTACTTGAGCTAGAAATTTCAGTCTACACACATCTAACACCTTTGCATTGCTCAATGAAAGATACGTGCACTTGGAAATATTTCACTCAACTATGCGTATACAGTAATTATTTTAGTGTATCTTCCTCCACTCAATGCAGAGTTTCCTCCACTGAACTTAACCTGAACTGCAGATGTTCTCCAACTCTGCAAGTAAAGAAGAGGGATAATTGATCTCTTTTATGGCTCCTTGATGGCCAAACACTCACGGTAACTGTTAATGACAATGTTTCAGAGGGCAGTATTTTTTTTACCAAAAACACATGGACCTTCACAGCACAGAAAATGTCTTATCAAAGGCAATTAGGACCGATATCTTAAAGGGAGAAGCAGTCAAGTTTAACAATGATTTATGAAGCCATAACTTAATGTTACTGATGCCACATATGAAGAGTTAGTTAAGTCCAAACATCACTTAATGACATCAGCCATATTTCTTCCTCCCACTCCAAAAGCTGGCCCTGGAGCTCACAGTTAAGTTCTACAGAGGACCATAGAGAAGTCATGTCCTTGATAAAATTGTCAAATAAATGTTTGCCTTTGAAAAGAGGTCTGGAAGCTTCCATCTGCATCAGAATTATGGCTAGCATGCGCTTCCACCTGTCCACATGTGCATCTTGACCCTGCTCGTCAGTGAACATGCCCCTAGTATTGTTTTATGACTGGAACCCCATAAGCTCTGCAGCCTCCCAACACCTGTACAATAAATCATGAGCCCACTTCTGTAGGTGTCACATAACCCAGCTGAACACACACAAATGCCTACAGAGGAGGCCTGACTGAGGGGCAGCTGGAGCCGACTCTGACCCTCTGCAGTTGGGTGGCTGTTTGGCACAATGGAGTCATCACAGGTGCTTCACAGAAGATGAAAATATTGACAGAACTGGGTTATTGGGACCAAAGGAAAATATTTATTTATGAGAGCAAAGAACTGTGTGAGTTGTTGATAGTGCAATAACAATGCTGAATTTACCAAATAAAATAATGGATTTGGACATTTAGCATGCATTTAGATTTGCATTTTGTTACGGGTATAGGCGTGGAGATGAGGAAGGAGGACCCAGGTGCAGACAGGGAATTGGAGCCAGGAGGTAACTTAAACGGTTAGAATGAAGAATGAAGAAAACTGGGAGACTAAATACTGCGGGGAGAGTGATTAGTGAGAAGGTACAGCTGAGGATAATGAGCACAGGTGAAGGAAGTGGAGCTGACGACTGGCAGGAGGGAACTGAAGAAAGGTGAGGAAATGGCAGGACTGGGTAGACATAAACACAAGATGCAGATCGTGACACATTTACTATGTTGAGTAAAGTTTATTTAAATAAAGGTTTTAAATACTACTCATCTATGAAGCGCTTCAGTGTCTTTTTTAATTCCCCTGCGACTATACTTACACATTGTGTATGCAACTATTTTTGGGCAGCAGACAGCAGAGTGTAGCATTAAGGGGATCTATTGGTTGTGAAGCAATGTAGTATTTTGCATTTATTTCATAGTATTTAAACTCCTACAGTCAACCAAAAATTCAGTCTCAAAGTTGCAAAGAATGATCACCATCAGTTTCACAGTTTCACAAAAGAAGATATTTTATACCCCAAAACACCCCTAGTCTGGAGGCAGTATTTTGTACCTGGAATTCTAAGCACTTACAGCAAATAACTGATTGGTCAAGTTCTTTCAGTGTCTTATTACAGCCATTTTCTGTCAATCACCATGTGATCAACCAGCAAGAGAATGAATGAGGAGAGGGAGTGAATGTCACTGAAGAAGTAAATAATAGTTTGCTTCACCGCTGATACATTCTGAAAATAAAACTTAAATAAACATACTTCAGCATAACCCTTTCTGACGGTGCCACATTGCTGGTTTTTGCACTGCAGCTTCACAATCAAACACCATCACTCGTGCAGTGAGTCATTTAACCTCATCTACATGGTACTTTAGAGAGCTGTAGAAACGCAAACAAGCAGGGTCCAAAGCAGTTGCTCAGTTCTGTGAAAGAAGTCTTTGGTGCCGTAAATCAAGATTTTTTTTTAATCAAAATTAAAATATTTAATTCACCTGGTTATTGCTTTGACAAAACATTAATTGTTAAGTTGCTTGTTAGTTGCTGAATATGTGAATGAACCGACTTTTTATTCATTAATTTAACCCCTATAGCCCCTATATTCAGCTTAATCTATACTGTAAAAATAGTTTAGGATTTAACATAGTCATACATATCAGGACATAGAAACAACACACATGAAATATTCTACTGTGTCATTGCCTATTTAACACAACCTAAGTTCAAATCCAGACAAAAAACTAAGTACACCCCATGATAAAATATCTTGTAGAAATATGTAGCAGCAATGCAGTTTTTATATGACGTCATCAGTCACTTACTTTGTTGTGGGGTAATTTGGTCCACTCTTTTTTTACATTGTGACTTTAGTTCATAGAGGTTTGTGGTCGCTTGTTCAAGCACAACTCTCTCAAGGTCTTGCAATAACATTTCAGTCAAGTTGAGGTCTGTTTGTTGCTGTGTTTAAGATAACTGATTTGTCACGAGTCGATTTCTGCGAAGTTTTAGGTGTGAGACAGCTCGCATTTTAATCTAGAATACTTTGTTATGCAGAGGGGTTCATGGTTGATTCAGTGACTGCAAGGTGTCAAAGTCCTGCAGCGCCAACACAGGCTAAACCACCAGCCCCCCTCCACAACAGTGCTAAATAGTTGGTGTGAGGCGTTTGTGCTGATATGCTGCGTTTGGTTTTCATCAAACATTATGCTGTGCGTTATGATCAAACATCTCCACTTTGGTCTTAACATTGTACTTGAAATCTTGTGGTTTGTTCGGATCTAACTTTACAAACCTAAGCTAGGCTTTCTCCTGCAACCCTTCCAAACAAGTCATACTTGTTCTGTCTTTTTGTAATTGCACTGGCACATAAACTTTAATATTTAACACGCTCGCTGAAGCCTGTAGAGGCTGAGATGTAGCTTTTGGGTTTTATTGCTATTCCTCAGTGACTGTAAAGTCAGACATTGGGGTGAACTTGCTGGGACTTCCACTCCTGGAAATATTGGCAACCATATTGAATGTTTTCCAATTCTACTTCTCTCTGTAGAATGATGGACTCTAAATAGTTTGGAAATGGCCTCAGAGTGATGGGAAGCAACAGTTGCTTCTTTAAGATCATTGCTCACGTCTTTCCTTCTTGGTATTGTGTCAACACACCTGATAGAAGTGCTCACATCTGTTGATGGTTAATTAATGAAGTTCGTTTGAATAGCAGCACCTGGCTGATACTTACCCTCCTACTTTCTGCTTCTACATTTAGGCTTAGTTTTTGTTAAATGGATAATGACCAAGTGTAATATATCATGCGTCATCAAAGGTATTATTTACAACTGGTACGGACCAGATTTTTTTTCTTTTGTCCTGATACTTAAAACCTTGGAACTGAAAGAGGGTATACTTTCTTTTCACCTAACCGTATGTAAATAAGATCGACTGTATGATTGCATCTAAATGAACAAAACAGCATATTTCAGGTGATATAACTTTCAAATGTTGGAGTGTAAAAAACAGACGATGAAATGAATAAGAATAAATAAATAAAATCATTTAATTGGTTCAGATTTTGATCACAGTACCACAGCTGGAAAGCAAACCCACTCCAGTTTCCATATAAACATGTAAAATGCAGATTGGAAAACGTGATTTCGAACTTAAATAAATAACTAACAGCAAGATGGAGAACAGCAGTGATGTAAACTCATGAAGCCAATCTCAGCAATCACAAGTCTAATCAGTGTAATGGCAAAGTGTCACAGACAATAAGGCAATGAGAAGCAGCTGATAACATGAAGGAAAACTTAGCTTCGTGCCAAACTTGTGTTCCTGAGTGTTTTAGAGTATACCCATTGTTTTCTGTTCAGTATGTTCTGAGTTGTGGCAGAGAGCAAACTTCCAAGAACAAGACAAGTTCCAGAAAGTCCCTGTGTGTGGAGCCAAGTGTTAATGCAAACCCTTTGACTCAACAGGAGGCAGAGTGGGGGGAGGGTGAGACCAACTCAGGCTCAAGTGATACAACCCCTCTCTTTATCATCCCTGTATGGGATGAATATGATCTCACTGTAAATCCACTGAAACCGAAAAGCCTACTAAAGAAAAGTGGATCGGTTAATCAGATATAAAATATTTGGGTATGAAAGACATACTTTAAAACCTGATAATCTAACAAAGTAATCTGTTTCATTAATACATGACATCTGTTACAACCCCGTCCACTTTAAAACCGGTAAAAAATTCAACAAATTCTGATTATTTTGAATGTTAATATAACCCCAACCTCCACAGACATGCTTACATTGGAGACGCTCCAGCCCTCCACCATCTGTGAGTGAAGGAAATGGAAAAAAAGCAGTTTGGTTGAAGTGTAAATGTACTTTATTATGTGGAGTGGAGGAAGTAAAGAAAACAACATTCTTTTGTGCCTATATGTAGCCCAAAATCTGTCAAGTGATTCTAACATTAAGTAGTTAATAATTGCAAAATGTTTTAATTTTGTAATCGCTTGAAATATTGCCCAAGAGTTGTGAATGCAGTTATGTTTCAAGCTGGGACCTTCTCTTTAAGATTGGGGGCTTGTGGTTATCTGGTTGTGATGTAGTTGCTGTCTAAAGCCTGACTGACTGTTTAGGAGATGCATCTCTCCATCTGTGATCCCTCAGATGGAAGGATGCAGCAGAGCAGTCTCTGGCTACAGCTAAGAAAAGCATGCCAACAGTCATTAGATTATTCAGAATCAACCGTTTCTAGATGAGCCCAAGTTAGAAGATACTTGTTACCCATATATTGTGGATGATGTTCACAATTTTTGGCCACAACCCATTTAGCTTCTCAGAAATTGATCTGAAGTCATGGTTTCAAGATATGTTGTTTATTTTCTTTTTATTATATAATATTGAGCACGATAATGCCTTTCTTCCGATAACTTCCTTTTATAGGCAGGGGTCACAAACCTTAGCAGACTAGTGGTTCTGTTCCTCTGCTGTTCAGTTGGCCGAGGTATTGTGCAGACATGAAAAACATTTAATTTTGCGGTCCTTTCTTAAACCGTCAATCACAAAATTTGTCAGAGTTTTTCAACACCTTTGACAAATGAGCATTGCGCAACTTGGGACAAAATCATGATTGTTTTCTCTTGAAACTCAGTGAAGCAGAACTGCACTGCTGTATTTCTCAGAATTTCCCCTCAGTGAAGAAGTAACAATATTGTTCTAAACAATGTAAAGCGATATTTCTCTGAGTGTCTTTAGATTTGGTGAGTGAACATGTTATGTCTCATTTAAGTGTGTAGAATTCTGCTGCCAAGGTAAATAAGTTTGGCAGCAGAAGGTTTTAATGCATAACAACAGATTTAAACAGTGCAGATTCGAGTTGTTTATTACCTCATTGTCACAGTCCACATAAAGAGGGGTCTGAGCTCTGAAAAGTGAAAAGGAAGTGAGATTTTAGGCTCTCTATTGTAAGCTAAGTACTGTGAGAGTTTTTTTTCTTTCTAGATTTAACACATGGTTTGAGAAACCTGCTGACGTTGATACTTTTTGTTTTGTCAGTCTGGATTGTGTGATGGATGATAAGCCCTGGTAGAAAACATGATAACAGGAGTCTTACGTCAGCGTTGACATTAGAGCGGTTATTCTGTGTTATGTCAGCTCAGCTGTCCCGTTTTTTTCATTATTTGCATGCTGCAGCAGGAGTTAGCCAAACTTTGCTCCATAGTGTGAACTCAGAAATGCATCTTCTGAAAGCATTGTTAGTTAATAGTTCTGTCCTGGGCAGACACATAGAGCACATAAAGTTAAGAATGAATGACTGAGTTTATCTCACTTTGTGTTGAATGCATAGAAAGGGAATCATTTGAGCTTGATGTTGCTGGTATTTCAAAGTTTTCATCTTACACTTGAGGTAATGAGTAACATTGTACATCAAATTATTGGCATTTTCTAGATGTTCCAAAGCCACCAAAAATTCAAAGTAGACACAAGAATCTTGTGAGCAGTGCTGACCAGCATGTCATTGGGTTCATCAGGTGGGAACCTCCTTTCATCAGTGTTTCGTCTAGTTGGTTCCACGACACCTCCAGGAGGCTCGACAGTCAGTGGGTCTACATGATGAGATTAATTCGATTGTAGCTATAGTTGGGTTATGCTCCTTATTTGGGTAAGGGTAATTATCCTTGGATATATGGCAGTGAATGAATCGAATCATAGGCACAAATCATGTATGATAGGTGGCGCTCGTACCCGTTTCAAGGATTGCTAATAGAGCCACTTCCTGTGGACCTCTTCACCACCACCAACAACAACAAACTAAGGCATTGGAGAAAGTTGGAGAACGAAGAGCAAGATGAAGCTACGTCCCTCTACATTTCGTTTGTGATGAGCTGCTTGTTGCACAAACGCGATGCACAACGGAGCATTCTCCATCGCATTGTTTGTTTCTTTCCGACGGCGACAACAACAGTAACATCGTCTCCTTCGACTTCTGGGTCACGACCCCGGGACAAAATCTCGAGCATGCGCAGAACGCAAAGTCCAATTCACCACGTGCTTCACCGTATACAAGCACGTTTAGTGCGACTATCAACCGAGTTATCTCAGGGTCTTAATCCAACTGCGAGTAACCTGATCTGGTCCAATTTTTAATCCAACTATGATGTATACATGAACTTAATAACCAAGACTTATTGTAATTTAGCCATTAATCCCATTCTTTACAGTGCCATGTAACCCCACTGACAGATCACTGGCGTCCCAGAGTAAATCCCCTAATGCCAGCCATCACTGCTTCTCACACAACAACAACCATCTTTTCTTCCACAACCACAGGCTACCCCAGCCTCTCACCAACTGCACACCAGTCATAGCGGGCTGGGGAAACAAACCCTGGTTCGGGTAGGGGGTAGAAATAGAAGAGGTAAAGATAAGTAGGAATGGGATTCAAACCCTGGTTCAGGTAGGAGGTAATGAAAGTATAGAGGATGCCAGAGGTGGAGGCAGGGCAAGACACACAATCAGATTCAGCAGACAAACTCTCCTAAACAGTCCTAAAGTAACTGAAAATGCCAGTAAAAACAAGGCCAACTCACCTCAAATCACGCGGGCCACACCCTCCATTTAAATATATCCTGGATTTCTTCCTTGCTTCCAAGAGTCTGTTTACCCTAAGTGCTCCCCCTGCTGGGCCCCCAGCTGCTATTGCTTCTTCTAAACCAAATCCACTGACTGGACTTTACTGCCTCATCTGACACTTCCTTCACTGTTTTCCTCACACTCTGTCGACTTACACCCAACTCCCTCAACAATGAGACAACAGACTTTGCAACAAATCCTCTACATCCTACTTCCACTGGATAGATTCTAACTTTTGCCATTGGATTTTATTTCACCTACTTGATAAACAGAACTACAAAGAGCTGAAGGTTCGCAGTCTGAACTGCTCTTTCGGCTTGTAATGGCTCATCATCCTTTTACAGCCTCCTTTCAAATTAAAATGCAGTGCAGTTTTTGATATGAAAAAATTACATTTGATAAACGTCTTTTTTAAGCTGATGTGACATCATCATTTGAAAGCTATGAAGCTATCAAGTTTGGGTCAGAAATGTACAAGTTTAGATGTTTTTGCAAGAAATGCAATCAGTACATTTAAATTGTTAGTTCATCATCAAATCAGACTTTGAATTCAATATTCCTTCACAATGTAACGCTGAGTCTTCATTTCCTTGTCTCCACCATATGTGCTCATGTCAGCTGGTGCAGTGCAAAACTAGTCTTCCATAATGTGACCCTGACCCTCCTCTGCTTGATTTACACATAAGACAGTCTGTTCGCATACCTATGTCTGCTCTTTGACCATAAAGAGATCAGAGTAAGTAATAATGACTTGATGTATAGTGATTCCTGGATAAAAGTTGACTATATCTGTCTTTCCAGGGCCTGATATCATCTGCCGTTTCAGCACTCCCTATGCATTGACCTCATATATCTACGCACATGGTATAATGTGAGCTGTAATGACCTCTCCTCTCCACTGTACATCTGTAAAGTATAATAAAGTACAGCTTGTTCTCCACAGTGGCTACAACGAGTCAATCAAGTAGATTAAATTTCATTTTGAGACTTAAACTAATCAAGAATATGCAGTAGTATATCAAAATGCTGCATTTACTCTGATCATGATTCTCTCCTGAATAACTATGCTACTGTTCTTGTTTGAATTCAAACAATCGTACAGACAAACTAATTTAAAATTACAATATTTCCTCTTAAATGGTGCAATGGGCCACGTAGTGTTTGGGGCAGAAATTGAAACTAGAGCTCCATGGCAGCCTTTTTATTATCCCTGTTTAAACACAGAATTCTGTGAGGATCAGCCTGGCGTTTGCCCATAGGCTGCACCGAAGCTAGTTATTAAAATGACAGGTGGCGCCCCTTTTTACTTCCTTTGAGGTGCAGCCCTTAACTACTATCAAGTAAAAACTTACAAGCATTGCTCAATGCACAGATTCAGGGGGCACGTTTCTCCCCGATTACCTGTTCACGGGGGAAAAAGACGACTCACAAGGTGCTTGTTTCGTCACCCAGAGACAGTTGCCAACTGAAAGCTTCAATTAAAATCTTTACATGGAAGCTGCATCTCTGTCATGCTTGTATGGTACTGTCATAAGAGACCAGTGTTTATGCTTTTCAGGTGTTTCAGATAACAAAAAGTGTGAAAAACAGCAATTTTTTCAACTACACGCAGATCCCAATGACTATTGATCTCTTTGAAGTGGGCTATTTCCAGTTGTCATTCTATATGAGGAAAATCTGTTTCACATAAAATCCAAGTAATCCTGTCCCTAGGTAGCTTAATGTTCTCAGCAGCCTGAAAAAAAAATAAATCAATAAAAGTTTAAAGCTGTGATTTTAAATGTAAACATCTCATTACATCTCAAGTCTGTGAGCCCTGTAAACTTATCTCTATTTCTGCAGAAATATGGCCAAAATCATGGACACAAGTTCCAAAAGTAGACAGAAAGAGCCCAACTAAACAGAGTATAAAATCATGAATAAATGTGTTTTACTCGATCATTTCATAATTGATTAAATAATCTGTGAGACTTTGCTTTTAGTGCCTCATGTTGACTAAATGACCACGTACACAATCTGTGTTATTTGCTTATGTGGTTCTCATACTACCTTTGTAAATTGTGCAATAAAAATGCTGAACCGCTGACTGGATATAATGGCATTAAAGGCTGGGAACCAGCAGTTTGTCAGAGGCTTTTCCTTTTTTCACCATTAGGACACCTGGAGTTGGTAGCACACACCTGCAATGAAAACGTAACTTTAGTTGCATAAGTTAGGTGGTGGGAGTATGCATAATCTTTAAATATTTTTACTACACTTGCACAAACTTGCACTTAATTTTGAGGTCACTGACATGTTTTGCTGTGGAAGGAACAGGCTTTTACTTTCAGCCCAGCCTTCAAATACCCGGCAGAGCACCTTGACCTCAGTAAGAGACATCTGTCAAAATATCTTGGTTTCTCCTCACGACAATACGCTTCAAGTTAGCTTTGGAAGCAACAGTTAGTTTTGTTCTCTGTGTAAACGCGTTTCTCAGATCCTAGAAAGATCAGAAGCCGTGGAAGTTCATTGTCAACAAGACTGGCTTTATAGACACGCTGACTCTGCAGAAACTTCTTATAAACATTTAGATAAACTTTAACAAAAGTCATCAAAGGCAGACAGCTTCCAAGAACTGAGAGTGACTGATGGGTTGACCCAGACAGTTCCAAGTTGTGGTGATAAGGACGTCAGCAACACCCTTTTTCCATCGCTCCCAAACCTGAAAGTGTCATGTTTCCTCAGCTTATCGCAGATCTCCTGACTCACTGCAGACTTTGCCTTCTTCTTTGTCCACTTTCATGTAACTTCCTCTCTTTGGCCTAATGTTCTGTTCGATGAAAAAGTACAGGGAAAGGGTATAGAAGAGAGCATTGTTACTGGATGAGGTCTTGTACAGTACATTGTCTTAAGCCCTATTCGGACGGGACTAGTTTAATGGGGGGACCTGGGGTAAAGTAATAATAACCGGGAAATCTAGTCCCGTCCGAACGCGCCATGTCAGTAAAGATAGCGGAGTATGTCGGTAAACTTTGCCGAGAATTCTACCTCCTGTGAAACGGTCCGGAGTATCTACCATAGGTAATACTAATCCCGTGCGAATGCGACCTTCGGTAATAAGTACGGAATATGTCGTCACATCCTTTTAAAGAGAGAAACAATTAGGTGTGTCTGTTTGCAAACATGGAGGTTCTGGATGAAGCGCTGCTTGCAAGCACGCATGTAGGCCTACCGATGATGGCGTATTCCAAACCCATACGTCGAAAAATTAAGAGGCACAAGAGATCAACCACCAGAGGCATGAAGCTTCAACTTGTTTTAGGTAATGTAGCCTATGTGCCTAGTAACTATTATGACGGTCCTGATGATGGACAATATAACCGGCTATTTCCCAAAGGATAATAATAACCTTTTGTATTTTTTTTCACTTCAGCTGAAGCTTTATGCCCTGCCTCTCCGACGGCTGCTGTAATTCCCAGAGACACTTGTTGTGCGTAACCAACAACTCCTCCCATGTTAGATGAATATTACAGGGATTTCTTGTCCCGTCCGAATTGGTCATTTCTTCTCCCTGGCGTCGTCTGGTTAACCAACATTACCATACGTCCCCCCATTGAACTAGTCCCGTCCGAATAGGGCTTTAGACACTTTTTTCAAGATAGTAGCTGGAAGCAGGACGCTGAGGCAGGGTGATCTGCAAAGATTTGACTTTAATACTTCAATAATGCTTTGTTATTATAATTGCAAGATGGAAAAAATGAAGCGTTTCCTAAAATTCCAGATGTGTATCCTTAATAATCAGCTGATGATACTCTGCTCCACTGAGCCATCAGTACATGTGCAGAGTGTCCACAAATACTTCAGCTGTTGGCCTGCTTCTCTTGAACTGTCTGTGCTGTACTGACGCGGTAAATGAGGGAACAGTCACCTTTGGCGGGCATCCCAGTAACTGCACACGTAAAGAGAACATCTGTTGTTTTGCATGAGACATTATGAGGACATCACCTTAATATCGTCACCATATTAATGGGAAATGTCGCTGGGCATCATTATCAAAGGCAGTGTCTTGTTTTATCTCCAGAACACTGATGAGGGACTCTGTGAGCTGCTCAGCCCACCAAAATGTCTCAAAAGAATAGAAACAATATCATCTATGTCCTGAGAACAGACAGGAGATTAACAGGCATATTAACATGTTTCAGGCTCAGGAGTGGATTAAACACCAACTAACACTAAACACAAGAGACCAATTTATAAAAAGTATCAGTAAAACTATATTCAGTTACTATTTAGACAACATGTGGATGCATGTATGAGCAGAGATTTTGAAAAGTAGATGTAGATGTACTTTATTTATACAGCCCTTTACAGATAATCCTTACGATGTACCAAAGTGCTTTACAGCAGGCAATAAATAAAGAGAAGAATAAGTAAAAACAAAAACAAATGCAACAGATGCAACAAAAAGCCTGAACAGGAGGTCTACAGCCATGCCAGGGACTCTGTGTGGCTGCCCACATGCATGTTTGCTCTGAGCTAAATGTAAACGAGCTAACTAATATCATACCAATGCTGGCCCAGTGTTTATCACTGTAGCTTTGTGTATGACATAAATTTTGCATCTGATAATCAGAGCTTTGGATGAGACACAACTTTTTCTTTTCCAGGATAATCAGGAACTAAAGTTCTGAACAAATTAGATTATTTCCTGAAGCTTTGAGGAACATCTGGTTACAGTAAAATACCATTTACACACTTCAGTAATAAGAATCTGATGGCAAATATGACAATGCATCATCCAGTGTAACTAAATTAAAAACTTTTACTTGAACTGCATTTTTCTCCTGATATGTATTACATTTTCCATGTGGTACTTTTACTTGGAATGGATACTGTTTGTATTGCTGTCTTTGTGTTTTTATCAAGCAAAAGGATCTGATTACAGTCTCCATCACTGGCTCTGTGACGTTTCATAAGAAGTGAGTCAAGCTGTTACTCCTACATGCATCTATACATTAACTGCAGATTGTTTTAGGCAAATGTGTTTGCTTATTGGATACAATGCAGACTGTATTGTGTCTTTGTTGTGTTTGTTGTGAACAGTATTCATCATATTGTGCTATGGATTGTTTTAGAGATATATGTGTTATTAGTGACTATCATCGTAAGATAAAAACGTTTTGATTTTACATTTACAAAACACACTGAATTCTAGAAACACTGAGGGAAAAAAAGCCGGAAACCTTTCTAAAATTCCAGCAAAAACTTAAATATGTAACAAGTACTTTGTTTGAACTTTTATTTAACAAACACCAGAACAAAGGACTCATTTTTCAATGTGTTGGCTGACCAATTTCATCTAGAAATTGATGCCAGCAACGCACAAGCTCGGGATAGAGACATATTCAGTACATCCACGGAGATCTGAGATGAGCTTGATGAGAAATCAGCAGCATTCCTGTGCAGAGTCCATATGTGCTTTCGTCCTTGTGTAATACAGTTTCAGGTAACCCTTTTGGATGCAACGGTAAGCTGTGTTGAGTGAAAATGGTTTTCCAAGGTACCCCTGTGGCTATATTGATTACAGTGGCATACAGGTTTGTCATGTACTGACAAACATTAAGATAACTCACATCCAACAGCATTTTTTTTTTTTATCCTTGGCCTGCAGTGTATATTTTACCAGACTCCCTGAATTTTTGAGCATTGAGACATATTTTTCTTGGACTAATCAATGAGTCTCTGATGGAGTCTGGCACAGAAAGCTGAGCCACGACCCAACCTTGCTCGGAAATTCTTTGGTGGATGCATCTTTTAAACTCAATCCTGTCACCAATCAATCTCCTGATTGTAGAATCTCCAGAGTGGTGCTTCTTGTGCTTTCTATAAACCTTTTTATCTTCCTCTTGGTGTGCTGCTTACTATCAAATTCGAAATATGTTTAGATTCCCTACATACAAAGAAGTTAGCCAGAGCAGACACTTAAAATAATGACCTTTGTACTTGAGTCTGTTGATTAAAGGTAAAAAGACTTAACTCAGATCACATATGACATGTGAAATAACTGATGATATTATTCCATCGGTAGGAGGAGTAAATGGACAAATCCATCATTAGTAAATGCTGAATCTGAGATGTGAATTTTCACAGGGGCTTATTTTGTTGAGCTGAATGATTTGCAGTAAAAATACAGCTGCTCTGGCTTTGGAATGTGCGGGGCCACCATGGATGCAGCGTGAGCTTTCTGTCTCTTTTGGTTGCCAGTGAAGTCCCTTAGCATGAGACGGAAGGTGGTAGCCCGCTAGTATCAGCCCATGATTTCATGAGAAAGGAAGTGCGATGGGATAAATGTTCCTAACATCAATTTTAAGAAGTCCTTCATGCTGGAGCAGAATCACACGCAGAGTGGAACTATATGGTGTCATCTGTCTGCGTCAAGAAAACTGCAAGATTAGATTCAGATCATTCAAATACACACACGAGTATTCCTGTGATGGTGTCTGCTGCTGCATATGACCACTTAAGTGGAATTTTGCAGTTTCACAAAGACAGAATATCTGAAGCAACTATCTTATTCATGTAGCGCCTCTTTAGTGGGTTGAACTATTAATGAGAGGTGGCTAACCTGAGTTCTTTCAAAACAATAAGATTTGGATTTCAGTAATACTTAAAATACACCAAAAATACTAGAGAAAGTGGTTTTTAAATATTGTGAAACTTCACCTTTAAATCAAGTTCTTTTTTACCACAAGGTTTCTCTTTTAACTTACCTATGAATTCCTCTTATGTAAGTAGCAGGTAAGTGATAAAGTTCACAACACAAGGTTTTAGAAAAGTAGATCTCAATCATTTAATTAATAAAATAAAATAAAAATATGAATATTCTTCCTTGAACCTTTGTTTTTAACTTCAAAATATTCTTAATCACCTTGATGAAATCAGAATATGCACTCAACAGATCCACACTTTCTGTTCAAACCTTTTCAGAATGCAAACCACATCAAATATATGACACTTAAATGGGCCACATGAAAATAAAAAGCCGGAAATGAAATTAAACCACTGTTTCAATATACCGTTCAAAACGTTGCAGGCCTGGATGAAATTCGGGTACGGTGTAGCCTTAAACCAGATGGCTGCTTCGCCCCAACCGGACAATATAAAAGAAAAAAGGTACCTTACCCCCCCGAGTGACTTATCCACACACACAGGTGGACTAATGGCTGCAGGACAGACGAGGTGATGAGAAGAGGCTCCGCCTGGAGGACACGCCACTGCCAATGCCGCGGTGCTCGGCTCCGTTACCGCGCTCCGGCTCTGTTGCTCCGTCTGCGGCTCCACACGCAATCCCCGCCGTCTCTGCCGTCAGTTAGCTGGCCGCTAGCTTTAGCAAAAGTCCGTGGAAACTACTAGCTGCTGGGCTGGCTGCTAGCTTCTGTGCTTCGTCTTTTCTCAGATTGAGTATTCCACTCAAGCCAACAGGAAAAACTCCACCAAGTCCTTGCAAGAGTTCTGGTCGAACACCTCCACGACCCTGGTGACAGACATTCACTTCACAGTCCTCTAAACTCACTTTCTCCCACACGCTTCTCGGACTTCAGCCATTACTCTCCCTCTCTCGACTTCTCCAAAAACCCAGGGACGTACAAACCCTTTCACAATAAAATACATTCAGAAACAGTTATGCGTATTTCTTACTGTACTTTCAATAATAATGATGTAACGTTTTAACACTTTTATAAACATGAAATAATAACATTAAATGCACTTTTTAATACACAAAACACCATTTATTACCATGAACTTTTACCTTTTTTAATCCGTTTGACTTTTTATTATTCTTGAAGGATATTACTGTTTTTGACCGGGTTACACCCTCCCTCTTCTAAATGTCTTTGATGTCCTCATCAAACATAATGAACTTTTTTTTATTCATTTTTTTAACAGTTAACTGGAGGAAAGGGCGCATGACTTAGGTTAAATTAACTCTTGCTAATCTTAATGATAACTCCTCTGTGCATAATTGTGAGAGGCTGATCTCTTGCTCTACCAGGCTCATCACAAGTTAACCTAATGACTGGTTTCACTTTTCTTTTTGGCCTGCTTTCAGGTTGGCTAATCACTTTTGGTTTAGTGACTATCTCTGGGTGCTCATTGTGGCAAGGTTCAGACTCAGGATCACTTTCTTCTCCAGGATCAGAATCTTGACCTCCATCCTCTTCTCTCATACTGTGTTCTTCTCCTTCCAAACTGTCTCCTTCTGATGAACTTTCCTCACCAGGATCTCCATCTGACTGTTGAGAAGAATCACAATCCTCTTGTATGAGATTTGACTGTGCAGCAGTTTCTCTTTCTTTTTCCAGGATTTCCCTTAGGTAAGTACTGTAGGGTTTTTCAGGTCCATAGTACTTCAGATCTGAAGAGGAATCTGTGCACTCTTGAAGAACTTCTTGGACTTCAGGTAAGACTCTCTTTGATCTCTTTTGTGTTTCAGATCTTTGTCTTTGTCTTGTCTTAACATGTGACTTGTCCTCAGGTTCCACTGTTGGCATTCTCACGAACTGTCCAATCGGCAAGAGATGATCACGATGGAGAGTTTTGACTCCTTCTCCATCCTCTTGTTTCACTTTGTACACTGGGAGGTTGGGCATCTTTCCCAGGACCACGTAAGGGATTGGGCTCCAACAACTCTCCAACTTGTGTTTTCCTTTGAGTCCTAAGTTTCTCAGCAAGACTCTGTCGCCGATTTCCAGGGTCTGGAATCCAACTCTCTTATCATAGGACCTCTTGTTTCTCTGGTGTGTCTTGTAGGCAGCTTCAGATGCAAGCTTATAAGCTCTTTGCAAGTCTTCTTTCAGCTTGGCTACATAGCGTGAATGGCAAGCGTCCGCTTTACCATCAGGAGAGGTTCCAAAGCACATGTCGATTGGAAGCCTTGCTTCACGGCCAAACATCAAGAAACATGGCGAGTACCCCGTAGCGTCACATTTGCTACTCTTGTAGGCGTGAACCAGGTAACCAATATGCTTGCTCCACTGTTTTTTCTTCTCACACCTCAGGGTTCCCAGCATGGAAAGAAGAGTTCTGTTGAATCTCTTGGGCTGCGGATCTCCCTGCGGGTGGTAGGGAGTGGTCCCATCATCTTCAAGAGCTCTTTGATTAGCTGACTCTCAAAGTCTCTTCCTTGATCTGAGTGGATTCTTGCTGGCAGACCGTAATGCAGGAAGTACTTGTCCACCAGGATCTTTGCTACCGTCTGCGCTTCCTGATTTCGGGAGGGGAAAGCTTGGGCGTAACGGGTAAAATGATCCGTGACCACTAAAACACACACACAACTTTTTTTCTGAATTCGCGCGAGCTCAACCGGAAACAGCTGACCAAGAGAAAGGAAACATGAACACTGCAGAGACCGCGGTGACCGAGAGGGTGCGCCTCTACAAACATCTGTACGACACGTCTATGAAGTTACACTGGGACAACATTGTCTCAAAGGACAACGTTTGACAACGTTTGACAAAGTTCGTCTTGTTGCAAAGGACGAACATTCCACCTTCTCTTCTGTTTTTGCCGCAGCCGCTTAGCTCTGAGATACATATACAGTTCTACACCCAGAGTAAATTCATTCCGCATCAGATGTGCCAGCCTCTGCTGACGTGACACCACAGGTGGCATTGTGTATGCTTTCTTCGTATGCTTTTCTTCGTCCGGTTCTTCAGCTTGTTTCCTCAACAGTGACGCCCGCTGGTCTGGAGAGAACTGCAAATGTGACACATACTCGGCGCAAACTGCGCTTACGATCTGAAGGAACTGTGACGGGGCTGGCGCTTTCGATGACATCATTAATGGTTCTCGAGCCAGAACAGTTGCGCCGAGTAAGAATCAGGCTTTACTCATGCAATGGAGTAGCCCATCCTTCCTCATCAGTTTCCCCATCTCTTTTTTTAGACGAGAACTCTCTGGACTGAATCCGTTGTCTTCCGGCCATTTGCCATGTTTAACACCTTGAAAGGCAGACTGGATGGCTGCATCATCCTCCTGAGCTTCAATCAACTCTTGTCTCGACATCTGCCCCAGCGATTTCAACTCCAGGTGAGTCGGGAATGCGTAGGCGTCAGGCACACACTTAGGCGACGCTCCCAACTGATCTACGTACCTCGGTGGACTGCCTGCAGAACCCGGGATGCAGATTCTTTTGCAGATGGATCTCACACCAGACTGTGGGATGGTGGTCCACTCCTCTGAACTCTCCTCGGGCATATTCCTTGAGAGCAGATCGGCGTCTATGTTGTGCCTGCCTGGTCCGTACTGAACATCGAAGTCGTACGTGGATAGGGCAGAGAGCCATCTGTGCCCCACAGCACTGAGCTTGGCGGTCGATAGCACGTACGTAAGCAGGTTATTGTCTGTACGTACAGTGAATCTGACCCCATACAAATAGTCATGGAATTTATCCACAACCGCCCACTTGAGGGCCAGGAACTCTAGCTGGTGAACGGGGTAGTTCCTCTCGGACATCTTCAACTTCCTGCTGGCAAACGCGACCGGTCTCAAGCCAACACTGTGTTCCCGATATAGGACGGTGCCAAGCCCTTTCATGCTGGCATCTACATGCAGGTCGTATTGCTTGTTGTGATCCGCAAAGGCCAACACAGGTGCGTGGGTAAGGCAGTGGATAATCTTGTGGAACGCCTCGGTGCAGGACTGGTCCCATCTCTCACCAAAGGGCTCGGACTCTTTGAGGTAAGTCTTTGTATTGTCTTTCTCAGGTTTCTTGCCGCGCTGTTGGGGCGCAGCCTTTTCGTGAGCTCAGACAATGGCCTGACAATGGCTGCATAGTTGGCGATGAAACGGCGGTAATATCCGCAGAATCCCAAGAAGGATTGAAGAGCCTTCAGGTGAGTAGGCTGCGGCCATTGTGTAACTGCCTCAATCTTGGATGGGTCAGGCGATACTCCATCAGCCGACACGATGTGACCAAGGTATTTTACCTTGGACAGAACTGACATTTGTCGACCGAGATTTTGAATCTAACTTTAGACAGACGGTCGAGGACTTTAAGAAGTCTCTCTTCATGCTCTTCTAAAGTTCGGCCAAACACGATCAGGTCGTCGAGGTAGACAAGGACTTCCAGCAGGTTCATGTCTCCCACAGCCTTCTCCATTAATCTTTGGAATGTGGCTGGGGCTCCTGTTATCCCCTGCGGCATCCTCTCAAACTGGAAGAACCCCAGTGGGCAGATGAATGCCGTCTTTTCCTTATCTTCCTCTGCCATAGCAATTTGGTAATAACCGCTTTGCAGATCGAGAACAGAGAACCACTTGCTTCCAGTCATTGAATCCAACACATCATCGATGCAAGGTGTTGTGTACTGATCGGGAATTGTTCTGCTGTTCAGCAATCGGTAGTCAATACACATCCTCACGGCTCCGTTCTTTTTGCGAACAATCACGATTGGGGATGCATAGGGGCTACGAGACTCCTTAATGATCCCTGCATGCAACAATTCTTGGAGGTGCTTTCTCACGTCTTCCAGGTCAGCTGGAGTTAGGCGACGAGAGCGCTCCCTGAAAGGCCGTGGATCTGACATTCGGACGGTGTGTTCTACTCCCTGTGCCAATCCAACGTCCCACTCGTGTAGTGAGAACACCTGTGGCTTTGTGGACAGCTTCTGCCGGAGTCTCTGTTTCCACTCCTCGAGACAGGTGAGTCTCCGAAGTTGATCAGGTTTGCATCAAACTGTGTCAGCTGTCTTGGCTGGACAGAGAGGAGTGACAGCATTGGTCAGATACATGTGTCCGATAACTGTTCCTTCCGGTATGACTGTCTCAGCCGAGGACTCGTTCTGAACCAGGATTCTGAAATGGTTGACGTTCACTTCTTCACTGGGCACCACCATGGGCTGGAGTAGCACACCAGCGGGGAGTGGAGCTACTGGCGATGAGTCAACCATCAGGATTTCTTTGTCAACCTGGTGCTTGTACTTGACTTTGCAGACTGCGGTACAGTCTCTATTAGGGGACAGAGTGAGCGGGCCAGGGCCTTGCCATAACACACTGCCAACATCATCCTCTTCTTCCAGGGCTGAGGCTGTGGTGTGCGATGGTAGGATGTTGTCTCTGTAACATGCTTGTATCCCCAGTGTCTGTGTGATGTCAATGCCGTTGTCTTTACATTGCTGCACAAGACGTCGGATGTGACTGGCGTTGGTCCCCACAATGACAGGACTTTGGTCTGCCGTGCGTGGCTGTGGGCAGACCAGAGCGAGGATTCCCACCACCTGGTCAGCACCTGCCACCTTTGCTGGATACTCAATGTCGACCACTATGTACCCACGGTAGGGATAACTGATCTCAGAGTCACTTAGCCCCCAGAGAGCTAAACCAGACACAGGGCGTATTGGGACATCCGACAGGTAGGTTTGATACCAAGACTCGAAAATAATGGTGACCTGGGAGCCACTATCAAACAAGGTATCACAGCAATGTCCATTTACTTTCACAGGTACGATGCTGGGTGGACCAACCAAGCCCTCAGGGATACCAGCCGGCTCCGATGATGTAACAGCACTTTTCTTGACACCACAGTTGACTTCCACTGCATGAAAAGTGGTATTTTCGTCTGTATGCGGCACTGTAGATTGTCGTGAAATTTCAGGTTTACGGCTGTTTACGACAATTTGCAGGCAATGCAGAAAACTGCCATGAATTGCCGGAAATTGACGTGGGCCTTGCTTGGCAGTCATCCCCCTATGACCCCCTTACTGCTAATTCTAGGGGAGGCTATACAAATGCAAATCAGGGTTGCAGGGGGAGTTTTATCCCAGGTGAGATTTTTCCAAAAGGTAAAATCTCTGGTACAAATAGATCAGGCTAAGTAGACTCTTACATTTTAGCTTGAATTGATTTATTTAATGAAAGTATGCTAGATTAACTACTGTGTATGTCATTAGCAATGGCAAATGTTATGTAAAAAAAAGATACACAAAATCAAAATCAGAATTAGCTTTTTTGTCCAGGTTGGCGTAAACAAACAAGGAATTTGACTCTGGTTAATCTTTGCTCTCAAAGTACAACACTCAACAATAACATAAAAAAGAATAAAATATACAGAACAGTAAGAATAGAATTAAGGCTACACATAAGAATAAGACGCTATGGGTGGGAATGCAATTGCCTGGAGGGGGAGTGCAGCTGGGAATGTCTGCTTTCTTGTTGTCCCTGTCATACTAGAGCTCAACCACTGTGCATAGTGGCATGACTACAGTGACCTTTTCTTTGGTCTTACTTAAATGCACAGTGGATGTATTAACATCCACAATATTAATGAATGCTTTTGGATTTTCTCTCCCAAACTCCATTTTTGAAATAGCGCCTTCTGTGGTCATAATACTGTGAATGAGACTTCCATCTTTCAACAAACAAGAGTTTCACAGGCACACCTTTTTTATATCATAGACGCGAGCCAGGGCGAGCTTGTCTCGCGAGTCTTTCCGTATAACAATAACCTTGCATGTGATTGGAGGAGCCCGACGAGCCTTCTACTCCTCATCACGTGAGAGGTCATGGCCACGGCTACTTGCACGACTAGCATAAACAAACATTATCGTACCTTGCTAGTTCTCAGACCTTCTCTCCAGTTCCTGTGGTTTTGCTGCCTTGTCTACACGCTAGAAATGGATTTTTGCTACAATGGCTGGACGGCGTCTCGCATTTAGCTCTCCCGCCTCAACTCCTCTGGTTGAACGTGACCAACTTCCAGCCAGTCCGCAGACCGACCACAAGAAACTGTTGGTTGCCATCAGCGGACTGTCTCGTCAGTTGAGTCTGGTTGCTACTGGCATGAACGAGCGATTCAGTTCCGTTAACTCCAGGTTGCTGTCTATTGAGGATCGGTTGGTTGCTCTGGAGTCTAAAAACTGCGCGGGAGAGGTTAACTCCAAGAAAAGAAGACGGGTGCACAATCCTAAGATTGCGGTAAGAATATGTTTGATGACTGCTAGCTAAGCTTAAGCAGTTTATAGTACGTTTGTACTATAAAACCACACCTTTGTTGGTAGCCCAAGCTAAAAGTAGCCTAGTAGCCTTGCAAAAGAATAACAGAAGCAGTGTAAGTTTCTTTATTAAAGTGTATTTTTTTGTCTTGTAATTTACAGGAAGCCGTACGCCGACTTCACAACTCGGAGACCAATCCTAGGCGCTACGATCCGGAGCAAGGGTAAGATTTAATTAATATGCTTTCATTCTTCTGTATAAGGAAATGGACACGTTAATAGATACCGATCTCTCCTCACAACGAGGCCGTCACCTCTTTTTTGCTAGGAGCTATGTCCGCAAGTCCAGATTTACACGATGCTGATAATGACGAAATTGTGTGTAAATAACTTTTTTTTTTTTTACTGGTTCTCCTTTCTTGCTTGATGTTACTGTGACTTACGTTTGATTTTTATTAATTCCACTCTCATTTAATTGTTTTCCAGCGGCCTGTAAGACGTACTATGAAACAGGGGTGCAAACAGAGGTATGGTCAAAAAGGAGTGAGATTATCGAAGCCCACGCCCCCGCAGGAATTACCATATAATTACATTTTGCCACCACCTCTGCCATCCAGGGCTCACCCTATTCACACAAAAATGTTTTTTATATGAAAATACACTGTCCCCGTTCCTTGGAAATTCTTAAAAGTAAAGAATACTGAGACAACGCTGGAAACATTTGGCATGTCCCCTTTTTTTCAATTTTTTTGAAAAAGTCTGACATTTTGAATATGACTCAATACACACAAGTTCCAAAATATCACACCATTAACAACCTCAGTTCACTCTCATAGACTTTTATATCACCACAACTTTCTTTAGCACACCGAGAAACAACAGAAAAATAGCCTCAGAGCAGCTAAAAAGACAGGTTTCTCACCGTTGCTCTCTGTATTTCAAATTACGCCGATATCGGAGCTTGCAGCGGCTCTACAGGTGACAGGTGAGTGTTAAGCTGGGCATACACTGTGCGATTTTTTCAATCGCGGTATTCAGCTGCTGCTACTGTACGAGTGAATCGCAAGGGATAAAACGTCACAGCTCACGATTCCTGTTCTCACACTGTACGACCCGATGGTCTGATGCGATCTGGCTGCTCACACTACACGACACGTCGGACTCGGTCGCCGCCATGCTGTTCTGTTGTCTTTTTCTTCTTCTGTTGACATTTTTCTCTTCCGTACCTATGTGCGCGCATGCGTAGTGTGACAGGATGAGGTCAATCGGCTCGTCCAGCTGCTTCAACCATAGACATAGAACTGTGCGAGAGTCTCACGAGGGGCGACCAGGATTTTAAACAAGTTTGATTTTCATCCGATCGATCGGGAGGGCTTAATCGTTTGTCGTTACCCCATGTATACTACACGATGCGAGACGCACGATTGAGCCAAAACTCGGCCCGATCTCCAAAATAGTCGCACGAGTGAAAATCTTGTCGACATCGGGCCAAAAATCGCACAGTGTATGCCCAGCTTTAGCCTGTTAGACACAGAGCTAGCATTAGCATGGACGACGGTAAGCGTTAACAAGCCTTTATTTTGATAACTGACTCGTCTTACCGACGTACTTGTCTCCGGACTTCCAATCGGTATGTGCTCTGACTTTCTTTCAGTGTAACTCGGGATTTTTCTCCTTTTTCGGTCCTTTTCACAAGTAGCTGTGCTTTACTTCTCTGGTTAAGGTCAGAAAATAACGAAAAAAATCGTGCGCCTGCAGTTCACCTGGCTGTTGAGGCACTCCCCACGTGGGGTCATACGAACTGTGCGGTGCATTCAAATGCAACAGGAACATTAAACTTTACCGATGCAAACATAAAATAAATACTCTCCCGCTTCTTTTATTGGTCTCTGTGTCAGTCCAGAGAGATTCGGGGTTGAACTTTGATCACCCCCCCCCCACCCCCCAAAAAAAACAACTCATCGGATCTGCACGATTCACACAAGTCCCCCAGACAGCTGTGAAAAAGGCGGCATCCGCCAAAAGGCGCACCGTTTGCACCCCTGATGAAAGCATACGCCGGAGTTTCCGATAGAACCAGCCAGGACTTGCAGAGCAGGCGGAAGCTGCGAAGATTTCAGCTCGGAGTAGGTCGAGAAGAAAGAGGGTAAGACTTTTTTGTTGACTATTTTTCAGATGCATTGATAGATGTGTTGTGTCCAGACGCAGTGCATAGCACAGTGCTGATTGCCTTTATTTATTTGTTTTTTTTTTTACAGCTGTTGGAAGCGAGACAGAGTGTGCTAGTAGCGGCCGAGGTGGAACTCTGGAAGTCCGCTACAGTCGACCTGATGTCCGACGAGGAAGACGGCACTGTTGGCGGGGTGTCTGGATGGATAGTTCGTTCTCCCTCCTTCCGTAGCCAGGACCTCTCCGAACTCTGTACTACGTTGCAGTCGCGATTGGAGGGGACTCCGAAGTACAGAGCGACCCACCGTAAACGTCTGCAACACGGCCAGCCCTCGCACAGAACGCCGCCTACTGCTCCGAGGCTGCAGAGCGGCAGTTCACACAGTTGTAGCCAGGCTTTTGGGTACTCTTTTTTTTACTCTTTGTCAGCTACCCATACATGTTGTGTGGGCAGATCTACTGTGTGTGTGTTTTAAAAAAAATAAATAAAGCTCTTTCTTTGCATAAACGTGTTTCTGGTAAATGTTCCTTGCCTCAATAAATTCAATCATGTCTGTAGTAGTGTAGTAGCCTACATAAGAGAACAATGATATACAGCATAATAGCATATAAATTAAAAAAATAAATATATATAATATAACAATAAATATAATTTATCATTGGGGTTTACATTTATGAGCCTGCCTACTGGTAGCTCTGCCAACTAATCACGAGTGATTTTACTTGTTCGAAAAGTAGTGGTTTCATCCAATCCTGAGTAATCCAATATGAATTAGCATTCATATGCTAACTAGAGCCGTGAGCATGGTACGTTTCCGACAATTTGTGGCACCGACAAATGCCACGTTCGCAGGCTGTAAATTGTCGTTAACTGCCGAAAATTAGGGAGATTTTCGGGCGTTTACGGGGACGAAAATCCCACTTTTCATGCAGTGTTCACTGGTGGTGGAATCACCAGACTGCTGTTTGTCTTTAATCACCTTTAAAGCGTGAATCAGCTTTTTGATAACCTTGGCTTGCTTCTCAGGGTTGCGGCACTTTGTGGCAAAATGTCCGCTCTCACCACACCTGTAGCAGAAGTTCTCCTCTGACCTTTTCTGTGCTCCTTTAGGTGAGTGGGAGACTTGTTTGGAAGCCTCCAAGGTAGAAACAGCAGCTGTAGCACCTTGTTCAGACATCTTGTTGCTAGCTTTCTGTTTTAGTCGCTTCATTTGTTTTTTCAAGGCAGCCAGCTCGGCGTCCTGCTGGTTCTCGAGGCCAGGCGGTTCAGAGATGGTTTTGGCCTTCCTGTAATCTTCTTTGACATGAGCTGCGTTGGTCACGACTGATGCAACCATTGACTTCAGTTCTGTGATTTCCGCCTTTAAATTCTGGATCTCCGCTTGCCTTGTATCCACTTCTGGATTAGCTTGCAGTTGATGTACTGAGGCACTTAACTTTTTTCTTCAAGTTTCGTACTCTTCTTCGGCACGAATCTCAGTCAGCAGCCGTAGAAAGTCTGGGGGTGTGGCTTTACGTTCTCTCAAGCGCAGCTGGATCAGCATCAGGTCTGAAGCGACAGCGCCCCTTAGCAGTTGCTCCAGCCGGACTCTATCCTTGTCGCCAGCCTGAAGGCCACCACGTTGAACCACTTTAGCTAGAGACCGCTCTAGACGTCGTAGGAAATCGGAAAGTTTCTCACCTTTCTTCTGTTGCATCAGCCGGAATGCAAAGTAGAGGTCATCTCCGGACTCAGCACTTCCAAAAGCATTTTCAAGGGCTTCCAAGCACTCTATGGGGCTGGCGTCAGGACTGGTGTGCCGCACTGCTTTCACTATCTCAAGTGCGGGGCCCTTTAAACTTCCAATAAGTCGGCGTCTTTTTTCTCTGTCGGAGCATTCAGTCTCCTCCACCATGAGCCATGCCTGCTCTAGCCAATGGTCAAATGGTTCCTCACCTGGCAGTGTTGGTAAGGCTCCAGAGAACATGCGCAGTCGACCATAGCTCCCACCATCGGCTGGTTTTGTTGTCTTGTCCAACAGTTCTCCGACAGCGCGAAGGATGGATTCAGTGGGGTTAGTGGGCTGGGGTGCACTGGTGGTAGTGGGCGGGGATATACTGGTGAGTAGTGAGTTGAGGTCCTCCATTGTTTTGCCTTCAGCCTGCAGCAGCCCTTATAGTTTACTGTTGAACTCTGCAGCAGCTGACTGTGCCTTGCCTATGATGATGATAGGCCACACCTTCACACCTTCACGGGGCTCGATTTCGGCAGGAACCCTGTCCTCTCTCACGTTCACTTCAGTCTCACACAAGACCATCAATTGGTTTAGTTTTGCACTGTAGTTTCTCCCACGGACACGCACTCGGCCCAGGCACGTGATGGTTTCCAGCACTTCTTCCACTTCTTTGTTCTCCACACCTTCTGGAACAAGGGTCATAAGTGCATGCATCTCTTTCAAACACTCACCACGGCACCAGCTTATTAACTCTGATATTAGTTCTGTTCTCTCCATGTTAATGCTGTTTGTAACTTAGTGTGGTACTTTGCTTAGTTACTTGAGATTTTTTTTTTTTTATTATTTGTTTTACTGAGAAATCTAAAATGATCCCAGCGGTGCCTCCATTTTATGTAGCGCCTCTCTAGTGGGTTGAACTATTAATGAGTTCTTTCAAAACAATAAGATTTGGATTTCAGTAACACTTAAAATACACCAAAAATACTAGGGAAAGTTTTTTTTAAATATTGTGAAACTTCACCTTTAAATCAAGTTCTTTTTTACCACAAGGTTTCTCTTTTAACTTACCTATGAATAACTCTTTTATGTAAGTAGCAGGTAAGTAATAAAGTTCACAACACAAGGTTTTAGAAAAGTAGATCTCAATCATTTAATTAATAAAATAAAATAAAAATATGAATATTCTTCCTTGAACCTTCGTTTTTAACTTCAAAATATTCTTAATCACCTTGATGAAATCAGAATATGCACTCAACAGATCCAGACTTTCTGTTCAAACCTTTTCAGAATGCAAACCACATCAAATATATGACACTTAAATGGGCCACATGAAAATAAAAAGCCGGAAATGAAATTAAACCACTGTTTCAATATACCGTTCAAAACGTTGCAGGCCTGGATGAAATTCGGGTACGGTGTAGCCTTAAACCAGATGGCTGCTTCGCCCCAACCGGACAATATAAAAGAAAAAAGGTACCTTACCCCCCGAGTGACTTATCCACACACACAGGTGGACTAATGGCTGCAGGAGAGACGAGGTGACGAGAAGAGGCTCCGCCTGGAGGACACGCCACTGCCAATGCCGCGGTGCTCGGCTCCGTTACCGCGCTCCGGCTCTGGCTAGGCGTCCACTATTCCAGCACGTCAACGTAACTCGCCGGATTGGATGCCTAGTTGTCGCCGTGTTGCTTCTACAGTGGGTGTGTGGGGCGTGTAGAATGGCTCCGGGGGAAAGTAAATAACTTGTGATTTTAACCAACCGAAGTTTCTCCCTCTAAAAATTTGAGTTTTGGAGGGAAATTAATGTGTATAAATCGTCAGCAATGGAACATTATTTCGTATTTCACCATGGCTGTGGATCTGCGAGCGAGGAGAGCTGCTGTGCTGCTGCTGCTGCGACACAGGAGAACACATGATCTACTGTCATTGGATAACGCACTCCGTCTGCCGTGGCAAATTTGCATAAAGTTCGGCCGAGCCCAACTTTTTGACGTGCCGCAGGTCCGCCGCTCGCCGTGCCGGAATCCCAGCATGCTTTGCGAGCACGCCGACAACGATCGGCCGGATTTCATTGAAAATGAATTGAATGCGTTGGATACGGCTTGACGTGCCGGAATAGTGGACGCCTACCGTCTGTTGCTCCGCCTGCGGCTCCACACGCAATCCCCGCCGTCTCTGCCGTCAGTTAGCTGGCCGCTAGATTTAGCAAAAGTCCGTGGAAACTACTAGCTGCTGGGCTGGCTGCTAGCTTCTATGCTTCGTCTTTTCTCAGATTGAGTATTCCACTCAAGCCAACAGGAAAAACTCCACCAAGTCCTTGCAAGAATCCTGGTCGAACACCTCCACGACCCTGGTGACAGACATTCACTTCACAGTCCTCTAAACTCACTTTCTCCCACACGCTTCTCGGACTTCAGCCATTACTCTCCCTCTCTCGACTTCTCCAAAAACCCAGGGACGTACAAACCCTTTCACAATAAAATACATTCAGAAACAGTTATGTGTATTTCTTACTGTACTTTCAATAATAATGATGTAACGTTTTAACACTTTTATAAACATGAAATAATAACATTAAATGCATTTTTTAATACACAAAACACCATTTATTAGGCTACCATGAACTTTTACCTTTTTTAATCTGTTTGACTTTTTATTATTCTTGAAGGATATTACTGTTTTTGACCGGGTTACATTCACTTGCACACACTATATTGTATTTCATTGTATGCTTGTCCTCATGTTTCTGTCATTTAATGGATCCTAAAACCAGAATGTTAAACACAGCCAGAAGAATAAATAAACTTCAAGAAAGATGTTTTGCACAAAGACGCACGTTAGAGGATGATGTCATGTTTAGCATGTTCTTTGTCACCTTTTTCCTCAGTTCCCTCTGGTCTGGTCATCAGACTCACCAATCACCCTCCACAGTATAAAGTCTCCTGGTTGTCATTCACTCATTGTCAGATCCTCACGGTCACCCCTGATAAGTCAAGTTTGTTACTGCTTTTGGCATCATTCAAGTCAAGTTATTTTTCATTATCAGATTGTAGTGGACCCAGGGTCTTGAACGCAACCCAGGTAGACAACACTTTAGCACCTCCTTTAGCTCCTCCCCATGCTGTGTGGATATAAAGCTTCAAAATGGCTCCATTAAGCCTCTTGCTGAGCTAATGTGGTCACATAATCCAGGTGGTTTACTTACTGCTGTGCTGTTGTTTGTTTGGTTCGCTCTACTTTTGTTTTGCTTGTGTAGTTCTTTGTCTATTTTAGTTTGATTATTGATTAAGTGGTAGGTTTGTTAACCTTTCCTTTTTTTTGAGTTTCAGTGTGTCCTGGGTGTTATCAGGTGGGAGGCGAGGCACTGTGGTGAGGACCTCACTTCCTGTTTTGGCATGCAGGTACACTGGGGCACTTTTAGTGTGTTTGTGGTGGCTTTTCATTTGTAGTATTGCACCCCAGCTTAAGAAGGAGGGACACACATCCAGTAGTATGCCTTCCACTGAGGCCTCAGCCCACTGATTCATTTCCTGTCATTTGGCTCTTAGTATTGTTATAGCCGGCCTTTTAGCCTTCTGTTAATGAAAATAATTTACTAAATTCGTCTGGTCTTTAACCCTTTTTCTCTCGTTTCTTTGCAGCAGCAGCTTTACTTAAGTTTTATTCATAAATATTATTTTAAGTAAATATATTTGCTTTCTTTACTCTGTCTCTGTGTCCTTACAGCAATTGTGTTTCAGTTGTCATATCCTGGGGTGCAAGTCCCCAGGTGGCGTTCCGCTCCTCGCCACAATAGTCAGGTTTTTGTCTTGTTTTGTTTTGTCAGTTTAGGATTTTGAATTCTGGCTTTGTTGGTTATTTAAATAACTCAAGGTTTTACTATAAATCTGCATTTTGGTCCTCATCTCCACGTCTACGCCACACAGCGTGACAGATAACACCCACTGTAATTGGGGATAAGACCCATGTGCAAGCTCTCAGATGACAGACAAGCAGGTAAAGGAATAAATAAACTTAAGTAAAATAAATCTAACCAAATCAAAAGGCACTGCATTGGCAGGGAGTCCAGAAGTCTTGGAAAGAAGAAACTTAACTTGGCACAGGCAAGAGGCAATCAGTAACTGATCCCAGGTGTGAAATAAGGAAAGGAAGCAAAACTAAAGAGAATGCACAGGGGAATCACCCAAAAGTAAATTGAATAAAAAGACAAACCAGGGAATCCAAATGAGGTTACACAGAAACAAAGGAGTGCAGAGATAACAAAAACCCACAGGCAATGAGAAACTCTGTTTGGTTCTCTCTGTGAAGACGAACAGCAACTTTGCTTTGAACTCATTCTAATGATTTTGACATTAATAATTACATCATGATCAGTTTTCCGTATAATAAAACACTCCAGAAGTCATGTTCCATCTTCTAAATCTTACTGTCGGTGTACAAAGCAGAGGTAAATCCACTTCCTTCAGTCAGTTCGGTCCTGTTTCAATGTCATGAAAAGCTGAATATTCATTTTCTGGGGTGGCTTTGTTTCTCTTCATCCCTGATTATCATTTTCACAGTTTGGGTGCAAACTTCACAATGTGTTCTAAAAATGAGTAAAGGACATCAGTGATGTAAAAAATGCATTAATTTGAGCTGTTTTCATCACGTTCAACTTCACAAGAAAAACAAATACTTTGTCTGGCTGTTTTTCATGTTAGATGGAGTTAGGATGACACATGGAAACGTTTCACAGATGCTGGTGTTTTGGCCAGCTTTTCTAATTTTTATTTCCCTCTCGAGCCTAACATAAAAGGAATATTTGCAGTGTGGTTTCATAAATCATGCAGGAAAGTGTTAATCTTAGCCTCATCAAGGAAAATGGCTTTGAAGCAATGAATATGTTTCAAAATCAAAATATAATGGGAAGACGCACTGCCAGCACTGATTTAAATATCAGTCGGGGGTCTTGCATGAAGTAGTGAATGTGCACATGTCAAATAGTTAAACTCTTCACACATGCACCGCTCTTAACATCGAGTGGTTCTCAGAGATCTTAGGACAAACGCTATCCTTTCAAATCAAACTAAAGTTAAAAGTCACATTCAATTCTCTGTGAGTCAGTTTCTCTGAGAGAACATCCATTAAACTTGATCAAATTTTAATCAAAATTATAAAGCCCCGGAAAGCAGATAAGATGACTTTCAAAGCTCAAGCTCCAAGTGGAAAATGAAAACAGGAGAAAACACTGATTAAAAATCCATCCATGAACACGACAGCATCTTTATAACAGCTCTGGCAGTATGGGAGGAGCTAAATGTAAAATGTTACGATCTTTGTCGATGGCCTGAGGAAAGGGGATTCCCACAAAATTCCCTTCCACGAGACAGGAAAACAGCCTTTGATTCAGCACCAGCTTGCAGTTTAGCACCTTTCATCCAAGTCTTTGGCGACACCAGCAGAAAGTAAACCGCGCTGTCGACAGTTTGACCCATCAGCTTAAAAACAACTGATTACACTTAAGATGACACAACTCTCAGCTGAAGGTACAAATTTTAATCAAACACACAGCCACATACATTTTAGACCTCTCGCGTCAAATCAGATCAACAGATAATTTAGGTTTTTATTCACACATACGAGCAGCTTCCATGGAAAGCATGTTGCAGCCCTATCTGAATAAATAAATATATGCGTCAAGAATAAGACGCACAAAGAAACAGTCATGAAGCATGTGCTCATTCTGCCTGTGGCTGATGGTAAAGGTCGAGTTATTAATACAGTCTGAAGCTGCTTGCACTGTTTGCACTTGGGCCCATGGGCACAAAATGACAGACCTTGATATCTGACTGGGGAATTACTGTCAAGCCAGCACAATCACATCAGCAGACTGTTTCACAAATATGCACAGATTTCTCTCTTTCCCATCGTTTTATTACAGAATAGTCGCATGGAGGAAGAGTTTATCCCTAGAAGTCCTTCTCACTGACCATGTGTCGCTGTATGAATATGTAACAACCATCACATAGCTGTGCTGCAGATTCTGCATCAACTGCAATTCACCCGTGTGTGTGTTGATATGTTGATCACATGTGAGGATCGTCTCTTTTTGTGTCCTTAGTCTCACTCTGCAGCAGAGAACCTCTGAAAGGCCTCATCACACGACTCAGGGATCAGGAACTCCAGCAGCAGGTCACAGATGCAGAAGATCAGATGCCTGCAGATAACCACACAAACAAGGGGGTGGCATCAAGAGACTAACATTAACCGTTAATACAGATGACTACATGCAAAATGTGCAGTAGAAACGAGTCAAATATGCAGAATTCAAATTCCTGATCCAGTTTATGGGCTTGTGATGAGATGTTGTTTAAATAGCAGCAGAATGTTCCTTCCTCACTTGTTTATTTGATGGTCCTGCAAAGACTCCAGCATGGCCTCCAAGCTCAACCTGTACTTCTCACTGCCCAGCATGTCAGTAATAAACTCTGTCCAGGCACAAAAAGCAAAATATCCCTTCAGAAGATGTCCAAATCGCAACCGCTAGAATCTGAATCTAACAGCTGCTAAATACCAGGCAGAAGCTGCATCAGGCAGTTCAAACATTGCTCTTTCGTGTCCTCTTGTTCTGCGGCGCTACGCTCGGGTCGTGGTTGAGCGGGCAGCGTGCCACCTGGCCACACTGCTTCCTGCAGCACTTGTAGGTAAATCACCCAGCAGGAGGCACTGGTTAGGTGGGCGACACCTACATCCAACCATCTGGGACAGAAATGTAGTAGGTCAGTGCAACAATTCAGTCCCCATGTGCTTGCATGAGGCACATATCAAATCCATAAAGGGAGGCCAATTAATGAGAGCAGAACATTTTTTGAATTAGAAAGCTTCAGGAGCTTGTAAATGCATAAACGTGACAATTTGAAATGAGAAAACTGTATTTTCATAAAGAGATCCGAGGGAAAGTTATGCAGTGTTCATGAAAAAACTACAGCAGTTGCTGCTCCTGGTGTTAGGAGAGCATCCTGCATCTGGATTTTCAGTTAAATGAAGGAAAAATAATTGACTGCAAAAAAAAAAATCATACATCTGCAGTCACTTCCTTCTGTGTATGTGGTAGCAACGGCAGTAAACCTTTAACGTGTGTATCACTGCTCCTACTTTACTGTCATGGAAAAAAATAAGCACTAATCAGGGAGTGTAAAAAACAGACACTTGGTGTAAGTTGACTGCTAAACAATACCGAGACATTATTTTTTATCACAGCAGAATATCTGGATTTCACAGGATTTCAAGGGGTGTCAAGAGTTGAAAATAGATTAGGAGGACAGAGAAAAACCTCTCAATGAAGGTGCCAAAGAGAAGCCGGATGGTCTTCTGTATGTTCTCCGTGCACAGCCAACTCCACTGGTCCTTCATCAGCAGACACAAGATGTTCAAAACAACATCTGCCACAGCAGTGTCTGCAGTACACACACACAACCCCCCCACAAATTATTAATGAGACAATCTGAAGACAACACCTCTGAGTCTCTGTGACTAATCATCCTGCAAAGATTAAAACTCACAATCGGTGGAAAGGGACTACAAGAACTACTCATCTGAGGCTTGGACAAAAAGTGGAGTTTTGCTGCACCTAAGTGGTGATACCGAGTCACTGCATGTTGCTTCTAAAGGGCTGAAAGGAGCACTTCTGCACTGATATTATGGGTAAAGTTTGTTTGTTTGTTTTGTTTATTTTGTTAAACGGTGTCATACACCAAAAAGGTGCCCAACCTGCATGGGCTTACAAGACACACAATAAGTAATAAAAAGCAATAGTCAAAAGAACACCTCCATAATTGCTAATCCAACATATACGGTCCTCAGTAGACAACAACCCCCCTCAAACATAAAGCTGTTGGTAAGCTTCCAACACATATTGGGCTAAATAAAACACTTTTTCGCTAAACAAATATGTTAGTCTGCACTCATCGGACATAGAATACAAATCATGACATTCCAAGGTCAATTTAAGGAAGAGCTTAAGTCTAAATACATGGTAAAAAGGACAGTAAAACACAAAATGCATCTCATTTTCCACCTCATGTAAGTCACACAGGTGACACTTTCTGTTCTCCTCTGGGATTGCATGAAAACGTCCAGTTTCAACCGCCAGAGGCAAGATGCCACTTCTCAATTGGGCACAAACAGACCTCTGCGCTCTGGTAAGGTTCAGGGTGACATAATGCTCTGGTTGGTAGACAGACTTTATCAAACAATACATTCTCGGTTTAGGTTTGTACAGAATTTCTTCTGCACAATTTTGTTTATAATTTTCAAATAATGTTATCTTAATTTGTTTAACACTACAGGATAATTTATTTCTATATATGTATTGGAGACCTACTTCATGACATATTCTGGAAAGTTCCTTTGTCCAACGACTATTTTTTGAAAGAAAAAAATGTAAAGTAAACACAATCTCAACCTGTCCCGTGAGCTTTGCCTGACGTCCTCTTGTCTTTGCCTTGGAGCTCACGTATCTGCTGGGCGGCTCCTGTCGGATTAAGCCCAAATAGAAGTCTTTCCTGCTCTTTGATGAAGCCCTCCAGGCCAGGCAGTGACATACCATTGAGGACCTGAACACATTAAAAGGGAAGGAATTGTCCAGTCTGTCTCATGTCTGTTTTAAACAAGCATTCATCAGAAGGGTGAGTGCAGTGCTGCCACTTACAGAGCTCCCTTCACTGAAGCAGTATGTCACTTTAGGATGTAGGTCAGGTATATTGAGAGCAGGGGATATTTTGCTGGGGAACAGCCTCCTAAAGCACAAAACACAAACCTCATCATCAGATTTATTTTTGCCTGATTTATTATTCTTTTGAAAGTTTCACCCTTTTGTCTGGATTTGCCGGATCACAAGTGAGACCGTGAACCAACAGAGCTCTCACCTGTACATTCTGTTGTCCATTGTTCTCCCGTCAGCGTCTCCTTCCATGTCATCTATTGGACTGAGGGGTTCGGGATGAGGGAAAGCTGTCCTCAAAGTGTCCAATGCATTTTCCATCATCTTTAGTGGCAAATTTGAGAAAACCTGAGATATATAAGACGCACATGCAAACAGCTTATGCTTCGTTCTGAGTGCATTTTAGTTACCTTGTCAATTCTTGACTTGCTGGCAGGTTTTCTTCCAAAATATGTGTAAACATTTGAGTTGATAGCTAGAAACTCTTGCATGTCTTCACTATTGGCGGTCTCGGGAATGCTGCTTAATTCCTGGGGGGAAAAAAACAACAAAAAATATCCCACTGCAAGAGCACGGAAACGTTTGACCCATGCTGACCGAAGTCATAATCCAGATCCCTACTTTAAGAAAGGCATCCAACTGGCTTTTTCGGGCTTCGACTTTGTCGCTGTCTGGACTGCCAAATGGGAGGTCAGGGAACATCTTCTTTGGGCCTTTGACATCTGAAAAGCACAACACTGACTCACAATAACGCGTCTTTCTTGGAATATTAGGATTTGTCAGAGAATAATTTCTTACTCTTGATTAATTTCTTGACATCAGACTTCTCCTCCAAACGTGTCTGCAGGTTGAGGAACTCGCTGTATCTGCGGTTGACAGTGTGACAGGCTACCGGTGGCAGAGTGCCAGCGTTATCACCATCGGCCACTGTCTCAAACTATGAAATAGAGACGGGTGGGAACCATGTAACCATCATTAATACATGTTCAAGTGTCAGTCAAACGATAAATGCAAGAAGGAGGTGGTGTTACCTTCACAGTGTAGAGATTATAGGGATGTATCCCCGTGCTGCGCAGCTCCTTTGCACTGACAGCACAAGATATCTGCACATTCTGAATGTTCACAGGGGAAGCTGGGCTGTTTGAGGCTTCAAAGTTGTAGGAAGTTACGCAAAGCTTCCTTCGAGGACAAGATGGGGATTTCTCTTGGGCTATGCCTGCTGGCCACTGGGACTCCTCAGGCACCACCACCTTTGACCCAAGATTTCTCAGAGGAGCAAAACAACCGAAGGCTTCATCATCCTTTGCGGTGAGTAAGCTGCAGAAACTGGTTGGAGGACCACATTCACAAAAACCACTAGTCCGGTCATCTTCAAAGTCTGACTGGATAAGTGAGTCCATCGAAATCATTTTGGACATTGATGAGTGGGAGTAGGGGCCGGATGAACAGCAGTTTATGTGGTATGGCCTGTGCAGACCTGCGTGGCAACTGGGTATTTTCTCAGCAGAAGTCATAGTGACCATGCTGTTCTGGGAGGAGTCGGTCCCAGAGATCGCACTCTGGCTCTGATTGTCATCAACATCAAAGGTGCTTTTGCTGCTGAGATCAGCTTGGTCATAAGAAGACAGCGAATTGCAGGAGGTCCAGGACTCCTGCTGGAGCTGACATTTGTATAGTGCATCTGACCGGAGATCCTCCACATTGATTTCCTGTGGTTCTCTGGATTTGGTAAATATGTCCACAATGGTCTGGTTGAGCCAGTCGGGGTCAGATATCCTGCTTATGAGAGCTAACAGCACGTTGCAGGTGATGAGTTCTGTAACCACATAGCCTCCGGTCCTGGTTTCCATCTGAGGGTATGGAACAAGGACATGCAACACGAGGCTTATAAGAGCTCTAGAGTAGTTGAGCTCAGCGGGTGCGCCACTCATAGCTGGATGAGGAAACTCTACTTCACTGTAGAGCTGCCACAGGCTGGTGCTCTCCTTCTGGGTTGACTGTATCTGTCTAACTGTCATGTAGCTCTGCAGGTGACAGCCATACAGCTCTAGCAGTCGTTGAACCAGTGCTTTTCTGTCCACTCGTCGTGCTCGCTCTTTCAGCTCCATCACTGACTCCAGCATTGAGTAATGCACGGCGCGTTCAAACTCTCCCTTCACTTCAGGCAGCAGAGTGCGATACCACGAGGACACAAAGTCCCGCATGGCTTTGTGGACGGCACTGTGGATCTCATGGTTCAACCTCCACTCGTGCTCAGGTGAATACAGAGGTGGGTTAACTTTGCCAAGAGGCAAAAAGTGCTCCAAGTGGAGAAGGCTGTTAGCATCCAGTACAGCCCGGCACCCGAGCCAACCACCGAGAACAACCAAGAGGCTGGTGAAGATGCAGAGGAGCCAAACATTCACCAGGAGATGGAAAAGGATAAGCCATGCCAGCAGGGCTCCAAGCCCTAACAGCCTCCGTTGCCCAAATAACTCTGATAAAGTCCGGTATATAGAGCTCTTTGAAGAGGGCATTACGGATAGTTGATGCAATATTTCCTGTTTGGAAAAAAAAGATGTATCCTGTTAAAGAACAAGCCAGACAACAATATAGTCATGCTTGGAACTACTCAGTTTATACTTCTGCCAAAACGAGTTGGGTGGCAGTGTATAATCAGAGAAGTTTGTTCAGTGACTAATCAATCATTAAAATGGAAAGCAATAAATTTAGCCAATTAATTAACTGACAAATAAATAGTAGAGCTGTAATATGTGTCTCCACTGTCGTTTGTGTACCAGTAGTTCCAAAATGGAACACCATGAATGCACCTTAGCATGTTAAAAATGCTTCTTTTTTGCACAGAAAAGTCTTAAGTTTGTTGTGCTCTCCCTTGTCCACGTGTTTGCATAAGTTATTGATGAATGACGGTTTTTGATGCAGTTGTCATCTGAGCTCATGATTGTCTTACTTGAGCTTGCTCATTTACAATGTATAGCCTACACTTAAAACTCCTCCAGATCTTCTGCAAAGCGTAATCATATATAATGCAGAGTGGAGGGAGCAATATGGAATCATTCTTTGAAAAACATTTATCTTAAACAGTTTAATCATTGAACATATTCTGCTCATGTTTGCCGCTGAAAGTTTCCGCCTGTTTCATAATGATTATAATAAAATCTCATCACTAGCCCTAAATTACCCCTTTTGGACAAACCAGTTTTGGAATGTGTTGCATGCCTGAAATGCAAAAAATATATACAAATAAAAATGCAAAGGAAGCTGAACATAAAACAGGAAATAGCTTGTGTTTATGGATAAAGTGACAGGGGATCAACACACCCATACAACTGTTATTATTCTCAGTGAAGCTGCAACAGTCTGAGGCAGTTATTCTGCATTAATTAATGTTTCAGCTCACTTTTTTTCAAACTTTAAGTATGTTTTCATGAAAAAAACAGCCCAGTATTGTTTGGGCCTGAAACGACTGCTGTGGCCATATTTACAGCTAATAAAGCATTAAACGTGTACAGGTAGCTTAACGTACGTAGCCTGTCTGACAGCTCGAGTCAATAAGGCAATCTACAGCAATAAGAAGCTAAATTGTACTTATAGAAGACTGATTTTCCCATGAAGCGGACTAAATCAAATTAAAATATACAGAACCTGAATGTTAGTATGAATCCTACCGTGTAGTGTCCTCCTCCACCGGAACTTGCTTTAATCCTCCAGCAAAGATTATCTGGACAGACGCACGGTCCATATGGACGGCTGTTGGCTGTGAGGTGTCACTTGACCCGTTCATTTATACACAAGCTGTAAAACACAGTCCTCTGCAGGTAGAAACAAACTTCAGGTCATGATCAACACAGGCTGATGAAAAAGGATAAATGAATACCAAACATGCTGAAAATAAACATGTTAACCATGATATATAAATTAATACAAGTCCAAGCGTCATTAATCAATAATCAGAAAAAAAACATTCATTCAATTTTGCGTTTATTTTCATTAGCATTAAATTGTTTGTGGTCACTACATTATACTACTAATCTTACTTATTTCTAATTGTGTACTTGTGTCTTGCAGGTGTTACAGGCAACTTTCTCTTATTTTGCTGTGTCAAAGTAAACCAATCCTCCTTAATATAAGGCTATTGTTCTTCTTCCAGGACATAAAGACATTCAGTCCTCCAACAGGCTAAAATTCATATGAAATTTAACAGATGGATTAGGTCTTGGGTAATTGTACATTTATTCTGATCTCGGTATTTAAAATCCTTAGCATTAATATTATTCCCTTATAGCCTGTACTATCCTGTGTGTTTGTGTTGAGTGGGGAAAGATGAAAAATTTGTTACATTTTTATGACGTAAAGCAAGTAAACAACTTGTTGAGTTTGCACGTGCTCCAGCAGGCCCGCAGTACACCGGCCCATAAAGGGTGCGCTGCTGCGTGCTGTTACATAACCGCTCACCACAGTGCCTGAAGCCCCGGCGGCTTTACACACAGTTGTGGTGTTTTATGATCTGAAAAGGTCGCAGATAAAGCGGAGAGAAGCTGCATCCATCCTCTGACATGTCGCCCGTGAAGCTGGAGGGTTCCGGTAAGTTTGCCCCGTTGTTGTCAGTGTTTTGCTGTAGGCTACAGATAATAATAAATAAAAAAAACAGACCGGTGAAGGATTCACCTGCTGCTGCTTTCAGAGCGATATCCGAATAGACAATTGCGCATCTACATTTAAGATAACCTGAATAAATGTGTTATTTGCCATGCACAGAAGGTATAAATCAACTTTGGTGTGATCTGACACGCAGTGCCGTGACGACGAGTGAAATCTGCAGAACTGTACAAAATGTTCTTTCTTGTGTACTCAGCCTTACTCTCAACGCTGATGTCAGGTTTCATTTTCACAGGTTTATTTCCTAGTTAAACAACACCGCACTTATTACCAGTCCTCAATAATGAAACGTAGAAAGAATAATAATGAAAACTAATCTAATTTTCAGCTACAGTACAGTCAAACCGTCATAAGAATCATAAAGCTGACTCTCCAGAGAACCGTGTTTGCTCTGCTGCACGGAAAATGCCCAGAAAATGACAACATGCAACGGATGTCAGAACTTTTATCACTCAGGAGTCAAGCGACTGAAAACTGGACCTTGTTCCAGTAACTGCACACAGCTACTTTAACAGAATTTGCTTTGCTTAGTATATTTCTTTTCTAAAGTCTCTGAGGTAAAGAGCTTACATTCACAACATTCATCTAGCAGCTGCAGTTTAAACGAATCAGCTGTGGGAAAACTAACAACTATTTTCATATTTAAAATCAGACCATTGACTGGATAAAATATCAATTCACATGAAAAATAATCACCTGATGCAAAGTCATTCAAAATGAGCCACAACTTTATTAATGCATGAGTAATAACAGTCACAGGTGACAGGTTTATGCATTCAGTACTATAACTTTTACATTTTCATAATTCACATACTCAGGGTTAAGAATCATCTTCACAGTGTTATCAGTGCAAGTGTAGAGGATGTGAATATGTCTCTAAAAGGGATATTTGAATATTTAATTGTGTGAAATCAAAGAGAGATTCGTGCTATCTTAAAAACACAATAGTGGTCCAATCCAAAAACGGTTAATACACATTTCATTATAAATCCACATGTGTTTTTAATAATTTTAACAAAAGCACACGAGCTGCTCTTTTTTGAGTTTCTCTTCCACCTCGGAGATGGATCCAAATCACACCCTCGGCCAGGTTTTTGTTCTTGTCTGCTGCTTTTTTATATTACGGTGGAATAACCATCTGATGCTAAACCTCTGGAGACTGGAAGTTGTCTTTTCAGCCAGTATTTGACTGTGTTTTCATTGCAACACTACATGATATAAGTTGAAGCTTGAGACGGAGAAGTGAACACTTTGTACTGTGCAATCAATATGGACACATAATGTGGAACTAATTCTTAAGGCTGTCCGTTGTTGGGCTGGATATGATTCACACAACCAGAATCGCTTGTTAGGGTATCTATTTAAGCTATTGGCCATAAAGTGTCCTGCACATTCTCTGAGCTGCCATGGAAAGTCTGATTCCCTCAGATAACTCAGCTGTGCCAAAACTGGATCATCTGTTTGTTAGGGCTTGATTGTGCAAGAGCTGCACAGTCTAGAGACATTTTAGGAGAAAGGCTACTTCTTATGAAGCGCCATGATGGCCCATTCTGTGCCTGATTACGGATGCAACTCCTGTGTCTCCATTGAATATTTCCTCATCACTGATCATCACAAAATGTTTAACCTAAAACTAAGAATGTTCATAAATGGCTTCATAGCTATTTTCTTGCAATTAGGCTCATTTCAAATCCCAAGTGCTTAGTTATGTCTGCGTGGTCATTGTTGCTCTAATTTATTTAAATGATCACAGGTGTATTCATTGAAGTTCTTCTTTCAATCTCAACACCATCGTTTCAAAGTATCTGATTTTTATTGTTCATAAGAGGAAATAGTCTTTTTATTGAGATGTAAAAAATGTTAAATGACATCCAAGTTATTGCACAGGGGCTTTCTATGCTGACAGCTCTGTGCCACCTCGTGCCATATTTATCTATTTCTTTACAAAATATTCAGTTTTAAGAATGACACTGCTTCCTACTGAAGAGGGATACAATATAAACCATATTTAAACCATATTCATTGGCTGTGTGCCAGACATGAAAACTGAAAATACCACTTCAAACAAAAACTTTTGTTTTTCGTCCCATAATCCATCAGCCAAATTCATAAAAAAGCCACATTTTATGACTGTATACATATTTCCAAAAACTCGATACACTTGAACTTGAAACCTGAAACACATTAAATGTCTTGAACAATGAAACCAAAAGCTTTCGTCTACATCGACATACATGCAGCAAGAAGCCAAACACAGAAACAAGTCATCTGCACATGGCAGCTTCATATTCAGGTTGATATGATTCAAAAGTCACCACTGAAGGAATAGAATAATTCTCCTCTGGTGCAGATATTGTGCATTTGGCATTTGAACATGCTTACATACGTTTACTCAAAGAAAACACTGTAAACTTATCTTACATTCAGAGTTTGAACACATGTAAGAAAAGCCTCTCCTTTGCAGCAGTGATGGTGTAAACAGTGCAGCTGACTGTTTTAAAATAACTGAAGTCACACATTTGTTATCACTGGAGTCACAAATGCTGCAGTGAGGCCCAACAGACAAAGTTGCTGTTCTCCAGATGTAACTGCACTAAAGGGCAGATCCTCACTAATCTAATATTGCACCACCTATGTTCACCGTGTCACTCCATGCCAGCTCACCCTACCCTCCCAGTTCACATCCCCGATTTCACTCTTTCCAAGCTGGGAATCCTTCATTTTCCTCTCAGTTGGGTTGACATTTATTCTAATCTCCTCAGGGTAATGACGGTAATGACATTCATCACAAATCATTTTCTTCCCAGACTTGTATTAATATAAACTATGAATTTGATTATATCTACAAGTCGTTTGGTGCTGCATGAGAAATAAATTACTCTTGCTAAAAATATGATTAACTCTCAAAAACCCACTTTTGAGATATTTTCCTATTAACTTTTAAAAATCCCTTGCTTCTAATGATTGAAGATATTCAGACCATTTTTTTCCCAATAGCTAATTCACCCAACTATTTACTTTCTGTATTATTAGGATGAGATTGTAAATATAGAAAATTGAGATTGTTTTCCAGTTACAGTTTCAAACCAGAGGATGTTCCACATGTCAGGACAAACTATTCGTCTAAGCTCATCGCTCAGTACACATGTTTGCACACATTAGCTACACACACTTGAATGGAGATGATGAGGGAGGTTAAATATTTAGTCCAAATATGCAGAAGAAGGTAATAAAAATGAGTGCACAGTCATTTTAGAGAGAAGGGAAGTGGTGTGGCTCTACATACAGGCATCATCATCATTAAGTTAAAGTCAAATTTATTTGTATAGCACATTTCATGTACAAAACAATTCAAAGTGCTTTACATAAAATAAAACATTGCAGCAGGGAGTTTAAGAAGCATTAAAAATACATAAAAGAATATAAAGAGAAACAAATAAAATAATTCAAATGAATTTTAAAAACAAGCAAGTGAAGATAAGTTAAACGATACTGTGCAGATTTCATGCATAGACACATGAGAAAAGAAATGTCTTTAACCTGGATCTAAAAATGTCTCCATTTGGTGAAAGTTTAATCTCCACTGGCAGTTTGTTCCACTTATTTGCAGCATAACAGCTAAATGCTGCTTCTCCATGTTTAGTCTGGACTCTGGACTGGACCAGCTGACCTGAGTCCTTGGATCTAAGAGCTCTACTGGGTTTATATTCTCTGAACATATCACAGATGTATTTTGGGCCTAAACCACCAGCAGGCTTTTAGAATCTATTCTGTGACTGGAAGCCAGAGTAAAGATTTTAAAACTGGTGTGATGTGTGTAGATCTCTTAGTCCGGGTTAAAACTCTAGCAGCAGCGTTCTGGATGAGCTGCAGATGTTTAATGCATTAACTGCTTCTTATGTCGTGGTGAAAGTCATTCTGTTTTTGGGCTGTCTATCAAACCTTACTCATACTAATGACCAAAATATCTCTGGAAAACTCTGTTTTTTGCACTAGATCTTGTCATGTCTGACTGACAGAGACTAAGTGATCAGACTTAGTAGTCAAAAGCCCTGGCGACCTTTTGTGACCACAACTCAATCATTCATGCACTAAATTGGCTGAAATCTCACAACTTATCCACGAACATTAAATGATGAAGAGAAGACGTGTTATGTCCATCAGGGCATATTGTTTTTACAGTAAATTAATCAAGAGTCCATTAGAGTATTAATTGTAAATGTTTATTTTAGTGTGACTGAATTGATATGAAGCATAGTGAATGGTGCATTTGAGTACATTTAAGCATAGAAACCACCTCCCCGTTGTCCCTCTGATTTAGGTGAAAGAGAAATAGTCTGGGTATGATTTTGTCTTTGTGGGCATTTTCTACAGATGAACCCAGGCCTGTTGACAATGGCGGGCCAAAGGAATTTACCACAGCACTTAAGGGACTTGAGACAATTGCTGGGCTTGTTCGCAGTGCAGAGGACACCCCTGAGCCAATCGCTACCGAAGTACAAGGAACCATCCCATCCTGGATCAATGGCAACTTCCTTCGCAACGGCCCAGGGAAATTTGAGTTTGGAAATACTCAGTAAGTTGGAAATGTCCCCGCACGCTGCATGATGGTACAAAAAAAAAACGTGTGATATAATCCTAATGTCCGTATTTCATGGCAGCTACAACCACTGGTTCGATGGGATGGCCATGCTCCACCAGTTTAAGATCCAGGAGGGCCAGGTTACGTACATGAGTCGATTCCTTAACAGCGACGCCTACAAGAAGAACAGCGAAAGGGACCGCATCGTGATGTCAGAATTTGGCACCCTTGCCATGCCTGACCCATGTAAAAACTTCTTCCAGAGATTCCTCTCACGCTTTGAGATGATTGGTAAGTAGACTCAGCACGAAGGATCAAGATCGATAGATAATGACTGGCAAAAGAAGAGAAGCAACGATGACAGGCACGTGTGGTGTAGTTGGCTTGCAGGAATGTTGCTTAATTTTCCCTCTGATTGAAGTTTTAAATAAAGCAGAGGTTTTCTGATGCAGTAAAATCAACTCAGTGATTTGAAGCAGGGTAGTAGAGGGAAAATCTATGTCAGATGGAGAAAAGGAATAATTTCTTAGTTTGTTTGTACAAATTCCTCTGTGGTGGAGCGAGGGGCGGAGCCTCTTAAGCAGTCTGTCCATGCCGATGTTGCAGAACAAAGCACTGCAGTGGGGAACTAGGGAGGGAAGAAGAAAATGTTTGACATTCCCACTAAACTTTCCACTAAAGTCGTGTAGCTGAATGATGAAGCAAAGCTTCAAATAGTCTAAAAAGCCTGGGTAATCCTGTGCTTCTTTGTTTCAGAGCCTACAGACAATGCAAGTGTGAGCTTTGTGAAATACAAAGGTGACTACTACGTCAGCACGGAGACTAATTTCATGCACAGAGTGAACCCAGAGAGCTTAGAAACATTGGAAAAGGTACTATCATGGTCGCCATGGAGATATAGGTGCAAATTGATTACTGTGTGTGACTATTATGCTGTCATTAATCTGTCATGTTTTCCAGTAATATCAGCAATATTCATCATGTCTTTAGACCATCAGAACTATAGCAGGATCCACACACATCAGTCCTTCTAATTCCCTTGATATCACCTGATGAGGGCTTAGCCTTTTGATTTATAACTTCTGATGGGGTAGCTGAAAACTAGGGATGCACAGATATATCTATACCTAACATCAGCATTGGTTGATTTTCTGCATGTTGGCTGCTGTCGACTCGTCTGCAAATAGGCGAACATCAATCGCTGGCAGTGGCCAATATTTATCTGGTGTGTCCTCGTTGTGCTGCATTGACTTTGAAACTGACAATATTTGTTTAGACTTAATTTTGTTGGGCACAAAATTATGTTTGGGGCCACGTAAGCACTGAAGTTGGCAATGATTTAACAAGCTAAAAAGGCTTAAGATTACAGTATTTTATTGTTAATTTTGTTTACCCAAATGATGAAAGGTTATAATGAAATTTTTTTGATACATTTCTTTAACATGGCATACTTTAAAATGGTTTAATTATTGACAAAGCATATTTCATTGTTTCCATGGCATTAAAAGTAAAAATAAATTACAAAAACAATCCGCATTTGCTGTAATTCAAATGATCATCTTCAACATCAGCCCAGAGGTTTACTCTTAGTGCATCCCAACCTACAACCTGCTCTCACTGTGTCACAGCCACATAGAGCTTTTCTAATATCAATTAAAGAAGATGCCAACATCTGACCAGGGATTCCAATTGTCATCTTTTAGGTCAATGTTTAACCACTGGACGTCCTGACTTATCCTTTCTACAAGCCCATCCCAACACATCGAGCTAAAACCTGCTGCGCTCCCTTCTGTTTGGCAGGTTGACTGGAGCAAGTTCATTGCTGTAAATGGAGCCACTGCCCACCCACACTATGATCCAGATGGCACCACCTACAACATGGGCAACTCTTATGGAAGCAAAGGTTTGGCTTTTTCCTACTTAAAGGCCCACATGGTTTGCACAAGTCATCAACACTTTTCTTTTTAATCTTCCTTTACAATATCAGCTACGTTACTGTCACTGAACATCTGCCTCTGCCTGCTCACACCTCACCCCAGAACAAATGTCTATAAAAGCTCCTAAAGTATTACCCTTTTATTTTAGGAGCTCTGTACAATATCATTAGAGTTCCTCCAGAGAAGATGGACAGCAAAGACACCCTGCAAGGAGCCAAAATCCTCTGCTCTATTGTACCAGCAAACAAATCCCATCCCTCCTACTACCACAGCTTTGGTAAGCCAGTACTCCTGGGCATCACACGTTAGTTTTGTCTGTCTCTTTCACTTTCACAAGTTCAGTAATACCCCTCTGCTGCTTCTAGCTATGTCTGAGAACTATGTGGTGTTCATCGAGCAGCCAATTAAGATGGACCTGTTGAAGATAGTCACATGCAAGCTAAGAGGGAAGGCTTTGAGTCATGGCATCTACTGGGATCCCAAGCTGGAAACCATCTTCCACCTTGTTGACAAGCACACAGGAGAGGTGAGAACTGCACCCAAATTTAGGTCATTTGAGAGAAATCTGAGAGAAAAGCTGATTTTTGCAAGTGTTTTTGGTCCTGCAGATCATCCCAGTTAAGTACCACACCAAAGCCATGTCCACCTTCCATCAAATCAACGCCTTTGAGGAGGACGGATTCTTGATGCTTGACATGTGCTGCTCAGACGACGGCCAAGCCATCAACAACTACCTGATCCAGAACTTACGCAAGTCAGGAGAGGCACTAGATGAAGTCAGTATTATTACACCATCCACAGATAATTTTATTCTGAGTTTAGAAATATTTTTTTTAATTTTATTTCAGTTATTGAATTCATTTTTTTTTCCTCAACTGGTTTTGCTCAAGACACTGATGGCATTGATCTTATTTCCTTTTTTAATGCTAAATAATTACTTTCAGTGTTGGACTTGTTGCCCTCTGTTAATTTTTTTTTGTTGTTGTTTTAAAACAAGCAATTACGGAAAAAAAACGAAAAAAAAAAAAAAGACTTTTGCGAGATCTCGCAAACACAGACACAAACATGGAGTGGGAGAAATTTAGTTTTTAATCTCGCCTTATTTTAGGCCCATTTCAAAATAAAATTCAATACATTTCTCCCACTCCATGTTTGTGTCTGTGTTTGTTTTGATTCCCATGGGCCCAACTGACATTGTCCTAAATGCGAGATGATGCACGAAGCTCTAAAATGCACTGTGTCCCTTCCAGGTGTACAACGGCACAGACAGGACTTTCCCTCGTCGTTTCGTCCTGCCCCTCCACGTGAGCAGTGACACCCCAACAGGCCAGAACCTGAACACTCGACAATCCAGTACAGCATCCTGTGTCAAACTCAGCTCAGACAAGGTGAGCTGGAAGCTTCAAAATGACAAATACTGACAAATAATACATGTCTGACCCGTCTATTTTTTCTGTTTTTAACACATTGACTACCAGCGGTTTTTACAGAATTATGTCTTAGACTCCCAGCGTTCTAAACCATTTTTTTGACGTATTTTGTACAGTCACAGCATATTATGTGATAGGGCCACTGAAACATGTTATGGCTCGTTTGAAAGCTGAGACTTTAAACTCTTTGTGGGTCAAAACTGCGTGTCTCTAGGTGCCGCCATTAGCGAGCTATCCTTAGCTAAACCAAGGCGGGTATCCACCAAAATCAACAACAAACTGAGATCGGGGCTTTTGTGAAAGGTGCGCTCCTCTTTCAGCCTGTGGCACTTTAGATACATATCCGGGTCAGTCAGTTGTCGCGTGTCTTCTTCTCCTTCTTGTTGTTTGTTTATGTTACTTTACCGTCACCCTCTGGAAACCGACACGTGCAATTGGACAAAATGCGGAAATGCACAACAATCAATGCAGCGTTATCAAAATTGTTCTTGAGTTGACGCAAAGCCATTGGCGTAATGATCAAAATGTCCAGATGATGACACCAGTTTTTGACTGCCATCTATGTCAGTTCTGTTCATCACATAATTACAAAAATCACACAGAATGTGCATTAGAATGTATAGATTCAGAATCCATAAAAAAAAACGTAAAAACGTATTTTTACCATTTGGGAGCCAACGCATGGGCAGTAAAAACGTAGTTTTACGTGACTTGGGAGTCAATGTGTTAATAAACTGAAATAGCAACGCTACGACACAAAAATGCCCCATTCTTAGTTTATAGTCCTTATTTCTAAATTAAACTCTAATAAAAAACCAATTCTGTGCCCAAACAGGAAGTTCAGCTGGAAACACTCTGCTAGGCCACAAAAATGAGATTTTATGCCTTGTAGATGTAATCTGAGCGGAAACCCAGAAAGAACACTGTTCCCTGTTTAAAATGTGTTCATAAACAGAATTTGATTTTCAGTTAAGGTGTTGGATTGAGTAGCCTGCAAGGTGCCTTTGTGTAGATTATCAAACGGGTCAAAGAGCTTTTTCTGTGAGAGGGATTAACGGAACAAATTCTGGACTCTGACTATATTCATTTTAGATTAAGACTGAAGCAGGTTTTTTTGTTGTTTTTTAAGAAATACCAGCTATGTGATCATAAATGACCTGCATATGCTATTTTATGATGTTACTGTATGACTTTTATGTAACTGAGAGGCCCCTCTGGAGGATTTGTGATATTTGCTAATGCTTAACATTTGTCCCTATTCAAATAGACAAAAAAAGAAGAACAGGCACAGACCATAAAGAGAACTGGGGCAGCTTATGCTCAAATACAATTGGCTCAGAGCACAATGGGTTGATGTTAACTGAGGTTCAAACCTGCCTCGCTCAGAGGAAAAGCTAGAGAGAAACAAAGGGAATAACAATGCAATAAGACACTTAAACAATGGAAATGATAATAATTGAAAAATAAAGGGGTAAAAAAAGATGAATGACATAATAGGAAAGTAAGTTTGAACATTTAGTAAAATATGAATAAAAAAACTGAGCAACTTATATGCAGGAAATATTAATATTTTTTTAAATAAATGCATATAAACTCAAAAATGTCAAATTAAATTATAGTAATTTTAAGCCCATTCAATTAATCACATGACAAAAATAAGTTTGTAAAGTTGTAGAATTAAAACTTTCCATTTAATTATGTTCCAACAGGTAACCACTAAACATGTGCCAGTAATGGTACATTTTGGACAACTGATCCTTAGATATAATAAGACAATAATGAAGAGGACATCACCGTGTTATACCTTTGTTATACATTTACCTTCTTTTCTGAATCAGTGGATGGAAATCTCGTCAGCTAAAAGACTTTTTGAACCTCTTAAATCTGCTCATAGAAACCATCATTCCACTGAAGTTGCACTTATAAGAGTTATAAATGATCTTTATACCATCTACACTTCAATTTTACCGGTGCTTGATTTGAGCGCAGCATTTGACACCACTGATGGTCACATTTTATAGGTCACATGTCTCACATGTCACTTACTTTGGTCATATTGAGTCATACTTGTGTGGCTGCTCCCAATATTTAAGTTTCTGACGTTAACAGTGGTGTACCACAGAGCTCTATCTTTGGCCCTCTGTTGTTTTCACTCAACATAAGTCCCCTTGGAAACTGTTGGTCATTTGTTCTCATTCAAGAAGACACTAATGCAAACTTCAGTATCCCTATTGACACTCAGAACTCAGCAAAAAATCCACAGAGCTCCACAGGGAAAATAAATGATGATTACACTGTTGCACTCCTCTAATTAGCTGACCTTCTACAGCCTTATTTGCTGGTTTGTGTTCTACAATCACAGTGTAAGATTACTGAGTATCCACACAGTTCATCAACTCTCTGCTGGTTGATTTTATTGGGCAGTCTGATGAGATAGCACCTTTATTATTAGTCCTTTATTGTTTGTGGATGCTTCTATTTCTTTTCTCTGTATTTAATTTTCTTCTATTATGCGATTTTTGTCCGTGTGTAAAATAAAATCTACCTGTGTGTGTCTTTGAGTCTTCATACCATTGCGTCTACACATTTTCTTTATTCAGCCCATGGAGACCTATGTAATTCTAGGTTAAATAGATATATTTCAGAACTGAATCTCAGTCAAACTGAAGCCGAATGCTCACAGATGCTTGGAAAGAGGGATGACAAATACTCTGCTGACCTGAAGCAACAATAGACATTTAATCCTCTCTTTGTCAACAGGTGTTCTGCCAGCACGAGAATCTCCATGGAGATGACCTCTGTGAATATGGTGGCCTGGAGTTCCCTCAGATCAACTACGGCAAATGTAACACTCGGCCGTACCGTTATTTCTACGGCTGTGGCTTCAGACACTTGGTGGGAGACTCATTGCTCAAAATGGACCTGGAAGACAAGACGTTCAAGGTGTGTGTGAGTGGGAGTGTGCACGAGTGTGCACGTCCTGGGACAACACATTCATCATCACTAAAGTCAGCAGCTTCATGCTAAAATCTTGACCAAAGACTCAATATAGTTTAATAACATAAGCTTCTACAATCGCCTTAGTGGGATATTTTATCAACGTCAATTAACCAAAACAATGGCTCAGAATAATGGTGAGAAATGGGGATCGGTTCATCCGCTTTTTAGAAATCTTTGGCCCTGATGCGGAGAAAATAACGGTGTATAGAGCAGCAGTAACCTTTGTAAAGCTCTAAATAAAATACTAGGGAGACATTTTACTACTCAAAATGGCCCCAGTCGAGAGATGACACACACCCTGTTTGTTTGAGGGTGGGGCTTCCTGTGCCAAACTTTTCTGATTGGTTGAATACTCTTAAGCATTTTACTTGACCGCACCCTCATTTCCCTCCATAGCTCATGAAATTTGCTATCTCTATCGCAGGAATTGTTGTTTTTAATTTTTAAACACAACACTCAAACTGAGCTGTTCATCTGTGGTTCAGTGACTCGCAGAGAGATGGAACGAAGACCCTCAGCAGAGGGTTTATTCAAAATGTACCTTACATTCACAGGCATTAAGACCACAGTGGAGATTCTGACACATATAATGTGGGTCAAAATGTAGCTTTCGTGTTACTCCATCCAAAAATAACTAAATCCACAAAGCAGCCCCGTCCAAAGCTCCCTGATTCAGCTGTTACGTCTCATTTGCTTAATTATCTTATTCTTGTGCCTTGGCTCTCCTGGGGGTTTGTTCAGTTTGGCTTTAAAGGTGTGTTTCACTCTCTGGGACTTTTTTTCAAGCAAGTAAAAACATTCCTTCATGCCGCTGCAGCTCCGTCTGATTCGGAGGGTTTGACGTGCAGCACGCAGACGGAGCAGCTAAAGCACCAGGAGGAAATGGCCGCATCTACAAAAAAATCTGGCAATGTGTCGTATTCCTGCAGGATTGGGCTGAGGCGTGGGTGTTTTTTAAAAAAAAAAGCTGTGGAAAATTCATCAATTTTTTTTCCTCCAATCCACTGCTTTGTTCTCTCTCCTCATTCAGTATTGAGCTCAGTTTGGGTTTTTCCGTCTCTCTGACCGTTCGAACAAACATTAGCATCAATTCCTTTCTCACACCTCTCAGTAAAGATGTTTGTGTTTTTGCTTCTGAAACACAAATTTGTCTCCTTCTCAGCAACATCATACCTAAATCTACAAAAAAGCTGAATTTCACAAACTTGGGTGGTGAGCTGAAAAATGAGTGAAGGAATCATTTTATGAGTCTTGGTGCAGATCTGGATCACTTTTTTTTGTAACTAAGCTGTGTCCTTTAACTTCAGATTAAAAAGGAAAAGGCTTTTTTTATGCTGTTTTTATATGCAGTTATATGCCAAGATTGAGACAGAACCATGGCAGCTGTTAAACTCAGTGTCCAGCATTCATGTAAATAAAAGCAAATTAAAAGCAAATAAGCATCTATGAAAATGTTAAACTATAAAAAAAAAAAGGCGGTGAAAAGAGAAGGCACCTTGGAAAATTACCGTTTTCAAATGTATTAATGATGCACGAGTTTAAAAGCCACACTTTTGCTTTTAAAATCAGCAATACAGAAATTAAACACTGAGCTGCAATTACTGAATCTGAAACATTTGCAGGCCTGGTACCAGAAGGGCTTCTACCCATCAGAGCCTGTGTTTGTGCCATCGCCTGATGCTGTGGAAGAGGACGACGGTGTCCTCCTGTCGGTGGTTCTCACACCCTCACAGGTAAGACTCTTTGGGAGGCTGCTAGGGAGCAGCCAGAAGCCACAAGTTAATAAGAAAAGTGCTGCTCATTGTGTGGTTACATCACTGTAAATATGTGTCCTTTTATGATGTTTATTTTAATGGTAAAGCAAGCCTGTCTCAGTTAACTTAAGCTCTTATAATCCACACACCAGTGTGTTGCAGGTTTATGATGTTTTCATGAAAGTTGGCCTGAGCTGACCGAGGCATGGAAAAATAATGCTGTGGTGCCTGCAACAGGAACACAGACGAGAGACGATGTGTCAAATGACTCAAAGTTAGCTTTAATGCGAATACAAAGTTTGCAAACAGGATTTACGTTTGAAACGACAGAAAAAAGGTCCAAACAAGAGTGTTTTTGGCAGTTTGAAACAGAGCTAGAAGGCAAATCAAACACCTAAGGAGCAAACCGTTTTGGACCAGCAGCAGTCTCATACTTCACCTGTCAGTACCGTGGAATATTGTTCATAACGATGCTGTGCAAATATAACATTTATGGTAGATTTCACATCGTTTCACATTGCCAGCGGCAGCCTTGTAATCCTCCATCCGTTGGTGGAATCATTCCAGTTATTCCTCTCAGGGACAACTCTGCAGACTACTGCAAGAGGAAGTGATGTCATTCAGGCTGCGATGGACCATCATTTCTTGACAAACATTAGAAAAAACAGTTTGACGTGTGATGGGACTGCAGGAGTCGGCCCTGCACAGAGAGACTGAAGAAGCTTGCAGCCAGCTGCTGTGCAGATCGATAAAAATTAATTTATCTATACTGGTGGCTTGATGCTTTGTTTTGGTGCCTCCTTGTTAGAAACATTGGTTAGTTCAGGTGTGTTGGTAGAGGAAAAAGTGAACCGTGCTCCCTCTTAGCCTGGGCTTCCAGAAAAAATGTCCACCTGGGTGTCATGCATCCATCACTGCGGATCGAAGCTGCAGCTTATAAAACCCTGCAGCTTCAGCAGAGTCATGTGACACGGGGCTAAATAGTCATTGCACTCTTTTCCCTTGAAGACAAAAGACAGATGTTAGTGGGTGTTGGTGGATTTTTGTCCATGCAGTGAGAAAATCTCTACAGTGAACACTTTATAAACTTTCAGTGTTTTTTATATTAACTCCACCAAGTTTTCTCTACAGGATAAAGGAACTTTCCTCCTGATTTTGGATGCCAAGACGTTTGAGGAACTGGGACGAGCCAACGTGCCTGTTAACATACCTTATGGCTTCCACGGTGCCTTCAATGCCTCTGCATAGACCCGTTTCTGCTATCTCCAAAGTGTTTCTGGTACTGAATGTAATACAATAACTACCAGTGAAGTATTAAGCACATACCACTATATTCCTGATGCTGCAAAGTTACTGCTGCACTACATGCTAAGAGAAGATTCAGTGCTCTGTTAATTAATGTTAATTAACTTCATACTTATTGTTTCTTCTAAGCAGTTAATTAACTCATATATATTCATGTTATTGTTATTAATTACATTTCTTATGCATCAACTTGAAAGCTGACACAATGTCCTCCGGGACACATCAACAATAGAAGATCCATCGGTCAAAAACTCTGGGAATCAAAGCTTAAAGTTCAGGTTCAAAGAAATCTGTTGCCAAAATGTATAATTTTTTTATGAATAATTTTCACATTTTTTACTCCAACAATATATTTATACATGCACTATGACCTTTATATCTTTTAATTAAATTGTACTTCTGTATACATTTAAATGTGTTGTTTGTGCATCTTTCACACAAGGAAACTACTGCAGGATAATGTTCAAAAACATAGTTTAATTGCAAAAGAAGTGTTTAATATGCTTACAAGGTTTCATGAAAAACATTATTGCTTAAGTTGCATAAACATAATAAACAGAGGAATATAGAAATCATATGTTTTAGGGCCTCACACAACTCCAGATGTGGGTTGTTTTTTAATTTACTTTTAATTGAGTTTTTTATTCATCACTTGTCAAAGTCTACAAAATATCAGATTTAACTCAAATATGTGGATTCTTTTCAACATCTTTCACTCTGTTTTTATTATTTAAAATTCCTCCTTTGTTGTGTTTGTTGTTGAAATAGAATTATCTCTGCTAGCCAATCAAAACCTTTTCATTTCCCTGCAGTCTGCAGGGGGAAAATTAATAAAATAGGACTATTTAGGATAGAGACAAGAAGGATCATTTGTCTTGTTATGAATACAAAGTTAAAAAATATGGAAAATATAATTGTTAAGCATCTGAAATCCTAAGCAGGAGGCAGTTTGATAAAGAAAGTTGTAAAAGGACGAGGTCCCAAAGTGTTATGGCTGCTCTTTGTATAAATTTAGCCAATTCAAATTTGAACCAGACCATCAAAGGTGAGGTTTGTTCATTATCCTTTGCTGAAGAGGTAAGACACGTCTACTGAGTAGAGAGTTTAATCATTTAAATGACAGTCTGACAAACCAGAAGACTGATAAAAATACATCACAGGGCTTTCTACAAATACAGGTTATTTATGAGTTAAGTGCTGCACATCTTTCGTTTCAATCCCACAACAAAGCAAACAAAAAATGAACATTGAAAACACCTGAATCATGTGAAAGAGTTTTTTTTTGTCTGTTTATGAACGCCACACATTGTCCACTAGAGGGCAGCATATGACAGCAGTTATGACCCTCCAGGCACATGAATCCGCAGTCTGGACCTGAACTCACTATCTGAGCATGATTCGCTCACTTTAAAAAAGGAGAAAATACGACAGGAGAAAAAACTGTTGGATGCTGCTTTATGTGAGTTTTGGCAGTAATATCTTGAATTTTGAGAGCAGGACCAGCGCAATGTGATCAATGTTGCAAACCTAGTGAACAAAAGCTCTCACTGTTTTCAGCAGAGCGACTGTGAATCCTCATGGAGCCATAGTCATACAACTGTTTGAACAAAGGGGTGAGGCAGGGGCAATGTCTCCGAAGGAGATGGGTTTCATGTGGGCACATCCGCAGCGAGACGGATCCAACCTGTGACCCTGTGACAATAGGAAAATCTGTCACTGCTGGCCCAAAATACACTGCAAACACTGAACAAGCTATTTTAAAATCTATGACCTAAACAACTGCACATTTGGTACACTTAAGACGGTGTGTCTTTGTCAGAAAGAATAAAAAAATAAAAGGCAAGATGAGGAAAAATCACAGAAAAAGTGAAAGCAACTTAGTTGGAAAAAAAGAAGTAAAAGAAATTAGAATTGAACAATGGATTGAAGCGGAAGAATAACTGCGGCTTTCACGTTTTAGGCTGCGTGTGTGGCCACAGAAACAGATGCAAATTTCCATAGAGGAGTGAACAAAAGAGAAAAGAAGAAAAAAAAAACTTTCTCTGTGTGTTCCTGACAGCCGGTTGAAGCAACAGGAACCAAACTCTTAAAAGGACACCTCCGAATGTGAAAGCCTTTTTCTGGGATGCTTTCGGAGAGCAGAGCATGCATTATTGATAGTTTCAACTGGGACTGCAGATGGTACTTTATAATAGAAAAAAAGCAACATTATGTGGCTGCACACTTTTTAATCTGCCCAACATCAACTTCTTTTCCTCCACAGAAAAGCTCCACTATGGACACATCATTATGCTAATATTCTCGGCACATCCACTGGCAGGAATGCAGCAGGACAAAATGAAAATAAACCTATAATTACAGAAGTAAATCAGAACATTGGCCGGATTCTTACATTGATCCAGCTCACTGAGCACTCTGTTTCATTCTTCCAATAAGAATGTTAACATTTGCTATCTTACATGCAGCAAAACTCCTTTGGATTGTTGCTGTTGGTCACCTGCAGTGTCTTAACATGTGTAAAAAAAAAAATCACAATTAATTTTCCTTTTTAGCAGACTGTGCCAGAAGGCATTTTTCAGAGGCAGAATGATATCTATTGAAGCAGCCTGCAGACACTCAGGTCAGGACTTGTGTTTTTCTGGCAGGATAGTAATTAGTGCTCAGCTGTGGCAGAAGGAGCACAGCCTTTATTTTTAGCTTGTTTCTTGTGATATTAATAGCTCTAAAAGCCGTCGTCTTTTGTGTAAATTCAAGAGATGTGTGAAGTCAGACGTTATCGAGAACAGAGTTTTTTTTAAAAGTCTGACAACAGTAAACTTCTCCCGATACAAAAATTAGAAAGAAAAACAAAAGAAACCACACTCAACTGTTTCGTTTAGCTTTGCCTACGGGCTCGTTATTATGTTGTTTAGTCCCAAAGACATTTAGTCAGTGAGCCAAGATAATCACATGTTGCTATTTAACATATCCAGTCTATCCTAAGGTGCTTCATTTCCCCACAACTAATCTAACATAGTTCATCAACCACATCACAAACAGCTGAGCTATTTTTTAATAACTAATGTAATATTTCCTCTCTTCTATTCCCTCAGCCTTCTCTGAAACTGTTTTAAGCTGATAAGGTGAGCAAAAAATAGGTTTTCAACACATTTAGCACAAATAGAGAGAAACTGACACCGATTTGACCCAGGGAGGGTCATATATCTATAATACAAATATAATACTCAAAAGCATTAACAATCATGATATTTTTTTAAAAACTTAAAAACTTTTAAAAAAAAAAATCCCACTCAAAGCAGGAAGTAGTAATGCTTTTTAATAATGGTGAATCAGCTGAGATTAATGGGATAGTCCAAAGGTCATAGATTTCTGGAAAGGTGTCCAAAAAGAAATAAAGGAAGTCCTGCATGCTGAATTACATTTTGATTAAACTCTGTTTATATTTGGTAAATTACAAGGTAAAACGGGTTCATATCATGGAACAAACCACTGCAAGACTTCAGCTGGAACTGGGAACATTTAAGAAAAGGTGGAAGCCAATAATTCAAATAAGAGAGCTCTAGAGCTCATGCTTGATTCACTGTATTTTATTTTATTGTATTCTAATATTCTTCCCCGTCATTTATTTATTTAGTTTCATCTCTTCTTTCCCAAACCTCCTCTGTTTTAGAACAGGAGGTACAGCCAGTTGCACTACAGACTCTGTGCAGGGATGCTGACTTAGTAACACTGACACAGTGTACATAGAACAAAATTACGTGTCGTTTGGCTCAAGGATAGTTGTACAAAAATAGAATTAAAATGATGGAGTCTTGAAGTGTTAAATCTACAGAATGAACATAAATAAAAATACACATATGTACACAGACTGCCCTTACCCACACCGACAAATAGCCATTCCCCACTGGCAATAAATGGGCCGAACGAATTTACATGAATTACTTGTTACTTGATGTATATAATGTAAGTGTATACATGTAGGTGTGTGTAAGTATATTGTGGGACCCATGGTGGAGTTGGTCATGTTGGTGGACATTGAGCAGAGTAACCCTCCCCCATTACAATGCATTTAATGCTGTTTTATTCACTGAATTTAATTCACCTGTTTCCTGATTTTATTTTGTAATATTTTATTAACTCATGCACTAATATGTCCTTTCACAGGGGTCCTGGAGATGACACAAGAAGACCGTGCATGTTGGATGCAAATGAAAACAGTGTGCAGCATCACGCTAATGTGCGTGTGTGAACGTGCAGAGAAAGGAACCCAAGTAAAAGTTTTATTTTGAACTTATGCACACCTGGAAGTCCCTTTTTGGTGTCCAAGTGTGCAGCAAATCTGTGCACTGTGCAATGCAATCTGTGCATATCAGACTGGACGGATCTGTAAAAAGGGAAAAGGAGTCAATTAATATGCATCTCCATGTGTTTTGTTAATGTTGAAAAAATAAAAAAAAAGATGCTTTTTCCTACTCATATGTGATTAAAAACCTGTGTTTTGTAATTCCGCTAAAAACATTTAATTATTATTTTTTTAACCATTAAGAGCTAAAAGCTGAACAAAATACTGTGAAAGCCATGAAGGAAGTTTCCAGTTAAAAAAAAACCCCTAAACATTAAAGCCGAGGAACAAATTATTCCCTGCATCACATACAAAATTAACCGATCCATTGATTCAATCACGGAATTTGTCCCTCGTTAGATATAAACAATTTACAGCAACACAAAAAAACCAGGAGCCAGAAATCGGCAGGTCCTGCGTCTTGTTCAGATATTTCTCCTTTAATTTTCCTTTAATAAACTGCTGTACATGAGATCTTATCCACAAGTGTTCTCTCTTACTCTAATTAGACCTCTGCTTAGTTTGGCACTAAGTGGAGAAATTTATCACACAAACTTCTCAAATCCATTTAGTGAGTTAAAAAAGTAATAACGATACACGATAATAATACAACTCATTTAACTGACAAGAGTCATGGACTAAGGTTTATGAATGCAAGTAGCTGGAGAGTGCAAGAGAAAAAGTAGGAAGGTGAAGTGGTCCTAAAGTGAAGTGTGCTGTTCTGGCTGTACATATGTGTGCAGTGGTCTAATAACAGTATACAATACTGTGCAAAACTGCTGAATCGTTCCTTATTTCTTCTAACTTTGACAGACTTCTTGACTCTCTTAAGCAATTGTTCTGGTCATTGGCTGTTTTATCTCTCATTTGCAGTCCTCAGCCGCTTGACTCTAACCTATGATTCATTGAAGCAAAAAAGAAAAAGCACGTAAATCGAGGGATAAACCAGTATTGTGTCATGTTTCATGTAAATGACTGCACTTATTTCCTGTTTTTCAAGCAAGTGAAATAGAAGTGAGGGGTAACTCAAGACTGTTGCAGCATTTAAACGGGCGTCACGCACAGTTTATTAAAGTATACTGCACCTCATTCTGCATCAGGTTATTTAACAGAAAAGGCTGAAATAAAGCTCATCTCGCACCAAAATAAAGTCGTTTGATTTTTGGGTTTTGACCCCATAAGGACCCATGGTGACACAGGTCTATTTTAGATACATGGGTCTGGGTTCTTACGGGTTCATTTCTGCTGAAACATAAAAAATAAAAAAAACATGCCTGATAACAGTCTTTACAGTTAACATTTAAAACACCATAACAGTCATTCTGTCCACTTTTAATGGATGCTGTTGGATTAAGTGTAGGCCGAGTGAGATTTCCAATAGGCAGAGTAAATGTAGGCTCTTTATGAAGTGCAAATAATGAAAGGAATGATGGCTTTACTCCATTAAGCTGCTTCAGTTTCAGAATCTGCTATTGTTTGCAGGCTACTCTGTCATGGCCCAGGTGTAATGAGTTGGGCATCAACACAGTGGAGAGGCTGATGAATTTGTTTCCCATTTACATGAATGGGAAACAAATTAACACATGAGCCGATGCAACGTGGCACTTTAAGAATATTTACTTCGGTGTCACTAGAAGTTCCCCCCTGCCTCCAGTCTTTGTGTTAAACAAGTCCGAGCGGCCTTGGATTTATAATAATTTCTACAGCCCAATAAAATAACCTCATCTGACTGAAGGTGATGCATCGAAAACAAGTTTACTTAACAAAATTTAGTTCCAATTTTAGAGCAGAGTGAATGAGGCAGCAAATAAATTGACTTACTGCCACAGTATTTCCTCTGTCAGAGGATATAATTAGGATTTTTCTCTGCCAGGTTAAGAAAAAAACTCCTTTATTTGGAGCTTCACAGCATGCTCACAACTGCACATTGTGTTGTAAACCAACAGCAGAGGTCCTCTTTCAGTGCTGCACATTAGAGTATTTCACTTCTGTTTCACTTATTCAGGCGCCACCGCCGTTCTCGTGATGAGGAAACCTATCACCTATTTCCACCCCTCTTCGGGCTGCTTTGAGTTGCTTCATTGCATTACAGGGAGTGTGCACAGTGTATGTGAACATTTTTCAGAATCGGGAGCATCGTTTTATCTCGGTGCTTTGGATGTGCTTCCACCCCACCCCCTGGCATGTACTGTATATCGTATAGACTTACACACACACACACACACTAAATCTCTGCTGCAGTCTTTTCAATACATCTAGCCTGATTCACGTTAACCCATAAAACATGTCTGACATATTAATCAGGTCTGCATGTGGGGGTAGCTCTACTATTGCTCTGTTGTTCGGGGGAGGGCTCTCATTGGGCCATCTTATGCACCCAAGTAGCCAATAAGAGAAGACTGAATCTCTCCTCTCCTAGCAACAAGACTCTTTTTCTCTGAGCGGCGCAATCAGCAAACTGACACCCATAATTTTACAATATGAATAATTGCAACTTTACAGCTTTGCAGCAGGGGCAGTGAAGCACAGGGTTATCCTTCTCTACATCAGTGGAACATCTTTGTTTTCTGTGCTCCTCTTTTCTCCCTCCTCCTCTCCATCTTGGCAGCAGCTATGTCTCCGAGTGCATTCAGGCAGCTCCTGTCTTCCCATCTTAAAGGAACAGCCCCGCATATTTAAGTTTTTGTGTGCGTGTGTTCACAGGCACTGGGTAATGGTCTGTACTTGTTGACCTCGCAGTGTTGAGCGTTGGGGCCTCTCTCAGGAGGGAGAAGGAATACCTTGGCACAGAACTATCATTTCCACGAGACAGTACCAACCTCTAAGCTATGAGTGGCTCTTTCTGTGCAGACGTTCCAGTTGCAGATCTGGTTTGTTTCACAGATTTATTTAAAAATGGGGGGTGGGGGCAAACATTCTACAGACAGATGAATATTTTTTGAGATTCAGCATTCTTCAACAGCAGAAATTACAAAAACCACAAATCAAAGCCAGTTAGGGGGAAATGTCAAGTCAATACGGGGAGAAATGTAGCTTTATGGAAGGTTTACTGTAATCTTAAATGGCTCGGCGGCCGCTCTTGCACAGCACCTGTTGCCAAGTTACAACACTGCATGTGGACATGGCTGTCCGACCCCTGACCTGAATGCATTCCTGCTCTTGCCCCTCTGGGAGTTGGGTAGAACACAGCACATGTTGCACGTCTGCATGGCAGCCTAAGACGGCCAGAAATTGGCTGTCTTTCTTCTTTTTTCATCTATCATATGATTTGTATTATATTACGGTATGGATCAATTTCCACTGTTAAAACATAGAAAGGTAGGTTTTTTCCCTCTTTTTGCGAGCTGCTAAGAAAAGTGCAGCAGCTGGCCATCTAACTCTTTGTTTATTGAAATCAAACAAGGGAGCAGCATGGTTGGATATCTGAAGAGAAATGCCTACACTCAAGTACAAAGTCTCTGTCTCGTGGCTCTGTGAATTTTGACGTGGTGATTGTAGGACCAGTTCGACCTTACAGTCGTTAGACTTCTCAAGTTTAGGAGAACAATATCTCAAGGTCATTATAGGTCAATTAGGGTGGGTGAGAGCATCTGGCAGGTTGAGACACAGATAATTAACTACCCACATGACCTCCTGTCCTTTTCAGCATCGTCCATCGAGAGTCTGAATTGTCCAACAGCAGGGAAACCCCCCCACCCCACACAAAGCTCATTTAGCCCACTTTCAATAAAGACGGACAAGGAGAGCGCTCTCTCTTTGAAGTGCGCTCCCTCCGTCCAGCTTTGGCCCCACCTCCTGTCCAGAGGATCAAACCGTTACAGTAAGAGCTGCTCTTACACACAACCTCTGTTCAACCTTAGGTGACCCTTGCACTCATCGGACCCACCCTCCTACGGAGGAATGCTGCTGATGGGAGTTTTTAATATTCCCCGGCACTGTGTGCCCTCAAATTTGGCGGTGCAGCGTTAACACAAGCTGACACCACAGATTAGCCACAGACATCAGGAATGCTGCGGCCTTTTTGTGCCACGTGGACTTTGGCCAAAAGGCCCTTTGGTTTCAGTGGCAACAGAGACCTGCGATAAACGGCTCCGTGACAAAAAGACGAAGACTACTCGGCGTGGCTGACTTAATGTTTGCCTGCAAGCAACAGAGGCAAAGACGGTCTATGTCTGCAAAATTTTAAGGACAAATGCTCTGCACCAGATGAGCACAGGTGCACACAAACTAAGGAGAACAGGATTAAGGGAGGGGTGTTTTGGATTCTTATGTTGCACTGCCACTCACTGGGGTTGTTTTTCGGTAGTTTTTGCAGACCGTGGGTACACCTTCACATGGATATGGACAATAAACCAAAATACAGTTTGTATGAATAACAACAAGCATCCAAACATCTGACAAACTGCTGAAATATGTGGTGAAATTTAATGACACGAAGACACAAAAATAACAAGTATTTGCAAAAATCCCACATGTGCAGCATGTATTCCAGAGAAATATTCACCACCTGACGTATGATCACAAAAGCTTTAACGCAGAGTTTTCTTATTCACTAATAATATCTAATAACAGTTCAAAGTGGTAATAGATTCTTAAGAGGCAAGCATAAGTGGATGATGATGTGATTACTCCAGCACAACCAGTTATTTACATGCAATGTGTATTTCAAGGGTTGCACTGCCTGTGTGTTAATCTTTGCTTTGGTTTTATAGGAATTCACAGATGCAAAACAAACAGGTGAACTCAATTAAAAGATTCGGATGTTTGTGCAAGTGGACATCCACCAACAGAATTCACCCATTTAATTAAATCAAATTTCTTCTTACATTCATTAGAAATTGTCTCTACTGTTGCTTAGAAACAACAACACCATGGTATTTAGGGTGATCAAAAAAGGATGCACCAGGTTATTTAACCTTGGTTAATTCTGAATTATATCAGATGGAGTTATTCTGCTGACAAAGAGTTCACTGAGATGGTGTTTGGCGTTTACACTATATTTCCAGTCACGAAAAAACACAGGTCAGCCACTAGATTAAAACCACTACACAGCTGGTCTTGTCACAATGCAACGTTCTGCTGGAAAAACCCTCATCCTGCAGCAGTGAGCCCCACATAAAATGCTGATGAAGGGCCCAAAGAAGTGCTCATCCACCCTCTAAAGGGATCTGATAGCATCTTTGTGAAACAAGCCAAGAAGACCCAACCCCACAATCCACAGGGCCCACATGATCTACTGCTAATATCCCAGTACCAGACGCTCCAGGACACCGTCAGATGTTCTTCGTCCACGCCCTGATCGCTCCGAGCTGCTTTGGCAACTTCAGGAAGACCTCCTTAATATCAGTAAAGTGGTTTTAATGCTGTTGCTGATTGATGCATTTGCTTATTTCTGCTCTTTGTAATTACAGTGTAGTAAGAGTGATGTGGCAGCCAGAACTCGCTGCTGTAACTCATTAATATCTGAAGTGACACCAAAGCACCAAAGAAACTTAAAACTAGACAAAATAAAAAATGTAAATGTTATTATATCAAATGATTTATCTTCAGAAGAGAGTGGTTTAAATGCAAAGGATTGATCATATTATAATTCTTGCCTTGATTTTGGTTTACCCTACATCAACATGCGCGAAGCCGCTGCAGACGAGGATTAAACAGCTCGATTAATTAACATCTGACTGTTTATCAGACTCATTACAAAACATTTAGAGATTTTAAAACACAGACACATCAGTCTTCTTCAAAGCGTCACTTTGCGTATAAAAACTTCTTTTTTTCTTAAATACTTCAATTGTTGAGTATCAAACTCAAATTTAATTATCAATTATTTAATTATTTAATTAATTATAAATTTTAGTTTAGTTTTTTTCTAACATTTAAAGTTCCCTTGAAAAGCATTTTGTGTTTTAAGTGTTTTTATATGATATATCTAACATCAGCCATCGAGTATCGAGCCAATAAAACACAACTAGTTTTGTAGGTATTCTTATACGTGTTTAATAGTTCAACAGTCCAATTATTGATGACTCATTCTGCACACTGGATGTATACCAACTTCTTGTTCAATTAAATACTTTTTTCGACTTTTGAATTGAAGCAGAGCTGTTAAAAAATGAGATGGCACAGCCAAGGGTCACTTCCTGTATCTGTGTCACATGTTTCTTTCAGACTGACATCTCCCTTTAGGAAACCAGCATATCTCTTAAAGGGAGAATTATTGCGAAGGGAAATATCGGAACCATTTTACACATATTTTCCAATGCAAACTGTCATTGCAGCACATTCCTGTGATATCTGGCAACACAACGATCCTTTACTTCATTTGAGCAAGATAGATGACTGGGAGTCTATAATAATATATAAAATTAAAACAGCTTTGTATAGGCACATAGGCTTTATAAAAGCTGAATTATGCAACATTTAAAATTTATTTCCAGATAAATGCAGCATATATTTCTTTTTTTTTTTTTTTTACAATTCAAATATAATATTCAAAAATAGATGGTGTTGAAAATATAAATAAAAACAAAAGGCAATCATTTACAAACCTAATAAATCAATATTTTATTCTTGACAGAACATGAAAAACATATTAAATGATGAAAGTAAGACATTGTACTATTTGATGAAAAATATTACATCTTGAATTTGAAAGCAACAGAAAGCTGGAAAAGGGAAAATTACTAAAAAGAAACAGCATGAGAAACATCTTGCAACTAATTGGAAACAAGTCAGCAACATAATTTCGTATAAAAAGAGCACCTAAGAGAGGCAGAACCTCTCAGAAGTAAAGATTGGCACTCTAAAACACCAAAAAAAGAAAACTATCTGTTAGTTGTCGTGCAGTTTCAGAATAATGTTCTTCAATGTAAAATTGTGATATTTTTTATTCCATCTCCTACAGTACATGATATCATGAAAAGTCTCAGAGAATGGAGACATCTCTGTGCTCAGTAACATGCCCTAAAATCCCAACTGGACTCCTGTGATCTCTGCACCTTCAGGGCACACTGCAGTACAAACAGGCCTGATTCGGTCCTGAATTACTGACTATGGAACATATCCTCCAGACATCATCTTGCATATTTCAGCAAGACAATGTTCAACCACCTACTGGATCTATTATAACAGCATGGCTTCGTCGTAGAGGACCGGCCTGCAGCTCAGATCTTTCACCAACTGAAACATTTGGTGCCATTGATTAAACTCAAAATACGACAAAGGAAGGACTATGCAGGACTATTGAGCAGGTAGAATCCTCTATCAGATAAGAATGAGGCAGCAATCTTCTCCCGAAGGTCCAATAACTGGTCTCCTTAGTTCCCAGACGTTTCATGGCTGTTGGTAAAAGAAGAAGGGATGATACACAGTGGTAAACACGGCCTTGTCTCTTTTTTTTTGCCCCTAATTTGAACGTTGTCTCTCTACTGAATGACCATTATGAGCTGAATAAAATAGTGGTTTGTTGCATTTTTATTTATGTTTACATTTTTGTAGATGAAGTAATGAATGTAGATGAATACAATAAGCACAAAATAACAAATGAGAATGGAGAAATTATTCAAATATTATTGAGAATTTGCTTTACTTCGACAATACCTGTTGATACCAAGTCAGCTGGCTCCCACAGGTGGATTATGCATTGAGTTAATGAGTGATTCAAACACTGCTGCTGTATTATTTATGTGCTTCATGTCAGCTTTGATTTATTAATGTCACGGCAAAGTGAAAGGATGTTCTATCTCTTATCAATGCCTTGTTTATGCAATCACACATAACGTAAACGCATATGCACAACAGAACATAATATTTCCTGAGGGTACGTCCAATAGCAGATGCAACCCATCACTTTACCACCAAGCCGCGCTTTGATATTACAAACATGACATAAAAACATCAGAGATTATCACCACCAACCTCAACAAACAAGAGTGTGAAAATGACAGCCAAGACCACTACTTTGTGTAACTGGTGAGCAGCTGCTGATGGAGAACCGGGATCACAAGAGCTCAGTTTCAAAGACCAGACGAGCAGCTGGAAGGAACCTGAGTTGGGCGGATGCCTCATGTGGTAAAAAAAAAACTCCATCTGCTCTCTCAAGTCTTGGATCATTCTTCAGCATCAGACTCATTTTTCGGTGCTTGTTTTTTAAGTATGTGTGGACAAGCCACTGATCACCTCAGATGCCTCGGTATAACAGTTACTGTCACAAAGATCTTTCTAAAACACTTCTCAGATATTTTTCTTTTAAATATAAATAACCCTTAGTCATTTGTGGGATTTTTTTTTGTTAATTCATCCCATCAGCTAAAATATGGTGGCTAACTGGAGATCTGACTGTGAGTGTTGGGGGCAAAGAGTTTGCCTCACAGTCCTCTGTCTCGATGTCTTTTAAAAAAAACGGGGAAAAAAGTAACACAGGGCTCTGGTCTCATTTCTATGGAAACCTGAATTCTATTATTCGTACTTTGCCATTCATTATGAAAGGACTTCAGTTGATGGGGAGTGAGACAAGGTGGGAGAGGGGAGGATAGAGTGCTGGTTTTTTTTCTCTCTCGCAGCAACAAAACAGCAGCAGAAGTAATGAATGGGTGTACAGGAAAACTCTACCGCACAGCAAAGAGGAAGACGGTTCACAAACATTTAAAAGATGACAGTGATACTCTGTTGAGGATGGAATTAAATAGATTAGAAAATGGCTCCAGAGCCTGGAAAATGGAACTGTCCCATTCTGCTTCACCGGTTACAGAAAAGAGTCGTGATTCTGTGCCAAGAGGAGAACTGTGAGCTGATAAACACTCTGACCACTCTTAAAAATGGTGTGGCGCTTCTTCACCTGTCTGCACAATGCAAAGGGTGGACTGGGGACCACAGTCATTGGTCTGCATGATGCTGGCTTAGAACAAATCCAGCAATTCAATAACTGAGTAAAAATATCAAACATGCTGGTTTAATACTGTCTGCAAAGAAATAAAAATCAAAGTAAACTCAAGAATCACTTCCTTTAGTTTGTTTTTGTAGTTTTATTTATTTTACCTTGTTTTTAGTTATCTATTTCATGATTACCATCTTCTTTTCGTATGTTCTACATATTTAAAAAGATGTTGGTGGAATTAATGTATTTTAAACTTTAAACTTAATACAAACATCACCAAGAAACAATTAGCTTGTTAACATTAGCTTATACAGTATATTCAGTGTTTAAACATACAAACTGTTATCACATCCTTCCTTTGTTTGTCATCCATCCCCACTGTGAAGGTATTCGGGGTTTGGAAAAAAACAGTGCGTATCCATCTCTTTGTTTTTTCAGTCCCACTGGCCGACATCCTACTGTGCAATGCAATGATGTGAAGTATGCAGAGAGGCTGACCTTTCCTGGGCTGTGGAGAATTGCTTCTTCAGTTCAGTCTTTTCCAAGAAGTCGGCTTTGTTTTCAACACACCAAATTTGTGCTCAGTCATGCTTCTGGCACCAACGACTGGTCAGCATTTAACCTCAACATCAGGACTGGTGTCATGATTCCCGTTAGCTTGTCTTGCTCTTGTTAGATTCTGTTAATCATTGTTGAAAGAAATTGGCTATGCCTGAGTCTAGAAATTCGATCTGTTTAAATTCTACCTAGAAGAAATACTTTGAGGTGCAAAACAAGAACGGAGAAAGAAGTGGGCCGTGGGAGCATGGGAAAGGGGCAGAAAGCAGAACCTTAAAACTTGGGGGGGAAAGAAATAAAATAAATTCCTGTTTGTCGAGGCAGGCTCTGCCCTCATGGTAATAAATGGGACGCAATTTGCAAAAGTTTACTATGTCTGCGTAAAAACAACGTGCAAGAGCCAGATTTTTTACGGATGTCAATGCCTGGCACTTCTAAAATTGCCATGGTTACCAGCCTGCACATACATAACGGTTCCTCCTCCAGGAAAGGCTTTTAGAGGCAGAGCTGATGCACAGCAGAGAGGGAGGGGGACGGACCTGTGAGTTGTAGTCCTTCGAACTTTCAAGCTCAGGCTACCAAGTTCTGATTTTATTTAAGATTATAAATCCATTAACTGTTCTATAAGGAGACGGATGGCTACATTTATACGGATAATCTTTAAAAATATACAGAGAATCAAATGCAATTTTAAGGGATTTAATGCCCATTTTTAAAAAAAAAAAAAACAAAGAAGCGTGTGGAGCCAAAAGTAGATGCTAACATGTAGTTAATATATGGACCAGTTCTGCAAAGTGAAGTAGAAAAATATCACACTAAAGCAGTAATAAATTATTAGTGCTGTATTAAGGGAGTATTATCCATTCTTTACATATCCACCCGACTGGGGAGGCAATCAAAACCAAGAGAACTCTGCTTTTCTAAAGCGGTGACACATGTTGGTGAACGTTGCCACTGGAAAATAGGACAATGGTATTTCCTGATTTGTGGCTTGACACGATCCAGTCTTACTCATCTAAGGCAATACTTTCAACCTTAAAGCTTTGCTTTTACTCAGAGTTTAGGATGAAATTAAATAAACAACTAAGAAAGTTGTTAAATTCATCATTAATAGTAGAATACGTTGTAGAACTATAAGTGTTTTATTTACAGAAATGTCCATGTGGGTTGGTGTAAATAAGAGGTGAAACTAAGAGGGAGTGAAACATCTGGATCAAAAGAGAGAATTAAAGCATTATCAGAAAAAAGGAAAAATATCTGTAGTGGCTCGATATTTCATTACAGGTGGCCATGGTGACTGCTCCTGAGAATTTTAAGAAGTTGAAATGGTGCCTCCTACAAAGGGGGCCGCGACAGGGACAGATTTTTCTTGCAGAGGAAGGAATTTTGGAGCCAGTCATTACAACTGAGAGTCTAAAAGAGGTTTGAATAAGAAATGTAGCAGTTCATTGTCCTTTATTGTATATATACAGGTGTATTTTAGTAGTTGATGTTTATGAACTGGCCATTCCAATCCACATGTTTATCTCTAGAATGTTTCTCTAGGCTTATTATTTTTACTCATAGCCCTTAATTATACCTTTTGAACATTTAATGCCTCATTACACTCAATGGATCTTAATGTGGGGACATAAGACTCCACAAAGTCAGGCTTTCTGCTAGTTATCCGTTTTTTCCTTGTTTATTTATTCCCACATTAATGTATTTGTATAGAGTGTTTTGGCTGTACAAAGATGGATTGTTGCTGTAGCCTACTGTATGAGACTTTAGGCTTTATAATTTCTTGGTATATGGTGTTTTAAATGTTGTATGGTAGCTTTGCCATCCCTGTCTCTGAAAGGCAAGCTACTGTTTCCTCTCACAGATCTGGCCTTTAAGGTAATAAGGAATGCTCTGCTCTACTTGGTGTCTTAACTCTATTGTGTCTCTCATATCGTTAAACCAGTTGTCTTGATTTACGCTGATGAAGCCTTATTATTCATCTTGGATTGTGCTCCTCATCAGTGAGTGCTTATATTTTACATGTTTTACTACTTGATAAGATCGTGAATCAGAGTTACTATTTAAAAATGCATCGGGTCACATTGTTGAAGCATTTGAAAGACTCAGTTCCAAGTTTCATAAGAAAAGGCTTTTAAAATGTACAAATTAAAAGAAAATGTCTTTCAGCTTCGTCGTAGAGGATCAAGAGTAAATTGATGAAAAAAAATAATTTATTATATTTGAGTTGTGTTTAGTCAAACTGAAATCTGTCTAATTACACACAACAAATAGCTCACCTGTTATAACTGTTTGCAAACAATAGCATGTGAACACATTTATGTAAGGAGACAATCTGAATAAATGATTCGGTAAGTTGTGAGCACACTTAAATACATTTCAGCGCTGGCAGCGGTGCTGCTATTGCTAAGTGTCTGAGGACTTGGTGGGGTTAGTGTGACAGTGCATTAGCAGCCAGAGTCCATTCTCTATGTCTCCTGAGAGACCAGAGCAGGCATATTAACATTCTCCTCAGAAGGGCCACAGGATCTGCCTTCAATGCCGTCTGACTCCAAACAAAAGAAGATGTGTTTGTGTGTAAGTGCATGTGTTTGAGACACAGACAGGACGGCAGTTTGTGTGTAACTGTGTGCACGGCGAGGAGGAAAATGCAGGGAGAACTAACAAGGCAAACAGGCTGCAGTAGGAGGAGAGGATGAATTTCAGTATTTGTGCTGTTGCTGGCTGTGTATAGATTTACATCTCTCCTCAGGCACACTGTGAGCACCATGTGCTTCACTATTAACAAATGGTTAAGAATCCAGAAGCCAACTGATTTCCCTGTCACTGTTCTGGGTTAGAAAAATTACTTTTTAAAAACCTTTTCAAGCAAATTACCTTTCTTTTTACTCGTTTTTGTGTAGTGTTTGACTTTAAAAAGATTTTTTTTTAAAAAGAGCATTTAAAACCAACAGTTACTGAATAATTTGATCTCAAAGAGGAGCATATGATCGATCAAGTTCACAATTTGATAAGAAAGGAAATAAATAAAGCTCAGACATGATACTCCTGCACAGAATAAACTGTTACCGCGGCTTACTTTTCACCTTTTGACCATCATTGTGTTCAACAACCTTGTCAGCGACTCGACTCTGATGAGGTTTAATAAGTTTTCCTTTAAGAAAAACTGCATTAGTTGCTATGCAAACTGTAACCAAGTGACTCATAAGCAACTTCTCATAAATACTCCTACTCAAATACTGCCACTATTTTTATTTATGTCCTCATGTTTATGTGATGCTTTTTGATGAAGGTTTCTTCAGCCCGGTTCCTGTATTGGTTAAGCCTGAATATACGACTTCAGGCTTTCTGAAATTTAACTGTACAGTACAAACCAATGTGTTATTTTCATACAGTAGCAACTGTAGCACATCTGACTTCCAGAGCGTTGCTTAAACATCTGGTTTCCATCTTTGAGTGCCTGAAATCTTTCTACATTCCATGTGCAAACTGCACCGTGTCATGCAACTGATGTCTTTTCTGCTACAAGGAAGATAAATCACTACAAGAAAGCCTGCAGACTTATTCATAATTACAGAATGAAAGTTATACAGCAAGTCATTAATTTTACAGTATTGAATCAAATGCCAAAGTATTCTGGTTCTTGACCCAGTGTCGGTGCTCTATGGTCAGTTCAGGGAAAAATATGAATGCCAGCAGCTTTTTAGTGGCAATTAAAAAATCTACCTTCAAACCAAAACTGTCAGTCTTGGGCCGGCTGAAGGCACGAGTGATAAGACACATTGTCTGGAAATGGAAAGCTCAGTGCTGTGGATCTTAATGAAAAAAAAATGGATATGGACAAAACACAAGAAAATTGGGAAAATGTCATCAATTTACTGCAAATACAGTAAAATACAAAAGTGATGGAACAGATTTAGATGCGATTGTTGTTTAATACTAAATTGACTGAAATGAACAACTTATATGTATATGAAGCACCATTTTAATGCCATTAGGATTCAAAGTAAACACGAGAAACTTGTGCTACAAAAGAAAATGGACCCAGTGAATAATTCCCTTAATCAACATTTAACCTTCTAATACTGTCTCAGTACCTAATAAAGAACCTCCTGATCCATATAATCCCTTCATAGAGCAGTGAGCAGTGCTGACCAACATGTCATTGGGGTCATCAGGTGGGAGGAAGTTGAACTAGGTCTAAAAACGTTTGTTTCGTCACAGTTATTATTATTATTGCTATTACAATCATTCAGGGGATGCTTTTAGCTAAATATTTCCAATATTTCATTCACCATAGAAGATAGAAAACATGTTGGGAGATTGTACTGTTTCATGAAAAATGACCTCATCTTGAATTTGTTGACAGCAACACGTCCCAAATAAATTGTGACGGGGCAACAAAAGGCTGGAAGAGTAAATGTAACTGAAAAGAAACAGCGAGAGAAAAAACTAATAAGGTCAACTGGCAACATACCAGTAATACGATTGGATATAAAAGAGCACCTCAGAGAGGCAGAGTCTCCCAGAAGAAAAGAGGTGCAGCAGTCTGCAAGATGCTGCTTCTAAAAATAATGGAGGAATTGCTGAGTTATATTCCTCAAGGGGGAATTATGATATAGTACATAGTACAGTACATGATATTGTGAAGGACTCTCAGAGAATCTGGAGACATCTCTGTGCGCAATCAGTGTGGAATGCCTGTGATCTTTATACCCTCAGGCAGCAAAGCTTAAAAACAGGCACGAGTCTGTCGTGGAAATCACTGCAGGGACTCAGGAACACTTCCAGGAACCATCGTCTGTGAACACAGTTCTTGTCACGCCCATGGACTCTTATTTTTAGTTTTATGTTTTAGGTCACGTTTTTGTGTTTCCATTCATGTCTTAGTTTTCCCTGTTAATTAGTTCACGCACTGCACCCGTTTATTCCCCACCAGCTGCACCTTGTCCCCAATCACTCTCACTCCCTATTTAGTTCTCAGTCCTTTGCGTTCCTTTGTGAGATCATTGCCATTCATACCTGACCTGCCTGTGTTGATTCCCGTTATTCCCATGTTCCACGTCGTTTTCACTAAGTTAAGTAAGTATTTATTTATCTATGCCATGCCAAGATCTTTGTTCATTTTGTCACAGTTTGGTTTTCTGAATCCGGCTTAGCCGCGCCTTTTGTTTGTTACTTTGTTTTTGTACAATAAACCCAGTTTTTGCTTTTGAAGTCCGCATCCGTGTCCTACATTCCCTTCACCCTCAACCCACAACCCTGACAGTTCTCTGTGTCGTCCACAAATGCAAGTTAAAGTTCTGTCATGCAAAGAAGAAGCCATATTTGATTATGATCCAGAGACACCATCGTCTTCTCTAGGCCAAAGATCTTCTAAAATGGACTGAGACAAAGTGGAAAGCTGCTCTGTGGTCAGATGAATGTAAAATAAAATTATTTTTGGAAATCACAGACACGGTAGCCTCCATATGAAAGGGAAGAAGAACCGTTTGGTTTTTTTAAGAACTCAAAACTCTTCATTTCTGATAATATGGGGGTACATTATGGCAACTTATGCTCCCACCCAGATTACTACTTTTTCAGGGAACATCTCGCATATTTTAGCAAGACAGTAATGAATGAGAATGGAACAATATTCAAGTACAGCAACTTCAGTTCCCAGATGTTTGTGGACTGTTGTTAAAATAAGAGGGGATGTTACACAGTGGTAAACACGGCTCTGTCCAAACTTCTTTGAGACTAGCTGCTGCCTTCAAATTTATGATGAGAAAAACCATCTCATTTTCAACATTTAATGTGTTCTTTGTTCTAATAAAATATTGGTTTATGAGATTTGCGAATCATTACATTCTGGTTTTGTTTGCATTTTGCAAAGCATCCTGACTTTTTTGGAATAAAGATTATATTTCCTGTTCTGGTGGCATCGTACTAAGAGGATTCATCCTTTTGGCACATAATTTGGTCATTTTTAAGAGGAATGTTATTGGCATTTTACAGGCTAAGTGTACAAAACACTTTTGTGTAGAGTAGCCATGCAGAGACTGAATTTCCAGCTATTTTTGCTGTCTTTTAATGAACTATTAGTCACATCAAATATAATTGTGATCTGTACACCTCATTGTTTTGACTGAAGAGCTCTGTTCTACTAAGCCGACAGAAGAAAAGGTTTTCTCCAAGGACATGAAAAGGTGAACATCAGATAAATGCTGACGAGATTTTAAATCTGAAACATAGCAGCCTTCGACCTTGTAAATTCAGTTTCAGTGCTGAGTGCATGTACATCTAGAGACAAGTAAAAATATAAACCTCCCACAACCTCAGATATATTCAGATATATATCAGATGTATTCGCTGGGGACAGTTTGTTTTCTTCACGGCCTTTAAGAGTTCATTAGCATGGTGTCTTCTTGGTAGAGTGTCTGCGGGGATCGACGACCTAACGAACCCACTGCTGTATCACTCTGGCCTCCACCTACTAATTTTCACATTTTTCACCAAAGCATAGTCCAAACCAGCAGCTCCATAATCTGAAATATGCTCTCTGTATAACACGGCTTTTTTTGTAACTGAAAAAAAGAATATTCATCTGAACTATCTAATTGTTTTCTGTGAAAGGAATGTGCTTGGAGTTAATATAAGAATATGTGAAAACATTTTATGGATTAGAGTTTGTAATATACATATATATGTGCATATACTTGTTATATGAGCCCCAATGACGAAATACCTGCAGAATCAGACTGTGGCTCATTTATTTGGAGAAGTAAAATTATTCCCACAACTGCAAGGAGTTAACAAATTTAAAGAATTTGTCATAACCAGGCTGGATTATTGATAGTTAAAAGTAAAACAGTGTGCATTGTAAATGGCCTAAATCTCCTTTCCGAGTATAAAAGAACAAAATTGTTGTGAGATATTGATGACAGGGTCCAGTCTGCGACATCATCCACTTAAAAGTTCCAGGCGTGTCCGTTAGCTTGGGTGCGATGTGTTATGATAAAGCTATGCAAAGGCAGGACAGGCATGGAACAAAACAGCAGAGGCAGTAGAGAGATGCTGGCAAACAGTAACGGCTGGGTTAGATTTGGTTTGAGTGCAGCAGAGGCGGGCAGACTGGCAGTACTGGCAGTAACAAGATGGCGGCGGTCTGCAGCAGAGAATGTAGTAAACGCTGGCCAGTGAGAGAAAAGACAGAAAACCAGAAGCTTAACCTGCGCGGGGCACCAAAGTGCCAAGTATCACAGTGATTTGGAGCCAGACCCCTTCCACGGGGTGGAGTGGACAGAGTGGCACCAGCACCCCCAGGAGCACCGATAGGTGAGGGGGGTGCGAGAACAATGGAATGGCCGCCTCCCAGACAGAGCTGCAGTGCTGCAGTGATAAGGGAACAGGAAGGAGGGAGGAGGGGCAGCACAGGAGGTAGACACACCTGCTCTTTCTGCTGGAGCAACAGCAGCTACTGTAACAGGCTAAAGGCAGAGGAAGAGGGAGCCCAAATCAAACGCGAGTCCAGTCTCTCATGCAGCAATCAAAGAGCATCTCAGGACTCTGTGAGAGCCTGAGTGAGGTCAGAGCACAGAGGAGGAGCTGGAAATGACAGGTGGAGGAAGATGTCAAGCTGACAGAACCACATACTGACATAAGTTGTACTCACACACAGTAATGCATATGTTTATTCATGCGTTTATACATTGGAAAAAGAGAAGGAAAGGCATCTAAATGCTAAGATTATGTGACAGATGATTCTTGTGTGAGTTACAGTTCTAAGGCTTCACATACAGCAATTAAATTCATTTCCACAACATGTTATCTGTATAGTTTCTTATCAAAATCTAAAATGAAACCTCACAAAACCTGTTTAAATTAAAGGACAAAGGTCTGGTTAAACCCTGGTGTGGCTACACCCTCCTCACATTACCTCTTTATTAGTAGAATCGCTGTAATATAGCCCTGTGCTGCTCAGCTACAAGTTAAATTTATCAGAACAATATACATCACAGGCACTAATAATAAGAATTGTGTAATGCAGTCAATATTCGCCCTCATTACTAATAATAGATGCATAAGCTTGTATACTGTCAGTCAAACGTTTGTAGTAGCATTTGCTTTGTTTCCCTGTCCATCATTTTCTCTCTGTGCTGATACAGTTATGTATGAACTCCACTATACCTGCCAGAAAAAGAGGCTTCACTGAGGTCCACTGAAGAATATTTAGTTCTGCCAACGCCATTTTACTGAGCTAGCAGACCTGGGGGTTAGGCTGTCTTGGGAAGTCTCAATAATGGTTAGTGTGCACACATATTAACATACATAAGAATTATAGTGTGAGCGTTAGGGTTGCTCAACCATGAAACTTATTTTACTATGAGCAGCTTCTTCCAGTGATTGTGACTTTTTCTGTCATGGCAGGGCTGACGTTTTAAAAACCAAATCATAATCACTCTGCAAATACTCGTTTCTGGTTCCTTCCCTTATTCTTACTGCGATGCACTCCTTCTCTGCGTGTTTGTGCTGATTAAGGCAAAACAATTGACCCCTTGACCTACTGCTGCAAACCTGCTGCTTCATGGAAAGGAAAAAAAAAACATTGAACTGAGACATCATATTACAATATTTACATTTTAAAACCAAATACCTGAATGCAATCATAACAAATAGTGAATATTAGTCTGTATGTGGACACATGGGAGATGAGAATTGTCACATTTACTTGGCTAAGACGTAGCCAACTCCTGCAGCTAAAACGTCCCAGTATGCATATGATCATATGGAGCCGTCAGCATCAGCGGCGTATTTGCAATGATGGCGATGGCAGATCAACAGAATTCAAGCTGATCACACACATCAGACATCCTACAGAAATGAGCAGTCAGATGAGATATGAAGTGAGTGAATGTACAAATACCCATTTATGAATCCTTATATCTTATGGGGGGCGGGCTGCACCAAATTTGGCAGCTGCTCGTGTTTGAGATGGTTTAAGAAGCCTTCAAATCAATGTCTTAAAAAAGCATCGGAGCTCAAAGCCACCTGTCCTTGAACCACATCCCATCTGAACCAACGAAAGAACAAAACATCAAACAGTATCTCTGTTCAAATGCTGTTAATGGTCCCCGAAAAACCAAGAGCAACTTAAAGGCTGATAAAGACAATGCGGAGGGTTGTGTACGATAGGTGTGGGCAGAGGGTGGGGAGAGCTGGAAATGAAGCTGCTATTGTGATCACAGATCAACTAACAATTCTAGAAACAGACATTTATGTCATTCAACGTTTCAACACTGATTTTAGAGAAACCGTGATTACGGCAGTGCCCTAGATTGGCAGCTGGAGACCTTAATGCATCAAAAACCTGGAACTAATACCGTCCCACTAATCTCAATCATCAACCACATACATTAAAGCACGGTATACACCGAAGCAGCTTTTAATGTAATGTTATATCTGAATACAATCCTCCCTCACCCTGCTGCACAGAATCACGAGTATCTTTTATTACCCACTCTGCCATGTACAGTTTCTCCATTCAGTACTTTCCTCTCACTCGCATTGAGAATAACAGACACATGCGTAAGTATAGGTATAAAAAGGAAGATGACAATTTTCATGAGGTCAAACACAAGTGTACTGAGCTTTTAGTGTCACGCTCTCACCAGTACTTTGTGCTGCTCTCAAGATAAGGCTCGAAGAGCCTGTGGACAGCCGTAAAGAGGTGCAGCTCCTTCTCTATTCTTAACCAGGCCAATGCAACACTGATTATCATTCAATTTAAAACCGGATCCACAACTTGTGTGTCTCTCGCTATTGGTGATGCATAATTACATAGTATGTACAGTACAGTGTATTCTCAGCTGTCTTTTACCAGCTGAATGAGGTCGTTGTGTGGGTTGTCTAAGTATGTTAGCATGTGTAACAGCAGTCACTGTGGGTGTGACCTCAGTCATGAATTCCTCATTCATTTATTGTACCTACCCAACAAACAATAACACTGTAAATGTGACAGTACGATGTCACCCCGCCTCGTCTGGACACCCCTCCATCCCAGTCACATGTCCTTCATACCCACATTCCTCTATTCCTCTCTCCTCCACCCTACGCCCCGCTAAATCCTCCATTTCTTGAAATAAACCAAATGTTCATGCTTTTCATCAGCCTTTATCTTGATTCGCGCGATGGGAGTTGAATTAAATGTGTCACTGTGTCCTGCGCGTTTTTCTGCCATGTTAAGCCTGTTCGTTTGTCTTTTTTTCTTTTCTTCTTCCTTGTTTAAGGTTAGAGAGATGTGTGAGTGCCCCTCGCAGCTCCCAAGAACCCAACCCGTGCACATCACAGCAAAACGTCACAAGTTAGGGTCTCAGGGAATGAGAGAGGTACAAATTGCTTTTTGTCTGGCGTTTTCTACGCAACATAGAGTGGATCACTGGCTGCACGTGTGCTATGGCTGAGGCTGAAGCAGAGTCACAGCTTCCTCTCTTCCTGGCTTTGTGCTGTGCTGTAACCCACTTCTCAGTCTGGTTCCTCTCGCTAACCCCCACTATTCGTTAATATCAGTTCATTCATCAAAACTTACACTGTATTGTATATGTGAGAACATGCATTTAGCATAATGCTACGAGTCAAATACAGACACACAATACAAATCACATGCACATCACATCACACATAAACTGCGCTGTGGTCATCACAGAAACGGCATTCCCACCCAGATAGACACTTTACTCTCACATGATGTTCATAAGAGTGGCTCAGCCTCTGAAAATCATTGGCTTCTTGGTCACTGCAATAGCCTGCCTCCCCCAGACATCTTTCTTTTTTCACTGAAAATACCAAAATCATGTACCGTGCACACACACACACACACACACACACACACACACACACACACACAAACAAAGCAGTCAGTCAGACCACAAGGACAACAACAGAAAAAACGCTGAAAAGCCCGAGCTTTCTGCCTCTAACACACTCTATCCCAATGAGATCCTCTAACTCACCAGGCTTGTCAGTCTCGTGAGACCACACCTGTCAGTCCCACGGCTTTTACTTTATGGAGGGAGAGCTAATTCGTCAGGTGGACAGAACAAAATCTGACTGCACTCGAGAAAAGGTGGAGGAGGAATAGGAGGAAGAGTGGAGAGATGAGATGCGAGGAAGGAGAAAGAGAAAACTCACCCAGTTGGCCGAGGTGACAGAGGATGCCGCAGTCCTCAGTGTGTGTCTGCGCCGCTCAGCCGAGCAGAGGAAGGAAGGACGTGGCCAGACAAAATGGAAAGAGGGAGATCTGCAAGAAAAAAAGAACGCTGGAGGGAAAAGTAGAGGAAGATTTTAGCTCTGCTTTCTCAGGCTTTTTGTTCAAAAGATCATTTGGACTAGCGCAGGACGTTGCTCTCCGAGATTGCTGCTGTCTAGCCGTCTGCTGCTCAGACATGCAAGACTGTACCATGTGCAGCCAGAGAGAGACAGAAGGAGAGGCATAGAAAGACAGAGAAAGATGAAAAGGAAAGCAGGTGCGAGGTTACAGGGTTTAAGTAGATGGACAAAAACATAGTAGAGCTGAGCTTAGACAGAAAGACTGACAACAGTAGCAGGAGAAACTAAGACAGAAAGGTAATATAAAATCAACATAAAATATATCTAAAAAAGTAATATCGACTGTAAAATGTCTTTATGTAATAAAAATATAAAAAGATAAAGTCTAACGGAGTACTATGGAAAAATGACATGCACGAGGGGGAAAAAAAGCCGTTCAATGGGCCTGTGCTGCCACCACACATCCGTGCTGGCTAAAGAGGAGAAAGAACAAATGAAAGAAAGGCAGAAAGAAAGAGGACAAACCGGAAGGGAAAATACTCCAAAAAAGAAATCCGGTGCAAATTCACCAAAGTAATATAAACATCCATGCAACATAATGTACAATCGTATTATTTCCTAAAGTTGTCCGTACGAATCAAAGCTTTTCATCACCCCTTTAAGACAAAATATAAAAGAGTAAATTATTACCGGAATGAATCCGATATGGTCAAAGCTATTAAAAAAAAAGGACTCACATACAGAGTGCCAAAACAGCAACAGGAGTGAATAAAAGGAAAAAATGTGTATCGCCTGTTGCTGTAGTGCCGCTCCATGCTACAACGCACCCTTCTTTCTCCATGTGACACCACTGTCTTTCTGTCTGTCTGCCTGGTATCCCTCTCCATCTGTCTCACATTTTCTTTCTGCTCTTTCTCGCCGCTTTAGTCTCGCTGTATCACACCTCTCAGTCTGAGCCAGTGCCTCTGTAATTGCTTTCCCTCCTCTACCTTGCATGCTTCATGGTTTGCAGGCTCAGGTCCCCAGGGCAGACTAACTGTGGAGCCTCTGCTTGCCCCTCTGCCCGTCACCGACAGCGTTGAAACAGCAGAAGCAGAGCGAGGAAATAGAAATAAATATCCTTTCATTTCCTCCCACAGCTGAAATCACTTAGACTATGAAGGCCTGGTATGTGTAGAGAAGGAGAGATACAGAAACGCAGAGGATTGAGGGAGAAACTAGTCAAGAGAACAAGAGCATACAGTAGCAGAGGAAAGAGAGAAAGAGAGAAGGCAAACAGGAAAACAGGCAGTCACATTTTTTATCTTACAATGTCTGATCTCAAGCTCCTTTTCATTTCAGAAAAAAAAAACCCTCCTCCGTTCGGCAAGTCCAGTTTTCTGTTCCTGTCTCTCTCGCCCTCGGTGTCTGTGAGAGTGACTGAGTATTACAGCATGCATTTCATGGAGAAAAGGAGGGTGGGAACAAGAGAAAGGAGGGAGCAAGGGAGAGAAAAAGCACCAGTCCGGGGAGCGGTAAAGGAAATGTAACTGGAAGCCGAGAGGCTTGATGGTCTTATGTTTTATCGGTAACAGTCACTGCAAAGTAGTAGAAAAAGCTTGTGAAGAAAGATGAGAGACGAGATGGAAAGAAAACGAGACAAATGGGGTGAAGAGGGAATTACCGGAACAGGGTTCCTCTGACAGACAACACACAATAGGCTGAGATCAGTGACGGCAGAAAAATAGCCTGTGTGGTCCCACACCGCCACACTCTTTCCCCCGGCCGGCTTATCTCCCTTTCTGTGAAAGCGTGTTTCTATTAAATTTCAAGCTCAATTAGAAAATAAAAAACCAACCAGCGGAGCTCCCAAATTTTCATTTCTCATCTACATTCTTCTTCTTTTCAGCCTCATTAAAAATGAGTCCCTGCAAATAATCTCAAAGTGTCATCTTTTGCTTCTGAGATGGAACCGACCAAATTGGAATATCTATCGAAAATGTTTTAATGAAGACACTCTGATTCTACAAAAAAGGGTGGGCTGTGTGTACAGGGAGTTTTCCAGGGAGGGCTCCAGTGTGCCTCCTGCTGTATACTGTAATACATTACCCCAAGGCCACAACCAAACACATAAGGCAAAGAGAGATGCATGCAAAAAAAAGGGGAGGAAATACACTTTGCTTGCACGAGGACAATAATATACAAAGCGGGGCAGTTCTGTCCTGACTAAATAAACCCAGTAGATTAATGTTGTGTCTACTGTAACCGAATGCTCGTGCTCTCGCACAAGTGGCCCCTTCTTCATTCTCTCCCAAAGAGCTTACCCCACCTCTGTCGAACCCGGTGGCCTTGGGACAGAGAGCAAAGGGTTTAAGTGGAAACAGTCTTTCATCACCATGACACTCCCTGCACTACACATCTGCACACAGCAGCATACCACACTACTAGGATACCATCTTTCCTTAACAGGGCTGCATCCACTGCCTCGTTATAGCTATCAGTTTTGAGGTGGTGATTTTCACAGCTGTGTTTCAAGTTATTTGTCTCACTGCTTTTAATAAGTCATCTTACCAAACAACTTTTATTAATAAATCGATCTCTTCTGGAAAATCTAACTCTGTTCTTCCATTGATTTTTCTTTTTTCGATCCATAAGCGCCCATAACTCAAATTCCAGTATCTTAAAGGGAGACTTTACAGAGGTAGTCTCCGAGAGAGATCAAAGACATTCAGCTGAAATACATTTCTAAAGGGAAGAGGTAATAGTCACCAGGTTTGAGAACAAGCACAAGATATTCATTTGAATACACCCCAAATCAAGCAATAAATCCGCGTATTTCACACCGCTGTCTGGAACCTAGATGATACCAGAGATCTGTGGTTCTCTTGGTTTGAAGCAGTGAAAGTTCTTATAGCCTGTTTTGATCACAGCAGTGTCTTTACCGCATAGCTGCGCAGAGGAAATATATTGTTTTAGTTAAGTGAAACTGAACTTTGTACATAATTGGCTGCCAAGACCATGTTCTTCCCCCTGCGGCTGTATGGTGTTTCCCCTCAGTGGCATCTCTTTCATTAGAACGTCCCGCAAACCTCACTGCAACAGCACATTAGTGCATTTTCCCAACTCTCAAACATTCCTCTGCATCATTGTCCTCCGCTCAGAGATATGCTTTTAATTTTATCTTCCTACCAATAATAATGTCAGATAAGAGAGGATGTTTGCCGTGTTCACGTTAGTCTATGTACCACATAGAGTCATAATTAATCTAAGGACAGCCATAAAAAAAAAAAAACATAAAGCCAATGCATTTACAACCAAGTGATAAAACTTGTGCACAGTCTGACATCACCCAACAGAAGAAGTTGATGCTTAGATAATCCATTATTGTAGAGAGTGTGTTGTGTTTCCTCAGGGAAAGCTAGGAGGCTGTACAGTTATCTCCTGTGGTGTCACTCTGAACTATACAACCTACTACCTCAACCTGCGGAACACTGGAGAAACCTGCAGGATGGCTGATCTGTAGGGGTGGGTGAGCACATCAAGCTAATGCTGAAAAACTGGAAACTATATCTTTGTGTATACCCTGGTTATATGATTTCTAGGAAGAGGAAAAAAAAAAACTAAATAAGAAGTCCATTTTTTTAATCCATCAAACAAACAAAAAAATCAAGCATGCAATACGCACGATGTCATGTCATACCATAATTACAGCACAGCCCTCCTTGTTTGGGTGGGGTCATTGCATAAAGACGTCACATGTGGGATATGTTTGGTTGAGAAAATCCTGTATCCAAGGATTCAGTGCTGGCTTAATCATTGGAGCACAGACAATGAGAGCAATTCAAGTCCTTATGACTATCCAGTCCAAAAGTCCTTGTTAGTCACATCATTTTTCTTACAGGCCTCAGGCAGGTGCTGTGTTTGCCAGGAAGACACATACCTATAGATACGACCTTGTGTAGCCAGTCACCACAAGTTCGGATCTACGGGTTTGTGGCAGCTGGCATTGCCACTTTCAGAGCACGTAAGAAAAACAAAACCCACAAACCATTCAAACCAACCACTCATTCGACATACAAACTTCTCTCACTTGGTCCTGAACAAACAACGAAGTTATGTCAATAACATACGTTCAACAGCTAAAACAAGTAGCAAGATGGAGGAGTTCAGCCTATTTTACATTCAGAATATTTCAGGAACAATTCGCTCTGTGAAAGCATCCACACGCTGAAAGAACAATCTTTGAATGTATTTATATATTTTCTATTTATCGAGACCTTTTTAAAGTGTCCATCAGAGGGGTCAAATATATCCAGCAGAGGCAAGCCTTGAAATTACACCACGGTACACTGAACAGGCCAGAGCATATGACTGAGGTTAGCGTGGTGTTTGTGTAACCCACTGATCACATTATTTTGAGGTCAACATTTATTTTTTAAATGTCATACAGGATATATCGAATGTTGGTAAAATAATAAAATGCCCCATACTATTGATGACTTGAATGTATCAATTAAAATAAGCTGAAAATGAATGTGTGTGTGTGTGTGTGTGTGTGTGTAGGAAATTTCAAGTTGTAAAGGTTTTCATGAAAACAATAATATGAATAAATTGCCCAAAGAACGTTACAAGAACAATTGCAATATTCAATATATATATTCTAGATGAAGAACACGAGCAGTAATGCTCGATTCCCCTCTGAAATAAAAGCGATATGATATAAAAACATTCTTTGTAATAACTGAATAATTATGCTTTTCTTTAAACACAACCATCCGCCATTAAAATCAAGACAATATTTGTTGAGAAAACAAATAACGATGACCATTAAAAGATATGCGCAACAATAGAAAAAACTAAATAAAGTACATATTATATGCTGTTGATAAGAAAGCGCTATCAGATACACTATAAGGATTCTAAATTCCCAACATACCTGTGGGGCACAGGCAGAACCTGATGCTTAAATATCCTCTGGAATCAGGCTTGAGGAGCAGTGTAGGCCAGTGCTTCTGCGTAAATGAAGAAACCTGTAAAAACACACATAGAAATCATCACAAACACGCCAACACAACAGCATGTCAAAGACTCAAAGATAAGACAGTCATGCACAGCCATTACCAAAACCACACACTTAGAAGCACGTGGTGATCCAAGCACACCCTTACGGTAAAACACACAAATGACGAAAAACTACAGGCAACACTGCAATAATTCAGGGATAGTAACAGTTGAAATAATGTTCAAGTAACAACCAAAAGTACACAGATAACATCCCCTCGTTCGCTCTCTGTTACGCCCTCATAACCCGTTGTCCAGTCCCCATTTTCCAGGGCACAAAACCCTAAAATCGGCTTTAAAAAAAAGGTACGGCAAGAGAGAAATGGCAAAAGGTTGAATGCGGTGAGATGTGGATGAGGAGGAGTCGCAGCGCAGGGCTGGCTACAGAGAAAGTGGAATTTGTGACCAAGCAAAGGAAAGGGTGGTGTTTTCTTTTTTTCCTTTTTGTGCTTCATTCTGCTTGGCTTTTTTGGATCCCAGCAGGATCCTTGGCTGCAGCTCTGTCTCTTCTTAGTGCTGCCAAAATTTGGACATATCCCTTTGTCTTAAACTCTGTTACATAAAATCAAATTGAGACATGAAAAAAAAGATTTAACTTATCAGAGACGGGAGGGAAAGGACCCGCCAACAAAAGTACAGCGAAAGTTGTTAAAGAAAACAGCAAGACGATAAGCTTGATGGCTGAATGCGAGAGACAGAAATATTTACTGAAAAAAAAGTCGAGATAAAAGCAGGATTTTATCGCGGCAGATTTTTTTGTCTGCATATGTATCATTTCCAAAATGCAAGCTGCAAAGTGTGTCTCCTCTGCTGCTGAAACACAGCAGCCGAAGCCTTTTCCAAAGCAATGCCACGTAGTGAGAGAGGGAGAGAGAAAGCAAAATGGCTGAGGGCCGGGAGAAAGCAGCTCTGAGCAGAGAGGAGGAGAGGTTCTCCCCGTCCTGCTCAGAGGAGGGCTGGGCGATACAGCGAGCATCTCTCCCTCGTTCCCCTCTCCTCACTCATGTCTTTTTTTCCCCAGTTAGCTATCTTTTTAATCAGACAAACACGGTGCAGCTGTGTTGTCTGTAAGAAACTCTCCCTGGCCCACCATGTTGGTGGAAGACTACAACTGTTAAAAAAAGTACGTACAGTGACGCTCGTGTTGCTGATTTTGCGTCTCCTACATGCTAAAATGTTAATGCTCTCAACTGTTGTTTGTGTTGCCCTTGTGATGCTCTGTGTTTTACCTCTTTAATGCCTCCTGACTATTACTGCTGTGCATAAGCAGAAAATACTATGAAGGACGTAATGATATATAGTTATATTTGATGATATTTAATAATCAATCTGTATGGCTATCGGACTTATTTTCAAAAATGAAATAACACAGTCTAAACTTTTCATTTGACCATTTTCTCTACATTTTTTGGATGGTGGGGGAGGGGGTATTGTGTTGTCTTCTTACATTTCCATGTAGAGCTCTTCATGAATCATTTCAGTAGATTCATCAAGGCTACTACTTAAATGTACTTCATTGGACCTTTTCCCTCAGCCACACCTCTGACGTCACATCGGTACATAGTTAAGTGGCTTCAGCGCTGCAGCCAATTGTCTAACATTCACATCAACATACTTGTAGTTGAACATCTCAAGGCTCTGCTAAGGGGTCAGTTCTATTCATTGTCTATTTTATGTCACCTATAGACTCAAGATGGGACTGTCTTCAACTGTAACAAAAGCCTAAATACTAATGGAAACACCAGTGATATAGAGACTGCTTTCTATATATCGTGTGGGGAAATTTGCAGTTGAGTCTTTATTTCATTAAAGATAAAGGGGATGAAAATAATTTGCTTAGAGTGCCCATCATAATTTTTCTTTTTGAATTTAAACTAAAGAGAAGGGGATCCACCTGATCCTGTTGTTCTTCATTTATTACAATAAACCATCACTTTTACAGTGGAGTAGTTATTCCTGATAAAACAAATGGATGTGGGCTTCCACTGTTTCCACACAATACGGCTCAGTTATTATTTCAATCCTACATCTGAGATCTAAGACATTGAGTCACATTCAAGGTAACCTGAACCGAAATAGCAGGCCCTGTTTTACACTATTGTGCAGTTTAATTCAAGCTCCTTGTCAAAAAGAAATCGCTCTCCTCTAAGTGTTCTTTAGAAAGACATGGCAAACCCAACGAGACGTACAGGGGATCAATTTGGCCGTGACATCCAGCCAATAAAGAATAAGTTCATATACAAGATTCTTAAGCAGTTACAAATTGCACAAGAAGCCACATATGGACCACAAAAAAACAAAAGAAGGAAAATAACACATAGGTCCACCCATGCATATCAGCTTGTTGATGTTATTAATAAAGGACAAATGCTGGGTTCTGTTTATTAAGTGCCCTGGATACTAGTTTTGCCACAGCATGCCAGTGGGCTGCTGTCTGCTCCATGGTCACCACTTGAATCTAAATGAACAGATTTGACTTTCAGGATATTGCCAAGAACCCTGTCCCAGTGCCGACACGGAGAAGGGCCTCTCCAAAAACAGAAGGTTGAAGAAAACAGAGCGACTGACATGGGCGTAACCCCCAACCTCAAATGAGGTTACCCCTTAAAGCCACCCTCAGAGCTTGGGAAAATAGGGGAGAAAAAGACAGCTGCCAACAACAGACAAAAATCATTAACGCGTTTGTTCATGTTGACAATTTCTCAGAGAATTCAGTGGCAATGGATGGAAAGTCCTGGTCTAACTTACACACACACAAAAAATAAATAACTGTTCATACAAAAAATAAAACTAAATAAAATAAATTGTTGTAGAAAAAGGAAGCTCTGAATTAAAGCAACGCCTTTCAGTGCTCCAGAACAAAAGTTGGACACTTATCACAAGGTAAGGATGAATTAAATCATTCTAAGAATCGATTTTAGATCAAATTGTGACCCCAAAAATCATAATTGGATTGTTTGATACCTAAAGATTCACATCCCTGAACTCCACCGAAGATATCCCGACTTTAAAAAGAGAGTATTTGTCTGAAACTGTATCTTTCTCTGAGAAGCTGACCCTTTGGCTCAATAACAACTGATCACAACCTCTTTGTATATCGTTTAATTTACCCGTCTTAAATTCTTCAGCATCAACATGTGGTGTCACTACAGCTTGCAGACGACCTGACAGAATTTCACCTTGGCTGTTTCGCTGTAAGGCAGAACATATTTTTTTGTTTTACTGAATGTCCTCTCGAGGGTGTGTGCTCTTGTTGGGATAAATGTTTAGCAGTCAGCAGAAATTTAAGCTACCAGACCACAACAGAAGAAATTGGACAAAACAAGTTAAATTGTCTGAACATTTCTATCTATTTGTCACTTAGATAAGCCTTCAGGACAATGATGCAATGGTAGGGTTTTATGTCTCATCAGCTTTCATACACATCATGAAGAAAAACATTTTTATTTCCAGCTGGAATTCTTCCTCTTGCAATCGGGCCTCGAAAACGAGGCTTCTACTTTTTAATCTTCACTAGAACAGAACATCAAAACACGGGCATTGATCTGTGTAAGACTGCTGATTATATCATATTCTAAAAATTGCTAATAATTCAAATTTCTTAACCTATAAAAACTGGATGAAACATTTGTGTACCAAGGTATATTTCACAGAAAGTTACCGCAAAACACCAAAAGCAGGTGACTTCTTCACCAAAATTGCTTTACAAAATAAAACCATGGAATTCCAGACAAGTTTCTCGTCTACTGACAATTCAAAAAGAAAAAAAGAAAAAAATCACAATCCTCTCCTCATTAACTACAAGAAAAATGTTGGCATTCAAGATGCCAGGCACTGCTACTGATTATTTGGCTCCAGCAGTCAAGACAAAATAACCACCCACAGTCCAGCCTGTTTGCATAATTATCTGAATAACGTGCTCAAAAAACTTAGATACGGTAACATCTGTGAAATCCATTTCTGCTGAGAGGCTGTAAAAACTACATATATGTGGAGTGGGATGTATCATAACGACAGGCTCACTAAACATGATCAAAACCCCCAAAAATTTCGGGGCTATAATATTACAGAAGTTATTCTCCTTGATCCCAACTCTGAACTGCATAAAGTCAAAATCATGAAAACAATAACATCAAAGCCATTAGAGTATTTTATATGCTGTTTTTGTCCAAACAGAATTGTTGCTCACTTTAAACCAAAGCCGACATAAATATATTAGATGTGCCCATCTGTCTGCTCGAGAGGCTGATAGAAAAACAAAATCAAATTCACAAAATGATTATGAAAACAAATGGTTGCAGGTAGACGTTACTGCCTGAAGTATAACTCAAATGAAGTTGGAGTACTTTTGAAATGACATGAGATTTACACTAGTTGTGAATGTGCACAATAGAGATTAATGGTGAAACCCAACTTATTAGCTTCTCAGCCACTTGTCTTGTCACGGTTTGCTTCCATCGTGGATTTTATTTAATGTTACCTCTCAACCGAACTTGGCCAAGGTGTATGTTTTCGTGTTGTTTGTGATGTAGGTGCCACACGAAATCAACCCGAAGCAGCACAATGACTGTTTAAAAGCTACACTGTAACATTGCAATCAGACCAGAGAGCAGGATAAAGCACCACTTGAAGACACCAGACAGCAGCTTTATTAATTACTCTACATATTCATTCACACTCATATCTTTTGTCTGGGTGTTTCAGTCCATTTTTATCTCTTTTCCCCCTTTAATCTAACCCATCTCTTGCAGTTGCTTGTCCCTCACTGTTCCCTCCTCTTGCTTCCTCCATCAAATATTCTGCTCACGCACAACTGCGGCACCCTTTCTCCAGTCCTCCCCATTAATCCACACCACAGACATCTTGGCCCACTGTCTCGTCTCTTCATCAGTGTGCACTCAGAAGTCTTAAAGTCTAGGCCATTTCACCAGATAGTGTCTGAACATTTTTCATAGGCCACGAGGCCCACTGGTGAACATGCCTTTCACTGTACAGACAGACCGTACCGTACAACCATAAGCTCCCTCCCACTAAATACCACTCATCAGAAAACATAATGCAGCTTCAGGCAAAGGTCATATCAGGATAAGCCGAGCTCCAAATCTAATGCTCACGTCTGTGTATGTTCAGCCATGCTTAGCATTGAATTGCTCCTTCACAGGAAACAAAACAAACTCAAAGAATAATCTGCAGGTCTGGTCCGGCTGGCCTGTGATATGTGGTCAGCTCTGTCTGCTCTGCAGGCAGTAAAGATGCCGGCTCTGCAAAGTAAAACAATCAAATCATTGATACTCGAGACACTAAAGTTCATCTTGAGCAAAGTTATCGAATTAGTTTGGCTTGACTGCAAACAATTCTGCGACACACACAAAAGAATATCTATTTATCTCACATTTATGAAGCATTTAGCACAATGCTACATATTCTTTTCATTCTCATTAGAACTATTTAAATGTTATATTTGTTCTTCCACTCATATCAGAACTTTAGAAGGTTATTGCAGATATTCTTAAGAATAGGTCATTATTTTATGACAGTAAGTCAAAGTAATCCGTCATGGCGCTCTGTTTCTGTAAGATGTTTCTAGAATGTTAAACGCAATCGCATCGTAGGTGTAACACGAGAAGGAAGAAAACTCTCTAATAACTATAGAAATTACTCCATGTCTATTCATCTGTTGCATCTGTTGGCTAGTACTAATCACTTTAAGAGTGCAGCCAAATGCTCAATATTAACACATCTTCCATGACAGGAGGAGGAGTATGGGGTAAGGAGGGGGATACGGAAAAGCAGAGTTTTCATAGGAAATTAAAGCAACCAATTCCTTCGGACTTGCAAAAGAAGCAGCTCGATGTCGACTTCAAAGAAGGAAACGGGGAGTCCAATTTTTCGTTCAAGCTTTTTCTTCTTGCCTTAAATGCCTACTTTCATCCGGCAGAGTACAGAAACAAACTGGATAGAAACTGTATTTTCAGTTTAGGATCTTAAGTCTGCCCCCTCCATCGTCCTCTTTGCACATAAGAGCTCAAGTTAGTTTTACAGCAGAGCTTAGAAATAGTCCTCATCAACCAACCTCCTCTTTTGCCATTTCTTTCTTTCTTTTGCTCACCCTCCACTCCTGCCGTTTCAGACCCTTATTTCCCTGCCCTCCTTCCCCTCCCTCCCTCCCCTCTCTCTCATTCATTCAGTTTAATTTTGAACTCTGCACTTGCAGACAGGCAAAGAGGGTAGCTCCATGGTTACCTGGCACCAGGCCATCTCATTACACTGCCAATTGATTCTGGTCTGCCGCCATGTCCGCTGCCCACCTCCCCCACCCCCCACACCATCTCTGCACCCCAGACTGTCTGCAGCAAAGGAGATTTCAGAGCACACAGGATGGAGACAAACAGCTACACTTATCTACATCAAACTAAGCACGCATGCATGCACCTCTGCACACAGGAACACAAACAAATGGATCCAATACCCTAAAAATGACAAGAGCGATTTTGTCATATTGCTTACATTTCATTATTGTTCATTGTTCAGGAGGGTTCAAAGGGAAAATTGCCTGATAAAGATGCACATATGCAATTGAAATTAAATGAATCCTAAATAAATCCTAAATAGTTCCAGAACTGTCCAAAGAAAGTTTTCATAATAATCATTCATATGAGATCATCCTAGCTCAAATCGTTTCTCTTTGTATTTCCTTTTCTTCCAGATAAACAGTAACACAGCACTGCTTGGTCTCAAATGCATTGAAGCTTAAACAGGAGTCGCACATCCAGTTTCAGTTAGCCTGAACCAGCCAACAGGATCAATGTGCAGACTGTGACAAAAAGGGGACACGAAGCACCAAGGACATCACCAATAGGTTTGTGAAAGGCAGCCCATCTGATGTTCTCCCTCCATTAGTGAAGTGCACAAAATCGGTTAAATATACCCAACTTCAATGCTTGTGCCAAGTGAGACAAAAATCTATATCACATCTGGAATTGGATGCACCTCCACAACTGCAAACATAATGTGCTTGCAGGCCTGATAGAATAACAATTCAGAATAAGTGATAATGTTTCCTAGAATTTCTCTTTGAATAAGTCTCAGCAGAAGAATTTTGAGCTCTCACCCATCTCAGTTACCCATATATGTCAAGTCTTCACATGATTTTGCGTAGCCCGGGGCCACAGAAGTCAGGATCAACATTTAATGACTCATCTCACCCTATGAGACTTTCAGTGGCTGTAAACAGAAGGATTTCACTGCTCAGACTTCATCTTCCAGAGGTGTGACTCAGACAACTTGCCACTCCTTCTGTCACTGTTGGCAGATGCCAGGGTCATGGCCTCTTGCTCATTGGGGATTTCAGGGGATCAGGAGTCAAAAGGATTGGAAAGCCATTTGAAGATTTCTACTGTGCTTGAATATCGTCATGTTCAAAAGCCATCCGTCTTTTTTGTCCAGTTAAAAGAATAAAAGGCTGACTGAGGTAGCTTTTCTGTTGTGAGGGCAGGTTTTAAAATCTCCTTTGTAGTGACTTTTCCTATTATGAGAAAATAGAAGTGGTTGCTGACATCCCTTAATTTATGCATTGTATCATATTGCGGAGCATTAGCAATGAAAGCCAGCTTATATAGTAATATCCAACTCAATCTTTGCTCATTTGCAATACCCAAGAGCTGCTTATTGTTGTTCTGGCAGCTCCATCAGCTCATCATCCACCTGCACACGCTTCTCATGTATCTTTTTGGCCAGCTCGATGACCTCATCATGTAGTCACTTCATTTTGACTGACTGAGATATGACCCCAATGAGTGGTACAGCATGGTCCTCATTTACAGATTTTGGGTGTAAACACAGCAATATTATTCTACTTGAAAGATAATTCAGCCTGCTTCATGATAGATATTAAACTGTAAACACGATGTAACAAACACTGATGCTAAAGCAGATTCTTTTGTGAATTTGCGTCACTGCACAAACTAGCAGCAACACATTCCCATATTTGTGCATATTGTACCCACAGAAAAGTAGGCAAAATCTAATCAGTACAAATGCACCCAAAACATTTCCAAAGCAAACCCAAATAAAAGGAACAATCTTCATCTTTTTTTGTGGGTTTACACATAATTTGCCATCCAGCCTTGAATTGACTTAACTGTTTTCCTGCAGTGGGAAACTACACAGATACAATGACCCTATTTTTCCTTTTCTTCTAAAACAGCTAAGGTGAGGGGATTTGTCCTCACAAGGTATGTAACTCAAACTTTCATGTGTGTTCTTTCCAAATGCAATCTTTGTACACTTATACACTATTTCCTTTCAGATAACCTGTGTGGGACAACTTTTTACCATTTAATATAACTTTTACAGTGTCAACAAACTGTTGCGTTGGTGGAGTAAGTCACTATGCAAGGAGCAGATACTGATTAAACAAAGGTTAAATAAAAAAGAAATAGTTAACACGAGATTGAAACTCTTCATTTTGAGCCAGTGCAGTGACCTTGAGGATTTCTTTAACAGTTTGGTAACTGCACAGTTTATAGTTGTATAGAAATGAATGGAGGAACTCCAGTAGTGAAGATTTCAAAACGAATAAGGTTTAATGTGCTTTTAAGCAAAAAATGTTAAGCTTGTGCACCCAGTCTTTTTCTTTTATCTCACTCCAAATATTCACATTACCTTCTACCCAAACAGCTTAGGTTGGCATTCACACATTCTGCAGCCATATGGACAATACCATAAGAAATGCTGCCTTTGCAGCTATCTCTGTACGGATGACGAATTGAATCTGTAGACAATAAACCACTGGAAAAAGCATTAGAAATTAAATTTAAACCAAACATCCAGAGTTGTGTCTGCACTTGTGAGTAAATCACCGTCTTCCACTTTAAACCAAACAGTGCATATCACTGCCTTAATGATCAATTTGACCTCAAACCGGACATTGTCTGTCTTTTGTGCATTTCATGGCTCCTGCACACTCACAGCTTGATTCTGCACCTTTGGGACAATGTCATTCATCCATCCATCCATCCCTGAACAGACATGTGCTCCATGAGATAAAATATTTTTGGCGCTGGAAATAAGCACAAAAATATGAACCATCAACATTGTGTTGAAAATACACGCCTGAAACTCTCCTGACTGAACGTTGTTTCTGTGGATAAAGTAGCGAATGAAAGCCCCCCCCGTGGATCTGTACGTCCGTTGTCTATCCATCTGTATCACTGTTCATGCAATCATTCCTTTACTACACTTTTTAACTGAGGGAACTGAAAAAACACCAGTTAAAGACAATTAAATCAACAAGTCATTGACTAACGCGAAATTTTCCCATTATCCAAAAATAATGAGTTGATCGTGTTGGGGAATTATTTCAAAGTGCCATTTCAATACAGAAGCCAGTGTAGTTCTTCATTAAAACAGTTTTGCACCACAGTCATTACTAAAACTTCTCCATAGAAACACAAATGTTTTCATTTCTGCTTAAGAACATCCTACAAAAACAGAACTAATATTAAATATAATTTAACACGAAAAGATGCCAAATGATGACCATACACATCTTTCAAATATACAATGCATCACTGACTTGCCTGAAACTTTCTTTTTAATGCATTCAGTTTATGACGTATACATCCTAATTGTCATACATGATGAGTACATCAATAAGCAATCTGACAGATAACTGTAATATTGTTGTTACTCATAAATATCACCCTGGAGTAAGTTATCAATAAAGAAGTCAGCACAGAGACTGCTCAGTGTGAGTTTCTCTTGAGAAACCAAGGATTAGAGATGGGCCTCCCCATTTTGGGGCCCCTTTCCTGTACATGCACACGGGTTGTTTAAGGACACAGTGAACCAGGCTACCCGATCTAGGGAAGGGGCCAGGCAGGGGGAGCAGTGACGGGACGGCAGAGTGGAATAAACTCACATAGAATTATAAGAGCTCCAGCTGCTGGCTTAATGCAAGAGGGACTAGAGAGGGCAGGAGGAGAGAGAAGATTGGCTCATGTAAGAGAGGGAGGAGCCTGTTCTCCAGGAGGAGAGTATGCAGGATTTATGCCGGCAGTGGAGGGGAAAAAAAGAACAAAGGAGGAAATTAGAGTGGGGTGTGCAAGTTTTCCAATATGACAGTTCCCTAAAATAAAGATACAGTACAGATCAGAGGCTTGCAAACATTTCTCTTGGTATTTGTATCGTTACATTAAGAAAAATTCGAGTAAATTTAGATATGTCTTCCAAGCAAAACGCCAGATTTTAGATCAGAGCTCAGCAGGTTTAAGTCGCTCCATTCTCACTGACAATCCATCACACCTGCACTTTTGGGAGAAAGGAGCTGCTCCCATACAGACATTCTCCACTTGCCCCCCTTTTGCCCCTTCTCCATTTTCTTTGCCCTTGTTACCTTTCTCTCACTCTCCTGCGTTCCTCCCCTTCTGTTGCTCCCCTTACTGTGTGAGTGTGTCTGGGTCCTGCTGGAGAGGCTTTGTCTGTGAACACTGGAGCCCTGACTGGCCCACGGGGGCCCAAACCATGAATACCCACAGTGTGAGAGCCGCTCTTTCACTCTTACACCACTTTCTCTTCTGGAATGCCTGAGCAATGAGGTAAGGAACTCATGCACACACTTCCATGTGCGTGAACGCACACAAGTAAACCGTACAGGGGCACACACGCATTTTCTCACTTTCTCTGCCTTGTGCACACACACCCGCACGCATCCACATATACACCATACTTTACACACAAATTGAGTGAGTCATGCAGTGATGAAAAGCCAGTGTTTTGTGTGTGAACCCTCTCACCCAGGACTAACATCCTGAGAGCCTTTCTCCTCCATCAGTCCCTGCCAAGCTCTCCCTCTAATTAAAGACCATCAGGTCCAATAGCATTGGCCCAGCATCCCCCAGACCATGCCCCTTCCCCAGCCATAGAAGTCCTGAGCAGGGTAGAGTCTATGTGGAATGTGAATGACTGTGGTGATTAACAGCTTCTTGGGATTTCTAATTCCCCACTAAATGCTGTGCCTGCCCGCAAGACTGATGCCAGCTTTGCAGAAGGGCTGGTCTAATAGATGGACTGTTGTCTGTTGACAAGTGATAGTCCTCAGAAAAAATTTCAGGTCTATTCTGAAGCTCAAATACAGTAATCATTCACTTGAATGTGATGGCAATATTATGCTTGAATGGGGCTTTCCATTAATTCTTTGAAGTGTTCTTTTTAGGCCAGAAACTTCTCATTTCTCATTTCCAACATGAAAAGTCTCTGTTTGATAGGATTAATCAACCAACAGATGCACAAGACAATGGGAAAGTCCAAAAAGCTCATTTAGGATCTCGGAGAGAGAATTGTAGTCGGGAATGCGATTTGAAGTCCTTTCTAAACAACTTCCATTTCATGATCAACCCCCTTACATTTTTACACAAGTAAAGGTTATTAAAGATGTGGCCACTTTCACAAAGTCTCAAAAATGACATAAATTGTCACCCTCAGCTGAGAGGAAATTGGTTGGGGTGGTCAGGAACAACCCAGGAACCACAAAGGCTCAGTTCTGCTATTAACTGGAAGCTGCTGGATTACCTGCGCCAGTCTAAACAGTGAGGAAAGTTTTTATCTCCATGGTGTGAGAGGCTGCAGCTCAGGAATCAAGCCCTTATTCCAAAAGTGACACCTTTAAGCTCGACTGAAGTGTACCGCTGACCTTAAGGACAAAGAAATAGCATTATACATTAAAATTGTATGGTCACATGAGATAAAGACTGAGTCTGACTACATTAACAGGCAGCAATATTTTGATTTTGAACCCGCTTAAGATAAAACCACATAAGGAACATTTTCTGATAGCCTTGCCCAATTTATGTCACACGTGGAGTCAGATCAAAATCAGAAGTATTCTGGCCTAAGCTGCTTTGCAAACATGTGTACATCTTTACTTTTTTAACTATTGCATACTACAGGAGTTTCAGCATTTTATGACACATGTTCTTACTTTGGATTCCAGTGAGTGCAAAAGAGGATGTACAGAAAGAAATATGACAGAGAAACCCAAAAAAAACCCACAAGGTTTGAAAGCTATAGGGTTTGGATGGACACAAACAGAGCAAGCATAGGATGAAAAGCATACATTTATAATGTGAATGGTCACGTAATGCTATAATCAGTTTACCATCTCATCTCATAATAAGGCTGATGGGTAAAAAATTGCTGTACATGTATAGCTGTCATAGAAAAGATGTTGGAAGGAGTGAAGTCAACACAGGCGTTGAGTGTTGTCGAGGTAGCATCATGCTGTAGGCCTGTTTCCTGTTTATCTGTTGTAAAGGCCACAAACTTTGGGGAAATATCACCCTCCACAGGTTTGGAGGACATATGTAGAAAGTTCAGGAAGCTGTAATTAAGAGCAAGGAAAGCCACGTGGTTTAGGTGGGTCAAAGTAGACGATGTGTTCGATGCTTAGGAATCTTGTGATCATGCGTGTCACCAACTTCATTTCAGTGATACTGTTGTTTAAGCAGTGCTTGATGGTTAATGACGAAGGACGACATCAGAATTCTGCATTCAGCATTTTCCTCAAATCATCAGATAAACAGTTGAATCTTGGACACAGAGTTGGGTGTTTTAACAGGACAAAATACAAGTTGATAAAGCAGTAATTCAAAGGCACCAAGACAATGGGTCAAATACCTTTGCTAAAGTCTGTCAGGCAAATATTGAATGTGCTACATTAACATTTTTGATCCGATAGGTAATTTTTTCATTTAATGTACAACACTATGTCTGTACCCGAGGTGCTGTGCCTTATTTGTGATATCTACGTGCACCACACTTTACATGCTGTCAGCTCTGTCAGTTATTAAAACATAAACACTTCCACACTTAAAGTGTGCATGCCATTCTAAACACTGCGGTTTGCTCTATTTGGCTCTAATTACTACTGCAGGACGTCAGCAAGCAAAGCAGCCAACAAGCATGTGAGGGAGACAGTATTCCATCAGTGTGTAAAGTTTGCTTGAACTGTGACTGAATACGGATTCATCTGATGAAGTCTTATTTTGGGGGGAATATTTTTGCCATAACTTCATTTGCACTGAATCAACCAGAAAGCTTGTGGGCAACTATGCAATAATAGCAAAACACAGGAAAGAGATTAAGCAAATAGTATTGGCATCAGTAAATGGCATTAAGAAAATAATCTGGATTACAGGTATAAAACTCAAGCAGCTGCCAACTACGCTAAGTGCAGAATCCAGTGAAAATAACCACGAAGCGATAATGCTCCAAATGGTCACTCAATGGTGATCTAAGAAAGGTGAAGGCGAAGGAGGAGCCAGGTGCAGACACAGGCCAGGAGCCAGGAGCCCGGAGGAAGCTTAAATGGTTTATTTATAATAAATGAAAATCACAGCCAATGCTGGAGAAGCAAAAAACTGAACTAGAAAAAACAAACACCGAAGGAAAAATAACAGAAACTGGACTGTGCACAACCAGGAAGCTGAATCAGATAGACGGGGAAACCAATGGGTAAACTGACGCAGGACCTGACAATGACTGGATGACAGCCGACTGGAAGGAGGGAACTGAGACTAGGCTAGGCCAGGCTAACTAAGAGACCAAACAGACTAACCAGAAAACACACAAAAAATACTTAAGTAAGTCGCTTTGGATAAAAGCGTCTGCAAAATGACCGTAATGTAATGTAATGTAAATACATGGATCGTGACAAAAAGTCCAGTTCTCTTTGGTAATGCCATGTAATTTACCTCGAAATGTAAAAACTATGACCCAGCTAAACAGATTTTCCATCCGGTCACAGGTTGCTCTCTAAGTTGCACCTGGCCACGTAGAACCTGAATCATTTCTTATTGTGATGACACACTGCTCATGTTGCTGGCCATTAGATGTATGAATCCAATCTGCAGCATGCCTCCACAAACATTACACAGCAGACACATTATTAGACACCAGCCTCTGTACTGAGGTCATAAATAGTTAAAGTTTCCAAATGCAAAGCTGCTGAGCTGTCAGAAGAAGTGTTTTATTCATTCTGATGAAGGTCTCTGTGTACTACAATACAACAGAGTGTGAACTTAACTACTGACGTGAGATAAACAGTCATTCTTGGTATAGAGTCTTTGTTGACTGGCAGGATTCTTGACCTATTACAGTTGGTTATTATAATTTAGACCCAGACCCCGGGTTGCAAACCTCCCTTCAGAAGCCTGTGGGTGATGTCACAGACACAGCATCCTTGTAGCGTTGACAGTCTGCTGTCACGCCTTTCGCCTCTACGAAGTTACTGTTTTTCATTTTGGACATCACTCTCTGGAAACTGCGTCAGTGAGTCATTTTAACAAACAACTAGTGGAGAACTCTAGTTTGGAAAATGCCAACATTACACAGACATTACTAGACTGTTACACATGTCTGCTGTGGAGGAGGAATAAAAGAACCAAAGATCTGCTTCTATAAGATGGGAGTAATTGCTCAGAATTGGGAAAGACAGTAAACAAATAGCAATTAACTTTTACAACGAGCCATTCCCAGACAATAACAGTGAATCATGACAAACTATCAACAGCCTGTTGTAAATCATCTATATTTTTATGTTCTATTTTTTCATGTTTTAATTTTTGGTTCCTTGAGGTGCAATAAAAGCGTTAATTCCTCAAACCTAGTTAAAGAACAAAGGGGCTGGAACCCAACATGACAATCTCTGTTACATCTCGTGTAAAATGACTGTGGTCGTGTTTGCTGTGTTCCATATGAGACCTAATTTGTAGTAGAAAGCAGAAATAAATTGAATGACACCTGGCCAGCGTGCACACAGTACAGTAAGGGTGTGTACATGAAAAACTGAGTGGAAAAAGGAGTGGAAACTGTATGGAAACTGCTCACAGGTAATTCTCCTAAAAACAAACTTCATAGTGCAAGTCTGTTCACATTATAGATTAAAACTAAATCAAAATATCAGGATTTATTACAGCAAATAGCTTCCACATTCAATTGGTAAAATATATAAGCAGCTACTAAGATAAATATAAATATTAGGGATGAACCGATACCAATACAGATATCGATATGTTCCGATACTACAGAACCGATAACAGTGAGACAGGAGTTTAATTTTCCTGCAATGTGTTTGTGAAAGTTAAAACGTTAAAACAATATAGAGTAGTTTTATACTGATAAAATGCACAAAGTGCAGTTATAATTGGTTTGATTATGCCTAAAGAAAATAAAATGTGTTTAATTGTAAGAACTGTAATGGCATCGATTAGTACTCATATCGATACTCGGTATTGGCAAGTATTAAAAGGTAAGTACTTGTACTCGGTTTAAAACAATGTGGTATCAGTGCATCCCTAATAAATATACATGTGAATATGTTAATACTCAAGCCAACACCTGTGTAGTGTACAGTAGCACATGGACCTGTATAGTTTTCACCTGTCAGACTTGTAAAAGTGGTCAAATAATTTTCTCTGACACTGTTTTTGCCCTCATCGCCCATGATAACCGTAATTCTTGGCTGTCTGACAGCCTTTCCTACCTGTCTCACTCCTGCTGAAGAGTGTCAGGAGAAGCTATGAGCTCATTTTCCTCCACAATGAATATATTTCTTCTGTGGCTCATATCACATTACATGAGTTTTCACAAACTGCTGTAGGTCAACCTGGACAAACAATGCGCTTTTAGGGCTGAATGACTAAAGGAAAAAAATGGCAAATCTTAGGTTACAGACAGCAGATAATACAGCACTTATATACTGTGAACAGATGACTGTGACTACTCCTAGATTATAAAACAACATCACTTCTCAAAGCTGCTCTCGAGCAAATATTCTCTCTTAAATGTAGCAGAATGTCACCTCATTCTTCTACAATAATTCTCCTTCTCACACACAGTTACCACCGCTAAAGGAGCAGAGTTATTATCAATGTTCCCCATCTATAGGTCAGTAGTTCGGATGAATGAGTCAGCACTTTCTGTGCGTCTCTCTAGAGCAACTCCTTTTGTTTCAAAAGCAATGAATTACACAACTTTGTTGGGTGTGTCTTCCCAATACCACGCGAGACATGATTCAGAACAGTGGAAAGTCATTACAAGCACACAAAAGTCATCAATTTCAGTAAACGAGTAAATCAATGGCATTAGGGCGGGGTTTCCTGTACTATTGTCTGCGTTTGTCTGATGACTCAACTGCACTTTCACTTGTTGTGAACAAATGAAAGGAGCTGGTCATTCGGCCGCACTTTCACTACCAAACCTCAGGCTGAATCATGCTCTGAACCACACATGCTCGTTTACGCACACGGACACAAATAATCAGGCACGAATGAAGAGGTCTTCAAAAAGTTTCAAATCAAGGATGAAACACCCTTTTCAATGTCCAAAAGTTCAGGCACCTCCAGGGATTTGAGGACAGGTGATGTAGATTTTATAGCTATATATATTATAGCTATTCACATTATATATTATATATATATTATATTATTAATTATATATTCACAGACTTCTTAAACTGTTTGCAACCAATCAGCAGCCACGAGTCTCTTTAACACAACAGTCCAGCACAATAAAACAATAATGATCACGAAGCAGACCCTGATCTTAAAAAAAGGGCATTTAAGAGGTAAAGTGAAAGTCATACTGAGGTCAGGATGACCAAGAAAACTGGTCATGACGTCGCTAAAAAGCTGGTCCCAACCCCAAACGGTACAAAAATGACCTTCAGAGGAAAATCCTGCTTGTTCACCACATAGTTTATCCTCACAAGTTTGCAAAACAACATCAGAATCAGCCTGATGCTCTAAGTTAAAAGTTGAAATCAAAGGATTCACTTCTCCGTGAGAAAGATATGTTTGTCAAAGATTCATTAGAGAGATCATCTCTTCAAACTGTTAAGCATGAGGGTGAATTGATGATGCTTTGGGCTTGTTTAGCAGACTGTAAACAGCTGGAGAAACAATTCGTTATTGAATAAAAGCAAAATTTAGCACCAGAGATCCTGAACACAGCTCAAAATCAACAGGTGAATGCTGAAGATAGAATTTACCATTTATGGATAGACCTAAAAAGATCAGTTCATACCAGACTGCCAAATAGTCTCACAGGACCAGAAGCTACAGGCTGTGAAACTGATAGGACCAAAGACCAAACCTTTGCTTTAAACTCTTTACCTCCTCTATTTTGTATCTCTAAAAGACAAACCAAGGTTATTCTGATTAAAATTACAAATATATCTTATATAGTAATTACTCAGTTATTCACTCAGAAAGAAAATTTTGACAAGAAGCCAAAACCTCTGCAGACGTCACGCCACTGGACTGGTGATGAGTGTTTGAAAGATCCAATCAAGTCCACTCTGAGCTCAGCCTCGTCAACACTTACCCATACATTAAAACAACAAAACTACAGATCAGCCCGCAAGATGACAGAGTCACTGGACTCAGCTTCATGTTTAACTTTGGGTAGAAGATGCATATTGCTGTTTTATGGGTCTCGTTAAAGCCATAATGTGTAATATTTCACGTTGTCTATTAACAAATTTGAGTCTTATCATTCACAAGTATTACCTCAATCGTTATTAATTACCTCCATCACAAAAGTGCAGTGTTCTTATATTCTTTATATTCAGCATACGAATGTACATAAGAGTGTTACACTCCAATGAATGTCTCCATGTTGCTCCGCCATTTTAAAACTACGGGATTTGTAGAAGGACATGTCATCAGCTTCGCATTTTCCGTTTCCGTTTCAGTGAACATTATACTTTTCACTGTAACAATTTTAGGGTTTTTCACTTTTCAAACAAAATCCATCCATTTTCTATATCTGCTTAATCCAACTGTAGGGTCGCGGGGGGGCTGGAGCATATCCCAGAGGTCATTGGGCGAGAGGCAGGGTACACCGTGGACAGGTCGTCCGTCCATCACAGAGACAAACAACCACACACTCACTCCTAGGGACAATTTAGAGACACCAATTAACCTAACATGCATGTTTTTTTTGGACAGTGGGAGGAAGCCGGAGTACCCGGAGAGAACCCACGCATACACTGGGAAAACATGCAGACTCCACACAGAAAGGCCCCAGCCTGGAGTTGAACCTGGGACCCTCTCGCTGTGAGGCGACGCTGCCAACCTCAAACAAAGTCATATATACTATGTACCACATCACCAAATCAAAGGGGGTGTGAAGGACATTCCCACTCTCACTTCATAAGAATTTGGTTCAACTGCATTCAAAGCAAATTAAAAGGTTATTTACAGTTTTAGCAAATAGTAACGTTCATTATTCTGTCTTCTAGGATCCTATGAAATAAGAAAGGACGTTCAACACGTAACCACTGGACTGTCGTATATTCAAACACAACACTGAGTAGGAGCATGTCTGTCACGACTTGTTAAAGTGTGGAGAAACAGAAACGGGTGAAGTAGATGATATTCCAAAAGTTCAGTTTGTTGAGGACGTGTACACACAAAGACCACGTAGGAAGCGGACAGAAGCAGGTAGGCAGCAGACTCACAGGTGAGCTTAGGCACACGACACAGGCAACTTCCAAATTTACACAAAGATTTATCCAAAAACACACGAGACTGTGGTGGACTATCTGGCAAAGAATGGAAAAGAAGACCAGGTATTTATATACATGGAAGGTAATAGGGAGAAAGCAGAAAAGTGGTGTGTCAGGGCTGCGTAGTATCCCTTCCTCCTGCCGGTAGACAGAAAACCAAGAGAACAAAACACTAAGCGGACCCTGGAGATGCAGCCGTGGCTGTGACAATATCGTTGAGATGTCTCTAAATATTGAACATCTTTATCATCCTCGACACAACCATTGTGAGAAATCACTTTCATCAAGTAGCTTATAGCAAAATTGTGACAAAATGTCACATCTCAAATTAAAGAAATTCATTAAAAACCTGCTTTCTGATCCAGATCCACACACAAAAAACAAGTGTTAACTTTCCACAAGTTTTGTTAAAATTGGGTGATGGGTTTTTGACCTGCTTAGAATTATTTATCACCTTGTTTTTAGAGATAATAACGAAATTAACGAAGAAGAAGTCATAGATTAGCTGTTTAAGAAGATAATTGCGATACTTGCGTGGTCATTAAAACAAATCAAGAGGATTCAGATCCATGCAGAAAGCTTTAAAATCCATAATAACTCATAATACATTTAAAAATGTATGTATTGAATATTGTTTTGTTACAGAATTATTACAGTTCTAACATATAGTCTCCCTGTCTTCCAGTTGGCAGTAATAACCTACATCCATCTAATGATAAGAGAAAAATATCATTAAAACAACAAAATCAACAACGAGCTCTTTAAAGCTAAAGCTTTAAGACAAATGGAAGCTCACAGTAAATATGGATCGATCGCTCGTTACAGGAATAATATGGCAAAGGGAACGGGGACATGACCAGGAAAGTCCAGACTAATAAAGGTCGTCGGCTGACTGGTCACTGATTTCTGGCATGTGTCTGCAGCTGTGGAGGACAGTACCGCCACACTGTGTCAGCTGGCTTTTATTCTGCTGTGACAGACTCGAGGAACATCGAAGCAGCCGACAAGCCACATCCTCGGTTGATTCTCTAAGAATTTTGCGCCTGAGCTGTTTGAGTCACAGTTACGGCAAAGCACTCCTTATATTAGAGGTAAAGAGTGTGTCTTATTCACCTAATGGGGTTCACAATAGCGCTGACGAAACTCTGCTCATCCTTTCCACGCACTGTTTGTGTTATGGTGACCTTGTATGACTGAAGGGTTGTCATCCATATTTATAACGTGAGACAGCTCGTCTGCATTGAGTGGCAGTTCAAGCTGAAATTCAACTGAATGTGTGAATGACAAAATAACCTAAATAATATGTCATTTCGAAGCAGTGAGGTCAGCAGTCCAATTAGACACCATCATCGGGACGAGGTCTGTGAAATGTTACTAATCACGTCCAACTGTATCTTCAAGAATCAAATTTAAAATATGATATCATGGCTTCACCATGAAATGATAATTTTTGCCATTTTGCTGTGAAGCACAGGTCTGCAGACGCCCCTTTCGAATAAATTTTCACTGTATTCGTTCTACTCTATCTCTTTTTTTCTCTTTATTTATACTTCTGCTGTTTTCTTTGCTGCAGTGCTCTGTGATTGGTTGAAAACATGTGTCAAGTCACTTCAGTGCTGCTCGGATAAGAAGTGCAATTGGCTGGTGATCCAGCCCCACTCCACCCTCGCCAACCACACAACTCCCCCGGGCCAAGGCGGAGATGAGTAGGCAAGCAGACGTGTGCATCAGGTGGGGCTGCACTCCTTACACCAAACTGTGGCACTGTGGGTCACCTCAGGTAAAAGAGCACCGGCATGTGGACAGTGGAGCAACTGAATGCTTTCTACGACCCTTAATATGTTTTTGCTCATAAAGTGCAGGGATTAAATCAGGGGCCAACGTAAGACCACATATGTCATGTTTTGTCTCATCAGCTTCATTTTATTTGTAAATACACATCCTTTCCTGCACTGTATCCAGAACTGTCATTAACATATAGCTGATATGATCACGTCGGCAGAGGAATACACCAAGAAACCTTTTTCAAATACTGCAGTACAAATTTTCATTCACAAAGGTGATTTAAATCTTCTTGCGCAGCGTAAATGAAAGCCTTCTTTTAACTCAATATCGACTCGGGCTTCACAGGCACCTGACACTAGAATAGACAATTTAGTATTGAAGGTCTTTTATGAAAGAAAGTCACACTGTGTGCATTGTAACGAAGCCAAAAACCATCCAGACTGTTGTCAGCAAAAAAGTCCAACTAGGTGAGCCTCATTTGCTCCTCTGTGACGGCAGCATCAATGCAGAAAAGTTACTGGACTGGCCTGACTGCAGTCCTGACCTGTACCTGACACACTGGAAAAAATGCCCCTTCAAAAAAAAGTTTAAAAAAAAACAAACAAATCCTAGATATTTTTTGCTTGAAATAAGCAAAAAAAAACTGCCAATGGAACTAGTGAAAATCGGCTTGTCAAGATTTCTTGAAATAAGATGTGATATTTAGGACTTTTGAGATAAAAGTGATCTTGAAATTACCGTAGCTTAAAAACCTCTTCAAATGTCAAAAAAAGCTTGTTTCATGTGACTCAAAACAATTTGTTTGAAAGACTTTTTCACTTAACAAGATATTCAAGATGTATTGTCTTAAAACAAGTCCCCTATACCTTGCTGAAATAGTACTTGTTGTGTCTTATATTAAGTGTAATGACATAATTTAACTAGAAATGGGACAAATATACTTGGTAAGACTTTGATTTTTTCCAGTGCAGATAATATGTGGGTGTTTATCACCCAATAACACCTAAAACTCATCATGGTATCCTCAATAGTACCTTTTAAGTGATGTGAGAATGAATGTCAGCATTACAAAGGGGCAAAACCTTTACTGTCCACATTTTATTTTGGGGGGGTGGGGGGGTGTTAGTGTTGTCAGCTTGAAACAAAAATCCAAATGTATTATGAAATGATGCTGAGTAGACAAGACATGAAATATCTTATGTTGTCTTATGACGAGAAGTTTTGGTGCAATCTGTTGGTTTGCTTAGCTAGGAAATTATTTTTGAATTGGCTCTGTACGTATGAATTGGATTATTTTTTAATTAATTAATTAATTAATCAGATTTCATTGGATTATGATTACCTTGAACTGGACGATATTATTTAAGTGCCTTGAGATGACATTTGTTGTAATTTGGCGCTATATTAAAAAAACTGAATTGAATTGAATTATGTTCACACTGTTTTCAAATAAACATTTAACATGTAATGTAAAAATCCCTTTCTTTTCTATTCGTCTCTTTTCTCATTTTCATCTTCCACGTTGCTGAAAAGCTGCTCATTTGGATTTGAAATGATAGTTACATCCTTCATGTTGACCGTCGGAAAGTAGAAGAACTAGTTAAAAATAGGACAAGAGTCGTATTCATTTTACATTCACACATATAAGTCAGGTCACTGCCTCTCTCAAGTCTGATCCAACCCTCTAAAACTGTACACACACACTAACAAGCTCCAAGCTCTCCTCAGTGCAGCACATCAAAGCTCAGTAGTATCAGCAAAACTGGCTGCTATCGCACATTGACATTAAAAAGGCATCCATGTTGAAAAAAAAAGAGAAGAAAGGAAAGATTCGGGTCATGATCGTGGTGCGAGTCGATTCGAGTTGCCCTCTGCCAAACACCACGGACACAAATAGCAGCATCGCCACTCAGACAAAAGAAAAGCACACAGATGCAAACTCACTCGCATTATGTAGCACTGACGGGAAGTGGCCATCAGAAATCTCTCCCTTTGTTACAGCACACCAAAACTTGACAGAAAAGAACATTATTTCCAACGGTGGTGCTGCTTATACTGTACTGTCTGTCTAGCGCACAGCAGTAGGGTAATTTACACCTGCAGGCCGTCAAGGAAATAAGGCTCTGTGAGCATTCTGCTTACCGGTGGGATATGGCTGGTGCTCTCCATCCACAGCAGAAGTTCTTACATCCGCCTAAGGAAGAAAAACAGAATGATGATCAGATGATATTTAGCAGAGGTAGTTGTCCGGATCGCCAAACGCTGGCTAACAACAAAACTGTTTTATCCTGACTATTTTTCTTCTTATGCTCTAAATGCATCTGTGCTGAGCGAGTCTAATATTCAGATCAGAGCAAGAGGGGCTGTTTTGCAGATTGAGGTCAGGATTTGGCATGGAGTGTTATGTAACCTGGTATATGGGCCAGAATAATAGTATTACATATGAGATTACAGTTCAAATGGGAGTCACGGTGGTAAAAGGCAGGTTGATGCAGACTGCGGCAGAGGCTGTGTTTTTTTTATGCAGTGGCTTTGTGCTCAAAACAGACAAACATGCCCCAGAGAGTTATCATAGCCTTTTTCCTCCTGTCGCCTTTAATTTCTCTTCTCTGCCATCAGTTTATGCTTTCCCCTTTTCTCACTACAGCTCTGCTCTTCTGCTATCATGCATTTCCCTCAATGCCACCAGATAGATAGATAGATAGATAGATAGATAGATAGATAGATAGATAGATAGATAGATAGATAGATAGATAGATAGATAGATAGATAGATGTTATTGCCACTTCTGCTTTTTTCTCCTCTCTTGCTCAAAAAAGGGTGGGATATCCGCAATGGTTACTATGGCACCAGACAGCTCCTCGTTTCCTCAGACAACGGCTATCGTCAGTTGTGTGTGAGCGTGAGTGTGTGTGCGCCCGTTTGTCCATGCACATACTTCCATGTGTACACATCCACATGTCTATTTATGTGCACGAGCAATACATCCATGTGTAAGGCCCCTTGTGTTTACTGGGATGAGTTGCAGCAAAGCAACAATTACCAGTGTGTGGTTCTCCAGTCAGTCATAAAATCCACTTAAGATTCATTTTCCATGATATGTCAGCATCTATAACTCAACTTTATGCCAGGTTTAAATGGGCCTTCCATCAGCTGAGATACTTAATGTATTTATGAGATGTTTGTGGAATTACAGCAGGCATGCAGCAGTTGGAGAGGCAGTGTGAGTGAGGCTATGGGACTTAACAAACGCACTGCCTTAAAGCATCCATCCTTTCTGACCTGCTCTTTCTCCTCACTCTGCACTCCAGCAGATGGCAGTGTCTCCATGAGACTTCAGTATTCCTTTTCCAAACTGCATCCACCACAGATGGTTTATACTAATGCAATGAAAGAGCTCAATCTATCAGAGACATGTTCTGACCGTGCATCTTTAGCACGAAAAGCAAGACGAAAAAAGTAAATGAGCATAAAGAGCCTTCTTACCAATAAAGCATGTTTTTTGCAATTAACTGAAATTCTGTTTTCATTTAGAAAATAACTAGGACACACTAATTAGTTTTTATTCCACAACAAGAATCCTTCTTTACAGAAAAATAAAAAGAATGGGGTGGGCTGAAGTACGCTAAACTGATTTGCAGAAGATCTTCCGAACAAAGGAAGCTTAAGACGGCCGAAACGACAAGAATTTGCTGTTCTGACAGCTGTGTAAAGGTGGCAAAGAAAGGGAGCACTTGTCAGTCAATATGTGTGTGTGTGTATGTGCGTGTGTCTATTCATGTATGTATATGTGCCGGGCTGTGGTGTTGGGTGAAAGGTGTGGTTTTTTCCACCCTGAGGGGCCTCAGGCCGGATAGAGGCGGAGCTCTGGGGAGGCGCAGCATGGGGCGGGCTGTTTCAGCTGAACTCAGTGCACTGTAACAGCACTCGGGGCGGGAGGTCACAGAGTCCAGCATTCCTCTAGAGCGCTGTCTGTTTACATGACTGCTGCTGTGCCTGGGGGAGGTAGCAGCTCTGCATAACTACACCATCAGATAAAGCCATCGCTTGCATTTATGTTCATCATCTATTACAGAGATAAGAAATCCTTTATGCTTTGTTACAAATGCTGAAAACTGTTCAGACTATAAACTTTAATTAACTACTTTGTTCCGACTGTACGTTAATCTTAACAGTTACAATAGCTCCAGAGCACACTGAGCTCCGTGTTTATCACGGAGGCATATATACTGTGTGCTTCCTCCTTTTTATTCCATGCCTTCCACACAGAGTTACTGAGCAAACACTTGGTATTACTGGGAGAACTCCATATGACCTAAACCTCACATATAGCTCAGTAACTCAAACGGACAAAGAGAAAATAAATCGTTTGCTGAGCATGTGTCAGTGTGTCCACTCGTAGTCTAAGACGACGCCACATTAGTCGAAATATGATTTAATTCTAAAGACATTCTGACATTTCTTTTTATTTTCTTAAAAGGCACTTAAATACAGTATGTACTGTGTTATGTTCTAACTGGTGTATTTTTTTATACCTGACCTGTGGAGCTGCTAAATTAGTCTTTAATATAAGGTCTTTGTGTCAAACAGACTATGAATCACATCTCTGTATCTGAAAATATGGATGAGATTTGGCATATTGTTTCATGAGGACTGATGCAATTTTCAACCGCGTGAAAATGTTTATAAAACCAAACTAATTCTACCAAAAATGAACATCAAAAGCATCCCTGAGAGGGAGTAAAGCGTCGGATCACAGCTGAGATTATTCTGAAGTAACCAAGCTTTTCAGGTTATTTTATGCAGGAGCAGCTTGGACTTGGTTGGGCTGAGTGGCTGCTGGCTAATCGGTGCTGAACTTTGACTGTAGCTCCTCTGTGCTGCTGCTATCACATCCCAGAGCCGAGAAGCCAGCTGGTCAGCTCTAGGGGAGCACAACAGAGATGGGGAGTGACATCCAAGCCCTAGAGAGACAGTGCTCTGACTGTACTGTGGACTGGGGAGGGGGGCATGGCCGTCAAAGGCTCCATTGTCTGACAGGCCTGCATGGTTTCACGTGCAGCGCATGATTCTCACTGCGGGTCTGAACTATAGCCCAGTCCGATCTAAACTGTCCAGGAGGATGTAGCTGAGGCCTCCCCAGGCAGGTTAAAGTGTAACTGTGTCCGTGTTTTCTCAGGGAAAGTGTGTTTATCTAGAGGACCAACATGGAGGCCCTTTTGTTTAACTAAGTAGCACGGCTCGCCCTTAAAGTAAAGCTCTCTGAAACACACAGGAACCCAGTGGCCCTTCTGTGTTCCATTTACTGCTCGTTAGGAACAATCTGCATTACCATGTGTTTGTTTACGTGTGTGTGTGTGTGGGTTCAGAAGCAGAGTTACATGTAAAAAAAAAACGGAAGATGTGCAGAGAAACATAAGAGGAGATTTTCTTTATCAATTCCAATGCAAACAACACCCGCCATTATTCAGCGGCACCTATATCCCACGAAGAGCGAAACAGCTGCAGCCAATTAAATGATAACACTGCGGCTGTGTTAGAGGGAAAGTGCTGGTATTTTTCAACCTGCATTGTTTTCCATGGCCCTGTGATGGACTGGCGACCTGTCCAGGGAGCACCCCGCCTCTTACCTGGTGGCAGCTGGGACAGGCTCCAGCCCCCCCCCGCAACACTGAATAGGATTAAGTGGATCTAGAAAATTGATAGTTGGATCTTTTTTCCCCCTCATTCAACTCCGGGTTATTAGAACTTATGGTCCATTTAGAAAATGTAAGAAAAGTAGATGTATTGACCAGTCACTTGGTCGTCATCCAAGCTATAAAATGAATGAAAGGTAGCAAACAGCACTACAAACACCAAAAGATCAGCTTGGCTACATACTTCACCCGACAATGCTGTTGTTCAGGAGGTGCAACGCCTACCGTGGAACTAAGCCCCAAACAAGTAGAGATCATCAAAGTTAGAATTCATCCAAATTTCATAATAATCTGATATTTGTTGTATTATTTCACTACAAACAAAAATGATCCTCTGATCAGAAGTTTATTCTGAGAGCAGAATACCTCTAATAGATAACATAAGGTGCCTGTAAATCTTTCTGATATAAGCTGGAAGTGTTTTGGACTTTGGACTCAATCAATACAGCTGTTGACATTAAAATGGAAAACATGACAGTGTTGAGATTATTTGCTGCTTCACAGCATAAATCTGTTTACCTTCTTTATTTGTTAAACGCATTCAATAACACATCACTCGAGCAGAGGAATTACCTTAACCTTAACAAAAACACATGTAACAAAAATTTAACCAGCTACAGTCCTAATACATGTATTACACACGGAATTATAAGGACAAAAATGTTTCCTTCGGGGTGTTAAACCTATCTGGTTTTTAGTTGAAAATGTGAAACACTTTTTTTATTTCATTTCTAAAACTCTGAATAGCATTATTTAGAGTGAATCCAAGGGCAAGTAAGAGGTTCACCTCAATCATAACCCCTGAGAAAAAAGAAAATGCCACATAGTTCCACACAAATCCATCTATTACCCATTCATTCCAGCCATCCTTGGCCTTTGCACAGTTAGAAGTCACGTAGAGCTCTCAAGTTTGCAAATATTACCCATGTTATGAACAAGTTTACTTTAGCTTTACGATGCTTACCCTGCCTACAACTCCAGTTAATAAAATTATCCCCAGCTTTTGAAGATCCCCTTTAAGAGAATTTATTTCAGGTCAACACCATTGTGCTACCAATCTTTACCTTTACAAGCCTCTTAATGACGGAATCACGCTTGTGGCATGAAGCAAGCTGTGCTTATCACATTGCTACCATACCCCTCAGTTGACATCAATACATTCAAGGCAAAACGTGAGCGAGGGGTTGTTCGGACAGCTGAGTGATTTGTAAAGTCTATGGGGATTGACCTGGATTTGGAGCCTGCTTTAAGTGCCCATTTAAGGAAATGTAGTTTTTGGCATTCTTGCATTGGCTTCATTTTCCAGCCTGGCTTGTCCCTTGCACTGAATGCCCTTTTCAGACTATGTGTACACACTGAAAATATCCATGCTTACTATAGGTATATTTAGGCCGCTTACATGTTCCTGTGGGGTCAGAGACGTCCTGACGAACCCACCGAGCCCCAGAATTCACAAACGTTAAGCGGAGACTGAAGACACTCGAGGGGGGGGGGGGGCACACAGACAGAAAAAGAGGTGTTAAGCCTTTTTCAGCAGTGCAGAGAGGCTTGTTGATTAGAAACGTTCCTGAATACAGGCGCGTCCAGACAGAAAAGTGGCGGTTGCCGGTCACAAGATTGTAATAATTGTTTAAAAAAAATGTGCAACACTTGTTGACTGAATAATACAATTATCAAAAGTAATTTATTCAGAGTTCTAATGTAAAATTGTGTATGCAGACAACATTTCTGAATGGTCCCGTCTCTTTTTTAAATGAACCATTTTGCTCTTCCTATTTGACAATTTCAGCAGGCATAGTGTTACTGTCTCACGGCTCAATGAGTCTTTGTAAAACTGCGCACAATAAGGCTACTAAATTTGAGAAATTACAGCAACAGCAAACATAGTAAGTGGCCGGCACAATGGCCGGCACTGTAATCAGCACAGAGTCTTCGACCGCGCTGATTATATTAATAAATCAGCTCTCAGAATTGGTGCGAAATGACCAGATCCCAACAATATTCTGGACCATAAATGGATGATGGAGTCAAAAAGAGGAAAATATGGACACACACAATCATCTAGATGCAATATAATGACATTCTTTGTTATCACGTAGAAGATATAAAGTTTCGTGATAAGGGATCAGAGCGTTGCATTCTGAAACATGAATCTATCACTGCAGAAACTTATACTACCTTTACTGATGATCATGCACAGAAACCCGTTTGATTCTATCGGCAAATGTCCCTCAAATGGCTGTTTTCTAACGATGCAAATCAAAGAATGTTTCCATGCATCCTATGCACACGCAGGCAGATACAGATTAGAATTACATTAAAAGAAAATTAGACCTTTAGGGACTGAGCCACCGTGTGTGAAGGGTAAAAATGGCGTCCATGATGTTCATGTCATGCAATTATGACAGTTTTCTAACTCTGTCCAAGTAGTTTGGATTCCTAACCCAAACCAAGTGATGTTACAGGGTAAAACGAACCAGAAAAGGACAAAGTTTTATCAGAAGGCAACCCGTCAAATGGCATCCAGAAGGTGATGGTCATGTTGTAAAAAGAATGTATTTTAGCTCAGACTACGACTGTTTTCCAACCGTAGCAAAGTACAGTTGATGTGTCTTGATTTCCATCTCACATAGATCATCAGCACCTCCCTCCTTCCCCTTTAGGTCACCATGTCTTGGCAATGACGTCAGCTCTGATGTAGAAACCCTTATATAAGGCCTATTTCGATCATGCCGCTTTAGGGGGCCCCACTTCACTGGAGAAATTAATGAGTTGTATTTAAAGAAACGAACAAACAGCAGATGTGACCTTGTCATTTGGAAAAATTGTTGCAATATCCGGTGATGCTCCAGAAACATATGATAAACTTAACCCCAAATAAAACGCACACTAGGCAAGGAAGGCATTCATACTGTGGCCCAAGGGTCCATGCCCCCAGTGTTGCTGATTCAGCCAATGATGAGGGATGGAAGCTGAGGACGATGCTGCAAGATGAGCAAGGCGTTGACATACAATCAATAAAAAGAAAATATTGAGAACAACATTTTCCTGAATTTTCTTTTAATCAAGTTCTGAACTCATGTCTAAATGAGGCAGCAAGTATGTATTCAAGGCAAATAAAAGCCAACCCTGCTGTCAGAGCCAAATAACAGACATAATGAAGTGCATTAGCCTTGACCTGATCAACTATGGCCACGAAGCTCTTTTTGACAGCTAGTTTGCTTATTTTGCTGCCTGTTATGCCTAAAATTGAGCATTTTCTCTAAAACCTCCAATTTACAGAATTTGGGCCGCCAACTAGAAGTCTAGAGAAATAAGTAGATGAATAAGAATTGATTACCTTTTGTTTAAGCTGAAATTCATAACCACACATGTTGAAGAGCTACATACCACCTTAAATAATCAGATCTACGCCATTAAAGATCCTGCAACACGAATCTTTCGGGACTATAGCTGCATGTAATTACTGAGTTACACATCTTGAATCATTCAAAGGAGTTATGTAGACGGTTTAGTTCATGGGCCAACTTGAGTGTCGTGTGATGTGCCATCTTTCACTTTTCCGAATTATACCAAGAACTGTCGAGCTTATAAATGTCTGTTTGCTCCGTACTCGTAGATCCATCCTCCCTATCAACGTGTCACAGTTTTATACTTTAGTTTCCCCAAACGGAAACAAAATTAATCAATATCAGCTAAAGTAATGGTAATTAAAGCTTAGTTCTTTGTTCCTTGATCAGTTACGGTGCTTTACGGTGCCTTACAGTGTTTTGCCCTTCACAGAAAATTAGGGTATGAATGTAAACACAGGCTTGCAGAACTGTGCCATTATTTATTCATGAGTGTATGTTTAACCCCTGTGAGTGTGCCTGAAACCAGGCTTTCTTACTGAAGAAGTAATCATCATAAATAAGTCTGTCGGTGTACAACCTTACAAGTCTTTTGTTAACATCTTACCCATTTTAGCAGCTGTTATGATTGACAGTTGAACAGCTCAGTACTAAAAGGATTCTAGTCAAATTAAAACAAACTGAACTGATCTCTGATTGGCCAAGAGTACTCCTGGGCTCCGACGAGAGGCTTCTGCCCAAATATGGAAAAAGAAGAGAAGGAGGACCAAAGAAACTGATGCGATGAAGAAGAAACTGATTATTTCCTGAAATAAGGCGAAACACAAGAAAAAGAAAATAAACAAAGAAGTTAAAGGTGAGAAAGAATAAAAGAGAAACAAAATAATAGGGTAGAGCTAGAAAAACAAGGAAAACTCATTTGATTGTGACATCAGTTTGTAATAAGACAATAGACATCCGATTGCATGATTCATACACTGGCTAAGTTAAAGCTGAGTAAAATGTAGCTGTCTTTAATCTAATTATAGCTTTCTCATGGGAAACCCAAATACTTTTCAATGTAATTAAGCTCAAAATGCTGATACGGTCACTGCAGGCTGAATGGGGCCATGTGTCACAGAAAAAGGCCCGGAGAAGAAAATGTAGCACTTATATTGCACCAACAAAGATTATCCCTAATTAGAGTTGAGCAAAAATAGGTTTGAAATAACTCCGTCTAGATTAAATCCAGCAGAGCTTGTTCCAGGGTTCAAAAACTAATCTGAAACATAAAGTGGCATTAAATCTGAAGTTGAAGCATCGGGGGAGGGGGGAGGGGGGGGGGGGGGATTTCTTTCACCCTCATAATTGACATTCTGGTCAATAAACCTGTATTTTTCTCTACACTAAGACTCACATTCTTAGTCTTAGCTTGTGTGTTTCCTCACTGGCTCTAGATATGATCAGCAAGAACAAGTCGTCTGCTTTTCTAGCCGGTCGATCCCACCAGCTGGAGCCTAGAGAAGGACCAATGTTAAGAGGGATGCTCTCCGTGAGGCACTCTCATTAGTCCTCTGCACACCACAGCTCTATCACGTGTGTTACCTGAGGAGGAACAAGACGGCAACATCTGGATATGTTCTGAGGGCTGTAATTTTAGAAGGTCTCCAACACTCTTAATCCCCTCACAGTATGTTGTTTATTTTGGTACTGCTCTCTGGCCAGATTTCTTAGAAGCAGACACCAGGTTACTGAAACTTGTGCAGAGAGGCCCCACAAGCAAAAAAAAAACGACCTGCACTCAAGTACCACAATTACCTTTCCAGCCAAGAGATTAAAAAAACAAAGCATATCTGCCACAGCATCATTTATCTCAGTGCAACATCCCAATGTAAACACATGAGTACTGAAAACATAAAAAAGAAGCTGTTTTATCTGAAGCAGGACACAAATCAGTGAAGATGGAACACATCACAGGTCATCATGCAAGCTTCAAACCCGGCTAACTGGCTTTAGAAAGGCGTTTTCAGCTTCCGCCACACAGTAAAGACCAGAGAAGGAAGTAAGGATAATACTTTTATTTCACTCGGCGTTTGGGAGTTCAGCTAAGCTATTGATTGGTCAGTCTTCTTCATGTTTTTTTAAAACTAAATTCAGCCTTAAACAGGAGCCAGTAAACAACGTGTTGACCAAAGCAAACAGAAAACTAGCAGGAACTGGCAGAAAAGGAAGAGAAAAGCAGAAGATAAAGGGTTCTGAGAAAAAGAAAAAGATATGAGAAGGGGTCAAAAGGGTGGAGTGAGGAGCGAAAAGGGGAAGCAGAGGGGTAATATTTTACAGCTGACGGCAAACGTGTGGTCTGGCAGGAGTTACTTTATTAGAGTTGTTCCTTTTACAAGGGACTGTCCTGAGAAGGGGGGGGGGGGGGTTAAGACTAATCGTCTCTTCCCACTTTGTGACACAGGTCATTGCTTCATAAACTACTTTATTGTTTTAATCACATCACCCACACGTATGTAACCACACACCCCCATCTACAGTGATCCTTTACTCTTCATTAAAACATCTTACGGATGTTTTAAGCGAGACCGAGCTATCACCAGTAATGCATGTCCTTATTAGTCTTAATTAAACTCTCTAAAATTCTGAAGATTTCTTTGTTGCATGTGTTAAACGACCTGTTCTTCTCATCGTCTTTAATGTAAAGAAAAAACATAAAAAAATCTAATTCATTTGCTTTTCTTTATAAAAATACAAGAGCAAAATACTGGATTTTTATAAGAGGAATTCTTTCTTCGTGCTACGTGGTGCCTCTGTGGGAAACAGCAAAGTAACACCTGCTTCTGGCAAAGCTCCAGCAGTTCGTGGTAAAAACACGTAATTTTGCAAACATGAAGTCACAAATATCCAAAAGATGAAAGCATTTGTATTTGGACTGAACTTCAGGCCATGATTGTCCCATCAAACAGAACGTGTTTATTTTTATTAAGAGATATTTCCTTTATATGCAATCAACCGAGCAGAGGTTTTCACTGTCACTAATGCCCCTTTGGTTTGTTTAGGGATTACTCTTAATCGTTTAGTGAAATGGTCTGTGATTACTGGACTGAGGCTGTCTTTTCAGCCCAAAGCCGCATGCCACCTACAGCGGGGAAACAGGTTTTATATCACATCCTTTCACCACCTGCTGCCTGAACTTAACTTTGGCCTTTGATGGAGATCGTGGTCTCTTAATTTTCCAAGCAAAACAAATTTCATTGCCTAACTTCCCCAAATGCCACGCCGCAACTAATTCTGATACGTTTCTGCCAAATAGTTCAGAGTTACTGCAGTGATGGCCAAGTAACTTTAGCCCATTACTACCACAAAACAATAAATGAGGCCTGTTGTAACTGCAACAGCCCTTTTCTTCATGCGTTGTATTGTTACAGAACAGCACTTCAAACACCGAGGCTGGTACCAGTAACAAGTCAGCCTCAGCAACTAACTATGGCAGCGTGACCTTCAAGCCCGGCTGTTGTTACTTTCCATAGAGGTCAGCAGCTAAGAATGTGAAGCATGCAGAGTCAGAAACATACCTTTCTCTTCCAAACAACCCCCACCATCTTTCTGTATATGATGAATTTAGTCATATTACTGCAATTTATATATATATATATATATATATATATATATATGAAAATATATGTCTATATAGAGAGAGAGATACATCCTGTATATATATAATTGTATTTACAATTTAAATGTATATTTTTCTCTCTCTCTCTCTCTCTCTATATATATATATATATATATATGTAGAGAGAGAGAGAGAGAGAGAGAGTCATATTACTGCAATTTATATATATATATGAAAATATATATATAATATATATAATGTCTATATAGAGAGAGAGATACATCCTGTATATATATAACTGTATTTACAAATTAAATGTATATTTCTCTCTCTCATATATAAATATATATATATGAGTGTGTGTGTGTATGTGTATGTATGATGTCACGTGATGTCAGTATTTCTAAGAGTAATGACCACTGGAGAGACCTAAGCAAGAAAAAGAGTAGGAGAGCTATTTTGATCTGTTTTTCCTGCAGGATATCCTGGGACAGCATGTCGATTTTTCGCAACAGAAACAAACGAGTTCAGCCACTCTTGGTGCGTTTTTTCCACATTAGCCTTCGTTTTCTTAAACTGTCCGTAGGATCAAACTGGGGGTCACGTGGAGCCATCAGCGTAATTTGACTGTCTGTTTTTGGAAAATAAATACGATTTACTCTGTAGCAGGTAAAATATGTGAAACACTTGAGTCTTTGTGTGTATGTACTTTAATGTAAATATACACAAAGAAAGACAGTATACCTGAAAATGATAATAACACATATCCATCAGCACAGAACTGCAGTCGTGGGAAAGTAAAAGTTGTCAGCTTTGCCACATATTGATCAATATAACAACTGATCATCATCAACCTTTACCATTTCTGGTTATTTGTAACCATCCAGCACCAAACAATGGACTAGTTCAGAAACAAATCTTTGTAACTAAAGATCCAAATACTAATGCTGCTCCTTATCTGCTGGGTGTGTTCGGAAGAAAAAAGACTCTGTTTGCTGATATCCATCCATCCATCCATCCATTTTCTATACCTGCATTGTCCAATTCATGGTCACGAGGCAGCTGGAGCCCATCCCAGCTACCGTCAGGGGAGACGCAGAGTGCATCCTGCACAAGTCACCGGTCCATCACGGGGCCAACTCACTCCTACCATCGATTTAGATTCACCCGTGAACCTAAACAGCATGTTTTTGGACTGTGGGAGGAAGCCGGAGTACCCGAAGAGAACCCACGAATGCTTGGGGAGAACATGCAAGCTCCACACAGAAAGGGCCCCGCTGAGATTTGAATTGGGAGCTTTACTTCTGTGAGGCGACTCTGCTAACCACCACACCACAATGCAGCCCCTGATGCATTCCTTCACAGTGAATTATGGTTAAAGTTGCACCTCTGTCAGCATACTTGGAGTTCTACCTTTCACTAACTGTTTTAAAAAATAGATATGAAAACAGACAATTATATTCAGCTATGATACATTGTTAAATATTATGACAGAATTGCAATGCTGTGACACAGAGGCTGAGAGGATGAGAGTTAAAATAATTTTTAGCTGAATAAATCTTTTTGGGTAAAATTTTGCTCTGTTGCTGAGAGCTTCAGGTCTTCATCAATGTCAATGACAGTGACTTCAAAATAATTGGCTATATGGTTTTTTTTTATTATTGCATTAAGGCATGACGATCTGATCTCTGATCACACTTATACAGGGAAAAACCTAACATGTGCTCTTTTTGAGACACGCCAGCGTGTTGAACTGTGATCTATCACGCTGCAGACACTTCCTTCTTTGTCTTTCAACACTAAATTTGGTTTCAGTGTCATCCCTGAGTCAAGTTTTGCCAGAATCTTCTAAGATCTTTGCTTGAGTCTCCCTTTTTTTAATGAGTGCATATGAACAATCGTGTAAGAAAACTTAATTAGTGCCATTCCCCTTTGCTGAGTTCTACCAGTCTGATTAACTCTGTTCTTGTCTGTCAGCATCCGATTAAGATGCCACCAATAATTGGTAAACTGTGGTTGACATTAGTGTCATTAAAGGAGAACTGCGGTATTTTCAACATTAAGCCTCTTTTCTGAGTCGTCTGCAATGTTTTAGAACCCCCCTCACCGCTTTTTTGATGTTTACTGCTGTCTCCGGTATTTGCCTAATTTTGATTCATCTCAACCTGCTTCAGAATGGCAAGTCATGGGGCATGTCCGAAAAGGTCCGTAAAAGCACCATAAACGTCCGTTTTCAAAATAATCAACTCACCGGAGTGGTTACTGGTGTACACTGGTAATCCATATCAAATTTCGTCGCGAAAAGTTGCTTCTGTCGTGTTTTATTTGGTATCTCGTTCATGCTTGCACTATTTTCTTAGCGGTGGCGGAGTAATATCAACGAACATCCAGTACAAATTGTCAAATAAAACACGACAGAAGCAACTTTTCGCAACGAAATTTGATATGGATTACCAGTGCACACCAGTAACCACTCCGGTGAGTTGATGATTTTGAAAACGGACGTTTATGGTGCTTTTACGGACCTTTTCGGACATGCATATGACTTGCCGTTCTGAAGCAGGTTGAGAAGAATCAAAATTAGGCAAATACCGGAGACAGCAGTAAACATCAAAAAAGCGGTGAGGGGGGTTCTAAAACATTGCAGACGACTCAGAAAAGAGGCTTAAAGCGATACTCCGGAGTAGATTCAACCTGGGGTCATTTGAACCGTGATATCCAGCCAAGTAGCCCACCCGCAGTTTTTTCCATATTGGCTGAACATCAGCTGAGTTACTGAGTTATCCCGAATAGCTTCATACAAGGGTTAATGGATCCTGGCAGTATCTCCAAAATTACCACACTAAAATCACATGCCATGACACCAAACTTCTACAGTAGTACAAATATGGTCTGTACTCACAAAGCGATGCATTTGGAAGTTTGAAAATAGTCCAGGAGTTTATTATTATCAACACAAGCCTGATAGCTTTTCTGCTGCTAAGGCTGCGTCGACGTCACTTCCTTGATCTGGGAGCTTCAAAGTAAGATGAGGGTTGATCTACTACTGTAGACAACAAAGTATATGCTATATTCTACATGTTTTTTTTATGAATTTTTATGTTGTAGAGTTGTGAAATTATTTTATCAATGGAGAAATTGAGCAGCCTTGCTTTGTTGTCTACAGTAGTAGATCAACCCTCATCTTACTTTGAAGCTCCCAGAAGTGACGTCGACGCAGCTTTAGCAGCAGAAAAGCTATCAGGCTTGTGTTGATAATAATAAACTCCTGGACTATTTTCAAACTTCCAAATGCATCGTTTTGTGAGTACAGACCATATTTGTACTACTGTAGAAGTTTGGTGTCATGGCATGTGATTTTAGTGTGGTAATTTTGGAGATACTGCCAGGATCCATTAACCCTTGTACGAAGCTATTCGGGATAACTCAGTAACTCAGCTGATGTTCAGCCAATATCGAAAAAACTGCGGGTGGGCTACTTGGCTGGATATCACGGTTCAAATGACCCCAGGTTGAATCTACTCCGGAGTATCGCTTTAATGTTGAAAATACCGCAGTTCTCCTTTAAACAAGTAGCTACACTATTTACCAACTATTTACTACAAACTTCTGTCCATTGCATTCCTCATGCACAGCAAAATCCAAACAAGTGTACATCACTGAAAAAAGAAAAAATGGGACAGAATATATACAAACATCTAGTAATTATCAGGTCTTAAAATTAGGTATCTGTGACCCCAGATGAACAAAACGTGACTTTTTATGTTGCTATGAAGCCAAAAAGCAGGAGCAGTAAGGGAAAAACTATGTCCATGCTTCCTGCTTCTATAGAAATTAAGAGGGTAAGTAGCAGCAATGTGCTGCTAATTAAATTGATTAACCAATCATCAGCAAATGTGAAGTTTTGACAGTTTGCTGCTCTGGAGGATTCAGATGTGTGTTAACAAAATGTCAAGGAGGAAAGACATCAGCAAGGATCTTAGAAAATCAATTGTTGCTGCCCATCAATCTGAGAAGGATTATAAAGCCACTTCTAATTACACGAGTACGTCATTCAACAGTGAGAAAGATTACTCATAAGTTGCTAATCTTCCCCGAAGCATAAAAACCCCAAGAGCTGCATCTCAGACTCAAGTCCATGACAGTAAAATTAGAAAATGACTGAACAAGTATGGTTTGTTTGGAAAGGTCAGAAGAAAACCAAGAGAAAGCCTCTTCTCTTTAAAAAGAACATGACGCCACAGCTTAGGTTCGTAAAGATGCATCTGAACAAACCACAAGACTTCTGGAACAATGTCCTTTGGATGGACCAGACCGAAGTGGAGATGATACACAGTGCCTCATCTGGACCACATCAGCACCAACACCTGATGCCAACTGACAAGCACAGTGGTGGAGGGCTGATGGTTTGGGCTGGTTTTGTAGCCACACGATCATGAACTCCTCCGTACACCAAAGTATTCTAGAGTCAAATGACCGTTCACCTGCCCAAACAGCTAAAGTTTGGCTAAAATAGGGTCATGCAAGTGGACAATGGTCCCAAACACAGCAGAAAATCCACAGCAGAATGGCTGAACAAGAAAAGAATCAAGGTGTTGCAATGGTCCAGTCAAAGTCCAGACCAGAGACTGAAATGCTGTGGTGGGACCTTCAGAGAGCTGTGCATAAACCAATGCTGCAAACCTCAATGAGCTGAAAGAAAAAAAAGGATGATCTAATATGTCATGTGTTGTTGTTTATCTGAGGTTGTTAATACTTCATTTTAGGAAGTAGAGTGGACCAGATGATCTTTTCCTGTCTCATGATAAGAAACACCTCAGAATTACAAGGTTCACCCTCAATTTTACATGACTGTACATTGTGTCCTTTAGGCTCCAGGTCATACTCACACATACCAGAATGGCAGCTCCAACAACAAACAATATGTTGCAACAGTTTTACAGAACACGCATCGAATGGCCACTGTAAGAAAACTCAAATATTAGAAATTTAAAGTTATCATTATCGTTATATTTGGTTAGAAATGTGAGAACACAACAATTTTTCATTCTTACAAAGCAAAGCCTCAGAGCCCCCACAAACATTCCAGGCTGAAGACGTTGGACATAATGTTGTTAGAATCTGATATTACAGATCATTAGTTTTCATGTCAATCACTGTCATTTTAGCCAGCAGAGGTCTGAAGTGAAGACATCACAGTGTCCAGTGTGTGTGTGTGTGTGTTTATTTCTGGACATGTGAGATGTCTGAACAAATGATCAAGACAGAATAAGACATACCCTGAGAGAAGCAGAGCAGCTGAGTCGACTCCACAGATGAACCACAGAGCAGGCAACACATCATAAAAGCACAACACACACGCCTGTGCACACACACATTCACCAAGAGATAAAACACAGCTCGTGAAAGGAAAAAAATTGCATCAGAGCGACAGTACTTTACGGTTTACAAAAGTCTCACATGTGCATAAGAACTTTACACGGATCAGAGTAAAAACAGAAACTTGAGCAGCTTGAGAACAACTCACCCTTTTCTGTGCACGTCCGCCTGCTGTCACTCCAGTAAGGCAAGTTTGTTCCTCATAATTCATGCGTCTCAAGATGGAGGGAAAAACTCTCCAAACCCAATTCCTCTGCTCTGAGTTGTTCTTATTGTGAGTTTACGAGGTCCTGCTGACTGCTTCACAACCACGAGCAAGACAACACTGATAAACAATTAGCAGGACCGAGAGAAAGCAGTGAGAGCTGAAACACACAGGTGCACGCAGACTCCCAGAGAATACAGAGAGGCACAGAGAGCTCAGAGGAGCACAGTATGAAACGGCTCCTTTGCCAGCGGTTCCCCTTGTGTGGGACTCCAACCTTACTCCACCTACCCCCTCCTCCCTGCACCACCCCTCCCTCTCTCCCAAACAGCTCAAAGACATAACAGAGAGGGACTCAGAAGTTGCTGTTTCTTCAAGTTTTTCCCCGTGAATAGTTTCAAGCATGATGCAGAATTCTCCTCTTTGTGATTGCACAACTTGTACAAAAAGCTGTTGTTGTGGAGCAACAGCGAAGAATGTTTCTGATCCACGCTGCACAGAGAGAAAAGCACCCCTTGCTTGACATACTGGTAGAAACAAAATTGATATTTGCAACTACGCTGCATGATAGACGACCCAAAACCAGATCATCACCTGCTATTCTTCAACCTTTGTACCAGAGACAAGAAGAAAGCTCTAACGCTGGGGGTGTTTACTGTTGTGTTGTGCAGGAGTTCATCAGCGTTTTATTCTCCAAAACCTTGTTAACTTCTGCTGTCCCAGTTCTTATATAAAAAAAAGATAAATAAATAACATTTATTTTGCTCGATTTCAGTTAAAATTCCTAAAAAAGTGAAAATGAAAAACTCCTCACTGAGCATCCGTTTTATTAAGAAGAAAACATCGATCAGTGCCTCGCTGTGACAAACGTTGGCCTCAAACAGGTCCTCCCAGCTCTCATTTGAAAATGAGTTTTTATGGAACTCAAAAGCCCGTCATTGCTTTTGGTAACACTGCGATTGATTGTGAGACGGCATCTCTGTCTCTGCACCTGACAACTCGGCATTTCCCAACTGAAGTATGCTCACGTGTTCTCCTTCTTGCACTCTGGAGGCACTTAAGCCTTGATGAAATGCGGAGGCCTCACTAACTTGTGTCAGCTGTGTCCAACCTTACAACTGATCAGGGTGACTAACCCTGCTGTTCAAAGGCTAAAGGTACATCTGTAATTATAAACTCCTTTCATGTAAAATTACCACGCATCTTCGGACACATTCGCATATTAAAAAGCAGCTTTTAAATTCACATGACACTTTTTTCTTTTAACCAGTGCAGGTAAATCCTGACGTGATACAACTAAAATAGACAAAAATAGCTCAATCATGCAGCTCAGTGGTTTTACCAGGCAAAGCAGGTCCACTCCTTCACTTCACGTTACCTTCTTACATCAAATACTGAAGCTTTATCCCAAAATCAGGAGAAAATAGATATTTGCTGCCACATGACTCTCCTTGAAGTAAGCAGCAGAAGTCACCTGATACGCAGTCTTTTTTATATTATCTGTGTCACACTTTCTATTGTCTACTTGCTGTATTGGATGTTTTATTTTCCTATTCGCTGCCAGACCTCAAACTTTTTCCATAACTTAAATGACTCCCCAACTTTTTGTTTCCTTCGTAACCCTGGCTGATGTTTTTGCCACTGGGGTGTCCGGCAGACGAAAATGGCACCCACTTTAGATAGCTCTTATTCACTGTCTGCCATAGCTGTTCAATGTGTCTGACGACCCTAAATGGGTCCAACGAGGACACAGGAATCTGTTGCCAGATGTTGCCAAGAGACACTGTTTACATGTTAGCTGGGACAGAAAAAGCTCTCATAACTTATATTCCACCTGTGTTTTAATCAGTTTCATAAACATTCAAGTTCTAATCATGCATGATGTTTTAACTTGAGCCATCCTCACTGATGAGGTGCAGAATTTTACAGCAGCGATATAGTTTATGATAATGTTTGATTTGTTTCTTGTAAGGTAGCAAGTAAATATCTAATCAACTCAATAGTAAAATGACCTAAAAACAACACTGAGGGAATAATTACATAATTCCTCTTCCTAATCAATTATTCTTCTAATTATTCTCATTATTACAGAATTCAAAGAGTAAATCTACAGACACACAGACCGAGAGACATAGGATGTTATTGGCTGTGTAAATGTGTCACAATACTATAAACTATAATTAACTATAACACAGATACAGAAAAACAAATAATGCATGTGGGCTCTACTTTAGGGAGCAAAACAGATGCACTTTGAGACTGAAGCTGCAAGTGATTTAAAATGATTTGTACAAAAATTGCACTTTTTTCTCTCTTAATCCTATTTCTTAGTTTGACATTGAACTGGTTCCCAGTTAGTTGTTTAATTTTACTCCATTTCATATCAATTAAATGCAACGTGTTTAGATTTTCCTTGTAGGGTAAAAAACACACGTTTATTTGTACATTAAAAGTTGTGATAAATTTAAACTGCAATTTATTTTTTTACCAGTTAACACTCAGAGGCTTTCATCATTATACACAAAGAATAAATGGGCCCCTTTCATTCTCATGCCCTTTTGTAATGTGAGAAACAGCAAATGCTGTTCATGTTTGATTGCAGGAAAGTGCTTAACACCTACGTGCTACCTGCAAGGTTGTTGCTTAGCCGTGACACTGCCCTCCGGTCTCTGCAGGAAAATACCAAGTGCAAACCTGGATATGTCAGGGCCAAGCAAAGTTATTTCCCGTAAGCTCTTTCACAAAATGTCAATATTTTACAGATTTACATTGTAAAAGATTTAGAGAATGTAATTTTGGTACCAATCCAGTAAATTGCTTTGCCACTGAAGGAATGACTTAGTCTGAAATAGTAGAAATAGTCTGCACTGGCTTTAAATGTTGTGTTAGCATCCAAAATAAGTTTGAATTCAAAGCAACCTGTGCTTACCACTCCTTCTTAGGGTGGAGGAGGAAACACAGATGTTCACAAGGACTCAATACAACATGTCATTATTCTATTGATAGGTTTCCACAGTTAAACTCATAATTCTTTATGTATATGTCAGGAATTAAGTACACAGAACCCACAATTTGAAATAATTGAAAAACCACAGGGCCTCACACGCAGATCTTTGTTCCTTTGGCAAAAGCCTGACAAACTGAGTGAAAATATAAATGGATATAATACACCGGACAGAAAGAAGTTTAGCGATTGCTGGCTCATGGTCGAGGTGTGCCTGTTGGTGGTTAACTATGCAGGATCACGACCGATATTGATCAACAGCACCATCTAGTGTTTATCTCCCACTTCATACTGTATGTAAGTGTGTGTGGCGAGTTATGATCAGTCAGATCTGATACACGAAGGATGTAAACCATCCATTTGATTCCCCAGAGAGATACACAGTAACTGTACAGCTGGTTTCAGTGTCACCAGGGTCAATTTTAAATAATTAGTGTCACGATCCGTGTATTTTTTGTGTGGTTTTCTGGTTAGTCTCCTATAGGTATAGCCTTGCCATTTGCTCACCTTTAGCTCCTCTCCCTTCACCTGTCTTAATCACCCTCAGCTGTACCCACTCACCAATCACGCTCCCCACAGTATTTAGTCTGCCAGTTCTTTTCGGTCAGCCTCAGATCCTCCGTTAAAACTAACCATGATAAGATTCAGCTTCCTTGTTTTTGTACAGTTAAGTTTTCGTTGTTTCTTCTTTAGGTGTTGTTGTTATTCTGGTTTAGTTTTGTGGTTCTCCATCAGTGGCTGTGATTTTCATTTATATTATAATAAACCTTTAAGTTTCCTCCTGCTCTTGTCCCGTGCCATTGCCAAACCGTGACAAGTGGAACATTTTCTACTTCTCTATATTCCTGAGGGAAATATTTCTTACTGCAGTGCTATTAAATGACATTTATCACTTATCAGAAACCTGACAGATATAAAGCCATTTTTGGGTGGGACAAATATGCCTGTCTCCAATATTGGGGGGGGGACATGTCCCCCCTGGTTCCTACGTCTACGCATCCGTCCATTTTCCATCTCGGCTTATTTAGGGGTGGGGGGGCTATCCCAGCCTATCTCAGCCGTCATTGGACGAGAGGCAGCCTGGTCAGGTCGCCAGTCCATCACAGGGTCACAGAGACAAATGAGACACAACCATGCACCCTCACACTTACTCCTGGGGACACTCTTTAGTCACCAATTCATTCCACCACGCCACCATGCTGCCCTTATTGCAGTTTGTCCAGAGCAGGAAAAAACCCTAAATCCAAGAAAGTTGGGAAGCTGTGTAAAATATTAATAATTTGCATAAGTCAGCTGAATATTTCATCCGCAGTAGAACACAAAAACAAAAACATATCAAACGTTGAATGTGCGGCATTGTACTAGTACACGACAAGACCAGTGGCTAGACCTTTGAGAGAGAAGTGCTATCAGATTATTGTCGGATATATTCCTGTTGTGCAACACATCTGGGTCTTCTTTGCCGGATTTTGTGCTACATGATGCTCCAAATACATTCAGTTGGTGAAAAGTCTGGACAACTGGCTGCTGACTACTGGCAGGCCACGCTGATGTAACTGATGCAGCTTGAAGTTTAACATCGTCTTGCTGCAGTATGAAAGGCCTTCCCCTGGATGAGAGCAGATGTTGCTCTAAAATATAATTTAAGCTTGAGTTTCAAAACTTAATCACATTTTAACTACTGATTTTATCTGATTTTATCTATTATTTCCTATTTCTTTCTTTTTTGTTTAAAATTTAAATCATGCTTTTTATTTCTACTGTTTTAACGTATCTGTAAAGCACTTTGAATCGCCTTGTAGTTGAATTGTGCTGTCCAAATAAACTTGCCTTGCCTAAAACCCGTTTACTGGATACCTTTCAGCATTGATGGTGCCTTTCCAGATGTGCAGGTTGCCTGTCGCCTCAGCTCATTTTTTTAAGCGCCCAGAGAAGACAGTGGTGTTTCTGAATCATGAATCAAACTTAAATTCAGAGTCTTTGTTTGTGTACACATCTTTTTGCTGAATCTTTGCCCATATTCATGTCTGAGACTCCTCCTCTCAAAGGTGTTCTTTTTCTACCCAATCACGCTACTGACCTGCTGCCCCTCAGCCTGTTTGGTTGAAACATGTCCCTCCAGCCGTCGCTTACTTTTCCAGCCTTTTGTTGCCACCTGCACCAACGTGCTCCTGCCATCACATTCAATATGAGCTCAAATTTGTCATGAAATAGTAATCATTACATTCTGGTTTTCAGCACGTTTTAGGCAGCACCCCGACTTTCTTTGGAAATGTGGTTTTTAGGAGTAACCACCTCAGCATTCACCTGCATGAAGAACAGTGGGACGTTTGACAGAATACATACAGGCTGATCTGTATTGGCTTGTATAGCTCCAAAACCTTGCTTTATTCATTTGTATGGTGTCAACAGATTTTCAGTCATACGGCAAATAACTGATACACGCAGTGAGCGCTTAAATCACCTGATATAACCAAAAAAAACTGAACGCACCAAGTATTCGAACAAGAATTGGACTATTTGAAAAGCATTGTGGTTATGAGGCTTACAGAGTATCAGGGTAACGATAAACAAGGAAGAATTTTAGTTGAGGCACCTGGATATAATTCACAATGCAACATCATTTTGTGTATCATTATATTAATTTTCTTTTGCCACACTGACTCGGTTGCCTCCAAATAAATACTGTGGACCGTGACTTACAAGATGGTTAAAATATTCATGTGGGCACATAAGTGTTAAGGTTGTATGAAATGATATGACATTTACAGGACTGGAACAGGTGTAACAAACTGCCCACCTCAGCACCAGAAACGATGAAGATCAGTGCTCCCCTTTCTGATTGTCAGCCTCTCTTTTGTGCTTTTCAACAAGGGGGTTGTCGCTACAAGTTAAATCATTTCTGACACATGGAAAAATACTTCTGTGATACAAGTCCTTCTCAACTAATTCTTGTCACAGTGTGTGAGAAGGCAGCAGAGCTCAAAGTTCACCGCTGCCCCTCAGCCTGAGGAGGGGCCACAGACAGAGCTTGGCATAGCTAAAAACCTGATTCATCACATCCCACAAGAAACCTCCATATTTATTGTAGCATCTCCACATTCTGGTCATACAAGTATAACATTGAGAAACAGGCAACAAAGCTCATTTATGCTGGGATCACCACATAGACTGTATTTTCTCCTTCCTGAGCAGTGCGTCTGATTATATTTGCCTCCATTTATGGACCCTTTTTTTTTTCTCTTTTACATGTCTTTGATGGAAGCCAAACTCAGTTCTTTTGGTCATTCGGCTGGATTTCTAACAACGTGGGAAGAAATAAATATTCTTTTCAGCGATTCAGGCCAACAAAACAAAAGAGGGCCAAACGGCATATCCTTCAGTCATGCATTAGCATTTCCCTCCAGTTGAAACTGTGATTGGGTCCATGTGTCAGAGGCAAGATGGGTGGGTCAACCAGCTGCCACACCCCTGTGTCTCCCATTTCCTCACAAGCACAAAAACCCAAGTAAGGAATCTGCAAAAGAAAACACAACACAAAATGTTCCTGCTCTCAAACAAGAATAGACAGGAACTGGAAAGGATATCGTAGAAATGGAATAAGCGTTGGAGCCAAAGCAATGAACTGACCTTGCGGACAACTTGGACAAAGTCCTTGGAGTTTTGGGGGCTGAGGCCTTGTATCTGGCGAGTGCAGGCCTCTAGGGAGGAAGCATGGGCCACAATCAGGACTGTGTTTCCTGTGTGAAAGAGGTAGAGAACTTAAAGACACATTCCACTTGTACCATTTGCTTATTTTACTGCTGCTGACTCTGCTGCTGCTAACATGCAGCGCTCAGGTTAGATAAATACTTTCTTTGGCTTTTTAAATCTGTTTACAAGACGCATTCAAATGTCCCCTACTTGTTAGGAAAGAGGCTGTAAATGTCACACCCATGGACTCGTGTTTTAAGTTTCATGTTTTAGGTCACGTTTTTGGTTCTTGGTCCATGTTTAGTTTTTAGTTTTGCCATGTTTTAGTTTCCCTTCACTTACCAGTTCATTAGTTTCACTCACTTCACCTGTGTTTTTTCCCTCAGCTGCACTCACTCTCCAATCACTCTCTATTTAGGTGCCATTTATACTAATCTGTTTCTATATCGTTTCTATCGCGGATGCACTGTCCATTTACATTAAATACTGGAATACGACTTCATAGGTGGAAGGATTCAAAGACGCCGGAGCCCACGTAAGCATTCGCATACGATGCTGATTTTAGCAGTTGTAAACGGTGAAAAACGAGGATCCGCAGTGCTGAGCTCTAGCTACTCGGCTTTTATAATGAGAACCCAGCCATTGCAGCAACGCAAGCCGTACATGAAGCGCCGCTTTTGGGTTAGACCGGGAAGAAGCAGCGCATGGTGGGACAATTTCGTGGACCAAGTTGTTGTCGCCGAAGAATGGCGCGAGAACTTTCGAATGTCCAGAGCAGCCCTGATAAATCTGTTAAAATAAAGCAGGTGCTCATGCTCCAGATGCAAGGGCGTTCATGTGATGTGATGGCTGATTAGTCATGTGACTAGCGAATCAGCCGCTCCCCGTTTCAGTGTAAATGTAAATAGTTTGCAAGACGCCGACACGAAGAAATGGTGAAATGAATTAATGTAAACAGAGCCTCAGTGTGTCAGATCTTTGCCTTTGTTTCGTGCCCTCCATGTCTACGTACCCATGCTACCCGTTTTACCCATGTTCCACGTCATCGTTAAGTTAAGTATCTATTTATCCATGCCATGTTAAGTCCTTTGTTTTGTTTCCAAGTATTTATCCCCAGTTAAGTTTTTTGAATCCGGCTCAGCCGCTTTCTTTTGTTACTTTGTTTTTTGTTAATAAACCCAGTTTTCTTTTGAAAAAGTCCGCATCTGTGTCCTCCATCCACCCCACCCTGACAGTAAATGCTGCACATGTTTGATGTTTTGCTAACTTTGGATATGAGGCACGTTCATCATTTTATTTTACCCAGATTTTTGCACTCTGTCAGGATCTCTCGGGTCACTTGGAAGCTCCTGCTGATGTAGGTGTCGTAGGACTCAGACACTGACAACTTACTAATGGGAATATGAGGTCTGGGGACAAATTGATAGCTGCATTAGAAAACATCAGATGACAGCATTCCAGATCAAAATGCGGCAGTGTCAGCATTGCTGTGTACCTGTACGTTATGTCCACGCTCAGGTTAGCGGCAGCCAGGTCAGCCGGGGGGATCCAGGTGGGTAAACTTGTGCCTGAAACCCATTTGGTCCATTCAAACAAACCAGGCTCCACCCGGATTTTTGTCTTTGCATCCTGTTGAAGTCCTGCAAAAAGCAGAGAGGAAGGAATGTCTTTTTTTTTTTTTTTTTTTTTTTTTTTAAATGATGTTGGTTCCCTGAGGATGTTTTGTTGTTCCCAAACTAATTCAAACTGTGCTTGGAGAGTTTTAAGGTTTTGACGTGCATGGATGTGAAATGTTGATAGATCTCCTGAAAAACTTCAATGAGTTTTTCTTGGAGCTTATTACGAGGGCTGGGCGAGTTAACTCGTTATTATCGCTGAAAAAAAAAAAAAGTAATCGGCGGATCCACCAAACATGGAGAAGGGTACGGAACTTTTACTCTGCCATTTTCATTTTAAAGTTCTTCCAGACAGCGGAGTCGACAGAACCAAAGTCATCTGTAAACACTGCCAAGTTGAATTGTCTTCTCACCGTAGTAGTTCCAGTCTAAAATATCACTTAAAGGCAAAACACACAACTGATAGCAGCAAGTCATTCAAGGAAACAGACAGTGGAGCGAGGCTTCTACATAAAAACTACAGAAAGATGCTGATGTTAAAAGTGTGTTTGCACAACAAATGTTCTGGCACTTTCATTCATATGGCAGCACATTTCAAATAAAACTAAATGCTAAAAGCTATACGCTACTTTTGAATTCATTTTTGGATTCTGCGTACAAATGCGATTAATTGCGATTAGTCAGGGAAATCATGTGATTAATTAGATTAAAAATTATAATCGTTGCCCAGCCCTACTTATTACACGTGTAATAAAGTGAAAACTAGTGGTTCCAGACAACAACTGAAAAAGTCTGTCATCATCAGATTTCAGATGAGCAACCCAGCTGAAGCTCCTGATAAGATGCCTGATGCTAAGCTGTTGTTGTGGCCCGGGGTCTTACCCTGTAGAATGTGCTGAGCGGTCTGGACGCAGCGAAGAGAAGGAGAGCAGTAAACGAAGTCTATCGTCGTGCTGCTGTCCAATAGGGCTTCACCTGAGAGGGGCCGAAACACAGGCCGATGCCGGCGGCAGACATTTTAATCAGTCATCTTATCAAACGATTCTTTAAACACGCGATTCTTAAGTGAACGGAGGTATCTCTGCATTGGGAACATTAAAATAAACTTAGAATGAGAACTACAGACCCACAAGACGGGCCTGTGTGGAGCCAAACACAGTAATAGGACAATCTTTGTCGTAGTCCCGGTGGCCTCCGCTTCGAGCTGGAAGGCTGGACGGCATGTTGAGATTAGAGCGAATGTATCGACCTGCACAAAATGAAAAGGAAGGATGAAATAACGTCGAAAGGGTCTGATGTTGGGCCACTGCGTAGAGCTGTTATCTCCTCTGCATGCCAACCTTTGGAATCAAAGCACTGAGTGACCCAGTGTTTGCCAAACACCACATCCATCCTCTCGCCATGGCGACACACAAACAGTCTCATCTTGGATAGGGAGGCCTGACCACTTGGCCTTGACACCTAAGATTAAGATACATTTTAAACCTTGAGGTATCAAAGACAGCTCTTATCTCAAACTCCTGCCTGAAGTACACACTAATACGGTAGTTTGTGGTTTAATTGACCTGCATAGGAGGACAGAGGCCAGAAAGGCTGGAAGCATCCATGAAACTGTCCAGTAGACTGTCATTTAGCTGTCCATCGAATAATAACCCACTCACAGTGCTACCAGAGGTAGATGGAGAGGCACAGTTGACAAAGGAGTGAGACCTGGCAATCAGACAAACACAAAGTTCCATAGATTTGCTCAACCATACAACGCAGGTTTTCCACAGTGATTATGTGTAAAAATGCTGCTCTTCCTCCCTTACCCATGGACAACCCACGTGTCAGACTCATCAGCACGACTGACGTAGTTCTCAGGCAGCAGGCCGGAGAGCCCCGAGCCCAGCGAAGTGCCATACACCCAGCCCTCACTGGCAGTGGTCTGCTCCACCGGAGACATGAAGATGAAGTCTCCTTGCAGCAACTCCAGCTCGTCGTCATTCTGAGGCACATACGGGTACAAGACTTGCAGCGTCTACAGGGGAGGACACGGCTGATAGTCATTAAGAGAAGAGTTGAATCAGTGATGGGAGAGCATTCGTTAAGAGGAAGCGTACCTCGTGATTAGCAAAGCGGATATCCCTGGACAAGAGCACGGCCAGCCAGTCGCAGCCTGCAGATGCGTCCACATTTTTGGCCAACTTCTCCAAAACTGGAAGGTGACTGGTTTGAAAGTGGTATGCCAAAGTAACGTGAAGCTGTTTCTTATGAGGCTCAACATGAACATCTGGATGGAGGAAAAGGAGAAAACACAAATATTGTATACACCCATAGAGATGATGTAATGGCTCTTTCAAATTCCTCAAATTCCTCAACAACAAGACAGAAATAAGTACAGAATAAAAATATCAAACACGAGCAAGAAACATGAAGTGGTTGCACAACAGTATGTTTAAAAACTCCAGGATTTACAATGTCAAGGACATAAGATCCTACGGGAGAAAAAGACGAGGGGAGCAACATCTGCTGAAGGTTTCATACCAACCAGAACAAGGACAGAAAAAGGAGAGGGACACAGGCTCAAAGTGACTGAAGACAGCAGAGCAAGAGTCAGAGATAGATGGAGGTGGAGGTGGAATGAAAGCTTTTTAGGAGAGGCTTCCAGCCAGATAGTCTGGGAACATTGATGGTGCTAAAGAGAACACCGGAATGATGTAGTCCTCAAATCCCCGTTTAGTATCTCTTCCACATGTGGTTTATCAAAATGAACACAAAATATATGTGCTTATTAAACGGAGAGTTTCACATTTTTTATTCACATTCCTGCTAAGAGAATAGCTAATAATGTGTTTTCTACATCTAAAGTTATAATAAGGGCATCCACTTAGCTTAGCATTACTTTTAAGTAGGGCTGGGCAACGATTAAAATTTTTAATCTAATTAATCATGATTAATCACATTTGTACGCAAAATCCAAAAATGAACTCAAAAGTAGTGTATAGCTTTTAGCATTTAGTTTTATTTGAAATGTGCTGCCATATGAATGAAAGTGCCATAACATTTGTTGTGCAAACACACTTTTAACATCAGCATCTTTCTGTAGTTTTTATGTAGAAGCCTCGCTCCACTGTCTGTTTCCTTGAATGACTTGCTGCTATCAGTTGTGTGTTTTGCCTTTAAGTGATATTTTAGACTGGAACTACTACACTGAGAAGACAATTCAACTTGGCAGTGTTTACAGATGACTTTGGTTCTGTCGACTCCGCCGTCTGGAAGAACTTTAAAATGAAAACGGCTGGGGCGCTCGGTGGCGTAGCGGGTTAAGCAGCCGCCCCATGTACAGAGGCTACAGTCCTCACTGCAGCTGGCCCCGGTTCAAGTCCCGCAACGAGCGGCCCTTTGCTGCATGTCTCCCCTCTCTCTCTCTGCCCCTTGCATTCCTGTCTCTCTCCAACTGTCCTATAATTAAAGGCATAAAAAGCCCCCCAAAAAATGAAAATGGCCGAGTAAAAGTTCCGTACCCTTCTCCATGTTTGGTGGATCCGCCGATTACTTTCTTTTCCCGTTCCGCAGCAGACGGCAACAGACTTTTACAAAATAAAAGCCTGTGAGCAACAGACTTTTACAATAATATAATAAATAATAACAGGGGTGGTCCGTGGCGTAGTGGGTACAGCAGGCGCCCCATGTACAAGAGGCTATAGTCCTTGCTGCAGCTTGCCACGGTTCGAGTCCCGCATGCTGCATGTCGTTCCCCCTGCTTCCTGTCTCTCTGAACTTTACTATCCATTAAAGACACAAAAGCCCCCCAAAATTGTTTTGTTTTTTTATTTAAAAAAAACATGCGTGCGTGCGTGCACGATAAAATATTTATCGGCGTTAAATAATTAATGCGTTACACGATAATAACGAGTTAACTAGCCCAGCCCTACTTTTAAGATGAGAAAACATGCTCATGATGCCAAAAAGACTTTATGAAGACAAAGGGTCTTATTTCTGAAACACATTTACTAGAACAGAAAAGGCGCTCTGGAGTAAAGGGATAAAGGAGACTCAAACCTGCTTTGGATGTGGCCTCAGTGGCAAAATCAGAAGCAAAACTCTTCAGAACCTCCGCCATCTGCTCCTCTACAAAGAGGCCGATGAAGGTTGAGGATGTGTAGAGCTCCAGAGAGAGAGGCATGGGTATGCGACCCTTCCAATTGGTCACGGTGGTCTGGAGAGCGTCAGACAGAGCCTCCACCTTTGCATCAGCACACTGAGCAAAGTGAGGACAACAAAACTGAAAGATCAGCGGCAACATTCCAACACTTGGTCATTACATGAGACACACGAGCAAGCTTTCCTACAATGTGATTCAAAATGATGCAGATAAAGTTAAACCTGCATCTGCTGCAGCAGGTAATAGAAGAACACGCCACAGACTGGCTTCTTCCAGCATTCATCCATTCATTTCAGGGTAATTCTCAGTCAAACCGCTGATCACTTTGGAAATGATGTAACTGGGAAAGGTCATAGCAAGCGTCAGTTGATTTGGCGTTTTAACAGCGTTTCTGGGTCAAAGGGCAAAGTTTATATTCGCCACCGACACAGATTGGATTATTGTGGGAATGCACGACAATCTGACCAACTCCATGCCATTATGCAAACGTTTAGCCAGTGGAGAGCAGTAAAAACCAACTGTCATCAGCAACAAAACTACCAGAAACTCCTGCAGGTGATATCATGACATTAGATGAATGAGTATGACAATCTGCACCATTATAAACATTCAACTTTGTGCAGAAGATTTGATTTTATTCAGTCCATACGGCTTTCTCGTGCAGGGGGTTCACCGTGAAATACAAATGCAAAACAGCGACACATTGCCCCCACAGAGGGGAAGCTGTGTCATCAGCTGAGCTGAGACAGGGATTTTCCGACCATGACACATGCACAGAAAACTTGACTGAACCCTGCAGTATTTCCAAAGAGGGAACATTAATTCCCCTTTTACGTTTACTGGATTACAAAGACCTTAATGGAGATCTGACAGCATTTAACACACACATATATACATATATTAAGATATATACAATCAAAGGGTGAAACTTGCCATGAAGAACTGGCAGAGGGTGATGTGGGGGAAGATGTTGTGTGCCTTGTTCTTGCCACAGGTAAGGCGGGACTGCCTCCAGAAGTGTGTGAGCTGCTGGAGCAGCGGTCCACTGGGGCGCAGGTATAACACATACTCTCTGGGAAGAGGGTCATCCAGGAAAGGGTCATCCAAGTGGGAGAAGAGCCTGGAGCGACCGGGGTGAAGAAAAGGAAGTGACAAGTGGGAGATAAGGAACAGACGAAACAGCTATTGTTCAGCAGAGGGCAGCATTGCTGTGACAGAGTCATAAGATGTGAAACATGAAAGATTAAAAGACATTCAGTTTGATTTCCTGTTAAACATTAACTCCTATGAGTCAGTGTGTGCACGTTGCACTCACCAGTCACAAGCCGCCTGGACATTTTTGCCTCCTGTCGACACTAAAGCTTTCAGGCTGCAAAGAGAATGAGAAAGGCAGATCAAAGCCAGCACAAGATTCATTTTCAAGACAGCAGAGCTTTCACATGACAAAGAACAAAGACCCAACATGCCAAGTGAGCAGTGAAAAGACAAACAAAATAATTCACAGCAGAGGTTCATCATTCAAACCCGAGGACTGAAAACAGGAAACAGAACTGACACTGATCTGAAACAGCCCCATTCTCTGCGTGGAAAATATTAAGAAATCAGATTCTGTCCTTAAAGCTGCAGTCTGCAACTCTTTTTCAAGCATAATGCCTGGAACTGTCCGGGGATTCTGAAAGTAGTACATTAAATACCCCAATACAAAAAAAATGAGTTCTCTAGGTCCCCTATATGTCCCGCTAGGTCCCTCCAAAGCCAGCAGGTTTGTTTACAAAATTGCAGACCGGTAAAAGGTTACCAATCAGGTTTACGAGCTGGGCTCTGCTGCCTGTTAATCACCGATTGTGCACGCGCGACACAAGGTAGGCTCGTCCCCACGCTTATTTATCTGGACTATTGAACTTCATTACGGGCTAGTCTACTTACTGTGTCTTCCATGATCGCAAATGACAGGTGAGTTGATGAATGAGGAGTCGTGTAGGCGCATCTGGCGTGCACGTCTACGTGCACGAGTTCTCGTGTGTTTTGAAGGGGCGGGACAGGAAGTTGAATAACTTTTTATTTTTCGGTTAAAAAATAAGCATTTCTTGCATTTTGCGACTACGGAGGTCACCGTTTTCAACTTCAAGCGTTCTGATAGATCATGTAAACTCTTAAAATGCCAAAAAGTAGGACTTTACGTATGACAACAACAAATCCTGCAGACTGCAGCTTTAACCGAGCGTGGGTTCTGACTCAGAGACACAAATCCCTGTTCAGAGCTTACTGCCGGTGAGCTTGAGCATCCTTTTGATCCATAAGGGTGAGGTTCATGATTAAGTAACGACCACTGTGTGAGGAGAAACCAGCTCACTGACGTGCTTAACAATTTATTTCCTCAGCAGCACACAACTAGAGATTCAAACCGTCAGTACACAGAATGCTGACAGAAAGATTCGAGCCATCAACATTGTTGTTACATATCAGCAGAGATGTATAGTAACGAAGTAGAACTACTTCACTACTCTACTTTAGTACTAAAATGCTGTATCTGTACTCTACTGGAGTATTATTTTTTTCTCCTACTTCCACTTTTACTTCAGTACATATTTTCAATGAGTTTAGTACTTTTACTCCGATACATTTGTTATGTGCCGCATCGTTACTCGTTATTATAAACATGTTAGGAATCATTCCAAACCCCACAGTCACTCTAGTTCAAGTCTAACGTCTCGTTCAGAGTTTATGGTTGCTATAACAACCGTTGCATTCAATTTTACTGACTGTGGCGCGAAGTTATACATGACGTAGATCTAATGTGTGCAAACTGAAGGGTGAGAAGACCGCTCGTGCTGCTCTCTGCTCAGCCTCTTTCGCTCTGCTGCCTGCCTGCGTCGAGAGAAAGTGCTTTGTTTGAACCAAAGATGGAAGAACCAGAAACACCTTCAACTTCGAGTGATCGTGGTGGTGGCGGTGAGGAAGAAGACCACCCCTGGCCCTACTTACAGTCTCTGTTTTCATTCGCCGGAGTGAAAGACAATTCATACAAAATGAAATGCCTACTACGCCTCCCGAGAGATTGCGAAATATTTTTAACAAGTTGAAAGAAAATGACATGGATGAAAAGAAAATGTGTAATGTGTGAAGTGATGGGATATGCTTTAAAGGGGGAAGGGACATACTTGCCAATACATTTTATTTTGTTCAAAAGAGTTGAGCGCAATGTTTTAAGGTGCTCTTGTAGACTCCGCTGTACTGCTGTGACAGCCAAACATTTTGAATAATATAAACGATTTGATTTTCAAACTTTCGACTGATTTCTTTAATAACTACATTACCAAATACTTTTACTTTAAGTACTTGAGTAGTAATTTTAAAAATAAACTACTTGCCATACTTAAGTACAAAACATGTTTAATACTTTAGTACTTCCACTTAAGTACGGTGCTTAAAGAGCACTTCTACTTCTACTCAAGTCACTTTTTTGATAGAGTACTTGTACTTCTACTCAAGTCTGAATCGCTAGTACTTTATACATGTATGCATATCAGTAACATCTTAATATAGATGCTTGGACTTTCACCTTTTTCTTCTTTCTGTGCTTCTATTTGTTGAAATGCAACCTTCATCCCCACAGACTGATACTGCCATCACCATGCTTGACTGTTTTAGATTTCCTCTGACATAGTTCAGTTTTTGTTTCATCAGTACTTCAGGTGCCTTCTGGTCAATTCCAAGCAGCTGTCATCTTCCTTTGAATAAATACTAGCTTCTGTCTGGCCGTTGGAACGTAAAGGTCTGAATGCTGGTGGAGGCTACGAGGATTTCCCTTCTGTGAGCATCTCCCACCTTAAAGAAGGAACTCATACTGACCTTAGCCTGTTTGCTACCTGTATCACCAAGGTGTTTGCTGTGGGATTACTCAGTGTGGCTGGGCAGCCTGATTTAGGACTTTTTGTGGCTGCTTTGCCTTTGGACACTTTCACCTCTGCAGACACGTTCTTGTGTGTTTTGCACATTCGTGGCTTGATCCATTCCCTTCCTGAAGGTAAACTGAAATGTCTCTCAACCTCATGGTGCGGTTTCCTCACTGACACACACACACCCGACTGGCAGTGAGACCTTTACAGACGAGTGTGTGCCTTCTTGATTGGGACCAGCGAATTCAATCAGGCGCAGACTGACTCATTACAAGCTGTCGAAGCATAACAAGCCGGATGGACCAGGGCTCAATCAAGCGTGTCTAGACAAGGGATCCGAATGCTTATGTAACGGGAAGAGTTATTTCAAGGAATCTATAAAACATTGCAGAAATATGTGTGTGGATTGCTTAGGAAAACACAAAGAATCAGGTGAGATGAGGCCAATACACAGCAGCATATACAATAATCCAAAGGGTCTGAAAACCTTCTAAATGACAGATTAAATACTCCCTTGTGTTATAAAGTCGTGGATATTAGAAAATAACAATGACAGTGTTCCCGTCTTAGCACACATTTTATCTGTGTCATTTCATATCTCAAACTTTTTCAACCCCCGAAACAAAGGAGAGCTGATTGCAGAATTACTCTTGAGTGCTCAGAATCTAATTAGTGTCTTTTTATATGACCTTGTATCGCAGGCTGCCTCTTAAGGGATGCCACACAGTCTGCGAAAAGCCCGCCTCAGCTCTGACAGATCTAACACGGAGTATGAAGAGGTCTCCATAATGCACCATTCCCAGTTTTCTTTCAGTTTGTCCAGTTAGGACATAGTTACACATCTATGCTGGTAGATATCTGACACACGGTACCACGAACCTGTGGCTTAGTGCACGTGATTAGTTTACTCACATCACAGCAGAATCCTGCCAGGGACACCTTGGTGCTGGTTGGCTCTTGGTGCCATGACTAATCTTTGCTTTAGTTTCTTTTTGTGCATCAGTTATTGCTACATAAGCAGCTGTGATGAGCATTTTCTTTCCTGTATTTAACATTTAAAGCTCAGCTCTACGCCGTGTGACTCCGTCTCCTCTCAGCTGAAGTTCTTTGTGCATTATGTGAAAGCAAAGCACAGCCACAAGCCAATAAATCACCCATTCACTGCATTAGTTGGGCATTAAACAAAAGCTTCATAATAATGCCTTTTTCTAAAGAACAACCGACTAAGGAAAAGTCATGTGTTTTGGTGCCATTTGACTTTATTCACAGCGTGATGCAGACATGCTGCAGCATCTCTATGAGTGACGGCGCTTACAGTGTTCATTGTGCCGGTCTACCGTCCAAATTCAATGAGCTATTTTTAAATTTGTCCCACTGAGAGGGTCCTAGATACGGCAAAGTCCCCGAACCCTGGGGCGGAGTGCCCTGACAGAGCACAGAGTGCTGGATGGGACCGCCGAGCCTGCAGCACGGTCACAGATGGCTCACCACAGATCTACTACAGCATGAAACAAAGTCACCTGTTCCACATTCACATACTTTACTGTGCATCTAAATGACCCAGATACTGCACGCAGAGGGCTTAAAACACCGAGCCAGTTGTTGGCTGCAATCGTCTTATTCTGGGATTCCACCTGGTGCTGTTTGCAGAAGGAAAACGCAGATCATTCAGGAGGCATGACGGGATTACCAGCAGATGTGACCGAGGCATCACCAAATCAAATCCAGGCTAGAACATTGGATTGCTTGCTGCTTATCTCAGTGGTACTTTATGCAAGTGACATGAAATAATACAAAGGTCTTACATTATGGGCAAACTGACGTTCATGAATTTAATCTGTCCTTTTTCCAGGCTTCTGAAATGACTGCAACCCTGTTCCTGGTGTCGACACTAAGAAGGTGTTGAGCAGCAGACGCAGCTCGTATCCATTTTCAGTCAGTAAGGTGGCACATAGCTCTCTGCATGGGGGCGTGGGCCTCACAGCTGTATGTAATAATAAAAGAAAGGTTCAACTTTACACTGGAAAAAAATGCCCCTCCAAAAATAAGTAAAAAAAACAACAAAGACGTTTTTGCTTGAAATAAGCAAAAAAATCTGCCAATGGAACTAGTGAAATTTGGCTTTCTTGAAATAAAATGTGATATTTAGGACTTTTGAGTTAAAAGTGATTTTGAAATTAGCTGAAAAACCTCTTCAAATGAAAAAAAAGCTTGTTTCATGTGAAATCCGACTCAAAACAAGATGTTTTCAAGACTTTTTCACTTAACAAGATAGTCAAGATGTATTGTATTAAAACAAGTCCCTATATCTTGCTGAAATGGTACTTGTTAGGTAATTGTGTCTTACATCAATTGTAATGAGATACTCAATGAGAAAAATATACTTGGTAAGATTTTGATTTTTTTCCAGTGTAGGAGAGCTAACAGTGAAAGTGGCCCCTCTTGGTCTCTTGTCGCACTTAAAGCCAGTCAGTTGACAACTTTGATGGCAACATGGTTCTGCTTTTAGGAGATGTGATTGGATGCAAATTGGAACAAACCGCATGATGTCAGCAGGAGACGCTGAGCAGCGTGTCGGGGGGGCACTTGTTTGCGGTTCATCGGTGTTGACACACACACGCGAGCCGCTGGAGAGGTGCCTCTCGATGGAGGGTCAGGCAGACCTCTACCACAGACCACGTGCACTGCATCCTGTCACACGGCTGAGACATAAATGCACAGTCGGTTAAGCCATTCATTTCCCGCTGCTCTGAGGCCACAGAAGACATCAAAGTAATGTGCATCCATTACGCGTGCATAATTATGCACAGACAAAAACCAAAAGGAGGTCAAAGAATCTATGAGCTGAACGCGTTCGTCTTTAGTCAAAAATCTACATTACAGACGAGAATCTGCACAACAAATAACTAATGAATGAGGAGACGGTGGCTAATGTACGCAAAAGGTTTAATATGAAAGATTAATATTGAGCTGCATGTCTGCAGTGAGGCACCCATGCTGTAATAATTGATGACTCTGAATCTAGGCCGCAAAAAGAATGGGAGACCTCCAAAGCCGTGTCTTTTTGTGGTTCCACTGAAAACCTTTCCTGATGTTTGTTACCCCAAAGTTCCACTGAGTCTCGTGCGCATTAAACTTTCCAGATAAAAAGGAAAATATGTTTCATTGTACCAGTTAAAAAAACTACACCTCAGGAGAATTATGACTATCAGCCAGTTCCTTTACCCTGCAGTATCTGGAAAGAATACCGGTGTGATGGCTTCAACAACTGGAGCTCTGACGATGCCTTCCTTAACTGTAGCGTAAAATATTCAGAGCTACGCTTTCTGCCGAGCTGAGCTCAATGTTGAATACTTTCTCCCATCTTCTTGCTACCAAATTCAATAGTATGTCTGACAATCTATAGAATATCAGATGTTCCACTCATAACTAGGTCAGAAATAGTTAGCCATTCACTCGTGGTGACTGACGTTGTGGATACTGAACAGGCTTCGCTGCTTGTACGCCTGTGCTGATAATAGCTCTGACTTTATTCATTACAAGAGGAACATAGCACTTTAGCACTGACTGCTAACTCTGCAAGGAGCACAAAGGGGCCACCAGTTTCCTTCCTGCTTCAGCTGAACACTGCATGGCACAGACTGACTTTGCTGTTTAAACAACCCGCCTTTCCTTTAAGAACTTTAGTTCCATGTAAAACCCGATAGTTATAGCAAAGTTATAGCTGCTTTTTTTCCACCACAATGTTCATGCATTGCTTTGTTTCATTGAGTTCTCTTGTTGTGATCACATTTTATTTCTATCTTATTGGCTTTCCCACACCGATGTTGGTCTGCTTCACACACAAAGACTGTATACATGTGTACAGTCGGCCTTAAAGATCAATGCCACTGGCTCCAAAACATCTCTGGTTCCAACAGACTCCCGTTCAAAAGGTACATTCCCTCCTTCTGATGGATGTGCTGCTGGTTCTTCTGAAAATAATTGAAAAAACCTAAGAGATAAGTCTCCAAAGAAACAACTTTTGTCCAATCCGCTTTCAGGAATCCCTTCTCAGTTCCACCTTCCTGTCTAACTGTGATCACCTCGAGCTCGAGAGAAACCAATGTGGAGACAACCAAAAGCTGAAAGCTTCAAAACGGCTGTCCTCAAACCAAAGAGTGGCATCACAGAGGTCCGTTCTGCTATAAACACTGAGTGTGCACGCATAGCCGTGCATGAAAACCAGCCATCCTCTTAAACAGAACTTCAACCATTCAGAATATCAAACTTGTTTGAACTCATTGCTAATTTATACACTATTAAACAATGAGCAACTGAATTATCCATGAGAGCTTTAAACTGATAGCACAGCAAAATAGGAGCAGAATTCTCATCTTCCAGCTGCTAAATCAGCTGCTTCTGGGCTGAAGGACATCAAACCTCCGAAGAGTCACGCAGGAAGAGAGCCACCAGACTGTTTCAGCACTGCTCACATTGCTGTGCTTGGTTGATCTGTATCAAATGTAGAAAAAACTCCAATTTGAATCTGAACCAAATTATGAATACTTAGGGAACACTACTTTCAAATAGAAGGAAATGCATTCACATTATTCACTATATTTGTAAAGCCCATAGTGAATCAGTCCATGTTGGCTCATATTAAAAGTTAAAGTTTGTTTAAGACACACCATAAATATTGTAAAATCCCTTCTAAACACTCACCATTTCCAATATATCGAAGCTGTTTAATGAATGGCGTCTGAACTGTCTGCTTGAACGTTTGCACCAAGTAAATAAAAGTAACTAAAAACATGCATCCTTCTCAGTTCAAACTTTAAAATCGAACAGGAAGACGTTTAGCAACGTTTAACAAAAAGGAAGTTTTTGTCTCACACCACACGTCTATAAAGGTGGAATGGATGCTCGCATCGTCTTACAGTCAGCCGGGCTTATATCGACGAAATAAAACCCGGATTTATCAGATCACAAATCAACGGGATGCACTGCACGGATCCTGGTGGAGGCCCCACCCTGCAACACACACACATCTTAGTGGGGGACTGAAATTTCATGTTTCAACTGTGTTCCATCTGCTGAAATAGTCCTGGACAAACTGCATCCAACATCTGGTTTGTTCTTAGCAAGAACTGAGCAAGTTATTTATAAACGGCATTCCCCCGTTCAAAGCTAAATGAAGATTAAAAAGATTGGGGAATGTGAAGTAGAAAACTGCCTGGATTAAGAATGAGTTCAAAGAAAGGAGCGAGTGACTGTGACCGTTATTAGATGAGGCCTTTTATTCCATTTAGGCATCCGTTCCCGTTTAAGTCTATATTGGAAACAGCCTTTCAGTCACCCACATATGGCTGTGTGTTCAGTTCCTGTTTCCACAGTTGACCCCACTACAGATCAAATGTTCTGGCTGTGTTTGGCTTCTCACATATGCAAACATTCTCTGGACTGTTTATTACATCAAACTCGGACATTTTCCAGCCTGTCCCACTAACTAGATGTGACAACATAAACATCATGCTTTTAATGGCGGTACATTAGCCATGAACGAAGAAAAAACATGATAAATTAGCAAACAAACACACACAAATATATACAAATGCTAAAACACTTGCAGCAAGATGCTCCCAGGAGCCCCTCCCTGACGGGCGAAGCAACATTTCCTGTTTACAACCAAATGACAAACACGCATCTCAAAGCACTTATCACACCAGCAGCACTGAGAGCTCTGCTGCTGCCTGACACTCAGCTGCACTCAAAGGAGAGTCCCATCAGCTCAGGGAACGCTCTCCACTCTGACCAGCTTTCAAGCGATGCTCGCACCTGTTGGGCCAGCGGTGAAAGAAACACCAGACATGATCGGGACTCTTTCAGCGACCGAGCGGTCCAGGATGCGAAAGAGGAAAGTTTGGACCCAGATGGTGGCAGATAACATTTTAAGTGTTTTACGGATCTGATAAAAAGATTTTAGATGATTAGACTTTACAGCTAACATTGCAGGTGTAATATTTGGTGTCCTGACAGCTCAGAGCAGTGAGCGGTCTCAAACTGATCTGTGAAAGGGCCGGTGTGGCTGCAGGCTTCTGTTCCAACCCTGCAGCAGCACAGCTGACTTGTTTCATTCAATCAACTGAACTGGTTAAGGCCTTCAGTGCAGACGGTTCAGCTTAGAGCCTTCTTTAAATATGTGGAAATATGAAAAGGAGTCATTTATAAAGCAAAAAGCAAAAAAAAAAGCTTTACTTTGTTTGTGTTAGATAAGAAATGAGATGCCATCAAACACATGGAGGTCAGTTAGGTTGGTTGTGCATTAGCACTTAAAGCTGAGCTTCTTATTTTTCCTTAAAAAAATACACCTGCCATCAACTCTAAAGGCAGAAAAGAACACGTTCCAACTGTACCGTCAGAAAGCTGAGGTTTTAAAGGGAGTCTGTTTATCGCAGTAAAACCATCTGGAAGTTTCTTCTTTCTCATTAGATTTAGTGAGATTTCATCTCCCTCGTGTGACTTAATTTTCCCAAAATGAATCATCCCTAAGGAATCCTTTTAACAGCAGCCATAAGATAACTTTGTTGGATCTCCTTCACTTACAAAGCGAATCTGAAACGATCTTTTGGAAAGCTGCAGAATAGAGCTGTGAATCAGACACGTTTCCACTGACTGGTTTAAACTGGGCTGCGTGTGTCGTGGATCAGCTTCAGCGCTGATAACTGCAGCTCTTATCTCCAGGAGAAAACAAACAAACAGATCCTGCGGTGGACGTTCACAAGGGGGAAACGCAAAGAATCAATTTTCCTCTTTGTGAAAATCTGGAATATAAAACATCGGAGATGCCGGTCACGTGCATTTGTTTGACAGCTCAGATCGTAAACAGCTGGCGAGTCACGTCGAGTCATTTTAATCAACACGTCATTAACAGGTCAGACGCAATTCTGTTGTTTCCCTTCCTCCTAATTTATCCTAGACACTAAACACAACACATGTAAATGCTGAGAATTTAGCTGCAGTAAGACAAACAAGCTGGCACAGGTCACCTCTACTGGCAGAAAGCAAACATGGGACACAATGGCTATGCAAACCGGTGTATGACGTCATCCAGCAGCAGTTAGCAACTCGTCGAGCAGGCTTCGGTTACTTTTGATTGAAAATAGTTTTAAACACTCATTTGCACTTTGAACAGAGCCAGACAAGCTGCTCAGCCATGCTTAGATGTTATTTGTGCTCAACTGTGCCAAACGGTTTCTGGTAATAGCCTCGTATGAACCTCACAAACAGACTTGCATCAACCCACGCTTCCGTGTAGGGTCAGCAGATTCACTAACAAGGCCAACTTCTGTGTTGTACTCTCATAAACCTTTTTCCAGCTGACAAGGCAGCATCTTAGTGCCACATCTCTAACAAAGCCAGCTGTGTACAGCCTGATTTCTACTCTTTTCACTTTATTATCTATGAACAAGAGCGATCTGAAGTCCATGAGGTCAGACAGGGCAAGTCACAGCTTGACACCAGTAGCAGTGACCCGTGAGAGCCTTTGTGTCACTGAAGGATGTTGATCATGGCATTCACTGGGTTATTGTGTCCAACAGAAATAGAAATGTTGTAAAACCTAAAATGTGGTGCACTGTTTGAGTGTTGTTTTTTTAGCACTGCTCATCATCAGCGAAACAAGTCAAAGTGCGCTCAGAAAATGATTCACCATGAATACGCTGTACGAGGCACAGAGCCAAAATCATGATGCATCACAAAGTCCCAAACAAGTGCGAGGAAGCAGCGAGCGTGGCAGCCATGGTTGGATGACGGGCCCGTCAGAGCTGCTTCTTCTGGTGAGGGTGCAAATTCAACTTCCAGATCAAAGAGACCAGCTAAAAAGTTAAATGTGAAGAGGTTAAGTGAGTGAACATTCTTTTAAAATGAACGAAGAATGCAGCATTTCCGTGAAGAGAAAAATCACCAAACCGTCAGCATTGAGTATTAATTGAATCTGCCTCAGCCTGCCTCAAACTACCATCTCAACAGACTGCTCTGTAAAGGTCACAAGCCACTTCCGGAAATGAGCAACTTCCTCTTGGCTGTCTTGAACACAAGCTTGGAGTTTGTTCTTGCTGCATGAATTGGCACCAGCTCATCACGTGTATGCAAAAGTTACGTTTTGCTATTATTCTGTGGCTGCTTCACAAAAAAGTACATGTAAAGCCTCCTAAATGCTTTTTGCATGTTCCACGTCAGTGGATTTCTGGGTAATGTGGAAGGTTATGAAACCTTTGTCGGTAGGGGAAGAGCGTACTGTCACATCGACTTCCCCTTAAACTCACAAAAGGCTTCACAGGCAGACGTGGTGGAAAAGAAATGTGCGTTTGACGTATGCATTTTATCTTAAGCGTTACATCTCAGTAACCACAGTGGCTCTAGTGTCTTTGCCTGAGAAGCACGATGGAAAATATAGAGACGATTCTATTTGCATCTAATACGATAACAGAATACAAAAGCTTTCACAAAGAGTTAGTAACTGAAACATTAAGAGGCTCAACAGTGAACATGACAAGGGTTCAGAGATCAGCTGCTCATCAGGTCGTCTCATTGCTCTTTGAGTAAAAGTATAAATGTTAAAAAGGCACTGAATCCACACCTAAACGTCTATAAACTTTCACTTTTAAACTTTGGATGAATTTCAATTTCCTCAGTGGAAATATAAGTGGAACCTCTGAGAGAGAATCTATATTCTTAGTTCTGAAATAAACTCTCAGCTTCTTATGGATAGAACGGAGCTCACTGACCGAAGTGCGCTGCACAGCGGCTCTAATCTAAAAATTATTTCTGGCTGGTTTAAAGTGCACCGACTGTTTAGATTTTGGTACTTCCAGATGGAAAACAACAGCATCTTTCATTTCTCTCCTTTATCATTACAATTTTCTTATCAACTTCCTCCTTCACTCACTCACAATTGCCACACTATTTCTCTGAGTTGCTGAACAAAATAAACCTGTCGCCATAAGTCTATGCTCCTTTTTTTTTTTTTGCTCTCGTGCAGCGTCATGCTTCATGCATGGCTGACATGACAAAAGCCGCCTGTTTATTTTGATTTTACGACATTTCTCACAACTTAGTCCATCATTTTTCTTAAAAATATCCACAGCTGCACCTCAGCTAGAAACGCATGGACCAGCAAAGAGACTCTTTGAGCTGATTTGTGCTGTACACACAGCACAAAACTGCACAGACACACAGGGTTTATACCAGTCTGAGCTCGCACATTCACTAATAGCAAAAAAAAAAATTGTCATTAGTCAGTTCATGCTCATTTCTTTTTTTCTAATTTTTTGGGGGCTTTTAGGCCTTTTTTTAATGGATAGGACAGTTGAAGAGAGACAGGAAGTAGAGGGCAGTGAGAGGGGGAACGGCACGCAGCAAAGGGCCGTCTGATGCGGGACTCGAACCGGGGCCAGCTGCAGCGAGGACTATAGCCTCTGTTCATGGGGCGTCTGCTTAACCCACTATGCCACCGACCGCCCCAGTTCGTGCTCATTTCGGCGAGGATCCCAATGAAAATGCAAGATAAACAACCGGGCAATGATCTTTTTGGGACTTCAAATACACTGATGATCAGTGATATAAGGAAGCACTTTGAAGGAAAACTGATTATCATTAAATAGGACAAGGCTCAGAGGTGTGAAGGGACCGGCAGCGGGGACCGTCCTAAAAACTCTCACAGTAATTAGAGTGTGCACCTCAAAGCAGGAGAGGGCTCAGTGAAGCGTTAAAAGCAGGCCCGGGGATGGACAAGAGACACTTTGATGATACTCTAACTGTGTTACTGCAGCCATCTTTGGTGCTTTAGCGGGCTTGTACTTTCACATCTCCAGCAAAACATACTTAAAGAGCAGCAAACTACAGAGGTAACCTGACAAAAGTCTGTGGTGTCACTCTTTCAGCCGGATCAGTTTCCAGTGCTGCTTCTGACCATCGGCACAGAGAGAGAGAGACAGACCACTGTCCACCCGGCTCCTATCTGATTACTTTAGTCAATTCCTGGATGAGTCAGCAGAAAAAATCCCCCTCAATTAAAATAGAAGAGCCATTTCTGTGTGTGTGTGTGTGTGTGTGTGCGTGTGTGTGTGTGTCCATGAGCCGTGCTTCCTTGTGCCTGAAAACAAGCCCTAAAACATAAAGGAGCTTTTGTTTCCTGAAGCAGAAACTGAGAAACGCTTTCACCCGCCGTCCCGTCCCAAAAAAGGTCCGATAGCAAAACCTGACATATTAAATATGCGTTGTGATCATTTCCATTTGCGTGGTTGTGTCTAAACAGGAGGAGAAACGTGTCTGCAGAAGCCAGGAACTGGACAGAATGTTTGTCTGAATGTCTCTATGACCGACCACTCCCAAGTTTGACCATTTTTTCATGTATTTGGAAAAATTACATAATTTTTCATCTGCCTCTGTTTCATAAAATAACACGGACACATAAAGTGTTGTCATCTTTCATCACTGACATGCACGATGGCTGTGATCCTAGTCGAAGCAGATATAGGAGCAGAGCAGGAAAACCTCCAATTCTTCCTGCTTTTGCCTCAGTTCTGAATCTTATTTCTCCGTAAATCAGCCGTCAAATCAGCCCTGAGAGATGTACATGTTTGTATTTCACAACAAATGCTCACTGTAATGACACTAAATCATCTGAAAATATCCAAGTGGATAAGGTTGCCCTGTGAACAGATGCCAGTCTGCAGATATAACCTGATCTCGCTCACTTTGTCTGCAGTGGTTCAATAAGCAGCAGCGGCGGGGGCTAAAGTCTAAGCTTTCAAAGCGTGGATGACCTCAGCTGCTTTCAAAGAGGATAAAAGGACTGAGATACCACGATATTATAAAAAAAGACTATGAGATACTGTATCTGTCTGGTTAAAAAGGGAAAGGCTGTTCAACATTTTTTTTTACCTCTCTTATGAAAGCCATTGTTCAATTAACAAGCTAACATTTCGAACTGGATCACAGCGTTCTGAGATTACTGCCACAGCAAACAATGGAGAATCATTTCAGATTTCTTTTGATACCTGGGTAACGCTACACGTACAAAAAGGCCTTTGTGTGCTGAGATCATCAGGCTTAATATATAACGTGGGAGTCGCTGACAGGACGATGAGAGGGGGCATTATGATTGTGGTAGTTTTGCACAGGAACAAAAGTAAGCTGCTCAGAACTTAAGATTTGGAATTCAAGTCGACATCACGGAGAAACTGGTTTCCAATTGGTTTTAAAACCAGGTAAAACAGCTTTGTTTGAGAGCAGCAACTCAAGAAGAACGCAGACTACAGTCATCGTTTCATGTATTACATAATCCATAGACTACAATCAAGGGCCAGTACTGCTTGTTTCCTGGCAACCTCGGCGCTTGCAGATGAATGAAAAGAAGAACTGCGAGGCACAACAGGGAAGTGCCCACAAGATCAGGCTTTCATTGAAAACCGAGGAGAGACAGCAAGTGGAGCGCCTGCCTCAGACAGCAGCATTTCCAGGATTGTTCGTCACCAGGGGGGGGGGGGAATCCAAACATGTAGCTGACATGTTTGTTTTTTCCAGCAAATATTGTGGGTAATATCTACTTTTATTTATCATTAATTCTTACTTTGTGGAATATATCCTCCACCGCTGTAGTAGCAATCAAGAAAAAAAAAAAACAACCATGAAACAACTTGATGAGTATCCACAAAATACTATCTCCTAGCAAATTGCAAGAAATTGAAGTGAGTCACGTAAAATCCTACAGCGGAATCCTGCTGTGAAGCAAGCAGTGCCCTGTGGATCAAAGATCAAACACGTCAGTTTAAAAGAGGTCATCTGAAAAGGTCCCACAGGCTACGACAAGAAGTAACAACACGCATCAAGAGATGCTTCTGATCAGCTGCAGAAATGCTTCTCACCAGCTGCTGATGCTGCCGCTGAAACACAGAGATGTAGATGAAGGGAACTTTTGACCAGGACAGAAAACGTACTGGATGCTGCTGGCTCAGCCTAGTTATAATAGTGTGTGTGTGTGTGTGTGTGTGTGTGTGTGTGTGTGTGTGTGTGTGTGTGTGTGTGTGTGTGTGTGTGTGTGTGTGGGACAAAGCAGCGGTGCACTCACGCCCTGGTCTTGGGGAAGCCCATGGACAGCAGCACGTCCAGAGTGGACCCATGTTTAATGGTGTTCGGTCGGCTCTGGCGCTGCCTCCGCGGTGTCACTTTGGCATACAGTTCCTCTTTCGCTGCCATAACTCACTGCTCCATCGGTATGTCAGGTCCACGGCTCCTTTGATGTATTTGAATTTATCGGAAAATAAAAGTCATAAATACGTATGTTAAAAAAAAAAGAAGAAGAAGGATGGAAGCAGAAAGCTATTTAAACCGGGGTGACTTGGTATAGACGGAAGCGCGTAGAAATAAGGAAACCCTGCGAGGAAGAAAGCATGTTTTGGGTCTGAGCTGAATAGAGCTGCCTCCTGCTCCTAGCGGCTCGCTCAAGAAGTCAAGACCATCAGCAGGAGGCTCAGCCATGGGAAGTCACTTCTGCTCCCTCAGCCTTTCCCCGATAGAGGTGAAGATATCGTGCTGCTGCCTGCCCCTCACTTCCGGTTGTCTGGATGAAGTAACAGCTGCTACAACAGGAGCTTCTTCACAAGACAATGTCTTGTTTATGAATGGACTCAGACCGAGCGGTGGTGTTCAGCCTGTAAAAGGTTGCGGCTCCAACTGCGCGCGACCCTCTTCAGTTAAAGGGACAGTGCACCGTTTGTGAGAGGACAGGAAATCTGGGCGGCCTTTCAACCGAATAAGTGTGAATTGGAAACGAACACATACTCCTCCCTGTGAGATTTGCGTGCTGTAATAACACTTGGGCAATTATTCAGGGAGGTTACTCGCGTCAGTGTGATGAAAAGTCCCGTGGTAGGGTTGGATGCTGAAAAAAGTTGATCACACTTCCTGAATGCGAGAGGACGTAATACTTCCCGCATGCGCAGTGCAGGGTGAGGAGAGCAGCACGCCATCATCAGTTGCCATGGCAGCCAAGTGACATTATCGTGATATATATTAAAGAAAAAAATATGATTTTAATCACGATCTGAATGAATTACTTTTGCATTCTTAATTATAAGCTAATTTTGTTGCAAAATTCAATTCAAATTATAAAAAAAATGTCTTTATTTACATAAATACATTATATGAAACGATCACTGTGGAAGAAAAAATCAGTCTGAAACTAAAATCCCCATCAAGTTTGAGATCAAGATTGTATTGATTAGTTGGTAAACGGATATGTTATTTTGAAATGCATCTGTGGAGACATGAACTGGTACAGCTTGATTTTATTCCCCTTAAAAGGGGAAGATTGTTTTTTTTAAACCTGGACCTTATTTCTGGCATAAAATACCTTTATCTACTCACCGATAACAGTTTGGTGAAAGTCGGCGTCCTTCGGAGAATATTTAGATCACTGAAGATCCACGTATATCCATATAACGGGAGAGAACAAGGCAGAGACAATACAGCCTCTAAATAAGGCATTATCTGTCTTTATTTCACCAATACTTTAAGACCAATGAATGAATGAATGCGTACTATTGCACTGTTAGCTCAGAGCTGCCGTGTTGTTACTATTGGGGACGTTTGTGCTCTGTAACAGTCAGCTATCTTTACACAGTTTGCTACTGCTAGTTTTTTTCAATTTGGAAATACGCAATAATGAGCCATGTTATCAGCAGCAGTAGCAAATTCTGTGTAAAGATGCTGCGGCGGTGCACGTCGATGACATCATCCCAGTAGACTCGTAGAAAGCCCCGATAGCTCCCAATAACAACAACACAGCCGCTCTGAATTAGCAGTGTAATAGTACCCGTTCATTCATTCATTGCAATTTCTGTACTGTAAACTGTATTAATACCAAAGACAGAAGTTAGCATCAGATCACAGAGACATAATTCGTTTAAGGACACTTTTATTCAACACATTGCAAAACAAACATTCATTGGCTCTAACATTTCTCCAAAGAAAAGATAAAATTGAAAGCACATTACCCAGTTTAAATATTAAATCCAATTTATATGAAGTCATGATATGTATAGTTTTCACATATTCAACCACTTCAAGCCCGAGACTTGAGTATTTATATGTATAAAAAAAAAATATAATGAGAGGTAAAAGGAGATAAAAGCTACCACATATAACATGTCTGGAAGTTTGTCTCAGACAACATAACCAGATCAATTGTAAATTTGATACCAGCTGATATGGAAATCAAAAGGGTGTGTACCTGAAACAAATGTCACAGATGAAGTGAACTAAGGAGTCTGTCAGGAAGCCGAGCGATATCACACCAGACCAACTAACTCATCTAAATCCTAACTGCTTAGCTGTTATTTACAAAAAATCTAATCTTTCATAGGGCAAAAAAAGTTTTACAACAGTTCTACAAACAAGAATAATAATAAAAACTCCCAATGTTTCAGCTAAACTACCACGACTGCTGATAAAAGAGCTGCACGCAGATATTGAGACGTCAGTGAATTTATTTACAGCAGATGAATTGTTTTTGTGTGTGGCTAAATGAGATATATACGCTACCAGAATTTGTTCTTGTTGCCATTGCTGGCATTTTCTGCTCCCTCTTTTATATTTCAAAACATTATTTAAATAGATTAAAAAAAACAAAAAAAAGAAAATCAAAAGCAGACAGAAACACATCAATACTGAGCAGAAACAGGATAGTAGTGATTCTAAAAAAAAAAAAAAAAAAAAAGTTAAAAAACAGTAAAATGTTGCTGATTAAATCTCACATTTGAGACGCTACGTTAAACAAGTGAACAACACAAAACTGCATTCAGAAACCAGATGACAAAAACAAAAAAAAAAAAAACACATTGAAGGACATAAAAGAGTTTTTGCTGACTGCTGCGTGCCGACTACACCACAAACGATGACTTCTGTTTGAATTCCCCCTGAGGAACAGACAAAGCAAACATCACAACCCAAATATCTGGTTCCTCCCTAACAAACCAAGTATTTAGAGTGTTTGTTATAAATATTTAGAAAAATTAAAGAAAAGCTTACATCTTCTTCATCACCAGCATATGATGAAGGGGGCTGGTAGACCACGTTGGACTTTGGTTTGCTGCAGGTACAAACAAGAACAACAAATGAGGGAACAACCACAGAGATAAGCCACAGTGACTTTGCAATGGTGTGTGAGGCCTATTCTAAGGGAAAAAGAGCCAGAGCAACAGGGAACGGGACATTCTTAAAGCTGCAGTCTGCAGGATTTGTTGTTGTCATACGTAAAGTCCTACTTTTTGGCATTTTAAGAGTTTACATGATCTATCAGAACGCTTGAAGTTGAAAACGGTGACCTCCGTAGTCGCAAAATGCAAGAAATGCTTATTTTTTAACCGAAAAATAAAAAGTTATTCAACTTCCTGTCCCGCCCCATCAAAACACATGAGAACTCGTGCACGTCTACGTGCACGCCAGATGCGCTTACACGGCTCCTCATTCATCAACTCACCTGTCATTTGCGATCATGGAAGACACAGTAAGTAGACTAGCCCGTAATGAAGTTCAATAGTCTAGATAAATGAGCGTGGGGACGAGCCTACCTTGTTTCACGAGTGCATAATCGGTGATTGACAGGCAACAGAGCCCAGCTCGTAACCTGATTGGTTACCTTTTACCGGTCCGGTCTGCAATTTTGTAAACAAACCTGCTGGCTTTGGAGGGACCTAGCGGGACATATAGGGGACCTAGAGAACTCATTTTTTTTGTATTGGGGTATTTAATGTACTACTTTCAGAATCCCCGGACAGTTCCAGGCATTATGCTTGAAAAAGAGTTGCAGACTGCAGCTTTAATAAGGAAAATGATAAGACATGATTGGCTCATCTAAATGATGAAGCCATTTTTCCTCTGAACAAGCTCGATTACTTCTCCTCATAGCCCAGATGCGTTTAACACAGTCACTCTAAGCTCAAATCACAGAGATCTTTGTGTGTCTTCCTAATGCCTCTTAATCTGATAGCAAAGCTTAACTTATTTTGGCCAGTTTTCTTATAAATCTAAATTCATCGCTTTAACCACCAAAGCTTTCTTTTTGGGTAAACTAAAGAAATGCAGATTCTCTTTTAAATATTAACCTCTCCCCTGGCTCTGGAATGTTATTGTCACTCAAAATGGCCACAGGACAGCTTAAACTGCACACCAGAGTTTACGTGTAGCCCGATTTCAATCTGCACCTAAACGAGAAGGAAGTCACAGCAACAAAAAATAATGTTCTTACCTTTCACTCCTTTCTGTGATGGAAAGAAAGGAAACAAAGTGAGTAGAATAAAACTATAGCTTCCTATACAAATATGCAGTACAACTTATTTACAGCAGTCCGTTTCACTCCTGTATGACAGTAATGGGAGGTGAAAACCATCTTTAAGTTGTTCTTTTTACATGCTGACATTTTCCATCTCTGCTTCCTGTGTCATTGCACAGGTTTGCATCATGTGACTCTTCAGTTTATTGTCTATTTTCCATCCTAACTTAATGCTAATAAGACGACTCAATGCAGATTAGCATGTGAATATTGTAAAGCACTACAATTTTTAATATAATAAAACAACTTACTAGGAAGATATCCTTTCTTGTTGGCATACCAAACGCCGACTACCAGCAGTGCCAGAAGCAGAAGAGCCACTATCACCCCGGCAACAATTCCTCCAGTGTTTACGTCACCTTGAAGAAAACATTGAGGTTCATTAAATGAATTAAAGAAATGATAATGCAACACGGTACATTCTCATGCTCCAACTCTTAATCCATCCTTTCAGTGACTGATTAACCCACAAAAGAGACGGGACACTTACGAACTTCCATTCTCACAGCTTTACAGCGCTGCGAAGGACCCGCTTCGTTGACAGCCTCGCAGTGGTACTGACCCGCGTCCATCTTTTTAGCAGAACTAAACTCCTGTAGCCAAACAGAGTACATGTGAACTTTTGTGGCCGCGGAAACTGAAACAACTGAAATGCAATAACTGTAAGGTAGCTGACCAGGTTTCCGTTTTGGGGATTTAGCTTGTAAGTGGCGTTTTTGAATTGAGTTATCTTGCTGGGGTCGGCAGGCAGGAGGATGTCATCTTTGTACCACTTGTATGTGGGAGGCGGTGAGGCGTCGCCATCGTGGCAGGTGAGGAGGGCTGACCTACCCGTCGTCACGGACTCGGGGATCCTACACAGGGGTGGAGATGGGGGCACTGCGGGGCATGGTGTACAGTTTAGATGTGTGCTGTGTCACAAAGTCTTGAACAGAAACATATAGCCTTTACATTGCAGTGTTGGGCAGTTTTTTCCTGTGGTTGTGAGTAAAAAAAAAAGACTCTTACCCAGAACAGTAAGCTTCACTGTGGTTTCTGCAAATTGGCTTTTGGCGCTGGACACCTCACAGTTGTACACTCCTGTATCCTGCCGAGTCACTTTGGTGAATCTCAAGTTACCGCCACCATACAAAGTCGCGCGGCTGTTATATGCCTCTGTGGAAGAGACGCACCATTACAGAGCTGAACTGAAAGCCATTGAAAGGGATTAAAAATGTCTCCATCAAAGCAAAACGCTTGACTCAATTTGTTCTTTTGGAGCCGAAAATGTGTCTGTTATTTTCAAAGTGAATTTCTGTAATTAAAATGACGGTGATGCATACTCAGACAATCCCCATCAACCTTAGACACTGTAAATGTGCTGCAACCATCATGTTTGTGGGACTGCTTGTAGCTCAGGGCTCTAGAGTCGCACGTGCGACCTATTTTCTCAGTGGTGCAACTAATAAAAATCTGAGGTCGCACAGGTGCAACCACCCGTTCGAAATTTTTTTTTTTTAAAAAGTCTGCGCGACTCTGAAAGTCTTGCTGTGGTTCAACAACAGACACACGTTAGACCCATATCGTGGTTTAAACCAATCAGAGATAGTGAAGGGCGGGATCCCCCTCTGATTGGCCCGTGCGCGTGTGAGTACGTTTGAATACGCGCATCCTGTAGTCAGACAGAGAGGTGATGAACCTCGGCTCGTCAGATAAACAGTGGATGTAGCCGCGGGTGATCAGATGAAAAGAACGATTGACAACTTTTCGTTAAGTTAAGGCCTGATTCGTCCAAAAATAACCACAACCAATGCTCTGACATGGAGCCGTCAACCTCCCACGTTATGTCATGCCCTGGTCCAGAGCTAGCATCCGGAGCTAGCATCAGATAATTAGCCACATACGATCGACTCCGAGCCAGAACCAACTGAAATGGATAAAGTGTACACATGTCTAAGAGAGTGGCTTGACCAGTTTCCCTGGCTAAAATGCAGTAAAGCCGATAATATAATGCACTGCATTTACTGTAAAGTGTGGCAATGGTGCATTTGTGACTGGTTCTAAAACATTTCGAATTGAAACGCAGAAAAAGCACAACGCATCTATGAAACACATTACCTGCTCAGGCGTCCCCTCTCCCCGCTGCCTTTCAGCAGCAGGCAGCAGCAAACACACCATCGGACGAGGCCCAGATGATAATCAAGTTTAACGTTGCCGACCATATTGCAAAAGTTCCCTTCATTAAGTTCAAGTCCGAAATAATTCTTCAGAAGAAAAATAGCTTGAACTTAAACCCGATGTACAGCAATGATGTCGCGTGCGCGCAATTTATAGGAGTCATCGCAGATACATTGAAAAAAAAGATGTCTGTGCTAATTGCGAACAGTGAGTACATGTCAGTGTGTACGGCCGTATCTTGAGGAGAGGAAGACCGGTGAATATACTGATATATATATTTAACCCAAGTACAGGAGTTGGCCATCCGAGGGGCATGTGACTGCAATGGAGGATAGTCCATAAGACATTGAGCTATGAGATGTTCAGTTTGAAGCCCTTAAAACACTTTCAATTTTAAAATAGATTTTCTTTTTATTTAATTTATCTTGAGATGTTTTAAGTTTAAATTTCAGGCCAGTGAAGCACTTTAAGCAGCAACACTTTTTCAGTAAGTTTCAATAAGTAGTTAGTAAGTGAAGTTCAGTAAGTTTGTAGAATTGTGCTTCAAATAAAGAATTTTATTTTGACCAGATTGCTAGTTGATCGTTTACAAGTCAATTTTGTCTATATGGACAACGATTTAAAAATAAATAAATTAAAAAAAGTGAACCTGTAAAACTGCGGTGTTAAATGCAATGCGTTTGAAAATTTGGGTGCACCTAACTTTTGTGCTGGTGCACCTAAGAAAAAAAGAGTTGGGTGCACCAGTGCAAAAAGTTAGTCTAGAGCCCTGTAGCTGCTCCTCTACCAAATCTGACATTCTTAGGATCATTCTTTAAGAGTGGCAGAGATGTGCAGGATGGTTTTAAAATGGGACCTTAACTCTTAAACGTGCAGTGTCTGTTCATTATCAACAGACATTGGAATAAAATCCTCTTCTTTGTTGAGGAAAAAGAGAAGAAAACTAAGAAATGTCCATTTACTTACGTGTTAGTTTTCCATCATACACCACTAATATCTGTGAGTCTTTGTTGTCCTTAAATTTCCACTCAAGTCTGGCATCGTTACCAAAGTCTGCTGAATATGAGCAGGTCAGGTCCACTCCTGAAACGAGATCACACGACCTGTTTGCACACACGGCGAAAGAACTTCCCAACAACTTCGCAACATTTGATTAAGTAGAGTTATGGCAATAGCCCTCCTCAGGGGAAAGTGGATGTTGATTGCAAACCAGCACATTTGCATGACTGCCATAGCTGTGGGTGCAGAAAACATAATTTCTAAAGACCCATCCTTACACTCAGGGTCAAAGAAAGAAGTCATTTACAGAACTTCTGTATCTTCATTAAGACCGATTAAAGCTGCACAAAGTTGTTACAAGTCAGCAGGTCCTTAGTGGTGCCCTGAAATATTCCCCAGGGCTGAACACAAGAGGAAACAATAGACATAAAAGGTGCATGTTAGCCAGTTTATAGCCACTGGAAGTAGTTTAGATGACAGGAAAGTCTCACGGTAACCATAAGAAGTGTTACTGGTTGGCTTGTCTTGTATGTCCAACTCTGCTGCGATAGGTGACGATATGCCCCATTTCAGCTTGTTATTGTCTTGTTTCTTTTGTTTTTTCCTTGTTGTCATTAAGATGTTACTTTTTTATTCTAAGTGGCTGGTTGGAGACTGTAGAGACATTTTGAGGCGAACTAGACATGCATTTTCAGGAGTAATTCAATTTCCACCTTATTATACGTCATGTAAACGTACTGTCACAAAATAAGTAAAAAGAGCATTAACAGAATTAATACACAGCGATGGCGTTCTATATTACAAGACAAACCTACATTTCTTTGCCATTCCATTCCATCCCAATCTTTTCTTTTTAAAGTGGCTTTACATGGTGCATTTTCTGCAGATACTTCAACATCTTTTAGGACTCACCTTCATTTTCTTTCACACGCACATCTGGATTGTTAGTACTGACAGTAAAGCTGCTTACACCTAGACACAGACACACACAACAACAAAAAAAAATAAATACTTACTAGGGTTCAATAAGCACAAAAGAACAGACACAGATCAGAAAACTTAAGACACTGAAGTCCCTGGGCTCTGGCTAATATTTGTAAAAAGATAACCTCAGAAATGGATACAGTGATGTGTTAAATAAGTAGATAAAAGACGGCCAAGCATTCCATAAGTGGGCAAACTGATCTTATCAGAAGAAATCTTGCATTCCCAACATGTGGAACCAGAGTTCTCCACGAGCAGCTTTGAAGACTTGAGTTTCATGAACTTTCATACATTAAATCCAAGGTTAGGTTGAAAAAAAAAAAAAAAAAAAAAAAAGTCAAAATAGTGGAAAACCTGATTATAATCAGTAGGAAATTCAACCTGAAAGGATGAGTGGATTATCAGAAATTTCAAAGCACTCGCTCAGATCAACAGATCATTCTCAATAATAAACCACACCCAGTGACAAACACGCTGAGCATGCTCACAAGCTCCAAGAGAGCTGACGAGCGAAAAAAATTCCTGTGGGGTGAGCAAGAAAGCTCCAGCGATACTGATCGTAACCTGGGTGAAACCGCGTCTATTCTGGCTCAGAATCACGTCATTCATAGGCAGTCTCAGGTCATCTGTCACACCATAAGTCCATCTATTGCCCCATTTTAGCTTCAGCAGTTACACAACAGACAACTAATTTGTCTGTAAAGCTGATGTTATTCATAGAAACCACTACTGCAGGGAACATAACTGGAGTTTAAAAAAAATGAATGAGTGAGTGCTCAATTGTTTAGTTTACAACTTAATTACAATAGAAGCACAGTAAAACACTAACTTAATCCACAATCTGCATGTCAAGAATTAAAAGAGAATTCTTATTGTCCACGCTGATCTGAAACTGGAGGCTTTTCTGACAGGCAGGCTCAGCTGAGATAACATGGCACCGTCCCAGTTTTGGTTTGGTGGAAACTGAGATAAGCCTCAGAGTGAAACTTTTTACTGGCGCACTCCACAGCTTCCTTGTTTGCATTGAGTTTCAGTGTCGGGGTGGCAAGTAACTTTCAAAGGAAACTGCTGGAAACGCATGCAGAGAGCCCCAGACAGCAATTGTGTCGGTTCAGCGCAGAACATATTGAAAAGGCCGGTGTGTCCCATCTTAACTCGAACCCAAGGTGATGTAAACAGAACAGCAACGAGTATGGAAATCAGTTGGAGGATAAATTTGAGATTGAGGGTTTAATGTTGCAGCTTTACAGTCTAGTTTGTCATTGGCTTTGTGCAGGATTGTAAAGTTACTCCACAGTTAAACGTCCCTCCTCCCATTAAGGACATTCTAATATCTTAATTACATGGCAGATGCATTTGTGAACTTGCCCAGAAACTGATAATTACTGGAATATAAATCCTTGCTTATCATCCAAAGCTATCAAGAGAAACTAATTCAAACCATGCAGCAGATAAAATTAAAACTGAGGGACATTCAAATTCGATGGAAACAGGGGTTTGATTGTGAGATTGTTTTTTTAATTTGATTTCCATCGAGTCATCCTGCATCTTGTGCCACATGGACCCTATCATTCATTATTTATTTTTTTTTAAAAACATGCAAAGCAAAGTAAAATATTTCTAAAGCTAAAGCACAAAATGTAAATCCGTGGGTTAAGTTCAAAACTGAGCTCAACGAGCAACTTACCGGGAGAACTCAGTAAAGTAGAAGATATCCATTTAAAATAAATAAATAAATAAATAAATCAGGAACCAATCTTTTCCACTTTTGTTACACTCGTATGTTTCCGGGTTTCAGTGCAACACAACGAAATAAGAGCAAACACAGAGCAGGCCCAGACCCGAAACTCAATTTAATACAACCACGGCTCGCTTAATGGGGGCAACAAGTACAGCTTTATACATTTACTGAAAGAAATGTTTCATTTGTTCCAAGGTAGAATAACTCAGTCGAGAGAGAAGAAGGCCGCAGCCGCTCACCTGTTGCGGCGGAAAAGAACAAAAGCACCGAAACGAACTCCTTCATGTCGACAGCCCGCTCCTTCTTTGTTACGCACTTGTTCCTGTCAAAACTAACTATTATCCTGAAACGAAGACAAAAATAGTTAGAAAAGTAGTCCTGATTTCCACTGTTTTCTTATCCCTCTGTCGAAGTTTCCAACAGCTCCGACCGTCCGCTCTCACCTGAGGACTGCAACAGGTACCAACAAGCGCGCTCCTTCCGGAAATACGATCCTCCCGGGAGCCGCGCGATGACAGGAGAGAGAAAACAGGTTTGGCAGGGTTAAACCAACACGAACACACATTTACATGAAGGGAAACTGCTGACGTTGGTGCTCCATTGTCAACCAACCAATATTCTATTTGAATGGTCTCTGAGTTGCTTGAGAGTCCAAACACTGATTTCCATGTTTGTGGGTTTAATGGGTTTGTCTTCCTTCCTCATTATTGGCACCAATTGTTCTAGTTTGGTCAGCAATAATAAAGCATCTCGAACCACAGTTATGCTACATCCTTAAAAATGTGTTGCAAAAAGCTTTTATAAGTAGGTAAAACCATTTTAATTGAGCCACATACCTTCACACCTTGTATCAGTGCACATGGTCATTTCCTCCTTTACAAACCGATGGTTGAAGAGTTTTATTCCTTTCATCCACATAGTGTGCCAAGCAGGGGCGGTCCTAGGGGCGGGCAGACCGGGCATGCGCCCGGGGCGGCATCGCGGGGGAGTGAAAAAGAAAAAAAAATGTTAAAAAAAAATGTAAAAAAAAAAAAAAAAGATCGAGAGGGGGTTTGGGGGGGGGGGGGGGGGGGTGTATTCGTGGCGCCCCCATCTTTCCCTCCTCCCCTTGGCCAGACTCAGATCACACATCATCAATACACGTTTCGGCCACAGTTGTTTTTCAGTGCCCCCATCTTCCCCTCCTGAGACTCTCACCTGAGACTCTCACCTCTTGTGTTAGGTGAGCAACGCAGCACAGTGCAGAGTTTGGGGAGGGGGGATGATTCAATATATATTTTTTTTAATTATTAATGAATAGTTTTGAATGAGAGTGCATTATTATTATTACTATTATTACTGTTATTATTATTATGTTTTTTTTTCCTTTTCTTGATTGTATTTTTCCCCTTGGTCGGTCATTTGTGATTTCAAGCCTTTCATTTCACTCACAGGGTGATAACAAAAAAAGTGTCAAGTGTAATCGTTATCATTATGACACAATAAGGTATCATAACTGCCTTAACCCCTTAGCATTCCTGGTGATTTGCCTGAAGGAACGCCTGCAAACTGCACTTTTTCTTAAACGATCACTGTAGATTATTCTACAGGAAAAACTACATATGAGCCTTTTCCTCATGGCTTGAAGGAAGCCTCTCTTTGAGCTGGGCTCCGTTGACCAATAGGAAAGAAATGCGATGGAGCGAGGGGAAGCGCTTTACGCAGGGCCTGGCCATCATTGGCTGAAACTGTTGTAGAACACAAGCTGGAATCCAGTGTAAGAGATCTGGTGCACGATCCAGAGCTCTGAAATACAAGAGCACATGCAGTTCTCCAAACTTAACAGCGCCACATTATTTTGTGTTACACAAATACTGGGCATGCACAATTGGGCAACAGATGACTCAGGTTACACAGCTTGTTTATACAATGTGGTGCCTCGTAAGATTACTGCATATTTGCTGTTGTTTTGCTCAATCTTCAGCTTTACAAGATACTGTCCACATGCATTATTGAACACAGTCAATAGGGTATATTATAAAATCAGGGTATATTGTGTGGCCTGTGATTGGTTTGGTTTCACCTATTTGTAAGAAAGGAATACCCTAATGCTACAAAAATAAACATATCCAATGTACAATGTTTGTACTGTAAATGCTGTGAAATAATACAGTTTAAAAACCAGTTTTCATTGTCACAATTATAATACTTTTAGAGGAGGATTGTCCCTCAGTCTTCATTTTTATGCCACTATTTTACTGTAGCCTACTAATGATTTTATAATTCACCCAAACCTTCTAACAATAGCATCCCTTTGTTTAAAATATACAGAAACATAACAGAAACGTTTTACTTTTTAGGCTTTTTAAAGAAAAGTTGCACATGGTGAAACTGATGTGAATGAAAAAGTACCAGCTCGATCACCCAATTTACTCTTTTCAAATATTGCAAAACCTTCTTGTTTGTTTTCAGCCGGGAGAATGAAGACGATTATTCCAATCAATATCACGATTATCTCAAATAGTTTTGATAACACTCGTAACAACCATAGCTAGTCTGACCAAACCCAGCCTACTGTGGAGAGCAGTTGTACTGCAGAGCTTGTTTATGAGGACTGTGGCCTGATCAGTGACTGAGTGTCTCTTCTATGAACCATAAATGAATATTTTGACCTATTTGTTCAGTACTATTTTGCAAAAGAACACGCTGTTGTGTGCAGAACTTCCCACTGGAAATAGATATGGGCATTCTGTCAACATTATAATCATCATTTCACTTTCATGACCTTTTCATGTTCAATGAGTTTTGGTTCATTTCCACCTATCTAATAAGAAAACTTATGATAATTAGCAAAGTTCTTCTCAGTTTTTGTTGTTTCAGTTGAGTTTATTGTCATTATACAGTACTTAGTACAATCAGTGCATGTATATGATTGTGCTTTTGCTACACACGCCACCTATTCGATTATATACACGAGTACAAATCCTTTACGTCATCAGAGAAAACATTGCACCATAAAAAGCATATTCAATGTTCATTTCTGAATGGAATCATCAGGAACTAAACCCATAGCTTCGACGGTGCACTGTACCAGCCTTGGCCCTTCGGAGGTGTCCCGTGTGCAAGTGAAAGGCAAACAGAGGACTGAGATTTGGTTTTCCTTCTTTCCGTAGTCGCCTCATCAGAAGAGAATAAGAAAGCAGAAAGGCATTATTGCTTGTGCATGCATTTGTGCTCTGTCAAAAACTCCTTTAAAGTTTGGCTTCAAACTTTGTCTGCAGTCTTTGTAGCCCTATCAATTTCTTATTGACAAGTACAACACGGTCTTAGTGGACCTGTGTGCTCCAAGGTCACCGCTCTCTGCCCTCATTATTTGACAGGCAGCCAAGAAGAGACACAGGGGACAGATTTCAGTCAGGCAAAGTAGATTGCTTACCTTAAAGAGTGATGAAGCTCAGCAATAATTCACACTGCAGAGTGCAACGTTGCATAATTTTGAGCTGGAAAAGTTTCAGCCGTTATGTGGCATAGCAAAAGCTGTTTTTCCACCCTTCTTTAGAATCCCTCGAAACTGCATCTTAGATACAGATAGATATTGTCTTGTTAACAAGGCAGGAGATGAAAGCTTGATATCTTTCATTGCATTGACTACAGTTGCCAAGATTGATTGTAGATCTTAAATATGACAGAATAAAGAGTCTGTGATCTGGAGCTAAGTCACATTCATGCTTTTTACCTGTTAGGCAAGTCTGTCAGGATCTAATCTGGCCCCTACAGATTTGTACTACTCGCTTAAACAGCTGCATATACAGTATGTGAGAGTACCACAGAGCACAAAGAGTATGCAGCCGTGTCTGTGCTTAGTATTGAGTGCATAATGCAGAGATTGCAGCCCTGTGACATACCAAGTATATATTATACATACATTCGGTTAAACATATTGCACTTTGTGCATACACACAACTTGAAGGGTCTGGATTCGGTCCGCAGATGACTGCTGAAACAGCGTTAACATATGCAGCTGCATGTCGCCTGTTCACAGCCAGAGAATTTCCACCAGCACAGGAAGTGTCATCAGTGTCAGCAGCAGGCCGCTGCAGCTTTGTAATAAGACACTCCATGCTGAGCAGGGGAGGAGGAGCTCTGCAATTAGAAAAATAATCTCCATTCAGAAGAAGGACGTTACATCTTTACATGTGAAACAACAGGAAGTGCATAGCTGTGGCAAACAATGACCGTGAGGACAAGCAGCTTACTTTTCTCAACCACGGAAGTTTTGCTGGCTGTGGCTGAGTCGGGCAGTTTGATGTTGCAGGTGAAGTTGGACTTGCCGTTGGGCAGGTTTCTAAACAGCAGGCGGCAGTTATTGCCCGGAAAGATGCGGACTTTGGCGCGCTTCTTGAAGGGGGCGTGCTGCTCCTCGTCCGGGTCGGTGGTGTCGAAGAGTCTTTCCCCCTGTGTGTACTTGCAAAAGGGTTCAGGTGACTCAGCGGGAACCGCATATTTGCAGTCCATCCTGAGGTCGTTGTCGTTGACAGAGCAGTAGGACAACTGAATAACCTTCTGAGCCGATGCAAAGCCTGTATGCAGTGTAACACAAAGAGATGCTCTGGAACTCACCAACTTCATTAGAAACAATAAACTTTTGTGGTCATACATGTCAGAAAGAATGCATGCAAGTGTTATAAAAATGTATCGTCTCACCAAAGAATAACATTGTGCTAATCAGGAGCATTTGTTCAAGTTTCCTGAAAAAAAAAAAAAAAAAAAGCAGTTTAGCCGTTAGAATTACATTACAGCATCCGTCACATCTGTGCTTTCATGCCTCTGCGTTATCGAAGTTCCAAACAAATAAAGCTGACTGTTGTAAGGATCAGGGTCAGATTTCAGACACGTGAACGTAACATTTCTGCAGCTCTTTTCCAACCCACAGGAAAAGTACCACAATACGGAAGAACTGGTTCCAATACAGTCTCACTCTTTCCACTGCAAAGACATGAACTGCAAACTTCACTGGTAAATTGCCAACATTGACGCATTTCTGAGCTTAACCTCTCTGGAGAACAAAGACTAATTATCTACCCTCTGAATATGCTAAGAAAATACACAAAGCAGTTCAGCAATATTTAGTTTGCTGGATGCAAACGCTCTGATTAGAATATATTTGCTCTGGTGCAGTTTGGAACCAAATATCTCGTCCACAATAACAGCATGAAAGAGGACTCGTCTGTATAGCGCAGTTCAATATTCTACACAGCTGGGTTTCAGATTATTGTATATGAATCTTTCTCACCTTCCCTGATGCATTTTGAGTCCTTCTCAGTGCTCTGCAGTGTGATGCCGGGGGTAGATACAGTAGAGGTCGGCTTATAGAAGAAACAGGAGAGAGGGAGGGGGACAGAAAGAGTGAGGGGAGGGGGAGAAAAATGCTGCTCCAGTGGACTTTGGGGACATTTCTCAGTACAGTATGAGGTTTTACATTGATTTCCTTCTTTCCTCTGTTTTACCACTGGACAGAGGATCACATGTCAATAAACTGTCCTCTGGCTCTGTTAGATTCAGGCTTCTGGGTGCGAAAGAAAAGGGAGATGTTAGCCGAGACACCTCAGCGGCGGATCTACATTGCCCCATTTAGTGTTGGTGTGATATGTGTCAGCAGTTCTTTAAACACAAAGTTCCTCATAAAAGAATGCAAAATGACTACAAAGACAGGATGAGGCACATCTGTCATGCATTTTACGTGCAAACGGATTGAAATGAGAAATAATACTGCCAAGGAGAGCGACGACATGATCGATATGATTAAAAGATGGTCAAAACGGGAACGAAATGGTGCGAAATATCAGCAAGATATATAGACGAGATCAAACTGTGTGGTTTGTAAGTGTTTTAGGTCACTTTCTGTCTGGGTATCTTAGTTCTCAGTAGAATTCGAACACCTCTGTGCCCAGAAGGCCTGTTGTTACATTATACATCTGGGAAAAGCTGAACCTCGCTATTATCTATGTACTGACTGTTATTAACATTCATGGAAGAGCTGCAACATTTTTACCATGAAAATAATACCCCACAACCCACCGTATCTCCTTCACACACCTCATCCATTTTGTCAAGGTCCTTCCTGGACAGCTGCTGAACAACTGCCACACTGGAGCAGTCTCCCAGGACACTCGCAGAGGTGTGTGTGAGCGGCACAATCCTCACCTCACAATGCTGGAGGATACCTGCTGCCCCACGCTGGGCTTTATCTGAAACTTGACACTGTTCTAAATTGGTTTTATCCGTTTTGAATAGAAATAGCTGAGAAAGCAGGTTGTGGTGATCCCTGCCAAAAGTATTCATTAGAGATTCTGTGGCTGCGATCCCTGCTGCTCTGCTCCTCTGCTGGATGCTGCTGCGGCTGAGGCACTGCAGATGAAAGCAAGACATCCCCTGTTCTTCTCCAGGCATGTTCACTACACCACTGGGTATTTTGCTACGATAATACACTGCCAGATGTTTGTATGATTTTATCCTTTCAGGCCAAGACTGGCAAATAGCTGTAATGCACGTGAGTTAGACATTGTATAGGCTATGTGAATCTGGGATTTGTTGATGCATTTGGATGCTAAATTTTGAATGAATAAAGGTGTCAAAACTGAAATATTTGCCTGAAAAACACACTGGTTGGCCAACACAAATTGCACGAAATAAGATAAACATGTTGGGAAAGAGTTGGGAAAATGTTTGATCCATACAAACTGTAAACAGAGGTGATTAAAAGTGTGTGAAAGCCTTGTCATTTTTTAGACTTTTGCATGAACATGACCTAAAATGTGTTTTTCCCACATGTTTATTCATCAAGGCAACGCTGTTCTCTCAGAGATGCTGACTAACCACTTAGATGGACATATGACTGTAATAAATTGTGATTTCACTGTGAAGTTCTCCATTTTCAGCAAGCAGCTAAATATTAGAAAGGTATTTCTGTTAGCCAATAATACAGAGATGAGACACAACATTAAAACCAGCAAAAGACAAAGTTAGAAAACTACTGCTGGACTTGTTACAATGCACTGTGGTGCAGGGTAAACCTGCATCCTGACAGCTGCATGAACTGACCAGCCACACTGCTCTCATGGCAGTAGCACTCCACTACAGCCTCCTCCAGCAGCAGGAGGGGCTTAAATATCACAACAAAGAGTCGGAGGTTTTCACCCAGCCTCCAAACTCCCCAGATACCATTCGGATGGATTCAATGGCATCTGTGGAAAACGAGCCCATCCCATAAGACAGAATCTAAGGGCCTGCTAATGCTGCATTACCAGATACTCCAGGACACCCTGAGATGGCCTTTGTCTATTCCTGATTGATCTGAGTTGTTTTGAAAGGCTTGAGGAGAGCCTACTCACTGTTAGGCAGATGGAGAGAAAACATCAAATGCTGGACAGGTGACATTTTCATATTTCTTGAAAAATACGAGCTCATCTTGAATTTGATGGCAGCAACACGTCTGAAACATGTTGAAACGGAGGCGACAAAAGGCTGAAAAAGCAAATAGTGCTTAAAAGAAACAGCTGGAGGAAGATGTTGCAACTAATGAGGTTAACTGGAAACAGGTCGGTAGCATAATTGGGTATTAAAAAAAGCTCCTCAGAACAAAGTGTCTACAATTTGCTGAGCAAATTTAGTATAATGTAGAATAAAATGGCCAAGACTTACAATATTGCATTTTTTAAAGTACATCATATCATTAAAAGATTTAGAGAATCTGAAGTCATCTCTGTGTGTTGGGGAGACTTTGGAAATCAGTATTAGTTGTCAGTGGCCTCAGGCTGGACTGCATTTAAACAGACGTGGGCTCGGAAACACCTCCAGAAATCATTGTCTGTGAACACAGTTCTCCGTGCCATCAGCAAATGGATCTGTCATGCAAAATATTTGGTGCATTTTCGAACAAATTATTCAACAAAGGAGATCCAGGACTCTCAGACCAGAATGGGACAACATTCAGGTGCAGCAGCTGTTTCTCCTCAGTTGTTTACAGACTGGTGTTAAAAGAAGAGGGGATGCTACACAGTGATAAAACATTGCTGCTGAAGAGAAACCATGCAACCAACCATGAGTGGTATGGATCATGATATGAACAAAATTAGAAGTTTGTTTACTAGGTTCTACATGGGCCTTTAGACCCAGAGAAAGTTTGAGATCTTAATGCAGAACCTTTGTTCAGCACAGTTTACCTACAGCTTTCTCTCCACTAGATGTCACCGGATCGTTGACCGCTGTTGACTGCTTTTCTTTAATTAATTCATTTATATTTCACGGTGGCGCTTCCGCTTTTTGTCCTGCAGAGGGAACTCTTGATTTACACCAATATGAATGGACGGCCGCCTCCCAAAAAATATCCAAGAGATCAGGGCAGTGGTTAGTGAGCAGTGAATTAAATGCCACCACTTTAAAAACCCAGATATTCACATAATTATTTTTTAAGAATAATTTGTTGATCACATAAAGGGGTTAGGCTAATAAGTGCAAAACATCAGCCGAAAGCAGTGACTTTGTTTATTTTTTTGCTATTTTGCAAAACTATTTACTACGTGTATGGAATTTTTTTTAATTTTTTTTTTTTACATGCATTAGTATTTGCGTGCCTGCGTGTTTAAGTGAGGGCGTAGAGAACAGAGCAGGGACCGTGTCCACTCAGTCAGTCAGCGCTGCTGAAGCTGCTGATGCTGCACCGCACACTCGCGCAGAGAAACGCAGGGGACAGCTGGGGACCAAACATCAGGTAAGTCCGGCTGCTGTTTTTCTCAGTTGAACCAGGTTAAGACAATAGAAAACCTAACATCTTAAATCGACTTTGCAAGTGCTAAAGGCACGCCTGCGTGGATGTCAGTCTGATACACCCGCAGAGGACGAATTGTGCGCATTCACGGTGAGGAGAGTTCGGCAGTTTGCTGCAGTGCAATGAGACTGCATGGGCGTAGTCTTATCTGCATTTGGGCTGCAGGTGGACCCGCACTGGCATGTCTGCCTCCTCTGCGTTACTGCAGGCAGAAGATGGTGTAAGCTGCTTGTACTCGGGTGGAATTCAGTCTCTGTGGCCTCCATCGTTTTGGTCAATGCAGGCATCCAGGTGTGCGTGTGAACTTTCTCATGTTATGTCCCATGTTGAACTTCGCCAGGCTGTAGCGGTGGTGTGAACGTCAGAGACATCAACATGGAGCTGCATCTCCTGGCGGCCTGTCTCCTCTTTGGCAGGATAGTGATGACTCATCAAACTCACAGTATGTCCCTCTTTTTGTGACCTTCCTTTCAGGGTTTTCGTCTTCTTTGAATAGGTGTGAGACGTGAAGCTGCTGTGTCCCACCCAGTTGTAATTAATCAAGAATAAAATGCTTATTGTATTAGATTAAACAGATGTAGGTGCAAAATATATCCATTAACACTTTAAAATGTGGGATGTGTTCAAACTGAGATCAAGCGAAGGTAGTTCAACTCTGCAGCAGAGGTTTAGTTTAATAAAGATTATATTATTCACTTGTATAGATAGATGTGGCCGCTTATTTAGCATCAAAAAAGTTTATACTTAGTTGGATGTGTGAGCATAATGGAATATTGTTTCTCTTTCTTATTTTTATTTAGTTTTGTGGTATTTTCTTAAATTCTATATCAATAGTTTTTCTCATTTTGTTTCATAATTGCATCTTTTTCTGCTCTTCTTTCACTCACCTAGAACAGTTTCTAGTCAGCATGTTGCTTTCGTAAAAAGGGTTTTCAAACAGAAAAATGCTTTTTGTTTCATATCAGAACATGATTAAAGAATGATGTGGTCCTCATCAGGTTGAGAAATTAGGTAAATACATTGTGTGATACTGCTTGCTCTGACTTAATGAGAACTGGGAGGATGAGTATCAGCCAGGTGCTGCTAATTAAATGCAGCTCATCGACTGATCATCATCAGGAATGGATTTTTCGGTTGTTTGCCCGTCTGGAGCATTCAGGTGTCAAGAAGGAAAGACATCAGAAGTTATCCTCCCAAACTGATGTTGCTATACATCAATCTGGTATCAATGACTTCTGATTTCACACAGGACAAAGACTCAAGTCTGGTGAAAGTTTTTATAGTTTGTATCACCTGATTTTAAAAAAGCATTTTAGTTTAAAAGGTCTTTCAAGCCTTTGTTGAACATGAAAGTCTTTGTGCTCCTGGATTCCCAGCTGAGAATTGTTGCTCTGCTGTAAAATAGATTTTCTTTCATATTTAAATCACTTGGAGACTGAAGCAGAGTTTTCTCCTGTGTTTCTCTGTTTTTTTCTGCATTTACAATAAGAAAAAAACAACTTTTATGTATTCTCTTCCAGTGAATGCCGTGTCTACGTACCTGTTCACTCCACGCGGGCCCCAGATGTTTCCATGTCTGACTTACCTGGAGCGAAATGTCAGGGTGGACTGTGAGTTCCCGCCCACCTACCAGGTCCCCGGTCCCTACTGTGAGTATCGGCAAGACAGCCGACTGGTTGGCAGCACCTTCCCCAACGCCGTCACCTATGTGGCCACAGAGGACCGCAGGAGGAGCAACGTCAGCCTGGTCCTTCCCAATCTGTGCCGCCTCACCTGGGCCCCGCTGGCCGATGAGAAGCCGTACACCTACACCTGCAGGGTTTATCAGGGCAGCGGCTGGAAGGAGAACAGCATGGCTGTTCATCACAGTGAGTCCTTGTTGCTTGAGTCTTTGCTTCTTCCAAATATATTGAGCCACAGTATGTAAGCTCACATTTTTTCTCCGTTGCAGGGCTTCTTCCAATCTGCTCCGCAGTCAGTGTTATGTTCAAATCGGCTCCTTGGTTTTTGTCATTGGTGATGTCACTTCCTGTGGCTGTGGGTCTTCTGAGCCCTTGAGCTCTCAGTTTCATAGGTTTGCAACTCAGAGGACCTTTCGTTACTTTTGACTCTCTCCGGTTTGATGGTTGCTGGATTTTATTTATATCATTATGTTCATTTTTGGCAGTTCAGAGGCCATGAAAATCCATCTAACTGAATGAGACTGGATAAAACCAACTTCTTAGTGAGTGTTGGAGCATTCTTTAAAAAAATGTTGGGTTTTGAGATCCGATTTAATGGACATAACTGTAACCACTGAACACACTGTTGCACAGACCTATAGAAGGGGGGTAAAAAACAAACGCCACTACAAACAAACAGAACTGTGAATATGATGGCAGTTATAAACAACAGATCAGCTGTTTTTAAACCATTTTCCTCATTATAATGTCCTTGTAAATCGTTAGATTCTATCTGGATACAAATATTTTATTAAATGAATAAATGTTGATTTTGCAGGGTTTTATAATTTATCATTTTCAGAAAACCAGATGCTTCTTATAGATTTGTATTCCTTCTTATTGAAGTGCTCAAGACAAATTATTTTAATTCTATCTGAGAGTAGAAGTGGAGAATGTCACTCAGTTCAGCACTTAAGTTCTTTCTCTTTACTGTTAGAAGTGTTATAAATGGGTTGCCCTCTGACTGAAGTCACTACTATACAGAGTCATTGGTCAGTTGTTTATAACCTCATGTTGCTCAACAATAAGTACAGAATGCAACCGAGAGATGCATTCAGGTACATGTTATATTAGAAATAGAAAAACTGCTCAGACACTGCCTTTTCTGCTGGCATTGGGCCTCTCTCATACCTCCGCTACCTTAACTAAATATTGAAATCACTCTACACTGTACTGTACACTCACGTAAAGTTCATGTGGTTGTAAAAAAAAAAAAAAGAGCTGAAACAAAAGCCCTTTTCTACTCCCCCTTTGACAGCAATAAGAAAAAAATACTTTCACAGGACTGACATGATCGATCCTTAGACTCAACTCGATTCCAATGCATTATGTTTTTCTGCTTGCATCGATGCTTAACTGTCCCACAGCCTAAAGTGACATGACACGGCATGACCGGTTCAACGCTTCACAAAGTCTGAATTATTATCATTCTCTGCAGCCTTTTACCGACTGCAGCTGTCCATCATATGTGTAGAGAAGCTGTGGGAAGAACAAGAGCTGAAGGAGATCCCTCTAGTGTTATTGTGCATATTATGAAATATCACCAAAGTTCTACTTTTATTAGTTATTCATTTATTTGAGGTGTACATACCTCCCACAGGGCCTTTCTATGCTCTGTTCACGCTGCTTGCTTGTTTAACCTTTTAGAATGAATAATTATTTTTCATTTACTCGTCACATCTTTAACAGCTCTTGTGTCTGCAGTATTCCTATTTAATTTTTTCTATCATTTTCCGATGCTGGTCTGCTCAGTATCATTCGCTAAATAGCCCTCGTATTAAAGATGTTTTTATATTTTTTCAGGTGAGCTTGTTTTGGTTTATTTATTCAACCACTACAGGTGCAGTATATTGTATAACCAAGCTCTACCAAATAAAGGTTACGCAATGGAAAAGTTTCCTGTGCTGTATTCTTTGCCCCCCGTATCACACTACATAGACACCTGCCTAAAAGATATGTATTCTCCCTCTCACTAGCTGCATGTGAGGTTATAATCCAGCCGAGCAGATTTAGGAAACAACCAGATCGCTGTTGACATGGACTGAGGCTGTGGTGCTTCCTGCTGTTTTCCTGCAGAGGGCGCTGTTATGTAACGCCAATGTAGCTCCCAGCTCCCTTAAAACATTTTGGAGTTGAAAAGAAAAGAACTAACAGGAGAAAGTATCTGAGGTTAAAGCCTTTTAAGTCTAATGTATTTGTTTAAAAGAAATGTGCAAACAGTGGCACCAAAAGAATCAAACATTAGATCCAGCTTTGCCATACCCTTTCTCATTGTTCCCTTAGCAGAGAGAGGCGGAATTTAACTTCCTATTCAACAAATATTTATGATCATAATTACTTGTACAATGTAGAAATAGGCCGCAACTGTTGGAGAACGCAGCCTGTACAAAAGGTTATGCGGCTCTGAGGTGTTTACAGATGGCTCAGATGTTTTGGGAATCACATTCGATTGATGATCTCATCTTATCAAATGTGCACACTGCACACTGCTGAGAAGCTTACAGGTGTAGAAGTACAATAACTGAAGAAGTGACGTGGTTAACTCAGTGGCTGCCTTTAAACTGCGGCACGAAAACCAAACAAAGATGAAGACTTCCTGCACTTATAAGCATGTAACATGTCAGAGAAAGAGATAACTCAGGCCTGAGAAAGCCATGCACTGTGGAACACACATTATAACACATTTGAACTTAATTTAATGGAGAAAAATTCACTTCCAGCTTTCAGAAGTCTGAGAAAAAAAACCTCACATCCTTATCATTGTCCAGTCGCACTTTGTTGTTTGATCCTTTGTTCATTGCTAGATTTTAACTATTGGTGTACACGGTAAAATAATTCTCCCTGTCTGGGTATGAAAAATATATTATTTTAGGCAGAAAATGATTTGAAACTGTAAAGAAAACACATGTCATTAACAATAAGTTAGAAAGAAAGTTCAGAGCTGTACTACAGTAGTTAAATAAGATGATAAACTGTTGCCTCTATGATGTATGACTTACCTGCATCAACATCTCAGATTTATGACTGAAACCAACACTGGAGCTTCGTAAAGCCTGAGCGTTTTATCTGTGTGGTTTTCTGAACTTGCAGCCACCCACGTTACTGTCACCCTGAGTGAAGATGCAGGCCTGAGTTACCAGAAACCAGAGATGTTGGCATCCATACGACCAACACAATTTTCACAGTTTCCTGTTCAAGAATCATGTGAATGGACTCATCAGCAGGCGGCTGCCAGGTTGATCTCATCACATATTAATCTTTGTCTCAGCGCCCCCCTGAGAGATCCCGACATACATTGCCCCCCTGATGCTGGGTGTGCATGTGCATAATCTGCTTTATATTAGTAAAGGTCCAGTAGCCCAAACCACCTAATTTTCTAGCTTTGTGCCTGGACCACACTGATAAATTATCCCCATCACAGCACGCTGTACAGGCCCAGCAGGGTGCCAACTTTTGCCCATGGTTCATCATATTTACACAGGCACTGAATGATAATATCCATCAGCTTTACTGTACATTGCACACGCAGCTGTCTCCCACTCTGTACTGATTTTAATAAAGGCTCGGGGGCTTCTTCTATGAGTCAATTTAGAGCACAAAGCAGTAGATAAAGCACAGCAGGGCACATGTCTGTCATGAGATAATGTTTGTGGAACAAATCTGGTTTCCACACAGAGATGTTTCTCATTTGTTAAATCAGGTCCAAAGGTTACTCACAGGCTACATCCCATCTACTGTGGTCCCAGTCTCTTTTTATTAGAAATGTAAGGTACTCTTTCATTCCTGGAGCTTTGTTAACTTTCATTCAGAAATCACCAACCGTCTGCTTGTTCTTCTGTGCTTGTTTGTCCCAAACATTCTTCATACATTACATACTTCACAGCCATTAGCTCTTAATGTGCGTGCTTCTGCATATGATAGCTGAGCCTTTGACTACTTTTCAAACAAACACAATCATCATTTTCATCTGAACAAATCCAGACCTCAGCTTTGTAACAGTGCTGATCGTTTTTGCAGTTTTACGAAATCATTGTTACTTGCTTTTTCAACAGAGCTGCAACCCCTCACATGTATAGATAAGCAGAGTTTTCTTTGTTTCTGTAACAGAAAATGTCACCTTTCATTCAGGTGAGCAAGCACTGAAGCAGCCATGGAGCTCGAGGACTTTAAAATCCACTCCCACTCGGCATTAGATAGTTTGGAATGGCAATAATGTGGCAAACATTCCACAGGAATGGACTGATAGAGTCAGTGGATGTGTTATTTTGCCCTCGGTGTCTCCCTTTCCTTTTAACTCCTTGTTTCCATGAAGCACACTCAGAAAACCCTGGATGCACGTGAGCGTCCTGCACAAGCTGAAACCCTCTGAACTCTGGTGGATGTGCCTCCCCCTCAGCACAATGCGCCTACTTGCGTCTTTCCATCAACTTGTTACGCAATTTTTCTACCTCTAAATTTCTGTCTGAACAAGCAGTTCCTCTTGGCAAGGAAGCGAAAAAAAGGGTATTTCCCGAAACATTAACATCCCAGGCCCGTACTTGATCTTTTAGTGAGTGGAGAGAAAGGTCACCACGTTTGCTGAAAGCGTGTTTTTGTTATTAATTATGCTGACAAGACGCTCCTTAATCACATAAATAAATCACAGCGGGGGTTCCTGTAACCCCACACAGCTACCAACCGAGTGGATACACTGAAGCATTCAGGCAGGAGAAGTGACCCGTCACCTCTGAATACAGCAACCGCTTGTGCTGCGAATGGTGCGAAGATCACTGGCTGCGTTGAGCCGGCTTTTAAAACAGTGGCAGCATAAGAATTTTCTGATAAAATGCAGATTTGCTTGATAGGAAACATTTGAGATGTGATGTCACAGAGCTGTCAGAAAGGAGGGAAAGCTTTTTGTGATATACAGTATAATATTATCCAAACATTATCAGACTAATGGAAGTCATCGTTCATCAGTAGTCGCTGATTCTGCTCCACCTAAACTGGTTGCTGAAGCTGGAGACACCAAACGCTGGCACAGAAGTTGCAGAGCGGCTTAATTTCACACAGGAAATCAATCTGTGATCACAGACACCTTCAAGTTTCTCACATTTAAGAGAAGGCAAAGTTTTTTTTCATTATGACCTTTATTTGCTCCATATTTCATAAACCATTCTAAAGATATTCACTTTGAATGTTTCCTTGACTCCTGTTGTCTGGGTTAGTTTGATATCACAGTAAAAGAAAAATAGCTCACTAGATAACTAGCTTACAGCCTGTTCAGATTTCCTCCAAATACTATTTTACAAATTAAACTCAACACGCCTCTGCAACAACTGTCAACTTAGTCATATAAAGAAAAAACACTCTCTTTCATTTCTATGATTTCTTTGTATCAATTCTTTACCTTAAATTAGAGCTGGGCAACGATTACAATTTTTAATCTAATTAATCACACGATTAATCAAATTTGTATGCAAAATCCAAAAATGAATTCAAAAGTAGTGTATAGCTTTTAGCATTTAGTTTTATTTTAAATGTACTGCCATATGAATGAAAGTGCCATAACATTTGTTGTGCAAACACACTTTTAACATCAGCATCTTTCTGTAGTTTTTATGTAGAAGCCTCGCTCCACTGTCTGTTTCCTTGAATGACTTGTTGCTATCAGTTGTGTGTTTTGCCTTTAAGTGATATTTTAGACTGGAACTACTACGCTGAGAAGACAATTCAACTTGGCAGTGTTTACAGATGACTTTGGTTCTGTCGACTCCGCCGTCTGGAAGAACTTTAAAATGAAAACGGCCGAGTAAAAGTTCCGTACCCTTCTCCATGTTTGGTGGATCCGCCGATTACTTTCTTTTCCGGTTCCGCAGCAGACAGCAACAGACTTTTACAAAATAAAAGCCTGTGAGCAACAGACTTTTACAATAATAAAATAAATAATAATAAAACAGGGGTGGTCCGTGGCGTAGTGGGTTGAGCAGGCGCCCCATGTACAGAGGCTATAGTCCTCGCTGCAGCTGGCCCCGGTTCGAGTCCTGTATCGGACGGCCCTGTGCTGTGTGTTGTTCCCCCTCTCTCTGCCCCCTGCTTCCTGTCTCTCTGAACTTTCCTATCCATTAAAGGCACAAAAGCCCCCCCAAAAAATTTAAAACTAAAAATAAAACCTGCGTTAATGCGCAATCAAATATTTATCGGCCTTAAATAATTAATAGTTAACGCGATAATAACGAGTTAACTCGCCCAGCCCTACCTTAAATACAACCTCACATGGATGACAGCTAATGACATCATGTCATTATTTGTTAAATGAAAATAATCCAAATAACACAGAAAGCAGCAGTTAGTAGTTATTAGGCCTCTCCCATTTTTGTCAGCTCCTTCACTCCTCTGTTCCACATTGCTGAGTTCCTTTGAGGTTTGCAACATTTGTTTGTGCACGGCTCTCTGAAGGTCCCATCGCAACATCAATCAGGTTGACGTCTGACCTTTGACTGGACCGTTGCAACACCTTGATTCTTTTCTTTTTCATCCATTCGGTTGTAGATTTGCTGCTTGGTTTGGGGGTCACTGTTCTGCTGCAGGACCTCATTTTAGCCCAGCTTTAGCTGTCAGACATATCGCCTCATATTCATGTTCATGGTCACCTCAATGACGAATATGCACGTGATTAAAGACGGCCACAAAGACAATAAGTGTTTATAACTCACATCAAAGCTTAGTGTAAGAGGGCTTGGGTTTCCTTAGCATTATGGCTGACCATTGTTTCCATCTTGATCATAAAAGGAGGTCCTTATTCGTCTATGTTTTTATTCATTAATCTATCTTTTTGCCTGGTTGACAATCAGAGGTGGAAACCTGCCATATGCAGTAACTTAGTGAGCCACTGACCCTAGTGAAAAAAACACATTTGAGTGATTTTAACTGATATTTATCACTAGCTTGATCTATGATTTCAGTAGACTTTAATTATAGTGAACCCACTGACCCACTGACTGTCTATAGTTTTCATGGAGTTTGCCAGAAAAGTCAACAAAACATTCCTCATTATTGTCACCACAAATCAACCATAAGCACCGAGAGGAAAACCCAATGTATCGTAAGGCCTTTAGTCTGATTCAGAGGAAGCGCTTTCTTGGTCATCATGAGAAATTTTATAACAGCGGAGAATGGGAACGGTCATACCAGCAGGTGTGTGGAGGTAGAAGACAAAAAAAGCAGGATGTGAACGTTTCTGTCCCTCTTTGGAAAGAACAATTCAATTGAACCCAGTGAATCACCAATGGACACTCGTGATTAATTCAGTGAACACAACAAAAACACATGAGGTGAGCCATGACTTTGGGGGTGACCGAGTGGAAACACTTCTTTTTCCTGTAATACACGGTCAGACTAAATGTTACACAACTGTGGTTGTTTGAATAAACTAATGGTTACCCATTTCAAGCTGGGAAATGTTAGATTTGCTCCCTCACTGCCAAACTCCTATCAAAACCCCAACTCCCAGAGCCCAGGAACACCTCGTACAAAGCCAGCTCGTCAGAGTGAGTGAGTCACATTTGGAAGGAATGAAAATTTTCCCTGATTGTGATCAGAATTCGTGGAGAAACCAATGACCTTTTAACTGGCAGAATGCACTGGGTTGATAACCTGGAAACTATTTGCGGGCAATGTGCTAGAGGAACTGTGTGTTTTTGTTCGCTAACAAAGTGTAAATCAACAACAACCCGTTTCATTCATTCGCTGCACGAGCGTGCACTAAGATGTCAGTAAAGATAAAGGCTGGATGACACAACAGTTTGTTTTTCTGGCAGACAGACATGTGCTCACGCATGCTTATGCTGTGAAACTAAATGACGCTTGCAAGTTCAAGGAATCAACAATGCTCAAATCAGTAGCCCAGATGAGCGTATACTTGACAGAGCTTAACTACAGTAAAACATGGCAGGTTTATCACTGTTGGAGATCTTGGGGTTAAGTGTAACTTCCTGAGTGATATGCATACTGAAGCCTGTGCTGAGATATGATGACTGAGGTTTCTCACACATTAGTAAAACAGGAGAACAGCAGAAATGAAGCGCTCGCTAACCTGTACGACCTGTGGTGATCTGGATGAAAGCATGTGGGCTGCATTTGTGCTTAATGGCGGGTGTCCGTGCTGCACGAGCCTCATTCCTCACAGAAAGCTTCACTGCTCATGATGCTCTGGCACTGGAGCTGATTAATAACTTCAAGTCACGGCAGAGGTTGAGTTCTTTCTCAAAGACAAACTCTCAGTCTTCCCAACAACAATAAAGATCTTCCAAAATACTTGTTGATAGCAGCATAAAAAACAATTTAAATTAGCTTTGCTGGCAAACACTAATAAATGTAAACTTTACCAAGAGAGACGTACACTGGATCAGCCAGTGGGTCCATCATCCAGCCACTGACTAAGATCACAACACTTTTGGTCCTCCAGTGGTTGTATAAGCTCATATCCATCCATCCATCCATCCATTTTTTATATCTGCTTAGTCCATCGGTTGGGTCGCGGGGGGGCTGGAGTCTATCCCAGCTGTCATTGGGCGAGAGGCGGGGTACACCCTGAACAGGTCGTCATCCATCCCAGAGACAAACGGAGACAAACAACCACACACACGCTCACACTCACTCCTAAGGTCAATTTTAGAGTCACCAATTAACCTAACGTGCATGTTTTTGGACGTTGGGAGGAAGCCAGAGAGAACCCATGCATACACGGGGAGAACATGCAGACTCCACACAGAAAAGCCGGGAATTGAACCGTCTCGCTGTGAGGCGACGGTGCTAACCACCACACCACCGTGCAGCCCATAAGCTAACATTTCATATACTTTTAATGTCCTAATTTAATGAAGACACACAGTTTGTTTAGCTTTTCTTCCTTTAATTACAAGAGTTATTCATTTATGGTACAGTTCACACAAAAACTGTATACGTTCAAAAATACCTGAATAATGATGCATTTTGTTTTTCCTGACAAAATGAGCACATAACTGTCTTATTTTCTTCTGTGCACCGTTAAAAGTTACCCCTAAAATTCATGACACTTTCTTTATCCGAATGAAATGTAACAGGCCCAGGCAACAGTTGTGTGTAAAAATATTCCCTTAAATATTCTTTTTTTCTTGTTTTGAAAATATGACTGAAAAGCCTTCATTAATGACAAATTAACATGTTTCTTTTACACAAAATGACATTTAAATAAAAAATGATTTACATCAGCTAACGTTTACTATGAAAAAATGGTTATAATCCGGATGACAGCTCACTCTGAATGGTCCAAACATGACTGGTTTCATGAGAAACATGAAACATAATGTGTGATATCGTTTGCCTGAAATTAGGACAAAGCCAGCACGTCACTCACTGAGGAAAATGGAAGGAAAAATCCCTTCAACCCTTCAAAGGTAAAATATTTTGAGGTACGAGCGTTCTGCAGTTATATAGTTTGAACTGAAACATGTAAACAACCATGTCTAAAACAGTAAGTATATTTCAGCACAACAAAAAGTAAGGTAATGCAAAACACATATACAGAATAGATATGCTTAAGAAAAAACAGTATGTACAACAGAAGGTGTCTGTGAGAGGATGCAGTGTGAATACAGCAAGTCCTCGGTGCATAACTGTAGGTGCTTCCACTCAATCACAAGCAAACTCTCTACTGTTGACTAAACTTTGCACACCATCACCGACATTTTGTCCCTTTTGGATCCCATTATTACCTCTTGCTGTGCTATCGAACAGTGTGACTCAAGGGAATATCTCCAGAGTGGCCAAAATGTCCCTTTTTTTTGGGCAGGAGATGAAAATAGCTGGTGGAATTTACAGAGGTTTGTATATACAGTAGATTAGAGATCTTCGTTCCTTTCCCACTGAATATGACATCCATAATTAGTCCAAAAAGGCCTCCTAACCAAGAAGAGCATTACTGGAAAAAACAAAGTCTTATTTACTGCATCAAAACACACAACAAAACACTGAATGAGATACATTTAGAGAAGTTATTAGAAGGCAACTTTTCTAATCTATCTACAATGTCCTTCTTTGGAATTAGATTAATAAAAAGGGGAAAAAGGTAACTTCAACGCAATCCAAACTCTGTACACAGAATATTCACAGATTTGTCCGGGAAAATCAACCATCTACAGTTACAAATAAATACCTTCATACAGTATATGAATAATGGGCTCATTTCAGCCAGAGATTCGGTTTCTTTTAGGGTCTTTTATGACATCCATGGCCAGGAGATATGGCCAATATTAGATAGAAGCACTGTAAACATTTAAAGGCGCCACATCTAAACATTTTCACTGTCATTACCCAGCTATTCCCTGCCTGCTCAGGTTGGTGGAAAACACCAACCTGAGCTCGGACAGGTAGCTATTAAGGTGGCTCCCCTTGTCATTCAGCACACAAATAACCGAGTCTCTCATCCCATGGATAGTTCCCAACCTCAAAGTCTTGGACTGCAGCTGCTGTCTCTGGGATATGTCATAAAACATGAATAGGTTCTCCACTTCCTGCAGGTTCTGATTGGAATGGCCCTCCAGCTCGATGCAGATCTCCTGGAGAACAAAAGGTGGTGTACAGCTGCCCGATGCATGACAGCACTGTGGGCCGTGCAGACGCACGTGGGATAAAAGACTCACCAGAAAGGCAACTTTATGCTGTTGTGGATCACCACAATACCAAAGTATTTAATAATGGGCTATAGTTTGCTGTCCAGTCATATGCTCCTGTGCATATTTTGCTGTCAAACTGCTGTATTTACCCTTTCAATCATTTAAAAAAGGAGACTATTCATCTATGACTAGGTTAACAGCTGTTTGATCATGTGCAGTTAAGAACTGGCTGCTAATAAACCTTCTCAAAAGTGAACATCAATAGCTACAACTCACCATCAAACATATACTGCAGATACTCTTGTTCTTCAGAAGCATGTGTGAAAAAGGCCAGCTCACTGTTGTTATGAAAGAGAAGTTGTTTCAGGATGTGGATTATGAGCTTCCTTTGAGTGGAGAGTGATGCTGGTGGTATCTTGATTTATTTGTACTTCCCGTTCTCTGAATGAAGGCGAACAGCGGAGCAATGTCAAGAAAACCTGTGAGGGTGAAGTGGGAAAGGTTCAGGGCTAAAAATGATCTTTCTGAGGATACTTTATTCTATAACAAAGGTATGAACCACGAGATTAATCTCACCTTGTTGTGGTCCAGCCGTAATTCTAACCTGACACCCAGTTGTGTGTGGTGGTCTTTACCCTCTGGGAGAAACCATGAGGTCCAGCAGCCGGGTCAAAGTTAAAGTCTAATGCGCCACCATCCATGAGCGTGTCATGGAGGACAGACTCCAGATCACATTCAAACCTCTCGATGGACACGTTGTCCAGGTCACTGGGCAGCCGCTCCTGATGGTGACCATGTGGGTGAACTGAGTTCAGCTCCCTGTAGCTGCTGCTGTAGCTCGCTGGGAAATCATTAGTATGTCCTGGGTGTCCGTGGGGCAGCCGCATACATGTCCTCAGTCTGGTCATTCGTGGAGGGGCCCCTGAGACACCAGTCAGACTAGTAAGAGGTACCATGTTACAGCTATTCAAGTCTTGTGAGGCAGCTGGACCTTGGCTATGTATAGCATGTGGATTTACATGAAGACCTGGGTGACTCCGAGGGGTATTCATCATTTTTACTCCACTGTGACCCCCCACATGGCTCTGACTGCTGTAAGTGGGCATTGGGCAACTTACCCTCCCAACCTCAGACACCTGTGTATCACCAGAGGGCATTAAGTCTCTACTGGTGGCTGCATCTGCTGTCAGCAGTTCTTTTAGAAGGCCTGCAGGGCAGATATATTGGTTCTCATAAGTACCAAAGCCAGGCTTGGTTTCTGGAAGAGTCCGCATGGTAACAGGGGACAGGGAGTTCATCCTCACCGGGCCGTACAGGCACTTGTGATAGTCCTGGGTCAAGCCGGGGGAGCTAAAGGAGCTGCTCTGAAGCATGGCAGCATTTGTGGAATGTGCAGAGTCCGAGCCCAGCTGGGAGGCTTTCGGAGACAACAGATTAAGGTTATCCAGCAAACTCTCCATGACACGTTCGGAGCCGTGCTGGCCCATGGATCCTGCCACCTCAGAGAGTCTGGGCAGGGTGGAGGTTATCTTGGTCCCTGATGTTACAGGATACATCATATGGCCATCAGACTCCCCAAGATCATCCTGCTCAGGAGGGAAAGGGGAACGCCGTCCACTCAGAGTGCTGGCGTCGGAGCTGGTGCGAGTTCTGAAGGAGCTCCAGGGCTCCAAGTCGTCGTTACTGTGGGAGTTTGGACTTCCCAGCCAGTTGGAGTACTGGGAACCAGGGCTGCCTGCTCCCCCTTCTACCTCCTCTTGTAAAGACATCTAATGACAGAAAATCCATAAAAAGTCAGAAGCTGCCATAGAATTAACACAGTATCATAAACATGGCGAAAAATGGATCTAAATATGGTAAAAGTGTGACAAAACATTTGGTCAAAATATCTATAGACGTTAATCTTTTACTCCACGTTATACAGGTGCTATGGTATTAATAGTCCAGAGGTATGTTGTTCATGAAAGACATCGTACCTTTTTCTTTGTAGCCCTCCCTCGGCTCTTGACAAACTTATTGTTGTTGTCCATAGAGGCAGCTCTGCGTCGAGGCGATTTTCCATTCTTTCCCCCCTCTGGGTTCAGCATCCACCAGGAGCTTTTTCCCGTCCCTTCATTCTGTATGCGCACAAAGCGGCTGTGCAGCGACAGGTTGTGTCTGATGGAGTTCTGGATGGAAAAAGATTCAATCAATCATCAGTTTCCTGTGCCAGACACGTCAAGGCATCCCGTAATTCTTCCCTTTCCTCGTGGCCTCACTTGTGCCTGATTATGAGCTAATTCTCTCATAATTGTGTTGAAATGTACACCCAACTTTATCCAATCCTCTTTTAACTGAGTTAAAAAACTGCATCAATCATCAATATCCCTTGAGACAGAGTTTAACTGTTCTTTAATGTTACTTTGTGTCATAACAAAGGACATTACTCATATTAACCTCACTAAAATCAAAGATAAAGCCAGTGCTGAAGTGCATTACCACCGATGGGACTGGTACTCCAACACATATTCAGCTTTAACAGACTTAGCATCAGCTTCTCTCATGTATTACGAACACCAAAGTTTTCAAACAAGTCATCATGGTGTCATCATCTAATTTCAACAAGTCCACTAATCAAACTGACCATGAAGGTGGTTTGTTCATACCCTTGTATAAGAGCTTTAATGGCCCCCTGTACAGTATGCAGGTAATGCGCAGCATTTTCAATCATTCCTGCATTTTCAGCTGTGGGACCAACATGTCGTGACACTTTTGTCGGGATTAAATTAACTCTTTCTGTCACCCTCATGGATGCTTTTTTACAATTCACATGCAGGTTTTTGAGACCCACCAACGGTCCCATCTCTTTCTTCATTTACTTTCGTGCTTTATTGTGAATCGGATTTTCTGACCCAGCTTGTCGCCTACAACCTTCGTTTGAATCCTCGCAGGTGAGATTAAAACAAGCTCGACATGGCTTAAACAGCCTATAAAGATATGAACTGAGCACTCTCAGATATCCTGTGGCTGAATTTATTAGGGTGGTCACCCTACTCCTTCCCCACAGCAGGCTTTAATCATGTGTTTCCTGTGATTTCCACCTAATTTTATTTGCACAGCCCTGTCCTACCCCTCCAGCAGTCAGAGCAGCGCTGCTACTCTCTGCTTTAAACTAAAAAACACGGCATGGGAAACAAGAAAATAAGACAATTTCAGATTTAGAAGACAGCAGAGAGTAGATCATTGTAGCAGCTGGATATCGTCATAAAGATCATATCTGTGTCACTCTTTGAGGGGTGTGTGTGTGTGTGTGTGTGTGTGTGTGTGTGTGTGTGTGTGTGTGACAAACACAGATTGCTTTGGTTTTAACCAGATTGCTGCCTTTTTTTTTGTCCTTGTCCAAACACATTTACCTACAGTTTGTGTTCAGCTAAGTTCCTAATTTAATGCTACGTTATGAAAAGAATTAACAGAAAGGTGCTTTCTGCTGCAAATTCTGTCAGAGAGACAAACAAAACTCGGTGGGGATATAGCCTGATCTCTCCTGGGCTGCTCTGGACGGTGGGTACAAAGACAGACCAACACAAGATGCATCGGCAGGGGATTTCCCCTAAATACGCATGTGAACAAAAAAAAGCAGCTCTTTGCAGACAGTACAGCCAGATGTCCCCGACCACAGGATTCAACAGGGATACACAAAGAATGCAGATTGACTGGCAGTGCGTCTGAAATGCTGGTCTTTGGTTTGGCTTTTGACGAGAATATGACCCAAACTCTACTCAGTCTGTGTGGAAGAATCACTTTGTATCAAATGTTGTTATTGTTGAGCGACATAGCTACATAAATTTGGAACTTTCTAATAGAAAAGTGGTTAAATAAAGTACACCATTACCCAGAATAACTGTAACAATAGATGTTTGTCCCCATATGAAGGCGCCGAACCACCAATTCAACCTCAAACTGTGCATTATCATAGAGAGAAGACAAAAGGGCCGAGCACAATGAGACTTTCTTACTCAGAAACAGAGTAAAAGAGGTTAAAGAGTTCACTGCAGAGATGGGGAGGGTGACACAGTGAGATGTTTTTGCTTTCAGAGGTGGGGTCAGTGAGTTCACTGTGTGCTGAATATGAGCTCCTCAGCCTGCTCTGACAGAGGCATGCAAACAGGTTGGATGAAAAAGGAAAAGACAGAGAAGAGGAGAAGCATTAGATGTGACATGCTTGGGGCTTGACCTGCTTTGTGACTCACCATGAGAGCCCCCAGTGACCCCACCCCACCACCCCAACCGAACTCCACCCTTCTCTTCCACTTTGAAATTAGGCTTCCTGCGTTAGAGTGCATCCTGCACATGCAGACTGAAGAGACTTACGGTGAAGTTATCACAAATACAATGTTCATTCTGAGTGTTCATTTGATTCATGACCTTTTCTCACCTTTTTTTCCCCCTTTAGGTGATCTCAATCTGTAACTGACAACAGGAAATGACTCATTAGTGAATGATCTGAGGACTCAACAACGTGCTGCACAGACTCAGTTTGAGCTCCAACTTTTATTACAATAAAGTGACAAGTGTTGCTCAAGCATGGCCGAGATCAGTGCTAATGTACAAACGCATACAGCCTCTGATTGGTGCCCACAATAGGCAATGCACTGCAGCCCTGCTCCCTTTGGAGGGATATTCTCTTCTTGGCCTGGGACAATCCAAACTCACCCAGCCCATCAAGAACAAAAGACGTCTTCTGCTTCACTAATTCAGGAGCCCCACTCACACATTATGCAAGCCTGACCCGATGTGGCCTTTTAAATAGTTGCTTTGACCCTCACTTTCAACTGACTTTGAAATACGTGCACAAAAATAAAACAAGTTTTGCTCTTCTGGTTATCCTCGATCGTAGCTCCTGGAGAAGGCTGGAATACCTTCAGATTCAGATTCAGATGAGCTGCGTTACAGCTTATCTGAATGAACTGATGGCTTCGTGATATCTACTTGCTCTGCACTGACCTTTCGTGGCAACCAGGGAAGTTCCCTGGCACACATTATGAAAGCCTGTGAGTGACATGAATGTTTAAGAGAGAGGATTTATTGTGTAATTGGAGAAGCGAATCAACAAGAAAGTTGACCATTAGTAAACCCCTTAACAAATCTTTGCTAATCTTAAGAAAAAAAAAATCACGTCCTAATGCATCTGATACAAACTGGTGCTGCAATAAAGAAATATTTTATTCCATAGGTCAGCTGGTGTGAGAACGGCTGACATGGGGAAACACTGACTTTTGACTAATCTATTTTCAGTTTGCCCTCAGAAATGCACCATTAGGCCGCATGGCAGCAGAGTTGATGTGAGTCCACCTGCTACTGCTCTGCTCAGAGACATGGTAGCCCTTAAAGGACATCTTACAACTCCCCAAATTTACCCAATAATCTCTGAATCATACATGATCAATGTCACCCAGATGAGCTGCTGCTGCATTCAATGAGTCCTCCCTCTGGACTTCAAAACAACTGAATTGACACAGCTGCTGTTTCTTGTGTAGCGGAGCATGAGGCTTGCAGTAACGGTCGCAGGACAAGTCAACAAACAGGGCCCTGTTGCAAGAACAGGTGCAACCATAGTGAAAGTGGCCTCACTTGCCATTAGTCCAAGTACGTTACCCACAGAACCAGACACAACCACAGACGGGCTAAAGGACTCCCAGGAGATACCCCGCTGGAGAACAGCTGCTTCTCAAATCAGCAACTCAGCTTTAGATCATGAATTAGGGCTCGTATCTAATTTGTGACAAAAACATAACGTGATAAAGAATTGGCCAAAATCAAATTTATTTAGACGTCATATTGTATTCACTTAACTCTGTCAGATTTGGTTGTTTTTAGCCAAACAAACAAGGTGATACTGGCAGGAGACAGGAAATCAGTCCTTACAATGTAGCATCAAATCGCAGCATGCAACAGTGTTGTGTACCCTCACATCCACTTTAAAACTTTATTATTCACATAATTTTTGCTCATTGTTGTGAAAAGTTGAAGAAGTTATTTCAGGATCTGCTTAGAGATTTTACAGTCTGCTTGGTGTTCGTGGCTAATGTCATATATCTGTGCGTCCATCATACTCAAGCTAATGCTACTCTGTGATTTAGCTTGTTTCCCTAGTTTTATCACTAAAGTTAAAAAGTAGAAGACACAATTAGTTAGTTCAAGTGTTCATTCTTTGACTTAAAAAAGAAAATGTGAAAACGAGCATCAACTTAGGAATAAAAAAAGGAAAAAAGCAATGTCCCAAACTGTAATAATTACAGTTAGCCTAGTTATGTTAGCTAAGATTAGCTGCCATTAGCAGTCAAATCCCTAAATGTACAAAATAATTATTTAAATAAAAAATTCATCCATGGATGACATGGATGGGATAGACTCAAATCCACTTCACTCTTCTCCTCTATAGCATCATAACCAGAGATTTCAAATCTATGCAGCAACCATCTTGGCTTCCTACATTGTGGTTTTATTATTGTATCGCCCCATAGCTTTGGTGGTTCCTACACTGCCATGATAACAGAGTTAATAAAGGTGCTTTTAATCTTTATTTAAATACTTCATTGTCAGAGATGGATGAACCCATCTATAAAGATTATGTGCTGTGTTGCTTCCACATAGGAGGTTTTTACACAAAACCCGTAGAGAACGAGGAAACATGTAGAACAATTTGTCACGTTTAAAAGTCATATTAACAATTAAATAAGGAAGTATGCTGATTGCCTGAGCTGGCATCAGCTGAAAAGGGTTCAGCAGTGGCAAACATCTTGCTCAGTTTATTCACTGTCCACAAGCTGGCTGGGTCCTGAGTAATGTAGGAAATACATTACACTGACTAATTGTGATAAATAAAAATGTAAAACACTGAAACAACATTCCTGCTGAAAGATAATACTGACTTATTTATTTTCAGTCGTATTTCTTATTCAAATAAGACAGGCACATACCTATAAACAAATCTGTCACTTGATACCAGGGTGAAATCATCTAATTTGCAAAAAGAATTGATGCTACTTGGCATCATGCATAATGTCAACACATTCATGGTTTAGCGTGCAAATACAAGATGATCAATCTTCTGCGTCTTCTGCTAGTATGTAAGCACCAGTATAAAGCAGTCAGATAACTGATGTGAATAGGAGAAGAAGAATGCACAGCACTACAGCAGATTACAGTGAAAGGACAAGCCACTTCCTGACAGTGTCTTCCTGTGCACCCCTCCCCCACCTTTCCTCTGACCCCGGATGCGCAAGCGAGGTCGGAAATTAGCGTGGGACCCGAGCCGTCTGTTACAAGGTGGTTGAAAGGCACGCGAGAGAAGAAGAGCACTGCAGCTCGGTGTGGAGAGCATGTCACCACCTTCAGAGCTCCAAACACAGTGAGGGCTGCTTCATTAAAACTGAGCATGAAACTATGTGACCAACGTGTGCAATGGCTTCAAAGTGGGGCCATGAAAAGAAATGGAAAGCTTTGTGTTGAGTTCATCTGCAAATAAAGAAGTGGAACATCTTCTTGTTCAACACACACAAAAGCTTGTGCACCTGTACCTTTAAGACTAAGCATTGACATTTATTTATTTTGTTTAGTCTGACTCAAATACCAGCCCTAAACTTAATGATTCAAGTGGACGTGGCATGATTATTTCAAGTCATTTAATGCCTAATCTTGGGTAACTCTTAGCTTTGCAAACTTCATAACTCCAAGTTGTTTGTAATTGGTTCAGATTGAGGGGGAAGATGGGGAGAATGAGAGGTTCTGGCTGAGAGGCTCTTCCGATTGGTCGAATTTCTGGGGGACGACAAGTACGAAACTGTAAGAAACACCTTCTGTTTGACAACAGCTGAGATCAGATCTACATGTTTGAGCCAGTATTGGATTCCAAATATCAAAGTGAAATGCACGACAAAAGATGAGCGGGATGTCTCTGTTTGGTAAATACGCTCAATACCTGCAACTGTGCAACAGTCACTGCTTGAGAGAGTGACTGTGTTTCTGAGCGGTTGTAGAGGCAACAAATGGATATATATTCAGTTGTTAGCCCCCTTAGCTGCCTTTTCACTCAGTGTGATCATGATCTTTGGACTACTTCTAATGCCAACACAATGCAGAAACAGTTCCTCTCACCAGTTCACACCTGTGCCCTTTTAGCGTTGGAGCAGCCTCGACTTTTAGCTTCACTCACAAAGCCAGCGTCTTACTGGGTTATGCTCATAAAACTGTCATATTTGCACACTTTATCGGGTAGAATTTTTTTTTTTTTAATGATACTGGGCACTAATCTATCTTACAATCTTACACCTTTACACTAATATCTCTAACTTCCACTAACCCCATATCCCTTACAATTTGCATATTACATTTGAGGCAAAGTTTGAGAACATAATACAGTGGAAGCTTATTATCCTGCACAGGCTGGAGGACAATGCAAAAACATGCGTGCCACAGATTCCACTGACTCACATGTCGACAGCAGACTGTACACAGACCACAGCCCCAAACCATCCAGTCAGCTGATTGCTCCCCTCCTTCCCTGAAGCCACGGTCGGTCCTCTTTGAAAGCCCCTGCCCCAAGCCTTCCTTTCCTCATCGGGTTACTTGAAGCTGCAAGTGGGCTTCTTAAATTCAGGACATGCCATTGGCCTCCCTTTTTTAACCTTGTGATCAAAAGACAAATAGCTGGCAGTTATTCCATTTTTTTTTCTAGTTTCTTTTGTCTCTTTGTAGGCATGTGTCCTCAAAGTGGGTTCATAAACCAACAATTTAAAATCTCTGCAAAGTTGATTCATTTGAAAACCTCAAACCATTATATTCTACTGATTTCTCTAAGAACTGCTGGTCACATTCATGCTGTTTCAGGGACAGTTTTACAAATATAAAACTTGGGCAAGACCAATCTATTGGTTGCCAGATAAAAATTAGCTGATATTGGCCTCTCACAGATGTGTCTATATTGTATGTGTTGGCTAATATATGGCAGTTTGAAAATAGGTTTCTAGGAACATAATGTAGAAGAAAAAAAAATGGTTTAGATCATTAAGAATTAGCTTCAGCAGCGGGTCTAACGCTGTTCTTCACAACCTTAATCTAAAGAGGTCCTTACCAGATCTTAAAATGATCTATTGCACAAAAACTAAGCCTAAAAGCAGAAACAGTGTGTGAAAGTACTGTTTCCATAGGAACATAGACGGTAAGTAGCAGCCAGGTGCTGCTAATCAAACTGATTAACCGATCATCAGCTAACGTGAGAGCCTCTATAAAAAGACGTTTTGTCACTTTGCTGGTCTGCAGCATTCAGGTGTGTGTTAAAACAATGTCAGAGAGGAAAGACGTCACAAGTGTTGCTGCTCATCAGTCTGGGAACGGTTCTAAGGTCATTTCATAACTATTTGCAGTCCATCGATCTATCAAATCGAATCAAATCAAATTTATTTGTATAGCACATTTCATTTACAAAAAAAATCAAAATGCTTCACATACAATAAAAGCATTGCAGCAGGGAGTGTAAGAAGCATTAAAAATACAAAAAAAGGATATAAAGAGAAACAAATAAAATAATATAAATGAATTTAAAAACAAGCCACAGTCCAGATAAATTAAAAGATAGTGTGCAGATTTTATGCATAGACATATGAGAAAAGAAATGTTTTTAACCTGGATTTAAAAATGTCTACATTTGGTGAAAGTTTAATCTCCACTGGCAGTTTGTTCCACTTGTTCTACAGTGAAAAATATCGTTCTTTAGTGGAAAACATTACAAACAGTTGCCACTGTTTCCAGGTATGAACGTCTGAGCAAATTCACACCAAGGTCAGACATAAAGTTCATGACAGTACGATGAGACAAAGACTGAACAAGCATGACTTCTAACTTAAAGTCTGCTCTCTGTAAAATGAATCCGGCAGCACAGCTCCGGTTTGCAAAGCTGCATTTGAACAAACCACAAAACGTCTGGAGCGATATCTATTGGACAGGCGAGAGCAAAGTGGATTTGTTTGGTCGTAACGAGCAGCGCTATCTTTAGAGAAAACCTCAAACAGCATATCAGCAAGAATCCAGAGCGAGCCCATCTGTCTGACAGCTAAATCTGGGCTGAAATAGAAAAGTTCTGCCAGAAAACAAAGATCCCAAGTCAGCTGAAAGTCTGCTGTGGCGGGACCTTAAGGGAGCCGTGCCACGAATAACCGCAAACCTTGATGAACTGAACCAATGTTAGAAAGACCAGCGGACCAAAATTCCTCTAAATGAATGTGTTTTGCTTAAAGTGCTGCTACGAGCTATTGATTCAGGGTCTGTTCTTATGGAGTTTTTCCACTACATTGTACAGTTTGATATGGTTCAACCCAGCACTGCAGCGTCCCCCCATAAAAGGGGGCTTTAACTGTCATAACATGTGTGTGTTTATTGTATTACACTTATTTTAGTGGGCACTTTAATCCAAAGAGACGTGTGAGAAGTGTTTAATGCAAAGAAGGAGTTTCCAACAGGTATTTAGTACAGTGGGGTCTGAGAATGATCATAATGACTGAGCGCTACAGAGCTCATCACCGCTGCAGAGACATTTTCTCTGACGATTCGGTGGTCCCCAGTGTTTCCACATCACCACCCATCTCACTTGGAACCTCAGTTGAGGCAGTATCAGTTAGTTTTAGTTACGTGGTATCACCTAAACTGAACATTTAAAAAAGCTAGCTGTACCCTGGGATGGAAAAGAGACAGATGTAACAGGTCATGAATTTATCCGAGTCTGCATTTACCTCATGTATCCCTGGTAAGAACACAGTTATTTTTCATTTTGTCCTGAAATGTAAACCATTACAATTGAAAAATAGGGTAACCTGCACTCAGCCTGGGCTCCAGGGGAGTTTGGGCTTTGCCAGCTCTGCAGATCCACTAATGGCCACTTTCATCAGCTGTTTTTTGTTGATCTGAGGGGTGTTGTTCAAATGGAGGCAAAATTAACTTTTTTTCCAGTGCGCGACTCGCCTCGTCCTGAATAAATAGCCTCAGTGTTGCCTGTCATTAGTTTCCACAGTGGATACACAGAAACCAGACAGCCAAATCAACAGGTTGCAGATATGTTGGGGCCTATTCGTCTCCAGTGTTCGATGATACAGTTAGATGAACCACGTCTCCAAGCTGTCACCAAAGCTGCACAGGAATCCACAAAGCTCTGCCAGTGCCTCCTATCTGCAAGCTAATGTTGTTTATGCATTTGAAAAGGACACCTCACAGCCTCAGTGCCAGTTGAACTCAAGAGGGCCACTTCCTGTTCCATCATCTAACGTCACAGTTCACTGAGAAAAACAGCAGCAGTACCAGTAAAATGCTAAATGTCTGTTGCAAGCTAAACCCTGCCACTTATAAACCCACTAACATCCCAGGGGAACCAGCCCCCACTTCCCCGGGGGGGGGGGGGCTTCTCTTGTGGCGAAGGTATCGTGATCACTAAGCTGCCACTCAATTTTCAGAAGGAAAACAAAGAAATCTCCACGATATGAAGGGAGACAGGAAGCTGTAAAGGCACCAGCATCGCCCTCATCCTGCACTCCACCCGTCTCCAGTTCGGAGCGGTATAATCACTGAGGTTCAAACTCAACGCCCTCCACCCACCATGAGGTCACGAGCTTATCTCAATCTGTCACTACAATTAGGGAGACAAGAGCGTGTGGATTCTCGAGGCCTGGAAGAGGTGCAAAACACAGCGAGCGTGCTGATGATTGTGTTTAAGAAGTGGTGGGAATGCTGAAATGGAAATAAAAAGAAATAATTGCACACACATGATCCATATATGGTCTCTCCCATTGATTCCTCCTCTTTTTTTTTTTCCAGCCCTGCCCCTTATGTTTTGCAGGTTGGGGATGTTAACACATGGCACTGTTTTCCATCCACTTTGACAGGAAATGCATCATAGTTCATTGTGAGGGGACCGTGATGTTTTTTTTTTTTAACAGGGAAGTGTAAAAATAACCATCAGCCAGCGGTTCCAAGGCCTGGCGGGGGTGCCAACATTTAGGAATGCAGAGGCTGAGGCAAAGATGTGTTGATTTGATAGAAAAGGTACACAGACTGAAGCTTTTGTTTTTGGTTCAAGTGCTTGTGAAAGGTTTTGGAAAGTATCTGCTCAGCAGAAGTCCAACTGAGCGACTCCCAGACTCTTCTGTAGGATGAAATGAAATATGAAGAAATGTGTTTTAAGGCTGAAGAACTAAATGACAAAATAATAAATAAATGCAGTCTAAAGTTAAGGAGCACCCCGATCACAACTGACCTATTCATTAGTTATGAAAAGTCCCAAACACCTTCAGCAAAGGGTCTGGGAGAGGAAACGAAAGGAAGTGATGGGATAAAGAGTGGTGATCCCTTTCTCCAAGCAGCAGCATCCGCTGAGGAAACTCTAGAAGACACGGACACAAAGATATGAGCACACAACTCAGGAATGGAGGATGTTTGACGTTGTTCCCAGCATCCCCCCTTCTTCTCCCAGCCCCTTCCCCTTCGACACACTCCCCAACACTGATTGAGCTGTTTGTGTCGCCTCCTGTTATTGTCGAGGGAGCTCCGAACAGTTTACTCCGCGTCGCTTCCCTTTCAGAAAAGAAAAAAAAAGAAAAGAGAAGACAAGAAAGCCTGCGAGAAAAAGGAGGTTTAGCAGAGGCACAGGTCGTAGTATAAGCCTTGTTAAATAATGGGAACTATGTTTGAAGGCATTTCCTGACAGCTTTGAAATGACTGGAGTGGTTGTGAAGCTGGAAATATGGATTTGACCTGCCTTTTCTTTTTATGAAACTGTATTTCTTACTGTTTGAGACAGTAATTTAACACACCTGCGCAGGTATTAGCAAACGTTTTCACAGCTCGTCCGCTTACAATCACAGAAGTCAGATTTTAAGAGGGTGGTAGAGGGTGGTAGAGTCTGTGTGTTCTGTGGTAATTCAGTCAATGTGCACCCACGTAGGCTGTTTGGGAATGTTAATGTTCCTCACTCAAGTCCTCACAGATCCAGATGACAGCTTTATCAAAAAAGTTGAAGACTTAGCAACCATTTTTCCCAGTGTTCCCCTTGAGAGCTATATATATATTCACAAGCATTTGCATGTCAGAGCAGCTGGTTGGTTGAGCCGTGTGTTTCCTCACAAACACAACAGAGAGGCGCACGCTACCCCCGGCAGAGGAAATCACTCTCAAACTTCAAAAGTTACTGAAACGCCAAACTTCAGCAGCCCATTCTCAAACAAGCCTTTGAGCATTTTTGAAAATGAAATAAATATATATTTCATTTTATCCCACATGGAGATGGGAGAGGCAATGTTTCCTTTTATCTTAATAATATATGGCAAATCCCAGATGTGGGTAAAAGTTTTAGAGGTTAAAAACCAGCACAATAAAAAGTACATAGTCATTCTGCTCCGGTGGAAGTGACAGGTTACAGAAAAAATTGTGAATGAATCTGAAGTACTTGCATGAAGCAGCCCTGCCAGGACATAATGAGTGGACAGCTCTGATTACTGCTTTCCCAAACCAAAGCCTGATGTCTAGCCTGGATCAGAAAGTGAGAGCATGGATTTCAGAAAAGTGCTGGTTCCCTTTCTCTGGAAAACGTTTAGTCCTGTCTGACTGACCAAATAGGAGAGGGTGATGTCTCACCGGGGATTTGGCAGAAGACACTTTTTGTGACATCACTGACTGGAGAGTACTCATAAGTGGCACTGATGCATGACCATCTTTTTTTTCTTCTTCTTCCATTTTCCAAACACCCAGAGTAAGGTTGAAGCAGTTTTTGAGTACAAAGAGGGAGTAAAGCTATATTTTTTCATCTTTGCGTTCTCCACAGTGCCTAAACTCCAAATAGCATACAAATATCTAGAGTTTTTTTAAATAACTCTGCTCTCTTTGCTCATAAAGCGCGTGGAGGTGGCATCACTACACTCAGAAACCAGACACAGTTTGACTTCTCTTCCCCACTGCCTGCTCCCTGAGCTGATCCCTTCAGGGCTACTCTCTGAGGGTCGGTGTGGTCCAGATGGGCCGCTAAGAAACCCTGTGAGCTCGCGCGATCACCGGGTGTCAAAGGGGATATCTATTACCAGATCGTCCCCTGCGCCTTTACGCTCGCGCGCTCTGGCACTGAGAATAAGTCTTCACGTGCATGCAAAACACTCACCTTCCAGCCCGCGGAGCTATTGCTGTCTCCCTTGTCCTTGAAGTAAGGTACGCTCTTGACCATCCAGTCGTAGATCTGAGACAGCGTCAGCCTCTTCTCAGGTGAGCTCTCTATCGCTTTGGTTATGAGGTCAGCGTATGACATGTTGCCCCAGGCGTTGCGACGGGACGAGCTGATCTTCCTCTGACCACCCAGGGGTGGGACCCCCGGAGGAGGCACCTGTTGCTGAGGTGGCAGCTGCGGACTCGGGAGCTGCTGATGCTGCTGGAGGCGGTGGGGATGGTGGCGGTGATGGAGATGCACACAGTTTCCATCCCGGCAATGAAAGACGGTGCAGGGGGGTTTCTGCTCTGCGTACTCTTCGTAGTTCTCCTCCAACAAGCCGAGGTTGCTGATGAACTCGGTGTTCGCGCCCGGCTCCTGCTGCACCGACGGCGCAGGGGAGGATGTGTTGGAGCTGGCGGGGTCGTTGAGCTCCGGCCGGGGCAGCGGCCAGGTGCAGGACCGCGGGCGGGAGAGCGGCTCAAAGTCCGGGTCGATTTCAACTGGCTGCGCCTGTGGTGACGGTGCCTCGGCCATGTCTGGGTCACACCGGCGATGGCTTTAACATAGACGCTCACATTAAAAAGAAAAAAGAAAAAAAGAAATGACAAGGTTTGAGGGGGAGACAAATCACAGAGCTTTAAAAAAAGAAATAAGATGTTGGGTTCACAGGTCAGAGACCACAGCTGAACAAAGAAAAACTGGAGCGGTCTGTAAATAAAACGACAGGAAAGCGTTTCGTTCAAGGTCTTCACTGAAGTTGACACCTTCCTGCATCGGCAGCTCTGAAGTCTGCAGCTCTGTCACGCTTTTACAAGTACTCCAGTAGTAGTTTGGTGCTGCCTTCACGGACCACTGACAGGCTCCAGTTTCAGAATATCGTATCTCCACGGTGCGTTCAAGAGCTCTTTTTTTGTGGAGGGGAAAATCTTGCCACAGAGGAACGTATCTGAATTACAGTTTTTTTTTTCATTCGCTAACAAACGTCTGTCCAAACAGTTGTCACATTTTCAAAACTCTAAACACAATTAGCACAGCATCGGTATTTTGTGGCCATACCATTCACACATTTCATGTCGTTTCCACACCATAAGCAGTCAAACACATTTCCTTAACAGACAAGCTATAGACCTACCCCCCAACAAAATTATGGATTGTTTTTGTATTATTTACGAATGTTAACACACAACATACCACAATAGCAAAAACAATATTCCAAACCTTAGATACAGTATAAAAACCTCTGCTTCTGCAGTGATATCAGTTCAAAAACAATATATCTCAGCTGATAATAAACAAACAATTGAATAATTGACAGCTCTACACTGTTCCCTTTGAGAAGAACAGTGAGAGAGTCAAGGCGCTGCAACGACAATATATCCAGGTATAGTACTGTATATTCAATTCAATGTCCAGTTCTATGAGCTTTGCACTTTGCAAGTAGGTAACCTACATTTGGCCAATTGTGTTTTGTAGGTGTGAGTCTGTGTTAAGAGTTTAGAAAAAGTATCTGAAGTATGGCTAAGCGCTTGTTAGCGATTGAAAAAAACTGTAAGACGTATTAATCCAGAAAATAACTTTTCTTGAAATTTGTAAATTTGGTATAGATTAAATGCGTGGTTCATAAGTCAACTAAACTGTTTTTTAAAACTAATTCACAGGGATACAACACACATGAACCCCACAGAATCTTAGTTATTAGGGAAACTATTTTCTTTTTGTTGTTGTTGCGACCACAATCCAGGAATTACAGCAATTAAGATGTACTTTTAAGTGTATCTACCAAGTTATCAAATAAAACCACATCTATAATTATATAGACCAGTCTTTGTTGCTTACTACTAAGCACTCAGCTTTGTAATAACTATTAAATGTCCAGATGTTCTTGCACATTGGGCTCTGAAATGCAATAGAAAGGCGCACAAAAATGTGACTCCCTCTGGCGCCAAGATAACCGTATCTGACTGACAATGAACGGTCTTTCTTCACTTTTTTTCCCCGGATTAGTCTATTTTGTCCCTTGTGAATGTCATGGTAAAAATACCCTTTCAGTTGTACTATTTTTAGACGAGTGCCTTGCATACTGTAGGCTATGGTTTTGTAACCCCCCGACCACAAATGGCAGTCCATAATTCCAGCTGTTTTGGGCACTTATGACTGACATCAACAGCCAGAACTTTACCAAACAATACCAATCAATTAATATTTTACCACTCTACTTCTTATAAACACGTGCTACTTTATAGCAGATGGAGCATTTTGTTAGATAGGATTTCGCACCCGTTTTCCAGCCTTGATGTGAAATTGTAGCACCCCACACCCTCATTATCTGCATTCATTGTTTGATCTCGATGAGCGGGGATGACATTATCTTTCTTTTCACAAAGTCTGACTGTGTTTGTACTGAAAGCTTGTACTCCACCTCCATTTACTGACCTGTGTTAGGTGAGAAAACAGATTGAATCATCAAAGGGGGCTTAATTAGAAGTGACCACATAAGCTTAAATTATTATAATATCATGATATTCAATGACCAAACGCAGTGGATATTAGGAGAAATCAACCCTGTTCAGTTGCTATTACTACCCTCTAGAGGGCTATTTCTTTTTTTTTTTTGGCAATTTCCAAGAAGAACCCATGTGTTTCCACACTTTTTGTACAATACACCGCCAACAAATAGAATTGAGGAAGTGTTGCCAACAGCTTATCATGCCAATCACTGTGCTTGAGGGTGAGTGAACAAAATGTGGAAATGAGGCACTTTGAAACATCAACCTGTCATGTTCCACTTTGTCAGACAATAGATGGAGGAGGGTGTTTTTAGACCAGAAGGAATCCGTGTGGCACATTGTTAAGAGGTTGTTTAACTTTAAAACCGCTTCCCTTGCAAAGTGTATAGAGTTCAAGGTCTAATTATGCTCCAACTGTAAACTTGATCTGAGGCCCTCAGTGAACCACGCAGGCTTTTTTTTTTCCCCGCCAGCACATCTGGGGAAACATCATTAATCATGCTCTCAGGTGTTTGTATGACCTTTGGCGCTTACAACAGAAAAAATATTTTGGTCAACTGGTTTTTTCTGTCAACATGTTTGATAATCCAGTCAGTTCCACAGCCTGCTGCTGTTGTTTTTGAATGCAACCCATTACGCAACTGTTTGCACACAAAAGTAATTATTTTATACCAATTATTCAATCACACGAGTTGGTGAACTTCACTTAACGCCACCTGTGTGTCGAGATCGCTACGTAACAAATGACCAGAACGATGTCAGTTCCTCATGGAGACAACTTCAGTATTTCAGACACTTTTCTATTCAATTGTGTCACCATGAGTTGCTCATTTCAGTCAGATGATGTCCTGTAGCAGCAATGGATTATTGAAAGAAAAAAAAAAAATTAAATTACAGTTTACTGTTAATTTCACATTTTCACCGAATGGAGACATTTTTAAATCCAAGTTAAAAACATTTATTTTCTCATGTGTCTATGCATACAATCTGCACGATATCTTTTAATTTATCTCGACTGTGGCTTGTTTTTAAATTCATTTAAATTATTTCATTTGCTTCTCTTTATATTATTTTATGTATTTTTAATGCTTCTTCCACTCCCTGCTGCAATGCTTTTATTTTATGTGAAGCACTTTGAATTGTTTTGTACAAGAAATGTGCTACAAATAAATTTGATTTGATTTCATGATGGTGTACAGCAACAGTTCACTTTCTGGACATTTCTCCCCCCTATCCTAGTAACAAGTGTACAAGTTATCAATCACTGGTTCAACAATGGAAATTTGATTTTACTGTGCAGGCCTCTAGGAAGAAATCTAAGGCAGATTTCTATTAGAACCTGGAAATCTGTGTGTACAAGGATGACCACAGCTGTAAAGCCTCGCTGTGAAAAACCGGCCTGGTTTTATTTGTCCACATCCACCAAATACAAGAAACACTTTTAACCGTCTTGAGTTTAGTTGAGGAAAACATCAGCTTCATTGAGGACATCCTCTTTTTTATGGAAGTAGTCTCTGAACCAGAAAATATGCTCCTTCTTCTGCTGCACAGTCAAGTAGGGGTTTCTGGACAGGCCGGCCACCACAAGCTCCATGAAGTGACGCACCGGTCCCTGACTTGGGAAACCCTCCTCCAAGTGTTTCTCTAAGAAGATATGCTCATGGAAGGGAACACTGGCTTCCTCCTCAAGGCCTAACATAGAGCAAGAAAATACTGTCAGCAGGTCCTTCAGCCACACTTTTATTTCCATTTCTTTATCTAATAAAGCTCAAATACACTATTAATCACTCACCAATTTCATTGTTGATTGGATAGTGCCACAGTTTCCCCTCTTTAGTCCACTGGATCATTTCATCAAAACCGTTACGAGGCATTTGGTTGGTTGACAGAGACAGCTCATTTGCAAAATCCACATCCCATAGAGTTGGCTTGGCTGAAAACATGACACCAGTGTAAGAAGGACTATCGCAATAAAGTCAAAACCACTAGATTCTGCAAACTGACATGAGTTTTTCTCTATGTCAGGCTTCTGTTACAGCAGCAGAGTTAAACATTTTGAGTAAGAGTGGCCACATTTTAGAAGGCAAATAAACTTATATACTAGAAGCATGAATGGGATGAGGAGGAAGACCTCTTAAAGCTCTAAGATGGGTCTAAAGTAGGACTTATCCTTGGACTTTAAAGGGATAGTTCGCCTCTTTTGACATGAAGCTGTATGACATCCCATACTAGCAATATAATTTATGAACATTTTCTTACCCCCTGCTGCGTCCTGTGAGCTGAGTTCCAGCCTCGTTTTGGCGTTGACGAAGGTAGTCCGGCTAGTTGGCTGGGGCTTAAAAAATAAAGCGTTTTTCTTCTCAAAACAATATGCGTTCAAAAGAGTAATACATATCACAAAATCGTTCTCTGTTACGGTGTTTACTGCTTGGAAGCAGGGGACTGCTCGGTCTGCACTTTGGTCTACACAGCACGCAGTGATACGAAGGGAGAGAAAATAGCGCCAAGCAATTGTGAGGTCTGACTTTTTCCTGTACGACGACTTTGTGATGCAAATGTATTACTCTTTTGAATGCATTATGTTTTGAGAAGCAAAACGCTTTATTTTTGTGGCCCCATTCAACTAGCCGGACTACTTTTGTCAACGCCAAAACGAGGCCGGAACTCGGCTCACAGGACGCATCGGGGGGTAAGTAAAATTTTATAAATGATATTGCTAATATGGGATGTCATAAAGCTTCATGTCAAAAGAGGCGAGCTATCCCTTTAAAGCTCTAAGATGGGTCTAAAGTAGGACTTATCCTTGGACTTTAAGGTCTTGGGTAAATTCTTATTACCAAGTGCTGATTCAACTCCTTCTTCATCAGTGGAGGGGGAGAAGATGTTAAGTCTTTTCGTTGGGAACAAATTCCTCCTAAAAATGACACACACATTAAACACATGCTCCTTCTCGAAAAAAATATCCAACTGAAGATAAAAATAAAAGGTTTTACCTTCTCCGGACACCGGCCAGCTCACCGGTGATTCCTCTGTCGTGTGTGTATCCCTGGCCGTCATCGTCAAACCGGATCTGATTGGCTGGCCACGCATTCTGCCGGCTGGGATTCTTCCCTACTTTCATGTCAGCAATCATTACTCTGAGGGAATATTGTTTGCTTTTAATTTCCATCAAATAAATTACTAAAGCAGGGAAAATGTTGTTATCTCTTTCCGATAGTAATGCCAATAACATGCAGACGTGTAGGAAACATACCCAAGGTTGTTCATGTCGCCTTTTTTCTGAGCCTCGGTGAGGGTTTTACGCTGCCTCAGCTGCCTGAGCAGCTCAGATTCAGCCTGGCTACTGTTAGGAAGAGTGGAGGCAGCGGCCGATGCTGCTGCTGCCAAATCGGGATCCAAAGTTTCACTAAAAATCCAATCCAGACACAAGGACTTCAGATTCCCTCCTAACACTAGCGGTAAGCTACCAGAAATTATCTGAAGTAATCTGAAGCAGAATCTGTTGCACCAATGGTTGTGTAATCATAACATCATGCTGAGGAAAACTGCAATGCTAAGGCCAATCAAAGGAAAAGGGAATATATTATGACAACACAACCTGTTTCAACCACTTTTACTAGTTCTCTTACCTCTGTGATGAAGCCTCCTCTGTCGCCTTCTGAAACATACTGATGGTGCTCTCCATAACTGCGGGCTTAGGCTTGTATTGCATAGCCGACTCTAGACTTTGCTTTGTTTTCAGGTTTTTTAACTTCCGTTTACTAGTGACTTCCACTTTCATTGCTCCAAGAAGGTCCAAGAGATTCTCCTTCCCACTCTTAGCTGCGCCAGTCTTGACTTGTGCCGGCTTTGCCACAACCTGCTCAGCTGTGACATCACGCTGTTGCTGTGTGGCGCCTCCATCATCTGCCTTTAACACCACTGACTCTTCCTTTTGTTCGGCCGACTTCGTTTGGCCACCCTCGGTATCTGCATTTGTTGTTTGATCTTGATTAGCGGGGATGACATTGTCTTTATTTTCACAAAGTCTGACTGTGTTTGTACTGAAAGCTTTTACTTCACCTCCATTTACTGACCTGTGTTAGGAGAAAACAGATGGAATCATCAAAGGGGGCTTAATTGGAAGTGACCACATAACTTTAAATTATTATAACATCATGATATCCAATGATCGAACACAGTGGATATTATTAGGGGAAACCAACACTGTTCAATAGGAATATATAGCACAGATGATACAGTTGCATTTCAACTTCACTGTTAACGATTTAAGTGCCAACATCTGACAGCATGAACTTGGAATATTGGGCGAACAAATAAATAATGAAAAATAAAAGAATGATGCATTTCTCTAAATATAATTCAGTGATACGGATAAGGAGTTATTTCTATAGTATATTCTCCAACTTCATATACACGTTGCCATGGGAATGATGGTCAGAAAGAAAGTCAATGAAAATGCCCCACCCCACCAGCGTAGGTTAAGTAAGCTAAAAGCTAACTGCAATTCCTTTTATTTGTGCTCGTACAAAGTAAGCAAAGCTCTAACTCTTTTTAAATAAATGATGTCAACGTTTTCTTTAACACTGACACACCACTAACCGACCTTGCAGTCATTTCCGAGGGTCATTAGTGGATATGTTTTATCATGTGTAAGTCGTTCAGTCCCAGTTGACACTACTAGCTTCATCTCACCTGAAAACCTTGTCACATTTAGCTGGTAACGCACACGAGTCGTAGACACAAACTGGAGAGTTTCGTACTGCACACACAGTCCGGGATAAAAATCGGTACATGTTTACTTCTTGCAATGTCCTTCCACGTTCCTGACGTTCTCCTCCGTTGTTACAACATAAGGTCACCCCGATAAACTTCAGGATAACGATAGTTCCGGCCAGGGATCGGATTCTTGTGTAAAATCTTTAGTGATGGTCCTTTCGGAAGAACTGAATTTTATTATAGTTTAGAAGTGAAACTATGTAATTGTGGAACTCTTCAATCAGAAATGAAAAACGCATGCCCTTTACGTGTTTCAACTGTTTTCAATTTAAAAAAAAAAAACGGTTGCTCTATTTCTCATGTTCGTAATTATAGTCTCGCGATATCACAATCGGCACGGTACTCAAAATGGCGACAGGGGCATAAGCCTTAATTCACGAACGGATATCTTAGCTGCAGTCCTGGACAAGTTAGTTATTTAAGTCAAGATATGGATATAAACAGAGAGGAAGTAGCTTTGGAAAAGCATTGTTGGCGTAAACATTGATAGTGCGCATTTGTTTTAATTCCTGCATAAACCCTGAAGGGAGGGGACAACTTCACACAGGTAAAAACGTCTACGGAAGCTAAGTTATTAGCATGGAAGCTAAAATGCATCAAATTGACCAGATAATTAATATTAAAGAGATATACAGGCAATAGATAAGTTAAAATGAGAGCATTCTTTCGTTTTGTAGTGAGGTTGTCGCTTTGAATGAATAAATGTTGTGTGAGAGCTTGTGTGTTGCAAGTAGCTTGTTCCGTCAGAGTGATTAACCCGCTCTCTGTGGAGTACAGTGTGTTTGTTTACACATTAGTAGTATTTTTTTAAGTAACCATTAATCCGAATTTATTGATGTCTTTTTGTTGATACTCTATTTAACAATGTGATATTAAAGGGATTTAAATGTGTTTTGTGCCACCTATGTTTTTTTTTTTTTGTATATTGTATTCAATACAGATGAAAATGTCCTCTTTAAGTTGATAATTAGCTTGAATATTTTTACACATACCTGCTTTCCGTTTATGTGAATAAGACTTTGCTCATTTGGACACTTTTGCCTAATTGAATGACCAGCTTCTGCCACAAATATAATTGCATTGTAAAAAACGAGCTCCAGAGACACCGATTATGATTGTTTTTAAAGATATACTGCATTTCTTTGGCCTTGTGGTTTTTGCTATTCTGATGCTTTTGGGTTTTCATGAACCTCAGTGCCTCATGGGTTTTGTTAAAATTCTCTGACTGCACGAAGCTGTTACTACAAGTCTAGCAGCAATACATGTGCTTTTCTGACATTTCTCTCATACTTCTCTGAAAGCACTTGACAAGATATCTGACAGTGCAGCTCTACTTTGAAACACCTCTCTTCTGTGGGCTGGGTTTCTTCCAGGAATGAAAACTGTGTATATCTGCCTGTGATGTGATGCACCTCCCTAAGTTCAGGCACAAATAGGCTGTGCTGTTCACTAGGCAGATAGAAAGCTGTTCCACATTTTTGACTAATATTTTTTAATGTCATGCCTGCATGCTTTACCTCGCCAGCCATGGCAGAGGAACGTCGGCAGAAGCAGTGTTCGGTCGTCCTGCCCACTGAGTCGATGAAGGCCGTGGCAGAGTCGATGGGAGTCGGGCAGTTACAGGAGGAGAGCTGCGCAGCCTTGAGTGAGGAGGTCAGCTACAGAATAAAAGAAATTGCACAGGTAAATCAATGACCGCTGAAGCTGAACCTTTCTTGTTTTGTTTTTGTGATTTCAGATTACCCTGACAAGCATTTTGTGAATTTCTTTCTGTTTTATATGTAATCCATATGCATTTATCTGTGAATGTTGCTTGATATATTTTCTTTTTCCCTTTCCAGGATGCTTTGAAGTTCATGCATCATGGGAAGAGACGTAAATTAACCACCAGTGACATAGACAATGCCCTTAAACTAAAAAACGTAGAGGTAAAGGAGAACTTGCATGTTTTAACAGACGGTTATCATTTGATGCATGGAATTTAACATGAGGTTACAAATCTCGTATTAATTTATTTTTTGTTATTTTTTTAGCCCTTGTATGGATTCCAGGCGCAAGAGTTTATCCCTTTTCGCTTTGCAAGTGGTGGTGGAAGAGAGCTTCATTTCTATGAGGAAAAGGAGGTCGACCTTAGTGATATTATAAACACACCGCTCCCCAGAGTTCCACTAGATGTTTCTCTGAAAGGTACCTGAGTTATCAGACTGCTTGCTGTTTTGCATCATTTTAATGGGGGGGTCTTCTTTTGAGTGGCTCTTTTGGATGCTGATTCACTGTCCTTGTATGTTAATCTGTAGCCCACTGGTTAAGTATTGAAGGGGTGCAGCCTTCCATTCCAGAAAATCCACCACCAGGTTAGCTCTGTTTGATTTTTCTCTTATAACATATTAAGTTACAAATCTGCAGTAAGAACAATGGGCTTAACTTTATTTACCACTTTACAGCAACAAAAGAGCAACAAAAGGCTGAATCCACAGAGCCCCTCAAAGTTGTCAAACCTGGTCAGGAGGAGGAAGGTACGATTCAAGGCAAAGGTCAGGGTGCAACAACTCCTGATGGAAAAGGTCAGTGTCGCATTTGTCTGCAGTCTCTCTATCCAGCTTTCTTCTTAACTCCCTTCATCTTAAATATTAATACTTGTAATTGGTAACATCTTTGTGTCCATCTCATTATTTAGGAAAGGAGAAGGGTCTGATCAGGTTGAAACCGCGCAGCACTCACGAGCTTTCTGTAGAACAGCAACTTTACTACAAAGAAATCACAGAAGCATGTGTTGGCTCCTGTGAGGCAAAGAGAGCAGTAAGTCCTACCTGTTTTACTGCATTTTTGTGTGTTTAAAAAAAAAAAAAAAATGCATTTGCACCCACCAAATAGCTGTTTTGAAAATAAGTGACTTTATTATTAATAAACCTATAGTTAATTAGCAATAAAGGAAGGAAATGGCAGTGCTTTGGTGCTTAAAAGAAATTACCCCTGCGAGCAGAATTCTGCCAGGTTGTGAAGAAGTTATTTTAACACTGTTTGCCGTGTGATTTTGGTTTATTAAATGTATTCTTTGTGTCACACAGGAAGCTTTACAGAGTATTGCTACTGATCCAGGACTGTATCAGATGCTTCCAAGATTCAGCACATTTATTTCTGAAGGAGTAAGCGTGTTTCTAACCTCTTCTAATCTTCAGAGACATCACTCTTAATACAGGAATTACCCAAATGTCTCTCAGCTGAAAGTACTGACTTTATGCTCTCCTCAAAGGTTCGTGTAAATGTGGTGCAAAACAATTTGGCTTTGCTGATTTATCTCATGCGGATGGTCAAAGCTCTCATGGATAATCCCACCCTTTATTTGGAAAAATATGTGAGTAAAGAAAAGTAGTAAAATGCTCCGTTTTGATTCTAAATGGATGTAGTCTTAAAAAAAAAACCTCTTGATTGTTTTTGCTTTTTTCGTAGCTGCATGAGCTTATTCCAGCTGTGGTCACCTGTATTGTGAGTAAGCAGCTCTGTTTACGACCAGATGTTGACAACCACTGGGCTCTACGGGATTTTGCTGCTCGACTAATGGCCCAGAGTTGTAAAACATTTAGTACTACAACCAACAACATCCAGTCACGTATTACCAAGACTTTTACTAAGGTGGGTTTTTCCAGTTGCTCAGCGTGTTTCCTTAAACTTTTTGAAGTTATCTCAATACAAATAAACATGCAGTGTTTGAGTTGTGACAAAAACCTAATTTGGCCTACTGTGTTTTATTAATTCAGATATTTTTATGCTCATCGATCAGGTCTAACTTCTTTTATAAATTGTAACCTCTTCTAAGCAAACCGTTAAATCAAATCTCATTGAAAAAGCAGGCGCCCCATTCAAGTACAGATGTTCCGTCTGCAATTATGGCTTTAATAACTTAATTTTGTTACATATTACATTTCTCCAGATCCAATGCATCTGTAATGAACTACATTTAAGAAAGATGAACCCTAACTTTTCCACCTGTGTTTAAAACTGCACATACTGAACCAGACTGATGTGTTTTTCCAGAGTTGGCTGGATGAGAAAACCCAGTGGACGACGCGATACGGTTGCATAGCTGGGCTTGCTGAACTGGGAGCTGATGTGAGTGAGATTGTCTCAGTTTTTTTTCCTCCTTCTTTCTGAGCCAGTGATGTTAACCTCCTACGTTTGTCCTCTGTAGGTGATAAAGACGCTGATCCTTCCTCGGCTTACTATAGAGGGGGCTCGCATCAACGCAGTGATGGAAGGACCTGTGGTCTCCAATATTGATAAGATAGGAGCTGAACATGTTCAAAGCCTGTTACTGGTAATAAATTAAGTTCTGTCACTATTTTGCGAGCTTAGGTAGATATATTTGTCAAACTAAAGTGGTCAAAAGTCGTCAGACAACTGCTTTTAAAGTTGTACTAACCAGTTTATTACCTTTCCAAAGAAACATTGTGCCAGTGTTATTGCCAAGATACGACCCCAGCCTGACAACATGGAGCAGTACCGGACAGACTATGGCTACCTGGGACCCATGCTGTGCTCCCACGTAATAAAGGCCAGAACTCAAGCAGCATTGCAAGCTCAGCAAGTCAACAGAACCACATTAACAATCACTCAGGTACACTTCATACTTGATAGAAATATGTATTCTTTCAGTAGACATTAATGTGTTATAATACGTTAGCTTTAATAAGAAAATGGTAAATCATAAAGCATCAATCAGGCATCAAACGTACAGCGACGTGTTGATGTAAAGCGTTTCAGAGTAGCAGGTGAAAGAAAAGCTGCATTCAGCTGTTTAATAATGGACGATGACACTTCCTGCAGCCTCGTCCCACCCTCTCTGTCTCACAAAGTGGGTTAAGTGGGTCGGGAGGGCCTCGCACTCCCAGCATCATTAAGGTGCCCAGCTCCCTCACCCTCATGTCCCCGAGGCCCGGTACCCCATCACAGCCGTCTCCTCCAGCAACAAAGTACATTGTGATGGGAACCAGTGCAGGATCCGCCTCCACTCAGCAGGTGCTTTTTTTTTTTTTTACTTTTTACATTCATCACAATGAAATTAAAATAAACAGAACAGAAATGTTTAATTTATAAATAAAGTATGAAGGTGTGAGCCTTCACTTCTCATGTATTTACCCTAATGGAACTACCACTGAGTGTATTAACTTGCATGTTTTGGTGTTTGCTTTAGGTAATCACTCTTAGCTCTTCCCAGTCATCAGTAACCAGCACCGTTTCCAGTGCAGCTTCAACATTGCAGCCCTTGGTAAAGCTGGAATCTGGCGGCGGTCCTGGACTGACTGCCCCACGGCCTCTGCAGAAGTACATAGTTGTATCTTTACCCTCGTCCGCCTCCTCCTCTTTGGAGACTAAGAGCTCTGTGCTACCGACCTCCATTTCCTCAACTCCACTGGACGCAGGGATGAAGCTGGAGCGCTCCGAGTCTCCCGGAGCGAGCACACAGTCGCCACACTGAAGTGAAGATTCTTGTCGTGTCGGAGCAGCGGTACACACAAGGAGATTTGTCTGGACTGAACCTAAAGAGTAAACTCTGGAGTAGTATGAAGAGGAATATGTGAACTCTTGACTAATAAAGAGCATTTGTGACCAGACTTTGTAAATATCTTAAAGTCCAATGAAACCCGATCAATCTGTGAGATCTTCTGTGTTTCAGCCTATATTCTAACTGATTTCATGTTCTTTTTTTACCCTGAAATAAATCTGATTTTGTATTGAAACCCTATCTATGTGTGCTTTGGGGTACTTCTGTGATATTTAAAAGGATTATTACTTTTAGTTTGGCACTAACAAACCTTTATACCCTCTCAATAGATTCAGTGTAATGTAGGTGAAACATATTTAGTAGAATTAACCTTTGGAATGAGTTAGATTTTTGCTGTTTGCAGTGACGTTGCCACAGCGTTTAAGTTTGGAGGATGGTGTTATTCCCAGTCAGGGGCGTTATGGGTCATGCTGCAGCCTTAAACCTGCATTCAAAGGATTAGTTCATATGGATAACCTGCAGAACGCTTTCAGGATCAAGAAAAGCTTCTACTTTCCTGCTTGCTGGAGACTTTTTGGGAGACGGTTTTCCCTTTCTTTAGTAACAGCTCAACAGTTCCATGTCCTATTCTGAGCTTCATGATGAAGCCCAGCACCTAGACTCTCCCACTACCAAGTCACGCTGTTGTGTATTCAGGTTTAAAAGCGCGCAGATGGGAACTGGTTTTTGAAACAGCTGGTGGAGCCGCACTTTCTGCCCCTCTCAGTCGCATCTTACGTTATTATTTTGAAGGGAAACGACATGGATTCCGTTTCCTGTGTTCTGAGGATCTCTTTTCCTTCGGGACTCAAGAGGGAAGCGTGGACTTGACCGCCAAACATTGGAGTAACCAGTTTTTCTGCTTCTTTAAACATGGATTTCAGAATACGAGCCGCAACGAAAGAAGACTGCAAAGACATATCGAGGATGATCATGGTGAGTCGGTGCCGACTGGTTGCAAAGCTCCAAAAATGCTCCAAACGCTAAACGTGATATCAAATATTATGTGCAGGTTTTTCACGTCTCTTTACCTGATAACTGATTATATCAAACCATTTGCAGGAGCTGGCGGTTTATGAAAAAATGCCGGACCAAGTGAAGATATCCCACGAAGGTAATTCATCTAAAAATACATGTTCGAATAAAACTTTATTAACCCTAAAAGGGAAATCAAGGCAGACCACTAGAAGATCTTCAGTTTAAAAGCTAAGATGTACACTTTACGTAGATTTGTTTTATGGACATTTTACAGACACTTTGACCAGTTGAACTTAACAAAATGGATTATGTATCAGTTCCACCAATGACTCACTAGATGTCCCCATCATGAATGCTCTGGAATGCACCTGATACAGCATGCCAAAATGGCTTCTGTAAAACACTGTTAAAGCTTCTCTTTCTGAGCAAGAGAAACTCACACAAGACTAATAACAATCACAAGGTGTTAGGTCCATGTTTAGTGTCCACTGAAGCCATAACAGAGTGACAAATATAAAGAATTTAGAAATGCTTTCCCATTGAAACGTGTTTTTCCAACTCTTTAAAGGGATAGTTCACCTCTTTTGACATGAAGCTGCATGACATCCCATATTAGCAACATCATTTATTAAATTTGACTTACCCCCTGCTGCGTCCTGTGAGCCGAGTTCCAGCCTCGTTTTGGCGTTGACGAAGGTACACTAGTCCGGCTAGTTGGCTGGGGCCACAAAAATAAAACATTTTGCTTCTAAGAGAAAATAGAGCCAAGCGATTGTGAGGTCTGACTTTTTCCTGGAGAACGATTTTGTGATGCAAATGTATTACTCTTTTGAACGCATATTGTTTTGAGAAGCAAAACGCTTTATTTTTTAAACCCCAGCCAACTAGCCGGACTACCTTCGTCAACGCCAAAACGAGGCTGGAACTCGGCTCACAGGATGCAGCAGGGGGTAAGAAGATGTTCATAAATGATATTGCTAGTATGGGATGTCATACAGCTTCATGTCAAAAGAGGCGAACTATCCCTTTAATAGCTCCTGCTCTGGTATTTCAGCCATGTCTTTGACAGCGAATGTAAAATGTAATGTACACCCTGAGATTAGATATTACGGACACTGCAACCAAACATGGGTAATTATACACCGAGTGCAGTACAGCCAGCCTGATAAGCTGACCGGCATCTACAGGTGCTGGTCAACGAATTAGAATAATTTGAAATAGTGCAATCAATAAATTCTTTGAATGCATTTTTCGTGCAGAAAGCAAATCAGGTGTTCACCGCACCTGTCCTACTCGTTAGACTAATCACAGAACTCGTTACCTGTAAAAAATTTGCTCAGCTGGTCTTTCCAAAAGGCCCATTTAGGCCATTTAACTGTGACACTGTTGTTTTATTGAATTAGAATAATGGAGAAACCGTTTCATTGAATTAGAATAATTTTTATTATAATTAGAATCATCACTTTCTCAGTATTTTGTGGCTGCCCCCTTGGCTTGTATGACTGCCTGAAGTCTCTGCGGCATCGATTTGACCAGCTTGTCGCAAGTTTCCGCACTCACAGCTTCCCAGGCAGTGGCGATGTTCTGCTTCAGTTGGTCCAGCGTATATCAAGATGTTCTGGAAACGTTCCTGATTCCGACTGTTGAGGAACAGTTCGGCGAAGAAGACTTCATATTTCAACAGCATCTTGCACCGGCTCATGCGGCAAAGTCGACCAAAGATTGGTTCACTAAAAAACAGCTTGAAGTTTTGGCATGGCCGGCCAACTCGCCTGACCTCAATGTCATTGAAAACCTTTGGGCCATCGTCAAGCGGAAAATTCGCGACAGAAAGCCTACTACGCTGGACCAACTGAAGCAGAACATCGCCACTGCCTGGGAAGCTGTGAGTGCGGAAACTTGCGACAAGCTGGTCAAATCGATGCCGCGGAGACTTCAGGCAGTCATACAAGCCAAGGGGGCAGCCACAAAATACTGAGAAAGTGATGATTCTAATTATAATAAAAATTATTCTAATTCAATGAAACGGTTTCTCCATTATTCTAATTCAATAAAACAACAGTGTCACAGTTAAATGGCCTAAATGGGCCTTTTGGAAAGACCAGCTGAGCAAATTTTTTACAGGTAACGAGTTCTGTGATTAGTCTAACGAGTAGGACAGGTGCGGTGAACACCTGATTTGCTTTCTGCACGAAAAATGCATTCAAAGAATTTATTGATTGCACTATTTCAAATTATTCTAATTCGTTGACCAGCACCTGTAGTGTTGGTGATTGCTCTGCAAGTTTGGACCAAGGACCTTCATTTCTTTAACAGACTTTATGAGGAAAGGGTGCAGATCCGTGGAGACCAGGGAGCCTGGCAAAGCAGAGGCTGAGGTGTTGAACTGAAGCCACATTGTGGAGGTTAAATGTGAGAGGTGCTCATATGTTTATTTTTCTTTCATATCACTCACATGAGATGCACATTGTGAAAAAGTATTGGGACAAGCTCTGCGAATGAAAACTATTCCAAATGAAACTTTCAGTGCCGAAAGACAGAAGTCAACTCAAATTTCCCTCCGTATTTAATCAGTGCTGTCTCATCACCAAACAGCCAAACCTTGCAGTACACAGAGAACGCTGCACAAACACTCATTAGATGTGAAGCTGCAGCTGCTAAAAGGAAGAACTCACCAAAGTCCGTCTTTTTTCTTGCCTGGTTTTAGTCATAGGCTGAATCTGTTTCACCCTGACGATGTTAACAGTGCAAACTAATGACATGGTCAACATCAGATTTAGAATATCCACATCCTGCAACAAAAGAGTCTCTGAACACATCAAAGAAAGTAATAGTTTCCGCTCAGTATCATCATTAGTCAACAGTCATTATGCGTCATATCACCATTATGAGTCAAAAAGAGGATGAATTTATCTAAACTTGAGAAGCCTGAATGTGTAAATGACCCGTGTCTGCTCCTCAAAGTCTCCTTTAGAAAATTCTATCTGAGGGAGGACTGTAGCCATAGTTTTTGTAAGGCATGAATCAGCCAGTCTGATGCAGTGAGCACATGTTGCATTCACTGCTGCAGGACAGCTTGAATGGAAAAATAACCAAGGAACAAGTGTTCAGGAGCCACACAATGAGCTTCATGTGTGCGTCAGGTAGCATACATTCACTTCTTTGCTTTTGATGTGTGGATACTGCACAATGAGACCTTAAATGAGCTTCGAGAAATGTGTTTATATTTGCAGGCTGAGTGACAGGAGTTTCTACTTTTTGTATTTATTGCTTCTGAAGTTAAGTTTCAGTTTGAATTGCACTCAAGTCAATCAGTCTCCTAATAGTTGTTTGAATGCCAGGTTTCTGTCTCAAAAGCGATGCATGAGATAGATACATGAGTAGATAGTGACACGTACGCACTCATCAGCCATCAGCTTGCTTTTACTGGCTCGAACCCTCTGTTGCTTGCAGAAATGCCAAAAATCTTTCTGTTAGATAAATTCTGCACAGATCCAGGTCCAAAGTGATGTGAATGCTCATATTCTTAAAGACACTCAGTGGGGTTACATGGCACTGAAAGGATAATTGGATAATAATTGACTAAATTACAATAAGACTGAGTTATTAAGTTCACGTAGAGACCTTGATCGTACACGAAATTGGATCGGATTTAGACCCCGAGATAATTCGGTTGAAAGGCACACTAATGTTACCTGACTCCCGCCCTCTGGTTGTGTGAGGAAAGGGAACGCCCCCGCGTGTAGTTGGTGAACGCAGCCAGATGACGTGAGTCAGGTTACACTAAATGTGCATGTAGACGGTGAATTAGACTTTGCGTTCTGCGCATGCTCGAGATTTTTTTCCCGGGGTCGTGACCCGGAACGGATCATTTTTCGGATCAGCAAAAAAAATAAAAATAAAAAAATAAAAAGACAAAGAAACATGTTTTGTCTTTTTGTTTATTAATACTTTTAAATTATTAAATGCAAAATGCGTGGCCATGCTCGATTTGTTTCCACTGTTGTGTGGCTTTCTTGTGCCACAGTGCCTACACACCGTCACGGTTTTATCCACCAACCTCTTTCCTTCTTCATTAAATTTGACAGGGAAGTGCTCCCAAAATGCTCCCAAACAGGGGACGTAAATGACGTGGGGCGTGGAGCTCTTCTGTTCCTCCGCTCGCCATGACCACGCTGTGTTGCAGGTTAGGAGTTTTCTTTATGTTAGCTATCGCTATGTTAGCTATCGCTATGTCAGCTACGTGTTATGTCTGTGTGGTAACCTAGGCGACAGGTTTTTTTTGGCAGCGTGAGTATATGGAAACAGACGTAGCACTAGAGGCAGCAGTTATCGTTACAGTAGTCACCGAAGTCTAGCCTACTTTTATTTTCCATGCCCACTGTTCTACATGTTGTACGCTGAGTACAATAAATCACAAACAAGCCATAGGACTGTTTGCTTATTGAAGAGGGAACTGTTGCAGACTTTTACCCAGAGCGTGGAAAGTAGCTCTGTCCCTGGAACTAGCATGAATGGTAACGGCTGTGTGAGGACTGAACATGCGCACAATTTTTTTTTTTATAAATCAATCCGCGGATCATGTGTGTGCCGAACCGAAATAATTGATCCGAATGGATCACGGATCAATGATGATCCGTTGCACCACTAGAGACGATATTACTGTTGTTGTCGCCGTCAGAAAGAAACAAACAACGCGATGGAGAATGCTCCGTTGTGAATCACGTTTGTGCAACAAGCAGCTCATCACAGACCAAATGTAGAGGGACGTAGCTTCATCTTGCCATCTTTCTCCAATGCCTGAGTTTGTTGTTGTTTTTGGTGGTGAAGCGGTCAACCAGAAGTGGCTCTATTAGCAATAGTTGGAATGGGTACAGCGCCACCTATCATAAGATAGACATGCTTTGTGCCTCTGATCCCATTCATTCACGCCATATGTTCAAGGATAATTACCCTTTCTCAAATAAGGAGCAACTTAGTCTTACTGTAATTTAGCCAATAATCGGATCCTTTCAGTGCCATGTAACCCTACTGACAGATTTTATTCTTTTCATCATTTAAAATACAGGTAATGATGATAACAACGGACACACGGAACTAATCTGGGGCACCCACGCCTCAGTAATCCTTATTTGGACAGTTTATGGTTCGACCCCCAGCCCCTCCACATGTTAAAGTTTCATGGAGCAAAACACTGAAACTCACGGTGCCCCCTGTTATTCTCATAAGTGTGTGGTTGTAGATTCAAAACCACTGCGAGTGCAAATATATATGATGAAGAGTGCTGCGTGAGTCTTTGTGTGAAAAAAAAGGGACTTTATAGATCTGAGATGGGGCAAAAAAGTGCTGAAAAAATACGGACCATTTAGATTTATTCTCCACTGTCTGTGTACTGCACTTACAAATAAAGGAGACTAATAAATTAATTCCAGCCGTTAATCAAGTTCCACAGCTGACATACAGACAAAGTTGCCTGCATTATTTATGCATGAAATGATGAAATGAAATGCTGATCACCTTAAAATATTGAAAAAAGCAAACCCAAGTTGCTTGAATTCTTTCCATCTGATGAGAGTGAACCTACTGTCATGTTCAGGAAACCACACCCAGGTTCTATATTGTAACATAACATAGTTTGTTATTATAAGGTTGAACTGTTGTCATAGCGATAAGGATGTTTTCTGACCAACCTCCGTAAACACTGGAGTTAAAACGGTTGTGAGTCTAATGCACTAATTTCCAGAAACAAGAATATTTTATCTGCTGCTCTTAGCAGAAAACCTTGTAAAAATGGATTTATTGATGTTGTCACACTTGATGCTTCTGATGTGTGTTCAAGCAGGTGCTGATGTCTGCTAATCACTGATTAAAAAAGTTTATTTAGTCAGTTTCTATTTGTTTTTACTGAAGAACTGGAGCGGGACGGTTTCAGCCAGAATCCCTTCTTTGAATGCCTCGTTGCAGAAGTTCCTGAGGAGCATAAATCAAAAGGAGGTAAATGGTGGATCAAGACCTTTTTGGTTGTTGTCTTTCTTATTTTTGATAATACAAGCTACAACTCAAGTCCCCAGAAAGTTGGGAAACTGTTTGAAATGTAAGTAAAACCAATGCAATGATTGACTAATCTTATAAATCAACATTTTATACACAATAGAACATGTGGAAATGTTGAAAATGAGACTTTTTACTATTTAATGGGGAAGAAAAGGAAGTTAATCTGGAAATCTTTGGCAGAAATGCATCTTTAGGACGGGGGCAACAAAAGACTGGAAAAGAAACACCAGGAGGAACATATTGCAACTGATTCAGGTTATTTACAACAGGTCAGTAACACGATTGGGCATTAAAAGAGCACCTTAGAGAGGCAGAGGTTCTGCAGTCTGCAAAAAAAGCTGCGTCTACAATTTCAGAACATCTCTGTGTGAAAGAGTAAAAAGAATCGAGGTTCTTACATCATGAAACACAAACTATGACGACGAAGACCCAGGGCTGTTGAGCAGCTAGAGTCCTAGATAAAGATGGGACAACATTCAGGTCTCACTTCCAATATTTAATCTGTTTTCAATGTTTTGTTGTGAATAAAATATTTGTTTGTAGAAACTTTAAATCATTGCATTCTGTTTTTATTGATACGTTACACAGAGTCCAAACTTTTTTTGATTTGGGGCTGTAGTTAAAGGGTTGTAGTTAATCTGTTGTAGTTAAAGGGTTGTAGTTAATCTGTTGTAGTTAAGGGGTTGTAATTAATCTGTTGTAGTTAATCTGTTGTAGTTAAGGGGTTGTAGTTAATCTGTTATAGTTAATCTGTTGTAATTAATCTGTTGTAGTTAAGGGGTTGTAGTTTATCTGTTATAGTTAATCTGTTGTAGTTAATCTGTTATAGTTAAGGGGTTGTAGTTAATCTGTTGTAGTTAAGGGGTTGTAGTTAATCTGTTGTAGTTAATCTGTTGTAATTAATCAGTTGTAGTTAAGGGGTTGTAGTTAAGGGGTTGTAGTTAATCTGTTGTAGTTAATCTGTTATAGTTTATCTGTTGTAGTTTATCTGTTGTAGTTAATTTGTTGTAGTTAATCAGTGTTAGTTAAGGTGTTATAATTAATCTGTTGTAGTTAATTTGTTGTAGTTAATGGGTTGTAGTTAATCTGTTATGGTTAATTTGTTGTAGTTAATGGGTTGTAGTTAATCTGGTGTAGTTAATGGGTTGTAGTTAATCTGTGTTAGTTAAGGGGTTATAGTTAATCTGTTGTAGTTAATCTGTTGTAGTTAAGGGGTTGTAGTTAATATGTTGTAGTTAATTTGTTGTAGTTAATGATTTATAGTTAATCTGTTGTAGTTAATCTGTTATAGTTAATTTGTTGTAGTTAATGGGTTGTAGTTAATCTGGTGTAGTTAATGGGTTGTAGTTAATCTGTGTTAGTTAAGGGGTTATAGTTAATCTGTTGTAGTTAAGGGGTTGTAGTTAATATGTTGTAGTTAAGGGGCTGTAGGTAATCTGTTGTAGTTTATCTGTTATTGTTAATTTGTTATAGTTAATCTGTTGTAGTTAAGGGGTTGTAGTTAATATGTTATAGTTAATTTGTTGTAGTTAATGGTTTACAGTTAATCTGTTGTCTTTAATGGGTTGTAGTTAATCTGTTATAGTTAATCTGTTGTAGTTAATGGGTTATAGTTAATCTGTTATAGTTAATTTGTTGTAGTTAATCTGGTGTAGTTAATGGCTTGTAGTTAAGGGGTTATAGTTAATCTGTTGTACTTAATCTGGTGTAGTTAAGCTGTTGTAGTTAATCTGTTGTACTTAATCTGTTATAGGTATTCTGTTGTAGTTAATCTGTTGTAGTTAAGGGGTTGTAGTTAATCTGTTGTAGTTAATGGGTTGTAGTTAATCTGTTATAGTTAAGGGGTTGTACTTAATCTGTTGTAGTAAGTGGTTGTAATTAATCTGTTGTAGTTAATCTGTTGTATTTAATGGGTTGTAGTTAATCTGTTATAGTTAATCTAGTGTAGTTAATCCATAATATCTGTAGTGAATTTTGTGTTTTGGTGTCTCTGCTTGAATGTTTTAAAACTGGTTTCTTTCATTTCCTGATAGGGTTCACAGTCGTCGGGTACGGCCTTTACTTTTACACCTACAGTACCTGGAAGGGACCGTCGGTGTATTTGGAAGACCTCTATGTGATGCCAGAATTCAGAGGTACTGTATGTGTAGACCGAGATATCAACAAGGCTGGAGTAAAAAGGCTGTATAAGGAAGTTTTTTTTTGAATATTGTCTTAATGTTTTTTTAAATATTACTCCAGATTTAACTTACATGTTTGTTTTTTTTCATAATTTCCTAAATAGGAAATGGGATTGGGAAAGGTTTACTGAGCAAAGTTGCTGAGGTAAGTTTGTTTTACTTACATTTTTGGCACCTATCATTATAAAATGTCTGAAATGAGTGTTGTTGTGGTGTAGTAGCTTTTAATCATTTTGAAAGTGATGAATGTTAGAGTTGAATGAGTCAGTTTTGTGTGATATAGAGCATGACTAAGCACGGGACTGTTTTGTTTTCTCAGGTGGGGAAAAAGAAGCAGTGTGTCCGGCTGCAGCTGTCCGTGCTGAACTGGAACACTCCCTCTCGAGACTTCTATGCTGCCAAAGGAGCTCAGGACCTCACTGTCAGCGAAGGCTGGCACTTTATACGCTTTGATGGGCAAAGCCTGGATAATTTAGCAAATGAAGCTCCTAAAGATTAGAAGTTCTCTTAAGCCAGTCACATTTATTATATTTAATGTTAACTTTAATTGTAAGTATTAAAAATCTGATGATTTCAACATTTTCTTTGACTGTTTTGTGTTTTCCAGTCTTGGCGTCATGCATTTTTTTGGTGTTTGGGATACTGTTTCACAATGATGTTGTATGTATCTTCTACATAACTTATAATGTGCATCCATGATACATTAAACGTCTCCTGAAGAGTCCGGTGATGCTGATGAAGACACAGACCAGCAGCACTGATTCGACCTGTCAATTTCCATCCAAGATGTGACACCATAACCAGTGTTCGAATTCCGGGGGTACCGGGGGGGTCTGACCCCCCCCGATTGAGACTTGATACCTCCCAAATGGGACTAAATTACACTTTTGGGGGGGTACTAAAAAATTGTATCTATTATTACAATCAGGTGTTGAAAATGTCTTGTTACTTAGTATTTTTCAATGTGTACTATGAATAACCAAATAAAATGCGTTTTGGAACACCCCTTCAATGGACTGTACCACCAGCGGGCGTTTCGCATCTTCGCAGGCAGCTCGCGCATAGTCCAAAACATCGGCAGCACTGAGATGCAGGGTTTTGATGCCCGTTAAAATGATGTTTGAGATGCGAGCGCGTGGAATTAAGCTGTCAAGGTAGAGGTTTCCCGTGATTTGTTAAATGAAACTAACAAATCAGACTAATATTATTTCAACTTTAAAGCACTGAACTTACAAACACTCAAGACAGGTGACCGCCCTTCCCTTTCTCCCGTGAGAAAAAAGTTAGCCTAGGACATTAATTGATCCGCAAAAAGTCCGACCGGTGGATAATTTGAACACTGACCATAACTATCCAGAAGGTGGCACCAACAAACAATTTATGTAACATCATTTGCTCTAAAAAGTCTGTTAATAGTTGTCTGTGTTTCTTAGGCTGCGGCTACACGAAAACGTTTTTCACTGTAAACGATACTTTTTCTTATCGTTTCGCTGTCGCGGCCACACGGAGCCGGCGTTCCCACTACCCCAAAACAATAGTTTTTGAGAACGGGTTCCAGAGTGGGAAAGTTTGAAAACGGCCTCGTTTCGTTTCCATTGTTACAGCTAAAACGTTTTTGCGTCAGTCAAACGTTGACGCTGTGAGACAATTTTAACACTTCTCTATTGTCTCACAGTGTGGCGTGACAGTGGCGTGTGTATTGCATCGTTTCATCGTTTTCATCCGTTTTCGTCTGGACCTGAGTCTTTACAGCAGCGCGTTGCCGTGTGGTCGCAAGAATTTTCGTACCCGTTTTCAAAAAAAACCTCGTTTCGTTTTCGTGTACCCGTAGCCTTAGAAGATCGCAGCGTCTTAGGAATGAATTTATCACTGATTGGTTTAGATGACTGAACACGTCACCAAAAACACCAAAAGTCTGATTATTTTTATGGAGACTAAAGAACTTTCTGGACTTCTTATCCCACAGAGGCTAAAGCTTTTTGAGCTTGTCACCATTCTACTGAAAAGACATCAATAAGGAACAGGGCGCAATTTGAATCTTTTTTAAACAAATTCTGATACAGATCTAGATCATATGTGCATAGCAAACAAACACCTTTTCAATTAGGACAAACTTTACATACTTCAGCGTAAAAAAATCAAAAGGATGAGAGGATTGAATGTTATTGTAATGTATTTTATTTAGAGTAATTCATCCTTCATTGTCATGTAAAGCGCTAAATGAATGTGAGTGAGCCCTCAGACGTAGGCATTTCTCCCGTAGTTGCTCGGTGCAATTTGAGATGCTGCCACAGTCGACAGCACGTGTCCTCTGGAGGTCGGCTGGTACGGATATGAGCTAAAGCACAGAAGATGTGTGTCATTTAAGACCATATAGAGCAGCTTCCCAATGGATTTAAGGTTTTAGACAGATACTCACGTTTTTTCACTGGGGGATTTGAATTTACACGAACACAGCAGGCAGGAGCCTCCACAGATGGCAAGAACTGCTGAAGCCCAGCCGATATACAGGCCCTCTCCTATCTCATACCTGTGATAGAATAAAGCTTCTCTTATATTCTGCTGTGCATGAAGGAGTTTCAGCCCTTTGAATCACTGACTCAGCTCATGGGGACTTACTTGATTCCAAAATAAAAGTCGTTGAAGAACTCCTGTGTGATGTTGGCTGCATACCAAGAGACCGTAATCATGGTGCAAATCCCTTTAAAACACGAAAGGTGGTCAACGTCAGTCACGTTGAATATTATTACATTTGCAGATACTACTCATACACTGAAAAAACAACTCATAAGATTTACCTAAAAAATCCTTTGTAAATATTTTCACTCAAATGATTTAAGTAATATTTAATGCTGCAATATTAAGTAACACTCACTTGCCAGTATCAAGTAAATTTTACTTACCATAAAACATAACAGTTTTGAAGATATTAAGTAACATTTACTTAATTACATCTAAGTTTTAAGTTATATTTATTTAAACAAATTAGGTAAAGTCTACTTGTTTTTCATTGGCAGGAACATAATTTTACTCAAAATTTTAAGTAAATTTTATATTTCTGTAGTATTTGCTGTTATGAAGTAACTTAGTAGATTTTAACGATACACTTTCAGAGTAAAGTTTATGTAGTATTTCTAGGTTTATGTACATACAACTATTAAACATTTAAATTGTATGAGGAAACCTAAGTAAAACTTACTCTTCCCCCATAATTCATGTATTACGTTAATAAAATGTTTAATTTTACTTAAGAAGCTCTAGTTCTTACTGAATCTTAAAAATACAAGGTAGAAATCATGACAGTTATTCTAATAGAGTTTACTTCACCAAAAGTCACTTTTTTCAGTGTATAAGAAGAAAAGATAGATTAAGACAAAGGGAGTTTAAAAGGTTTATATACCAATTCTGCATGTTTCAGTTTAACAGATCGGCGCTTCTCAAAGTCAAACAAACACAACAGAATTTCAGACAGAATTTAATAAAGAGCAATTTCTTTGTCCATTAGATCCCGAGTTAGTTAATGCTGGCCTTGTATTTTACATTGTGTGACTGATACATTCAGAATTCATCGACCTTTTTTTAATATGAGGCTCTCTGTCGACGGGTTGGTTTGTTAGATTAGTGATAACCTTTTTAACTGGTCAGCCATTTGCTGATAGCTTGTCTTCTGTACACAGAGGTTAGAGCAGCAGACATGTTTACTTACCCAAGTGTTTTTTGGACAGATTAGTTCAGGGTATGCATGTATCTATCTACACACACACACATATACATACGTATATATATATATATATATATATATATATATATATGTGTGTATGTATGTGTGTGTAGATAGTTTTGCATGAATATATTTTGAAAGATTTCTAATGCAAGCTCAGACATTTTTGTGCAGTTTGAAGTCATTTCGAAGTACAATGCTCATTTAAGATGCGTGGATTGAAAGGTATATACCTTGAAGTAGAAAGAACACGCCTCCAATTGCCGCAATCCTTCCCTTGAGAACGTAGTTGTCCGCGCCTATTTTAGAGCACTGCATTCCAACAAGAGTCGCCACGAGCCCGAACGTTCCAAACACGATGGAAGTGATCATCAGTGCTCGGGAGGCCTGGATGTATCCTGTGGGAAAACATTAGTTGATGCATTCTGTATACACATAGAAGTTCCATGTAAAAAAATATATATATATATAACACCAGTTATGTCTGGTAGTAAAAGCAGATCTGTGGAGCACCAAAAAATATTTGATGCGTTCCAAATGGTTTAAACTGACACACAAAGACAAGGAACCCATCCATCCATTATCTATACCGCTGAATCCGTCGATCGGGTCGCGGGCGGGCTGGAGCCTATCCCAGCAGTCAATGGGCGAGAGGCGGGGTACAACCTGAACAGGCCGCCAGTCCATCGCAGGGCCACATAGAGACAAACGAGACAAACAACCATGCACGCTCACGCTCACTCCTAAGAACAATTTAGAGATGCCAATCAACCTAACATGCATGATTTTTTTTTTGGACAGTGGGAGGAAGCCTGAGTACCCGGAGAGAACCCACGCATACACGGGGAGAACATGCTAACTCCACACAGAAAGGCCCCAGCTGGGTGTTGAACCTGGAACCTTCTTGCTGTGAGGTGACGGTGCTAACCACCACACCACCGTGCAGCCCAAGACAAGGAACCATTTGGCTTAATTGTTTTAGGTCTATGGACTTCTCTAAAGACAAAGGTATAATGGTGCAGTTGTAAATTACATGAAATCTTTAGATAGAGTGAAGTACCAACTCTCTGGAACAAGAGTTGAAAACAGCTTTCATACCAATGCAAAATGTGATTATCACCTGTTAACAGGAAGATATAATGCAGATCACTTACACAGTGCCTTAGAAACTGTTTTCAGCATAAAGTAGCAATAGAGCAATACAGTCATGTCCTATGTAATTGATGTGAACTTTGATAACACATTTACGCATCCATAAAAAAGAATGTTGGTGTCGCAAGCCAGACGTATTGGTTTGAATGGCACAATCATTTTTGTGATTATTTTGAACAGTTAAAGGATAACTGCAGTATTTTCAACATTAAGCCTCTTTTCTGAGTCGTCTGCAATGTTTTAGAATGTTTTTTCAATACCTCCCAAGCCATGTGACCTAGTGACTCCAAACCAATGCAGAATAGTTCTCCTATGTAGTACCAACCACACACATCTTTTTATACATAAATTGTATGCACACTCTATTTTATATGATTTTTTTTTTAAAGGACAAGCCATTATTTCCTATAGGGAATGGTCTTTTTTTTCAATACCTCCCAAGCCATGTGACCTAGTGACTCCAAACCAATGCAGAATAGTTCTCCTATGTAGTACCAACCACACGCACCTTTTCATAGATCAATTGTATGCACACTCTATTTTATATGATTTTTTTAAGGAAAAGCCATTATTTCCTATAGGGAATGGTCTCTTTTTTTCAATACCTCTCAAGCCATGTGACCTAGTGACTCCAAACCAATGCAGAATAGTTCTCCTATGTAGTACCAACCACACACCTTTTTTTAAATCAATTGTATGCACATTCTATTGAATTTACTTTATTTATTTATATATAACCTAAACACAAACAAACCAAAACCAAACCAAAGGCAAGCCCCTGTCTGTCTAACTACTTTAGCCCCACATTGCGTGCTGATATTTGAAAAGAAAGAAAGTTTTTTCCTCAACCTTGTCAGCGGCATAACACACACAGCCATTGCCTTTTCTTGACTTGACTCAACTTCCTCTTGTCCATGTTCAAGCACTGGGTATGGAACCACCTGTCACATTTATCACACTGGATCTGTTGAATTGAAAAAATAATTCATGATTTATTAATGTATATGATTTTGTCAGTGGTAGGACACTTAAGTTTAACTGGTATCACCAGCATTGGGGAAGTTGCTCAAAAAATATTCATTACATATTGCTCATATGCTCATTTTAAAAATGTAATGCATTACTTTTCTTAGTTACTCCCTGCCCAGAGTAATGCCTTATGTTACTTGTTACTTTAAAGAGATTGGGGACCAAGACATTTAACTGCTGCTCACAACAACTCACCCAGTCTGTAACAGAAAGTGCATGTCCAGGGGGCTTGTCAGAACCACACAATTGAGCATGTTTCCTCATCAAAGACTGAAAGAAAGCGTATTTGTATGACACATTTAATCTGAATATATGTGGAGAGCCTTTAAGTTACTCAAATATGTTGTAGATACTCTATATACCTGACGCCTCAAGGACTTGGAGAGCCATTTCTCTCCTCACTTCTTCCATGGCTTTCCTTGAGGTTTCAAACTTCATTTTGTGGAGTTGAGGGAAGGCTTCCATCATTGCTCTCGCCATCTAAATGAACAACACTGCAGTTATTGAAATTGTCTTTCTCTTTTAAAAGATAACTAAACCATTTGTCAACACATGCTTGGTGGGGAGGAATTACAGAAATCTTCCATGTGTGCAGAAACATCAAAATAGAACCTTATTTCCACCACCGCAAACATGAAAGAAACCATCATGTTTCCTTTATACTACACAGATCAACTTACTTTGACAACAATAACACCACAGCTGTAACCATCCCTTTGCACTGGGTGGGGCATTACTCCTCCTTTCCACTGAACATCCACCCAGTCAGTTTTCCCATGACGTGTTCTTTTCATCTTCAAGTATTCTCTGAAGAAATGTGACACTTTTCTTTAGGTGCTACCAAACGTTGTCCATTCACAGATACAATGTAGTTCATTTCAATTATGAGGGATATGGACAGATCTTCAAAAATATCTCTGTCTGACTTCCCACAAACAGCCGCCATTGTTGAATAAAAGTACACATGATTGACTTTAAATGTTTGGAATCCTAGTTTGAATATTTACTGTAGTCTCTGGGCGGCATGTGTGGAGTCCTCAAGCTCAGAGGATGCTGGTGAAGGATCCAATTGAAACACTGTGCCAGAGTTTGCATGAATGTACTTTGAAAGAAGAGAGGGTATACTGTAATAATAATTTATTTCACTATGTGAAAACAAATATCTGAATGGAAAAAAATTAAGAAAGCAACAAAGCAACAAACCAGCATGTTCCAATGATTATTATTCACATGGACGAATGACAGAATTGCGTTGTAGTTTTCAAAGTTTACCTACAGGACAACATGAAAAGAACAATGATGATTTGATGAACGTGTTTGAACATAGTTCGTTGTTTGCCTATGGCAAATACAGTATCATGATCTATATCTTGTGTAAATATTTTTTTTTATAAAACAAGTACGCTTTCATACAGTGAAAATGCATAGTTTTTCCTTGTGAAGAGGACTTGAAGATTCTCATCACAGCTATTTCATGCACTATAGTAAATTACCATCACACAACAAACACATCAAATGTACAAACAGACACTGAACATATTACCTTAGGTAAACTTTGGCGGTGTACTGTAGCTCTGTCACCAAACAAAATCACACCTGCAGTGTAATGGTCCATCAAGTAGATGGTGTCCACCACACTGTATGTATAGGCACTGAGATGCATCAATCCATGCATTATCTGATAAACACAACATAATGTTTGATTAATATTAACACATAACATCGCCATATGAACGTAAACTACTTTTTTTGGACATTGAATTGAATAATAATTCTGGCCTATATTGTTCATGTATCATGAGATCACCACTCACTCAGAGTAGTAGAGTAGAGTTTCTGGGTTGTCTAAGATGAAATAGAGTGGTTGACACTGAAATTTTGATGATTGGTCCTGTCGGTCCTGTCTGCATTATGGACTGTTCAATTTCGGTGTGTAACATCTATACAAATAGGAAGCCTATCCCATAATTGTCTTCGGTATCATTCATTTTCAGCTTTTGTAGGGAGGCGTGTGTGTGTGCGTGTGCGTGCGTGAGAGTGTGTGAGAGAGAGAAAGTGTGTGTGTGAGAGAGAGAGTGCGTGCGTGAGAGAGAGAGTGCGTGTGTGAGAGTGTGTGAGAGAGAGAGTGGATAAACTGAAAGACAGTTAGACAAGCAGTGAGAGGAAGAACTTTTAATATGCCTACTTCTCCTGTCAACCACAGGTGGGGTCGTAGTGACTGTAGCTCAGTATGGTGGATGAAGATGGTCCGACCTTTCACTTGTGATGGCAGTACTGCAACAATCAACTCTGTTGCCCTATTTTTCCACAGCAAGGTTAGCTGAAAGTCAATCAAGTAATTAGGCAGCAATTAAGGTCTATGATCTATGCTTTAAGTCTATGTTGTGAAATGTGAGCTGCTATACAACAATGATTCTATTGTATCCTCATTGTCTCTACCTGTGGCAAGGATGTGGAAAAAATAAAACACAAACATTTACCTACTCATGTATTTCATGACCTTTATGTTACACCTGTCATTTAAAAACTTTACATTACTTACATGTGCATCTTCAACCCGTTGATTTTGCTCCACTTTAGTTTTCTTCTTGTTCTTAGTCTTGTTTTTGGGGTTGGGAAGATTTGTAGGAGGGTTGAAATATTTGGACTTGTGCTTTGAGCTGCCAGAAGAGGAGTCCCTCTTACACCACTCCTCTTCTGGGTCATCTTCTGGCTCAACAGAGCTTTGAGCATTTCTGTCCAATATTTCGATTGGCAGGCTATGTTGAATTATGTGTTCGACATACCTTCCCTGAACAGAGCTAAACATTTTCAAAACAAATTCTGCGGGTCTGAGATATTTCTTTTTCCCCAAAATATTGTGCTTCACCAAACCAAACCTTGCTCTCTTCATGTGTCTCTTCAACATCCACGTCACGACTCTGCAAAATACACTTACGCAGGTACCTTTCACTGATGTTAACTGTGTCGGTCACCTGTTCAGCATCAAACAGCACACACATGTGGTAAAAAACCTCAACGGCTTCTGGCATGTTTGTGCAGTTTAGCAGGTACACAAAACTGTATGTTGCATATTCCTTTATGCCTCTGTCACTAGTATTTCTCCCAAAGGCCTGGGAGACTGCCTTCAGTATGTGTGCAGAGCACAAATGGAGCACCGTGAAATTTGGAATGTCTTTGCTTTGTCCCGACACAATCTGAAAAGCTCTGCAAAGGTATGCAGAGACATTCTCTTGATTAAAAGAGATGAGCACACTGTTCATCAACGCCCAGCTATAATCTGTCTCTAATTGTGCAATTTTTCTCCTGGTAATGTGGGACAGCCTTCTCTTGAACTCCATAAGCCAGTGGGTTATTGATGGAACACTATGGCTGTTAGTAACAAACTCTGCAACTGGCAAAGGTGGCTTGTCCTTTCCCATTCCAGGCAGAACCAGGGCATAATATAGCACTCTTTTGGACTGATTGGGGACTTTCTGAACTACCCCACCGGTCGCATCAAGGTAGAGGGTAGTGGGCATGGGTCCTCTCAAATGTTCAGCCAATATTTGCAGGCCTGTGCCAGTATATAAGTGGATCGCAAAAGGGTCAATCTGAAGTAGCTGTAGATAGCCGTTCGATGAGGCATGCCGACCACTCTCTCGGATTATCCTCTGAGTGAGCATTACTTCCAAAAATTGATCATTGTGAAGTCTTGCAACATTTCTGATCTCAGAAGATATTTTTTTCAAGACATCCTTTGTGAGGCTTCTGGTTAGATTACCAGCCATGATCTCTTCCACAGGTGTGTTTTTCAACAATTCATAATAGCAGTTGCTCACACCCCTTTTTACTGCTTTCACGATCTTTCCTCTCCGCAGATATCTTGCAGGCCTACATTTTCTCTATGACTGAAGGTGGCCGACTTCCCCAAACCGTGTCACCATGATGGTAACATTCTTTGACTTTTGTTTTGGTGGGCTTTTCCTGCTGAACGTATAAACTGCCTCACATCCTTGAAATGTGCACTTAGCTGTATTTTGTCTCCCTTGTCTTTGTCCCTGAATGTTGCTTGTTTTCACTGTCACTTTCCCTGTCACTTGCTTCAACTGTTGGTGGTCCTGTTGGTGTACCTGTCTCTCTCTCATTGTCTTCTTTCCCTTAATATGATGATATCCAAACAAATATTCAGAGTTATGATATCCATAAATATTACATTATCCAATATTACATCCAACATCAGTGTGTGACCTCATAAATGCCCTTCTGAAAGAATGGTCAAAAATTCCCATAAACACACTTGTTAAATAGAATTTATTGAGAAGTATGGACTAGCTCTATGCCAACTACAGCTCTGTTTACCAGCCTGTCAAGTCATCCAACATCCCTCTTCTTTATGCTACCTTCCCAGCAAAATTCAGCATAGGAAAGGACACTGGCAATATTATTAGTGCCATATAGCAGAACAGTTCTTCATTGGTTAGGGGTTTTTGGGTTCCATAACATGGAAGCTATTGAGCAAACAGCTGTTTCCATAAGAAATGAATGGGATTCTTAAAAAAAAAATCATATAAAATAGCGTGTGCATACAATTGATGTAAAAAAGGTGTGTGTGGTTGGTACTACATAGGAGAACTATTCTGCATTGGTTTGGAGTCACTAGGTCACATGGCTTGGGAGGTATTGAAAAAAAGAGACCATTCCCTATAGGAAATAATGGCTTTTCCTTTAAAAAATCATATAAAATAGAGTGTGCATACAATTTATGTATAAAAAGATGTGTGTGGTTGGTACTACATAGGAGAACTATTCTGCATTGGTTTGGAGTCACTAGGTCACAAGGCTTGGGAGGTATTGGGGGGAAAAAAAGACACCTTATTTCCTTATTGTGAATATCTGTCGAATATCTTTTGATTGGAGTCCTATGGAGCTATACGCCCTTTCGTGCCCTTATCTCAAGATATAATTTTTTCTCTAGTAATTCGAATGTTGTTTTCGAAAGAGGGTGTTTAGAAAATACCCATGGCTGAGTTTTAGATTTTTAGAGCCACTCATTTGCTTAAAAAAAGGATTTGAAGTGTATATGACGTCATACATAGCTGGTCGACCAGCTGTCATTAGCACAATGCTAGCGCGTTGTGGACAACAAGAAGCCAACCTGTAAGAAATCAAAGGGATATATGTACTCGTTCAGTAGATTTTTTACTTGAAACCCATGTTGAGCTCTCAGAAACTACTTCAAATCTGAGCGCTCTTGAGGAGACTTAGGTGAAACTGACCATTTGTAGCATCTAGCGCCATTGGGCCCATTCATTCTGGTCTCCACCGACGCTCCCAGTGGAATTCTGGTGGAACTGCAGCCAAAAAGCCGGTACAATGGGGCTTAATACAGAGTGGCAAGGCTGTTCGTTATAATGGCTGTGTGCCAAGGCTGAATCAAACGAGCACTGTTCCATTGCCGCCGCCATCTTTCTTGTTGTGCTTTCGCTTGTCTATGTTCGCTTCCACTGCCCAACGTCGCACTGCTCTGTCATCACTCCCTCAAAACCCCGCACCAGAACCCTCTGGCCCGCCCGCGTTGATTCAAAACACATCTCTGCGTTGTGATTGGTTTAGTTGCCATCTGCCAGATTCAGGGCAGTATTTTCAAAATGACAAGTGGATCGAGGCCAGACCCAACCGCAGGCAAAACATTTTGCCGTCCAGCAGTTGGCGCTGGTTTTCCAGGCTAAGACATTACAAAAAAGAATCAATAAATATTCAATAACTTCACTAGGATACAGTGTAGTGTCACCAAACTCACTACACGCTTCACTGGCCTCCTACAGATTACACTACAACTCTTGGTTTGAAAAAAATATATTTTTTCATAATTTATGGGAATTTTTTATTAGGAATATTAATCAATAACTTCATGATGATACAGTGCAGTGTCACCAAACTCACTACACGCTTCACTGGCCTCCTACAGATTACACTACAACTCTTGGTTTTGACAAAAAAACAAACATTTTTCATAATTTCTGGGAATTTTTATTAGGAATATTAATCAGTAATTAATCAATAACTTCATGATGATACAGTGCAGTGTCACCAAACCCTTCATTGGTCTTAGCATCTTTATTTAGGGTTGCACAGTACACAATACCAAATAGTGTCTTTCTTTGGTGTTAATAATAATAATAATATTTCTAATAAAAATTCCCAGAAATTCTGAAAACTGAATTTCTTTCAAACCAAGAGTTGTAGTGTAATCTGTAGGAGGCCAGTGAAGCGTGTAGTGAGTTTGGTGACACTACACTGTATCCTAGTGAAGTTATTGAATATTTATTGATTCTTTTTTGTAACGTGTCTCTTGGGTTGCACTTTGTAGACGGTCCCTGCTCGCTGCTCTCAAGCCGGCTGCACATAAACACTGATGTTATTGGTGTGGCTCCGAGGATGGCTCGTTTTGATGAAAGTTAGGTTGTAGCTCCTTGTCTGTCTTACTACGGTTGAAAATATTCTTGTTTTGTGTTTTAACAACGTTTCACTTCTGAGTTATTGATCCCGGAAGTCCGAATCTGCCAATATCTTTCCAACTTTACCGAACTCGAACATCCAGTCTTTAATACAACTCAATGGGATTTATAAAATGTCAAATAAAACACGACAGAAGCAACTTTTCGCTACGAAATTTGATATGGATTACCAGTGCACAACAGTAACCACTCCGGTGAGTTGATTATTTTGAAAACGGACGTTTATGGTGCTTTTACGGACCTTTCAGAATGCCCAATGCTTGCCATTCTGAGGCAGGTTGAGAATCAAAATTAGGCAAATACCGGAGACACATAAACATAAAAAAAGCGGTGAGGGGGGGTTCTAAAACATTGCAGACGACTCAGATATGAGGCTTAATGTTGAAAATACCGCAGTTCTCCTTTAATAGAGATTTAGATCCTCTAACAGGAGAACTTTGTGCCTCCATGAGCTTTGAGTAAATCCCGAAATAAAGTCGCACTTCTGCCAATTTATGATTATTTGCAAAATATTGATAAAGTCTGAAACATTTTTGTTCTATTGATTTCCATTATAAATTCCAAACATTTCAGGCAGTAAATAGTGATACATAAGTGTCTTTCCTTGGCTCCTTCCATGTACAATGCTATCTTAGAATAATCTATCTTTTACTTACCTGGGAGAGCAAAAAGAGATGGAAAGTCTCGACAGTTATAGATTCCTGTGGAATCACTAGCACAAGACATCCAGAGGTTCTCATAGATTGTGGAGGTTATAATTACGCTCCCTTCTTGGGTGGACTCTTTCCAATACTTGTCCTCTAGAGATATGAAAACCATAATCCAGGCAACAAAACCTAAGAAAAGTGCTATAACCTCAATGATCTCTTTCATCTTGTCAGTAAATTTCTATTAATAATTTAAAGCAATAAATAGTGCCTCTGTTGTGAGCTCTATTCGCAGCTTCTGTATCTGGTATACATTTTGGGAGTGTGAGAACTGCGGTCAAACCCAGACTAATTTGAACATTGATTTTAAGTCTGCTATTCCCGCCCAAAATTGATGTCATTTCACATACCTGGCAAGTCACCATAGAAATGTAACTATACGATGAGGAGGGTTTTTTTTTTTTTCAGACGGAGAAGATCTTTTGTAGACACATTTGTATGAATTTGAATGAAAAGAAATAAGTTTAAAAGAGCAGGATTTATGTAAATCTTTTGAACAGATTTTTCTGTCTCACACATTTGAAGCCCTTTTGACCTAAAATGACCTTATTTTACTCAGAATGAGTGTTTTTAAAAAGCCACGAAATAACGCTGACACCACCATGGCAAAATATATGAAAATTTGCAGCTAAATTCAGGATGAAATGAGACAACTGTGGGCAGATTTGATGTGTGTTAGAAATCAGGTTTATTCTTAGAACGAGTATTTTATTTGCTCATATCTTTTTAAACACATCTCCCTGCATGCACGTTTGAGGAATTAATTGGTAGCTTGTAATTTTAGGGAGGTTATTTCAAGTTCCATAAGCAAATACTTGTGAGGAAATACTGATGTGAGGACAGAGCAAACACTGAAAGCTGGAGGAAGTGATTGAATGATTTATTGGGGGTAGAAAGAGTCTTTTTAAATACTGGTTAAACTTTAACAAGGTTACGGCAGGACGAAAGATGCGTTGGAATCATTGCATTCTGTAAATAATTTCCTTTTTTTTCTTGAGCGAGTGATGTCTGTTCTGTGAAAATATGACTGTTGACTCAGTACAGTGCTGTAGAATCTGGCCAAAGGCCAGGCTCTTCAAACACACCTGTATAATGAATTGGTCTTCAATAAATATGGACTGAACGTATGGGCATGCTCAGAAAAAAAAATCAAGAATAACCATTTATACAATACAGTTTTATTCATAGTTCACATCCGCACAAATTCTCCCAGCACTGTGTGACAGCGTCTTCAAAAGAAAAATCTTAAATGTATAATTTTGTTCGGATAAAACAAATTTAGTTCACAACAAACCATTTATGGTCTATATCTTATCACCTTTAAAGTATCTTGTTGCCCTGCCTTCACATCACAGTTCAAAGTGCTATCTTATGCAGTTCTTACAGTATTGAAGGGCCATTAATACTATAAGTTATAATCTTGCGTCTGTTAATATTTTATTTCCTTGCCCTTCTCTCAGTCTGCTGAAATAGTTATCTGCTTGTGTCTGCATTGACCTCCCAGCTTAAAGGGAAAGTTCACCTAAAACTGTTGTGGAGAAAAGGAGTCGAATACGTGTCGGCCAGCCTTTCAATGGGGAATTTATTGAACAAACCGTCACAGGGAATATGCATACAGAATGTTCACAAAATGTCCAAAGAGTTCATTTTGCGACACCCTTTTATACCGTCTTGGATCATAACAAGCGTACTTGGCCCTCTCTGGAGGCGCCTAGCTTTCGCATAATCATAAACAAGCTCATTCTAACTATCAACAATATTCATATGAACCAGTCAACAAGGCTCACGATGTAATTCTGACATGTCAAGAGAAATGTCATGACATTTCTCTCCCACATAGTCCCCCCTGAAATCACTTATCAGTGATTTAATAAAGAAATAATCTAAAATGAAAGAAAATCATCCCACATAGTTAATTAAGAATTAATTAACATAATCAACACTAAATTATTCTAATAATTCTACAATCTCAAACAAAGGGAACATTTTGAATAAATGAAAAGGAATATATATATATGTACCCGAATCACATTAAATGATTAAATGATTAAATGATTGAATTAAATTAAACGATACTGAATTCAACAACAATACAAGTTTTACATAGCCATCACACTTGTCCACTGTTCGCAGTGTATAGGAGCGAAAAACCCTACGGCCCAACCCCACTTGGCGACCGACCACTTTACCAAAGGTCGTACTCCGAACAGTTGACTAACACAACTGGCAATGGACATATTAGTGATACGTTCTGATTGATAATACCAAGGGCGTAATTTTGGGTAGGGACGCTAGGGTCACGTCCCTACCAATATTCAGCCCCCTACTGCAGGGTCTCCGCGGATCCTTAAAAAGTATTAAAAAGTCTTAAATAAAAAAGACTTTTTTTAAGGTCTTAAAATGTCTTAAATTTCGCCGATATTCGAAGAGTGGCATTAAATTGCATCTGGGCGAAATTAAAGAAAGATATGTGTAGAGAGACGATTTTCTATCGCTCTGTGCACAATAATGGCGACCGCTGACGTTTTGTGTGTGCGCCAGTACTTCCGGTGAAAACTTCCGGTGATTTGACAGCTAGCGCGTCAGGTTAGGGCCAGTGGCCGTAAACACAGGTTAACTTATAGCCGAGAAGAAAGGTGATAATATAACGTAGCTAAAAAGACTAGCTTTCTTCTGTAGCCTAATGTTTACCGATTTAGCAAGCCTAGCAGCCTAGTTGCTAATGCTAGCCGCAGTAACGTTACCAAACATACCTGACCTGAGCAGGGGCAAGATTATGGAGGTGCAGAGTTAACTTCATAATGGGTGAGTGCAGGTTTCATTCACTTGTTTTCATTCTTTCACAGGATTGATTCACTTCATTGGTTTATCCGATTGCTGGCCGCCGAGCCATTATGTGTCTGGGTTTGTGTGGGTTACTGATCATGGTTGTTAGCAGTCGATAGGTTGTATGATGTGTGTGAGAGTGTGTATTTTTTCTATGGGTAGGCTACGTGCCATTGACTGTATGAGCGGTCTGTGCTCGTTTTAATTTATTTGATTAGATTAGAGATACTTTATTAATCCCGAAGGAAATTTGATTTTGTCGTGTGGTTTATGCTGCAAAGTCACAGTCCATATATGGACAGCTGACTATTGCATAAACCAGTCTGTGCTTCACGTGAGTCGTCCAAAGTTCTGGTTTAAGTTAACTTGGGTAGTAAAATCGTTTTGCTAGTTGTAAAAGCACAGTAGACATAAATCGAAAATTAGGTTCAATTATGGATTTATTTTGCTCAGAGCCTCAGACAAACAGACAGACAAATGGCAGCGAAAACACGCTCCTTCGCAGAGGTGTGACAATTGGGCACGATTGTCCTGTAGTGTGTGGTGTTCCCTTGTGTGTTCAAATTTTATGCGATCGTTTTGACACACTGATTCAGTATCACTGAAGCACACATTTCACACTGGACTTTTTTTCAACACCGAACAGCCTAGAGTGTAGTTTTTATATATATTTTTGCCGTGGTAATGGTCTTAATTTTTATTCTTAGAGGTCTTAAAAAGGTCTTAAAAGTCATTAAATTTGTTGATTAAAAAATGTGCAGATACCCTGCATTATATGAGTTACATTGCATAACACTTAGCTGACTTTTTTTTTATCCAAAGCGACTTATAAGAACACATTATTGGTTACATGTAACCAATAATGAGACTGCAGTCTCTGGAGAATTGTTGGGTTAGTTGTTTTGCTCAAGGTCACTCCAGGTGTAAACAGAGGTAGCCTAATCGTGGGATTTGAGCTTGCAACCCTGTGATTTAAAGACCAACTCCCTAAAAATTAGGATGGCTCGTTAACATATAGCATCTGCATGCCATTAACTTATGATTGGTAATGCAAAAAAAAAAAAAAAAAACTGCACTTTTATGTCCCCACTAATGTCAAAATCAAAGTTACTCCCTTGGATAATACACATAGAATGAATACACCACCATCAAATCAATTAATCACAGTTTTGTACCAACTGTTGCCATCACACTTGTCCACTGTTCGCAGTGCAAAGGAGCGAAAAACCCACCGGCTGCTACTTTCGTAACTCATGTTCTTATCTTGAGAAAACTCGCCTACGGCCCCACCCCAGAGAGTTATAGGAAACACTTTTTAGTCGAAAAAAGATTTATAGGGGGGAATAAAGTGTGATTTATGACAGGTGACCTTTTGACCTCCGTATGTCCTGTCACATCAAAGGGTTAGCTCACATCAAAGGGTTAGCGATAACAAGTGGTCGGTGGTGGGGGTTAGGGGTGGGTGTTAGTGGGTTCAATATGTTTGAGTAGTAACAGTATTGACAATCAAATCAAATGTATTTGTATAACACATTTCGTGTACAAAACAATTCATAAAATAAAATAAAATAAAATAAAAGCAAATCAAGTCAAGTCTTTTGTTGTCAGATACACAGAACAACAGAGTCGGGCACTGAAATTCTTAGGACAGGACACCGTACAGCGACTACCATAACAACACATAACATGCCGTAACATGACATGACATAAGTACACTAACAATAAATAGGCAATATAGATATTATAAAATATACATTTGACGTTAATTACTAGTGCTATACTGAACATATAATACACATAATAGCCTATGCTAATCTAAGATCTATACTAACCTAGAAACCCAAGATAAAAATACAATATTGTGTAATATTGCATGTTGTAGTGCAAACAGCAGTGGAGGTAGGCATGTGTAGTGTCGAGTGTAAGAAGCATTAAAATATATAAAAAGAATAGAAAGAGAAACAAATAAAATCCATCCATCCATTATCTATACCGCTGAATCCGTCGATCGGGTCGCGGGCGGGCTGGAGCCCAGCAGTCAATGGGCGAGAGGCGGGGTACTACCTGACCAGGCCGCCAGTCCATCGCAGGGCCACATAGAGACAAACGGGACAAACAACCATGCACGCTCACACTCACTCCTAAGGACAATTTAGAGATGCCAATCAACCTAACATGCATGATTTTTTTGGACAGTGGGAGGAAGCTGGAGTACCCGGAGAGAACCCACGCATACACGAGGAGAACATGCAAACTCCACACAGAAAGGCCCCAGCTGGGTGTTGAACCTGGAACCTTCTTGCTGTGAGGCGACGGTGCTAACCACCACACCACCGTGCAGCCCACAAATAAAATCATTTAAATGAATTTAAAAACAAGCAACTGTCCAGATAAATTAAAAGATATCGTGCAGATTCCACACAGACACATGAAAAAAGTAATGTTTTTAACCTGGATTTAAAAATGTCTCCATTTGGTGAAAGTTTAATCTCCACTGGCAGTTTGTTCCACTTGTTTGCAGCATAACAGCTAAATGCTGCTTCTTAGTGTTTTATAAATAAAAAGGTTTATTGGTTAATAGGAATGGTTTAGTTTAAGTAGGTAAACTGTCAAGATTTAAAATGTATGTAGACAGGCTGTAGATAGTTTAAATGCTAATATGTTAAAGTTTACACGAGACTGTCAGACGGTTCCCGTGGACCCCTGCTGTGGAAACTCACTCCTTGATTTGCTACAATGCGATTTGAATCGTCTGACAGTCTTGTGTAAACTTTAACATATTAGCATTTAAACTATCTACAGCCTGTCTACATACATTTTAAATCTTGACAGTTTACCTACTTAAACTAAACCATTCCTATTAACCAATAAACCTTTTTATTTATAAAACACTAAGAAGCAGCATTTAGCTGTTATGCTGCAAACAAGTGGAACAAACTGCCAGTGGAGATTAAACTTTCACCAAATGGAGACAATTTTAAATCCAGGTTAAAAACATTACTTTTCTCATGTGTCTGTGTGGAATCTGCACGATATATTTTAATTTATCTGGACAGTTGCTTGTTTCTAAATTCATTTAAATGATTTTATTTGTTTCTCTTTCTATTCTTTTTATATATTTTAATGCTTCTTACACTCGACACTACACATGCCTACCTCCACTGCTGTTTGCACTACAACATGCAATATTACACAATACTGTATTTTTATCTTGGGTTTCTAGGTTAGTATAGATCTTAGATTAGCATAGGCTATTATGTGTATTATATGTTCAGTATAGCACTAGTAATTAACGAAAAATGTATATTTTATAATATCTATATTGCCTGTTTATTGTTAGTGTACTTATGTCATGTCATGTTACGGCATGTTATGTGTTGTTATGGTAGTCGCTGTACGGTGTCCTGTCCTAAGAATTTCAGTGTCCGACTCTGTTGTTCTGTGTATCTGACAACAAAAGACTTGACTTGATTTGTTTTTATTTTATGAATTGTTTTGTACACGAAATGTGTTATACAAATAAATTTGATTTGATTGTCAATACTGTTACTACTCAAACATATTGAACCCACTAACACCCACCCCTAACCCCCACCACCGACCACTTGTTATCGCTAACCCTTTGATGTGAGCTAACCCTTTGATGTGACAGGACATACGGAGGTCAAAAGGTCACCTGTCATAAATCACACTTTATTCCCCCCTATAAATCTTTTTTCGACTAAAAGTGTTTCCTATAACTCTCTGGGGTGGGGCCGTAGGGGAGTTTTCTCAAGATAAGAACATGAGTTACGAAAGTAGCAGCCGGTGGGTTTTGCGCTCCTATGCACTGCGAACAGTGGACAAGTGTGATGGCAACAGTTGGTACAAAACTGTGATTAATTGATTTGATGGTGGTGTATTCATTCTATATGTATCAATCAGAACGGATCACTAATATGTCCATTGCCAGTTGTGTTAGTCAACTGTTCGGAGTACGACCTTTGGTAAAGTGGTCGGTCGCCAAGTGGGGTTGGGCCGTAGGGTTTTTCGCTCCTATACACTGCGAACAGTGGACAAGTGTGATGGCAATGTAAAACTTGTATTGTTGTTGAATTCAGTATCGTTTAATTTAATTCAATCATTTAATCATTTAATGTGATTCGGGTACATATATATATATATATATATATATATATATATATATATATATATATATATTCCTTTGCATTTATTCAAAATGTTCCCTTTGTTTGAGATTGTAGAATTATTAGAATAATTTAATGTTGATTATGTTAATTAATTCTTAATTAACTATGTGGGGTGATTTTCTTTCATTTTAGATTATTTCTTTATTAAATCACTGATAAGTGATTTCAGGGGGGACTATGTGGGAGAGAAATGTCATGACATTTCTCTTGACATGTCAGAATTACATCGTGAGCCTTGTTGACTGGTTCATATGAATATTGTTGATAGTTAGAATGAGCTTGTTTATGATTATGCGAAAGCTAGGCGCCTCCAGAGAGGGCCAAGTACGCTTGTTATGATCCAAGACGGTATAAAAGGGTGTCGCAAAATGAACTCTTTGGACATTTTGTACATTCTGTATGCATATTGGCTGTGACGGTTTGTTCAATAAATTCCCCATTGAAAGGCTGGCCGACACGTATTCGACTCCTTTTCTCCACAACAGTTTTAGGTGAACTTTCCCTTTAAGCTGGGAGGTCAATGCAGACACAAGCAGATAACTATTTCAGCAGACTGAGAGAAGGGCAAGGAAATAAAATATTAACAGACGCAAGATTATAACTTATAGTATTAATGGCCCTTCAATACTGTAAGAACTGCATAAGATAGCACTTTGAACTGTGATGTGAAGGCAGGGCAACAAGATACTTTAAAGGTGATAAGATATAGACCATAAATGGTTTGTTGTGAACTAAATTTGTTTTATCCGAACAAAATTATACATTTAAGATTTTTCTTTTGAAGACGCTGTCACACAGTGCTGGGAGAATTTGTGCGGATGTGAACTATGAATAAAACTGTATTGTATAAATGGTTATTCTTGATTTTTTTTTCTGAGCATGCCCATACGTTCAGTCCATATTTATTGAAGACCAATTCATTATACAGGTGTGTCTGAAGAGCCTGGCCTTTGGCCAGATTCTACAGCACTGTACTGAGTCAACAGTCATATTTGCACAGAACAGACATCACTCGCTCAAGAAAAAAAAGGAAATTATTTACAGAATGCAATGATTCCAACGTATCTTTCGTCCTGCCGTAACCTTGTTAAAGTTTAACCAGTATTTAAAAAGACTCTTTCTACCCCCAATAAATCATTCAATCACTTCCTCCAGCTTTCAGTGTTTGCTCTGTCCTCACATCAGTATTTCCTCACAAGTATTTGCTTATGGAACTTGAAATAACCTCCCTAAAATTACAAGCTACCAATTAATTCCTCAAACGTGCACGCAGGGAGAAGTGTTTAAAAAGATATGAGCAAATAAAATACTCGTTCTAAGAATAAACCTGATTTCTAACACACATCAAATCTTCCCACAGTTGTCTCATTTCATCCTGAATTTAGCTGCAAATTTTCATATATTTTGCCATGGTGGTGTCAGCGTTATTTCGTGGCTTTTTAAAAACACTCATTCTGAGTAAAATAAGGTCATTTTAGGTCAAAAGGGCTTCAAATGTGTGAGACAGAAAAATCTGTTCAAAAGATTTACATAAATCCTGCTCTTTTAAACTTATTTCTTTTCATTCAAATTCATACAAATGTGTCTACAAAAGATCTTCTCCGTCTGAAAAAAAAAAAAAACCCTCCTCATCGTATAGTTACATTTCTATGGTGACTTGCCAGGTATGTGAAATGACATCAATTTTGGGCGGGAATAGCAGACTTAAAATCAATGTTCAAATTAGTCTGGGTTTGACCGCAGTTCTCACACTCCCAAAATGTATACCAGATACAGAAGCTGCGAATAGAGCTCACAACAGAGGCACTATTTATTGCTTTCAATTATTAATAGAAATTTACTGACAAGATGAAAGAGATCATTGAGGTTATAACACTTTTCTTAGGTTTTGTTGCCTGGATTATGGTTTTCATATCTCTAGAGGACAAGTATTGGAAAGAGTCCACCCAAGAAGGGAGCGTAATTATAACCTCCACAATCTATGAGAACCTCTGGATGTCTTGTGCTAGTGATTCCACAGGAATCTATAACTGTCGAGACTTTCCATCTCTTTTTGCTCTCCCAGGTAAGTAAAAGATAGATTATTCTAAGATAGCATTGTACATGGAAGGAGCCAAGGAAAGACACTTATGTATCACTATTTACTGCCTGAAATGTTTGGAATTTATAATGGAAATCAATAGAACAAAAATGTTTCAGACTTTATCAAAATTTTGCAAAAAATCATAAATTGGCAGAAGTGCGACTTTATTTCGGGATTTACTCAAAGCTCATGGAGGCACAAAGTTCTCCTGTTAGAGGATCTAAATCTCTATTAAAGGAGAACTGCGGTATTTTCAACATTAAGCCTCATATCTGAGTCGTCTGCAATGTTTTAGAAGCCCCCCTCACCGCTTTTTTTATGTTTATCTGTGTCCGGTATTTGCCTAATTTTGATTCTCAACCTGCTTCAGAATGGCAAGCATTGGGCATTCTAAAAGGTCCGTAAAAGCACCATAAACGTCCGTTTTCAAAATAATCAACTCACCGGAGTGGTTACTGGTGTGCACTGGTAATCCATATAAAACTTCGTAGCGAAAAGTTGCTTCTGTCGTGTTTTATTTGACATTTTATAAATCCCATTGAGTTGATATATGGCCATATACATCATGCATTCGGCAAGATTTCAGCATCAGATTATTAAACAATGATGCAGTTAAACAACTTGAAAATCACCACAGAGATAGCTGTGGGCATATAGAAACTTAACATTGTATTTTAGCCAAATAAAAGCATGCAAGCAGTTTGAAGTGAAGTGTTGACCCAAATGTCCATTATTCTTGGCAATGGATTACATGGACATATATTTGGTGCCACTGAGTCATGCCTGAACAAAGAACCAATAGATTTTACTTTACAATTTTGGAGCTAGGGTCCTTCAAAAACACAACATTGCATTTTAGCAGACACAAAAATCATATGCAAGTATTTTGCAGTACAGTGCTTATCCAGATGTTCATTATTGTTAACAATGAATCACATGGACATACTGACAGCTCCACTGAGTTGTGCCTGGAAGAGGACTTAGTAGATTTTACTGTAAAAATGTGGAGTAATTGTCCTAATACCTCACATTATGATGGGCAAAACTTGGATATGTAAGCACTTTGAAGTGAAATGTTGACCCAAATGTCAATTATTCTTGGCAATGGATTACATGGACATATATTTGGTACCACTGAGTCCTTCCTGAAAAAGGAACCAATAGATTTTACTGTACAATTTTGGAGCTAAGGTCCTTCAAAAACCTCACATATCACGATTTCTCATCGAAAAAACTTGAATATGCAAGATGTTTGAAGTGAAATTCAGATCCAAATGTGAATTATTCTTGGCAATGGATTACATGGACATATATTTGGTGCCACTGAGTCATGCCTGAACAAAGAACCAATAGATTTTACTTTACAATTTTGGAGCTAGGGTCCTTCAAAAACACAACATTGCATTTTAGCAGACACAATAATCATATGCAAGTATTTGGAAGTACAGTGCTTATCCAGATGTTCATTATTATTAAAGGTAGGGTAGGAGTAGCCTGGGCGAAAGCCGACTGTTGACTCTGTCAAACAGTCTGGGAAAACCCAAGAGGAATCCGTTTCCATGGAGGGCGGGACCTTCCCCAGCAACTTAAATTCATTGGAGTAACGGAGTTCCCTTAACCAATCATAATGTTTAGAAATGACGTTGGTTATGCGCCGAGGTTCATGCTTACTCTCGCGAGGCTCTAGCTCGCGAATCACGCTTCCCACATCCGCTTTCATTATACCGGTACCATTTGATAAATCAAACTTTTCCCAAAGCCAGTTGGAAGGAGAGCTACGACATCCTTGCCACTAACAAAATTGACGAGGCATTCCTCTTGCTCTCGTTTTAATTGTGTAATGATCTCCAGAGTTGAGACAACTTCATGGATAGCTTCTAGCGTTCTTCCGTCGCCATGTTTATTTCCGCTGCGGTTGAACTACAATTATATGGACTACAATGGACTCCGCGCGTGAGTTCTGCGTCACCACTCGCAACTGTTTGCTGATTGGCAAAACACTGAGCGAACCGAGGTAGGGGGATTTGGCCAGACTATGTGCGGAGCCAAAATCTTTGGGCGGAAGTACGTAGGATGGCGTCGCCAGGCTAGGGTAGGAGATCCTGGATTTTGAGTCCAGCGAAGCTGCATTTTGAAAATACACAGGTAAAAAGTCCCAACCCTTTTCTTCACTTTTCCCCCGAAGGCACGCCTCTAGAGTACATGAACGCGCACGAGCACGAAGGTGCACGAGCGCTGTTCTGACAGCAAGCATCGATCGTTGCCGTATTTAGTATTTAGTATTTAGTTTATGCTAACTATACGTTTAATAATGCTAGGTGCTAGGCAAGCTGGCTCTAGTTTAGCTTCCTGCCAAGCTTCTGAACGTTAACGGAGCAGGGTACGCGCACAGGGAGAAGGAGGGGGAGGGAGGAGCAGATTGCAGTTTGATAGACGGCATCAGTATCCAATCATTGTGAACGGTCCGTTCAGTATGATTGGATACTGTTTTTCCTAGATTGTACGTTCTAGAGGCCACTAAAACTTTTCATATTTGTGTCAAAACTTTTAATTAATTGGTTGCAATGGGGGTGTGAAGAGTATTTCAAGCAATATGTAAAAAAATGTTCCAGAAAAAGATCCCCTACCCCGCCTTTAACAATGAATCACATGGACATACTGACAGCTCCACTGAGTTATGCCTGGAAGAGGACTTATTAGATTTTACTGTAAAAATTTGGAGTAATTGTCCTAATACCTCATATGTTATGATGGGCAAAACTTGCATATGTTAGCACTTTGAAGTGAAATGTTGACCCAAATGTCAATTATTCTTAGTAATAGAGTACATGGACATATACTTTGTACCACTGAGTCATGCCTGAACAAAGAACCAATAGATTTTACTGTACAATTTTGGAGCTAAGGTCCTTCAAAAACCTCACATATCAGGATTTCTAAACGACAAGAACTTGAATATGCAAGATGTTTGACAAAACTTATTATGCAAGATGTTTGAAGTGAAATTCTGATCCAAACGTTAATTATTATTTGCTATAGCCTATATATATACACAGAGAGAGAGAGCGAGAGAGAGAGAGAGAATTCCATGGTTTATTTACTTTGCTGTAACTCGCTCATCTGGCAGTGCATTTACGATGGTCAAGCTAGCCGCTGTTCTGTCGATTTCTCCTACTCGTCGAGAAATGCTATCTTGTGTTTTTGCGCATGCGCGCGCATGCGCGCGCATGTGCAGAGACAATTTTCTAAGTTTTTGTTGTCCCGCCCATCATTTTTTGCTACCCTTTCTCCTACTAAGGTAGGAGAAATCGAGGAGAAATTTTTCATTCGTTTTTGTTTTCAAGCCCATAATTATTTATAATTATTTGCTACCCTAACGGTGAGTAACATCCTCAAAATCCTGATTCCTTTTGGAAGACATGCAAAGTAATAAAACACTTATCGTATTAACAAGCAGTTAGCTTAACATGCACAAAATGCAAGCAGTTATCTTTACATGCACAAAATGCATTCGTATTAACAAGCAGTTAGCTTAACATGCACAAAATGCATTGTTGCTCATGTTGTGGGGGTAGTATGTGTGCAGTGTGGTTGTCGGTGTGATGTTGTGTGTGAGTTTATGCAAGAATTGATTTGATTATTGATTTTATTATGTAAAGCACTTTGTGTTGCTTTTTTTATTATGAAAGGTGCTATATAAATAAAGTTTGATTTGAGTTTATTTGATTTGATTAATTAATAACAGCAATGCTGTTTTTAGAAATGGAAGAAAACTGGAGAAAAATATACAAGCACCTTTCTGAGGGACTATACCCAGAAGGGTATAGTAAGTCCCAAAGACAGAACCTCAGAAGGTACACCGGAAAATTCACACTCAAGGGTGAGTATCTGAAATGCATTCAAATGTAGCTATTGCGGTACATGGATTCATCTGTAATGATTTTTTTTTTTTTAATGAATTTTCACTTCAGATGATGAGCTCTTTTTTGGACAGAAGAGGGCCATCAGAACCAAAGAAGATGCTCCAAAAAATTTCCATGAATTTCACAGTTCACCAATGGGGGGGGCATTCTGGAATAATCAAAACCAGAAGTGCCATTTGCTCCAGATTTTACTGGAAAGGAATGAGCTTGGACATTGATACCTGGGTATGTTCTCTCAAGTTTCTTTTCTATTTTTGTTATTTATGTCTTTCAACTTTTATTAAGCTATATAAATGTTAATTATTGAAGGTGCTGGAATGTGACAAGTGCCAGAGGGTTGGAAAACCCTTGGCAACTTCAGAGCCACTACAATGCATTAAGGTAACTCAGTAGACCTGTAGTAACACTCTTATTTAGTATACTGTCATTAAAGTGCCAAACCAACATTTCTCTAACTACTCTTTCTATGCATTTTTTTGTATTATCTCCTGCTTATATTATTCTTGAATACATTGTCTTCTTAAAATTATCCAGGTTTTGTATCCCCTCTTGTTTATATTGCTTGCTTGCATTTATTATTTGGTTTGATTGTGGTACAACGCTGTAAATTTCCTCAATCTGGAACTGAAAGTAATTTTGTTTTACTTCATAGGTGTCTGCTGTCTGGGAGCTGGTGGGGATAGATTTAACAGGGCCCTTACCCATAACTGGGGACGGGTTTAAATACATCCTCACAGCTACAGACTACTTCTCTAAATGGGTAGAGGCATTTCCGTTGAAGAAGTTTTGCCAGATGCAAACAAGTGTGATGAGGTAGTTCAAGAAAAACAAAAGGCAATGAAGATTGCAAATACAAAAGCAGCAGACAACATAGCAAACAGCCAGGAATCTCAAAGGAAGGCTTATGCCAATCGAGTCCTTAAAAAGCCCAAAGACATCTCGTACAGTGTTGGTGATGAGGTCCTGCTTTTTAATATGAGGAAACAGGGAAGGAAAGGAGGACAAATTGAGCCTGATTTCTTTGGACCTTATCAAATAATCAGTCTTAGTGGCAAGCTTGTCATGCTGTCAAATTCGGAAGGGAAAGTGTTGAAGAACAAGTACAGCATTAACCACTTGAAGCCGTCCAAAAGGAGCCAGACTTCCCCCTGTCAGGAATCAGAGGATTCCACAACAACAGACAAAGTAAAGTATAAAAAAACACAGCATTAAAGACCTGCATACATGTGCCTTACATGAAGCTCCTGCCTACCACTCTGATTAAAAAAATGTAGGACAACTTCATATGTCAATATAATTGTGCATGTCATTAAAGCCACAGCAGCTGCCGTCTAAAGAGGACAACATTAAAGAGAGAGGTTGTATTCAATAAACTTTGTGGGCCCTATTCTGACCGTCTGGGTATGAAGACTCAAGACTCTCATAATAGGGCCTTTTGTGTTCAGTTTGACCTGTTGGTCATTTGTTCGGCCCACCTCCGTTCTTGTTTGCATGAGGATGGTGTTGCCTTGTTCAAAAATTGATCCTTTTAAGGTAACTGTATTTTCATCCATGGATGTATATCACACCTGTTTCCGGTGATCAGCATTTCCTTTTCACACCACAAGATGTCACTAGATGTAATTAGGACCTTATTATTACAATATATTTTGAAAATCTGAATCAATACCCAGCCCTAATATATCTTCTAAAGTTCATTATGTCCTGATCTGTGGTGAAGAGGAAATGTTATTTATTACACGAATACTTCGGTGAATTATGTCGGCTTCTTTCACTCAGCAGCCAAAGTTTTTTGTTTTTTGTTTTCTGTATCCTGTATTCAAATAGATGGAAATATGTTTGAAACAAACTTAAATAAGTATGGCATTCAGATGTTCATGTATGTTAGATTTGCAATGCAATGTTACTAAGAGTCTGTCTTTGGTTCACCATTTATTCTTTCAGTTCAAAAGTTGTGGGCGGCAAAGGATCAGGGCCAGGTGGCCCATTGGCCCATTCAAGCTGTACGACACATCTTTTCGCACACTGCATGGGACTGCATGGCTGGCTGATGATGTAAGAAAGCAAATTATATTGAGAAAAGCTCTGAATGAGATACAAAAACTTTTTAGAAATGTTCTATTTTTTTGTCTTTGGTTTGCATTGCAGGTTATTGATGCATACTTGTACAGTGTGATTGAAAAAAAGAAGGTAAGTTTGAATACTTTTGGTTCTCATTGGTTCTTCTCTCCCTGCACTTCAATCCATATGTTTTTCTAACTCTTTACCCTGTAAATATTCATTTTTAATACTTCGGCTCTGTCTGCATTCTGGCTGAAAGAACCATGATATTAATTTCAGATTGAATCTCTGTAACAACTAAAAAACTTTTTTTGACAGAAACCTATTCACCTGCTCAATTCCGCTGTGTCCACCTCATTGTTTTCAGGGCGATTCAACCCCCTCGAAAAGGTAATTAAGTTGTCACAGTTAATTATATTGACGTACTGTATGTTAAAAAATACATTAATGATAACTTGGTGTCGAATTGATTCCCCAGATGAAGTTTCCAGTGGAGGACATCTGGTTTTGTCCTGTGAATGTTGGGTCTCATTGGATTTTGGTGGTGTGTTTAAACCTCTTTGCTTGTTACTGTGTGCTGTGGAATATTTCACATTGATGAGAACATTACTTTAATGCCCTAAACATTTCCAGATGGTCAAAATGTTGGAGACAGTCCTTTTGCTGGTGATCTTTGTAAGCTTAATCTTCAATTTTACAGATAGATAGACTTTATTGATCCCGAAGGAATACAGTCATTTTAAAGTGTTGGTAATGATGACAGTTTTTGTGATATATGATCATCGTGTGTGAATTTGTGTTTTTTTTTTTAACTCTTTTGACGATTAGAAACTACTTGCAGAAGGCAGACTGTCAACACAAGAAAACATGGACAGTCCAAAAAATGCCCCACAACATACAGCAGGATGCCTGGAGCTGTGGCGTTTTGGTGTTGATGGTAAAAAAATAAATTACTATTATAATAGAAAATTTCTAAATTTCTAAAATTACTTTTTCCAACATACTAAAATCCTCTTCCTGTCTATTTGTGTAGAAAATCTCTTAACCTTTTTATTGTATTTTTCTCTTCTTCTTTTCTCTTTTCTTTTATGGGCGCCAGACTTGTGCTGACCTAACGTTTTTAGTGTAGACTTAATAAACATCACAAACAACTTGAAATTTCTTGACCACTAGCATATGAACTGTAATATCATTTTGCAGTTTGCTCAAGAATACATGGAGCATGGGAATGTTGCCATGACGGAGACATTGCCACAAGCTGTTGCACAAGCACGGTTTGATGTAGCTTGTGCACTGCTTCAGTCAAAAGGTGAGTGGTATCGAACACTGATTTAAGTTGACTGTATTTTATTACTATGTACGTTCAGTTCTAAATCTTACAAAATCCATGGGTTACAGGGAAAGCAGATGATTATTGTGTGGTGTGCTCCTATCTGGAAACTGATGCTGATACCAGCATGATCGAAATGGTAAAGTTAGATAGATAGATGATAGATAGATAAATACTTTATTAATCCCAATTTGGGAAATTGTTTTGTTGCAGCAGCATACAGTAAAGATATGGAATAGAATAAAATAAATATAAAATAAAATACAATAAATAAATAAAAATAGTGAATAAACATTCGCTATGTACAAATCTACAGTATTTTTTGCTTTTTGTTATTGTTTTTTTTTTTAGGAGAGACTTCAAGCCTATTGAGGTTGAAGTTCTCTTCCAGCCAGAGGGGAGGTGTTATAGATGGTGATGCTTTGTAGGGCACAAAACCCACTTTATCGCTATGAAAAGATCATGGGTTGGGTTAAACAGATATGCAACCTTTACAGCCATAGTGCTTTGTATTGATTTTTCCATTTACATATATTATGATTTTATTTATTTTTTTGTAGGTGCAGTGCGATCTCTGCAGTCGGTGGGCACATTTTCAATGTGCCAATTATAAGAAACACTGTGGCACAAAATACATGTGCCCAAAATGTGTTTGCGGGGCTTCCGGCAGTGCAGTGGCCTGAGTTTGGGATCCCACATTGGACGGCCCCTTATTTCCTATCACCCCCCCCCCCCCCCCCCCCCCCCCCATCCTCTCCCCCCATCCTCTCCCCCCTCTCTCTGCCCCATCCTCTCCTTTGTGAAGGAGATAATGTATATGTAACCATTAAAACCTCTGTTCTAGTTCTCCTTCCTGTCTTGTCATTCGCCATTTGATTTTTGTATTTGGGACACTTCAGGCTTTATTTAGGTGACTCTGCTCCATCATTGTCAAGAATGATTTGAGAAGGGGTAGCATTATTTGACAGGGTCATATTGGCCTATTAAAATTTGCTACCCTCTTAAATAAATCAATTTCATTACACTTTTTATAATTACACACATGACAGACAAAAACGCTTACTTTATGACTTTATTTGATATACAGAGGTACAAAAACGCTTACTTTATGACTTTATTTGATATACAGACGTACAAAAACGCTTACTTTATGACTTTATTTGATATACAGACGTACAAAAACGCTTACTTTATGACTTTATTTGATATACAGACGTACAAAAACGCTTACTTTATGACTTTATTTGATATACAGACGTACAAAAACGCTTACTTTATGACTTTATTTGATATACAGAGGTACAAAAACGCTTACTTTATGACTTTATTTGATATACAGAGGTACAAAAACGCTTACTTTATGACTTTATTTGATATACAGAGGTAGAAAACCATAAAGTAGCATTTTTTGATAGGGTAGCAAAAACCGATAGGCGTGTCTATCGGTTTTTGCTGCGGTAGCATTTCTCGACGAAGTAGGAAAAAATCCACAGAACACCGCCATTCCCAGCCGCCACTCTTTCACACGTCGTTTAGGTTAGTCGCGCCGTTTAAAACCGTAGTAGTAGAGAATATGAGCCTTAACGGCGGATGAACGAGTGGCGGCTCACTTGACCGCAGTATTATCACAAGTATTCATATACGTGACTGTCATTCACAGGGACTCAAGCACAAACAAAGAGCCTGATCAGGTTTAGCGCCGAAAACGAAGATCTGTTTCTAAAGTCATCCCCATCCCCAAAAAGAAGTAGGAAGTCCAATCCCATAATGGATTACCTGATACAGGAGAGCCTGATGGAGCAGAAGCGCCACGAGCAGAAAACGGAGCGCTTTTTAGCTCTGTTTGAGCGCATGATAGACAAACTTTACGGTGAGTTGATGCGCCATGCACCTATTGTACACACAGCCACCACTACCGCATTCTGAAACACCTTTTTTTAATTTTTTACAATGGATGAAAGTGCATGCTATAATGTCATATCGTGTCTTGTTCCCCCAGAACATCACTGAGCCCATGCAGCACCTCCGATGCGCCATGCGCCTGTTCCTGCTCCGGTCATCTCGTTCTTGATGATTGCACTGTTGCCCGTTTATATTCATATTGTTTATATTCACACTGTTTATTGTCCATATTTGCACCACACACTTTACAGCAGACACTTTAAGCTGTTATTTCTGAAAATAAGCTGCCTTACCAGTCTGTAATGTGAGTAGCCTAATAAAAGAAATTAAGGACAAAAGGTTTGTGAGCATGATTATCACATCAACATCATATGAACGACTGGAACGGATATTGGTATGAAGAGATTTATTATACAAGGGATAACAAAAAAATTGGGGTACATGTTGTGGTCCAATGGGCAATAATTTGTAGGATGACCCGTCTGCTGGAAAGAAAAACATGGAAAGATCAGGCTTTTATCCTCCCAAACCAACACATTGATAGCATACACAAGGCAGTGCATTTATTTAAGTCATCAAATCTGAACCTGGTACAAAGAAAACCGCTTCAAAAACGCATGAGCTGCATGTTTATCCCAAACGGAACGAGGCGAGTAACAAAGGCTAAACGTTAGCTTATGCTTTCAGCTAGGTTAGCCAGGTTAGGATACTACTCCAGTCAATAAATCAGCAAATCCAACGAGACAAGCAAATTGTTTCTATATGACACGATATCACAAATGTACAGTTAGAAGCACTTTCAAACACACACACACACACACACACACAATCATTTTCACACGCCGGCTCTGGAAGCTACCAGCTGCTCACTCACAAGCGTTATTTGCATTAATTTCTTATTCTACATACCGTAACAACATCCAGCAATGCTCCCAGATGTCGAAGACGCCTTCGCCTGATGGCACTCCGTCGATTCGACGCAGATATTTCTAAAAATATCCGAATAGCCCAGGACAGCGCGAACACCACAGCACCGGTCATGTTTGTTTACTTCTGGCTAAAGCTGTCGCTTTTGGTTACGTAACAACTGACGGCGCGGACTTATTACGTTCGTGAGTGTGAAGTGCTGTCCCAATTCGAAGGGGTGACATTCCTAGCCCTTCGCCTACCCCTACGTTTGAAGGGGCGAGGGGTAGGCGAAGGGGTAGAAAATAGAATTGGGATTGGGCCTGTGTCCGAGATAACAAAGCGTCGTCGACTGGCATGGATCGCTGCTGTAAGACGACCAAGCATAACTTTCCACTCAATCCCGGTGTCGATGAGAGTGTGTTCTCTGCATTTTCATTCTGGTAAATTACAGACTTTTGTGTGCTGAGGTAAAGATCCCCGCCTTCACAAGAGGACACTGTCAGTTGGAAGCAAGGGATGTCTCAATGGGTTAAAAGCGGAGGACAAATTTCGTGTGTATGCATGTATACATGACAATAAATCTGATCTTAATCTTAATTTAATGTGGAAAATACAAGGAAAATTGCCCATCTCCAAATTCACATGGAAAGGGCGATTGGATCAGAAACAATACACCTTTTTGTCAGCAAAAGTACCTATCAACATAGTTTTGCCATGCGAAGGTGAAGACAAAACATTCTTTGACAAGATTGTGTCTGCATGTTGTACTCTGACCACCATGAGCAGGAGTGTTGTGCAAAGTTGAAGTCGTCTGAAATAAATATGCTTTGAGATACAGCCAAGTGTGTGTGTTTCATTATTTATTTAGAAGTAGAGTAACATGACAAAAGTGTAAAGTGTAATTATAATTGAAACTGTTGCAAAGTATAAGCACTGACACCACATACTATAATACGCAATTATGTCCGAAAGGGTGAACTTCGGCAGTAAATCTTCGTCGACACTCCATTCCTTGCTCGGTATTTCATAAGGGTCCAGTCCGTTTATAACGCCAATCTTCTGTATGTACCGATCTCTGGCTTCCTTCTGTAATGTATCCCGGTATATCCCACATCCTTTCTTCGATTTTAACATGCTTTTCTCTCACTTTTCTCTCACTGTTTGGTCCTTTATCTCCGTCTTGCCTCAGGGTTTGTTTACGAGATTGTGCCTCCAATATGGCGACCATATCCCAGAATGCAACGCGTGTGCCCGAGCCCTTCCTAAACTGGCTGTCTCTATGATTATACAAAGCTCGTTTTTATTGGCTGAGAAGAGGAGCGTCAAGAGTGACGTAGTCACGTACAGGCCGGTACTTTTCTCTGAGATGAGGTGTTTGCGGGATGGATAAAGTGTACGAACTATAAATGACTGTTACAAAACAACTTAGATTTTTTTATACTCGTAAAGTTTACGAGTATAAAAAAATCTAAGCATTATAATTTAATTTAAAATATACAAATAAACATAAATTGGTTATTTCTTGTGGTGCTTGACTGTTCATAAGACCTTCTTACCAGTCGGTTCTAGCATAAAGAAAAATAACCCAACTGAAGACTAGAAGTAAGAGGAGTGTGTCGTATTTCCGACTTTACAAGAAGTTCCTGAATCCCCCGTGTCCGTGCACCGTTTTTCCTACAGTAAGTGCAGTATGTACGGGTGTGCAGCAAGTGGGCCGGGCGGGGGGGATACATTGCTGTGAATAAACCGACTAACATGAAGGGCAGGGTGGGCTGCCAGCAGGCCTGAACTCCGCATCTGTCCCCCGGACGGACGGACAGACGGTTGCGATGGATTTCGTTTTGAGCGGAGTGGCGGCGTGCGGAGCTTGTCTGTTCACCAACCCGCTGGAGGTCGTAAAAACACGGATGCAGCTTCAAGGAGAGCTCAAGAGCCGGGGCACCTATCAGGTTTACTATCGCAACGTCTTCCACGCTTTTTACACCATCGGTAAAGTGGACGGCCTGGCCGGCTTGCAGAAAGGACTGGTCCCAGGACTGTTTTATCAGTTTTTTATGAATGGAGTCAGACTCGGCTCTTACGCCGTCATCGAGTCCTCTGGCTACATCCACACCAATGGAAGGGTCAGCGCGGCCAAAACCACGTTAGCAGGGGCCGTGGCTGGGGTGGTGGGGGCCGTCATGGGCAGCCCAGTATACTTGGTACGTCGATTGTTTGAGTTTAATCTGAGTAGGCTTGACTTCTCTTTCTTTTGCTCTGTTTCTGAAGTTGATGTCCTAAGCCAATGTGGACAGTGCTAACCTAAAGTGTCTCTACTGATAGGTGAAAACTCATCTCCAGAGCCAGGCTACTTCCACTATTGCAGTTGGTCATCAGCATAAACACCAGGTAACATAATAACCCCAACTTGAAGTATTTATATGAGTGACATGCATCAGCAGTTTTCTTATGCAACCCTCCTCTTGGCAGGGGATGATCCACGCTCTGAGAGCCATCCACAGGCAGCATGGCATTGTGGGACTATGGAGGGGCTCCAGTGCTGCTGTTCCTCGGGTGAGCGTTGGGTCAGCGGCGCAGCTCTCCACCTTCTCCTCATCCAAGGAGCTTGTCATCGACCTGCAGGTTAGAATGTGTTTTGCATAGGTTTGGAAAGTCATCCAGTCTCGGCGGAGGAGTTGCAGCAGCCAGCCAACAGGGGAATTCGGTTTCCTCAGGCTCCTGCGGCGTGTGCACGTTTTTCACGTGACCACATTGCTCAAGAATAAGCAGGACTGTCTTGACTCTGAAACTGAAACAGAGCTGTTGTTTTTTCCTGTCTTATGTGACAGACTGTTGGTTGGACAGAACAAACTATTCTGATTTGTAATGAGGTGATCTTATCTATTAACTGATCGTGAGAAGATCGTGTAGTTAAAGAAAGATGGGCTGGAGAAGAGGTGGTCTCTGTTCAGCGGCTGTGCATAGATTCCAAAGCCATTCAGGCTCTGACAAAGCTCGCTGTATTGCACTCCTCTGGAATAGAAATTCTACACCTCTCACTGGGCCCCCTGACTGAAAACGTGCAACTTGCACAACTCGTGCACCAGTTTACAACGTGGATATCGCTATTCCAGCTCTGGTTTAAAGATGTCTTTTGTGCCCCAGAAGCATGAGGCTCATTGGAGAGAGCGTCAGAAAAGATTCCTGATCGTAGTGAAGAGTTTCCCTGTCCTTCATGTAGCAGAATTCCTGTAGGTTGCTGTAGCTTCTCATTGGGTGACTCCCTTTGACGATGGTGGCACTAACCACTCCTCCCAACATCCCAGTCAGTGCAGCCTCGTGTGGAAGTGGCTATAAAACTTAAATGAAGCACAGCCGACTGCTTTACAAGGGCAGTCATGTTCATTTGATGTCACCTATTGCACAATAGTCTACATCACTTCTAAGTTAAAGGCCTTAGAATAGTTTTTAGCTGTTGCCGTGCTGCCTGTCTGTTCTTATTATTGTTTGAGCGTTTCTAAAAGCTGAACGGAATCACACAGAAAATACTTTTGACTCCAGCTACAGAAGAATGCGTCTAACATTGCTGCTAATAATAGAACAATTCCTCGGCCTCAATGCATGTGATGATGTGGTTAAAATTAGCAGAGATTGCAGACACGCTTGTACCTTAATGATGATTTTCCATCGACTGTCACAGCACTGTCTGTGTTCCACTGAGACCCGAGCCTCGTGCTCTCAGAGAACACACCCTCTCATCGTCTCTGTGGATGTTTCCTCCAACATTGTTTCTTTCTTCTTCCCAAAGGTGTTCCCACATGACAGCTGGTTGGTGGGCCTGAGTGCCGGCATGATCAGCAGTGTGGTGGTGGTGCTGGCCATGACTCCCTTTGACGTGGTCAGCACACGTCTCTACAACCAGCCTGTTGATAATTCGGGCAAGGTGAGTAGGCCAGGTTGAAGTCAGACAGTACTGCGCAATAAGACTTTATGCATCAGCAGGAAACCAGGAAACAGGTGCTGGGATTTATAGAATCGTGCAAACATAAATGGAAATACAGTGTGTGAGGCAAAAACTTAACCCTGTTAGACAAGCTGTTTCTGAATGTTCTTGAAGTATAGATTTTCACACGTGATAGCAGGTGAATTGATGACGACTGTATTCCTTTTTGGGGAAGGTCCTGTCGTGTTTGATCAGGCATTAAAAGGCAGTTTGTCACACCTGTGCTTTTCACATGGGAGGAGTCAAAATGTCCGCAGCTACGTTGGTGTACAAAGGATCCATCTGAAGTATGAGTTGAATACTATATATATGTATTTTTATATATATATATTAGGGCTGGGCGAGTTAACTCGTTATTATCGCGTTAACTCGGTAATTATTTAACGCCGATAAATATTTTATCGTGCATTAACGCAGTTTTTTTTTTTCAATTATTATTATTTGGGGCTTTAGTGCCTTTAATGGATATGAAAGTTCAGAGAGACAGGAAGCAGGGGGCAGAGAGAGGGGGAACAACATGCAGCACAGGGCCGTCCGATGCGGGATTCGAACCGGGGCCAGCTGCAGCGAGGACTGTAGCCTCTTGTACATGGGGTGCCTGCTCAACCCACTACGCCACAAACCACCCCTGTTTTATCATTTATTTTATTTTGTAAAAGTCTGTTGCTGTCTGCTGTGGAACCGGAAAAGAAAGTAATCGGCAGATCCACCAAACATGGAGAAGGGTACGGAACTTTTACTCGTCCATTTTCATTTTAAAGTTCTTCCAGACGGCGGAGTCGACAGAACCAAAGTCATCTGTAAACACTGCCAAGTTGAATTGTCTTCTCAGCGTAGTAGTTCCAGTCTAAAATATCACTTAAAGGCAAAACACACAACTGATAGCAGCAAGTCATTCAAGGAAACAGACAGTGGAGCGAGGCTTCTACATAAAAACTACAGAAAGATGCTGATGTTAAAAGTGTGTTTGCACAACAAATGTTATGGCACTTTCATTCATATGGCAGCACATTTAAAATAAAACTAAATGCTAAAAGCTATACATTACTTTTGGATTCATTTTTGGATTTTGCGTACAAACGTGATTAATCAGGGAAATCATGTTATTAATTAGATTCACATTTTTATTGTTTCCCAGCCCTAATATTATTATTAATTATTATATTAATATTTTATTTATATATATATATATATATATATATATATATATATATATATATATATAAAACAGGATACAATAGAAAACTGAAGTTTGTGGACCAAAAAAGGCAATATCTGCAGCTCTCTAGCATCAGTGCTTTTTCATCCTTTTCAATCATTAGTCTAACAGTGACAGTTTAATAAACCCTTTAAGACCAGAAACTCCCACATTATGCTGTTATTGATCACAGAGGGCGACTCAAACACTCGTGTTTTCCTTTCATGTTTCAGGGGCAGCTCTATAAAGGATTCAGTGACTGCTTCTCCAAGACGCTGAAGAAAGAGGGCCTGACGGGGCTCTACAAAGGCTTGGGAGCCTCTTATTTCCGACTCGGCCCGCACACCATTCTCTCCTTGTTCTTCTGGGAAGAACTGCGCAAATTCTACAAGAAGTTCAGATAACACCGGGGACGAAGAAGCTGGAGAATGGGTAATTCATTAAGTTCTGAGTGCAGAGGTTAAATGAGTCCTCATTTAGAGAGTTTATGATTATGAGGTAAAAGAAAAAACAGGAGCTGCTCTTCTCTTCTTTATGGGCAGGAGCAGAAGAAATGTTTTACACTCCACTGAGAAAACACATTAAACATTAAATGTGTTAAACCGTACTCAGAAGCTCAGTAATTTATCTGATAGATATCATGAATGCACTAAGATTTGTATTGGTGTGGTCAGTCTGCACCGACATAACTATACAGTATGCTTTATGTCATGTTGGGTAAATGCATCAGCCATCATGACTCTTTTATAGCACTTAAACTCCTGACCTGTGTCATTCCGAAACATATAAAAGAACCTGCACTTTGCACCTCGTGGAGAAAGCATCAAATATTGCGCGCTGGTTCCAGAAAACGAGCTGTACCCAGCAGCGACATCATGCTTATAAAAGCTGAGCTGAAGAAAATGTGAAAGTCACAAAAATGTCCTCGCGTTGACGGGATGTGATGCAGAAAATACATTTTAGAGGGATCCAAAAGTTTCTGAAGATGTTTGGATGAGGTGAATATACCACGAAGTCATGACTCCGAACAGCTAGAAATAAGCTGAAGCTGACGTGACATATAAAGGGAAGGGAAGAATGTATGCAAAGACACAGCCTAAGATGTTCTTCCTTAAGAAGCTACATTTGAAATAAGAAAAACTTCTCCTCCAGTTCTTCGCTGCAGGAGAAGTCAAATCTGTGCTGACGACAGAGTTTGGAGCTCAGACGCAAACCAAGCGTGGAGCCGATCCAGAGAAACAAAAACTCACATATAATGTGAATAGCTTCTAACTTTGCATGCCTTGGTATCCGTAAAGGATTTAAAAAATCCTTGATTTCACAGCATATCCAGTTTTAGCAGTTTATCATGAACCCAATTCTGTGATTGTTTGTTTCTTACACGTTACCAATCTATATTAAAATCCTTCATCTAATGTAATGCTCATACAAGCTACCGCAGCTCTAACTCTATGAGTTTCATACTCAGTTTTTATCACCGCTGACACACACTTTAGCCCGTTATTAATCGTGCTTCAGTGCTTTTGTGGCCTTAAAATAGTTCAGAGGATTTATTTTGTTCAGCACTTAATAACCAAAGACGACACTAATTCAGGTAGAAACCGGTGTTCTGCTGACTCCAACAGTGTAACACCATCACAGGACCACGCCTGTGTGCTGTTTGGGACCACGGTTACAGTAGATCACCGTAAAACGAGCTCGAGTGGTTTCATTTTCAACCGGATTTGGTGCTTTCTTCGTGACATGCAGGTTACTCCTGAAGGTGTCGGGAATTTTGTGATTTGCTGACAGGTTTTAGTCAGTGTGACATCACGCATCACGTGTTTGTCATGAAAGTCTCTGCCATCAAAGGTTAACGTTACACCTGCTTTTTACCCTGCTATGCTGTGCCAACACCCTGCTGTTAAGGTCTTTTTTTTGTTATTTGAATGGAAGCCTGTTCACAGTGATCTACTATGACCACAAACTGGAGTTTAACTGTATCATCACTTTATCACACTGAAATATTTAAAGCTTTTAAAAGGTTTGGGAAAGAGTGACCATTCTGTCGAGTTTATGCAAAAACAACCTTTTCTGGAAACTGCTCAGCAGATTAGTAGATGGTTCCTTCGTGAAAAGAAAAGTCTGACCGGATGATATGTATTAGCTTTTCTTAGTTAATGATGAATGTTACAAGCAAGTTTTTCATGAATGTGTTACGAAATACACTTTCCTGCAGTTTGCTGCTCAATGTTTATGTGCACTGGAGATGAGAAGTAAATAAAGAATCAGACTTTTTGACAGAACTTGTGGTAATCCTCATTTATTTGTTTATTTTTCACGGGCTAGAGCAGCAAAGACAGCTCATGTTGCCTTATTTTATTTGACATATTTCCTAATTGTGACTGGTTCGACTTACAGTTCCTTAGATCCGCAGAAATGGGAAGAAGCCTCTAGCATCAAAATTGAGCAATTGATGAATTTCCTTTATTGATGGAAAACAGAAAGCAGCTTCACGTGATTTAATCATGCAGCATGATTCAAGTCTTGAGCTAATTCTTTTTGGAGAAATAAGCTAAATGATGTCTCTGATATAGGAAGGGAAATTGAATATGTTTGAATGAAACTTCTCTTCCTACTAATATTTGCATGCTGAGGTACTTACATGGATCATGTTTACCAGCTGATTGGTGGCCGGTGCGGCTACTAAATTCACCGTCTTAGTAAAGCAATAACTGAGCAGTCAGTTAGCTTCTGAGGTGTTTTAGTTTGGTTTCCTTTTTATACCGAAGTGTCTGATGAGCCAAAATGACTTGTTGTGGCACTTAATGAGGTTATTCACTCAGCTGAGCGAGACTGAGTTGTGGCACGACTCGGACGAAAGCGAAATAGAAGGAAAATACCTGCAGAAGCAGAGGAAACTCTTCCTTCAGAATAACAAGTCTCACTTAAACCACAAGAGGGCGCCAAATAAATATTTATTCTACGACAACAGTAGTGAACAAGCAGCAGACATTTAAAATCAAAAACATGAAGAGAGTTCATATTTACACAGATACACAGCACGTGACTTGTTTAGAAGCTGATCAGAGAAACATTTAGACATAGAACAAAAAGACAATGATTCTGAACATGAAGAGTTAATGCTGGCACAGAATCTCCCCACTAAGCTCTCTTCTTTGTAGCAGAGACAGTGCTGCTTGTGTAGCAAAGGATCTGGGCCAGTAGGACAAAGCTGAGACACGCCGACAGTGTGTGTGATAGAGTAGTAAGAGAGCCTCCAGTCTCCTGAGAGAAAAAGTTTCACAAAAGTCTAAGTAAGACGATGATAGATCCGTATAAAACATGCAGTTCCTGACTGTACCTGTAGAGAAACAATGACAACGCCCAAAGATCCTGTGCATGTCAGTGACACCGACAGCGTGGACAGTTGATCTGTGTGGCCGTGGTTGTAGCTGGTTATGGACTGCACAGCCTGAAAACAACAAAGCAAACAATTAAACTCACCCTCATCTAATACATTCACTTGACAGGTCACAGTAATCCCAGAACAGCCTAGAGATTCATCAAGGTACACGTTTGCCGCTAAGCTTCCACCTTGCTTGCTATTAAAGCTGCCAAACTGGAGGCATGAATCAATGTCACGAGCGCAGCAGCTGCATAGGAGGCCAGGAGGAACATCGCACCACCAAAACCCGAGAGAAGCAGTAGAGCTGGCACATAAACACACAACAAGAACGTATTAAATGTGTTTAACAGTAAAAATACATTTCCCAATATTCTCTCCTCATCCAGAAAGATTAAACATCGCTGGGAATGTGTATTTGGCAAATTTGTGGACGCTGACCTTTGAGGGTTTCCCCACGATAATGCAGGATGAGGAAGACGATCGCCGCTGTCTGAGCCAAAGTGAAGAGCCTTTCAGCCCAGGCACTGTAAGCAGTTTAAGCCAAATACGAGTCAGCGACACAGATATCAGGAATAGACTGAAAGCAGAAAAGCTCTCTGCAGTCTTTGAACTTTACAGAACTCAGGAAGGGGAGTGTGGGCCTGACATTTCATGCAGTTTCCGAATGGATGACCACCCAGGCACTTGTGTAAGCAGTTTCCTCCCGAAGCAAGAGAGTCATTTCAAATGCATGCACTTCTATAACCTCTATTTAATTATGGAGGTGCATCTAGGAATGGAAAACAGAATCAGTGTAATCTTTGCATTGCCTTATTACTTACAAAAATGGGAAGTTGCGTGCCTTTGCGTAGACAACCGGACATGAGAAAGCATAAAGTTGCAGAAGGACAGATGTCAGACTGAGGCCCTCTGCACTTCCCCTCCACAGTATCTTCAACAGCTGGGGTAGCTGTGCTGCTCAGAGGCAGCAGGGGAGATGTGGTGGTTGTCGAGAGAGAAAATTAGAATGACATACATAAACAAAAATTTAAAATGTTATTCCTAAAAATGACACAATGCATTGTAGCCTTTTTCTCTCTTTAAAAAAAAAAGATTGCATAACTAATCCTGACTCTGCATTGTTCTGGGGCATGATTTACTGCAGTTTCCACATAAACGGACACTTCTGCATACAGATGACATGGTAATGCAGGGGCTTCATCACCAGGCCTGGTGTTGCCTTTTGTTATCTGCTCTCACACATTGAGTGTCTGCAGTTTATCTGATTAGATCATTTCACACAATCGTTTGTGAGAATAGAGGAGACGATTGAATTATTTCCCTTCCATCAGGGGGAGGGGACCATTAACCAAATGTTGTTAACTGTGCAAAGTTTTCTGTGAGTGAAGTCTTACCCAGGAACATGTCCAACATGATCCAAAATCCGGCAATTTTGGTCAGTATAAACTTTAGGCATGGCACTGCAATAGAAACGGTTATTAAAACACTGTTTATGTAAAAGTATATGAGCGTGATGGCTCCATGATCACGGTTTTTGGTATGTGTTTGGATTCGAGAGGAAAACATTCCCCAGCCGCTGCCTCCCTGCCAGGTCCCGCGCATCTGGAGAAATCTTTCGCAACATTCCTCCCCGTATGATTCGAAATTTCAACACCGCGAGTCTTACCGTGCCAGTGGAAGTTGACCAAAAGCTCTTCATAGCATTTTTTAGGCATTAAAAAGCCTACGAGGAAGTCTTTGACGGGAGACGTGGTCATGGTGGGTCAGCTGCTGCAAAGAATGGTTTACAGTGAGTGGGGGGAATGGTTCAAAGGTTCCCCCCAAAGGAGCTCGAGCTGACCTGTCCTGGTTGGGACATGAAACGTCAGAGTCAGCCAGCCTCTTTTTTTGTTTGTTTTGATCAAATCTCTGTGGTATGTATGGAAGCCCGTTTCCGCCACTTAATAAAAGTCAATTTAGAAATACTCATAATTATGAGATAGTATCTCATAATTTCAATTTAGTATCTCATAATTTTGACTTAGTATCTCATAATTTTGACTTAGTATCTCATAATTTTGACTTAGTATCTCATAATTTCAATTTAGTATCTCATAATTTCTACTTAGTATCTCATAATTTTGACTTAGTATCTCATAATTTTGACTTAGTATCTCATAATTTCTACTTAGTATCTTATAATTTCTACTTAGTATCTCATAATTTTGACTTAGTATCTCATAATTTCTACTTAGTATCTCATAATTTCTACTTAGTATCTCATAATTTTGACTTAGTATCTCATAATTTTGACTTAGTATCTCATAATTTTGATTTAGTATCTCATAATTATGAGATAGTATCTCATAATTTCGATTTAGTATCTCATAATTTTGACTTAGTATCGCATCATTTCTACTTAGTATCTCATAATTTCTACTTAGTATCTCATAATTTCGACTTAGTATCTCATAATTTCGACTTAGTATCTCATAATTTTGACTTAGTATCTCATAATTTTGATTTAGTATCTCATAATTTTGACTTAGTATCTCATAATTTCTACTTAGTATCTCATAATTTCGACTTAGTATCTCATAATTTTGACTTAGTATCTCATAATTTTGACTTAGTATCTCATAATTTTGACTTAGTATCTCATAATTTTGATTTAGTATCTCATAATTTCGACTTAGTATCTCATAATTTCTACTTAGTATCTCATAATTTCGACTTAGTATCTCATAATTTCGACTTAGTATCTCATAATTTTGACTTAGTATCTCATAATTTCGATTTAGTATCTCATAATTTTGACTCAGTATCTTATAATTATGAGATAGTATTTCTAAATTTACTTTTATTAAGTGGTGGAAACGGGCTTCCATATAAAGCAGATCTGTGCATCCCTAATTTTTAGTGGGGGGGAATGTTAAAGCTGACATTTTCCATCCATCCATCCATTTTCTGTACCCGCACAATCCAGATTAGGGTCGCAGGGGGCTGTGGCCTATCCTAGCTGCCACTGGGTGAAAGGCTTCTTCTTCCATCATTGATGGCGTTAATGACCCTTTGTCTCCAGTTGCTGGAGTCATTGATCTTCTTTCTGGGTTCCATAACATGTATATTTAAACACATTGGCTGCACAGCTTGGAAATAGTTGTTGGAATTTTTTATTGAGTAAAATCAAGACAGAAACAATTGGGAGTGGGAAACATCTACGTATCAACTATATATTTTGAGAGATTTAGCAAAAGACTCTTCCTCCTTAACCATGCATGAAGGTAAGTGTGCTCAACAAAACTTTCGTCAGTGTTACACGTTTAGAGGAAGAGAACTGTAGTGGCCATTTGTCCATAGAAAACTAATTAAACTTAGACCAAACAAAATCAAAAGACTACTGATGCACCATGGGAATGTGGTTTAACTTAGGCAAAAGAAGATGAATGTCCAAGATGAATTCTTGCGTTTTCTGATGATTTATTTCAAAACAATAAAACAAACAAAAGAACAAAGAATATTTACAACTGGAACCAAAAAACAAAAACTAACTTTACAAATAGCTCCTACAAGAACAATAAAGAAATAGCATATTTGTGTTGAAGACTTAACAACTGATTTCACAAAGACTGTAGTTCTACTGTAATTTCTACATTTCCCTGATGGGGTTTATCTCATGACTGTGGACAAGATGAACATAAAAAGTTATAAAGTCACTGAAATCCTTGATTCGCCCTCTGTGTGATGGATTGAGGAGATGTGTCTTTCTTGTAATGGAGTATAAGTCATCTGAATATTAATTACGCTTCCTTCGTTGTCATTAAGACCATTTATCTGCTGATGCAAATACTTCTCTCTAATTTATTCAAGTTCAAGTTGCCCATCTCTGAAAACAGGAAGTATCTGAGCCAAAACGTTGCGAACAGGAGTTCTTGAAGTTTGAAGTTTGTGAGCTTTCACTCTGACAACATGTGCCCTGGAAAATGTGCCCTCTTCATTGCCGTTACTCTGTACCCACTGGCGCTTCTGTCCATCGCCTGCAACATTTTGCTGTTCTTTCCCGGCTGGAACACTAAGTATGTCAAAGATGGACACATTACTCAGGAGGTGAAGTACATGGGGGGATTCATTGGAGGGGGTGTCTTGGTGAGTTGTCTCTTTTCTTTGCTTGTTACTAAACGGTGGGACCAAAGACTAAGTTGCTGTAAACTTTGTGGAATATTATGCACAGCTGTGGATAAACCAGGAGATGAGTTTCTGCTTGTGAACCTCATTTTTTACTGTTGTTCAGTAAAAATATGTATTTCCCTTAAACTGCAAGCACGTTAAATAAAATCCGTAATTAACTAAGTTGTGTTTAAACTGACTAAAAGTCGCACGGTCCACATCGTTTTCTTTTAGCCTAACTAAACTAGTTTGATGATGTTTGGCTCTGATAATGCATCTCCCTGCCAACAGGTGCTGTTCCCGGCCCTTTACATTCACCTGACTGGTGTGCGGGGCAGCTGCGGAAATCGCTGTGGGGTGAGTCAGCCGCATCACCGTTGCACAACCGGACGGCCCTTTTGATGCACAGTTTACCACAGTTGAATGAACTTGTCACGCTGTTTTAAGCAGTCATTTGCATTAAAAACAGACTGGAACTGCTTTTAATATCTGAAAAAATATCTGAGCATCAGCCTATGATATATTGAGCTGTTATTGGGAAACTGAGGTGTAATATGAGACCAAAGGGAAGGTGATAAGAGCAATTTGTTTGTCCTTCCTCAAACTCGTTAATAACCAACTCTTCAGTTGAAAGATATGTTTTGGATGGCAATCAAATATTATGACCTTTAGTTCTCGTTTACCTTTGGCAGATGTTCTTTTCCATTGTGTTCGCTGCCGTGGGTGTGGCTGGTGCTGTGTACAGCTTCAGTGTGGCGCTGCTCGGCTTTTCTAATGGACCCCTCTGCAAAAGTTCCTCTATGAAATGGGAAACCCCTTTTAAGGAAAGGTGATGAGCTGAAGTAACTTTCTGATGATCCTTCACGAAACATCATGACGTTCTGGTCATTTCCAAGTCTGTTCTTTTCCACAGCCACCTGGCCTACCTGACTGAGTATAAGTCGTGGTCTCACTGCATAGAGCCAAAGAATGTGGTGCAGTTCAACATGGGACTGTTCATCACTCTGATGGTAGCCAGCGTTCTGCAGGGGCTGCTCTGTGCCGGTCAGATTATCAACGGCCTCGTTGGCTGCCTGTGTGGAACCTGCAACAAGGAAGAGGTAATGACAAGTTGTGTTACATCAGAGCATCTTAACTTCCCTTTTTCTGCTATTTGATTATTTTTTTCTTTGCTTGTGATGACTTACAGGAAGCATGAGGTGGTCTCATTTGAAGAGAAGGCTGTCTGTTGGAAGTCTGAGAGAAGTGCCGCCTTTGCATGTGTAGTTTCTGATGCTTTACACTGTTGCAGTGCATTAGATGATGCTGTGAAAAAGCTCAGGATTAGAGGTATTGCATCTATTTCCGCAGTAAGAAATGACTTGGTTTAAAAATGAGTCGGATTAGATTCCTTTTTTTCTGAGGAACTCTCCATATTTTCATGCTGGATATTTGTTAACTGAAGATTCTCTTACTGTTTGTATGGCGTTTTATTGCGTCAGTTTCATCAAAGCATCTTTTTATCTCTGGAACAAGCTGATCTTAGCTTCTGCCCAAATTAGCTTTTAGCTGCAGTTTTAAAGAGCTGTCATGCATAAACCTCCTTTACCAGTTTATATGTCTGCAATGTATTAATATTCATTTTATATCTTTTCTGTGAATGTTTTGGTAAAAATACAAAAAAAATTTAAAAAATTGTGTCAATATTAAAATACATGCATGTCTAACATATCTGATACTATACACAGATTGTGATTTTTTACTGTGACATAAACGATAAAGAAAAACACCGCACACATATATGGTTTCGACTGAATTTTACCTTCCCAACAGCATAATCTATTCTGATTTATGCTCTATTTTTCTGCACATTCTGACAATTTTGAATAAACGTGAATGAAAGAAACTCTCTTACCCTTGAGGCATCAAGTACGTATCTAAATGCAATGATCACACCCCATTTTTTTGTACTGTATCACATCCTGGTCTCAGGCATGTAAAACAGTCACAAAACCACTATTGTCATTGTATAAAAGTAGCCTCAAGATCCAAGCCAAAAAACCACGACATCACCATCATTGTCTTGTACTTGCCAAATATGGTATTTTGAGTTTTGAGAATTTAATTACACATTCAAATGTCTGTGAGTGTAGCATTCCTCAACTCAGTTTGGTAGCTCTTCTTTTTCATGTGTGGCCCTAAGTCAGTGGAATGTCCTTCCCACAGAAATGATCTCATGTATAAATCCCTCACACATTCTCATGCTTATCAAAATGCTGGTTATTAAGTAAGCAAGCTTGCACACATTGAGTGACATGTTAGTGTGTGTGTGTGTGTGTATGTCTGGTTGCTGGTGTGTGTAATGAGTGTGGTCGTTGGGGGAGGATGGGGAAGGGGAAAGTTGGACTGTTATCTGTGTGTGTGTTTGTGTTTGAATGTGTGATGAGATTAAGAGAGAGTATGTGCTGTTGATCCCTATTGTGTCCTATTTTTCTTTCTCTTTTTTGACAGTGTATTTTGTGTATTTTTAAAATATTATGGTCTGCATATTACTTTTATCTGTCATATTTTACAATCTTAATCTGTTCTTACCTTACGTGCCCAGGGACGACAGGTGGAAATTAGCAAATGTTGCTACAACCTGGCACAAGGCATCTCTTCTCTCAAGATTAATGCTTTTGTGCATTGTTCCTGTTTTAAATAAAAAATTTTAAAAAATGATGATAAACTGTCCATCTTTGATTCATCCCTGCATCTTTGATGTTTGCCCATACAGGTTTTTTTTTTTAAATTCAACTGTAAACTTCAAAAACAAAGAACAAATAAAGTCTTCTCAGCCTAAATGAATAACGCCGCCTCGCCCTGCTGTTGCTTAGAGACCACAAATGTTTTGTTTTTTAGATTTCTCATTTCCTCCATTACTGATAAGATACAGTGCAATTAATTCCTCACTAAAAGAAATGCTTCATGTCCGTTCAGGGTTTAACCATCCACAATGTGGACATTTATCAGGGTTTTGCTCATGTCAACAATGACACACTGTTCTCACTTAGCCCAGTCTTCTGATTCAGGTCTAAAGTTCAGCTGTTGTACCCTCCTGCAGTGCCAGTGCCAACATGAACGGAACGCCGTCAGCGAGAGGGGGCATAAATGATGTCGCAGAAACAAGAATGTAGCAGCACCTCATATATTACAGAAAAATATAAGAAGCTTTATTTAGCAACAAGGAGCGTCTTGGAGGGCTGATCAGTGAAATAATCCTACATATGAGGTGATGCATGATCAGCAACCACACGTGTGACTCAGATTACCTGAGTTCGGTCGTAAAAAAGAAAAAAAACTCCAGTAACAAAGCGCTGTGTCTCCATGAAACCGTGGAGTGAGTCACACAAACTTCCTCAACCCATCCCAGACTCTGTTTGTTGATGTTATCTGCAGATCATTGCTCCTCCCACACTCTAATGTCCTTCTCGGTACACTTTTCATTACAAACCCATGTACCTCTTTCAGTCTTTCAGAAGGGAAACCTCTCTCTGAGAACAGGAACCGTCCGAGCTGAAACTTACGGAGGGAAGAAATTCAACCGCAGTTTGTCAACATGTGTACAGGAAAATGCTCCCGCTGCATTGCAGTTACTCTGTATCCTCTGGCCCTCATATCCATAATCTGTAACATTGTGCTGTTCTTTCCTGCTGGAGAAGTCAAGTTTGCCCAAGATGGACACATTACGGAGGAGGTGAAATACATGGGGGGGATTGTCGGAGGGGGATTAATGGTAAGTAAGAAGGTTTCTTCTCTCTGCTGTTGACAGAAATGTGAAAATGTAAACTTTGAACTGGAATGTGTTTGATATGCAGAGGTCATTTTATCTTTTCTGGGTGCTACTGAGATCCATTTTCATGAGACGAGTCTGTAACTGACTGAAAATAGATCCCAGCTTCTGTGTGTTCTGTGTGCAGGCTGACCTCTGCACACAGAACACACCAAAGTCTCTGCATATGAGCTACCGTTTATGAATAATCAGGATTAAGATGCATGTTGAATTGAATATATACTGAAATTCAAGTGTCCTGCTACAGGTGCTGATCCCGGCTCTTCACATTCACTTGACTGGAAAGCAGGGTTGCTGTGCAAATCGCTGTGGGGTGAGTCAGATATGAGCACAGGGAGATGTTTCAGAGGTCAGTTCATGAGGGCTGGGCTAAATTCAAATGATTAACTTCATGAACTACTCCCTGAAAGGGACCTACTGTGTGCAAGCAGAGAATAGAGCATGAGTTTTTAATTATCGAGACCAGCCTATAGAAAAGAGACTTTTACAGCTACAGTGTGATGGAAACAAATGTCACAAAAATGTGATTGTTAGTAACACACTGTACTGGGCCTTTAAAAATAAAATTTCCTGTGTGATTCAATCATTTTTCAAGCAAAAGATTAGATTTAAGCCAAATTCAAGTGTTAGTGGAGCTCCTCTTTTAGAGAGGGCAAAAGCACGCTGCTGCATCACTAAGCCATTACGCAACATTATGTAGACAGAAAACAGACTGTTCTTAATAACAATTAATTTTTCATTCAAGAGGCTAATATGAAGACATCAAACAAATTGGTTTCCACTCGTTTGGTTTAGCATTGAGTTTGGAAACAAACAGAACTGTGACGAATGTGAGGAATGAAAGAAACGTCAGAGGAAAGAGTGGGAGTCTGTTCCTTCTTAAACACTTAAGTGCATCAGTTCTTAAACGGCAGCAGAAATGTTTCTGACTTCTGATTATCGTTTGAACTCTACAGATGTTCTTATCCATTGCGTTTGGCGCAGTGGGTGTGGCGGGTGCTCTGTACAGCCTCATCGTGGCAGCGCTTGGTTTGCAGAATGGGCCCTACTGTAAAACTCTAGGCTTATTATGGACGACACCTTTTAAAGACAGGTGACACGCAGGACTAACTTTCGGATTACACTTGTTAAGTTTTTCCAAACTTTCTGTTAATCATAAGGCTTCTGCTTTTCACTTTAGCAAGGACTACCTGACAGACAGCTCGTTGTGGGGGCTGTGCACAGCGCCCAAAGACATCGTTCCATTTAACATCGGACTGTTCAGCACTCTCATGGTCACAAGCTGTCTGCAGCTGATTCTCTGCGCTATTCAGATGATTAATGGGCTCTTTGGCTGTCTGTGTGGAACCTGCATGGACAAAGAGGTATCGCATTAACACACACCTCAGATTTGTTTGGCATCCTGACTCATATCACCTCTCTTATGTTTATAATTGTTTTTTTTTTCCTTCTCTCAGCAGCCCATTTGAGGTCCTGACAGCAGACTGGCGCTCTCTGCTGGGAAACTGAGGGCAGGCCTCTGGACTGCATGAAATGTTCACTTTGAAGTTGTTTCTCTCAAATTTTTTATATTGTTGCGTGTATTGTTTTAAAACCGATGCAGAAATCCTAAACGCATTGCAATGTTCAGTGATATAATGTATAAAATGCAGATCATGGGGGACTTTTTTGCTAGTTTGGCAGTCAGTTTAAAGGGGCCTGTATTGTGCTCACTATTCACAGTTTTAATTTGGGGGTCTGCTTGAAGATGTTTACATGCTTAAATGTAAGATAAATAAATAATTGACTGTATGTTGTGGTTCTCTGAAACGCTCTGTGTTGCCTCCTGTCCTTTTAAGGCTAGCTTCACATCAGCTAAATGGTGTTTATGTTGCTTGTGGGGAACTTTGTCATTTCAATTTCGGACTTAATGTTAACAGATTAGAGAGCACACACTGGCTCTGGGATTTTGTTGACTAAATAGCAGATCACTAAGGTTTGGAGTGGTGCAATTTTTTTACACTGGGAAGAAGCTTCAGTAAAATACACAGCTAAAACATTTGCTGGTCATCATGATGACCTCATTTGATTAACAACACACCTGTCACTGCAGTTTTAGTGTGTAGCCAATAGGTCACTGATATAAAAAAAATCAGCTTACCTGTGGTCACTGGATTCAAGCAATTGAGCTTGGGGAGCGCTGCAGCAGAAAGGTTGGTGTTGTGAACACACGTGTACACAACTGATAAATAAAAAATGGTGGACTGCCGGGCCACCGTTTGTCCTTATCTTTAAGCGGTGAATGTATGTATGTATGTATGTATGAATGCATGAGTGAAATTTTCCCAAAATTTCAAAAATATATATTTTTTAAATGTATGTATATATCTATTTTTTAGATATTTACATTTGTACATGTATTTTATCCAAAGCCAATTACACTGGTAGGGTAAGGGGGTCATAACAAAGGACCCCTACTTTAGGTAGTATCTTGTATGGACGGGATTTGAACCAAGGTTTCTCAGATGAAAGGTGACAGTCTTACCGCTACACTATCCATCGATATGTAGACATGCATATATTTATGAACGTATGAGTGAAATTTTCAAAAATATATTTTTTAGATATTTACGTATGTATGAAATTTTCAAAAATGTTCAAAATCAAAAATATAAAAAATTGTAGATATTTACGTATGTATGTATGTATGTATGTACGCATGCATGCATGCATGCATGGGTGTATGTATGTATGGACAGGATTTGAACCAAGGTTACCCACATGAAAGATATATGTGCACATATGTATGAATGTATGAGTGAAATTTTCAAAAATATATTTTGATTATATATTAGACAACAACAAAGATAATAGTACTATGTTCATCATGGTAGATGCTTTTTTTCTAAAGCCACCTTCACTGGTGGGGTAATGGGGTCTTCCCTAAGAAGGCCTAATGGAAGTAGTATGTTGTATGCAGGGGATTTGAACCTAAGTCACCTACATGAAAGGTAGTAATCTTACCTCTATACTATCAAGCCAAACTGATGCTGGTATAGTGGTGAATGGATGTATGTCGTGTAAAACCATGCATAGGGCAGGTACTATGCAAATGTAATTCATGGTAATGTAGATATGTAAATAAAAGAGGTCAGCTTGTTAAGTGAACCGGCAATACTTAATAACTCCCTTTCAGTGAGGACTTTGGACTTGTGGAACAGCACAATAAGCAGAATATCTCCGCGTTTTAAAGCAGCTGGTTTCAAAGTTTAAAAAAAGTTTGCAATCTTTTAATCAGCGAAAGTGAAGGAAATTAAAATACAGGACACAGTTAAGTTAATGTCATCTTTAATGCAGATTGTATTACAACAGTTAATAATTGTATTGAATCATTTAAATCATTTGCTCAACAAAATGCATATCTGAATATGTAGTTTAAGGATAATTATCAAGGCCTTAAGGGAAAAAAAACCTGCACATGGACTGCAGGGTGTAATTGGCACATCATGATGCAGCTGATATTTTCTCATTGATTTGTTCATATCAACAAAAGGAGAAAGAGGCAAAACTGTGGTCAAGTAAAAGGCAAAGAGAATGGAGAATAGCAACAGGAGTGGAATCTGGCAGAGCAACACAAACACAAGAAAAAAATGGTTAAAAGTTCACACTTGCTGACCATGTTCCAAGTCTTTTTTACAACCTGTATTAACCTGTAAGACTTCAGTGAGTCAGTTGGACGCCATGTCCTCACCACCGGCTGCGCTGTGTGGAACGTAAACAACGTTTTCAGCAGATTTAACAGCAAAGTTTCTTACTCTATGAATGGAGTTCATTAAAAACAGGTCTTCACAACACATCTTAGGCAATTTTTGTGAATTAGAATCACTAAAATCTACACGTAAAATGCTTAAAATGACAGTTTAATTGCATTAAAGAGAACGTCATTACCAAATGGAGTCTTTTTTTAGTATGCGCAGACACTACTTTGTTGAGGTAGCCATATAATAATAAACAGGAGTGCTGATAGTTCCTTATCACGAGCTGTTTGTGCTGTTCTTTACGTGTTGTTCTCACTGAACACTCTTGGATATAGCACTTCTGGAGTGTTAAAAACAACCAAGGTTCAGACCTAAAAATGGATCAACATCAGGATGAAAATAAGTGTGTACGTAAAAATTTTCTTTATCTTTTGCACTGTACAAAAGAGAATCGTGTGGCTGTTTCTTGAAATGGCTAAACCAGATCCCATGTATGGTTATTGTGCCTCACTTCTGGTTAGCCACTTCTTTATCTGAGTTATGAACAAGTTCAGCCGTCAAACTGCTTCATCATGAGTTTCCGGCTGACCTCATAACCCAGGAACAGAGCTCCGTTGGCTGGGAAGGTGCGAACCATGGTGGGGGTTAAACCCGAGTAGAGCGCCCTCACGCCTACGCAGCGGAAACAAACAGAGTTACAGTCTGATCACTGATCCAAGAATCAGGAATACAACCCCTCTCTCTGCTTCTGCTTACCTTCAGCGCGAGCGATGGTCATGAAGGTTTTGAAAAACCCGGCCTGCTTGCCCGTCATTGACATGACCTGGATCCGAGATTTGACACAGTCCATCGGATAGACCACCAGCCACAGGCACGCCCCCCCGAAACCGCCACTAAACACGGTGGCAGCCACACCTTAAAAACATGCAGCAACACACATTCAACACACAGAGAAACTGCGTTTGAGCATAGGAGCTGTTTTAAATTCACCTGAAAATGAAGTTTTATGTATCAGGACAGGATTACAGCATTGGTTCATGCACAGCTCTCTTAAAGCGGAACTCCGGGGCATTTGAAGCGTGTTTCCATTGCTAGAGGTTGTCAAATACTGCCAGTAGGACACAGAGAGATGCGTATCTGCGCTCCCTGTGTGAAGATCGCGCTGTCCGCACACCCTGTCATGCGAGGCTAATACGTGGTGGCTAAGGGGCAAGCGCTAACCCTTCCACGTAAAACAACAACTTGCACACTGCAGAAACGTCACACCACTTTATAACCCATCCGACAATAAAGTCACAAGCCTTACCATCAAAACCATATGCATGGTTCTCACATTACTGGCATGGGGACGTTACAAAACAACTTTATAAACAGCAATTCACTCACCGGCTGGTTGTAGGCTCGCGCATGTGAAAGCCCAAAAGAGTCGATGGAGGATAATCCCATATACAAAACAATTATCTTCTCTAGAAAAACTGCGTTCAAGTATTTAAAACATTACAACAATACATGCCCAGTAATATTGTTGTAATGTTTTAAATACTTGAACATAGTTTTTCTAGAGAAGATAATTGTTTTGTATATGGGATTATCGTCCATCGACTCTTTTGGGCTTTCACATGCGCGAGCCTACAACCAGCCGGTGAGTGACATGCTGTTTATAAAGTTGTTTTGTAACGTCCCCATGCCAGTAATGTGAGAACCATGCATATGGTTTTGATGGTAAGGCTTGTGACTTTATTGTCGGATGGGTTATAAAGTGGTGTGACGTTTCTGCAGTGTGCAAGTTGTTGTTTTACGTGGAAGGGTTAGCGCTTGCCCCTTAGCCACCACGTATTAGCCTCGCATGACATGCTGTGCGGACAGAGCAATCTTCACACAGGGAGCGCAGATACGCACCTCTCTGTGTCCTACTAGCAGTATTTGACAACCTCTAGCAATGGAAACACGCTTCAAATGCCCCGGAGTTCCCCTTTAAGGTCCCACCACAGCATTTTAATCAGATTTAAGTCCGGACTTTGACGTGACCATTGCAACACCTCGATTCTTTTCTCTTTCAGACATTCTGCTGTAGATTAGCTGCTGTGTTTGGTTTCCTCCAAACGTGCTGCTGTGCATTAAGAGCAAACATCTCCACTTTGCTCTGTCCAAAGGACATTGTTCCAGAAGTCTTGTGGTTTGTTCAGATGCAGATTTGCAAACCTAAGCTGTGCTGCCATTAGGGGGGGAACCGTACAAAAAAACTCACGGTTCGGTACGTACCTCGGTTTGGACCCTACGGTTCGGTACATTTTCGGTACAGTGCCGAAGGAGGCGTGTAGCGAGGTTCGAGCACATGTAATAGATATCTGAATCCTGCCTCTTCTACAGTGGAATATGGGCGCATAGCAGATGCGATATAAATTCCAATTGCTTCTGTAATTTTATTTTCTCTGCATGTATTTGTATCCAGGGGTTGTTGTAATACATTTGGGAGATGTAATTGGTCGGGTCTTTTCATGGTTCTATAGAACACATACGCATCTGACGGAGGTGTTTGGTGGTCGGTAGCTACGCCCCATGTCATGCTATCACGGCTGAAATGTTTCATCATACCACACAGACACAACCGGTGGGTGTTTAATAAGTTAAACTTACACGTTGTCTCCTTTGTCTGTGGCGCTCTGCTCTCCTTTCTTCCTTCATGAAATGAAAAAGTATCTCCTGACTCTCTCTGTGAGCTTTTCCAGCCTCGATATTAGACGCCAGATGTGATTGTCCATGATTAATATCACCATCATGCAGACCATAAACACAGTGGCCTCCCCGCTCTCCATATTAGCTTCTTTGTGGTGTTTTTTCTTCTCTCCTTACTTTTTGCAGGTTTTGTTTTGTTGTTGAATGTGGCGCTAAACGGCTAACGGCTAACACGTCACTGAAGCAGACGGCTGCGCGCGGCGCATCAGTCCCGACCTGGTCCCGACTCATGTGCGAATGCAGACTGAAACAGTTCCGCCGGGGAAGGACAGTTATCAGAACGGAATTCAAGTAGGACAGTTCTGATAACTGCGTTCTTATAACTACTCTGTCCGAAAGCGTATATCTCTACGGACCAATCAGAGCTTGCATGTGGCAGTGTTTAAATGGGTCCTGGTGGAAACTCTTGCAAAATAACAGTTCCGCGTTCAGATCAATATTAAACTCCCGTACCGTGTGTATTCTGCGTGGCAATGCGCGTACCGAACCGTGACCCCCGTACCGTGACGGTTCGGCACGAATACATATACCGTGCCGGCCCTAGCTGCCATGTTCTTTTTAGAGAAGAGGCTTTCTCCTGCAGCCCTTCCAAACCAGCCATAGCTGTTGGGTCAGAAACTTTAACATTTAACGTGCTAACGCAGGCCTGCAGAGTCTTTCTGAGCATTGTATTGACATTGGAATGACCTTGTTCAGAAGTTCACTGCTGGGAAGAATGCCAGCTGTCCTGAATGTTTTCCACTCATGAATAATCTTTCTCTCTGTAGAATGATGGATTCCAAACAGTTTGGAAACGGCCTTATAACCCTTCCCAGATTAATGGGCAGCAACAGTTGCTTCTCTAACATCATTGCTGATATCTTTCCTCCCTTAACATAGTTAAGAACCACCTGAATGTTCCAGCCCAGCAAACTGACAGAACATCTGCTTTTACAGAGGTGCTCACACATATCTGCTTAACAGCACCTTAATTATTTTAAATGTGCACCTAGTTTAGTTAATATATCATAGCATGAAGCAGTATGTCACATGTTGTTGTACATCTAAGGATGTATCTAACTTTTTTTTCAAGAATGCCTCTCAACAACACTTAGAAAAAATCCTTGATGGCTAAAATTCTCTTTGTACGGAGGTTCGATATAAACATCTTTTGAGGAATCTTTTGAACATTTTTGCAGAGCAGAGCATTTTGCGTGTACCTATGTCGTCCTTTTCGCATTTCATTTTGTCTGCAAAGGTAGTGCGGGAGAGCTCATAACCCCCGAAGAAACAGAAGTATCCGGGCACTTCTCTGGCGATGGTGGTCGTCAGGCCCTGGAAGAAGCCCTGCGGTCCCTCATTCCTCATGATGGATTTCACCACCGACCACACGGTGCTTCAACACAGAGCACATGAGCGGTTGGTCAGACACACACAGATACAGAACCAGCTGATACATGCGTCAACAAATCACTTTCAAAACAACTTTAGTTTTATGCAATTTACTGCATTTGTGAAAAATCCAGACAGTATTTCACACATTGTTGAGTGTTGCATCGTAAATGACTCAAAAGACTCTTTGAAATTGTTTGTTTCTGTGTAAAAACCAGAATTCGTGTGAGTTCTGACACTTTAAACTGTCTAAAACCCACGTGGATACAATCTAGACATGCCAACAAATAGATTTGGGTTGGCAGTGTGAACAAGGCCTTCATCTAAAAGACTTACGATAATGTACAATTAGAAAATTAGAGGAGTTTAAGAGCAGATTAACCAAACAAGACTATCCAAAAACTTCTGTATATTCAAACCTCACTTACTTCTGGCTCTTTGCAATCTTGCCTGATGCCTCCATTTCATACATAGCTTGCAGTCGACACTTGACAAGTTCAGTGGGGCAGAGTACCAGTGAGGAGAAGATGGACGCGACTGAGCCGGCACTGGCTTTCTGCATGTCACTAACAAAGAGGAAAGGGTAATCAGACGCTCAGAAAGGGACATGAATCCTGAGAGCAGGTCTGGTGTTGGCTTGGTTCGTATCTTCCTACCTGAGCACAGCTTCGTGGTGCAATCCAGCCGTGAAGCGGATGACCTGCTGGCAGAAGCCGTAGCTCATGAACAGCACCGAGTTCTCCGCGATGTTGGCCACCAGAGCTGGAGTGGTTCCCTGGTAGAGACCACGCACACCTACCAGTCTGTAGGTGGACGTGATGCAGTGGATGAAACCCCGGTACATCGTGGGAAAAGTCTGCATCTTGACCTTTGCTGTGTCCAGAGGCTGTCCACTGAAGACGCATGCCGCTCCGCCTCAAAGGGGAGCATCGAGAGAAAAATGTCAGCAACAGAAGGGATGCCAAGTAAACACAATTCGGCTGTTTGGCTTTGTACAAACTACAGAAAAGCAAACCATTCGAGCCATGAAGGGAGATAAAAATCAGAGGGCGTTGCACTCAAATGAGCAAATGAAAACAGAGAGAAATGAGCTGGAAAAAGACGCGAGTCATGAAAATATCCTGCCTACGCAAGACATGGAGCTACTGAATACACGAGCATCACACAGATAATACTTTCTACACATGGTGCATTTAACTACCTATTGCTCCTGCAGAGAGATCAATGATGGCCTGGACAACTGGGTGTGGAGCCATGATCGCCAGAGGGGGTTTCTTCTTCTCTCAGCTACCTGGTAAAGAAAGAGTTTAGACGTGTATCTCATCACAGGGACCGGAGCTGAGAAAGTTTGCTGTAAAAACAGCTGCTCTCATCTGAGACATCGTGAGTAATTATTAACAGGCAAAGAGTGGCCAAAATGTGGATGTACAAGCTTCTAAAACCAAAATCGCGTTTGCATTAACAGAACTTAACTTGAGATATCTGCTGTCTCTGAATAAAGAAGTGCTTTTTAATCATTTTCACCTGACACAGGGGTCACACAAGAACAAAAAAAAAGAGGAAGAAGAACATTTAGCTCACTGAACTGGTGGATTATTTATCATATTTTACAGGCCGTTTTTCTTCAACTGAAAAGTATCAAAGGGAAGTATCCTGATGATGTAACATTCAACAGTGACCATCAGAGGGCCAAAATGACTGTTCTCTGTACAGCATTCAAACACGTTTTTAAAAAGTGAATGAGCAAAAAAAAAAAAACAAACTGTGAGCTTCTGTCCATCAGGGCCAAACAACAAGTTTCCCGGTTCAGAGGTAATTTACCGAACGAGCACAAGCAAAGTCGGAAAATGTGAGAAAAGTTGGTTTTCTGCCACAGAATGGTAAAAACTTTACGGTTCATTTTAACATACAAACCTCTCAGGACAGCGACGGGTTCACGTGGGGCATCAAAGTGTCTCTGAGGTTAATGTGAAAGTCTGTGTGTCAAACATGGGGAGTGATGGTGACCCTGCGAGCTGCTGACCGATGCTAACATCATTAACGGCCCGCTGCGTGCCAGCTAACACCATCAGGTCCAACGTGCATCGTTAGCTCCTATCTCATGTCTAACGTGTGGCCCGGTGCTCTAACAGTGGACAATGAATGGATCGGCCATCAGAGATATCAATCGGAGCGGAGCTTAGAGGTTGTTTCATGACATAACAGAGAGGACTAAAATTAGAGACCATCCACTCTGCTTTAAATTATAGAAACCAAACCTGCCGCCGTGTTACGGTCCAATTTTTATTTCACTGCCTACTAAACACCACAGGTTGCTTTAGTTTTTCTTTATATAACCACTACACACGGTTTGCGCTGCATTAATGACGTGTTTTATTCATTTGATTTGACTGTACGACGTCATTGTAGTACCCGTCGAGCTAAAACAGCGCACGCATATATTCGCGGAGTGAGCATCTTAATTCAGGATGTCTGACATGAAACCGCATGTCGTGAGCAAAGTACAGCTTCCGGTTCACGTTCTTGTCAAAATAAAGGGTGATAACTGTGTGGTGTGGTGTGGTGGAGCTCCCCCTTGTGCTGTTTTCTAACAGTGCACACCTGAGTCTGTAAAGTCAAACACTGAGGATGTCACGCATTTCCATAGCTTAAGATCAGGGCAGGCAGTGGAAAAAAAGGAACTTTATGAAGCCATGATGTGTGATTTAGCACTGGAATCAACTCATTTATGTTCTTCATCATCTTTTAGATCAATGTGTTAAAACTAACAAACAAAGCAGGCCACTGTGTAGCTTTTCCATCACAATAAAGCTAAAGGGAATATCTCACAAAGCCCTCTACCTGTTCACTAAATAAAAAACCCAAATCACCTCTGAAATATGTAGTGAATCAGACAACGTCCACACAAGGAATTTCTCTGAATGTGCTGTTCTTGATCAGAGCACACCCAGTGAGTTCTGTGTTGTTGTTCTTTAATCTTTAAATAGCTTTATACATAATTACCTTACCTGATGTACTGTGTCTGAGAGAACATTGCCTTCCTTTACCCAGACAGAACAGCACAAAACCTCTCAACCCTGCGTGTGCTTTGGCGAGTCAGTTGATCCTTTTAAAAAACTCTCCTGCAGCGAAAACAACTTCAACAGATGTTAATCAGCTGTGTTGATTCAGACTTTTAACTAAGGTCAGGAGATATGATCACAAGCACTTCTCATCGACTCGTTGTTTTAACATCTTTGATCATCATCTGTGGAGGCTGTTTAATTACTATTATCTATACATTTTGACTATACTTTGTATAACTCGACTTTGTGCTTTCAGGTTTAACTCAGATTTTTAAAACCTTTCTTAGTTTTGAGAATAGGATGTAATTTGTAAGGTTTTAGTTCCTAAATCTTACTTTTCTTTATTTCTGTGGTGTTTTTTTGTTAAAAAAAACAAGTTAATCAAGGATTAGAGCTGAACTTCTAGGAGGGGGGTGGGGTGGGGGTGTAACACTTCCCTTTGGTTTTTTAATTAAATCAAAATGCACTTAATTACTGTATTCACAGTTTGCCTAGTTTTTGGAGAAGTACTTTTCTAAGTAAAATGCTAAAACCACTGAAAAAACTGCTGAAATGTTAGTGATTAAAAAGTATTTTAGTGCAATTAGAAAAATGTACATAAAGTAACAGGAGAAGTACAAAAGCAGTGCAAAAAAGATTACTTATATGCATTCAAGTAATAGCAGAATTTTACTGTTGAAATTAAGTGAGTTGGAGATGATTTTGAACTATTTTTTAAAATTACAGATTTTTTTCCAATGCAGAATAATTTAAATTTTCTCCTTTAATCAACACTTTTTTCTTTTTTTTGGCTTTTATAAATCAAAAAGAAAACATGAACTGCCTTCACAGTCACTGAGAATCTTAAAGTGATGGTTCGGAGTAGATTCAACCTGGGGTCATTTGAACCGTGACATCCAGCCAAGTAGCCCACCCGAAGTTTTTTCATATTGGCTGAACATCAGCTGAGTTACTGAGTTATCCCGAATAGCTTCGTACAAGGGTTAATGGATCCTGGCAGTATCTCCAAAATTACCACACTAAAATCACATGCCATGACACCAAACTTCTACAGTAGTACAAATATGGTCTGTACTCACAAAGCGATGCATTTGGAAGTTTGTACATAGTGCAGGAGTTTATTATTATCAACACAAGCAGACAGTTTCTATGTATGAGGAGAGAGAAAGCTGGCGGCTTTTTCCGGGTGGTACTGCACTCTAGGGCGGCACCAACGAAGCAGTGCAGAGCAGTCAGAATGAATGTGGTACTATGAGATCCACCTTAGATGCAGCCATTGCTTTGGATAGAATTTTTTATATTTTTTCATTTTAATTTTCCTAAAGGCAGGATAAATTATCCTTTCAAACGGCACTTGGTTTGATTTTTTAGACTCACTAGATTTTTTAAAAATACACATTTATTGTCAGTATTGCATCACGAGTGCCGCAAAGCAGCCGGTCGTAATCAGCCGTGCGTTCTTCAGATTCCGTTAGCTAGATGCTAGCGGAGACTGACTCGCAAATGCCAGACCTGTAAGAAAACAGAAAGCTATAACTCCCAGGTTATTGTACTTTTGATATAAATCCACATCCCTCTGTCAGAAATCACAGTAACATTTTCAGGTTTCAACCGCTAGCGGGGACATTTTTTGAGTTATTAGCGCCAGCCCTATGGCCAATCTCATTCTGCACTCGCTCGCCAGCGCCCCCAGACAAAATCAACTGAACTGCAGCCAAATTTTGTATAATGGGGTGAATAGGAAGAGAAACGGCTGTCTGTAAAAGGGCTGTGACACAAGCCTAATAGCTTATCTGCTGCTAAAGCTGCGTCAACGTCACTTCCTTGATCTGGGAGCTTCAAAGTAAGACGAGGGTTGATCTACTAATGTAGACAACAAAGTATATGCTATATTGTACAAACTTCAAAATGCATCGTTTTGTGAGTACAGACCATATTTGTACTACTGTAGAAGTTTGGTGTCATGGCATGTGATTTTAGTGTGGTAATTTTGGAGATACTGCCAGGTTCCATTAGCGCTTAAGCTATTCGGGATAACTCAGTAACTCAGCTGATGTTCAGCCAAGATCAAAAAAACTTCGGGTGGGCTACTTGGCTGGATGTCACGGTTCAAATGACCCCAGGTTGAATCTACTCCGAACCATCACTTTAAGCTACACCTTCAGTGTCCACCGGCGTGACGTCAAGTGGGTTTTTTGTCTCGTCTCAATGTCATGGCTCATCACTTCCTGTTTTATTTTGAAAGATTAACTCCCCTCTCGTTTCAGGCAGAGAGTCTCTATTATGAGGAGAGGGAAAGCTGGCAGCTTTTTCCGGGTGGTACTGCACTCTAGGGGCGCCAACGAAGCAGTGCAGAGCAGGCAGAACTCTATGGTGGTACTTTGAAATCCACCTTAGATGCAGCCATTGCTTTGGATATAATTTTTTATATTTTTTTATTTTAATTTTCCTAAAGGCAGGATAAATTATCCTTTCAAACGGCACTTGGTTTGATTTTTTAGACTCACTAGATTTTTTAAAAATACACATTTATTGTCAGTATTGCATCACGAGTGCCGCAAAGCAGCCGGTCGTAATCAGCCGTGCGTTCTTCAGATTCCGTTAGCTAGATGCTAGCGGAGACTGACTCGCAAATGCCAGACCTGTAAGAAAACAGAAAGATATAACTCCCAGGTTATTGTACTTTTGATATAAATCCACATCCCTCTGTCAGAAATCACAGTAATATTTTCAGGTTTCAACCGCTAGCGGGGACATTTTTTGAGTTATTAGCGCCAGCCCTATGGCCAATCTCATTCTGCACTCGCTCGCCAGCGCCCCCAGACAAAATCAACTGAACTGCAGCCAAATTTTGTATAATGGGGTGAATAGGAAGAGAAACGGCTGTCTGTAAAAGGGCTGTGACACAAGCCTAATAGCTTATCTGCTGCTAAAGCTGCGTCAACGTCACTTCCTTGATCTGGGAGCTTCAAAGTAAGACGAGGGTTGATCTACTAATGTAGACAACAAAGTATATGCTATATTGTACAAACTTCAAAATGCATCGTTTTGTGAGTACAGACCATATTTGTACTACTGTAGAAGTTTGGTGTCATGGCATGTGATTTTAGTGTGGTAATTTTGGAGATACTGCCAGGTTCCATTAGCGCTTAAGCTATTCGGGATAACTCAGTAACTCAGCTGATGTTCAGCCAAGATCAAAAAAACTGCGGGTGGGCTACTTGGCTGGATGTCACGGTTCAAATGACCCCAGGTTGAATCTACTCCGAACCATCACTTTAAGCTACACCTTCAGTGTCCACCGGCGTGACGTCAAGTGGGTTTTTTGTCTCGTCTCAATGTCATGGCTCATCACTTCCTGTTTTATTTTGAAAGATTAACTCCCCTCTCGTTTCAGGCAGAGAGTCTCTATTATGAGGAGAGGGAAAGCTGGCAGCTTTTTCCGGGTGGTACTGCACTCTAGGGGCGCCAACGAAGCAGTGCAGAGCAGGCAGAACTCTATGGTGGTACTTTGAAATCCACCTTAGATGCAGCCATTGCTTTATATAATTTTTTATATTTTTTTATTTTAATTTTCCTAAAGGCAGGATAAATTATCCTTTCAAACGGCACTTGTTTTGATTTTTTTAGACTCACTAGATTTTTTTAAAATACACATTTATTGTCAGTATTGCATCACGAGTGACGTCACACATGTGGCATCACTTTACGGCATGGTCAGTCCTAGTGCTGAGCTAGCAGAGATGTGTTAGCTCAAATAGTTACAGATTTCAGCTCGTGTCAGCTGTACACGTTGGTTTGGCAGTAGTGCTAGCTGTCAGCTGGAGATGGTATTGGGAGATCTCAGATCACATTGGCTGTACACGTTTAAAAGGTGTCGTACAATAGAAACTCTCTGACTCTGGCACAGTGGACGAGTGCCGTAAAGCAGCCGGTCGTAATCAGCCGTGCGTTCTTCAGATTCCGTTAGCTAGATGCTAGCGGAGACTGACTCGCAAATGCCAGACCTGTAAGAAAACAGAAAGATATAACTCCCAGGTTATTGTACTTTTGATATAAATCCACATCCCTCTGTCAGAAATCACAGTAACATTGTCAGGTTTCAACCGCTAGCGGGGACATTTTTTGAGTTATTAGCGCCAGCCCTATGGCCAATCTCATTCTGCACTCGCGCGCCAGCGCCCCCAGACAAAATCAACTGAACTGCAGCCAAATTTTGTATAATGGGGTGAATAGGAAGAGAAACGGCTGTCTGTAAAAGGGCTGTGACACAAGCCTAATAGCTTATCTGCTGCTAAAGCTGCGTCAATGTCACTTCCTTGATCTGGGAGCTTCAAAGTAAGACGAGGGTTGATCTACTAATGTAGACAACAAAGTATATGCTATATTGTACAAACTTCAAAATGCATCGTTTTGTGAGTACAGACCATATTTGTACTACTGTAGAAGTTTGGTGTCATGGCATGTGATTTTAGTGTGGTAATTTTGGAGATACTGCCAGGTTCCATTAGCGCTTGTACTAAGCTATTCGGGATAACTCAGTAACTCAGCTGATGTTCAGCCAAGATCAAAAAAACTTCGGGTGGGCTACTTGGCTGGATGTCACGGTTCAAATGACCCCAGGTTGAATCTACTCCGAACCATCACTTTAAGCTACACCTTCAGTGTCCACCGCCGTGACGTCAAGTGGGTTTTTTGTCTCGTCTCCATGTCATGGCTCATCACTTCCTGTTTTATTTTGAAAGATTAACTCCCCTCTCGTTTCAGGCAGAGAGTCTCTATTATGAGGAGAGGGAAAGCTGGCAGCTTTTTCCGGGTGGTACTGCACTCTAGGGGCGCCAACGAAGCAGTGCAGAGCAGGCAGAACTCTGTGGTGGTACTTTGAAATCCACCTTAGATGCAGCCATTGCTTTGGATATAATTTTTTATATTTTTTTATTTTAATTTTCCTAAAGGCAGGATAAATTATCCTTTCAAACGGCACTTGTTTTGATTTTTTTAGACTCACTAGATTTTTTTTAAATACACATTTATTGTCAGTATTGCATCCCGAGTGACGTCACGCATGTGGCATCACTTTACGGCATGGTCAGTCCTAGCGCTGAGCTAGCAGAGAGGTGTTAGCTCAAATAGTTACAGATTTCAGCACAGCCCTTTTAAATACTCTCTGACTAGCCTCTGGTTTAGCTTTGGTTGTTGTTAGCAGCACCAGGTTAGCACTCTGGCACAGTGGACGAGTGCTGTAAAGCAGCCGGTCGTAATCAGCCGTACGTTCTTCAGATTCCGTTAGCTAGATGCTAGCAGAGACTGACTCGCAAATGCCAGACCTGTGAGAAAACAGAAAGCTATAACTCCCAGGTTATTGTACTTTTGATATAAATCCACATCCCTCTGTCAGAAATCACAGTAATATTTTCAGGTTTCAGCCGCTAGCGGGGACATTTTTTGAGTTATTAGCGCCAGCCCTATGGCCAATGGTCATTCTGCACTCGCTCGCCAGCGCCCCCAGAGAAAATCAACTGAACTGCAGCCAATTTTTTTATAATGGGGCGAATAGGAAGTGGAACGGCTGTCTGTAAAAGGGTTGTGTTTCAGGTCACTTGCTCTTCCTCTTGTGTTCCAGTCTTGATTGTCGCATGAGTGACTCCACCTGTTCCCAGTTAAAGGACAAGACCGTTTTTTTTTACATTGGGCCCTTGATTTCACATTATAACATGATGTTCTACTCACCCCTACTTGTTGTTGGTAATTTGGAGCTTTTCCGAAGATATTCGAGAGTCGTCTGGCTGCTCTCTTGAGATATTCGGCCATGAAACGGTTTCCTATGGGCAACGTTATACAGGCACAAACTATGCTGTTTATAATTTATTAATTACTGTACACTAGCACTGATAACGTGGAGGTGCGTCGCTTACTTAAAAAAATCCGGGTTACTGTAATTTTTAATTTTTGTCGTAAAGTGGGTGTTACTGACGTCATCATCGTGCTACTACCACAGACAGCCCACAGACCTGCTGCCTATTTATTCATTCGGCTAAAATTCAAAATTACAGTAACCCAGATTTTTTTAAGTAAGCGACGCACCTCCACGTTATCAGTGCTAGTGTACAGTAATTAATAAATTATAAACAGCATAGTTTGTGCCTGTATAACGTTGGCCATAGGAAACCGTTTCATGGCCAAATATCTCAAGAGAGCAGCCAGACGCCTCTTGAATATCTTCGGAACAGCTCCAAATTACCAACAACAAGCAGGGGTGAGTAGAACATCATGTTATAATGTGAAATCAAGGGCCCAATGTCAAAAAACGGTCTTGTCCTTTAACCCTGTGTGTATAAGAGTTGACGTCTCACCTTGTCTTGTGCCAGTGTGTCGTGTCTGTTGTAGCCAACGTACTTCACTCTCGCCTTCATAAAAACCTAAGTCCATGTTCCATGCCACAGTTCTTATCTCGCTAAGAGAGTTTTTGTTTTCTGATAACTTTTGTAATCATAGCCTTGTTAAAGAGCAGTTTAAGTTTAATAGCAATATTGCTTTTTTCCTCCGAGTGGAGTGATCTTTTGTTTCTAAGTAAAGTGTCATATCCTAGTGCTAAGAGGTTTTTTGTTTTCCTCCGCAGCAGGAGTGATTAATTTAAAGTTCAAAGTTTCAAAGCCTTTGTGTTTTCCTCCTCAGTGGAGCGATTATTATTTTTTATAACTTTTCATAGATATACTTCTCTCATTTTGGGAGAAGTATATATTATTATTGATAACTTATATATATAGTCCTTTTTGTTCTCTCTTGGAGAGTTTGGATTACCTTGTTCCTCCTAAATAAAGCTTCGGAATAACATCGCCTGCTCCTGTGTCCTGCAATTCTCTGGGTGTGACACACAGTGTTTTTTTTCCAACCAGAAGACCAAACCTCGAAACCTAACGTTGATAAAAATGATTAAAAATAATTACAGCAAATAGCAGCCAAATCGTTGCCAATAAACTAATGATTCAGCTGCACTTCCATAAACTTTTCAGATGTTTGACCAAAGTTTGTGTGAATAAAAATCCTTTTTAGAACGATAGCGCTGATCAGCAGCAGTGAAATTAAAAGGTAAAATAAGAGTTTTACCCGTCCTTTCCTCCTTTTCACCCTCTTAGACGGTGAAATAAAGAAAAGAAATCTGACACCTGAACAACAGATTGTCACTATTTAGTTATTCAGTAAAGAACTTAAATAATGCCAAAATACCATCTGTTTCAGTAGAGTTGCCTGGGATTAAATGAATGTGTCCTCGGTCCACATGCTTATCCTTTAAAAGTCAGAAGTGCGATGGCTTACTGTTCAGCAGTCTAGACCCATGTGGCGACATGTTGTCATCAGATTAGACGTTTAACTCCCACAGACTCAATAAAAGACATGATTATTCACTTTTTTTATATTACTTTGCCTTTTATCAAAAGAAAAAAAACAAAAAAACATTGACGCTGTCTACATCACAGACAAGAATCATCAATATTCTGTTTGAAACAATTTTGCCATGAACAGAATGACCCCCATGCCCACCCTTCCCCCGGCTCCTCTGTACACAGTAAACTTTACATACCTATAGTTCCTGTTCAGCCTTATTACAATTACATCATTATCAAAGTAGTATCATTAGCTTTAAAATACATATGATGCTCTTTCCATTGTAATTAGAATTGCTATCCTGATTGTACACACAGTACCATTTCCCACACTTAGAGAGTCTGCTGCACAGTTTAAACAGCGTGATTTTATAAAATATTCTGAGGAGACAAAACACCTCTGTGTTTTCCACTAAAACTAGATGGGATGCTTTTTCCTGTGTGGCCCTCCTGAACCATTTCCAGACCGTCCGAAGGCTTTACAGCAACACCAACTGTTGCGTCTGCTCGGGTTTGAGATTATGAGGTACAGTCAGAGAATTGCGCTAATCCACAATTAGAAGAGCAGCACTGCAGTAATAACAATGAGATTATAGAAGATCACTTCAACTAAAGGTAGATTTGGTGAATTTGTATCGAGCACAAGGTTAGAAGTCGTGCTCACTCGTTATACTTTCTTTCTTTTCTCTAAACTCAAATATTTAATGGAGTGCCTGACACATTTGGTAAACTTTGTATTAACTTAGTGACAAAGGGCTTTAACTCTTCAGAAGACACACCCACCTTAAAGGGGAAGTTCTTTTTTTTTTTTTTAAACCTGGACCTCTTTTCTGGCATAAAATACATTCATCTACTCACCGATAACAGTTTGGTGAAAGTCAGCATCCTTTGGAAGATATTTAGTTCACTGGAGATCAGCGTATATCCATATAACGGGAGAGAACAGGGCAGAGACAATACAGCCTCTAAATAAGGCATTATCTGTCTTTATTTCAGCAATACTTTAAGACCAATGAATGAATGAATGAACGCGTACAATTGCACTGTTACCTCAGAGCCGCCGTGTTGTTGTTATCGGGGGCTTTCTGGATCTACACACATCTACTGGGATGACGTCATCGATGCGCGCAGCTGCAGCACAGCTCATTCACTCTGTGACGGTCAGCTATCTTCACACGGAGTTTGCCACTGCTAGTTTTGTGCAACATGCCAATTTGGAAATATGCAATAACGAACCATGTTAGCAGCAGCAGTAGCAAATTCCGTGTAAAGATGCTGCTGCGGCGGCAGCGTCGATGACGTCATTCCCTTAGACGTGTGTGTAGAAAGCTTCCTATAAGCCCCCGATAACAACAACACGGAAGCTCTGAGCTAACAGTGCAATAGTACACGTTCAGTCATTCATTGGTCTTAAAGTATTGGTGAAATAAAGACAGATAATGCCTTATTTAGAGGCTGCATTGTCTCTGCCCTGTTCTCTCCCGTTATATGGATATACGCCGATCTCCAGTGATCTAAATATCTTCCGAAGGACGCCGACTTTCACGAAACTGTTATCGATGAACGTGTTTTATGCCAGAAATCAGGTCCAGGTTTTAAAAAAAACACCGAACTTCCCCTTTAAGGGTAAAGCCGCGTGTGGAATCACAGTAATCACAGGCAGGCACTTGTGTCCTGTCAGATGTGAGTTGAGGACTGGGCCGGTCAGTGAGGAGCCTCTGCTCTGACAAGTGTAAAATAAATATGTGGACATTTTCAAACACATATTCGTTTGTGTAGCACTCTTAAACCTCAGGGTCACAATGATTCAGTTTGTGAGCCTGAGCGCATTAAAAATAAAAAATTCTATCTAAATGTGGGAAAAGCTACTAATGTCAGAAATATACCAAGAAATTCTTATTTGTTTGTACCCTGTATAAACACAACCAGAGCCCTGTACTCAAAGAGACATTGGATCCTCATATACAGTCCACCATTTTCTAGATTTTTGACAAACATATTCTGATTCAATGTACAGTGTTATTAATGCCACAACAAGGTCAAAATCACCATCAGGGGCTCTGGCTACAGTCGTCACACAACCATAACAAAAAAAACAACGAAAGCTGACTCCATTTCAATTTAAACAACTTCTTTTTCGGGGCCAAGAGGCTGTCGAGTAGGTTTTTCTAAATCAGATCACCGATTGATTCTTATCTTGAATTGCTTTTGGCAATTTGCATGACAGCAGCAGAGTGTTAGAAATGGAACAAATGAGGGGGGGTAGTAATGAGTGTCAAGACCTGGTCCCAAGTCCAATGTTTGAGTGTGGCCAGAAAGTTGTCCCATTCACAACCTCTGAGAGCCGAATCCACATCCAAATGATCAGAGCAATACACGACTAGTTCATGCAGTACCAGCTCAGGTGAGTTGCCGGCCACCAGCACCCTCCCTTCGTGATTTGTTCACAGGTTCAAGTGTTCTGCAAACCCAAAGTAGAGTAATGCCGATAATAAGTTGACTTATTTTATATACAGGACACAGTTAATTTCCTCTTGGTGTAGAAAATGGGGAAGTTAAAATAGAGAACGTCTTTAAATCAGATTGTGCCAAGTAGAATTGAGCTATCTGCTGCATCTGCCTTACTTAGTTCACCGTTAGTCATGGCGAACAAGAGGACAACGGTTCAATAAAAACAGGACCGAAGGGGCAGACGTGAACACATCTCAGAAAGGGAGCCTTCTACGAGAAAAATAACTGAGGATCTTTTTTTGTGTTTTGTTTGATTTCTTAAAGCCAAACCTCAGTTTGATAAAAGCCAACAGAAAGAACGAGGGAGCGTGTGCGTACATCGTGGCTGAAGCGTTAGGCACTGCAAAGAAAAAAAGAAAGAAAGAAGGAAAGAAAGAAAGAAAGAAAAGAGATCGCTTAAATGTTTCTAATTCATACAGTAAGGCAATCTGATTCCGGTTGAATGGCAGCAAAGTTTCCAGTCCGTCCTCTGCAGTTTGCACAAATTTAGACTCAGGAGAGAAACAACACTTTTTTTCCCCAGTTTTACAACCCATTTTAAGATCACCTGTGTAAAAACAGCTACAATCAAAAATGAGGCACTTTATAAAAGAGTATATAGATATCTATCTAGGCTATAGAATATCAATCATTATATGTAGACTGTATATTTGATATACCATTGTAACGTGTCACTTCATATTAGAATTGTCTTAACTGTGAATCAGGAGCACTAACTACAGTATGTACTATAGTTGTTGTCATTCTACTTGCATTACTATAGTATATACCATAGTGTATTATACAGTTGTAATAGAAAAGCTCAGTTGCCAAAAAGGTATTTAAACTTCTTTTGAATGATTTTGTGCCACATATTGCTTCAAAAAGGTTGTTTTCTTTTCATCTGGTGGTCTTTATGCAAGAACTGTAGGGCACCGTCTCCGTCCTTTTTGTCTGTTTGTGATACCAGAAGGCAGACAAACTTTGACCCATCCCAGATTTATTCTCCTCGTGAGACAATTTGTTCTTCTATACGTTAGTTACAAAGATGGCTTTCATTTGTGTAGCTCTTATCGTTGGAACAGCTGTCTCCCAACACGCCTGGCTCTGTGACTCAGGCGTCATGTAATTGATTTGACAGTCATGTGTCAGCTTCATCTGAAATACTGTTATTAAGTGGAATCTGGGGGTGGAGGTGGGGGATGCAGCACTCGGTCCATTTGATGCTGTAGAGCGTGTGCTCGATTTGCTCGTTCTATTCTGCAGATCTCTGTCTGAATATCTGCTGGAATGGGATGTGAACAGCTTAGCTGTGTTTCCCTAGCTTCCCCTCAACAGCACGTTTATCATCAGCTCCCTTCAGCACAATTTAGCGACGACATTTACATACATACAAGCTAACTATTGTCTCTACCGAATGTGAATTTGACCCTCAGCAGAAAGTTATGTTAATTAGGCCTATCTTTATCCAGTTTTATATCATGATTCTTGAGTAAATGCACTGTTGCACCCGCTTTTCTGTAGGAACGAATGATTGCATGAAAGTTGCAGCATTAAAGCCTATCTTAGCCCTTTTTCTTCTTTTTTTTGGCTTGTTATTGTATTATACAACATTGTCTTAGGTTTTGGAATAAGATTCGACTTTCCTTCTGAAATCCTGAAGTCCCCACTGTGAATCCTCCGGGTATCCTTACATATCTTAGATGTATTCTGTAAACGGCATGGGATTGTGTGAAAAACTGACACTGCACAATATCCAGGAGTCCGTTCCAGAAGCTGCAGCTTATTACAGTGAATTTCAGAAACTGAGCACATTTGAAGTCTTTAAGTGGCACAATATCAGTTGTCAAGAAGTATGAATGCTTTTTAGAGCAGCTGTATTGAATAAATTAAATGTGTTTACAGTGACAGGATGCGTAAGTGTATGAACCCTCCACCAAGCTGTATTTTTCTTCTTAATACGTGTCAAAATTACACCTGAAAATCATTTAATTTATATGTACAAGGAGGATGAGACATTAAGGGCAATACTAGAATGGCGACCACAGGGACCAAAAAAACTTGGCCCTCCAAATCCAGCTGATATTGTGTCAAAGTAGCAGCTGCAAATTTTGAGGCTTGAATTCCCAAACTTCTATAGACTCTTTCTCTTACCAATCAACCACAGTGAACTGGGTTTTTAAATTAAGATTCAGAGATTAATTCTTGACATTTGTGCGATTTCCCTGAAAGTGTTATTGATATACAAGTGTTGAGATGACGCTGGTCAAGTGGAATAGGAGCTAGCTGGCATCAACATGACGGGCACCTGTGAACTCACAGTGTCGCGCATCAAACTCTCATCCTCCCTCTGCAGTTAAACGATGATCAAATGTCATTTTTATACCAAACAAGGCAAATAAATACATCTTTTCCTTATCCTGTGTTTGCGTGCGTGTGTGTGTGTGTGTGTGTGTGTGTGTGTGTGTGTGTGTGTGTCTGTCTGTCTGTTTGGCACACATTTGGTTGACAGAAAACAGCAGACGGGAAAGGGATGAGATTTCCAGGGTTCTGGTGTTCAGACAGTGAAGAGTTCTGTTGTGGCAACAGATCGGGCTGCCAGTCGTCCCCTCACGAGCTAAGAGTGAAGCTGCCACACCAGCGTCATGCTTACATCCAAGACAAAGATGGAGATCAACAGTCTGGAGAGAACAAATCAAAAGCAGGCAGGGATTAAACATTTTTCTTCTGCATTCATTTGTGTTCATTTACATAATAATTTCCAATATATCTAATACAAGTCTCCTCACTGACAACGTTACAGCAGATAAAACTGTTCCGTCTAGATTAAATAGGTGAAAAGGCACATTGCTTTTGTTTAATCTAGAGCTTCTGCTGGCAGCTTGAATAAATATCACATGATGCTCGATATCTTTGTGGAAGGATTTTCTGATTGGCCTCATGGCCATTGTTGCTGATGTCAATATTATGTGTCTTTCCATGAGCTTTATCAGTTCCAGGGATTGTTTCTTCTTTTTATGAGCCGCCTTAACGACACAAAGTGTCCAGTACTTATACATACATTACCAGAAAATTAGCTCAATGGCCTCCACAAGCAAACAGTTTGGTTTTTTAGTCTTTGTTTTTTAGTCTTTGTTTCTCAAAGCTTACATTTATTATTAGATCTTCATTACGCTTTACATTGAGTTAAAAAACAAAGCCCTTTTTAGGTGGTCTTGGTAATGTTTACTCTGTGCAAGCGGTGCGGTCGGGTGAAGTATTGTTCACTATTAATTTAGCAAATTTGTGAAACAGATTAAAGTCCCTCTAAGTTGAAACAATATGATTTTATTTAAAGATTAACAAACATCATGCAACTGAAAGGAATTGGGTTATATAATTGAATAATAAGACAGTAAAGACGGTACAGCGATTAACTTTTAGCCTGAAAGTGAACACCTACAGGACTCTTTGCTCATACTGCAGCTGTGGCAACACCGCTCTTAAAAGATAGGGCACGAATAAAAAGATTGGTCTTATCATGAGGTTAGAATAAACATTTAACTTGAGCTTCTAATTAAAAGTTAATGAGAACGGGAAATCATGTGTTGATAGGACATTTGAGGACAGGGTTTTATATCATAGTATCACCACCATCCCGGCTATCCAGGCATTACACATTGAACTTAGTTATCAGAACATGCTTGCAGTTAATAACAGTAATACAACTGGTCTTATGGGTTATTGCAGGAGAGGCATACCTTGTCATAAACTGCAGTATGAAAAATGAGGAGAAAGTGATTTTTACAGATTCTTGTTTCCTTAAAGCAACACTTTCCTGAAGTATCATCATTTCGTTTGCTCATATAGAAATTGAATGTTATTAGATTTATCATTCAGGCAAATGTTGCAACTTTACAAAAAAAATATCAATGTTCAAATTTTCTGTTCCACTTGCATTAACCGGCTTATTTTCACTCAAACAAAGTGCCTCCCGTAGCCTTTACTTTGTGTCACCAAGGAGAAATAGTTCTCTAAAGTATTTCGGAGTACATTCATCAAAAAAATTAAATTCAGCCACTAATATTAACAATTGAAGAACGTGTTCGCGCCGTGCGAGGGAAACCTCAAAGCTGCCGTCCTCCCGCCAACAGCACGCCCACTCATAAACATAAACACCTGGCCCGCATTCTGTCCTGTCTTCCTCCATTCATGTGAAATGGCTCATTACCAGCAGACAAATCAATTGGCTCTGCTCTCTGTACACCCACTTGTGATAATAAGAGACTCTACAGACAGCCCACAGACTGGAGAAATGGTGCAGCCCACCAGCTTGAAGCCACGGTACACATCAGTACAAGATGAAACGAGAAGTGACTCAAACCCAGACTAGAGTTTTCTCTGCAGCTAATCCTCATTATGTCAAATGTTGCATCAGGACAAATATTACTAAAGCTCAGATGTTGTGTTAAAAATCTAAGCGTCGCTGTGTATGAGATGTTTTAGGATGAACCGGGTTTAAAGACCCACAGCACTCACCTTGACCCTCCTTTCTAGTGTTCTGGTTCGTCCTCAGTTCCTCTGACTTATAGAAATCAATACTGGCATAAGTGTTGATGCCGGAGCCAGCACTGCTACCGCTTCCTCCGATGGTGTAGGTGGGAGAGGTGCACTCCCCTCCAGCTTGAGGACTCTCCTTAATGGCCAAGTCAAGGTCAATGTAGTTAAGGCCTTGTTTAGCGGATGAGGTGGAGGCTTGTGGTGGAGGTGTTGCAGACAAACCAGCAGCCTGGCCGTTCTCCCACAGTGAGCAGTCCAAACCCTGCCGATTGCTCGCCGCCTGGCTGGCCTCTTGGAACACGGAGGTAGAAGAGGATGCGTGGTGTGGTAGAGAGGTGGGTGGGTTAAATGTCTCTGAGCGGTGGCTCGGGTGTCCCTGTTGCTCGCCCCGGACCAGTCTGCTGCTCCGGTCAGGAGACTTGAAGGACTTGACGGGGGAAAACCCCAAACTTTTCTCCTGCTCCATAGATGAGGGCTGACCAGAGTGGATGGCAGGTCTCGCTGAAATGCTGGGATCCGATCCTTTGCCGTCCATAAACTGAGTGGGGACATCCGTGGGCATTGCTGCCATCTTTATTTTTGTTCTGTACCCGGAGTTGCCCTCTGCTGCCAGAGGAGAGGACGTGCTGTGTTCATGTCGGGGCTTGCGGGCAACAGCTGGAGGGCCCTGTTGAGTGCTAAATGTGGATCTGACATGAGTCAGGGGTGTGGAGGATTTCCCTAAATCCATGCTGACGTACTCAGCAGAGGTGGAAAGCGGCGCGGAGAAGCTGCGGGAGAGGTTGGAAGGATTATCGTGGCAGAGGAGTGGCTGATTTAATGGCCGCAGAGTTCCATGGATTACAGGTTGTCCATGTTGAGACCCTGCACATCGTGCGCCATCATATTTATCATCGTCCTTGAAAACGATGCTGACATACTCACCAACATTCTGAGACACTGATGGTGGTAGGTTCTCCTTAACCCTGGGGAGGGTGTTTGCTTTAGCAATGTCCGAAGACACACTAAGGGGACGACCCCTCCTTTGTTGCTTTGGGCTCTTACTACTTGATGCACGTTTTTGGTGGTGACGTCCCTCTTTCGTGCTTGTTCCCGCACTCTTGTATTCCGCTCCTGTTCTTAATAAACTTAACCCTCTCCCCGCTGATATGGATTTGTCTTCAAGGCTTTCACTGCTGGCAGAACTGGAGGAGAAAGAAGAGGAAGACATGGAGAGTTGGCAGCCTCCTGGAGAGCCCACTGCTATTTTATTTCTCTTGCTATATCCTACTCCCCCTCCCCTTCCAGCACTATCGTGCCCACTGCTGTCTTTTTTTCCATCCTCTTTGTTTAAGTCTTCCTCAAAGCGAGTGTAGAGAGTATGCTGGTAGGCTCGGGGCAGGGAGAAGTAGGAATTTAGCATTTTTGGTTGCAGCTGGTGCTGCTCGGGGTGGGAAGGCGGCGTGCTGCAGGCAGAACGGCTGCTGACAGGTGAGATGTTCATGTAGTCACTGGGAGCCCGGCTCTCCATGCTGGCCCTGCTATCCCACATGCTCAGTCCGTGCAGGTCTGTGGAGCTGCTGCTGTTGGGAGACATGACCATGTAGCCCTCTGAGCTGGGCTCACGGATGTGTTGAGGGGGGGACACGCTGTTGTTGGGGGTCATGGCCATATACTCGTCCTCTGCCCCTGGTTTAGCACTGGCGTCGGGCATACCTATCGAGAGAGAAAGCGAAACAGGAGGAGACTTCACTCCCGGCAGCATAGACATGTAGCTACTATCCACAGCTGCTCCTGCTTCCCCTTCTCCCCTGCTTTTGCCGGCTCTTCTCCTATTCTCACCTACTACATCAAGCTGCCCACCTCGAACAGCCAGATTCCCTGAGCCATGTTGCAAATCAGCTCTCTCTCTGTGAGTACTCTGTGACATGATGGCGTATTCTTCATCATCCTCATCGTCTTCATCTTTTCTATGTGGGGTCAGTCGTTCATGGGATGCCAAAGGCAGGGAGGCCCTTTTACTTAGCAGCCTGCGTTCTGCCTCAGATTCCCGACTCGATGAGCGCCGCAGAATCCGTCTGCCTTTGGAACGATGATGGGAGCCGAGTAGACCCTCTCGCTGTCCCATCACAATGTAGCTGGAGGACCCCTCTCCGGGTGCATGATGTCCGGATAGACTGGGCATGAGCAGAGAGTGTTCACCAGGACTGGACCCATACTCATCCGAGGAGCCGTAGTCGCTTGGTGAACCTGAAACAGAGACTCTTTGAGAAACTCGAGGATAGGAACAGATCGTCATGCCTCCCACGGCTGCCCCCACGAGGCCACACTCTGATCCATGGCCAGAGCTGGATGATAGACTTGGGGCTGGTGAAGGAGCTGGGTTAGGTGTGTAACGTGCAAGGCTGAGGGTAATCTTAGCGGGGGTTGGAGCCCTCGTGGGCTTGGGCCTCAGTGTTGGCGTAGTTGAGCAGGACCCATTCAGACTTGGACTGGAGCTGGCCCATGTACCTCTGGCACTCGCTCCACTCTCCTCCGACCTGGCGCCGATGCTGGCTGTCCGCGCTCTTGGGAACCCATGACGCGACGTCGGTGAAGTGCTCGTGCTGCTGCCTCCTGTTCCCGGGGTCTCTGTCCGTGCCCGTCTTGAGAAGCCCACCTGGCTTGGTGGCAGATTTGGGTGGTGACGCCGACTTGGGACACTGATGGGATTTGAAGCGGTACCCCCGCCACATGACGTGCCAACAGACTGAGACTTACTGCGCTGACGGAATTCCTCGCTTAAGGCCTTCATGGCCTCCAACAGGGTCTCGTGCATGTTTTGAGCTACCACAGAGTCATCCACTTGCATCCAGAACTCTCCAGGACCGGTAATTGCAGAGCGCCCCACCTCAATGAAGAAGAAATTCTCCGAATGGCCACACCTGCGAACATTCATCAGCTGCAACACCACAGCAGCGACATCAGAGTTGAGCTTGACAAAGTTGACTGTCTTATCAGTTAGGCACAGCCGGTAGATTCCCACTAAGTTCCTGGCATGTCCAAGACCTTTAGGCCAAACCTTGACTTGCCATACTTCCTTGAAGGTTGGAACAGGAGAGGGAGAGCTACACTCTCCACTACTGCCATAATCTTCAGGAGTTTTACCTAAGAAAACATAGAATAAAAGAATAAGAGTAATTTAGATGTTAAATTAATACATTAATTTACAAAGACATACTTATATACGTTCAATTTACAGTAATTATTTACAATATCTGAATGGCCACATGAAACACTCTTTAGTAATCTGCCAAGCAGCCCTGCTGCAGCCAATTCATCACCATCATTTTTAAGCTACAGCTCATAATTAATTAAGTCTTATGTCGCATAGAATGCACCCACTGAAAAGCAGCATGCTGAACTGCAAAACAACAATTCAGTGCAATACCAGTCAAATGAGAAATCACAGAGGTTTCACTTATTCCCTCACAGTCACTGTTATCTTCACCAAACAACTGACAAATGCACCACTTTGCTTCCGTCCTCTTTAAAAAAAAAAAAAAAAAAGGCTTATAAATGTGCTTCCAGCCCTGTTTGCATGTCTGCGACCATTATTTTTCCAGGTATGCATTAAAATTGAATTCAATTAAATGACGGACGGTGTCTGGTTGTGGCGGCCCCTGAGCTGTAACCTCAACAAAATGGGGTTCTTTACTCTGAAGCGTATCTGCTCAGGATTCCACAACAACACATTAGAGCTGGGCAAGCCCATCAGCATCAACTAACTGAAATGCATAGAGGGGGGTGGGGGGTGGCGGTGCGGTGCTGTGCTGTGCTCCACCGTAAGGATAACAACGTAAACACGAGGATAACCAACAGAAACACAATCTCCAGTGAGAGATCACTGACGATGCCATCTCCTCCCAACCAACAGCACCGTGGAACGCAAATGTAGGTTAGGCGAGCGGCAGGCTGAGCTGTGCAGAAAAACAACAACACAAGCTGCAGCGGAGTGCACCGCGATAGGCTACTACTATATGATGCATCTCTCGGATGGTTGCTATATGCCCACTGCGCCATGCAAAACACACCATCGTGTGAAACGGGCTGCATTTCAGCCAGAAAAAGGCGATCGTCTAATGTTATTACATCTAATGCACGGACCGTCTAATGCATCAAAATTACATTTTGCCGACACGAAACCACCCGCAGGCTCATTAGGACCGTTATAAACGGAGGTTTTTTTTCCAGATTGTGCTGCACAAACATGCAGCACATGCCGCCCATGAGCGTGATGGTCTACCCAGCTCAGTCAGATGCACCTGCCTCGCGGTGAACAAAAAATACAAATAAATTGAAAAACACACACACACACACAATCTAAATTGAGACTAATTTACTCAAATACAATTAAAAAACTGCAGATGCAACAAAAACTAGTCAAACAATACGAGCCGGTGATGTGCAGTTATTAACAATCTGGAATGGCAGAGCCAAATAGTGTGTATGGAGAACAAACACCCTGGGGCAGAATAGGCCTGCTGCAGAAGCAGAGAGGGGAAATCACATCACACTTGTCATATCTTACAGTTGCACTGGAGGTCCAGCATCGCTTGGTACCACTCATTCTGAACCTCCTCGCTGTCCGCTGCGATGGCAAAACTCTCGCTGCGGGTATAAAGGACTATCATGTGCTTGTTCTTGGAATCTGCCCGCTTGTTGATGTTGAAGCAAGTCTCCAGGTTCAGGACTTTTTTGGGCACCGGTGATTTACTGCGGAATTTTTTCTCGTTCTCATAATATTCAAGCCGTGCGGGACCATGCTCCGAGGCCGCCCTCAGCACGAAGAATCGCCGGTGCATTGATTTATGCTTGCGGAGGTAGCCGCTTATCTGTACATCTTCATAGTTCTGTGGCTCGGATGCTTGGTTCTCCATGGCCAAGGCAGTGGAATAAATTTCCTATCAGAGGGTAATGATCTCAGGGAAAAAACTGAAGCCCATGTGTTCTCCTCATTTATCCATTGCGGCTACGTCCCTCGTTCTCGCCGTGTCCACACTGAAGTGTCAAGCATGTGTGCGAGGGCTCAGGATGGGAAAATCAGCCAAACCATCTTTTGGATCTGGCATCATATTGTGAATCCAGCAGCTGCAGGAGGATCCGTGCACGGAGCGTGCACAGCGTCCACCGCTGCTCGTCCTGCAGCCCAGCCCAGTCCCCAAGTCCGACCACGGTGCAGTTCAGCTGCTTGAGGACGTCTCCTCCACCTGTCTGAGGTTGCCCATCGCCTGCGTGCATCCACCACTGTCGAGTTGGCAGGATAACAGCACAACTTCCAGTACAGACTTCAAAATAAAGCTCCCGTTGAAGAAGGCATTTCATACATTTAAAATCCACTTATTGCTAATTTCCGTCAGGGCGGAGCGAGCGGGTGGCCAGGGTCGACCAAGGCTGCCACCCACTTAGCCTAATCAGCCCCCCTAAATAACTAAAAAGTCCTTGAGAGGGTTACTCACAGATGGAGCTGCATCCAATTCCTTTAATTCTATCAGCCAACCATTTAATCTGTTAATCAGTCGTACTTTTCTTTCACTGCACTTTATTTATGCAAAACGAGTGTAGCATGGTATTACAAACTACACTGTTACAGAGAAAAGAAAAAAAAAACCTACCCCAATTCTAACCCACATCAAAGCCCAAAGTGCTGTAGGACTTGGTTCTGAATTAAAACAACCAAAAATAAAAAGGAACAAAGAACTGAGGAAACACTATTGTGTCTAGATCTCTTAGGACTCGTATTTGCTGTGGTATTTTTGGATGGTAGGAGGAAGCCGGAGGACCCGGAGAGAACCAACGCATGCATGGGGAGAACATGCAAACTCCACACATGAAGGCTGCAGCTGGGATATGAACCTGGAATCCTCTTGTTGTGGCACCAGTGCTAAACACCACACTACAACGCAGCACCCTTAATCCGAATCACACGCTCCAAAGTTGAATAATTCTGCATTGTTTTGTAAAATAATAAAGTATGTGTGTGAAAGAAGACGGACAAATTCCCTGAAAAGCAGCTGTCATTCACACGTTTTTGCGTTTCCTTTGTCAGACAGATAAACGCCTCAGCATTTCCAGACTGTTGCTCTGCTCTAATAAAACCCTGAATTTTATAGCAGCAGAATCATATGACAAAATCACCAGTCAGGTAACATTTTTTTCACACAGCCCATACTTGCATACTTCAGTCAACTCCATATAGCTCCCGTGTATGTTAACTTAGACATTGATCTAATTAAATGTTCTGGTTGAACTCTAGCTGAGTTCAGCCGTGCATCTTTAAGCATGACTAATCCAGCAGTGTTGTTACACACCAATTACCATAATAAATGGGTAACAAAGAGTCATAGTATGCCACAAAAAAAGCGAAGAACATACACTCTTAACCCGAACTAGTTGAGTTTACTAGAAAATCGCGTGGAAACCCGTTGCCTTATCCCGTTTAAGTTTTTACAAAACATGAAACTAAACCTTTTAAGTTGTATTGGCATAGATAACTTAGACATATTCAAGTTTACATCAGTAGTCTTTACTCAAAACCATTAGTTCACATAACTTATCTCTTTTCTGAAGTCTAGCCAATCATTTTAGGTCAAATGCACATAAATATGTATAAAAGCAACACTTAAAGGTAGGGTAGGAGATCCTGGATTTTGAGTCCAGCGAAGCTGCATTTTGAAAATACACAGGTAAAAAGTCCCAACCCTTTCCTTCACTTTCCCCCCGAAGGCACGCCTCTAGAGTACATGAACGCGCACGAGCACGAAGGTGCACGAGCGCTGTTCTGACAGCAAGTATCGATCGTTGCCGTATTTAGTATTTAGTATTTAGTATATGCTAACTATACGTTTAATAATGCTAGGTGCAAGCCAAGCTGGCTCTAGTTTACCTTCCTGCCAAGCTTCGTTCACGGAGCAGGGTACGCGCACAGGGGGAAGGAGGGGGAGGGAGGGGGAGGGGGAGGGAGGAGCAGATTGCAGTTTGATAGACGGCATCAGAATCCAATCATTGTGAACGGTCCGTTCAGTATGATTGGATACTGTTTTTCCTAGATTGTACGTTCTAGAGGCCACTAAAACTTTTCATATTTGTGTCAAAACTTTTAATTAATTGGTTGCAATGGGGGTGTGAAGAGTATTTCAAGCAATATGTAAAAAAATGTTCCAGAAAAAGATCCCCTACCCCGCCTTTAACATCATTTGTTAATATAAGTAATGTATTGTCTTCTAATTTAATTAATGAATGATACTGTTTTGATTTAGAGATTGTATAAAATATTGTAGCAATGGTAGAGGTGGAGACAGGAAAAGTCTCAGTCCAGACTTTCTTGTGCAGCAAGCACATTTATCTTGACAGACAATTCACAGGAAAAATAGGGAATTACAATCACCTCACATATGTTCGAACAAGTGGTGGTAACTTTCTGTCTCACCACTTTCAGTTATGGTGCAGATTTAGTTAAATGCAACACAAACAAAAACCTTGTACTACACCTTCACTGCGTACAGAACATAAACATAAACCCATACAAACTCTACCACAGCACTAAATACAGCACATAACGGGGAACAGAGAGCACCCATAATGCAATGCGGCAACACACCCACAGCACGCCACAATATATTGTTTAAAAAGAAAATTGTATGGGAAGGAAGAAATTAAAAAATACATTTAAATTGTTCAAGTTCTTTTATTTCAGAAAACACTGAAATTAACAATTAACACAAATAATTCACTGCAGCAATAATGAATTAAGACTGGTGCAGTCTTAAGCTAACCTTTAGCAAACGTTTAGCAACCAGACCGATCTTAATAATTGCTTTACACGCTCTTCCGTCTACTTAGTGTAGTTAAAACTACTTTAAAACATCCACAGTTTATTTTTAAATACACAATTCAGTTTTCTCCAAAAATCGAGCAGGTCACGCTCTCACACAGGACAGGTCTTGACTCTCAGTCGAACTTCAAATAGGCTCCGCCCCTCCCTCACAGAACGTAACTTTATAGGTAATCTGTGCTTAACATGATCATTGCAGTGTATATTTTCAAATTTCTAATCCAAAGAACTAATTTGATTTAGTAATTACATAGATTTTTACAAAACATAATAGAATAAGTAATGAACACTAAAACGTTTAATTGAAAACAAAATCCGGGTTTACAGTGTACAGGGCTGCAGCCTTAAACACACACAACTCATCACCTCTTTGGTTGTAACATTATTGTAAGTGGATTTCTTAATCCAACTGATCTTATCGAGTGAAACTTATTCCAACAGCCAGAACAGTGCATTCTTTAAATGGTTCAGGTGTAATCATATCTTAATTTGCCCATGTGCGTGTCTATCAGCTTTTGTTATGAAAGATGGCCTGCTCAGTTTCCGGCTTCCCTGCCTCTCTCTGTCTCACTTGACTGGAACTCTGCTAGACTGGCACCTCCATGCCGATGTGTCAGTCTTCGTCCAGGGAGCTTCATGGCCGGTGAGGTGCGCGGGGGAACGCGGCGTTGCGATACTCCTGTGTCACGTGTACGAGCGGACACTTTGCGGCATATAATTAAGCATTTACCCGCTGAAGGTACAGGTGCTGGAGGAGAGCAACGGCAGAATGTGTTGCTGGAGAGGTCGGTGCTTAACCTGTCTGCAGATATGGGCCTAATGCATTGGACCCTGCTGTCGATCGAGTGTCATGCAGCTCGTGAACGCATATAAACATTTTCACTTTTTCACAGTTTTAAACATTTTTTAAAACTGTGGTTTCACAAGACTCTAATAAGCCAAGTTGTGCTGTTTCACCTGTGCAATCACAAACTTCCTCTTAAAATGATGATAACATGTAAAGTCGACTAAATTCAGGTTGATAAACACAACAAGTCCAATATACTTGACAGCAGGCTGGATTCAAGTCCCCTATTGCTGTTTAATAGTTTCACCTGATGAGTATGATACAGTCCAAATTAAAGACAATGGAATCAAATATTCCCCAGATGTCAAAACGTTGTGATGATTAGAGCTTTAATGTGGACTAAGGGAGTTTTTTTCTACGATTATTCAAATTGAAATCCATACACAGAAAGAAAAGTCACTTAGAAATGCCACTTATCACAGCATAATTGCCTAAACTAAATTATATCCTAAGAAAAAAAGAAAAAAAGAAAAAAGCACAACAGGAGTTTAGGAGGGTAGCAACTGAAACATTGTGTGGTTGAATGTGAAGAGTGTGACATCACCAAGTGTTAAAAAAAAGGGATTGGCATAGCATCCTGTCAAAGTCATCAAATTATTCTCAGAGCAGCCCATTAGTAGATGGTATTGCTTTTGAGCTGATATGCTCCTCTGAGACAATTACTGGAAGCACTGCAGACAAATCTACTCATTTTGATGAAAACATTTGAGTAATTTCACCCTTTAAAATATAATACACAGAGCAGCATGAGTGCCTAAATACTAAATAAATAAACGCTTAGATTTAGAATGTATCCGTTCGTCTTCATAAGATTATTCCACTTCTCTGTAAAGCAGAGTCGCAACAACCTTAATGTTCGTAAAAGCAGCCCAAAGCTTGTTAGTATCAGTGTCTCAGGGATTTACGCTGAAGTGGTGAGGTAAGACTTCCATTGAAGCTTATTTTAAGTAATCTATTTAAAAGATAAAACAAACTAATCCAAATCCAGGTTGTTTTTCATTTTCAGTTTAATTTACTGGCATTTTTGTACATTTAATTTGTATCATTTGTGGATCCATTGGTTGTGAATCATAATGCAGCGTACTGTCAGGCCGTCACTTAAGAGATTAGCATCAACAGAGTTAAAGGTGGGCTGTAAGACAAAGATAAGTCGGCACAATTTTCACTAAAACCATTTAATTACAGAAACACACATTCAAAATCAATAATGCAGCCCAGTCAGTTTTGATGAAATCTATCTGTTTTGGCAAATTGATTATTACTCTAGAAAAGTTAGGTCATCTTGCCTTGTCAATAAAAATACTAATTTCGTTATTAGAGTACCCATCAGATAGAGAAGCATGCACATGGCTTCCCCCAAGTTGCTCACCTTAACTCAGGAACATGCACGCCCTCTTTGTCATGGGTTTGATTATACTTGTAAAGTCAGCACTGCTAAAAAAAAGTTAAAGGTGTGAAAGAATACACCACAAGCAACCAGATAATCATGTAATCAGATGTCCAGTTTTCTTGTCTATACACTGAGCTACTGTAACAAGTTGGTGATGAGCAGCAAGCTGCCAGCCAAGGAAAAAAAATGTCTGTTTTCAAAAGGAAAACACATCCTGACAATGTCTGCTCATTGTTGCTTCAATATCAGTGCTGTGGCAGACAATGAGCGAGCCAACAATGCGAATGTTTGCTTTTATGACTCCACTGCGATTAAACCCCTGTGTTTTGCTGATATCTTAATTTTTTGTCAAAAGGTTTAGGGCATCCAAGCAGAAAAAAAGCTAAAAAAAAGTCCCTAACTTTGCAGGAAACAAACTATGTACACATTTACAGTATTTACACATTCTCAAGCTAGTCAAAGGACTCGTCTGACTTTAGCCCTGTGAAATTACGAGGATCCCATGCGAGTGAGCATGCGAGATGAACGTTCAGTCTCAGAGGACCCTCAATGCCACTGTTTTGAGGCCTGGAGAGCAAAATAGAAGTTAATGGTTGGAAATCTTGCGCACGGGCAGACATTTGTCTTGAGAAGATGGCGATACACATGTAAGGGCTCAATCTGGTGAAGCACATCATTGAAGATGATCATGTCAGTCAGTTGACTCAGAAATCCTGTGCATCTGTGCAGAACAGAAATAAAATAAGGTCTAAGACCCTGTTAAACACAGTACATTCAGCCATGCATGCATGTCTCAGTAATAGGCTGCATGCGCTATAGGTGAAAGCTATATAGAAATGGCGTTGTTGTTGTTGTGGTTGTTGTTGTGCAGTCGTTTGGGTCTTGTTTGCATACATCTTCAAACGTTTGTTAGGAAATCCCAAAAGCAATTGTTCAGAGCAATACACACATAAATGCATACTGAATGACATATTATAGCATCATTAGGGAAAGAAGTATGGAGCTGATGAGGCTGTAAGTCAAGAACAATATGTCAGTTTAAGGTTCGTCATTAAATATTAAAATGAATTATTTCCTGGCCCAGTGCTCCGAAAGTAATTGAGTTTCTTTTGTCCAAACTATTTAAATATATGAATCAAATTCTAAATAAACAGACCGTATTGTTTGTTAAATATGTTTTTTTTTGATAATATGGCTTTATTTGTTATGTTTGAACAGTGTTACAAAAGTAAATTCAGAGCCGTTGTGGACTGTCCCGACTTCTAATCCTGGCTGATCTAACCACCGAGTAACTAATCACTGCCAAGCTTAAATCACTACCAAAATGTGTTAGTATATGATAGCTGAGTCGTTGGGGTGTTCATGATAAAATCTCCAATATCTCTACAACACTCAAAGTTCCATACAAATACAAACAGTACATTAGGCCCGGCAGCAGTACACATGATACTGTGATAATTTTAGTAGACACACCCATCATATCTCTCCTCCTCTTATCTCTATCTCCTCCTGCTACGCGATTGCTGTTTTATAAAACCAACACGTCTCAGACCTGTCAGTTAAGTTAAAGGGGAAGTTCGCCATTTTGCACATTAAGCCCTGTTTTTAGGTAGTCTGGGGTGAATTATAGATGTTCTGATCACAATTTGGACATTTGGTGCTGAACGGAGCATTTAGGTATCCACTGCTGCAGCCCCCCCACCTTTGCATTGAGTCAATGACCACTCAAGCAAACAATCATAAAACGGCATTAAACTTTCATTTGCAGAGACATGAAACGTGTGGTCTGTGGTGGACAGCGATACGTTGGCTCGAAAATCACCGCGAAATACGCTTCCAGAGAAGTTATATTACCATTATTGTCCGTCTTCATTGATTTGTATTGTACACAAACAACGCACTATCGCCACCTAGTGGCTGGATGTCTTGCTGCTGCTATTCAACGGTGTCCGGAAAAATAGGTCCACCAAATGCTAAAACAACTGTTAGAAGGCACATTTCGCTGCGATTTTCGGGTCATTTGACCTGGAAATGTGCCTTCTAACAGTTGTTTTAGCATTTGGTGGACCTATTTCGCGGTGATTTTCGAGCCAACGTATCGCTGTCCACCACAGACCGCACGGTGAGTTTCATGTCTCTGCAAACGAAAGTTTAATGCCGTTTTATGATTGTTTGCTTGAGTGGTCATTGACTCAATGCAAAGGTGGGGGGGCTGCAGCAGTGGATACCTAAATGCTCCGTTCAGCACCAAATGTCCAAATTGTGATCAGAACATCTATAATTCTAGCCTGGGCGAAAGCCGACTGTTGACTTTGTCAAACAGTCTGGGAAAACCCAAGAGGAATCCGTTTCCATGGAGGGCGGGACCTTACCCAGCAACTTAAATTCATTGGAGTAACAGAGTTCCCTTAACCAATCATAATGTTTAGAAATGACGTTGGTTATGCGCCGAGGTTCATGCTTACTCTCGCGAGGCTCTAGCTCGCGAATCACGCTTCCCACATCCGCTTTCATTATACCGGTACCATTTGATAAATCAAACTTTTCCCAAAGCCAGTTGGAAGGAGAGCTACGACATCCTTGCCACTAACAATATTGAAGAGGCATTCCTCTTGCTCTCGTTTTAATTGTGTAATGCTCTCCAGAGTTGAGACAACTTCATGGATAGCTTCTAGCGTTCTTCCGTCGCCATGTTTATTTCCGCTGCGGTTGAACTACAATTATATGGACTACAATGGACTCCGCGCGTGAGTTCTGCGTCACCACTCGCAACTGTTTGCTGATTGGCAAAACACTGAGCGAACCGAGGTAGGGGGATTTGGCCAGACTATGTGCGGAGCCAAAATCTTTGGGCGGAAGTACGTAGGATGGCGTCGCCAGGCTACTATAATTCACCCCAGACTACCTAAAAACAGGGCTTAATGTGCAAAATGGCGAACTAACCCTTTAAGTGACTTTATTTATACCCAAAGGTAGATTTGTCCTCCGCTTTTAACCCATCCAGGTTGGCACCTGTTGACACACACACACATGCACAGGGTCACACACTCAGAGACAGATGCCAACCTGGAGCGGTGGGCAGCCATGAAAGTGCCCGGGGAGCATGGGGGTACGGTGCCTTGCTCAAGGGCACCTCAGCTGTGACAAGGAGGTGGACTGACACCCCTCCAGCTATCAGTTCCACCAAGCGAGAGTGGGAATCGAATCGCCATTCCGGTTGTTGGACGACCGACTCTAACCACTGAGCCACAGCCGCCCCAATGCACCTCTGATGGGCAAATTATACTGTATATTTGTAATCTGGTATAAAAACAACCAATGTGCAAACGTAATATATATTGTCTGTTGCTGGTCCATTTTTAATCATCTAGGAGTTGAGTTTGATTGTGGCACCGCTGAGATCAAACACTAACACAGAAGTTATGATATACAAGAAAAATCCTCTTTCAGAAGTGATTTTTGACAAATCCAAAAAGTGTGAATTCCCATCTCACAGATTATGGATTTTGTAAAGAGTTAGTTGCAAATGATATATTTTGTACACACAAATGTTTGCATGTAAATCCTCCTCTTTCCCATTCAGCAGCGAAGCACAGGCTAGGCCTGCTTCTTCTGTCGATCCAGGAATTTTTGCCTTCTGTCCGGAGGGATCTCCTCCACATCGATGTTATGACCTCTTCCACTGCAACAGAAAATACAGCCTTTTTGTAGCATATGTATCTGGGATAGAGCAGGATTCAACACCATTGCTCAAATAGGTCACTTGATAACACTCAGTTCTGCTAAAGTAACATAATCAATAGTATTATACAGTACTGTGCAACTGTACTGTACTGCGTCTTTTCTTTATGTATTATGTTGCAGGGAAAACAGTGCATTACTGACGCAATCAAACATAAATATAAATACAAGATTTAAGGCAAAAACAGTTTGTGCAATTCTAACCAGCTTAAAAATGTTCTATTATCTGGCCTGAGCTCCTTTATTCTCCAACAGCCTGAACCCTCTCAGACAAGCTTTCTGTCATTTCTTTAAGCAGTCTTCAGAAAGAGTTCTCCAGACTTCTTCATCCCAAAGCTCTTCTTTGGATGTGGGCTGCCTTTTGTTCCGTTCTCTGTCAGGACGATCCCACACTGCTTCAGTAATGTTGAAGTCCGGGCTCTGGGGAGGATTCATCCCTCCATCAGACCTGCTGCCACTGATTTTCAGTCCACTTCTTGTGTCATTTGGCACAGCTCACTTCCACTTTCTCCCTGTTTCCCTTCCTTAAGAATGGCTTCTCGACATTTCTGATGAGGCTTCAGTGAATAGTAGACGGATTAATTGAAGAGTCAGGTGCATCTCTTTGGTACTGTGTCAGGTTTTTGCAGGATTATTTCACACTTATTAAGGACATCCCTTCAGATACTGTTCATCTGCTGTAGATAGCTTTTTGTTACCTGAAACCTTTTTCTGTTCCAGCAAATATTTTCACAGACACACTACACATGATAAAGAGAGTTTTCTCCTGATAGCTCTTTGAGAATCACCTTGTTGGTATAAAAATACTTTAGTAAGCCTGTCAAACTGTGTTATCTTTGGCTTTTTTTGTAGCTGCCACAGAAGAATGGGGAAAAAATCTATGTCTTCACATCAGGCTGCTAGTAAAGAAGAGCCTTAAGCTTAGATTTAGAATTAATTCTTTACTAATTGTGAATTTGTCTGTTGATGCAACAGTGGTTCATCCTTTGTTGTGAGTGTCTTTATAATGCTGGGGTTATTTATAGGTTAGTGTTAGGGGGCTTAATAACAACAACAAAAATAAAACTTCCCTCTGAAAATGGTCAGGTTCTCGGACAAAGAATGACTGACTCTTTGAAAGCAAAACAGTAGTAGCAGTAGGACAGAGTAGAGAAATCAAGACTTTAGCACAATGCTGTAGTGCAAACACATGAATGCATTTGTGGAAGAGTAATCAAAATATTTCTTTACCCTTGAAGATCTGGAGGAACTGGCAGAGGCTTGTTGAAACCCTCCTTCCCCACCAGCCAATATGTGGTCTCAATACCTTTACCCTAGAAAAGGTTATTTGTGTTTATTACGAGGCCGTAGCTGCAGATGTTTGGATTAATTTCTTCTGTGTACATCGTGAATTTGCCTTTTGTCATTTTATGGTTGTGTTTACCTTTAACTCCGTCAGGCCTCGGATTTGAATCTTGTATCCCAGGTTCAAGTTGTTCAGGATCTCAACTGTTCTTTGGTTGACGTGGATTCTGTAAGCTATACAAATACAGAATATCCCACTTATTACGGAGAAGTTACTTTACTATCAGGTGAACATGAAAATCTGCATTTTCTGAGGGTTTTAAATGAGTGTGCTGCCGTTGATGGGCGAGAGAAGTCAGGCTATCATTTCAAGTTTAAACCACTTGGTGGCAGTAAGACTACCCATTTCTGTTGTGTTCTCCTGGGTAGTAATATGCAGTATTATTCCCACGTATAAGCACATAATTTCTGATCGAGTAAGTTAATCTGGAACAGCCATCTTAACTTGAGAATAGTTTTATTTATCAAAGTGTTGTCCTGTGAGAGGAGTTTTATTTCAAACATATATAGAAGAACATATATTTACTCTGTAGTTAAAGTTTACATTTCTACTTCAGTTGTATGACATGCAGAGGACTACCAAGGCAAACTTGGTAATTGAAGATATTTATTCTGAATCTTTAACTTGGCCTTTAATTCTGTTGATGGTCTTAAAGGATTAGTGAGTACTGCTCTTCTAAAGCCCCGTTTAACCTGAGGGAACATTCAGTAAAACTGCCGTGCAACTGTGCTGGCACCCACTCGGCTCCCTTTTCTTTTTTCTTTTTATCATAAAAGAACTCACAAATCATATCTTGTTTTTATAACGATACAGAAGACACTCACGCAACGATGTGGACTCCATTCGAGATGCCGTGTTGACAGTGTCTCCAAACAGACAGTACCGAGGCATGGTCAGGCCAACTACTCCTGCTACGACTGGGCCTGCAGTCACATAAATCACAGGGTTAGGGCTTCCAACAGAACATATTTATCATGATTCCCTTTTGGAGAAATTCTGTCACTGTTATATGTAACAATTTAAAAGTTTTTCTTGTGGACTAACATTTCTTGGTATTTTGTTCCATGCATTTACTAATGCCAATGCACGCCATTAAAGTGGTGAGTGCCTTTAGAAATTCATTGGATAGAGTCAGAAATCCAAAGTGTGCAGTGTGTTAATTGGATAACAGCACTCTAAGTGGATAGTGTTTCAAGTTCCAGGAATACGTTTCAGACAAGGATAAAGGAGGTAAAAATATCTTCCTGACTTAGCAGCTTGGACACTTGTACTCTTGTTCTTTTAAACACTTTAACTTCCATTAATTCTGGAATGGAGTTTGTGTTTATTTCACACCGTATTACATTAAACTGTTACATTATTTGACATCCAAAGAAATTACTCACTGTAAAGAAGGCTAACTCAAGATTTTCCATCATGACGATGGGGATTTGTCGTGCAGCAGAAAGGACAAGCAAATTACTCACCAGTGTGCAAGCCAATACGGATCCTGACTTTTAGATCTGGCATGTGTCTCATCCTGAAGGTCCCAATGCACTGGAGAATGTCAAGGGACATGTTGGACATTTCAGCTGCATGACGATTGTCATTTCTGTTGGGAACTCCCGAGGCTACCATGTAGGCATCTCCAATAGTTTCCACCTAAATGATGCAAAAAAGGAAGGATGAACAAACACACTTTATACAAAGTGGCACTTTACAAGTTGATAATGCAGCAAAGAGCTGGACGATAGGGGGAATTCCTTCTGAAGACCTACGATAGTTGAAGATGTGGATGTGTTTGCATTAGATTTAAGAGGCAATATTTTCGCTACATAAACAATACAGACAAACTCTGTCTTTTTATATATATATATATATATATATATATATATATATATATATATATATAAAGTTTGTTTGCGATTTCTCAGCATAAGAATCTTTCTAGCTCATCAGGCACATTAACATCGTGACAAGTGAGAGCAAGTTCTCTCCATTGAAGTCAACGATAGTAACGACAAACAGTGCAAATAAAGATGCTTATTTGTTTTCAAACTGAAACAAAGAACTTATAAGATTAAAACAAAATGGATAAAAATCATTGTTTTCATTGCCAGGATAAAGAGACTATACAATTAAGTATGAACCTTTTATAGTAAATAATAAGTAAATAAATAATAAACTAATAAAAGATTGATTAACCAACATATAACATACGGTAAAATGTTCATAAAAAGTTTGCAGCACGAACAATCTTTGAACAATCTAACCATATGTGTAATATCAAGCCAAAGTTAATGTTTTGCATTAAGTTTTAAAATGATATTCCATAAGTAGGGATGGGAATTGATAAGATTTTTACGATTCCAATTCCATTTTCGATTCTGCTTAACGATTCGGTTCTTTATCGGTTCCCTTATCAATTCTCATTTGGAGAAAAAGGACAACAAACCGGTCGATTAGCATCAACTTTGTTTAGTTTAGAAGTAACACGAGTCATGACCTCACAAACCCAACAACGGTGAGGTCCACATTGGTCTATCATGGCCTGGGTAATTTAACTCTTCCCTGCTCTGGTGAAAGGAGAAGCTGGAGGTAGACGTGAACTGGGGGTAGTACCACCAGCCTCTGGCTCTCATGATTTCATCTAAATGTAATGCATGAGAAGGCATTAATTTAACCTTAACCGTTACTAACAGCAGGTTTTACAATGAGGCAAATGGCGCTAACATGATAGGCAGTGTTTGTTAGTTAGTTAGTGACCTGCAGTGTTAGCCGAGGACATGCTAACGTTGCTAACGTTGCTGGGTTCAGATTCACCAACGTTAATCATTCATTCATAGTTATTGCATGTTGATAGTATTTCCTCCCTTTGGTGAAATATTCACTTTGCAAGTTGCCCTGTTGTCGTCTTTTTTAGGGATGCGTAATCAAACTTTCGAGCGTTTGTACCGCTTGGGCGCCATGTTTACTGTTGACTGCTGGCTGCACTGGACTCGCCACGCAACGTTGCGTGGTGACGTCATTCGCGCCCACTGGAATCGATAAGGGAATCGTTTGCAAAATCGCCAAACGAAACACTTGGAACCGGTCCTCAACAAGAACCGGGTCTCGATTCCCATCCCTATGCATGAGTCTGTCATTATAATTCAAATTAAAGTGATGCCAGCCCTATGAAAACCAGTTCAAATCACAGTTTTAAAACTGTGTGTAAAAATCTAATATTGTGTTCTATATGTATGCAGATAGAAATAAAATCTTCCAGCGCTCACCTTATAGACATCGTGCAGAGGAATGATAGCATCAAAGAGTGAGTAGAGATCGTTGAGTAAGTCAACCACCTCGATGGGCTCACTGAGAGCCGAGATAGTAGTGAAACCAACGATGTCACTGAAGTACAGTGTGATCTCACTGAAATGCTCCGGCTTGACAGGTTTGCCTGTCTTCAGCGCCTGGGCCACAGACCTAAAGGAGAAATGTGATGAGCGGAAGATGCTCTGTGATGCTGACACAGATTCAACATAAATAGACACACAAGTGGACCATTCTAACTCAATAAATGTGCTGATAATTCAGGATTTGCTCCACAGAACACATCGTAGATTATCATGTAACTTGGAAAACTTGCATCTCTGTAAGATTTGCTATCACACGATGATAGCAAATTGTGTGACTGCGACATGTTTGCACAATTAGAGTTATATCAGTATATTTTTATTCCCCGGAAGCATAATATGTGATTGGAGAGCAAAGACCACACAGTGAGACTGTTTCCTCTCAACATGGAGCTATGAGGCCAGCTTTTTATGTATGCATTTCAGCCATCAACGATTTGGCTTTACGATCACTTTAAATCGAGTGATGTATTGCAGCGCTGGAGCAGCTGGAAGAGGAAAAGTTGAAGCAGGTCAGGCACCAGCCAATCAAACTGCCTCACTACTCGTCTGATTGTTACAATTCCAAACATCAGGCCCACCCACTGTGGAGCATCTATATATATCCTGCCCAACAGTTAAAGAAAAGCTATTTCTCTGTGGCAGACGATTGTTTTTAGATTATTACATCATTAATAAATCATTATAATCTTGTATATTCTGATTCTGTATGATCTGACTAAGCTAATTTCAGTGACAAAACAACTTCTGATTGTAGCATCTTCTGGGAAGTTCTCCACAGCACTCTGAAAAGAGCAAAAAGCACGACTTCATGTCCAATAAAGTAGAACACTGTAACGAGTAAATTTTGACATCAATCTCACAACATTTTTCCTTTGTGTTTCTGATTTAGTAGCACTTTGCTCGGCCCTGTTCTCCAACAAGCCTGTAAATGATTGTGTAATCCCTTCAGAAGACCTCAAACAACCCATGAAAGTCAGGGAGCAGCCACCTGCTGCACTGAGCACGAACACGAACCAGCTTCAGTGACGTGTCTCTGACTTTTAACCCAATTGAGGAAGCATGACCTAAGTTTCACATTTCACTGTAAATGTAACAAAGCTCTAAAACCTTCCAGCATCTACAGCTGCCGGCTTTGATTTAGACCACGCCAGCAGAGTTATTTGATGTTTGTCGTGCGTCAGGAAAAGTTGCTGGGAACTCACCTGGGCAACATCTGAGACAGAAGCTTGTCGGTCTTCTGTCTCTCCACCTCCAGCTCCTCTGTCCTCTCTCTGATCAGGTCCTCAAGGTTGGACGAGTACTGTTCCAACATCCGCAGCATAGAGTCGATGATGTTGGTCTTTTTGCCTTTTGTGATGCCCTTGAACTGCCACGAAAAAAAGAGAGCTATAAGAATTTTCCAAGTTGCTACAGATCCTGTACGAACAGGGTTTGTTTTGTTCTTTTTTCTTACCTGTTTGAAGATTTCCTCAAAGGTTGGCCTCTTTTGAGACTCTTCACTCCAGCTCTGCTTCATTATCTGTATTACGTCTAATGGGGCCTCTTCCACTGACATAATAGGCCGACACAATGGAGGAGGCTCTTTGACCTTACTTATAATCTCTGTCAACACACACACAAGAAAAATGCTAGGCACACACAAAATTGCAGAAATGATCGTAGGGTTCTTCATATCGTGTCACTCACCTTTCGGAGGCATGTCCAGCATGCAAAAAGGTGTAGAGCGAGAGATGATCTCCTGGGCGACGATGGAGAAACTGTAAACATCCCCACAGAAAGTGCCTTTCTTCCTCTGGCTTGGGTTTCGCAGCAGCTCCGGAGCCGTCCAAAGCAGGTCTAATTATCATTGTACAACCAGTTATAAACAATTAGATATGCAAGAGCAAATTTAGAAAATGATCATTTCTCACCCATGTTCTTACCCTCTGGCTTTTCCTCCTCTGTTGCAATGTTCTGCGAAGCCCAAATTTCATTAAATGCATAATCTGTCACCTTCAGCACAAAGCGCCCGTCTACCAAACAGTTACGAGATTTGAGTCGTCCGTGGATGATGTCACGATGGTGTAAGTGTTTCATTCCCTGATGATGGAAAATGTGTCAGTGATGAGAAGACGTGATTGAGTGTGAAACAAAGCACGAGTAAATCCATTTATCTGCCTTACCCTAATCAAATCCATTAGCAAGGAAGATTTGAACATCCAGTCGAGACGCACTTCCTCATTGCTGACCAGATCCTCCAGGCTGCCCCTGGAGCAGTGCTCCGTCACAATGCCAAAGATCCCGGAGTCGAAAAACAGTCCCAGGAACAGATTGAGATTTTCATGCCTCATTTCTCTGAGCTGAAAGGAAGCCAATGGAAACATCACAGCTGTAATAGGAAAGTCACGGTGCTTGATACATTTTTGTGACCCCCTGAAACCCGAAGCTTTTATTCTCTTGTGGAGATGACCGATTCTACTTGGTGGCTGGCTGCATTGTAGATTCAGTTCTGCTAATGAGTATTATGCCTTTGACCTGGACATCGTACTTCCTTTAAAGCAATACTATGTAACATTTCTATCTTAAAATAACAGTTTGAAAAAATTGTGCGGCTAGAATGAGTTTTAATATTACGATTGGCCTGTCTCCTATGCCCTTCGGGGGTCTGAGTTGGAAAAACTGCGCTATGTAACTTTGCTGGACCGGCCCGGGAGCTGAGCGGAAGTACTTCGACTTGCTTTCTGGCACACCTAACGCAAAAACAAATAGACCCCTCTCACGCTCCCAGGTATAAGGCTAAGCTGGCGCAACATTGTCAGTATGATCATCATGGCAGAGGCACCGAAGAAACAGAAGAAGACGTTGACTGATGAAGCAAGGAAGAGAAAGAGAGAGGCCGACAAAGCAAGAGACCGGACTAGAGTTGCTCTCGGAACAGCCTGTAGGGGGAGCTCCATAATGGGCTTTTTGAGAAGTTACGTTGTATTGCTTTAAATTTCCGAAGACATTTATTTACCTTGACAAAGACCATCTCGGTGCTGCCGTTGACACTTGACACTGCTCCACTGGGACATTTCTTCAACCAAACCCAGTCTCCCTGGGTTGTAAACAAAACCATACAGCAGACATGAGCTTCAACACAGTAAAATTGAGTGTATGGTATGGTCCACCACATGGTAGTTTTCTCACCTCAAACACAGCAACATTTGAGCTGTCTGGTGTGGAGGCTAAGTAGCTGCGACAGGACGCCGAGTGTTGAGGCGTCTTTATGTCCACCTGGCTTTTCATGATGCTGTCATCGTTTAGCTTCTGCTCACACACAGTTCAAAGAGGACAAATCAACTTAGACCGATAATGTGTACATGGCAACAATTGTCAGTATTGATTCAACACGGAACTGACCCGTTTGCTGAGTTGAGTATTGATGAAGATCAGATCATCAAGGGTAAGTATCACCTTTGATGATCCACTGTTTCCACTGGCCCCAAAGCTGAACCCAACCCTGCCATCTTTCCTGAGTAGAGGGAGGATCAAATAAAATTAGGTTTAAGTTCTAGAAGCCACTGAAATGTGATGTAATTCTTTTAAAACTCTGCTGTACATACTTCAAATAAAAGAAGATGGTTGCTCCGCATGCAGTCAATATAATGAATAGAATGAAAAGGAAGAAAAGAAAAGCTGAATCCATGCCTTTGGAAAAAAAAAAGAAGATAAGTTTAGGCTCACTTAACTCCACCATATCAGCGTAGATCATAGATGACACTATGAGCTCACTCACCTCCAGAACACGCAAAGTATGGACTAAACCAGCAACCTGAGTCTGTGTACGGAGTGCTGCCTGCAAAATGGATCGAACGGCTGAGATATTTTAGGGTACCAGTCTTGCCATCTGTGTGAGAGGCAGGAAGAAAATGCGTGGAGTAGAGAGAGTTGCCCATGCCGCTGTAATCCAGGACTACATAAGCGGCCTGCATCCCTTCACCGTTCCTTCCTGCCTGCAAGGGCTGATTGAATCCTTCGAATTCAAAGCCACCCTCGACGTCACCGAGGATCTTGCCAGTTACCCAGTGGCCTGCACTGGTTCGGGCCTGCTCAGTAGCCATAGCTATGAAGTACATCATGTTGTAAATGGTTCCAAAGAATGGAGAAACCTAACAGGGGACAAGATAGTGCAATGCCTCAGCTTAATGTTCCAGTGTTTGTGCCTTGTTTGTTCCCTTTCTGTAAGATATATCCTCACCTGCTCTGGTGGAGTGCTGCTGCGTATTTCATAGTTGTTCTGAGCCTCTCTGAAAGCCTCATAGAAATTGCGCTCTCCAGACTCCATAGTGACAGTGAGAACCCCATCGTAGGCTTTCCGGAGCTTGGTGTCATTACCCAGCATATAGTAGAATGCATCTTTGTAGGGTAGTGCATACAGAAGGGTGTCGTAGGGAATGAATACATAGCCACGATCTATCATACGCATGCCCAAAGCTGACGTCAGGAGTTGATACTGGGCTTGGCCACCAATCAGGACAGAAGGCATGCACATGATGACCACTGAGGAGAGAACATGGATTAACATTAGCACGACTCATATGAAATAAAGCATGTGGAGGTTTCTGTCTTCTGTACGGGTGAAACTCACCTCTGACACGGTCTGCTTCCCGTACTTTTGTCAGTGCTCTGCGCGGTCCATCCTTGTCTGTCTCCATTGTGACCACAGTGTTGACAGGCAGGCCAAGGGCCCTCAGTGATGTAGCCAACTCCTTTCCTGTGGCTTCCCACAGGTCAGTCTCCTCTGAAATGATAGCCACGTGGGCCCACCGAAAGTAACTCAACACACTGAAAAGCACATGAGAGGAGAGCGGCAGTGGCTTCAGGAAGGTAGGATACATGACTCCTGTTCTTACTATGGGATTGAGGCAACCCCAGGAAAGAATCCCAATATCCCACTCTTTAGTGTACAAAGCAGCTGAGGAGCAGTAAGCTGGGTTTGCTGGGCCCAAGAAAGCAGCACCATAACCGTCCAAATTAGCAAAGCGAGCAAGGGCATGGGTCGACTTGCAGTCCTCATTGATGAGCGTGTAGTCATACCAGTAGCCTTTGTTGAGGTAGGGGTTCTTGTTTATACGGCTGGTGGCGAGGCGGGCTGCCAAGTCAGGGAGGGCCTTTGAGTATAGGTAGTCACAAGTCCAGGGTCCAACCAGAGCCACTTTGAAAGTAGTTGCCCAGGCTTGACAAGGGAAAAATGACATCATGAGTAAGAACTGAAGAAACCAGTTCCCCCTCCTGCTCCTGGTGTGCTGCACGGGGGATGATGGCAACTGTGGTTTTGACGACAATAATCGTGATGACAATGATGATGAGGCTGTTGATAACTGACTACATCCACCAAAACTATTTGTAGCCACTGTCCATTTCTGCCCTTTTCTCTTGACTTTCACAGAGTGGTACCACCATCGTGGGTGGAAGGCGAGGCTGTGGAGACAGCGAGGGTCTCTGTGATCTGCCATTTTCTCACCTAGATATTCTGATGCCTCAGACACAGAAGGTGAACTGGGAGTTTGTGATGCTAAATGTAAGCGTATCTGTATTGGTGGGAATGCCTCCCCTTGGCACCCGTACAGGCCTCTAGTCCAAAGGTGGACAGGTGACAAGACCCCAAGCCATCACTGCCTCCAGGAAAAAAAAATAGAAAAGAAAGGCAGAAAGAATTAGAAAACCAGTAATACAACATTTTAACTAGTTATGTGATACAGCTCAGGACTTATACAATCTTCATGATACAGCCATGACCCCCGATCCTGAATTAACATCCCACTGAGCTGCTAATTTTACCACAATGAGATGTTGAATCTTATCAGCATCTATTTGACCTCATTGCTGAGGACATTGTGCCCATAGTGTTCCTTAGATGTCCCTCAGTGGTATGTGTCTAACAAGCTGATTAGCTTTGTCTTGACATTGCAGCTTAAATCCAATGCCAGGTAACCAGAAGTTAAATCTGGCTCCTGGCTCCTGGCCATTCCTCCACCTGGATTCTCTTTTATGCTCTAATGTCAAATCTCCTGAGATTTCTCTTTTCTATTCATGCTAAATGTATTGCGACATAGAGTATGTTATGCTTTGAAACCCCTCTTTCAAACACAAACAGATCAGACTGTATTCAGATTGGAGCAAAAAAACATTATAACAATGTTTCCAAAAGGGATAGAAATGTTCAATTTCTAGGATGCTTTACAAGCTGTATTAGATATGGTGTTAAGTAAGGCTTGTATCAAATCAGAGCTGAAATATCATGAAATATCAGGTCATTAAATAAGGTAATTTTTTTCCTTTAATGGAACAATTTGTTAGCAAGCAACAAGCCCAATAAAGGGCCTAATACTGACATTGGCTAATCAGTAGCTAAATGAAATACTCGGATGTTATTGGCCCATTGCAGTTGAGCCACTGAAAATAAGGAAAAGCCAGATTATGTAATGATCCCACACTGTCCTTATCTGTCAACTGTTGGTCAGTTATTGGATAACCTGTACCAAATTCATGAGGATAGATAATACAACACATTTGCAGAAATAGCTGTCGTACAAGCATATCAACACTGTTACAGGATGAATTGCTTGTCTTTATAAGAAATAAAGCCTTAAGAAACAAACCAATTTGACTAGAATGCCCTCAATAAGACACGGTTCTTACCTGGAGCAGTTTTTCTACACAAGAGCCATGTCGAAGTTGGCGTCAGTCATTAAATAGTACCATTTAAATTCCAAGTGGATTAAGAGTACTGAAGAACACAGCAGGAGCACTTATGTCTGGACTTTCATTGTGGAAAAAAATGTAATCCAAATGTCATGTGAGGTTGAAAAACAAAAATAATCAAATTATCTCCTCTTCTGTCCAAGTTCCTGAAAAATAATACAAAAAATTAAAGATCTCCACATTTCCTGTGGGTTAGTCTTGCTTTACTTTTTGCTGACCTGGTTTGGGACTGAGATCCATCCCAAACCAAAGGTGGGTTAGAGGAGGTGCAAACTGCTGCAGAGTTCGGACTGGTAAAAATAGACTAGAAGAGCACTGAGGAGAGAACTAGTGAGTGAGGCAAAAGAAAGAGTGGGAACGAGTGACAAGCTTTGACTTCTCATCCTTCTTTAGCGTCTTATCCATACTTGTGTGGGAAGAGCAGGTGTGTGTGTTGTGGGGGAGGGTGGAGGGATAGGAAGGAGAAAGTAGAAGCACACCTACTCCGTATGCCCCATTATGTAGGTGGAAATTTAGCACCGTAAGGATTACATGCAAAGTGTAAGATGCCTTACACTTTGAGTGTTGATTAGTTAATTTTAATGGTCAGACCAGCAGTTGATAGAACCTATAAAGATTATCCTTTTTTTCCCACTTATTTCAAGTCAAGGGAACACGACACATCTCAGAACTGCAAAATGAAAAATTAGTCCCTCAGATGACGTCCTAGTCCAGTGGCATAACATGAATGAGAGGTGACAAACCCCTGGATCCGTTTTTAAACTCTAATGGACATTTAAGTGACAGAATTAGGCACATGTCTTTGCTTCTGCAGTTCAACTCCTTCTGAAACCTTCACGCTTGCTCTTTGCAGTTGTTATAGTCATCTTAAAAGAGCTAAAGATGGCAACTGAAAAGAGAGCTAAAGCGTCCCTCACACAAGAGTAACATGGGTCTTCAGCACACTGAACCTCACTGCAAAGCAGAAAATGATTATGCAAAAAATGGTAGATTATGCAAAACTATCACTGATGTGTTCACATTATGAGGCTCCATGCACCTCCAGTCCAGAGTTCAACACGAGCACCTCACATATGTGCAAAGCTAATAAAGACAAGAGAGCTATATTCGCTGGAGCACAGGGCTGTAAATACCTTCTGTGTTACATGTAGCAGGCTACTGAAAGTCACTCTTGATGCTGCAGCTGTGGAAAAAGAAAGATTTTCACAAATGGTTATCAAACACTCACTTTTGTGAGGACAGTTTGGTTCTTTTTGTCCTGCATTACACATTGATTGGGGACTTGTTGAAGTAATCAGATTAGTCAGGTGAGGCCTTGCTCAACTGATCTCTTGCATGCAAGCCTCTTAGTGAAATGATTGACAGCACTGACAGAGATCACAAGGTCAAATGCCCAACTCGGCCCACAACAGGGGCCCGCGATACTGACAGGAGGCTGTAAGCACTTGTGATTTGTTACGTGTTCATTTAGCAGACGGTATCTTACCGGAATATTCTGAGTCACATGACTTGAAAAGCTAGCAGTGTGATGTGAAAGTTTTTAATCCCACCTCTCCCAGAAAACTTTACTTTACCGTTTGTCAAATTTAATTAATATATTATTGAAGAAGATTGTTGCATGAGCTTTGAAGAAGCTTAGGTCATTTGCGTCCACCCTGACCCAAATTAATCAATCAGGGGAATTGATTTGGCAGCCTCCCTCAATAAAATCCCTCACTCTTTCCAGGATGTCCAGATCAATGCTGTGTAGAAAAGCAGGGAATCTTCTCTAAAGGGCATTTGAGAGTGTTATTTTGGATGTGTAATCCCGAACAGTGCAATGGAAGACCTTCCGTCATTGTCTGCAAACACTGGCCTAATAGAGCTCTGACTGCGTGTTGTTGGCCCAGACAATTCCCAGGAGGATCAAAGTTGTGCACGCAGCACAAGGTTGGTTAATTGATTCAATTAAAAATTGATACAGCACCTTTTCAAAAGAAAACAAAAAAAAAAGTAAGAAAATACAGAACGCAGCAAATTAAGTACTATATACAACTGTAAAAAAAAAAAAAAAAAAAAGGTAATTTATTAAATCTATTTATTGTTCTTTTAGGAAATATTTCCTTATATTTAATGTCCTTAACATGTGGCTAAGAAAGCTGTGACAGAGGCAATTCCCACCGCTGCCTTTTGGAACTGATGAGACCAACTGATGAAATTTTCAGTTCATCAAGAGCCTCTTTGGCCATATATTATGTTTTTGTTACATTATTTGTAACAAATTTGGACTACAGGTAGCCAGTTTAACAGGAGTTAAACTCTCAATGTGACCTACATTGCTGTGATAGGTTTGCATTGTCTGAAATAAATAAGAAAGGCTATCTTTGGAAAAAAAAAAGGAAAAAAACATTATTATTAAACATGGCACAAATATCAATGTTGCCCATAACATAATTCACGATCATACCATCCCAGATCATGTATTGTATCATGTGTAGATCCGTCTTCAGTTCATTCTGAAGCAGGAAGTGTTGATTTGTCAGATCAGACGATGATTCTACACTGGCTTAAGTTAATGTCGTAAAATGACTGTTTTATTATTATTATTATTATTATTATTATTATTGTTGTCTAGTTTAAACTTTGTTTACAGACAGACAAAAAAAATCATAAAACACCCAAATTATTTGAAGTTTTACACATTTTATTTAATAACTGTTGAACTTTGTTCTCAGTTCTTTCTTCACCAGATGATATTACTGATGTGTTGCCCAATAACTAATAAATATAAGGGGGTTTTGGCATTAAATACATTTTTCAATAACAATAATATGTCACATTTTCAACACTGGTATGATGTCTGTGTGGTGATGGTGACATAATTAAATAAATGAATTACATGTCACTATATTTAATTCAGAATTATGTCTGTATCATTGATAATATGTCATAATGACACTATATTTAAATTAATTTAGAATCATATTTACCCAGCAACATGTTCCAGCTATGGAAGCCCAGAGCAGACTTGATACGTATAAACTTTTTTTTTCATGGTTTCATATGTGTTTATATGTATTTCTGGCAAAGGTGTAGCCATTTTTACCCCCCTTTCATTGAAAACTGAATAAAGTAGCTTATGAATCAAGCATGGAATGTGGAGCGTTTGTGTAACGATTTTGCTTGTGAAAATGTACAAAGCAAATCCTGCTGGTGTGACAAGTGTTGCAGGACGTGTGCTGCCACCTGCCTTTATTTATGTGGTGCTACTGTCCACTGCATTCATATGGGGGAAATTTTGGGTAAGAAAATTTTATATAAATATGAACGAATTTATAAATGTATATATAATTAATATAAATATAAAAATGTGATCGAGATATATGTGAGTAAAAATGAATATAAATATGAAAGAATTTATAAATGTATATATAATTAATATAAATATAAAAATGTGACCCACAAATAAATGTATATATGTATATAAATATACATACATTTGTAAATATATTTTCGAGATTTTAAAATAAATATGCTTGACTTTGTGTGTGCAGTCTGCATTTGTGGATCCATTTTTGCTCTCGTGTCCATGGAGTGATTTTGACACACTCCTACTGTGCTGCAAGATGCACAAACAAATGCATGCCGATTTGAATGTGAACAGCGGCACAGCCCTCTATTCACGGAGCATCCACCAGATGGCAGTGTGCAAGGCACAGGGCAATGGCAGTGCCTAGCAGTCCAAGACAGAGGCTTTGGACGATCAATATGGAGTCGACAAGTGGAACAACTGGATGGGTATGACTAGCAGTTTAATCATTTATAACTTTTCCTAAATCCCTTTTGCTAGGCAGAATGAAAGGTAAAATGTATTAAACTTATTAGTCCAGGGTATTCTTCATTAAGACTGGTCTGGAGCTAGCATTGACGTAGATAGAATCAGAGTAGATAGAACCAAGAGAATCTTTGATAGATTCCGATTCAGGTTCTAGGTCAGTGGGAGAAAGCATTCCGACAACAGAATAGCTATTGATGCTAGCGGAGCTGCTATGACTAGCGTCATTGATCATACGTTCTGAACATTTAGATAACAAATATCACACAATGAACATCAGCTGCACTATGTTATAAGCTGCAGGTTTCAAAGCATGAGAAAAAAAATTGCGGGTTATAGTATACATTACATTACATTTTACCTTTCATTCTGCCTAGCCAAAGGGATTTAGGAAAAGTTATAAATGATTAAACTACTAGTCATACCCATCCAGTTGTTCCACTTGTCAACTCCATATTGATCGTCCAAAGCCTCTGTCTTGAGCCGCTTTCGGACAGAGTAGTTATAGGAACGCAGTTATCAGAACTGTCCTACTCAAATTTTGTTCTGATAACTGTCCTTCTGTTTCAGTCTGCATTCGCACATGAGTCGGGACCTGATAGGGACTGATGCGCCGCGCGCAGCCGTCTGCGTCAGTGACGTGTTACATTAGCCGTTTAGCGCCACATTCAACAACAAAACAAAACAGAACCCGGTAAAATTATATATTATATTTATATACATATATACATTTATTTGTGGGTCACATTTTTATATTTATATTAATTATATATACATTTATAAATTCTTTCATATTTATATAAATTTTTTCGACCCAAAATTTCCCCCATAGTCCAAAGCTTCTTGGACTGCTAGGCACTGCCATTGCCCTGTGCCTTGCACAATGCCATCTGGTGGATGCTCCGTGAATAGAGGGCTGTGCCGCTGTTCACATTCAAATCGGCATGCATTTGTTTGTGCATCTTGCAGCACAGTAGGAGTGTGTCAAAATTACGCCATGGACACGAGAGCAAAAAATGGATCCACAAATGCAGACTGCCAGACTGCACACACATCAAGCATATTTATTTTAAAATCTCGAAAATATATTTACAAATGTATATATATTTATATACATATATACATTTATTTGTGGGTCACATTTTTATATTTATATTAATTATATATACATTTATAAATTATTTCATATTTATATTCATTTTTACTCACATATATCTCGATCAAATTTTTATATTTATATTAATTATATATACATTTATAAATTATTTCATATTTATATTCATTTTTACTCACATATATCTCGATCACATTTTTATATTTATATTAATTAAATATACATTTATAAATTCGTTCATATTTATATAAATTTTTTTTACCCAAAATTTCCCCCATATCGCAGGACGTGTGCTGCCACCTGCCTTTATTTATCTGGTGCTGCTCCCATCTGTCTTTGTTATGTGGTACTGCATCTGTGGTTCTCCTGGTGTATGATTACCCACTGTAACTTGCGCTCTCTTGTTTACAACATGAATAGTCAAGTATACCAACACCACTGTGTCCTCGTTCATGAAACAACAAGCATTTAAAGAATGAAATCAAGTTTTACACACACCAATCATGCCGTTATCGTTTTCTCGAGGTAACGAGTTATTTATCTCGTTATCTCGAGAAAACGATAACGGCACCTCTCGTGCATCATTCGGTAACCATGGAGACGGCCTGGTCCCCTCAGCTGGTCACTGATGAAGTTGACTCTATCAGCAGGATCACTGAGGTGTAAACGCCTATTGAGCTGCAGTCGAGCCGGCTGACCCCGGCTACTTTATTCAGTTTTCAATGAAAGGTGGGTAAAAATGGCTACACCCTTGCCAGAAATACATATAAACACACATAAACAGGGACGGACTGGGGAGAAAAAGTGGCCTCAAAAACCATCGGTAAATTAACTCGTTATCTCAAGAAAACGATCATTGTTTTCTCGAGATAACGACATAATTATCTCGTTATCTCGAGAAAACCATCAGAAAATAGTTTATACGCACCACGTCTGCTCTGGGCTTCCGTATCCAGCTGAGTAGCTCTCCTCATTTGGTTTTAAAGGTGCTGCAGCGACCTCTTGTGGCTGCCAGCATCCCCTAAAGTGAACCAGATTTGGATAGTTTTGCATATTTTCAATAAGTTGGGCAATTGAAGACTAATAAAGAGGTGAAGACTATAACAATGATGCTATTTCAAACAGGTGGTATCAACAGGTGATTGAGATCATGATTTGGTGCAAAATCAGCCTCCTTTCAAGGCTGAGTGTTCGAGGAGCAATGGGGAGCGGAGGATATCCAGCTTATCAACAAACGTGTGATAAATTTATTGAACTACTGAAAACAATGTTCCTGAAAGATGAGAAAGGATTTGCAAGTCTACCATTCAAAGACTGTGGAGCAATTCCAGTGTATTAAAGAGCAAAGGCACAAGCCTGAGTCACCAGCGATCCCCCTCAGATGGCACTGCATCATGAAACGTCATTCATCAGTAGCTGAAAAGGGATTACTGCGGGAAAGCTTTGTCAAGCACTACAATGTCAGCTTACGTTTCATCTGAAAACTTCCCTGTGCAAAAAAGAAGCCTCACCCTTTCTCTGAGCTCTGAGGCATCCGTGCAGATGGATCCCAGGATGCAGGTTTTCCCAGCAGAACAGAAGTGTTGCTCACTTCACCTGTCAGTGGTTTTAATGCCGACATTAAGCCAGACCATGATCACCACACATATATGTATACATATTTTTTTTATTCACCCATTACAGTGTGATAACATGATTTAACATTAGGGGTTGGACAGTTTTTTTTAAGGCAGCCCTAATTATGGTCCCATTAATGACAGAATGCTTTATCAAACAAACAGAGTTTGACGAAAAGCAGCTTTTTTCCCATCACTTGGGTCACGGGACTGTATATGTACGTATGCCTCTTGTGCACTATCACAAATGTTATTACTGAGGCTTTTAATCAAGAGCCTTATCAATCTATCAATGTGCAGACGTTGATTCCACATGAGAGTGCAGGACTGTTTCTGCTGGCACACAAAACTGACAGATTGCAGTCGCCGCAGACTTATCAGCTGTCAGAAATACTGGGTCACATTCACGTCTATTTAGATGTTTTTGTTTGCACTTGATGATTCATCGTTTTGTTTGGGGCTTTTGTGATTAGTTGCAAGAGATCCACGCGCAGTGAGAACGGCTTATTCAACTGAATCTGTGGTTTTGGCCACAGCCAACAATGTGTTAAAGGTGCGCTTGATTAAATCTACACATTGAGTCAGTAATCAAGGTAAGTACCTCTGCGTGATGCTGCAGGATGCTCTTGGGTCAGACCCACACTCGGTTCCAGTGAGCTCACCATATCAATAAACAAGCCACTGCAGCACACTACTCAAAAAGGTCTTTAATGGGGTGTTTACTGTGTGCCAATCTCATCTCCATGATAGCAGCAAACAGCAGGGGGTGGAACAAAGAGGGGAGGAGCTCAGTGCACAAAACATTTCCCGTTTCATCTATAAAATTAAGATTAGCCTAAACATTGGTGCATTTTACTATCAGGGGATCATTCTCAGTCAGGAGCGCTGCTGCAACATGCCATTCACAGAACTGCTGGCCCTCTTTGGGGGATTAGGTGTTGCTTTTTACCTGCTGAAACTCACCTGGAGATGTTGGAGTGGAATCAGAGAATTTGTCTTGTCAGAGTTTTGGCATGTGGACTTAAGGACATTTGGACAATGGGCAGGTAAAGTCAGTTATATACTTTGTGTTGTCTTACTGGCTACATTCAATAAAGAAAATAAAACATTCAAAACAAAATTTAGTGAGGTGTCCAGTTAACGCATGCCATGATTTTGTGATTCATTTTTACCATGCCTGATGGACATTTGAACCTTACTCTGACTATGTATTGAGGTTTATGGTGAGGGTTAAGACTCTGTTTTAAGCTGTGGTAGAGAAAACCTCTTTTTACCTTTGTGCATCTGGTTCGATGAAGACTTGATAAGTTGTTCAAATTCCTACTTGATGGGGTATTTCCTTCCAGTTGTATCCAAACATTGCAGTGCACTTTTTTTTTTCTCTTTAGTCTTCCCACTTTTCTCCCAAACAGGAGGTCTAACCATTTAGATTCTGAGAACCAGGCGAGTAACTTTTGAACCTTAATCCAGTCTTTCTGGTCAACTGTTTACCTCAGTTTAATATTTTGGGTCCTTTGAGCAATAAAGCAGCTTGAAATCTAGAATTCTATCAGGTGTTTGTGAAACTGGGTTCTTCGAACAGCAAACCGAGCAAAATCCCTAAAATCATGCTTTTATATTTGTGAAAATTTGGTACTTAATTGTAAAAGAACAGCCAATCTTTGTATAAAGTGTTTTAATAATAAAAAAAAGCTGTTTGTCTGACATGTCTGTGCACTGTCCTTTGTGCAGTTGTAACTGGAGCTACATCTGGCATTGGTAAGGCCTATGCCAGTGAGGTGAGTCTCAATTTCCTCTCAAGAAAATGGTCTTTCACCTTTTTTTTTTTTTTTACATTTTCACAGTTAAGAATTAAAAGAACAGTTTAATTACGTCATTGTGTGTTTTTTCTTTTAAAAACTGATTCACCTGAAAGCTGAGGGCAGTCGCACAACCTGTCTGTCTGCATGTCTTCCCTTAGCTTGCACGGAGAGGTCTGGATGTAGTTTTGATTGGCAGATCTGATTATAAGCTCCGAATGGTTGCCAAGGAGATAGGTGAGTCCCGTACAGGTTAATCTGGTGTGCTCAGAGGTTGTGTCCTTGCTGCAGTAAACACATTAGTCTTACCTGGCGTGCAACTGCACAGCAGAAATGATTTACACGTTCTCTCGTCTTCCTCAGAGAATAAGTTTGGACGAAAGACTCGCGCCATCCAAGTGGACTTCACTGATGGCTACTGCGTCTACCCTGCTATAGCCAAGGAACTTCAAGGCCTGGAGATTGGAATTCTGGGTAAAAGAGCAAAAGCACACTTAAGTACTTCTTTTTAAAAAATATATATACGCGTTAGATATTCATAATACTCATGTTGGTGAGCTATTCTCTTCGATCCTAAAAAAGAGACTTTAGGTTAACCTCAGTTGTCTGAGCAAATAGTTTCCATTTTGCATTTGTAGAGTCAACAGATACTCTAAATGTTTGTCATGGTGTTTTGGTGAGTAAACCTAAACTGTAAGAGCAACAATAAATGAGAAATAATGATCTCAGTACAGACCTGGTTGCTCCCCGTCTTTGTCCTGTTGTGCTCTTGGTTAGCTTATAAGAGCCATGTTGTTGAAGGAGTTGGGGAGAAACATGGAGCTTATTCATCTGTGATCACCACTACACAAACTAGAATCAACTCTGATGTCAGTTCAGCAGAATAGACGTGATACTTAACCAGTTGTCGTTTGTGTCTTTGCAAACCGTACAGTCAACAACGTGGGAATGACCTGCACTGAACACTTTGCCTATTTTCTGGAAATCCCAGATACTGAACAGGTGGGCTCCTTTTTTCAGAATGTCATTGGTTTCATGGTTTATTCATACGGATTCAGGCTATTATTGGGCAGGTTGGTCGAGTGGGTTTTAAATCTGTGTTCATTCTGAACAGAGAATCACTCAGATGATCAACTGTAACATGCTGTCTGTCCCTCAGGTGAGTACACCACCTGACTGTTTTTCATCCTTATCTGCTCTCACCGGTACACACCACTGCGTATAAAGATTTCTAATCATGATGATCTCATGCCGTTTTAACTCAGATGACCAGACTGGTTCTTCCAGACATGGTGGAAAGGTACTGACACAGAAATCATCTATTAGCAGTGATTATAAAGATGAGAATACTGGATGAATTAATGGTTGTTTGGCTTTCATCGCCTGCTCAGAGGGACAGGACTGATAATAAATATCTCATCTGAGATGGGTGCCCGTCCACAGCCTTTGTTAGCCCTGTATTCTGCCTCCAAGGTATGTCCTTATTCTGAATAGGGGGCTGAATACTTATTTGCATGCACATATCTAAACTTCTCCTGGCTTCAACCTAATGATGTTCACCAACTGCTCTGCTTGTTTTCTCTCTTACTGCAGGCTTTTGTATCATATTTCTCCCAGTGCCTGTGTGCTGAGTACAAGTCAAAAGGAATTACTGTTCAGGTAAACAACACATGTGGTGTTTCAGCACAAGTTCATGCTTGAGTCACATTATGACCTAAATTGCCAAAGCAAAATAATTCTTTGAGCCAAGAATTTGAATCAAAAGGTTTAAAAAAAAAAAAAAAAAAAAAAAAAAAAAAACAAGTGATGTGAAGGGAAAGAGGACATGGGGATCTCCAAAAATGGATATCAAGTTCTCATAGTCAGAGCTCTGAAGCAGATGCATAAACATTCAAAGCAAAAATGCTTCAATTTTCACAGATGGATGATTACTCTGAACCGTCAAACTTTGTCCCACCAATCTGCAGTAATGAGCTTCTCCAGAACAGCTGCCTAGCGCTCTGATAACTTCAATAAGTGATGCCATCAAAGCAGGAAAAGTCTGTGGAAAGATAGCAAAGTGTTTTGAGGTGGCATTTTTGTCCTGCAACTAAACTAAAAAAAATAAATTGGATTTAACAGGAATGGTGAGGGTCAAGTTGAGACTTACAGGGTGAAGGCAAGAGCTGTTTCAAGAGAACAGATTCTTGTAAATAGCCAAAATGGTCGATCAAAACTGAAAAAAAAAAAAAAAAAAAAAAAAAAAAAAAAAAAAAAAAAATCCTGCCAGGTTTATTCACTCCCAGCTGCACCAATATGAGAACTTTTCTTGCTTCTAAATGAACTCTTAACAGGCCTGCTGCCTTTTGACAAAATGTTCTATGGACTGATGAAGTAAAAACCGTTTTTTAACCAACAGACAGATTTTTTTTTAATCAGAAGATAATCTCTGGCTCTGACTAATGTACATAGAAGCATCTATCATGCTAAAAGATGAAATATCTTTCTCAATGTGGCAAGGAGCGGAGTAAAGGATGAAATTGTTAGAGCCAACAACGCCACCTGGGGACTTGCACCCCAGGAAATGACAACTGAAACCTAATTGTTATAAGGACGCAGGGTCGTGACTGAGGAGGCAGAGACAGTAAAGTAAAGAAAATATATTTATTGAAAATAATATTTATGAATAAAACTTTAAGTAAAACTGCTGCGAAGAAACGAAAGAAGGTTAAACACAAGACGAATTTAATAAGGTGTTTTTAATGACAAAGCTAAAAGGCTGGCTATAACATTAAAAGTCAAATGACTAAACAACATTAAAATCAGTGGGCTGAGGTCTCAGGGGGAGGCATGCTACCGGACGTGTGTCTCCTTAAGCTGGGGTGCAACACTACAATTGTAAAGCCACCACAAACACACTAAAAGTGCCCCAGTGTACTCGCATGCGAAAACGGAAGTGAGGTCCTCACCACAGTGCCTCGCCTCCCACCTGATGACACCCAGGCCTCACTGAAACTCAAAAAAAAGGAAAAGTTAACAAACCTAATAATCAAATCAATAATCAACCTAAAAGACAAAGAACTACTCAAGTAAAACAAGAGAAGAACCAACCAAACACTGCACAGCAGAGCTGTACAAACAAATTAACAAAGTAGCACAACAGAACAGAACAACAGGTAAAAACAAAGTAATAAAGACCCAGCACAGCAGCAAGTGAACCTACAAAGACAAAACACATATTAGTAGGACAAAGGATCGCACCAACATGATGATGAAACAGGGACCCTACTCACCACCTGAATTAGGTCACCACACAAGCTCAGCAAGAGGCTGAAGGGAGCCATTTTGAGGCTTTATATACAGGAATGGGGAGGAGCCAAAGGAGGTGCTTACAGGTTGACTTGGGTTGTGTTTAAGACCTATAGGTCCACTACAAGATATGTAAGAAATGTGAAATTTAGAACTTTGTGCCTTTATATCAGATTGTCTTTTAATTACTGAGTTCTTCACAGGAACATTTTCATTGAAGACAGAGAGGTGTCTCCTCTTCAGGAGAGTAGCTGAATCATTGGTTTATCCACTTTCCATACTTTGAGACTCGTGATATTTCCCAACACATCTGCAGCAGTGACAGCTGGAAGTGTGGAAAACATCACACACATAATGACACCAGACTAAAATAAACACTTCTATTTGACTTTAAGCTGTTGTTTTCAAGTTTCATCTGTTCTTACCTTGTCCTCAGTGCGTGGCCCCCCTCATGGTGTCCACCAACATGACACACAACATGCAGGTCAACAGGTTGGTGAAGAGTGCCTCAGGGTTTGTCCGTGAAGCTGTGAACACTGTGGGCCTCTCCGGCCACACCAGCGGCTGTTTGTCCCACGCACTGCAGGTCAGAGCGCCGGCAGACTGCGATCTGCTTTCAAACTGCAAGCTGCAGAACTTTAACTTTTCCCTTTGCCCAACATCTTACAGAGTGCTGCTCTCGCGTTGTTCTTTCCGGACTGGCTTCGCACGTCGACGTTCTTCATCGAAAAACTGAGAAATCTTTCAAACACACGAAAATACGAAAGAAGAGTGTGTGAGGAAAAGGAGAGGCTCAGTTCAAAGGAGGAGTAATAATTTTCTTCACATGGACATTATAACAGAGTATCTGTCTGTGCCACCTCTGCATCCAACTATTTATGTGAACACTATTGTATTTTGAACATTTATTTATTTTCAGACAAAAAAAACTGGTTTAGTAACTTGAAACATCAACAGAAAGGTAGTTTTCCTCTCCACTTCTTCCACAATTATCAATATGAAAATGTAAGGAACCTGTATTCATTGCTTTGATCCAATGTTAAATATATTTTTGATTTAATTTAAAATGTGACAGTTGTAAAGATGACAAGACACAATGAATGTGTTGTACAGCATATTTATTCCTCTCAGATGGATTTGTGTACATAAATATCGAGCAGGAACCCTTTAAAGCTTTCTCTTTGAGCAGCCGAGTTGGGTCAGATGCTTTTTAGTAACAACGAACAAAACACTGAAACCTGCAAGGGTTGAATGTGACATCTTTCTTTGGTTAGGTGGGTCCGGTCTCAGACGGGATTGTTACTCGATACACTATCAGTTTAACCCTTTCTGGGGCACTTTTACAGTTCGTCTTCTGAGGCACAAATCTCCAACGCATAACTTCATATAAACACAAACAACAGAGCATCAGACGCCGCTCAGCATTCTCAGGTCACATGTGCAAATTAGTTCCCTTTGTGTAAATGGAGCAGAAAGACACAAAGCAGCAAAACGGAGGCAAGCTTGTGTAAGTGCATGAAGAAGTCGGGAGTCTTTGGATTCCTTGGTCCAACCACACAGAGATGTGATAAAGGAGCAGAAAGCGAGCGGCGATGAATAGGAAGGAATTAAAGAGGTTTTTTTTTCAACAAAAAAAACAACGCAGTCTTTTTCAATGTCGTTGGTGAAACTAGACGTAGAAATGTTCCTGCGCAGTGTTGTTGCTCAGAGATGAACTGCGTACTTCTTCTTCTGTGGTGTGTGACATGTTTCTTTCTGCGAGAGGCAGATGTGTCAATGCAAAACGGAAAAAAAAAAAGTTTCATCAACATACCATGATATTTCTCAGCTCAACCACAACTCTACTTCAAGTATATAAAATTAGGAAAGTATCCTATTTGAATGCGAAAGCTTCAAGTGGCACCTGATTGAGTTTCTTTTTAAACAACAGAAGAAGAAAAAACCCCAGGAGGTTAAAGTACTAAATACTGTACAGTAACGTTCTCTCTTTTAAAATTAGGTGTTCTTTTGTTTGTACTTACATTTAAATAAACAGTGTATGATATCAAATGATACCTAATGAACAAGACCCATGACTGCACATGCTCAGAGTTCAGTGTATGTGACTGGGGTGACGCCGTGAATCAAGAGTGTTGGCCCTAAACCGTTGGTCACCGCCTCCAGCTGAGCTAAGTACTGCTGCGACAGGCTGTGACGCGCAGGAGGCCGAGGTAAATACAGGAAGCGAACAGCAGCTTGTGAGCTGTGCAACACCAACATGCTGTGTACTGCAGACAAGTAGTCCTCTGACAAAGCCGGCATGGGCTCTGCGGAGCGCTCCCCCTCTGGCAGAGAGTGGTGCTGCACCACAGAGTCCCAAGGCACAACCTTAATGGAGGCCCTGATTCTCAGATTCCTCAGCAGCTCTCGAAACGTCTCTTCATTCACCACCCAGCCCTGGTCGCAGGAGCCTGTCTGCACATTCAGGAAGATTCTCATTCTTGCATTGCGCCATTTGTTGGACATGTTAAGCACGCAGGCCATCTGCAGCAGGAAGAGGCTGCACACGTCCTCATAGTCGTGGCAGCCCGGCTGGAGTAGGTTGAGAGGCCACACATCTATAGTCCGCTCCGATCCATCGACTTTACTATCTTTATCTTCTCCCTGCAGCTGGAAGAAGTATCGGCCAAGGCACACATTTTTATTCATTTTAATGGCATCAGAAATGATGCCAACATACTCCTCCGGTGATAGCCATCGTGGGCTCTCAATATGTCGAACAGGGGGGAAATGGGCCTGCAACGAAGGTAGGTCAACCCCAAAATTATATTCCCCTTCGCTGCCTTGTTTCTCCGATGAGGGACAGAAGGCAGAATCTTGTAGGAAAAAGTCATCAGGGGTACAGCTGTCATAGAAACCCAAAATCAGCATGTTGGGCTTCATGCCACCTGATAGAGAGACACACAGAACCAGAGCAACAAGGATCAGATTAACGGTGTGCAGACAACGCAGCATCATTTAGTCTTTATGTGGGAAAAGAATGAAGGAAAAAGCAAGAGTTTACCGAGGCCTGTTATGCGCAGCAGGTGCTGTGTTCCTTGTCTAACCGAGTGGGAGAGCGTCAGGTCTACAAAGGCCTTTACTCCGAGTTTATCAACAAGGCTCAGCCAGAAGTTGTACTGCTGCTGGACTGGGTCTGATGGCAGGGTGTCTGCAACACAGAGAGGGCGGGAAGCAAGAATCAATAACAGCTCCTTTCCAAACCAAACTTTTAAGAAGCCCATCATCTTCATCACTCTAATCCTGTGTAGTTTTACTACGGAAACACTGACTGCTACGATCGAGCTAACCATTGCTTCGGAGCTTAGAAATCCAGTTTTCTGTGACGGTGTGAGTATTAATAAAAAAACAAACAAACAGCTAAATTAAAGTTGTTACGCTTCTCCCTCTTGGTTTTACTAGTTGTTTTTTTTTAACTTTTCACCGGTTATATCACATTCACAGGTTTTATTCTACAAATTACATCATGCTGACGTTGAGGTTTATCAGGTAAAGTCCAATAAAACTGCTAAATTATAAAGTACAAAGCTCCTGCATCATCAGTTTTTATTGACACGAATAAGCGAATAATTCTGGCTGTTTTTCTACACGTTTACTTTTGAGGTCACAGCAGGTGGTGGTTGTGCAATGACCTGCATTACATATAAAAGTGTTCCTTTTGTCACCCCCATGTAAGCTAATGAGGTAGACCCATGGATGTATTATATTAACTGGATAAGGGACTGCAAAATGGCCGCCATTGATTTCAATGGAGTTGCTCGCCTGGCGCATACGCCGGAAAAGTTTCTGACTTCCGGGTTTACTTCCGCGTAATGCGGCCCATAGAGCATGCGCAGTAGATGCTTTGGGGCTTCCCATCATGCCCCGGGGCGATGAGGACGTGCCCGTACGTACACATAACAGTGCACGTACACAGCTGTGATGTCACGCTGGGAAAAGAGACTTTTCTGGCCGTTAGAAAACTTTTTGTCGGATAAAAAGACTTAAAAATATAGAGTACAAAGATTAGTAAATACAGTTACAACTGGAGGCGTCCTGTGAACAGTTTTACAGGCATCTCTTTTAATATTGCGGTCTATGGGACAAATGCTTTTTGGGCCACAGGGGATTTGTTTGTTGCAATACCACGATTGGCCACTGGGAAAAAATTGGTGTGCGGGTTGAGAGGCGGCGACGGGTGTGGGTGAACCTCATCAGTAGCCATGAAGCAGAATTACAACTGAAGTTTTGATCAGTTTAAAATATTTTGTTCTTCTAAATGTATAAAAGCTTTTTTTTTTTTTTTTTTAAAGTTTTGATGACGTCTTTGTGGCCTCTTCAACGTGTCAACAGATTCATGTGTGTGGCTGTATTTTCACAGATATTTGTTTTTATGACAGGTAACTGTAGGAGGAACCAAAGTACAATGTGCCCAATTCTTTTGTGTTACTTTAAATGAGTAGATTGCACCTCAGAGTAAAACTCTGACATGTGTGCAATGTGTCATCCACACCACTGGGGAGCAGTTAGGCTGAGGGAGGGAGCATAAATCAAGGAATATGTGAGCTGCTCCCTGGGTCCTTAAGGCTAATCACACCTATAAAAAGTAATAAATCAATTCATGTAAATAAAGAAATATTACAGTTTGAAGAGGATGTTCACTTTTATAGGCCTAACCTTTTTTCATTCTGAGGCTATCAAGCTACAGAGAAAATAAGTTATCAATAAAGAAAGCTGACGCAGATTAAAAGGGAAAGCACCCAAGGAGACTTGGTGATGAGTCATGATGATGGTGTATCTAGGATTCCAGTCATGTACAGCATCTTAACTTCCTGTTCATCCAGTTCATTTGCTGTTGAACTGAATGTTAAAATCCATCACGTGCTGATTCATAAGCTTAGTAACATACATCAAGGCGCTTAACCTAAAGATATATTCCACGTGGCAACCAGACAGTGAAGCACCTACACAACTTCCGTCACAAATACACAAGAAGAGTGAGTTTAAAGGCCGACGCAGAACTAAAATAGAACTGAAGTCTTTTAAGCCTTTGGACGAACGGAAAAGGAATCACATCATGGCAATTTTCAGTAATGGGTGGAACCAAAGAGGAAATAACTCAACGGTAATAATTTAATAGTGTTAGATGCAGATGGCCATAACAGATGACCCACTTAGCTTTACCCAGATCTCCCAGCTGCACGTGACCCAGCACAAACAGTCCTCCCTTCTTCAGCTGGTTCACAAACAGGATGAGCTGACAGGAGGAGCGCGGGTTGGACACCATCAGCAACACCTGCGGCCGCCAGAACTTCACATGGTCTTTCCTCACATCTAGCATCAACAGATACTTCCGTACCTAAAACAGCAGCGGACAAACGTAAACAGCACCGCTGAAAAATCGCGGTCTGATTGTGCGTATGTGAGCGCATCCACGCGTGTCCTGTGTACCTGGTGGAAAATGAGCGCCTGGCTGATGTAGCCCCAACTGCTGGTGGGCGATCTGTAGTGGAGGAAAAGCAGCAGCACCAACAGCAGGACTATGCTGCCTGATGAGTACATGGGATTAATGACGAACATCATGACCACACAGCTGACAATCCCCAGCAGGCAGGTGTGCCAGGAGAAGAGCTGGAAGGTCGGTCTGCGAAGCACAAAGGGACAAAAATAAAAAGTGAGAGGGAGACCGCTGAAGGATAACTGAGGCAGAAAGAGGAAACAGATATTACTTTCACGCTTAAAAAACATGATGTTGTAAAGCTGAATGTTTGTTTAATTCAATCTATTAATCATTTGCATCAGTGGTCAGACCATGACTCATCATCAATTTAAAAGTGAAATGTCATCACATCAAATGCTTTCTTTTGTCCAACCGATCTAATAATCTCAGAAAGATGCTAAATCTGATACATCTTTTTAGATGAAAGGTGTAATTCAGTACCTGGGACCAATGTTAAAGTCAGTTTCCCTGCTGTTTTCAGAGCCAGTCTTAAATCATTTTGATCTCTCTGCCTTTCTAAAGCCGAGTTTTTGGGTTGGGATTAACCTCAGACACCCAATAAGAAGCTCTCAAGAGGAAAAAAGGGATGCTGTCATAATAGAGACCCTTTAAAAACTAAGGTTTTTTTTCACAGAGAGAACCTTTAACGGCAATAAATCTTACCTAAAATTTGGTGCTGATGCCCACTCAAGAGCCAAACAGGCCAGGTCAACTGCAGCGTAGGCAAGCAAGTAGAACACAGTCACCAGACCAGCCACAGCATTGAGCTGCCCTGCAAACACTACACACTGAGACACAAACAAATCCTGAATTAGGAAACCAGTTCCAGTTCTAAAAATGACAGAACTGTACAATGCAGCAACTCACCTGTGCTAAGCCCCAAGTGTACAGCACCGACACCCATGGATTCCCAGAGCGGGACGTGATGGCGGCTGGGGCTAAAGGCAAACCTACGAGGAAAAGAGAAGACTCAGAAAAATCATTCAATGTCAAAGTCAAAGCCAAGTTTATTTGTATAGCACATTTCATGTCCAAAACAATTCAAAGTGCTTTACATAAATAAATGCATTGCAGCAGGGAGTGGAAGAAGCATTAAAAATACATAAAAGAATAAGAGAAACAAATAAAATAATTTTAATGAATTTAAATTAAAAGATATCGTGCCGATTTCATGCATAGACACATGAGAAAAGAAATGTTTTAAACAGGATTTAAAAATGTCTCCATTTGGTGAAAGTTTAATCTCCACTGGCAGTTTGTTCCACTTGTTTGCAGCATAACAGCTAAATGCTGCTTCTCCATGTTTAGTCTGGACTCTGGACTGGACCAGCTGACCTGAGTCCTTGGATCTAAGACCTCTGCTGGGTTTATATTCTCTGAACACATCACAGATATATTTTGGGCCTAAACCATTCTGAGATTTGTAAACCATCAGCAGGCTTTTAAAATGTATTCTGTGACTGACTGGAAGCCAGAGTAAAGATTTTAAAGCTGCTGTGATGTGTTCAGATCTCTTAGTCCGGGTTAAAACTCTAGCAGCAGCGTTCTGGATGAGCTGCAGATGTTTAATGCTCTTTTTGGGAAGTCCAGTTAAAAGAGCATTACAGTGATCGATGCAGAAGTAAGAAACAGATCTTAAAAATAACCTTTCGTGCCTTACCAAACAGGTGGTCCAGAGCGAGTGCGTGGAGAATGCGAGACGCTCCGATCATGGCGCACATTGCAGATGACAGAGCGGCGCAGTATATCCCGATAGTGACGAATGGCGGCCACAAGTTGATTCGCTGCAGGAACCCATAATCCTGAATCAAAAGGGTCCTCAAGAAAAGAAAACAATTAAAATTTATGGGACTTTTCATAATCGATTACAAGCCATGCTACTTAACCGAGTGCTGATCTAAGCACTGCTGTCAAACATGAGATTACAAGCGGGTTCAGACCTGTCACAGGTGGCGCTGACCAGGATTAAGAGAAGGACGTAGGCTGTGAAGGTGTAAAAGACGGCTATGATGGTGCCTTTAGGGATGGAAACGCTCGGAGTCTTCAGCTCACCTTCAAACACGTGTGGGGTAAGAGCAAATATCAGCACATTTATATATTTATGGTTTGGACACTTTGTGAAAATCCATGATACGAACACATTTCAACAATACAAATCAAAATCTTGCTTTTCAAATACACTTAAAGTATCATTAGTAAATCAATTTTCCAACAAAAATCACATATACGTGTGTGAAGAGCAAACACCTCAAAGTAAGTGTATATTATGACAGCGTGCTGTAACCTGACATGTTGGCACCGGCCATGATCCCAGTGCAGCTGGTGAACATGACGGCAAACACGGTGGCGAAAGACATGACAGTGTTGGTGCTGTAGTCCAAGGAATAATCAGCTAGAGCAAAAAAAAAAAAAAAAAAAAAAAGAGAAAGAGAATTAGCTCATGACAATCTTTTCATATCCTCACTAACATCAAAACTCACAGCGCAGGTTGTTCTTCAGCGTGGTGGAGCTGAAGCCGGTGTAGCTGGCGTTGTAGTGGAGAGTCTGGTTACCAGGACCCGGGTGGGAGATGACAAATGTCTGAGCTTTGACCGCTACAGAACTAATGAAGATGGACAGCAGCGATGCAGTGACCACCAGCAGGATGACGAAGGCAGTGCGAGAGTAGATGTGTGCGCCCACCAGACACACGATCAGACACAGCAGGAGGATCACCGAGGAGTACAGAACTGTGTACCAGTAACCCTGGGGAAGCACGTGCACCCCCTCGGAAACAGAAGACTCTGGAAAACAGGAAGAAAACGTGAGCAGCGGGGACGAGTCATGAATGAATTTAATTAGCTCGCAAGAACAAAAGGTCCTTACCAGGATCTGCTCCAAATACATCAAGTATGGCTTCCACAAGACCCAGAACATACCCGCCGCATGCAAAGACTTTCGCCAGGAAGAACATCAAACCGATGCTTCCTCCAAACTCAGGCCCCAAAGACCGGCTTATCATGTCTGGTCCCATTTATGTTAAGGACGATTTATCAGCTGTAAATGATGAAACTGTAAACCCTAAATGAGTCAAATTCATCATTTAATATTCCAAATTCAGTAAGGATACAGTAGGCTCCACCAGCCTGTATGGCACCGTTGGTGGAAATGGCGCAGATAGACAGGATGGTGAGAGATACGATGGTGTAGGCGACAATCAGCATCAGCAGACCCTGCAGCAGCCCCGCATGACCAACCACGAACCCTGCAGAGGAAGATCACACCACTGAGTCACTTCAGCACAATGACTCAGTTATACTGTAAATGCATTACAACAAACATCCACAGTTACAACCCAGAGCAGCTTTTATTCCTCTGAAGTCTTCACCTGTTCTCAGAAACAATACGATGCTGAACATGGAGAGGATGGTTGGCACCATCACCCCAAAAAAGGTGTTGAGTCTTCGAGGGTCCTGAGTCGGTGTTTCAGAGCCGGATTCTGGGGTGGGGTCCGACTCTGTGCCGCATGGAGCTGCGGTCACAGTTAGACCACAAACCCCCGAGGTGATCAGAGGGGTGTGTTCGTTCGACATGGCTGGTGAAAAGAGCCACAGATTAGCCTGCTGGCCCTGTGAAGAAAGGTCAGGAGGAAAAAAACAGAGATGCTATGACAGAACTGAATTTGCTGCATAGTGGGAAAAAGCTCATTTTGAATTTGACAAAAGCAAAAATAAATGAAAGACACAAGGTCTTTTGGAAGTTAAGCTGGGGAAAAGTTTACCACTTTGTAAGAGTCCATTTGAAATATACAGTACAAAATATCCTTAAAGGATTGAGAGAATCAGGAGATCTCCACGGCAAAGTCACAAGGCTGAAAACCCATACTGCCTGACTTTGAGTCGCCCTTTGAATACCCCGAGGCAACACTGTATCAAAAACAGAGATGATTATGTTAGAAATCTCTGCATGGGCAAAGGAACACCGATGAAACCCCCATCAGCGATCACGGCTCACAGCTGCATCCATAAATAGGTCAAAAAGAATATCTACCGCACAAAGATAGCATGTATAGGAAAACGATCCAGAGACACTGGAAGCTGCATCCTCTGCTCACAGAGAGGATTCGGCACAAATGCAGCACAGTTTTAAACACGCCACTGATTTCGTGGACATGACATTTAAAATTAACACATACCTTTTAAAATACAATTAAATCACTCAGTTTCAGCATTAAATTCAATGCATTCTGTATGAAATCAAGGCTTTAAATTGAATGCAAACCATCACATTTTGTATTTTAAGTACATGCTAAGTACGAAGCACTAAGTTTTGGATCAGTTTATTCAGATTTGGACTTGGCTGCATTGTAAATTCTGAACCCTGTCCCATCAACAGGGTGGACAGAACAATAGAAAGTGGAGCAGCATCTTCCCTATCAATGCAATGATAAACGGGACATTACAAACAAACCATCGCAGAGATGTTGGATTGAACAGCAACAGATTATATATCTGTACCAAATGTATGAGCCACTGGGTGTAACTGTATTTCTCAAACACTACTGTCCTTTTTTTAAAAACCTGAACACATATAGATAAGAAGAAAGTCTTTGATTTAAAGGGTGCCACCCTGGATGAAATCCAGTTTTGGGTACTATTAGCCTGTATGGAACATTTCTCTCTTCATTTAAAAGACACAGACAGATTTGTGTTCACGTCCTCTTTTCACTCCTTGGAGACCGTCCTAAAAACAAAGACATTCCCGTGCACAAAAGCACATGTCCTGCACCATCTTATGAGCACTTATTCACTCAGATACGGTTGTTTTGCTGGGCTTTTATGAGTGAGAATGACACTGAATATTCCACTGCCCCAACAGAGAGAATCTGTGCGTCCAGCCTGTATGTCACACTTCTTCATAAAAACTGCTGCTCACACTTGAGGTTGGTATTTGCAGTCAGCTGATTCACAGCCGCCTGTTTGTTTTACATGCAGCTCAGAACAAAGAGGAGACATCTGAGCTGAGCAGAGAGCCTCTCTCTGTGTGCAGATGGCCTCACTGTCCTTTCGCTCTCAGCCTTCTTCCTCAAGGGCGCAGCTTTCATCGCTGGAGCAGGTGAACCTCTGCCAGTTTTTTTCAGCTACACGAATCACATGGTGAGAAACCCAAAGCAGAACAGGATGAAGCATAATCGAGCAAAGGGGCCATTACTGCTCACTGATGCTCACACCGAGCCACAGGCAACAGAGCTGAGACTACAAACTAATTACTCTCTATATGGTTCATAAACATCCACTAATTTATCAAGCCTGATGCTCAGACTGGAGGATGTGCAGCTGGTGTCTTTAACAGATGCAAAACAAAGTGGGGGACGCTCTTAACCCCAGCATGACCTAAAATATGAACGAGTTTCCTCTGCAAAGTGAGAGCTACATACAGAGATCAATATCAGTTTGTTTTTCAGTTCCTCTTTTGCTGTTTTGACCCTCGTTGCACGCTACAGGAGACAGTGACACACTGAAGTTGCTACAGTCCGTGGTGAGCCGTTTAATATCCGCTGAGGCCCTCAAGGATCCTACTTCAGATGAACAAGGACCCAAAACAAATCGCTCCATTCACAAATACACTACATGCGCGTGGAGCAACTGCGCCATAGAAAAAGTTTACGTTCTTTAAGGGGCTAAATGGTGATAAAGCGGATACATCCCACACCTGCCGCTTGGTTTGGGGTGTCTGTTTACGCTTTAGAACTGAAGGTCAGGAAGTTTCCCCGCCGCGCCGCTGGATCGTCTGGCTGCAACAAAACAACGCAGCTGATCCAAGGCGCAAAGGAGGGTCATTCAAACTGCAACATCCCTGATGTTTGCATCCCTCAGATGTTTCATTTCCCCCGCGGAAACACAGCGCAACCGACAAGCTTACCTCGCTGAGCCCGTCCACTCAGTGCCACACACTTCCTGCTTGACAAATGTTTATTCTGTGGGTGTCCGCTCAGGCTGGGTGCTCCAGCGCGCTTCGGCTCAGTGGAGAAAACGTCCCGGAACAGATGCTGCTGACAGCCAGATGTGACCACAACAAGCACGTTGAACAAGGCTGACAGAGTGTGAGGAAGATGTGCTGCACGATATCAACACATCAGCCAAGGCACGCCTCGTTTCCCCTGTTATTTGCTCCAAAGTGTCACGAGACGGTGGACAAGACCCATGTGACTTCAAAAAGGGGAGGGCAAAAACATCCCAAATATGAGAAAAGGTACTGCTGGCCTGGAATAACCACGCCCCCTGGTGTGCAGACCTATCACACGTGACCTCATTTGTGATTCATAGATAACTGAACCGACAACATTATTAGCAGCGATTTCACACGTTTATTCAACAACTAATTTGATAAGAAACAATTCATGCAAAAACACTGTGAGCACCACACTGATATAAACTTATATTCACTGTGGCAGTGGACTGTAATGGCATTGGTTACCACTAGGGGTAACCATACGAGGACATGGCGCCTCAATCTCTTTTTAAGCAGAAAGTGAGATATCACGATCAAGCCCAGGCTGGATTTATTCATTTGGCCATAAGCTTAATATCCTTAGCATCAAAATGTCAGAGGCAACGCTAAGAAATAAGAAAAACAAGACGCTGACATTGCTGTCTTTATGTTTTATGGTACTGTACAAAAGTCATTTCTTTATTTATTACAGTGGAAATAAAACTGGAAATACGTGAATCATGTTAAAACATGAGAAAGGCAAAAGTAGGGCACAGTTCTAATGATTGAAAGGTAGTATTTGGTCTGCCCACCTCTTCAACACAGCCTGAACCCTCATGGACAAGCTTTCTCTTCATTTCTTTAAGAAGTCTTCATGAATATTTAATTAGCCAACATTATCAGAATGTAATTTCACGTTCCAGTCGTTTTATGATTTCCCTTTCCACCCTCAGTGTGCTGCAAACACAAAAAGTGTAAAATGGTCATAGGCTAAATCCTCCAGGAGCATTGGCATCTGTAATGACCATGAGAGGGAAGTATCAGACCTGTAGTGGTGTGCGCGTGAGGGGGGGGGGGGGATGGGGGGGGCAGGCATTGGGAAGTTGGCAGTATTTAAGAGGTGGGTGTGGTTCACACATGCTTCATGACCGGGATTTGAGGATCCTGCAGACGCTCTCTGCGTGACCCCGCACCCTATCTCTGAATGATGATGTTCATAGAGAAACAGGGAACGTGAGTAGACTGAGGCCTGCCTCTCATTGTAAAAGAGGAAAAAAACCCAGTTAGTCTTCTGAGGACTTGTTTCTTGAAGCCACCCGTCTCTTCTTGGCTTAATTATTTTCTACATGATGCTCTTTGCAGATTTCAGTGATTCGATTCGAAGGCGGCTGACATCCTGATGAAGTGTCGGCAGAGGGAGGGAGGAGGCAACAGCAGAAAGGAAGGAAACGAGGATAACGTCACGAAGACCCGGAGTAAAACGGACGGCACAGCGTTTAATGGACGATCCTTGATGCGGGCCGGAGGAATATCTGGGGGCCAATTCTGATTGTTTACGCCGTTTTGGATGAAAATGTTTTTGTTTACTTAGCGGCCATGAAAAGGGGCGAAGCGCGTGCGTGAGGAAACGGTAACGCAGAGCAGCAGATCTCATCTTTCTTTTCTTTTCTCTTTTTTTCTGGAGCTCCTCTGAAGCAGAGAAATGGAAATGTGTGTAGCCCTCCTCTGTCTGCCTGTTTACTGAAAACAGCCTCATCGTGACACACGGAACTTTTTCAGTGGATCCCTTCTGAACTTCATCTTTAATGCGTGAAAAAGACAGCTATCTGAATCCTCCACGACATTTCGAGGACGTTGCTCTGAGTTTTTCTTGAAACCATCGGGAGAATTAACAGGTAGCCACCCTTTATCAGGCGCTGTGACAGCAGCCGCACAGTCGGTCAGTCTTTTCTGCGTAAGATGGCAGGGCGATGATGTGCGCATTCATGGAATCGTTTTGACCAAATGATTGCAGTTGCATCCACATTTTACGAGCTCATTATGTAAAAAGAGATGCAGTCAAGGCCTCCATGACTGTGCTGATCAATGGTTTGCATCCGTAGGGCCAATCCTCTGATGTGGCTCTTTTGATGCGGCTGATAGTGAAATAAAATCTCCATGAAGTGCATCTGCGGCCTTTGGCACCGCTGTCTCTTTTCTGTGGATTTTATTTCAGTGGGCTTGCGTGTACATACTGTAGCCGTGCACACATATTCTGAGACATTAACATCTTCTCTGGCATGTATGCGGTGGCTGAGGCTCGGCACTCTCCTCCATTTGCAGATGTAGCCATACTGTGGTGGTGTAGATGTGTGTCCAGAGGGGTGGGGCCAGTCAATTTTAGCATCTTTGGATTTCTGTCACCATGTGTTATGAAACATGCCCTAAAAGGCTTGTAAAGTCATCACCATCTCCCTTGTCTGCTGCTGGTCGTGGGCTACATCAGTCCAGGTGGGGTCTGCGTCTCTTTCACTCCCTTTTACTCACTGTCCACTGACATGATTTCATCACGAATCAGCTTGTCTTCCAGTCGATGCTCACAAGCAGCATCTGGCTGGACTCACCCAGGCCTGATCTTCTCCACCTCCCTCAGGTTTTTTTTCTCCTCACTGGCTAAATGAGCAGCTGTGCTAGGAGACTCATGATGCACCCCTTTTGGCTTCCATAAGGGTGTGTGATCCATCTGGTCGGAGGTCTCTCCAGGGAACTGTTGTCACCTATAGCTTAATGCCCTTCCTTGCATTGTGTACTGTATGCATGTTTGCTGCGGAGGGTTCTGGGGAATTTGAATTGCTGCTCAGATGCAAATACAGGCTGAATGAGTACCTGTGCTTTTACGGTAAAAGGAACAGGAAATTTGGCTTCCTACTAAATGCATGATGTGCCATACAGTTCGTGAGGTACTGCTTTAAAGAGAGTGTTCACTCTCTGCTGTGTGGTAGCAAAACTGGATGCTCAGTATTATCTTAGTTATTACAGATTATCCTCCTCAGTTAAACCTGACACGGTTGCATGCTCATAAACAGATTACAAGTGTTTTTCTAGCTGTGGCTTCGGTGAACTTTAGAGATTAAAATGTGTGCTACTATTTAATTATTTATTTCTCCAAATCAGGGGAGAAAAACATAGTAAACGCTTTAATCTCATTGAACGGTATTTGATGAAAGTTGACCCCAGAATTACTGGATTATGGAAGCATAAAACTATGATAACCCTAAATTGGATTTAGTAGTAGTTGTTGTATTAAATTTGAGGTGTTGCTTTATTTAAATCGGATTCCCATAGTTCAAAGTCGTGCTGTAACCAACAGGTGATTGCTTGGACAAATTCAAAAATGAGTGAGTTGGAGCAGCTTCGTCAGGAGGCCGAGCAGCTTAAGAACCAGATAAAAGTGAGTCACATTTTTATTGTTTTAAAAGTTCATCTTTAGCTTTAAAATTCTGATATATTTACTTGTGGTGTCATAATTGTATTTTTTGCCTGTGATTCCACGTTCATTAGGATGCCAGGAAAGCATGTGGAGATTCAACCCTGACACAGGTAAATGCTGCCAGATGTGCTGGGATATACAGTATGTCAGTCATTTTGGGGGTTTGATTTTAGGGATTATTCATCAATATGGGACAATTATGAACACGCTATACAGTATGTTAAGTTAATAATAAGACCCTGATAGAATCTCAACATGTTTTTAATGACGTGATGGCAGCAACACAGGCCAGAAAAGTAAGTGGCACTAAAAAGAAATAGCTTGAGAAACGTATTACAGCTAGTGAGGTTAATTGGCAAGACGTCAGTAACATGATTGGGTATAAACCGAGCACCATAGAGAGGCAGAGTCTCTCAGCAGTAAAGATAGGTTCAGCAGTCTGCAAAAAACTTTATCTACAAATTGTGGAGCAATTTCTTAATTTTCCTCAAAGTTAAACTGCAAAGACTTTGAATATTTGATAACATACAGTAAATAGTGTCATCATACGATGATAGCGGAAGGGACGTGGCTGAAGATCAATATTGGATGCTGGTGATCTTCTGGTCTTCTGGTAGCACTGCATTAAAAACAAATGTTTATGTTTATGTTTATGCATTTAGTAGACGCTTTTATCCAAAGCGACTTACAAATGAAAAAATATATAACATTACAGCTAATATCAAAGCTAACAATAAGCTACAAATATGACACAGTTCATCCTTCCATCCACAAATGCAGGTTAAAGCTCTATCATACAAAGAAGAAGCCATGTATGAACATGATCAAGAAACACAGCTGTCTTCTACAGGGCCAAAGCTTATTCAATATGGACTGAGACAAAGAAGAAAACTGTTCTGTGGTCAGACAAATCAAATTTTTTAATTGAAATCATGGACGCTGCATCCTCTGGACTTAAATGGAGAGGGTCCAATTGTTATATATTTGGCATCAGATATCGGCTTAAACTACAAAAAAAGATGGACCTAACCCTCCAGGTTTAAAAATATATAATATACCCTGTACTCATGTTCTCACCAGTGTTTTTTTTTAAACTTAATTTGAAAATTCTGATATAGCAAACATGTTACCCATGTGACTGATTGGATAATTATCTTCTATATCTGCTTCCAGAGAAATAGAAGATTTCTGGTGGCTGCTACGCTTTTTATTACAGCCATGTGCAACACAGCCCTGATTGCCATCCACTGATGACAAAGATCATAAAATACTCTCCAAAGCTACTGAGAAAAATTAGCCTCATGTGCATTATCTGTGAAAGAATAATTCAAAAGTTTGCTTCAAACTTGCTTTGCGAGTTGATGGAAACTGCTACAGAGGGAGCGCTTAACATCCATGAGAAAAAGACTCTGCTTTAAACTCTCTGTACTACAATATTTCAGGGATTGTTTTCCTGAAGAGTTTGTTGAATGATTTGCCTGAAAAGGTTGTAGTGTTTTAAATACGTCAAATAAAATAATCTTAGATAAAAGGGTATCCACAAACCACTGAGTTACTTAATATCGATTATGTCCATCTTTAGCTAAACATTTAGCTATTCCTAAACTATTTTAGTTTTCACTGTCTCACAGCTTCACCTTTAGTGTAGAACTCTATTTTTTACAACACATTACCCATTAAGACTAAAGGTAAATTTAATAAAAACCTATTTCCTCGTCAACCTAGATGGCTGCTGGTCTGGATCCTGTTGGACGGATTCAGATGCGGACAAGACGCACCCTCCGTGGCCACCTTGCCAAGATCTATGCCATGCACTGGGGCACAGACTCAAGGTGAGACTGTAGCCTTTCAATGTAATGCCTTCAATCTCTGCAATAACACCCGTCCCTGCATTAGAATATGCTTGCCCAGTTGATTCTGTCTAACTGTCTATGAGGATGGCTCGAGGAAAATATCTAAGTGATGTTGAGAGAGGGTTTGATGTTAAGCTACAGATATCAGGAGCGTTAGAAAAGGCAGCTCAACTGGCTGGTTTGTTTTAGGAGTAACAGTGAATCAAGTGACATCTGCAAACAGATCCTTTCATGTGATCCTGACATTTTAATAATGTCTTGACAAATATTGGATAGATTGTAAGGAAATCTGGGGGAATAAATGCTCCATTATAGGGAGCTGCAACAACTTTGTCCATCGTGTAATTTTTTAGTGGCGTCTGTTAACTGCCAGTGCTTAGAAAACAATGAACTTTAAATATGTTAGCTCTGCACCAAGTGCAGCTTCACAAAACAGATGGTTAGCATGACCTGTTTTTCCCCCAATTCATACAATCATTTGTAGTTTGATCAATGTTTATTTTGATAATTTTCCTGAATATTTTGGAAACACCACAATATGAAAAGAGTGAGCAGAAAACAACATGAAGGTCAGAAGAAAAGAGAATAAAGTCGCAAACCAGCACACATGCTTCCATCCATCCATCCCATCCATTTTCTATACCGCTGAATCCGTCGGTCGGGTCGCGGGTGGGCTGGAGCCTATCCCAGCGGTCAATGGGCGAGAGGCGGGGTGCACCCTGGACAGGCCGCCAGTCCATCACAGGTTCACACAGAGACAAACAAGACAAACAACCACACACACGCTCACATTCACTCCTAAGGACAATTTTAGAGACGCACACATGCTTGCTCGCGGTAAATGCTCTGCAGGATTACTTGCTATATGGGCACATGTGGTCATTTTCCTGAGTAATCACTAAGTAGCTGATTGGGTAATCTGGGCTAGAAGTCTTGAGTGAATTCTGCAGACATTTGCGCTGCTGTACATAGCCCCTCTGGAACGCGTCGAGAAGATTTTAGTTTTGCAGTGCCTGTGTGAAAAAGCCATAAATGTTTGTAAATGTCTTCCTTTTCTCACCTCTGCAGGCTTCTGGTTAGTGCCTCTCAAGATGGAAAACTGATCGTCTGGGACAGCTACACCACTAACAAGGTAAAGTCAGAAGTCATTAGGTCATCAGATAACTTGTCTGAACAAGAAGTGAAGATGGACTTAAATCCTACCTTCATACGAGATTAATTCAGTACATCTACATAAACATTTGAGCCAAGTTGCAGTTAGAATTTGACCTGAACATATAACTGGACCCCTGTCTTTGTCCCAGTATATAAGCACAGAATGGGAATTGGGAATATTTTTTTTGATGGACGTATGTAAGGTGGTAATACACTCCCATTCAGCTTGTTAGTTTTGGGCTTTTGGTTAATCTATAACGCACAGAAATACAAAGAAATGCATGTTATCTCTTGGGTTTATTCTTCCTGCTCGTCAAAGCCCTGGATGGTAACTGTGGAGCATGCCCAGAGCACCAGCACCAGTTTGAGTTTAGCTGAGCATTTACTTGCAGGAGAAATTTGACCCCCAACTGTATTATCTGGGTTTGTGAGTCCGGCTCTCAGAGCTTTGATTTTGTATGATGTTGGTTGGACTCTATTTTAAAAACCCAGATTTGACAATGACATATATATTTTTTCATCTATGATGAAAACATGCTGATCGACTCACCATAGCATAGCATATACAGCTGCAGTGCCAATGGAGGTCTGGTCTTGAAGAGCACATTTGGGTTTTCCTGCTACATAATAAATGTATTATAAAGGTCTTTGTTTTGCAATGTAAAAAAGGACAAAGTGCACATCAAATGGGAGTCATTCTATCTATTTGAAATGCTTTGTTGGCAGCTCCACTTCTACTTCCCCTCACCTGTCTTCTTTATCATGAAACACATTTTCTTAAAATCACAATGATGGAAAAAACATGATTGAGCAGCAACATGCTAACCGATGACAAAAGACTGAGTCTTTTTGGAGGGGTGCTTAAACAGATAGGAGCTAAAACTCACTAAGGGAAGAGATGCTGTGTGAGACTGGGCTTTCTTAATATTAAGGCATGTAAATGTCTTCTAATAGAACTACAAAATAAAGTTTAGAACAAGCAAAAAAGCCTGATTCAGGCCCATTTATATGATCATGTTCACAGTTTGTGGTTTCGTTTGATTATGCTTTTTTCCTCCTAGATACACGCCATTCCCCTGCGCTCCTCCTGGGTAATGACCTGTGCTTACGCCCCCTCTGGGAACTATGTTGCCTGCGGAGGCTTGGACAACATCTGCTCCATCTACTGCTTAAAGACACGTGAAGGCAACGCCAGGGTCAGCAGGGAACTGCTTGGTCATACAGGTGAGAGGGCATCGCACTCAGCTCTCCTCCGCCTCTGGTTTGTGTTTGGTTTCTTCTGCGAGTCAAACTAAATATCACGTTTCAAATGAGTGTGCACAGCACCCCGGCCTCGTGGGAAAGCACCACTCCCAAACCTCTAAACAATGATGATCGCTTTAGTGTGGTTAATTAATCAGAGGGTAACACGGTCTTAATAGGCTGGGACATCAACTCTTGTTTATGAGACTGATATATGACGCCATGGCTGCCGTATTTTATTCACATGTAAACATGTTGTTTTAGCAGACTGTTTGTTACTACAGCTCTTTAGATTTCTGTTCAGCATGGAGTGAGATACTTCAACTGGTAAATCCTGAAATTACCAGTTATATATCGAATATACTCATTATGAACAGTATAATTTTTCCACTTGGTTAAAATGTTAAAATCGATCCCAATTTAATGAAATTATCTTAAGGTTTAAAGCTTTGACACTAAAAACATTTTGTCATTTGTACCAATTATTATCCTATTTTCTTCCAACCCTTAATCTTATTGTTTTGTACATTCGGCGTACAGTTTAAATATATTTATGCCCGTCTTTAATCATTGTAATGCCACTCCAACACCCGAGACTTCATGATATTAAGTTTCATTAACCTCTGACCTTCTTTAATCTCAGGTTACCTGTCATGTTGCCGTTTCGTCGATGACAATCAAATCATCACAAGTTCAGGAGACACCACGTGGTGAGTTCCATAGGACAGAGCCTTTAAGATGCTCCCCTGAGCCCATCCCTGTTGACAGACTCTTTGTTCTTTGCCCCAGTGCAATGTGGGACATTGAGACAAGTCAGCAGACCACAGTTTTCTCGGGCCACACCGGTGATGTCATGAGTCTGTCCCTGTCGCCCGACCTGCGCATCTTCGTGTCAGGAGCCTGCGACGCCTCGGTCAAACTGTGGGACATCAGGGACAGCATGTGCCGGCAGACCTTTACAGGCCACGAGTCGGACATCAATGCCACCTGTGTGAGTGTGCTCAAGGGCATGACTTACCTTGTGTATATATATATATATATATATACACCTTATAAAAGCACAGAGGGGAAGGGATGTCAGAAGTGCAGTCTGTTAATCTTCAACAAACAACCAGGCTTCATTTCATGAAACTTAGTGGAGAGGTTTAGACTGGCCAATGGAAGACAGCAAAGACCTTTTTTTCATAATATTATATAATATACATTATGTAATATTATAAAGTAGACACTCGTGACACAATTACAGAGCATTTCTGACACAATAATTGGGACTGGTATCAGCTGTATCAGGATTATATCTCGCATGTACTGTTTAAAGGAATTATCCGCAGAGCAGCTCCAGTTTATCTTGTTGACGTCACACAGCGTCTTGTCTCCAGATTTGGGAGGGATTCAAGCAGACCGCGTGTCTCTTTGCTTCCCAACAGTTCTTTCCCAACGGCAGCGCCTTCGCCACAGGCTCCGATGACGCCACCTGCCGGCTGTTTGACCTCCGAGCGGACCAGGAGCTCAGCGTCTATTGCCACGACAACATCATCTGTGGCATCACCTCTGTGGCTTTCTCACGCTCCGGCCGTCTACTGCTGGCTGGTTACGACGACTTTAACTGCAACATCTGGGACGCCATGAAGGGAGACAGAGCAGGTGGGTGGAACGGGCGAGAAAATCAGGGGGAATGTCTAGTTGTTTTAACCTAACATAACACACTTTACCATCTATTATTATTTATATACAAAGGTTATAGGATGCTCATTGCAACAACAGTAAATCGACTGTTTTAAGTGGCTCCTGTTTTTAGTTACAGTATCCCAAATTCTTTAGAAGAAGGGTTTTGAATCAAAATACCTGAAGATATAATCCAAAATCTTTGACAAGCACATAATTCTGATTTGTACCTGCAAACTACAATGCAAATTTTTCCCATTAATCACAATTAAATCCAAGTTTAGGTGTGATTTGTGAGAAAACAGTTTCCTGCCTCGAGCCCTGCTGTGTGACTTACTAAATAAAACATTCAACAGCAACAAGAGGTCTTTTGTTTCTCCCCGTTCCTCCTGTAGGAGTCCTGGCTGGCCATGACAATCGTGTGAGCTGTCTGGGGGTGACTGATGACGGCATAGCGGCGTCCACGGGGTCCTGGGACAGCTTCCTTAAGATCTGGAACTGAGCCATGCACATAAACAGCAAACACACGCACGTCCAGCAGACACACACTGCTCCCATCTTTGGGACACGGTTTGCACCCTGTGCTCACACTGTATGTAAGATTCAACAGAAAAACTGCAACATTGTACAATACATAATATATATGACTTAGGTATGAGTTTCCACACACCCCCCCACCCCGACACACACACGTAATCTGTAAAATATCCAATGTGACCAAATACAGTTGAATCTTCAGCTGCTCCAATAAAAACACAAGCACCACTGTTACCTGACGCCTTTTAACATACACACACACACACACACACACACATATATTTCTCCAGAGAGACACTGCTCCTCCGCTTTAGAAGAGGAGAAGACATCAATGGACAATTCTGTCTTTGTTTACAATGAAGTTCAAAATGCACTTCAGATTTTTCTGTACCGTATTTGTCTCAGTATCTTAAGAATGCTAATGTGAAGGAGGAACCGCTTAGGACCATTAACACTTAAAAAAAAAAATCAAATCCACTGACATGTGGTGCATATCATGTAGTCACTTTTTTCTTTGGAAATAAATAGATGTTTACCGCCACTTTATATTTAGTACATCTGCGCTACGGGTTTTATTTTGTTTTGCTTCTTGCCGTTTTGTTTTACGCATACTTTATCCATGTTCTCCCTGTGTGCCTCAGATACACTGATAATTAGAAACTATTGATACAGTTAAATCGACTCAAAGTGATCCGGAATGAAAGAGGAAAAATTACAGCATAATAAGACGCATCTTTACAGGCAGGAGCCAGTATTCATACTTTGACTTTGTCATTGTATTATCTGGACATTACTATGGTATAATTGTACATATTATTAATAAATATCTGCCTCTCCTACTAGATATTGTGGTTTCTTTGTGAATCTAAAGCAACCTATTTTGAGGCCTTCCTCTGAAATTGTTGTGACTCTCCATTACTCATTTTTCCCATCTGCACTTTTCACGAGTAGTGGCTTAATTGCACTGCATGAACTCTCCGAATACTGAAATCTGCTCTCACTTTCTGGATTTAAACTGTGTCGTATGTAGTTTTAACTAAAGGCAAAAGAAGTCTGTTTGTACCGAGTTGTAGATGCACTCCAAAGAATTCTTTTATTTCCTGAAATTCCATAAAACACGTGCAAAAAACTACGTTCGTCTGTGTCAACAGTGTTTCATGTGATAATCTAGTTAGGATTCTGCACGTGCAAATCTAACTTTTGGAATTTCTGTGACCTCACACAGCTCGTGTGATCTCTGAAGTGGCATTATATCAGAATATAGATTTGTCTGCTAACTGATCATTTATAGTTGGGCTCAAATTGAATTCCTTCGGTCAATTGATTCGATTGACCTGATTAAAAAAAAAAATGAATCAGAAAAATTAAAGAAATTTTTTTCTTTCTCATAAATAACAGCTTTAACTCTAGGGTTAGCGTTGGTAATACTTCATGGGGTATAAATAAACATATATATAATTTATTTTTTAAGGTATTTTGGTCTTTAGCCACCAGATGGTGCTGTTGCTCATAATGAGGATTGGAGGATTTTAGTTCAGTTAATCTGCGATTTCTTTTATCAAGTGGCAGCCAAAATGGCTCCAAAAAGGATCAATTTAAAAGATAAATTAAATAAAACGAAATGTGTTAAACCCTCATCACATCACAAAGAAAGAAGGAAAGCGACTGGAGCCAGAAATGAGATCTAGGTCTTTTATTTTTCAAACAATCTGTATTAAGACATGAATTCATTCAACACAATCTTTTGAAAGTTTAAAGTATCAGTTTATGAAATACAATCTAGTGTTAACCTCTCACAAGTAACACAGACACGCGCACACTAAAACATTGCAAAGATGTTTACCGCTTTAAAAAAAGTTATTGAAAAAGAATGATGGAAACTGTATTTCTGTCCAAAGATCCTGATGGTTTAGAGCTCTCTGCCTCCCTCCCAGCTGCAGCTGTTAGTCCGTTCACATGTGATAAATAGAAGCCATGAAAGAGGATGTTGTCAGTTTTTAAGTTTAGCATTTCTTTTCCCAGGCAGCTTCTGAGAATCCACCGTCACAGCCATCATCCCAACAGGTGATGAGTGAAGCTGACAGAGAAGCAGTTATTTCTTGTGACAAACTAAAGTACAGAAAGATTGTGTAACACGCAAACCAACCTACATTTAGTCTGCCAAAGGCCACTGGAGAATCACTACCTGCCAGCCACACTGAGATGGAGCGTCAGGGTTTTGATTTGTTCGAATGCTCGTATTGCTTGAATAAAGAAGCGATTCAGTTGTGCCTCTTTTTCGAATGACGACCGCGCATCTCGGCTGTTCGAGTCGCAAGAATTCAGAAATCAAATTTGTAAACTTAAAGCCACACCGACACTTCTCTCCACAAATGATAATGAGCAGTGAGGTTCAGGTCTTTTTTATGAGCCCCAATTCTACATCCTAAGGTGCTTTTTTTCCTTCTTCTCTTCTGTGTTCCAGACTGAGACCCACTGCTGTTGGAAACGTCTCCCTCAGTTAGATCACATGACCTCAACCTTAAACTGCGATGCTCAGCCTCATGCGTTCAACAGTGCAAATTCTGTACTTGAAATGAATCCTTTTAGGTAAATGATGATGCTATGGCTTATTTTTTTTCTACACATTTGTGCTGCTTTTAGAATTTTTGAAACTTTACAGTGTTCAAATCTTCTGTGTGCCCAAGTTACACAATTTGATCTTATTTAATTACAAATTAAGTAGTCTGACAACATTCATCCAACAAACACAACTGGCTCATAATAAAACTTCTGTGTTAAAGGAGCAATCGACTGATTTTACACGTCAGAGCTCGTTGGAAGTTCTGCAACGACTTCAGCGAGACCCACGCGTCAACATGGCGAAAAAGAACAGTCGAGCCAATGATTTCGATGTTCCCAACCCATCCTCAGGCTCGTGGTCTTAGATACCAACCATTACCAGCTGAAATGAAGCAGTTCAGCAGGCTTTACGCAGCAAAACTCCAACACCTGTGATCGGACTTTGATGTGTAAAATCTGTATTTTATACACGTATTAAGCCGTCAAGCAATGATTATAGACTTTCCCACCATGTTGTTTTGACAAATTGATCAATTCATTTCTCACAGAACTCCATCTATGATGATCACCTGAGAATATGTACAGCCCGTCAGCCCCTGTGGGTAATTTACAGCAGAGGCCTGATCCAAAACCAATGTCTCACCTCTTTTGCTAAGAACTAGATTTTTGCCTGGGTAACGCAACATAAACGCTGAACTATTTGACACTGTGCACATGCACACAGCAGTCTCAGCTGAATACTTGCTCATCAACAACAACGGTTTAGACTGATTTGATGCCAACAAGCTCGACGACCCGACAGAATGAGGAAAAAAAAAGAAAAAAAGCTTCCATCTCCCCGTTCCACTCAGTTACAGCTTTGATCGCTCTGCTTTAAAATACATTGTGCTTGGGTTAATAGTGTTGAACACATATTTATATAAATACAAACTGTCATATAGATGTACATTCACTTTTATTTCTCAATAGACTAATTTACAGATTTTATAAAATAGGCTTCTCAGAATATACCAGGCTACTCTCCCCACTACAAGATTACACAATCAAACGTTATTGAAGGATAAGCGCTTATTTTATCTGTGCAGCATGAACTTATATTATCTGAGCAGACAGAGTTTCAGTTGACGTGCACTTTTCTCTACAAACAGGTTTCATACACATATAAATGGCTTTTCTCTATGCTGGCTCCCACTAAGAGCGGATCCCTTTCACCCAGTTTTAATGAACGTGCAGCAGCTTCTTTCTTATTGCCACTTTCTGATTGGATCATTGGCTGTTTATCTTTTAAGGTGATGCCAAAAAAGGCATCTCAAGCTTATTTAAGGGATATTCAGGATTTTATTTAAGTGCACTTAACCGGCACCGAATGTTAATCATAAAAAGGGACCAAATATGGTTGTGCCTCTTCTTCTTCTTCGTGTTATTTCAAGTAAGAGACGAATAAAGGTGGGGCAGGTGGCGTGGGGCCTCGCAACCCTTTACTAAAACTTCTCTTCTTCCCAAATCCAAGGCACTGCTTAAACTGTAAACATGGCAGATTGATGAAGAGAAGAGACTAAACTAAACAATGAGAGCCAGAACTCCTGGTGGAGTGCAACAGAGAAATCTGTACGGTGGGTCATGGCACAAAAGAGATATTTAACAACAAAAACACATTTGCTTGAAGGGAAAACTAATTTTGATACAGTACTATATCATCTATTTCAATGGCTTACATGCACACTAAAGTATCTGCTTGAGATATATATGTATGTCTACTGAAGTAAAGTTTCTTCCATGCCCATAAACCATCCATCTATAGAATCTGTGACCTGTTGCTCCCTGCCCTGAACATGTGCCGCAGTCTTGATAGCGTTCGTTAGGACGATATAAAATGCCTCTCTTTGATAGGCTGGATCTGCCATTTAAGCATCTGATGGCAGCTTTCAGATGCTTTCAGACGATTGCTCTATCCCACTGATCACCAACCGAGATTCCTCTCATAACTGCCAAAAGCTTTTCAGACTGGGAAACCACAACAACAACAGATACAGATGCACTAATTTGTCAGAAAAGAAAAAAACTACTCCATCATAAAAGGCAGGAGTGAGTGCCACCATCTCGACTTTAAAATGTCCGCCTGTACCAACCAAAGTGCACAAAGAGAACTGACTGACAAAAAGCTTAATTCAGGAGGGGAAAGTTACCTGCATGACACGGTTATACTTACGAAAAGTCAGGTGGAACTAAAAGAAAGCTGGAGGAAAACACTGGCTGGTGACCTGTGGGAATAGCTTTTTTTCCCTCTTCACATACAGCCTCCAATTTAGCTCTTCATCCTTTGGCCTTGATTCCCACCTTGCTGCAAAATATATTTGAACTTTGGCAGAATGCAAAGATATAAGACACATTAAGTCTCATGAGTTCCAGCCGTGTTCTCCAAAGTGCTTGATGAGATGGAGCCCTCTGTCGCGCCGCAGAGTCCCCGTACGTTAAACCTTTCTACCGGCCCGAGACGGAAAAGAACTACAGCACGCAGAGAGCCGTCCTACTGCAAACACTTCTCACACAAACAGCCACACCGACCAAACAGTCTAACAACTAAAATATAGTACAGTAGAGCAGATACCTCTATGATAGGAAGGTAACACGCCCTCCCTCCACACGTCTTAGATATCATCCCCTCTTCTCTCTAAAGCCATCACCACACTGCCGCACGCACTGCTTTCCCTCTTCAAACACTCCAAGAGAATAGGATATATTGCAATATAATGGCAACATACTTACAGTAAATTAAGAAAACCAGTAGGCTAATACCAATACAGAATCACTACATATAAATATTAAATTTGTATATTTTGTAAATCTATGAAAACAAGAAGTTTAGATACGACTCTAATGAGACATATAATTAATGGCTTTGCCTCAGAAATCTTCGCACTGGTTTGTATCATTTCTTTAAGATTTGAAACTGAAATCACTTTAGTTTTTAAAGCATTCAAGGCCTATTTGATGCAATCAAATCAAACAAAACAAACAAAAAAAAACACAGAAAGCGGGGCCTCTGGTTATCATCTGCTTCGCCCTGACTTTAATGTCTCTAAAGTCCTTCCTTTAAACCTTTCAAACAATTGAGACCCACAAGAAACGGCAGATGGCCGTTCCAACATTTGAATTTTCCTTTTCTCACGTGCCTGGACAGTGGCTGTCCCAGAGGCCTGCGGAGGATTCTGATCTGAGTGTCAGGTGCTATTTACAGAGTCATTTTCGACATATAGGATTGGTAAATAATGCCTTCCTCTTAACGTACTGTAGAGCCATCTAGGAATGTTAACACACTTCACAATTAGGAACTAAATAGTTACAACTGAACACAGGTCCACCAAGAAATGTAAATCAAGCAGGAATATATTTACACAGTACAAACTAATAGATGTATTGACAATTGAAGCTCATCAGCAATTTTTCACGAGGATTCCAGGGAGAACTTCATCGAGAGGCCTCTGTAGAAACTGCGTCTTAAGGAGTGTAGGCTGGAATGGATTGGGTGATTGTTGGTGTGTGTGTGTTCCTGTGTGCGATTGTGTGTTTGTTTTGCAGTACGAGTGCTTGAGTGAGAGCGAGTTGTAGAGAAAGAGAGAGTGATGTTCACATTTGTGTGCATGCTTAAGCGAGGATTGCGGATGCACTCGGTTCTCCGGACCCTGCTGGGTTCCACACACCGACCGGAGCAGCTGTTCCTTCACCAGTTCATGATGCAGTTTCTGTTCAGAGTCATGAAGTACACCTGGCTGCTGCCTCCAGAGCGCACCGAGGCGAAGAACACCTGAGGACCGGCACACAGTTACATCTTTAGGAACATTAATAGTGTAATCAGTGCTGTAATCAGTCAAGAAAACAGTGATCCCACTTTTACTCTGCGTGCTACATACATGCTTCCTGCACGTTTTCCAGTTCAAAATTCTAAAAAAAAAAAAAAAAAAAAAGATTTCTCGGTTGACTTTTCAGCCATTTGTGACATCCAAGAACACATGTAGAGATTTATCAAATGGATCAATGGATATTCTGACCATGTGTGCTTTTATGCTGCATCCATTTGCCAGAAGATTTTAGTTCTTGGTTCGGTAGCTCATTCAAATCAGTTATGAGCAACTTGGAAATCAGGTTCTTGTCCTAAGACGCATTAATTTAGAGAGGATGTAGCCTGAACCGCTAACTGGAAACCCATTCCTCCACCCGATTGGCGCCTACACACCCGTGAACATGCATGTATCTGTGGGGGATCAGTCTGTAGCTTATAATGTGGGGTCTCAAAAACAAAGACCTGGAAATGACACTTTTCCACACTGTGAAACTGCGCAAGAACCCTGGAAATATGGAGTTAGCTGATTAGTGTGGCTCCCTTTAGGTTACGGGATGATTTCTTGGTTTAGAGCCGTGACTTTTTGGAGTCTTTCACTTTCACTGTGAGAGCAGTGATTTGGGTAGAATCCCCCGTATAACCGCCACTTCCCTGTTTTCATCCTTTGTGTTTCTACCGGTTAAACAAATAACTTCAAAGTTCTGGTAGGAGATCATTGTTGGCTGGCTGATCTCTGAATAAACGGTGAATAAGCTGCACTCTCTGGTTTCAGATTTTGAGAAAAGTAACCATCACCTGTGGAAACCTCGTGGTGTTGTTGTGCCTTACCTTGTCGTTCCTCTCGCAGAGGAACTTCAGCCTCTGAGCTCGTTTGTGCATGAAGACGCCGTCCAAGTGGCCGGTCTCCACAGAGCGGATCTCAATGGCCTTTTCTCCCCAGCCCATGATCTGGTTTGAGCAGATATGAGCTAAAGAGCAAAGTGCAACATTAGCAATGAACAAGTTGATTTATACAGTTCACACAACAGGTTTTCATGTCTTTGACCCGTACCAACAGAGGTGGGCATCTCGCCCCACTGCAGGACGACGTCCTTGATGATGCGTCCGTAGGTGTTCACGTAGACGCCTTCGTCCTCGTAACACACCAGCATCTCCATGCCATCGGAGTTGGGCAGGAACACGATTGCGTGTGGGGTCACATGGCTTTGGATCTGTTTGAGAAGAACGCAGATAGAATAAACTCGTGCATGTTTCACTTCTCCAAACACGCTGCTGCCCGTCGGCGGTGCAACTTACGTGAACAGGGATGTAGATGTCATAGTTGTTTCCGGAGTCCACATCAATAGCATGAAAGCCGGCGCAGGAGCCGTAGATAACCTTCAACCTCTGGCCTTCCTCCACTGTCAGGTCGACCAGGACGGGCCTGTGTGGCAGGTCTGCGAAAGACTGGTCCAAAGTGGGGTGGAGGAGGTTTGGAAGCACAGGGAGAAGGTGAGCAGATAACCAACTTGGATGCTCTTAACAGAACTAATCCAGCTCAGGAAAGGGGACACTTACCTTGAAGGCCATGAATTTGTGATAAGGTTTGGGCGCCCAAGCATATACTTCCACTGCATTCTTTAAAGCAATCACCAGGAACTTTATCCTCTCATATTTCACTGGACAGAACAACCACAAGGCCAGCGGACATTAGACACTCGTAATCAATAATTCACTGTGCCGAATGTATTAATAAGAATTTCTCCTCAGAGGAATAGAATAACAACAAACATCTGCCACTCACCCACTTTGTAGTGCACACAGCCCTCCATCTCCCCCACAGTGGTCCAGCCTTGCTTCTTTTCCACCTCGGGGTCATTATGGAGGATCTTATTCCTCAGCCACGCCAGGTAGTAGACACGCACCTTGTTTTTCTTGCCTAAATAAACACAGGGTGAGATACTCATTTAAGAGTGTTACAAAATAATATCTAAATATCTTATGAGGCGAGATGATCAATATTACACTCAACTAACTTAATTAGAATGAGCCTAATGCCTTTCATGTAAACTTTTGTGTGTTCTTTACCAGTCGTTCATTCACAGTGTCATTTTAAAAGTTTATATACTGAGAAATATCTCTGTTCAATATGTCTGAATCACATAATATATCCAAATCTTTTTTTTTTTAAGACCAAAGTCAAAGTGCAGTGTAAAATAATCAGAACAATCCAATTTGCAGGCTTTGCTGTTCAGACGGACAGGAGGGCAGAGCGGTAATGAGCAGCGATTATGACCTGATATGGTGATAAGCAGGTTGAGGCCCTCCAGGACGTCCATCTGTTGGAACCTGCGAGAGTTGATGAGGGGATAGACCTTTCCCTGACCACTTCGGTCCAGCAGCTTCAAACCGTTTTCTGTGCCCACCAACAGGTTCACACCTGGAAAAATACACAGACACTCGTACACGACTTTGCAATCAGAATAATGTCTTTTTAATTTTAGCAGCAACTAAGCGCAACCCCACAGAATACCTGCTTTTTACCCTTTGTGTCCTTTCTATACACTTTATTTTTCCAAAGTAACTTCCTAATCATAGCCTGCTGCAATCAGTGGCACATTAGACCTGAGACCAGCCACTTCACAGATATTCTATAATTTAAGGGACGTAATGAAAAGGTACATCCCTTTTGTATTAAATGTATTAAACCTTGTTTTTTTTTTTTTAGCTATGACAGTACTGAGTCCACTCTTACCCCAAAGTGCGGCACACAGGATCTCAGAGTTGAACCTCTTCTTGTACTTGCGGATCTCAGGTGTGTCATTGGGGGGTCTTGTGTTGGTGGGATTCACATTCACCATGGAGCCTTTCCTCACCTCCATCTTCAGCTGTTCAAACCTCGAGCCTGCACACAGATGCACCCAAAGGTTTGATGGAGAAAACAAAGAAACAAGTCTCATTTGTCCTTTTCAAAGCTAAATTTATAGTCTATTAAGAAGTCATATTTCCATACAACTAACCTTGTAATCTAAGTGTGTTAGATCTTCTGGGTAAAGCAGATGTTCCAGTACATTTAAAAAGCTTTTCACTCACCACTGACAGATATGTTGTCTCCTGTACCCGCTGGGGACTGGTACATGCCCAGATCCACAAAGGTGGTGAAGGAGGACTTGCCCGATGCTTTCACCAAACCCCTGGACTGATACTGGTGGAGTAGAGTGACAAAGTGAGCTGTACGCACGCTTTAGTCAACATACAGTCAGTGAACAGTTCATTTGTCTGACAAAAAGTCTGAAAATTTGGCCTTTTTAAGCACCAACGAGACTTCAACATCTACATTTCTGTTGACGATGTGCTAGCAAGCTGAACTGGTCAAATGGATTTCTGCAGGACTGAAATCATATTTGTACAACAACTCTAAGCAAATAAATAAACTCAAGGTAAAGCAGAGATTCAGGGGTGATATAGTTGGCGTCAGTAAAACTTACATCATAAACAGAGTCCTTCCCTGGAGACGAGTGAGTGGCTGAATCAGTGGGGGAGTGGGAGGGCTGCACCACATCTGGCAAATTAGTGTATCCATTATGGCTTCTCTTCTCTGGGGTCTTTCAGGTAAAACAAACACACACACTTCCAAGTATTACACAATGCTGTCAGACTTCCATCTGGGTTATTGTGTAGCAGCAGTTTTGTGTGTGCCCAGTCTTTAACACACACAGTAACTTAACTGAAAGATGCGCAATGAAAGAAAAGATCTTTATGCACAATTTATAAACTTCAATTCAAACCCTACCCACAACAGATGCCTTCCTAAAGTCAATCAACGGCTCCATGAAGAATCTAATGCACGCTGTGAGAATATTAAGCACCCGGTTTGGATGGTGACATAAATAGTGAAGGTGACACTTCTCTCGTTCAACTTATTATGAGCCATGTTGAAGATGCATTCCGTCTCCCCAAATATCTCAAAAAGACTCGAACCGTCACCTAACAGCAGTCAGCTGGAGGACTGCTTAGGGGCAAAATACTAATTCTCAAAGTCAAAAATTCCTACAACGTCCAACAGCAGATGTGCACTGCAGCTGTGGCTAAACCCCATTACAGTCTAATGGTGAGAAACCTGTTGACCACTGGGGCAAAGCGCTAAATCTCTTTGGGAATTCCATTTTCAGCCATCAAATATCAGTTAAATGATTTTCATTTGCTCAGTTATATAGTCATTGGCATCAGTTAAAATAAGTACTTAATCGAGAAGTAAATTAGGTGTTTTCCATCAAAAAAAAAAAAAGGTAAACATTCCTTTTGTTTTTGTTTTGAACAGTTCTGAAGTGAGAATAAGGAAAGGAAACGCCACGTAACTGTGTGGGGCATCCAGAAATCTTTCTGCACTCGTTTCTTTTAGCTTCTTGAAGGTGCGGCTCCATCACAATGACTCACAGGCGTAAACACTCTGATCTTTTGCTTTGGTTTTTGCAGGAATGCAACACAAAACAACTAAAAGACTTCAGGCTGTTTTCTTTTTCTGTTATAATCAAACTAAAAGATAAACAAATAAAAGACTCAAATATGGAAATTAGGATATGTTTTAAGTTGTCACGGGAACAGAATTCTTTTGCTGCTTTAGAACATTCTCTGCCACGCACTGCGTTGAGCTCTTTCAAATCAATCAATCAATCAATCAATCAATCAATCTTTATTTATATAGCACATTTCATACCACAGGCAACTCAATGTGCTTTGTAATCATGATTAATTTCCAACACGGATGACTCACTCTCTGCACCAGCATGGTCTGATCCCCATATCCTCCAGCCTGCTCTCCTTCTTCCCCCTCGCCCTCGTCCTCATGGACCACCATGGTGTTGACTGAATCAGTGTCTGCGTCCCTGAGGCTGAAATTAAAAACAAATAAACAAAGAGTGGAAGTTTGGAATGAATCTGGCTCTGCTAGGGAAATGAGCAAAGTGTCTTAGAAGCACTGATCCGTCTTTGGAAGCAAAGATTAACAAAAACAACCCGCTGCTTTCTGCACTGACAGTCAGAGATGTCCTGATCGAGGCTTTTTGTTCCTACAACAGGTTACACTAAAGTTATTAAAACATCGTCTGAACAAAAAAAAAACAAACATTTTTCTTATGAATTAAATATCTTGCATGGATTCCTTAATTGTTTATAGAGGACACTGTACAATCACATTTTTTCTAAAACGTCCTTATTACTCTGCATCTTAAACGGAATAACCTCAAATGAAAGCTTGAAATACGCCCATCATATCAGATGCTGAGTGCTCCGTAATAAAACTGAAAGCAGCTTTTCCTGCCGTAATAACACTGAATGAAGCATGTCTGGACGACTGCTTCACAACTTGATCTTGAACCCAATCTGATAGTGGAGATTGGATGGGGAGATTCCCGTCAGCACACGTAGGAGTCAGCTTTACCGATCGGTTGGGCTTTCTTCCTCCTCAGCTCCCTCGCCGCTTTCGCTTTCTTCGCTACTTTCGCTGCTCTCTGAGGAGGAAGAGTAATCATTGGCCTTGACCGGGGGCCTTGGCGGCTCCTCAGCCCGCTCCTTGGCGAAGAGGCCGTGGTCCTGAACAAACAAACATACAAACACCAGTGTTGACAAATACATTCAAGACAAAAATGAGGCACATTTAATGTCTGAAACAGAAAACAATCCAGACACAGTGTGCGTGCATCAAGAGGATGAGCTCAGAAAAAGTAAATGATTCAGACTGATTCCAGTGTGGGGTGCCTTCCTCACAGGATGAAATGATGAACACATTATGAGGTCTTTAAAACAAAGAAATAAAATTCACTGTGAGGACAAAGCATAATTTACTAAAGACAAGGTAGAGCATGCTTTTAAATCTGTGTGAGGATTACAGAATCAAGGCAAATAAAAAGTCATGCATGAGCACAAAGCATCGTAAACACGAGACACTGTTACTGACCTCCCCTATAGCTCTCTTGTAACTCTGCACATTTGAGGTAAAGTCAACAAACAGGGATTTGAGAGGAGAAGAAAGATGAGGAGTATTAGCAGTGGTGCTCCAAGGGTAAAGCAAGCCCATTTCAGACATGAGGAATGCAACACTGATGGCTTCATCCCTCCGGTAAAGTGACAGCATTCAGTTGTTCAGTTACTGGGCTCTTTGACAAGAATGTTCAACGCTTCTCACACATATGGGTTTTTATTGTCTCTGCAATAATAACTGCAGAAAAACACAGTATTTTACTTTGCATGAGCACACTGCCGCCAACATCGCCTCTGTGATGTGCACAGAGGCGCGGCTGAGCCCAAACATTCAGCTTTCCCGTCGATTTGGGACGAGCCACAGCTATTCGCTACGTTGCATCGCTGGAAACCAGCAAGAGTTGATGAATTGCTGTAAAAAGTGGATTTCATAACATGATCTTTTATAACTCTGAAAAGCAGGTTACATGCTAAATTAAGACCCAACACTAATGTTAGAGCCAGGTTACTGAGAAAGAGGATAAAACTTTTAGTCCAATTTTACACAGCAGGTGTATTTGAGATTAAAATAAGCATAAGTTTATGCCATGGCGGCTTAAATCTGGCATGCGGTCTTTCAGTAATGGTAAAACTAGTGTCCGAAGTAAGGAAAAGTTGACACTAAGTTAATGTAATGGTGTTTGAATGCGGCACTTACAGCAGGGCGCCCGGGGCGGGAGGAGGTCCGAGACTCCCCTGGCTTATGGCGACTTTCGTGAGAGAGAATGGGCGATTCCATTTTGGAGGAACCTGAAAAATACGACAACGATTCATGGAGTGCAGTTATAATTCTGAAATAAGACTCACAGAAAAGATGCTCAGATGCAGCATTGGGGAGGAAGGGACTCACTGAGGATGCGATGCCTCTCCAGAGAGCCGGTCTGGGGCAGATTGGATATGATGCTCATACTGTCTCCTCTCTCCCAGCGATCATTGCGGCTGAGATCTGGATTGCTGCCATGAGGATACAACCATCTCAAGCTGTTATTACTACCAACTACAGTTTTAAAGACTCTGATTTAAGGAACTATCTAATCAAAGCATTTGCTTGTTTCAGTACCTGGCTCTTACTGGATGCCTAATGCCAGAGGTTAGGTTGGTGTTAAGAGGTGTGGCAATTGATAGAGTCCTCTGAGGAATCTGCGGACAGCAACATAATATTTTCTCACACCTGCTATCAGAATACGACAGCAGCCTACAAAAAGGGCTAAAATCATTTTTGTTTATGCTTATCTTTGGATGTGAAAGCTGTGTTACAGATCAGTGAGGTCATCTTTTGGACTAACCAGTGGATCTCACCTTGGGTGGGAGCTCTACATCCGGCAGGCGGATCCAGGGGCCGCGATCCTCCCTGATTTGATGTGCCTGTGGTGCAGGGATTTCAGAAGTGGGGTCTGAGTTCTGACGTACAAGCTCTCTGGAATGGATTGGGCGGGGTGTGGGGGTGAGGGAAGGATCCTGGGTGGGGAATGCGGACATGTTCTTAGTGGGCTGGTCACAGAGGGACTGAGAGCGAGGGACAGGGGCAGCGTAAGGCTTCAGTGGAACCAAGTGAGCCATCTGGAACTGCAGGGGACAGGAGGAGCAGCAGCAGCAGCAGCCAAGCATAAGGAAGGGTGAAAGAGGCGGTCGAGGAAGAAGGTCCAAGTGGAGCGGAAGTCATAGATGTGTTTGTACATCAAAGTGACATTTTTACATGTAGGAAAAGGAAAGCAGAGGAGAAAACACTGCATGAACAGGGTAGCGTAGAATCTCAAGGTTAAGCAGCTAAGGAATTTAGAGGCAGAAAAGCAGAAACATTTGGACACTCTGCTAGTATTCCACAAGGTTTAAACAAACTGAATTTTAAACCCTTGGAAACACCCACCTTGCCCTGCCCCCCTTGGGGTTCAACTGGCCTCTGCATCGGTGGGGTCTGCGAAGATTGGACCACTCCCGACTGGCTGATGGAGTCAGAGCGCGACTGGAGGGCAGTGTCAGAGACAGTGGTGCAGATTTTGGGTGAACCTTGTCTGTTGAGCTTACTCCGCTCCTCCACCTGGAATAAGGACAGTGAAAGAAGGATCTGCTCTGTAGTTTGCAGATGTGGGATAATACACTAATGACACAAAAGCAGTTATCGCTGATACCTCACGGGCCCAAGGTGGTTTGTTGTTTGGCTCCAGGTTTTTGTTATAGTGGTAAAGCTGGGGCTTCTTCTCCTGCTGCTGCTGCAGGGACACCAGGTAGGCATGCTCCTGCTGCAGCTGCCTCTGCAGCCGCTCCGACTGACGCTGCTCCTCCAGCTGTTTGCGCTTATACTCCTGAACAAAGAAACGCAGCAGTGAAAATGCTGCTTGCTTCAGATGTCACAGAACACATGAAGCAACACATCTGCAAACATTCAAATGGAATTCATTCATAACTGCAGACAGAGGCTTGAAAATTCAGCTGTCCACTACGGATTTCACCTGCAACGTGTCCCCGTTTTAGAGCAGGAAGTCCGCATCAAAAGAATACCGGTCCTGACCGTCGTTTAGCTTTTTGTGCGAGATATCAAACGACCAAGCGAGCTGATTTATTGGATTTTCATTATGTGTTAAAGGTATGGGTCTCAGAGCCCTTTATTAACCACTTTATCGACAAGCAGCAGAATGAAAGCGTCAAAGCTTCAGGTTGAAGGCAGCTTCAATGCAGTAAAGTTCATAAAGTTCATTTCTATGCTGTGAATACTGATTCTTAATTTGACTTTGTGTGGGTAAGTGAACACATCTAAATACTGTACATTATAAGTAAAAAGAGTTTTATGAGGTTTTCTTACCTCCTCTTGATTTATGTTGACTTCTGTAAGAGTTCAAACATTATTTATGGTTTGATTTATCTGACACTATATTAATTAACAGTAACTAATGAAAGGCACTTACTGTGAAACAGCTGCGAGAAGCATTAAATATGACTTGGCAGATTGAATTAAAAACAGCAGAAGTGGAAGAAAATTCACTACTTCCAAATATCTTCCAGGTGGGAGCTAACGGGGGGCTGACTGACATCTACTGCACACAATGGCTGAATCAGAGCTGTGTTCCACGATTGTTTTCTTCAGGCCTAAAGCACTGACCCTACAGACTATACAGCACTAACCGTCTTTGCTAATAGCCTTTAAACATACCCACACCTCCATAAAGTGCAGCCAGGCTGCTGCCCTGTGGCTGACCATGTGGAATAGTCCCTTTGAAGGCATGCATACACACAGGAATCATGTAGGGATACGTATTCTAACTGCCTCATATAGATTGGTTTGGGTTTTTGGTCCCTCTATAAAATAGACACAAAGGTTTCAGTCCTAATGTGAGGCAACTCCTACAGAAGTGCGGCAGGTGTACAATATGTCCTGAAACACTGAAACTTCCCCTGGAAAACATGACTTTACATGCAGTCTTATACGAGCTGCACTCACAGTTGTATGCTCAATATTTTAGAGCAGATCTACTTTAAGATCATCAAGTTCTAGTCCACGAATTCAACGACAAATTCAATGAAGCTTTTAGAAAAACACTTATCTGAATCCAACCCAAAAGTGAGGAAGTGTATGTCACTGCTGATTGCACTGAGACGGTGTTATAATCAAGACATAGACTTGGAAACCTCTGCAAGCAAGGCAAGAAATGATTAAGAACTAATAAGGACTGGTTACCATAAGCAGCGCCTGCTCCTGAAGCAACTTCTGCTGAAGGATTTCTAACTGCCGCTGCTCTTCCTCTAACTTATGTCTGATAAACTCCTGCAGAAGGATAAGGAGGTAGGGGTGGGGATGAGCATATACAAATAACAGTTATGGGATGTCATCATGAGAACAAAAACCATGTGTTTTATTGAACAACAATGTTTTGTAGTGAGACGGCCTGTATCCACTGTTACAGGCCGTCTCACTACATGAAATCACTATCAGCACCTTAAGAGAAATAAACGGTCACATACATATGACATAATTCAGATATTTAGCATCACCCTGTGACTGCTGCGAGGCACCAGACTAACATATTTTCAGTATGCAAGACTAAAATGTGATGATGGCAGGTTCTGATGCCACTGAGGCAGACTGGAAACAGAGCATAAGAGATGCAGAGAGCTCCCCCACAGAAACCTCTCCGAGTAAATAACACTAATTTAGACCCTTGCTGCTATGGCAACATACTCCTGGAATTTCACCACCAGAGCAACTTGTGCTGTACTGGTGGTCGACACGCCCACACTTCACATTATTGGTGGATTGCAGCTCAGCATCTCTTGTGGTTGGTTACCTGCTCCCTCTCTGCCATCCTTCGGTCTTCCTCCCGTCTCATATCATCGAGTCTCCGATGGGGACCTTTTTCTTGCTGCCTCACCATTTCTCGCTCTTTTCTCTGTTGCTGGGAGAAAGGGGTGACAGGAAAAAGAGAAATGAGCATAGAGGCTATGCCTGCACAGAGGAATTAGTGTGCTTATGACTGCAAAGAGCTGGAGAAAAGGGGACTAAAGGTAGTAGCAATGAAGGGCAGAGAACAGAAGTCGTGAGTCATCCTGAAAAACAACTACACACTTATTGCATCCCAATTATCCTCAGAGTGCTCTGCTCCAATTCAAATATAAAGTTGCAGTTTCTTACTTTTGACAGGAGGCCCTCTTTATCTCCTTTTATATAGGTCACTGAAAGAAAAACGATTTTTTTTTTTTTCCCTCTGTGGAGAAATGAGACCCTTCAACTAAGCATAAAACCCTCTTGGTCAGCTTTCGATAAGAAAAATAACAAGAGCCAAACAAGACACAGCAGGTCATTTTTGGTGCCGTCTCACTGCAGTGGAAATACCTTCATGAGGGCAGTTCCATGTGCCACTTTCACATCTCACACATTTCCTCAAAGACGTCACCGCTGCGGACACTTTGCAGGCAGCCCACCAACAGGCTGGGTGACGTATGTACTTCAGTTTCTTCAACAACATACTTTCCTTTTCATGCATCATGTTAAACACAAGATTCTGTGAACTCTGTAGCTTCACCACAGCTTGAAATCAAGTTCAGATTCAAAGTAGAACGGATGACATGTTGCTGTGACAGTGTGGATATCAGAGCTTTATGTCAGCTGCAGTGAAGTGTGACACAGTAACAGCCTGTACTGGGCTAACATTGTAAGTCAGGGTGTACAAACAAAAACTAAAAGGATTAGAGGGTTACATCAGAGGGTGATTCATAACCGATCAACTTTTTTTACTATGCATTAGTCAAATGAACACCCATGGCCTCCAGCGCTGGTTTAACTCATACAGGGAGATTAGTGGCGTTAATGCAGAGAAGTTCTGAATGATGAGCTCGCTAATGTTCATGCTCTGAGGGAAAACATCTTTCTTTATGTTGTTAATAACTCGTGCCCATGTCCTTAGGAGCTGAACTGTTGTTTTTCTTGTTTTTTCTTAAATAATCTCACTGTTCTCCATTGTTTTCTTCATCTATGATAACTAAAAAAAATATAACTGCTGACAGGAGCTGTTGCCAGTGAAGGTGACTTTAGCTTTTCTTCTGTGCTTAACAAGTTATTAAGTCACGGAGGCTTCGAGTTGGTGAGAAGAAATTAGATTACTCGTGCCATGCAGCGAGCAAATCAACGCGTGTGGCAGTTTGTGTATCGGACATCTAAGCCATTTAAACTCTCCTAATTTCATTAAGTTTTTTTAATTTGCTACTTATGGTCATAGCTCATGGATTTACTGTGACAGGTTAGTGCTGCTTAGAAAGCAAATCGTGAACATACGTCATAAGCACATGTAAATAAGTTTGTAAAATACCAACATCGACATCAGATTTGGCTAAGAGCAGAGAAAAGGACAGAAAATGGTAAAGTGACTGAATCATAAGGACAAGTGTGCCCACATAACAGACAAGGAGCATCATAACTTACAGTATAATGAGATACTTTTAAAAGTGAAGGATTTGATTTCACAATCAGGATCAACTGTTGGATAAATCCAACAAAGGCCACGTGTCAATTCTCAGCCTACAGGCTACATCCCTAAAATATATTCTTATGAGATTTCAGTGCATATTACTCATCAAACGTGTTGACTTTGTGCCACATTGAATCTCATCACTGGTTACAACATTGTGATCGTTTTGGTGTCTCATAATAATCACAGAACAAACGTTTTGACTGATGAAAAAGAAAAATCTCTTCGGCTTCTTGATGGAACAGTTTGACATGTTGGAGACTCTGTTCACGAAGCCAAAATAAAGCCAGAAGGAAACAGTGACTCTGGCTATTTGCTGAATATGTGGTTAAAAGAAGGAAAAATCAAGCATGACTCATCGTTAATCACCTCTTGGCTCTGCCTTCATGTTTGATAAGAGCAACTGCATAAAGGATCAGGCTTATAGGTTACCTCTTCAAGACGGCGGCGCTGTTCCTTCTGCTCTTCGATGCGTTTCTGCCGGTCGTGCAACAGCTGCCTCTTGTGCTCCTCGGGGTCCCGCCGCTGAGCGGCCAGCTGGGCCTGCTGCCTCTTGTGAGCCTCTGAGCGCTCTTTGTTTTCCTGCTGCAGCCTCTGGAAGTCCCGCCGCAGGGTGGACTCACCGGGCACGTTGAGGATTGAACTGATGACCAGAAATGAAAATATGGATGGGGTGGGGGTTCAGGGGATTTCCTACAAGTAGATAAACTATTACCTAGACTCTCTGTCATCGCCACGATTTTCATCCTCTTCGTCACTACCACTGTACTCGTACTCCGTCTCTTCTGCAAGATAAAAGGAAAAAACAGTCGTCAAATAGCACATTAGTAAATATTGTAGCATGGCAACCCACCCTCAGTGGAGTCAATGGTGCCTGTACTGTGTTTCTTATTAATATCATCTTTTGAGATCTCATTGGCTTACCTTTCTCTCCCCTCTTCTTGCGTGTACGATCAATATGGTCTTTGAGCTGAATGCGGACCTGGCGTTCAGTAGGCTGGTCCCTGATGAAGGAATGCTTGAGCAGCTGCTCTGTGGATGGCCGGCTGGTGTACGTCTTGACAAGACAGCCTTCTATAAAGTCTATGAATTTCTTGGACCTGGGAGGAAGGGGACTGAAGTTAGAGGATGATAAACTCGATGGGGGGGTGCTGGGAGGGCAGGGTTAGAACTCTGCTCCAACATTTATCAGACTCAAGGGGGACGAGGGTCTCCCTTTGGTTCCCTTCACACATCTGGGTGGGAATCAGAAGTGTCAGTATTTTAGAAAAAAAAAATATTTTGTAGTAATCTTCCCTTGTTACACCTTTAGAGCCACAGGTAGCTGTGTCAACAGAGTGAGGATTAAACTAAGAATCTAACAAAAAAAAACAGTTATGACCTCTACAACTCAGTGGAAATGAAAGAGTTTCTTCTATCTTAATGCCATGGGACCATAAACATCTCTAAGTGAGTCCATTAGTGAGCAGTATGTAAAGTAACGGGAGCAAAAACACACAGTTGGACAAAGTATCCCAGCTCCTTGTTCACACTCTGACATCTTTCCAGGGATCTCCAACACAAACGCATCCAAAGTGATGGAAAGCAAATATTCTGCTGTGAAAATCTGGGAGTTCTGCAGAAACGGGCATCGTTTCCAGGCCCTGCTGCTGTCATCAGGTACGTTTTAATGCAGTTCGCCTGTTTATGGGGACACTGCATTTATGAGCAAAGTGATTACATTACAACGCTGCCCATTATCGTGCTGCCCTTTGTGACAGATTACATTTACCTTTTAAAAATGATTCATCATTATTACCATTTGAAGCAAAGAGATCATCTACAAATGTCCACAGTGAGACAGGCTGTAAACACTCTGCTTCCGACAAAATGTGTGCTTAGAACTGGATCCGAATCCATCTCAGACAGAACTCATCTACAGCACAGTGTATTGCATTTGGAAGGGCAAAAAGGGGGTATCAGGATGGTCGCTCACTCACCATTTTTTGGATTTAAGTTTTGGAGGGGGGTTCCTGGGAATCAGAAAGAGGGCCCTCATTGGGTGCATGTCACACAAGGCTGCAGAAATAAAGGAGATTAGGAGAGTTAAATCCTCCTTCCCCTGCTGAGAGCTGAGGAACAAATGAAAGGTATGCAAGAAAACATTTGATTTCAGACTATTCCCATTCTGCCTAGTTTGTACAAAAACCCTTTATTCTTTTTAAATCCTCTGCACCGTTACACTTCTTCTGTGTGTGTGTAAAACATGGTTTTATCACAGTTGTTGTTATCCAATCCTTCCTGGTGCCTCAGGCTTATTGTTATACTGAATGTAAGAGCAAGGACTGTGAGTCATTGTGTTCCCAGCGTAGGTAGGTAGCTAAACCTGACTGGTTTGCTTCAGAGTTCCACGGTAAATAGGCTTTTGTAGAGCAGTCCTTTGGACATATACAACGTGACTGAGGCAGCCAAAGGCGAGGAGACGTGTTCATTTCAGAATTTAAAGGGCCACACCAACACAGAGGACTCACAGCTAAACCTATAACAGGAGCTTCATATCACATGCTCCTTTTTAAGGATGGGTCACTGACAGAATGATGGCAGAACAGCGGAAAAGGATAAAGAGTTCACAACATGTTTGTTCACTGCACACAGTCAGGTCTGCATTTAAAAAGTCATCTTTTACTCACTGTACTGACAACTTGGTGGAA